>NC_064614.1:781743083-783095166 GCF_023898315.1 Schistocerca nitens | reverse complement strand
TGAGGGCAATAAAGGCCAAGGGGCACTACATCAGTAGTGTATGGGTAAGCTGAGAATTTGAGTCTGACGGCAGGCGTGCCTGGGTAGTCGCTGTAATTCTACCGACCACTGTGTCTGGATGGCGTAGTGGTCATCACATCCTTATAATAAGCAGGAGACCTTGGTTCGAATCTCAGTCAGGCACAAATTTTCAAACTACACCATTGATATAAATCAATGCCTACTATCAGATAATGTCTTTCTTTCCTTTCCCGAAGAATGCAGCGATCAGTTGCGAATAATCTCAGTTTATTTCAGATGGATTTCAGTTACAGAATAGCCGTCATCAATGCATTATTCACGACTGAGCGCTGTATTCTTCAATTTCCTCTATTAACAACAGGAAATGAACGTAGAGCATTGTGTCTGCAGGAGGCTGACAGCAGGTAGCGGGCGATGACCCTCGAAGACTACTGCGATGGCAAGGAAGCGCCGACGCTTGCGTTCCTCTCTGTCGGCAGTGTACGGATAATCTTACCTCTCCATTGTGGTGGGTACGACGGATATAGCGACTCGTGCCCAGGCTCGTCCAGTGGGTGCTGAACAGGGGGGGGGGGGGGCTGAGGCGGGTGGAAGAGTGCATTTGAACTGTGATGTCGTCCAGAGTATAAACGGTTTTATGGTTTGCTTCTATTGTTAATCGTCCTTATTGTAACAAGAGAAGCAAACCACACGACACCTAATAGCATAAGTCCTAAACCTACACCACGTTGCTATTCAGTGAAGAGCGTCAGCGACCACTGATGATATGTAAACGTAAGTATCAAGTTTTGTATTCGAAAATATGATTAATCGACGGTATAAAAGATGAAAGACGTTATGTAACTTTCTTAGCTGGTATGAAGATGGCAATCTAGCGGAAATGGCTCCATCACAATAAACACATTATGAAGTTACCATAGAAGCAATGAGTATTTTATTACATGATGTTTCTAAGAGGTATCTTCTGCGCTGCGGGTTCGTTGGATCGTAAATATAGTGGTCAATTACACATTACATAGGGGGTCTGGATACTTTTCATCATGTAGTGTAAGCACGTTGAAAAAATTTGTTCAGCTCATACTGAAAAAGACGCACCTTAATATGAACTTTTTTATGTTGGGCATTTTACGAGAAACATTAATAGTCTGCCAGCTGTTAATATCTGTAACACTGATTACCGTGTTAAGTGGATGCATCATGGTAAAAGAATACTGAGCTCAGTACGTAAAATATTAATCGCTGACCCCCTTAACAGAGCAGTCTCATCTGGAGCAGAAATTCTACAAAAAGTTCCAGTGACCCTGAACCTCTGACGTTAGTAATGGCATGCTCCAGTTTGGTGTATGGAAGCAACAGAGTAAGGCCGGCCGATGTGGCCGAGCGGTTCTAGGCACTTCAGTCCAAAATCGCGCTGCTGCTGTGGTCGCAGGTTCGAATCCTGCCTCGGGCATGGATGTGTGTGATGCCCTTAGGTTAGTTAGGTTTCAGTAGTTCTAAGTTCTAGTGGACTGATGACCTCAGATGTTAAGTCCCATAGAGCTTAGAGACATTTGAACCACTTGAACAGAGTAAGATGGGTCGACGTTGGGACATTGAGCGTACCCATGACCACGCCATGAATCTGGTGGTCTATCATCGCGGACAGTCCAGTATGACTGCAAGGAACTATGAACGACACGCTGCCACGTAACTCGGCCTGTAAGAACAGTGGACGTAAAAACATCGTAAGCGACGGTGACCGCCACTTTCGCAACGACAATCGGTTTCAGACCCAACAGGATTTGATGCTGGTAGTGAACTCAGTCCCATCACAAACACTTCCCCAGCTGAACACCGCGAAGTTAATTGGGTGCAGTTGGAATTTGGACTCGGTTGCTCACAGCGTCGTAAAATGCTGTACCCCGTCGATGGAGGAATAACGCAGAAACAGGATAACAGTCGAGGCGTATAGTGTAGTACGAAGAATCGATATTTTGCCGCTTTTGAAATGATGCAAAGCATTGT
The DNA here is from genome assembly GCF_023898315.1 of Schistocerca nitens. Taxonomy (NCBI): domain Eukaryota; kingdom Metazoa; phylum Arthropoda; class Insecta; order Orthoptera; family Acrididae; genus Schistocerca; species Schistocerca nitens. The sequence continues at coordinate 783,093,141 of NC_064614.1, read as the reverse complement.
GGCAATTAATCAGTCGTTGAGCCCTCAGCACCGGAGGGTGTGGTTCAAGTCAGATATGTTTCTGTGATTTTTTTTTCGTACAGTGACTGACACAATTCATTCACGGCACCAAAAGACGAACCAGAACGTTGAACGATATAGGTGACCAACCCTAGCACCGTCATCTACGTCTTCGCGATGAGTACGCTGTTCTTCAACGTTATCATCTGCATGAGAGTTCGGGCCTTTTATCTGTTCCGTCTCCTTCAAAAACAGTCATCTCTCCACTGGTTTCCCTACAGTTCTCTTGCCACTTGGTTTATATTGTTTTATGGTTTTAGTAATTGTTTCCATCTTAATTGATATTGTTGTGTATTTTGCTCATAGAAGTTCATCATAGCCTGACAGGCAGTCCAACCAACAACATAGCATTTTTAAATCAAAACGAATACAAAACACCATTTTAAAAATCCTGACATTTCAATATGTAAGGCATACTTTTCTGTTGCAGAGCCACAAAATCAATCCAGAATGGTCAAGAAGGCTGAAACCGGTTGTAAGCGAAAACAGTTAATACAGAAAACGTGGAAATACCACCTTTCTATGATATAGTTGTATTGTGCCAATTATGTTTTGCATGTTCATTTAAGCTAAGTGTCGTCATTTCTCCTTTTATCCATTGAACACAACCAGCCAAGTACCTAATGAGGTTCACTTTACATGATTCGGCCGGCCGCGGTGGTCTAGCGGTTCTAGGCGCTCAGTCCGGAACCGCGCGACTGCTACGGTCGCAGGTTCGAATCCTGCCTCGGGCATGGATGTGTGTGATGTCCTTAGGTTAGTTAGGTTTAAGTAGTTCTAAGTTCTAGGGGACTGATGACCACAGCTGTTAAGTCCCATAGTGCTCAGAGCCATTTGAACCATTTGCATGATTCTACTTCCTTTTCTTCCATCTTAGGAAGTGTTCAGTTTTATCATCAACAGAATACTGCACGTGTATTCATATCGCTATATAACTTGAGTAGAATATTTTTATGGGCCTTGTCTGCCACAGGAACAGTTACTCAGTATAAGTTATTTTATATTTCATTATTTCGCCCGTAACACAGCACGCTAAATTTTTACATGTATTAACTTGTTCTTTGAACTGCTTGTCAATTTAGATCTTAACTCCTGTGGACTGTTGTCATAGAAACACCACCGATTTCGTCTTCGTAATAGTCGTGCCCTTTACACCGTCTGACTGTTTTCCTTAAAATGAAAACTGCTTCTTATAAGTCATCCCCATTCTGACTATCAATTACTTGGTCGTCAGCAACAATGTCTAGTAACATCTATGTTGTTAATTTTAAAATGTTTTATGCTCTGTACGGAAGCTTTCGTTAAATCGTTCATGTACGTATTAAAAAGAGGTGTGAAAGGGACGCTTTTGTCTAACTTCCTAGTTTATTTCAGTCGTGTTATGTCTGCCGCCCACAATTTTTGTTTGTATTTTGCTGTTCGTATACAAGCCCTGCACAGATCTTATATGATGAGGTGATTAATTTGTTTCGACGTACTTTATCAAACGGTTTCTCGTAATCAATGACAACAAGAAAAGTCCGTAAACTGAATTCACGATATATTTCTGTTAGCTGTGTTGTAGCGGAGATACAGCCTTATCATATCATACAGCCTCCGTTTATGAAAATATAGTTTCAGCGATAATATAATTTCAGCGATTGCCGATAGTCGTTTTGATAAAATTCGAGTATACAATTCATAAAATTCGTTCAGAAGGCTAATATCTCCATATTTGGGACGTTCACGTCTATTTCCGTCTTTATAAATGGTGATATCTGGGATGTATTCCATTCTCCAGGTACATAACAACTTTGGCAGCACCTGTTCGTAAAATCGAATATTCTTAATTTTTTAGTATTTGCTGCGTATTTTATCATATGCTTTTATCACTTTCTCGAATCTTCCCATTCTTGCTAGAAGTTATTACATCCTGTAGCTTTATTAAGCTTCACTCCTATCCGCTTCAACTGCGCATCTGTCCAGCGTTTCGTAGTGTAACCAATTAGTTTCAGATATTGGATTTATTTCTAGACTGTCGTTATCTTCTTTGTTCAAATGATTAATTATTTTGTATGCTTTCTCTTGTCTTTCTTTTGCATCATGTTCAACTTGACCGACTTTTCTTTTCGCTAGAAATGATTTTCTTTTATAATATAGTCTTACATTTTGTTCGTACGGGGAATTTAAATTTTTAAGAGGGCATCTTCAGTTCCGCTATGTATTTCGTCGTCCCAGTGTCACATGCCCCATTACAAAATCACTTTCCTTTATAGTGCCAAGGGTTTCCGTTGCTTCTTTAATTAGTGCTTCCTTTATATTATTCCATTCCCGGCAAATTTTATTCATTTTTGATTTTAAACTCATGAAAGTTTCAAACAATTTCTGATATAGCAACCAATAAACCAAATGTAGTTTAAATGTTGAATCATCATCATTTTGCTTCTGTTGGGAAGTTTCCTTCCATCTTTAAAGGAGTTTTATTTTTTAGACTAGAAAGAAATGGTCTGAAGAGGCTCCTTGGTCACAGAATTGTGTATTGCACTAGAGACCAAGTCTTCTTATTTGCTGTTACGTAGTCTATAATTGTGGTAGAGTCTCGAGCTGACCACGTGTATTTTTGGATCTGTTTATGCCAGAAGCGAGTGTTTTTTTTATACTTAACTCATTATTTACTGACAACGCCTTCAGTCTGATCCATTATTAGTTATTACATTATTCCCTTCAACACCATTCGTCACAGGGGTGCTACCCACCCTTGCATTTAAGGATCCAGCTTTTGTCAGACAATAATTTTGTTTATCTTATACAGGATTCTGTGCAAAATGTCACAGAACTCTTCAGGGAACATCATTCTGTTCCTGTTATGGAGAATATACACAAATTACAGACACATAACTACCGGATATCTTTAATCCTATAGCTGTGAGTTAATCATTAAAGGTTTTAGAGTGTATTTTGTTCGTTAAAGTGTTCTTCTACAGAACACAAACTCCAGCAAGATTCTATCCTTTCCGGGTACACCACTATAGATCATGTAGCCTGTTGCTGAAGAACCTTTCGATTTATTTTGGGCTTTTGCTATAACGGCCAATATTTTGTGACTTTAGCTCATTTTCCCTTTCTGCTTTCTTTATCCTTCAAACTGCATTCCGGACGCCAATTTAATATACTGACCTTCAAAGTCATTTGTTCCTATTGTATACCAAGGTCTTCTTCAGGTTATCCATTGGCTTGCTTTCTTCTGGAAATTGTTACAGAATTTCGATCTGTAGCCAAGTTAGATAGGGGGTCGTGCTGTCGCCTTTAAGTTTCCCAGCACAACCGTTTTTGTTTCGGGATTGTGTTTCGTAGATAGCTGGGTTACACTCGCCACGTACTGATCCAATTCTCTAGGATATCTTCCCTGTCTTTCTTCAAGGTCGTCTCCTCTATGAATGTCGGCATTGGTACGCCTAAGAGCACCTCCTTCGCTGCCTCCTACGTTGTAGGCTGCTCTTCGTCTGACTCCTGCCCAAGTGCCCCGTGGGCTTCGGGTGATCTTGCCAAGGGCTTGAACTCTCTGGGGCTAGAAGTGTTCACAAAACTCTTCACCACGGTAAGGCAGCAGAGTCTAGGAAAGACAATACTATTAACTCTCACGTCTTCCAGGATAACAAGAACCGTGTTTCCAGTGCTGCAGAAATACATTCCGGTTTGAAGAACACTCAGGCACCCTATCGCATCTCCATTCTCCTTGCAAATCACCTAATACTGATGTCACAGAAAATGTCTGGGCTTCTATGAAAGAAGGAGTAAAGCGCAGCAAACAATATCGCGTCAGTTTCGTTACTCTTTGTGATCGTATCATCGATACGCGGCTTCAACTGGATATGGCTTACCTAAAGAATCTCGTGGGATCTCTGCTTCACTGAACTGGATAGAGAAGCGGTTACACGATATTAGCGCGATGTTTCCTGAAGAGTGAAATTTTTTGTCCGGTGCGCGTATTACAGACGGCCACAGCTGCCGGATTGTCAAGGATACAGGGGAAGAGCGACATTACCGGTCGCAGAACTTAGCTAAGACTGTTCACATCGGTCAGTGTTCCTCAGTGGACCACCCAGCTATCACTGGAATTCGCCATTTCAGTGTGTTCTTCCTAACTCCACCAGTGTTTCACTGCAACGGACTTTGACCACATTTACAATACTCGGCTATTGGTAGGTAACTCAGGAACACTAGGTCCGCAGCTCGTGGTCGTGCGGTAGCGTTCTCGCTTCCCACGCCAGGGGTCCCGGGTTCGATTCCCGGCGGGGTCAGGGATTTTCTCTGCCTGGTGATGACTGGGTGTTGTGTGCTGTCCTTAGGTGAGTTAGGTTTAAGTAGTTCTAAGTTCTAGGGGACTGATGACCATAGATGTTAAGTCCCATAGTGCTCAGAGCCATTTGAACTCAGGAACACTGACTTAATTAATAAGAAGTAGCCCTGCCTGATCCTGATGGTAGACTTGATTAGTCGCCAGGAAGTCCTGAAGAAATTTTTGTTTTCATCTGGTACTCTCGAATTCGTTCATATGGCGAATAGGCAAAATAATGTGAACAGTGGTAGTAATGTATATTTATATGGATATGGTGTCTGCTCTTTCGGTCATGTGAACAGTGGTAGTAATGTGTATTTATATGGATATGGTGTCTGTTCTTTCAGACATGTGCGAAAGAACAGACACCATATCCATATAAGTATATAGTTCTGGCAATACCGGCCATGACCTACTTCTTGTGTGCGGATGCACACATATTACCCGAACTCTTACGGGACTTCGTAAAATGTCTTCCACGAGTACTGAGTATGTTGGGTGGGGCACTACGAATGTAGTGTGTGGACATACAAGGTGATAATGTGGGCCTCGCGGAAGGCGTGCACTAGATAGCGCCTGTAGTCGCACTATCCTCTGTGCCCTCGGTGGCTCAGATGGATAGAGCGCCCATCATGTAAGCAGAAGATCCCAGGTTCGAGTCCCGGTCGCGGCACACATTTTCACCTGTCCCCGTTGATATATATATCAACGCCCGTCAGCAGTTGAAGGTATTAATATAATTCTAATTTCGTGGTAGTAATGGAATGGTTGCGTTTGATGATCAACTACGCACGTAAAGCACTTGTGGCGCTGGACTGTGCGTGTTCAGTACGGACTAGGCATCAGTGCAGGTTGTTTACAAGTAGTCCACACTTCGTATTTGCACTCAGAGCCCGAGGTCGACGTGCAATGAAATATCTAACAGAGTTCCGACGAGAGAAAATTGTGGGGGCCCGATTAGCTGGAGAATCAGTGACCAAGACAGCCAACTTACTAAGTGTTTCAAGAGCAACAGTTTCAACAGTTATGACAGCTTACACGAAACAAGGAAAAACATCGTCATGTAACGTAATAGTGGGAGCAATTCAAAGTTAATGACAGGGATTTTTATATGCTAACACAAATTGTGTCAGAACAACACAAAACTACGGCCGCTAAAGTTGTTGCAGAGCTCAATAACTATTTTCGAGACCTCATATCTATCGACACTGTCCGCCAAGTACACCACAAAGCGAATATTCATGGACGAGCAGCTAAACCGAATCCATTAGTGACGAAAACCAACGCAAAACATGGTGTCAAGAGCATAAATCCTGGACGCCTGATCATTGGAATCACGTCATATTGTCCGACGAGTCAACGTTTTCGTTACGTCCAGTATCAGGCTGGGTTTACATCTGGCGAGCATCAAAAGAAGCCTGCAATCCTGACTGCTTCATTCAGAAGCTTAAGCATGGAGGTGAAAATGTTATGATGGTGTGGGCGGCCATATCCTAGTCATCTTCTGGTGTCATCATTACTCCCGAAGGCCGTGTTACATCCAACGATTGTGTGAGCATTTTAGATGATCAGGTGCATCCCATGGTTCAAATGGCTCTGAGCACTATGGGACTTAACTGCTGAGGTCATCAGTCCCGTAGAACTTAGAACTACTTAAACCTAACTAACCTAAGGACATCACACACATCCATGCCCGAGGCAGGACTCGAACCTGCGACCGTTGCGGTCCCGCGGTTCCAGACTGTAGCGCCTAGAACCGCTTGGCCACTCCGGCCGGCTGCATCCCATGATTCAAATGTTGTTCCCCTAACAATGACATCACTTTCAGGATTATAAGGCAACAGTTCACAGAGCCAGGACACTACAATCGTGGTATGAGGCTCCCTTGGCGACTATACACTCATTAAACGCCAGTATTCCAAGACGAATCGCAGCTGTATTACGGTCAAGTGGGGGTCCTACACCTTATTAATAAACCATTACCAACTAAATACAGATGTTCACATTATTTTGCCTACCCCCTGTACATGCTGCGATGGTCTACCGGATAGAACATCTAGTGTTTAATTCAAACACCAGTCACGAGTAAGGCGTTATGCCAGTTCCGCCAGGCCGACCGCTGCCTCCGAGATTGTATGAGCAGCCATCTGTGATCGTGGGACATGTGCTCAGGATGTCGTCAGTCTTCCCAGTCATTATTGCCAGCAGATGAATCCGGGCGATGCCGCCGCTTCTTTATTCAGGCAGCTCCTTACTTGGTCTCACGAGGCTCAGTGCATCCCTACGAAAGAAACAATCCGAGTAGTTTTGAGTCCCGGTACTTCCGCACCGCAGGCAGCGTTGCTAAACTGGTTGCGGAGGGGGCCACTTCTGAAGTATAAATAAAGAGTGTCTACGGGGGGCTGGCCGGCGTGGCCGTGCGGTTCTAGGTGCTACAGTCTGGAACTGCGAGACCGCTGCGGTCGCAGGTTCGAATCCTGCCTCGGGCATGAATGTGTTTGGTGTCCTTTGGTTAGTTAGGTTTAAGTAGTTCTAAGATCTAGGGGACTGATGACGTCAGAAGTTAAGTCCCACAGTGCTCAGAGCCATTTGAACCATTTTTTTGTCTACGGGGGTGTTGAATATTCGCATTAGGGACAGAAATCGTTTAGTTTGTTCAAAAGTCTCCAATAGTAGGGAGCAGAATACTTTCCTGGTAGGTCGACAATCGTGCGCATGCGCCGCGAGGTTGTGTAAGCTGAAGTGCTGGCACTTACCGCCTTTTCGACAGTTTGTTGTCATTATTGTTAATGGCGATCTGATTGCAGTCTCACATAGCCCTGTGAACGTGCGAGGTATGTGTCGGCGGAAAAGTTGATCCCCTTTTTTTTGTCCTCTGATAAAGGGAGCAAATATTTGGGAGTTGCATGGTGTGATGACTGATGGTCGCCATTCGTCCGCCGGAATGCAGCACGTGTGATCGGCTTTTGTGCCGTTGCATTTGCATGGCAAACACGGCGCCCAGCCAGCGTTTCGAATATTTGGCTCACACGTGCCCTGATGCAGCGGTGAACACTATTTACCGCGATGCGGCGCGGCTCTTGTTGCTGTAACGCCCGCTGCTGGTTTATTTGTAACGAACACGGTTTAGTTACACAGTTTCTTTTCAGATCTGATGATTCTATCGATCTGATTCTAACACTGTGAAAATTGTACTGAATCGTTCAAGCTATAGGAGACTATAAGCTCTCATGCGTCCATCAATTTGTACGCTGATTTGGAGGATGTCTATCAGTTGTACAGTTATTCCAGTTTTTCCCTTTATTGGCATTTGGACATCGCCAAACTGCCATTCATCACAGTTATAAAAAGAAAACAGCATCATTCAAATATCCACAAATCATGCACACACTGTGCTTGCTTATCTGTGTGCTAATCACTGTGCCATCCTGCTCGGTCAATTATAGGAGAACCACTTCTGTTCCATTTCGGTTCTTAAGGCCCTTTAGCACACTTATGAAATCGGTTAATATCACCATACTGTTTCGTGCGCAAAATGCGCCGTATCTTACCTCATCCCCAGCAACGGTGGCTACGGCGTAGTTAATTGTCACTTCCTCAGGTGAAGAATACGGGGTTTGATAATTTTCTGCTGGATTGCATATTGCACATCTTACTTTGTCGCTCTCGAAGGTCTTATATCATTCCATGTAAGTCTTAAATGAATTTAGAAAAATGGTACCGGGCAAAATGTCGATTTCAGCCTTAAAGTTTGCAGAATCCTAATACTGTACGATTATGGAAGAGTATTAGCTGAATGGAGCTAGGGATTTTGGTAAGATCTCGTATTTTTGTGTGGTTTCATTTGTTTAACTTAGGATTTCTACAGCTGGTTCTTCTGTTATCGGTTGTTTGCGAATAGGAAAGCACGGACTGCGTAAATCTAACGTTTTCCCTCATTACGTTGTTGGACGCCTATGGTTACAACGTTTTCTGCCTGCCAGTCAGGTAAATCCTTCATAGTCTTGTATTTGAACCGTGTATTGCGTTTCTCAGGTGGGAAATATGTCACTCGCCTCGGCGCCAGCACAACGCGTATGAGCTGCATGTAGACGTGCGAATATGGCACATGAAATTCTTTGATTCGCGTCTGGTTCAACTCTCTGTATTCCTATTTACGGCTACATGTGGAACGAGGAGCTGCTTGATTGAAAAAGCAGCGCACTCCTCAGGATTCATTCACAGGCAACAAAGGCTGAAAGCATTGGCTATATATTTGTCGTGTCCTCCACGACCACAGATAGCACCCCGTACTGTCTCACAGGCAGCGGTCGACCGCTCGGAACAGGCTGAGCCCAAATCTGTGACTAGTGTTCACGTTTTACACATTACTGTATGAGAGAGTTGTAATGAAATAGTAAAAAACGTAATGAGATAAATATATTGTCTCGTCTCGAGGTTACAGTGATACAGAAACTTTGCAGTGGTAAGCAGTACTCCCGGAGGACATATAGTACAGTACACAAGCAAAAGATTTATGTTAGTCATATTTCGTTTAATGAAAAACTAGAGCCTGGTCGACAGTAAATACCGCAATAGGAAGTGTGAAGTTGTACCACTCTCCTGTGGCACTCATGAGTTAACTGTTACTAAGTGTCTCATAATGAATGCAACAAATTCCGCTAATATTGTATGCAGTGTCACTCTAGCCACGGTAGACACACTTTCCGTTTTTATAATATGAATTGAGATTTTTAATACGTGGCATAACACTCTATATCTCTGGTGGAAAATAAACGAAAAATAAATCATAATCACTGAGCAATCATAAATAAAATGTCTCTAGCTGCAGTGTTGGTTTTATAACTTCTTTACTATGTAATCTATTTAGGGAGATCTGGTCCCATCTTCGGATGCACCTGCGCACAAGGAAAATTTTTTCAGAAATTACATCACACAACAGCGTTTCTCGTAAATCATATGTAACAAGTTGTCAAGCCTACCGCTCATAAGATCAAAGTAAAGTTCTCAAGGAGGTATTTGCCTTTAAACTCAATAAAAATAGGTCAATTCCATAATTTTTTCCAGTAAATTAAAAAATAATTCTGACACTGATTATATGGTTTTATTCCATACAGTTTTGGTTTTCAAGAAATAATTTTTGCATCCACATCGGACGCTCCCTGTCACCTCTGCAACAGGTGGTAGGACTCCTTGTTGCCGGAACACTGGAATTTCCAAAGCCCTCGTACTAGACATGTAACAAAATAATTTCAACACATTCTCTGCCAGCATAATAACGATAATTGAATTATGTTAAATTGTCACAAAATGAAGACGTTCTGAAACAAATGTCATTTTCTTCAGCCACAAAAGCGAGACAAAAGCGTACACCGAAAGTAGACTTTTGAAAATACCGCAAAAAGGATACGTACGCTGAAAGAGAGTTCAGTTTGGAACGCCAGCATCAAATTCCGATGAAAATGCATGTGCCGTTATGAAGTTATGTTTCCCGTCAATCTGAAAAATACGGTGTCGAGTGAAACGCGTTTAAAGTTTTCGGTCACGTTCTTTGTATTGAAGTTAAACTTGGGTGTAATAACTGATCGCTGGATCTACAGTAACCCTTCAAGATCCAAAAGATGTCCATCTTCTTCGAAGCCATGATGGTCCTGCGGGTCTCTTTGGCATCTTATGTCATCCGCTGCTCTGTTCGCTCGATACGCTTTCCGGCCGCTTTTGTGCAGATCTTGTACCAGGCTGGTCCGTTCACAAGATCGAGGACATCCGTTATATCCATAATGCCTGTTAGGCCGCCGTTGAGATTGTATGTCGACGGTTTTCTTCCCGCTGTGAATGATTTTCGGAGAAACTTTTTAACAAATAGCCTTGCAACTCAGTAACGGAGTTTCTGGCGAATTTAAGATGAACGCTAGAATAAATAAGAGGTACCAGAGAACATTTTAAATAAATAAACTCTATTTTTCGAAAATTTTCAGAAGACTACCATCCTTCAATCAGAATAAACATGTAACTACAGTAATTCGTAGACAAGATCAACTACTAAATCAATAATATTGTCTGCCATTGGAATAGTAGTCATTACACATTATACGTAACCAGTTTACAGTTGAATTAAAACCAGGTATAGTGGTAGTATGTAACCACTTTGCCGGCCGAAGTGGCCGTGCGGTTAAAGGCGCTGCAGTCTGGAACCGCAGGACCGCTACGGTCGCAGGTTCGAATCCTGCCTCGGGCATGGATGTTTGTGATGTCCTTAGGTTAGTTAGGTTTAACTAGTTCTAAGTTCTAGGGGACTAATGACCTCAGCAGTTGAGTCCCATAGTGCTCAGAGCCATTTGAACCAGCCATTTGTAACCACTTTATAAAAGCAGTCATATTTACGGTGTTGACAAGGAACCTCTATTCTTATCACGACTGATTATTAGTCCGAAAGGACAATGAGATATCACATAGTGTTATTTCATGCCCCATCGACTACACAGTCAGAGCATGAAATTAGGTGAATGTTCATCTGTGAAAACGTCTAGAAGTAGTTAAAATGACTAGAAAGTAGCTACACGCTCCCAGTATAAGTGGTTTTAACTCATCTACAAATTGATTACCAATAATATGATATTAACATCCAGACGACAGAAGAAATTTGCTTTTAGCTAATACGTAGTTCGGCTAAGAGCAGCTGTAATTTTTTTTATATTTTGTATACGTCCAAGAACTTAGGCTGGCTAGTTTTCACGATCTGTACACTTATTTTTGGATAAATGCTGTTAAGCTGCATTTGTGCTAATCTAGTAACTGTCTGTCTACCTTTGACGCTCTTAAAATTACATACTTCTTAGCCTATGACTATGCAGACCAGGGCCCAAAGAATAGTCTTTGACTATGTGATGGTGCACTTCGAGAATAATGTTCACTCTGTTTTATGTTAATGGATTTCAGTTATGTGATAGCTTCATGATTTTAGAGATAATATTCCCACTGTAAATGTCTAATAATTTTAATCCTAAAGTTGGTTGCAAGTATTACACGAAAACAGAAAATCCTATCGTTTTAATATTTTTTTCTTTGACTGTTGAGCCGTACGTGGCACGTGTTCACGCCATCATGTATTTTACACCCTGTTTTTAACGTACTTCCACCTCGCTACGTTAATTTAAATTACTACTGTCACTGAGTTGCCGGTTTACCTGACCGTGAACGGCGCTAGCAGCGCGTATCGATATATCCTCTCTCGTAGTATCTTTGCTCGACTGCTATTACTTCCCGGTCGTTGTCTGTCGTAATTCCCCCCTTTGCTTTTACTCTCCTTTCCCCCCTTTTTTGTTTTCCCATCTTCTGTCCCGTCTCCCCCCACCTGCTCTCCACTGTGGTGTCACATTTGCCGACTTTTTAGTGCAGTGTTCCAGTGACTATTCAGTGTTGTTTGTCTTTCTCGTGTTGCGAACAGAAACCATGCTGTCGCTCGGTGTGAATTTTATGTCTTTTGCGAACAGAATCCAGACTGTCGCCGTGTTTTTTACTTGTCTATTGTTTTCCCTGTCTGCTTCGTATGTATTTTTCTTAGCATCTTCATCCCTCTGTTGTTGTTTTAAGTTCCACGATTTCTTTTCGCCTTGTTACTCTCTAAGTCTCCGGTTTTATCGCCTGTTTTTTATTATTTGTACTCTTGATCTTTGTCACAAAATCTGTCGGCTGAAGAGCGGCATACTAAGCTGCTGCCGGCCCGCCCCCTTCGGGGGGAATTGAAATTCAATAAAGAAAAAAAAACTCTGTCGTAAGCCAGTTCGGGTCTGCCAGTCAGTTGGAACGCGTCTGGAGCTCAGTACGGACCTGCCAGTCGGGCAGTTGCAATGCGGCACTAGTGCAGTCGGGTTGGAGCAGCAGTGAGGTCTGCATCGACGTGGCTCGCCCGACCACTGCCGCCACGCATCACTTGAGCCGGACCACGGTCTTGGTGGATCGTCGGTCGGTCGTGCTACCGGACGAGGCGCACACGCCTGTTAACATTTATTTTGTTGATTTTAAAATTTCTTGTTTGGAGGGCTTCAGCCGTGAAAGATTATGAGTTTCAAACTCATAGTTGTAAAATTTCGGCTACGTGCTGCTTTGGTTGTAAATGTGTTATTAAATTATAATAAATTAAAATTTTAAGGTGAAACTGAACCCAACCTTATTTGGCCCTTTCTATAATCCTAATCCCCTGTTCTGCCCAGCGGGTTTAGCGCGCTTTTCGACTATAAATAGTTACACCTTGGGTGAAAAAAGATAATTATAGAGCTTTTAACTACTTTATTGTAATACTTTTCTACAAGCGAATCTTTATCTAATTTTACGAACTATCTAGCCGATGGGTCTTAAAATAATACTATATCTGTGTCCTTTCAGGCTAATATTCTTTCGTGTTCAGTATAAAGGCTGCTGCGAACATCATATATTCTTATTGCATGCGGGAAGTAATTGCACACTCAGTTTGTAACACTTTAACTCAACCGTAAACTACTTGCCAAAAATGCTTAACGATACTTTAATGAGCTCACTCGAATTGTCATGAATTTGAAGAGCTTCATGTTGACCGTTAGCTGGTCAAACTTATTATTTTCTACCGATTTCAGTCGTTGAACCATCTCCACGGGAAAACTGTATCAATACAAAATACAGATGTACACACAGCATAAAACAATTTGCCAAAATGGAAGCAGTTACAAGAAAAGCTGTATATTAGATGGATATGTAATTTAGTTTTCTGTTGCGTAAAATGGAAATTGTTAGTCATAAAACATATACACAACCACTAGAACAGGTCAAGATTTCGATAACAAAACGAACCTCAGTATCAGGTTCTTCCCCTGGTTGGTCTTAGGGTTTTTCACCTCTGTTATCCCTTCTTTCAACCACGCAAACATTTTTAACGTGACAAATGCCTAGTTGCACCGTTGTAGGGAGCCCACGTTAAACTGTAGAGCCGCTATAACCGTTTACGTAAGTAAGTTAAAAAGTCGGAGGCAGGCCACAGTGTACCGCTTCCAAAAAGACCATGCCTAGTAAACCACTGTCATATAAAAATCAACACTCGGTTTGACAGTAGCTTTGCTAGGCAATCGCTACATAGCGAGAAAATTTTTCCTTTTCTCTATCGTTTGTGCAGTCTAGTTTGAGGTCGGCTTTGTTAGGATTTGGCAAATATTTAGTTTATAATATAAATCCGTGGGTGCATGCTCTTCCTAACACAACTGACGTCAAGGAAACCTAAGAGAACGAAGTTTCGTGTACGGTGTGTCTGCGAATCGTAATAACTTTGTCCTGTTTTTATGTTGAATGCTTTGAGGTGAAATTTGGGGACCAGTCCGGCCATTACCTAAAGAGCGTGGGGTAATGCTCAAAAGCCACACAGGCTGGTCTACCTGTCAGCCCATGGGCGATAATCTGCAGCACAGTTTCGATAAGGATTTCTTACCTCTGTCTCTAAAGCCAGCGCACAGTTTACGCTATAAGGGCACACTACATGGAGGTTTTCCATGATTCCCTAAATCACTTAAGGCAAATGCCTGCATGGTCCCATCCGAGCTTGTGCTCCGTCGCTAATGAGCTCGTTATCGACGGGATCTTAAATAATGATCTTCCTACCTTCATATATTTCTTATCTATTAGTGTTGTAAGAATGATTCGTGTAACGTATATATACTTCGGCTCTGTATCGTACACCACCAAATAAGCTGAAATGAGGTCGAATAGTAGCTAAATATCGACGTCTTCCTTACTGAAAACATATGCTTTGAAACTCCATTGTAGCAGCACTCGTGTAGAACGGGATACGTAGGATCTATAAGGAAACCGAATGTGATTCTCTAGTGAATGATATTCGTACGTGAGCACATGTGAGGACTTCAATAAAGAATGTAGGAGGGAAAAACAACTTTTTAAGAGTAGAAAATCATGCGAGCAATGGGTAAGCTTTTATATATTCCATAGAGACCGGATACAAAGTATCGTGTGTTAGGTACAAGTTCCCTTCTATGGTCCACGTGATTTTACATGACTATACATTTACGAAAGACAGAAAATAATCCTGTTGTTCTGGCTTTTAGTCCAGACTGGTTTGATGCAGGTCTCTATGCTACTCTATCCTGTGCAAGCCTCCTCATCTCCGAGTAGCTACTGCAAGCTATATCCTTCTGAATCAGCTTACTGTATTCATGTCTTGGTCTCTCTCTACGTTCCCCCCCCCCCCCCCCTTTTCCCTTAGCTTCTCTCCAGCACTAAATTTGTGATCCCTTAATGCCTCAGAATGTGTCTTACCAACCGCTACCTTCTTTTACCCATGTTGTACCATAAGTTTCTATTCTCCCAAATTCTATTCAGTACCTCCTCATTAGTTACCCATCTAATCTTCAGCATTCTTCTGTATTAGCTTCGTGTCCAAACTGTTTATCATCCATGTTTCACTTTCATAACTGGCTGCACTCCGTACAAATACTTTCCGAAAGGACTTCCTGACACATTTATACTCGATATTAACAAATTTCTCTTCTACAGGAATGCTTTTCTTGCCATTGCCAGTCTACATTTTATATTCTACCTACTTCTACCATCATCAGTTACTTTCCTTCCCAAACTGGAAAACTCATTTATTACTTTAAGTGTCTCATTTCCTATCTAATTCCCTCAGAATCGCCTAATTTAATTCGACTACATTACATTATCCTAGTTTTGCTTTTTTTTTTTTTTTTTTTTTTTTGAAGTTCATCTTACATCCGACTTTCAAGACAGGCAGACTGATTTTCGCCAGAGGATCAGTGTCCGCGTTGGCGGAGAGGTAGAGGAAGTTATGGCGGTCTTCTTGGTTAGAAAATGGCCGGACTGAGGGAGTGAGATAAGGTATCGGTCAGCTGGGACACTTGGTGGAAGGTGGGAGGGGGGGGGGAGGTGGAGTTCACAGTAAAGGCGTCTGGAGACGCCAGGGATGGCGCACTGCCCGTGTTCTGTAACTCGCCACTGAACGCCTTTTTCTTATGAAGGAGCGGCGAACATTGCATGTCGACCCTGTGGGTGACATAAATAAGCCTTCAGCGGCACTCCGCCGGCCGAAGGTTTGTCAGAAGACGCTACTCAATAAAGTGTTATCCTTAGGAATGTGACGGCAAAGCGTTTCAAGACAGGTAATATCTTCTCCACAGTGTCGTGAAAGCACTGGGTACTTTACGTTTCATGTTTGTCTTTTGACTTGCATTCCAGTTGGGGAAGGCACTTTGCACCTGCGTGTGAAGCTGGAGGGTTGAGTTTTGATGGACGCATGTGCTTCAGGTGGGGAGCTCCTGTGATGACTAAGCTGGTGGGAGTTGATTATCAACGTCGGTTTCTTTGAATGGGAGCTGCGTTTCTTGCGGTCTGATCGTGAGGGCATTGCCCCAAGAGCAGGTGACGTGCCGCGGAGAGAGAAATTTGCCCTCTCCGATTTGGGAATCCGGTGCTAGAATCATTCAGTTTTGGTTCGTGACAGAGGTTTGTGATTGAGTTCTTTCGTCCTGAATTGAGCGGTGGAGCGAACTTCGGTATCAGCGCTGATGACTTGTGAAGAACACTGGGCTAGTAGCCTATGTGCATACACTACTGGCGAACGAAACGAGGACGTGACTTTCATCGTCATCGTGTCGTCTGCCGCAGAGGTAAGAGCAACGTGCAATGCGAAGTTTAGGGTCAAGCAAGAGAGGTTGGAGGGTTAGATTAACAGTAACCCGAGTTTGCGCTGACCACAGAACTTAAGGGGTGCAGTTGGAAGATAATTGTGCCGCCGGCCCGGGTGGCCCAGCGGTTCTAGGCGCTACAGTCTGGAACCGCGCGACCGCTTCGGTCGCAGGTTCGAATCCTGCCTGGGGCATGGATGTGTGTGATGTCCTTAGGTTAGTTAGGTTTAAGTAGTTCCAAGTTCTAGGGGACTGATGACCTCAGAAGTTAAGTCCCATAGTGCTCAGCCATTTGAACCATAATTGTGCCTGTTTCCTTAACCATAACCACCTCGATCTTTTTTTCACATTTCCCCTATAAATGTTGTGTTATTCATTATTAATGCTGTATGACTTCTTATGTTAGAAAGATCAATCTACCTTCTTATTTCAAGCATATGTGGCGCTTGTGGCTACCAGTTTTTTTTTTTTTTTGGTTTTTTCTTTTCATGCCTAAATCGATGACCGTGGGCCCTTGATCTTCTGTTAGCAGAGTACTATTCCAACCCAGCACCTTAAATTAGTCGTTATGACCACTTCTTTAATTACTGTTCGGACGAAAGTTCCGTATTTTGAGTGTATAGATTATTTATCTGTTACACAGTCCTGATTTCGTCCTTTCACCATTTTCAAGTATCAGATTGCTGTGCATGATCAGTATTCTGCAAACGAAGTCATCCTCGAAATATATTAAACTTGGTTATATAATGCAGGTGTCAGAGTATATAAATTAGAACATATTCACAAAATTTACATGCTATGGCATTATATAACCAAGTTTAATATATTTCGAGGATGCCTTCGTTTGCAGAAGAGTGATCAGGCTTAACACAGTGGTACTGGTAAAAGACCAAAAGCTGAAATTTCACAACAGTCAGTTCAGTCAAATGTTGGAACTTCAGTGGAAACAGTGTTATATGACCTTGCCCCCTAGCTATGGAAAGATTATTTTTGATTATTGCTTGTTTCCTATTACGGAGTTAGTAGCGGGTCCTCAAGCACGGAAGTTCTGTATACACTGCGTTCATGGGGTCTCCCTGTAGGACTAGGCCCAATGTGTCACGGAGCAGTACGATATTTGCTTCGTAAGGCCAGGACTCTCGTAAACTGTCTTTATTTTAGTGACTCTACGAAATTCAATACAAAATTTCACCGATATAGTTTGTTGCTAACGATAGTGCTCAGTAGCAAGTATCGGAAACACGTTCGTTTTGGTCAGAACGCCTCCAAGGTCTATACGTGATTCGTGCCTTTACAGGAGGAGTCGGTTAAAACGAACGCTTCGAACTATAGAGTGCGATACAGTTAAGTGATATTTGGCTTTTGTTGTCAGTCAGAGAGTGAGAGAAAGCTGTTACACAAGAGTGCTTTTGGAAACATTTTGTCGAGCAATATGACCGTTGTCGATTAGAGCGCGCTCAATAGGGATGGGAGGCGCAGCGGCAGCCAGCACGAGTGGAATGTTGTGTTTTGCGGGCGCCGCTGACGCACAGCACCGACCCGCCGCTGCGAGAGCCAGCAGCCGCTCGGAAGTGTTTTACATTCATTAATACTGATCAGCGCGGAATTACTGGCCCCCGGCAGCGCCCGCGGCCGCGGCGTAGCCCTCCACGGGCGGAAGCTGCCTGCGCCGGCGCGAAAGCAATTAAACGCCGGCTTCCGCTGCGAGGGGCTTCCCCGCGCCCTCTTCTCTCCCCTCTCTGGCCATCATCCTACCGTGTCACGTGCTCGACCCCTCTACCTACTCTGTTTGCTCTGCTCTCGCGTGCCGTGTCGGAGCAAGTTCATTCGCGCCCGACAGGGCTCTGATACCCGCAGCTGCTCACTGTCGCTCTCAGGGTAACTTCACGTTAGACTGCTGAATGATTGCCTGCTGTTGGGCATTTTCTTAGACTAAGGATCGTTAACGGTGGTGATGTATCATGGACACGGCATGGAGAGGTTTTAAATCAAACGCTTTTAAATCAAATGCTGGTTCCGGTAGAAAGAAGCCGTAAACCCCTTCCCCCCCCCGCCACCCCCACCCCCACCCTTCACTCAGTACAGAATGTTGAGTGAGAATAAACCCCAGAATGACGGAATTATTGAGGAGCAGCAAAAGTGAAATTAGTGAAAAGATCATAACTGGGGACTATATAATAGGCGCAAGGATGGAGTTCTGCGACTTTGGGAGTAAAACAACATATGAGAAAGACATAAACGACCAGCAAAAGCAAAGGAAAGAAATATAAAAAATAAACCCAACGACAAAAACTTTATAGCTACATAAAAACATTGTGTAGTGTAAAGTGTAATATTGTCTACAATAAGCAGCACTTTATAGTAAACTATGCATGCACAAGTAATTTTTTTCCGATTTTATATTTGTATTTAGGAACAAGCCTATTTCTAAGCGCTTCTTTGTAAGTGATATGTTAGAGAAATTTTAGCTTCAATTTAGTGAAGGGCGTAATTTGTCTGAACACCAGTCTAGGGACTTATTTGGAAGGAAATGAGGTAATGTAGCTATCTACGTGTCGCTTGTACGTAACAGAGAATGTTGCCCCAGTAGCAGACTTTTCTCGGGGAAAATAGACAGTTATCCAAACTAGCTGAAAACTGGTTTCCATTGAGGTAATTTTGTGAAACTCCGTACGTGTGTAATGTTACCTTGACCCAGAAGACTAAGAGCAGGACTCGCCTTTCAGCTGTAAGCTGCAGATTAGAACACACATTTCTAATAGACAAAGCAACCTATTAGAGGCACTAACTATAGATTATTTAATATGAATGGTAGACGCTCAACAGAAACAATCTTATCAGTTAACACGGTAATTTGCCGGCCCTGGTGGCCGAGTGGTTCTAGGTGCTTCAGTCCGGAACCGCGTGACAGCTACGGTCGCAGTTTCGAATCCTGCCTCGGGCATGGATGTGTGTGATGTCCTTAGGTTAGTTAGGTTTAAGTAGTTCTAAGTCTAGGGGACTGATGACCTCAGATGTTAAGTCCCATAGTGCTCAGAGCCATTTGAACACGGTAATTTATTCAATAAAGCGTAATTATTCACAGACATTGTCTAGAATGTGGAAAGCTCTACTAATTCTTCAAGCACACTCTAATCGATCATGCAGTGTAGGCATTCACGGCCGGCATCGTCTTCACTTAAAACTTCCAGGCTGATAGGCCGAGTCGATGTATAAATCTCTCCCCTGACGTTTCGTCTATCTAATCGATTTGCAGCATTACTGAAACCAAAAAAAGGTACCCCTGTGATGCTACTGGTAATCTGAGTTTTACTCTCGAATCTTGTTAGCCCCAAACCAAAAACAATCTACGATCAATGCTTTGTCGTCGTGTATTTCGTTGTCATCTCACTGATGACGTAAAATAGAATATTTTTTTATTTCAATTTTTAAAGTGCGCCACATTGCATTCGATGCACATTAAATTTGCGTAGGTACTGCATATTTCCTATTTTGTCAAAAACTGAAATTTTGAATCCGTGGCTGTAAACAAAATATAGGTTGACTCTTACACAAAAGATCACAGCAACCAACCACTTTTTACAACAGTGTTTATTTAAAGAGCACCGTTACCGTTCTCGAACCGACAAGTTCATCTTCAGACAGCTAGTTCAGTTTTATATTAGATTTCGCCTTTTGTTACCCCCACCTGACGATATTTCCTTGGGCTGGTGATGCCCTACAACCAAAACAAAATGTCGGACAACGTATGTACCCGTGCAGGTTGCTCGTCATCTTGCAGCAGCGAAAATTGTAGAATGTACTTTTTTGTGTATGCATATGCACATAATGTAAAGCACCACTCACACACTAACAAGTTTCATCACATACAAAGATGGCGGTATTACAAAAAAACGTTCAAGGTGTATGAAATCTTATGGGACTTAACTGCTAAGGTCATCAGTCCCTAAGCAGACACACTACTTAACCTAAGTTATCCTAAGGTCAAACACACACACACACACACACACACACACACACACACACACACCCATGCCCGAGGGAGGACTCGAACCTCCGCCGGGACCAGCCGCACAGTCCATGACTGCAGCGCCTGAGACCGCTCGGCTGATCCCGCGCGGCGGCGGTATTACAACCATAACAATACCAAAGACATACACCATCAGAGATATTTCATTACGTACAGGTATGTGACAGTAGAATTTACAAATTGCTAATGTTACATTACTTACTGTTTACATTGAAAGAGAACTGATTAAAATGAAGATAAACAAATAAAGCAGTCAGTTATAAAGTGTTACTGCGTAAATGTTATGGTGTATATTAGAAGAAAAGTAAATGATCAGGACCAGATGTACATAAATAAATATTACTTTCCCAAGCACACAAAAATCATCCGGAAACCATGAGAGTCCAGCACCGCGTTAAATAAAAGTAAAAGAAGGGCGAAAGAACTCAATATTAAGTGTCACTGTGATCCGACACATTTTTATAAAGCTTTGCTATTGGATTCCACTCCCTTATCACCCTCTAATTACTAAATCATGCTGAAATAGAATGAAAATGGAAATGCTAAAGCACTAGTCGCATTTCAAGTTAGTTAAATCTGTTTACTTTTCACTCCATTACAGAATATATCATCAATGAATGAGTTTATGTACTGCGTATGCTATCGTAGATTGCAGTTCCGTGGGCCACAAGTGGAGCAACTGACATCTCACCGCTGTACCGGTGAAACCGTGGAGTCTGCATACTTTGTCTTCTACCCGTCATACACATGGCACAAGGAGATACAAGGAAATAGTAATTTGAACTACATTGTCAATATGCCCAGCGTTTACAAAAGTGGTCTGTCTATGAAGGACTGACTTCCATAGTCGCTTACAGCACGTACATGACGTGCATTATGCACAAATGCGGTCCTCAAACAGCCCTGTGTACAGTATTAAGTGCTAAATACCAATAAATATGTGTTTTACTTGGCATAGAACAACACAGTATAGTTGATAGTTTATACGTCAAGGCTATCCATAGTAGTTTGAAACATAAAGAATGTATAATATGGTAACCACTACTACGGTGCAATTACATGATGTTTCTGTTTGTGCACTGAATCTATGTAATGTTCTATTAACGAAACTGCTCCGCATGTAAAAGTCCACTCGCTACACTAGTAATAAACCTATAAGCGGTTTTCCTTAATAAACATTGCCTTGCTCGCTTTATATAATACCACACACAGTTCATGAAAGTGCTTTAAATTATATTTTTGTCACTGTTGAATTACTAAGAGTATTTCATTTAAGTTACAATGGAACGATCAGTTGTATTACAGTTCCCTGGTCGATAATTAGCAAAGGTTACTGGATGTCATACATTCACTGTAAGAAATTGTGTAGAACTACAGTTCATTGCAAGCCCTAAAAAGGTACGTTCTTAAAATAATGCTTCTCCTACTTCATAATCCTCTGTTTGTGCAAGTGTGCCAAAGAGTTGTAGATCAAGCCACATCCCATAATTTATTAGCTGGTTCATGTATCTGAATTTTTGATTCATGATATATTAAAATAGTCGTTGATAGCCTTAAAGTAAGGATAACCTAACGATCCATTCAGTATACGATACTTACACATTTAATTTTGTAATAGTATAATAACAATTCTAATTATGTGTTTATGTGCAGGTTACGGAAATTCCGCCCTTCATAACAGTTTTTACTGTAGTCTTAACTGTGGTAAACTCACATTTCTACGAGTTTTTTTCGTAAATAGAGTAAATGACTCTTAACCATACTAGTAATATTTTCTCAACTTTGCAAATGGACAAAAATGTCGCTATGGAATGTTTATTCTCTTGTGCTTAACAGAATTGTTTTTAAATGGATATAATGTTTTGAGTTGTGACCAAAATAGCTTTTAATGAAATGGCAAACCAAAATAAACGAGATGCCCCACAGTCAGCGCCGAAATGTAGTAAATGCAGAAAGAACATAAGGAAAGAGAAATGAGATGGCAAACTCTGGCTGCCAAATTGTAATTAAACGAATTAAGTATAGGATGTAAATACAGACATACTTACATCTATTATAAAATCATCCACGCAAATGTAAAACTCAGGAACTACTTGGGATCCGCAGCTCGTGGTCGTGCGGTAGCGTTCTCGCTTCCCGCGCCAGGGTACCCGGGTTCGATTCCCGGCGGGGTCAGGGATTTTCTCTGCCTCGTGATGACTTGGTGTTGTGTGATGTCCTTAGGTTAGTTAGGTTTAAGTAGTTCTAAGTTCTAGGGGACTGATGACCATAGATGTTAAGTCCCATAGTGCTCAGAGCCATTTGAACCATTTTTGAACGACTTGGCTTTTCTTAGACTGGACTCACTAATTGGGCAAAAGTAGGAAGAGGAGAGAGGTATTTCGTTTTACCATTGAACATAATCTGTAGCAGATGCATGGTCGACATAATATGTCGATCAGTCCTCGATGTGTGGGTGGTAGCGAGTTGATATCCATCAGCTTCCATCTTGTGAGGTTACATGTATCAGTACCACCCTATAGGCGTCGCGCAGTTGGCTCCGGAGTTGCAAGTTTTCGTTAAACGCCGATAGCAGTCGAGTGGGATCTGGCGGACCCAATGGCGCGCGCCTGCTGAGCCACACGTCCAGTGCCTCTGTACCGCGGCCGGCGGCAGCGTAACTACCAACTTACACTTGTAGCCTCATCGCTACGAAATTATCATTTGTGCTTAGAAGCGAGACACTTCCTTGTTGAAATAGTAATATCTGGACTCTCTCTCTTGCTACGTTATTTGTAATGAGTCTTCGTAGGTCGAGAGAAAATTAAATAAGTCTGCTAATAATTTTTACCCCTGTCCAATTTTCCTATGATGACGGGTGCCTCGCCACGCTGCAGCCCACCTCTCTTACCGTTGTGTAGGAAGTCATACACAACATCTTGTTCTGAAGCTTTGCTGCGATGCCCCGTGCAACTTAACTCATCACTTCTTCTGTGCTGGCTTAATCTCCTCAGTTAGAGCACACAGCTGGTTCCAGTGACTGTTGTCCATGGTAATCATGTCGCAAAATTGGCGTTAGCGTAATACCTTGAGGCTGAGATCAAACAAGGAAGTGCAGTCAGATATTTAAAGATGCAATGGCCAGACCGCGTAGATTAATCCATTGAACTTGGAACGAAGTGATCATAACAGTTGGAATGAAAACAGGAATTCGAATAAAAATCGGAGGACTGACTCGATAATACTCTTGCGCAACAGAATGGAATTCTGGGTGAACGTACATTTTTTTTAAATTTTTGCCCGGCAGGCACAGACCTGAGCTAAGACAGGACCAAATGCTGTTTCAATTAGCATGTAAACCAGGAAAGGCAAGCCAAGTCTGTCATTTGCTGGTCTCATTTTCAGGCCTACCCATTGACAGATTGACGCGGCATAACCACATCTTTCAGGTAGACATGACCTTATGGTGTGTAACCCACTAACTTTCATTTTGTTCTCATGCTGTTTCTAGTTGAGGAAATTTTCAAGATTGGCCATAAACCCCCTATTCTATTCCTTCAACAGTTGTCAAGAAGGCAGCCGTCAAACAAAAAATCCATTCCTCTGCGTAATGGGAATGTCTGTGTCTCGCGTATGTGTCCGCAGGTGTTCGTGACTTGGCGGCATTCTTCATGCTGCCCATCAGCCATTACGTGGGGCACCCTTCCCGAGCCAGGCAAATACACCAGGTAAGGCGTATGTCTGGGTTTTCAGTACATCACATGCAACATTTGCTGCTTAAACGTGCCTGTCATCCTCTGTGCCTGGTGGCGAAGCATTACAGACTGACGAACAACCACATGTCAGCTTTAAGAAATAAGTGCTCATTTTTCAGTATTTTCATTTCGCCCTACATTTGCGGCCCTTCGTGACAACTATTTGCTTACAATAATACACGTTTTGTTAACAGACTCTCTCATTGCCCTCTCTGATGCTGAACTACCAATCTTGTCGAAACGTAGCTTTAATTTGTTTGTTACGAGGTATCTGTACACCACATATGAATAAGTCTAGAATGCTTCACTTTGTGTGGCGGTACTGTGTATTACATGTTTATATATGTTTATATGGCATATGCATGACATGGAAATTCAGAGCTGTATCAGAACTTGTCAATGGCCCATAGTTAAATATCTGTTGGCCGATCGGCTGTTACAATTATGAGCACTTCGTTATCTGAATGTTAAAAACTAATATTCGTTACTACATGGTACAATGAAGTTAAAACAAAAATTAACAGTGACTATTCTTCAGGAGTAACAGCTTAATAAACTCATCGCAACAAAAGTTTATTTGAACTCCTGTTCAAGTTGATATAGCTTTGCTTGTCTGTTAGCTGAATTTAACCACGCAAGAATACTTGGAAAACGTACCAGAATGCAAAATTGCATTTTCGCAGTTACAAATTATTGAAGAGGTCAAAGGAACAGTGAGCGACTTGCGAGACAGAATGGAGATTGTAACCCTAGCCTTTAACTCAAACTGCACTCTTCCTAAGCCAACCTACCTTATTTTTTTATTCCAAGTCAAGATGCTATTTCAAAAACTAGCTTTTTATTTAATTTTAGAGGAAAAAATTCGTTTCGTAATCAACATAAATTATGTAAGTCATTTAGATAGAAAACTAATCCTTATTGTTTGGTTTCATTTGATGTTACTTCTTAAGGAATGAGTATATTGAGCGGCAGCAGTGTGGGAAATATATAGGAAATTAGGATTGCATGAATTATATTTACGGTATGCCTACACACTGCTGCCCATGTCACTTCGCTTCAGTCCCCTGCGGCTGTTTGGAAATTTCTGGTTCCTATGGCGCCAAACTGTTGTGGTCATCGGTCCCTAAGCTTACACACTACTTAATCTAACTTACGCTAAGGACGACACACACACACACACACACACACACACACACACACACACACACACACACATGCCCGAGGGAGGACTCGAACCTCCGACTGGGGGAGGAGCCGCACGGACCGCGACTAGACGCCTCAGACCGCGCGGCTACCCCGCGCGGCTGTGTCAGTAGTACAAGTGACACAGGAGAGTCGAAATAACGATTAAAGTGCTACCTTACATGAATAACGACTTCTTTCAGCACAGTGGCCGCTGGTACGGTGTGTGGCCGCTAAATCCAGGGCTCTCTCGTTATCCACCGTTGCTGTTTAAGAGGTAAGACAATTTTATATATTTGTTATGTGCACAAGGACCAAAGTTAGCAATTTTGAACAAGGCCAGAGGACTCAGTACCTAAAGGGCTGAATGTATTTTGCAGTGACTATTTTCCTTTTGGTACTGAGAGTTGCATTGCCCAATGAGTTCGTATAAGGCTTTGCTAACAATAACACAGAGTAAGTACATCACTTGCAGTTACAACACGCTACACGATAGCTCCAGTTTTTATGCATTCCCAGTTCAGGCAGTCTTTTTAAGTATTTCAATAAATATAAAAAGAACGCTACAATGTGTCAAAATGGTTCAAATGGCTCTGAGCACTATGGGACTTAACTTCTAAGGTCATCAGTCCCCTAGAACTTAGAACTAATTAAACCTAACTAACCTAAGGACATCACACACATCCATGCCCGAGGCAGGATTCGAACCTGCGACCGTAGCGGTCGCGCGGTTCCAGACTGTAGCGCCTTTAACCGCTTGGCCACCACGGCCGGCTACAATGTGTCCAAACATACTTTTACTGACTGATCGCATGGACATGGGTTACTTTTGTAACACTAAATAAATTAAGCCAACACCTCTTTATTCAATTTAAAAACTTCGCATATATCAGCTGTATTATACAGAAGTCAAACCGGGAATACGTGATCAGTAGAATGGCGAATTGGCAAAACCGATAATGCATTCGTTCACCCGCTCGAGACCTATCGGTAATACTGAGAAAATTCTGGTCGTTATCAATTCTTCTCTTTCAATACTATTGGCAAAACAGTAATACCTGCCCTCGGAAGATCATTACACTGACTTAACGAGTCATGGCCCCTTAACGCATTGTCAGTTCCGCAAATTTCTTCCGCGGCCCGGATTGAAATTAATTCCAGACTGGATGCAGCCTGTAGGTCGCTAGTACTTACCTTTGCTACCAATGTTCTGTATGTACAATCGTTGAGATCGATCCACAACGTCTGGTCTCTGGAAGAGATTGTGTTACATCTTGGTGTGTGTGTGCTAGTCGACTTTTCTGTGACCAAGGGTCCCTCTATCTCCTTAGACAACATGAACCTCCTAACTGAGAATCTATGTGGAGTATGGCCGATGACCAGTTAAGAAATGAACCATCCCAACTGACGATGAGGTTTCATCCCTTGGGTGGGGTTTGCTTGCCATCGGACGCTAGGCAGTCGCCAGGCAGAATTGGTGTCGAATTTTCTGACATCTACATTTGTAATGTGCCTATCAAAGGTGCACCGTTGGAAGCGAGGGTGTTGCAGAACTGAAGGGTGTTAGAGGAACCCTTTGTCGTTTTATTTACGCACATGTATATCTTGAATTACCGTGTTACCACTCCACAAGAGGGTGGAAAACACGAGGGTATGAAAACGGAAAAGTTGGAATCACGTTCAAATTTCGTCAAGTAGATCGAAGATGCAGACGAGAGCAAAGATTGCGGTCGCGCTGCACTTCAAATGCGCACGATCACGTTTAATGGAGATACTGCCCAACAATGTTCCCAGAAAGGTGTTAAAACGTCCGAGGGTGTCGATACTATCACAGGTCGTCAAGAACATATTCGTGTTAATCATCACATTGCGAACTGTCGTTTTCAACCGCGAAAAGTGTTGTAATCAACGCCTCAGTAAGGGGTTGGATTCATTGACGGCCTGTATGCCATTCCCTGAGTCTTCTCAATACTGAGCGGCGGTGTGTGAAATATTTCCCTCGGCTACTGTAATATTTCTGGTTTATTCAGCCAACATATTAGGCTCCAGGAAGCTATTCCCAGAGCAGTGGAGATGCAATCATAGAGATCACGCAATGTGGGATGAGATACCGGCGACAGATGTTAAATTCGGTAGCATTCCCGTGAGAAAGACCGCCTGCATGATGCTGCTGCTGCTCTGTGATTGGCTGCTGTGTTCGGCGATAGGGCGCCAAAACGTTAAACTTTAGTTGCTATTGTTAATTAAACCTGTCATCCAAATTACTTCATTTTTAAATAAACATCTCTCAACTGCCAGCTATCAATCAGTCATTTCAAAATTATTAAAATCAAAGCATTACTAAAACAAAAGACTCACGATATTACTGCCGATGCACTTCGGTGGCGTTCGGGTCAAGCCTTGCTGGCTTGGCTCGCGAAGTGTCTCGGGCAGTCAGGCTCTCCAGTTCTGACCGTTCCAATAGACAGACATGTTGTCTGTTATAGCAGTATTTGTTTCATGCAATTTTATTTACTACAGTTCCGACCGTCGCTAGGTACAGACATGTTGTCTGTAATAGTAGTATTTGATTCATGTAATTTTATTCTGCAGTTCTGACGGTTCCAGTAGACAGACATGTTATCTGTGGCAGGATGTATTTCATGTTATTTTAGCCAGATATAATGACTGTGGAAAGATATGTTCAACACGTTGTGATCAAGAATAGTGTCTCGTGTCTGTATCAATAAAAACGCGAGTGGCATCCCAAATGAGTTATAGTTTTTCGTAGCAGCAGTTCCTTGCGAATTTATTTTCAGCCTCAAGAAAAAGAATCCACGACTTGCATGCTGTTTTCTGCGCTGGGGGCATCATCATCATGAAGACAGCAGGTTAGTGAAGTGTACAAGAACTTATGTATTCCACACAGGGCAGTGGAAACAACTAGGCACCTCACGTGTACTGCATGCACAGTACAAATGTGCTCAGTGACAAGTCATATGCAGTAATTCAGAGGAGATAAAGACGGATGAAAGTATTAGCACTATCTCACTTTAATTCCTTTTTTCTTGCCGTACTACCCACAAAACGCGTGTTCGATCGCTGGATTTAGCTGTTGTGATCTCCATCGGCGGGATGTCAAACTAAGGGGTGGAATGTGGGTAAGAGGGGCTGAGATGATCTTCTAATTATCCAACACGTCCACGGTGGCGTCGGGCAGAATTGGGAAGACGCCTGTGTTACATTAAAAACCCACATAACGGTTTACATGAACTTTCGAGCTGCGGCCTTTTTTTTCGCACGTGTCGACATCTTGCTGTTCGAAGCATCGCCGAGCCATAGGTTACCGTAGCAGGGCGCCACGATTTCGCGTCGTTACAGAGGAAGGTTGTAGGCACCCTTGAGCCAAATTTCAAAGTTACTCGTCGAGTCTGATACGAGGTTCGGAAAGTTGATCCTTCAATTTTGTTGCGCAGTGCAGTTTCAGTCTATTTGTGAAACAGTGTACCTAGTGATACGTGAATAATTAGGTGGCTTGCAAGCAATAACTGTACGATTCCTTTGTAAGTTGCCTTTCAACGTTTAGGTAGATGGTTGTGAGTCTACTTCTAGCACACCAACTGCTTACGGTTTGTACTACTGCTGTTTTCTCTCGCCTCAAGCTTGTCTTCGGAGGTGGCCGTTGTCACGAAAAGGAGACCGTGAGCACGTGCCCCTACTTTTTCTGTGCGGATAAGATGTCATGGGGGTGCTTTAGACGGTACTACTTTGTCGGAGTGTTAGGCAGGCGGCGTGTTGTGGACGGCGTACAGCGACGGCCCGCCACCGGCAGCGACACACGGCGCCGCTCCCACGGCCCTCTAAGCCGAGACATGCTGCCGGGCGCCGCTGTACGGCGGCGATTTCGCGCGCGGCTGGCGCCGGAACAGCGAACAGCGGGTTCTGCACTGCGGGCCGACTCGAGGGGCGGCGCCTGAGTGGCTGCCACACACTCCGCCGCCGCCGCCTCAGCTCCCTCCCTCCCCTCCTCCACCCCCCTTCCACTCACCGGTTGTAACGAGCCGGCGAGACGCGGCGCCGTGGGCGTCAAGTAACGACTCTCTATGCACCTCACACCAGATGGCAGAAACCGAAACAGACATTGTAAAAAGAAACGCCGATGATCTGTCCGAAGGCTTACACAGACTTACCCATTTAAAACAAAATCTTCTGGGTGGTGCACCATTCGTCTTCAAGCTTCCTCAAATCTCGATGTTTCGATTCATCTGCAAGGATCCTCATCAGAAGTGTTTCTGTACCCGAATCTTTTACGGTTCAAGTGCGGTTTAGGTAAACCGTTATCAGCGAATGGAACAGTGAACTATCTAGTAAACGGCCTGCAAGTTGCTGGAAAGACGTTCCCAATTTTCAGTAGGAAGCATCAAAAAAAGTGTCACTAAAAATAACTGTCAAAACAAACTTTTCGTCAAACAACTTTTTTGTGTTTCTTCACGCTGATTCGCTGACGGCATCCAGAAACTTTGCTCAGTAACGCGCCACACCACACCATTCTCACCGAGCGGGGTGGCGCAGTGGTTAGCACACGACTCGCATTCGGGAGGATGATGCTCCAGTCCCACATCCGGCTATCCTGATTTAGGTTTTCCGTGATTTCCCTCATTCGCTTCAGGCCGGGGTGGTTCTTTTGAAAGGCCGACTTGCTTCCCCATCCTGCCCTAATCCGATGGGACCGATGAAATCGCTATTTGGTCCCCTTCCCCCCAAAAAAACCAACCAACACCATGCTCCGTCACCCACCTGAAGTGAGTGGGAACATGTGAAACCACATTTTCCTCTCTAACGTAGAGAAAGAATCATGTTTTTTGAGGAGCGGTTGATGAATGGATGCAGAAGAAGGATAACTTGTACTGAATACATCGTTACATGTCTGATTAACAATTAATAGCCTAATTACGAGACAACTGAAATAATCAAAATTCGAACAGCTGATCAGTATGCTGCTGAGGAGCTGGAGAACGTACGGTTTTATGTGCAGCTAGCCGCAGACAGGTCATGTCAAATGCCTTCTTTTTCTTGATCGCACACTTCAAATGACCGTTACATGGAGGGATCTTCTAGCAGAATTCGGTGAAGGGAAGCGGCATGAGGTTCCCTAACAAATACGCGTCCATGGTCACTCGGTCTACATTTCTTTTGTTGTTTCTACCAACATTAGTAAGCAGACTCACTCCTCTAGCCACTATAGAAAGAGACAAGGGTGGCATCATCTGCTAGCCAGCAGTTATGTTGTCTGAGTTAACAAGCATTTCGCTCTCATTTAAGTATATGGCCGAAAGAGTCAGTCTTCAGGAATTGTGAAACCAGCCCTGTTGTCCAGGACCGGATGCCACAGAGGGCGCAGATTCACCACGAGGTGGGGAAACACAGGCGTCTATTGTTTATTGAGGCCTAAGGGCTGTAATGTGCGAGTGAGACAGACGAGAACCTCCGTCATAGGGAAACTCAGTAGAAGGCTTTTGTGGCTAAGGAGATGTAGCTTGTTAAATAAGGCGGACCTAAGGTCGGCCATAAAGGGAAACATTTATGAAAAGTATTTAATTCTGTAGTAATGCAGGGAATCAAGAAGCGGACCTCGGGGAAAATCAGTTTGGATTCCGTAGAAATGTTGGAACACGTGAGGCAATACTAACCTTACGACTTATCTTAGAAGAAAGATTAAGAAAAGGCAAACCTACGTTTCTAGCATTTGTAGACTTAGAGAAAGCTTTTGACAACGTTGACTGGAATACTCTCTTTCAAATTCTGAAGGTGGCACAGGTAAAATACAGGGAGCGAAAGGCTATTTACAATTTGTACAGAAACCAGATGGCAGTTATAAGAGTCGAGGGGCATGAAAGGGAAGCAGTGGTTGGGAAAGGAGTGAGACAGGGTTGTAGCCTCTCCCCGATGTTATTCAATCTGTATATTGAGCAAGCAGTAAAGGAAACAAAAGAAAAATTCGGAGTAGGTATTAAAATTCATGGAGAAGAAGTAAAAACTTTGAGGTTCGCCGATGACATTGTAATTCTGTCAGAGACAGCAAAGGACTTGGAAGAGCAGTTGAACGGAATGACAGTGTCTTGAAAGGAGGATATAAGATGAACATCAACAAAAACAAAACGAGGATAATAGAATGTAGTCAAATTAAATTGGGTGATGCTGAGGGGATTAGATTAGGAAATGAGACACTTAAAGTAGTAAAGGAGTTTTGCTATTTAGGGAGTAAAATAACTGATGATGGTCGAAGTAGAGAGGATATAAAATGTAGACTGGCAATGGCAAGGAAAGCGTTTCTGAAGAAGAGAAATTTGTTAAAATCGAGTATAGATTTAAGTGTCAGGAAGTCGTTTCTGAAAGTATTTGTATGGAGTGTAGCCATGTATGGAAGTGAAACATGGACGATAACCAGTTTGGACAAGAAGAGAATAGAAGCTTTCGAAATGTGGTGCTACAGAAGATTGCTGAGGATAAGGTGGGTAGATCACGTAACTAATGAGGAGGTATTGAATAGGATTGGGGAGAAGAGAAGTTTGTGGCACAACTTGACTAGAAGAAGGGATCGGTTGGTAGGACATGTTTTGAGGCACAAAGGGATCACAAATTTAGCATTGAAGGGCAGCGTGGAGGGTAAAAATCGTAGAGGGAGACCAAGAGATCAATACACTAAGCAGATTCAGAAGGATGTAGGTTGCAGTAGGTACTGGGAGATGAAGAAGCTTGCACAGGATAGAGTAGCATGGAGAGCTGCATCAAACCAGTCTCAGGACTGAAGACCACAACAACAACATCCTCCATAAAATTTCATGGTGATCCCAATAAAACTTCAATATTGATCATATCTGTAATAGTTTAGGATTTACTTTTTAAAGTGAAATTAACAAGCTTTGTAACAAAGACCTGAATGCTAAAATCTGAACGGTTTGGTCGATCTTAACGATCGACATTTCATCAGCGCATCATTAAAATGACAAATGTTGTAAATATCAAGTCTCTAACTTAATTTGTTTAAATGATATAGTAAATTAAATTATCAGTATTTTCAGTTAAGCATCAGATCATCATTTCCTCCACAAAAAAAAAAAAAAAAAAAAAAAAACACATTGAACGATGACAGCATGACAGCTTGTTGAATCATTAGGTAACAGAATATTTGTTGTCAAATTTAGTGCATAACTGTTACTTTTATTGTTTATTTATTTATCAGAAAGCACATTGGTCCAAGGCCACTAGGCGTGGCATTCAAAGCTAAGAAGGAAATTGTATCGGTTTTACGTAAAAGAATTTAACGTTTATTATGTGATGGATACTATTGTTGCTTTATTTAGAACGTGAAAGTGGTCAAGCTTTGACTATTTAAGTATGTTGAAATGTAAAATAATGTAGGATAAGCTGTAGCCAATCAGACGGACGGCTTCAGAAAAGCGAACTGCGCTAGTCACTTGAGCGAAGATGTTCGGTGCGCCGGAAACGCGGTCGAAGACGGGCAGAGGGCAGTTCTGGTCGAGACACCAAAGGGGCAGTTCGGATGGAGACACCAAAGGGTACAGTCGGTTAGGAGGTGAAATGATTTAGAAAATTTCGAGTTGTGTGGTATCGCGGGACTTGGTCTCTGAGCGGTGAGCAGCCGTGCGCCTGATGTGAACTCTTAACTTTTCGCATAGTTAACGAGGTGGTGTATCGAACTTCTATTTCGCGATGAGATTGCGAATGATCGAACTGTGTCAAACGGGTATACGCCCGAGTGTAACAGTGACTCTAAATACGAGCACTTTCGCTATTAGTTTGTTTCCTGAATAAACATTATTCCAACCAAATCGCAACTGTGTAACCTACATCATTTATGGGTCGTTAATTTACACCCATGATCATAAATTAAGGGTAATGCTGATACATGGTGAAATAACGCTCTGGTGGGGGGGTTTGCGGTTTAAATCACTTCGGGGCATTACCATGCGGTGCATGTGAGCTGCGGTCGTCGCACGTTGGCGAGGACAGCAGTCCACATACGCAGAGATGTGTTGGTGCATGTCAGAGTACGGTGCAGCGAGTAAGTGTGCATATGTTTTCAGACGTGCTAATGGCGACTGTGTGTTGAAAATGGCTCAAAGAACACATATTGATGACGTTATGAGGGGTAGAATACTAGGCCGACTGGAGGTTGGTCAAACACAGCAGGTCGTAGCATGGGCCCTCCGTGTGCCACAAAATGTGCAGGACGTCCACAGTGTACAACACCATAAGAAGACCGATATCTCATCATCAGTGCCCGAAAAGGGCCACGGAGTACAGCAGGTAGCCTTGTTCGGGACCTTACCGCAGCCCCTGGAACAGTTTTCTCCAGACACACAGTCTACAGACGACTGAACAGACACGGTTTATTCGCCCGGAGACCTGCAAGGTGCATTCCACTGACCTGTGGTCACAGGAGATCCCGTAAAGTCTTGTGTCAAGAACACAGTACATGGTAATTGGAACATTGGTCTCAGGTTATGTTCGCGGACGAGTCCAGGTATAGTCTGAACAGTGATTGTCATCGTGTTTTAATCTGACATGAAGCAGGCACCAGATGCTAACCCCTTAATGTCCTTGAAAGGAACCTGTATGGAGGTCGTGGTTTGATGGAGTGGGGTGGGATTATGATAAGTGCACATACACCCCTGCATGTCTTTGACAGAGAAACTGTAACAGGTCATGTGTATCCGGACGTCATTTTGCACCGGTATGTCCGCCTTTTCTCGAGTGTAGTGGGTCCCACCTTCCTCCTGATGGATGGTAACCCACGGCCCCACCGAGCTGCAATCGTGGAGGGTACCTTGAAACAGAAGATTTCAGGCGAATGAAGTGGCCTGCCTGTTCTCCAGACCTAAACCGCATCGGGCACGTCTGGGATGCCCTCAGTCGACGTATCGCTCCCCGTCTTCAAACCTCTAGAACACATCAGGAGCTCCGACACGCACTGGTGCAAGAATGGGAGACTATATCCCAGCAGCTGCTCGACCACCTGATTCAGACTATGCCAACGCGTTGTGCGGCCTGTGTACGTGTGCATGGGATCATCTCCCATATTGGTGTCAAGGTACAGTCGTGCTCAAAAGTATCTGAACGACCTGAATTGCATTTCGCCTGATTCGCATGCAACCCACATAACGCAGTTGTCTAGCAGGTCCTCTAATCGCTCCTTGGTATAGTCGTTTGACTATTGAAAATGGGTTCAACAAGTCACCACTAGAAAACTCGGCTCTGTATAGCAATAACTCAAGATGTAAAGTAATACCACGATACTACAAATATCAGGGAACACCTTATCAAAGGTTAGACTGTCCATAAGGCTTGTAATCTCACATTTATTGCAATAAATGACATACCTGAAATGCTACCACTCTCATTATTACGTCAGATAGGTAATGCACGTAGTAAGTTCGTCGTATTCATGATTTCCTCTTCAAAGTAACATACCGTACTTGTTATTTAACACAAAATGACATGAAAAATTTAAGTTACTCACGAGCAGCTAGTTGAGAATGTGAATGAACTTCAAATGACACGACGAACCTTCTCGTTCTGCATTTGGATTCAAACCCAGGTCATGCAGACTAAGATTTCGTGACTGACGGAAACTAACAGTCATTCCTGACTAGGCATACAGAGAGTGATATACCTCGATTTTAGACAGTATCAGTTAGCAAATATCAACTTTCAATTACATAACGTAAACATTTTTAACGGACGCGAATTCCTACCCAGCATCTATTGTCCCTGCGAACGAACTACGAGAGATATTAAATATTGCTTCTTCACAAGTAACTTACTTGAAATGTCGTGATGTAAAGCTTTGTGTTGGACAGGGATTCGAACCCAGAACCTAATCGGATTGTTATCGAAGCACAATCAACTGTGACATCGGATTTTCTCGGGAGTAGCTAGATGTTTTAACTGAAATGACGAGACGAAACATTAATTTTTTCCTTCCCAGGACTCCAAACCAGAACCTATCGATGTTATTTATTAGAGAAAACAAACGTTAAATATGGGTTTGTTACATCAGTAGCGACATGTGAGCATGTTTGAACTAGAAATAATATGACGAAGATTTCGATGCTGACTGGGAATCGAACCCCACAGACACCGTTGTTGACTACACACAAAGAGACGTCAGCTACAGAATTTTTCTCCACCAGCAGCTCGGAATAACATCCTTGAACTTAGAGTGATCCCTCAAATAGTTCTGTGTCTCACTGCAAGTGAAAAACGTCAGATATCGTTAGTGTTGACAACGAATGAAAATGCAATTTAAAATCAAAATTATTATCCATCAGCAGATAGGTGTTCTCATGCTAGAGCTCGATAATACACAATGAAAACTTTAGTGCCGGGCCAGCATTCGAACCCATTCACGAGCAGTACGAGAAGATGTTGAGGAATCTGCAGTTTTGAACAAACAACAAATTGCAGTGAGATGTATTGCCACGAAGGGATCAAATTCCGCGTTAAGGGCGGTCTGAGCTGCATTCCAATTTTATCGACATACAGAAGCTCAAATAAAAGATGGAATAAGGGTCCTGTGAGCCTACATAGCGTTTGGTTCGTCACTATAATTAAATAACTAGTATAAGAAATGTTACTGGTGACAGAGTTCCCACATTTCGCCACTCCTGACTTTATTGTGGTGCAACCTAACGACTACTTGGTAGAGAAGGAATATCATGTTTAATGTGAATTTCAGACCGCAGTGCCATTATACCTTCTCCACTTGGCGTAGCCAGAAGAGAATAGAATCTCTCTCTCCCTATTAAAAATCATGGGCAGAAGTTGGAATCGAACCCAGACCATCTTCAGAGGAACCTATCACCAAGCCAACAGACCACCAAATCATCTTCTGTATGACTCATTTTTCTTTCATAACACCTTTGCGGCACACTCGATGAGAATTGTGACACACAAGCTCCCTGTAGTGGTTTGCAGCATGTTCAGTACATTCATTTACTTGGTTGACCGAATCGCCATGAACTAGCAGCCTCGGCTACCCAGTGCATACATTCGACTCTATTTTGTAATCACCGAAATAAAATCATGTAACTGCCACCTACACAGAACTGCCAACAGTGTAGAATGCAGAAATTTAAAGAGGAAGTGTTCCTTTCCATTTGAGCTACTCTATTGCGCTATCTGTTTGTTGAAAACGTCGTGCAGTGCAAAAGAAAAGCTGTAGCTGTCTCTCAGAAGTCTAGATCCGGCCATATGCATTATCTTACAGCACTGTGGAATGCGCAAGTTCTGGAGGAACTATTATAGACTTCTGGAGGTACTGTAACTAGATGACAGCTAGGAGCGTCATGGTAAGTGTCACGCACTGTGGGTAAGATGTCGCGAGGTCCATTTCATTCGTGGCTACATTTTTTACAACGCAGTTCTGCTGCCTGCTGAAGTCACCAATTTAATGGAACTTTTAACATAATTACCCTCACTTCTCAACGCAAAATAGCCGCATGTGGAAAAAGGGCTAACTTCTGCGACATCTTGTTCTTTTCAGGTTTAATAGACGGCCAGGCAGTAGATGCGTCTCGAAGCTTTTGTATTATGTATGGGGAGAGCGCATCATGTAAAAATAGTCAGAAAAGTATTTTCTACATTAGCTATCGTCTGGTAGTGGCATTTTATTCTTCTTCATACCTTGTTTGACAGCTTTAACTCAGAACAAGTTTTTTAATGCATGTAATCAATAAACTGCATGTGCAATATCAGACTGTTATAGATCACATCAGAGAATTCGCATATGTTGTTGACGATTAATTCTCTCTCATTTTTAGTATTGTTTTAACAACACTAAAAGAAACCTTACGAAAATTATGCACTGTATTAAAAGAAATGAAATAAAACTACCCACGATAACCTTACGACGAAAGTCTGTTTTAATAAAACGGAGTATCTGTACACAAGCGTGTCTCTATCTGCACGAATTAGTAAAATACTACTCACTTAGATTTCGATTGGGTCTGTGTTTAATTGGTATGCTGTGTCATACTCAACAGGTATGCAAATGTGGCATTTCATAAATAAAGTTATGTATTCCTAGAGACCCAAAATTTGGTTGTCAGCAGCGGAGTGAGGCGTTATATGTTGTGCAGCAGTGTAAGTTTTTCACAATTGCACTATGAGCTGAAAGTATTTTCTTGCGATTTCCTTATCGATGTTTGATCTGACTGCTTGTAACTCCTTCACAGAAGGGATAAAAAACGTTACATTCAGCGAGACTGGAACCGCGAACCATAACAGACGCTTTTTCAGACGTCAGCACGTCACCACACAGCTAGCGAAGAGAGATTTGTTGCGCCTTTCTCTTACGAGGCTAATAGAGTCTAGAACTCGTAAACCGCTATTTAAAGGACGAGTTTAGTTGCGATTTACACATGCAACGACGATCCTGGGCTGAAAACCGTAAATTTGCAATCTTTTGTTACACCTGAAGCGATAATAACTCAGATTATTCAATGTAAATGGCAGGAAAAATCAAGCGAACTTTGAGGCTTAATTCCGTGCACACCAGGAAGTAACTCGTCGACCACATAGTTGCCAAATATACCTTGCCTTGTTGCCAAATCTCACTTACAGTACCAGCAGGAAGAAGACGAACCGATGTGATCCTACAGCGGGCTGGGAAGTGACCACAGCTGCCCTTTCAAAGACGCGGCTGCGACGGCCTGGAATACGTATTGCATCTGATTCGCATTTCTTTAACCAGGTTTAGGGACTGGAGCGCAGTTACAAGTAATACTCAGAACTGGCTGCAAACTAAGCATCATAAATCAGTAACTCTAATAGTTGTTTTTATATTTCTTTCGTAACTGTACTCAAATCTAAGAAACTCATTCACGAACGTTTTCGTGCCTCACCGATAGTTAAGCACACCAAACAAATAAAAAAAAAATGTGTGTGTGTTAGTGTGTGTGAGAGAGAGTGAGAGAGAAGAGAGGGAGAGGGAGAGAGAGAGAGAGAGAGAGAGAGAGAGAGAGAAATAAAGATAAAGAAGAATGAGAGAGAGGGTAAGAAATTGTTGTAAAGAAATTGAATACCGGTATGTAAAGAAATCTTTCGTTGAAATAATACGTTCCACATCATTACGAAGTGTCGTATTCATGATCTATGGTTCAAGTATTAATCCAATCTAATCTAATCAATCATATTGCTGACTAGCTGTGAGGAGTCATGAATTACCGAAATTTTCGCCAATATCAGTAACCAAATCTAAACTTGAAAATAAAAGACGACATTGTCATCATCATAATTGTGAGGCGTATACAAGTATCCTGGCAGGCTCCAGTCATTACTGTAAAATGAGCCCAACGCCTTAATTTCCCAGTGATTTCAATGCATTAAGGAAACCACATGCAAATCCTCTTTATCTTAAGAAAAAAGTAGTAATATATATAAAATTTGAATACACTGTTGTCATAGTAGTGCAATGAGGAATTATCGTGGGCAGAAGGACACAGATGCTGTCCCATTCTGTTACCTATAGACAAGTCTTTGAGCAGGACGATAGTAGCAGCTGTGGCAGCAGTCGGTGAAAATCCTTTCTTTTCCCCTAGCGTTTATCCCGTCTGGTGCTGGGCCCACTTTATCAGGCTTCGGCAAATTTTAGTTTATTATTTAAATTGGTGGCTGGGTGCTCCTCCGGACCCTATATTCGTCAAAGAAACTTGAGAGAAAACGTCATTTCTCTCTGATCGTGTAAATTTTGTACTGTGTTTTACAGTACGAGAGTCATTCAGTAAGTAACGCTACACATTTATTTTTCGGCTAGTTTCGATTGTCGAAGTGCGCAATTTGTTGTGAGACATCGTGGAATATTCTCGCTTCTGCTCCTATAGTTTCATGATGCTCAGATGGGCAGCGGTTCTATATATAGACTTCGAAATGGCGTCTGTAATGGTGGCGAGTTACAAGTAGAGAGCTGTCTCAGTTTGACTGAGCTGAAAAACGGGGCATCGCAGATATTCATAGACGCCTGTAAAAGTCTGCAGGTACCTAGTAGTGAAGGAATGTACGATGAGTTGGTGAGCAAGGTGTCTGTCAACTTCCCAACAAAATCGTGTGCCGGTTGGCAGCACACAGATGTGACTCCTGCAGTGTTGGAATGTGCTGACACTCCCATTCGAGGTGATCGAGGGATCACAACCAAACACTTCGTTGCAAAACTTGACATCTCGGTAGTTATTACTGACACACCATTCCACCAGTTGGGGTACTCAAAGGTGTACGCGCTGGGTTCCTCGCAGCCCAACAGTAGACCATACAGAGCAGCGAAGGACCTTCTGTGTGGAATTGCTCGCGTTTTACGAGATTGGTCCTGATATTTTTCTTTAGAACATCATCACAGACGATGGAATACGCTTTCAACACTTCGAACCTAAAACAAAACGGCAATCGATAGAGTGGCGCCACACCGCCTCTACTGCGAAGAAAATGTTCAAAGCTGAGCCGGTTAAGTCATAGCAACTGTCTTCTGGAAAACTGAAAGGATTATTATACACCGAAGAAAAAATCTGGAAATTTGTGGTAAGAGCCTATGGGACCAAACTGCTGAAGTAATCGATCACTAAGCTTACACACTACTTAATCTAACATAAACAAACTTGCACTAAGGACAACACACACATCCATGCCCGAGGGAGGACTCGATCCTCCAACGGGAGGAGCCGCGCGAACCGTGACAAAGCGCCTGAGACTGGGTGGCTACCCCGCGTGGCTATACACTGAAGAACAAACGAAAATGGTTGAGGCATGCGTATTCAAATACAGAACAGGCAGAATACGGCGCTTCGGTCGGTAACGCCAATATAAGACAACAAATGTTTGGCGCAGTTGTTAGATCGGTTACTGATGCTAAAGTAGTTGTTTATCAAGATTTAAGTGATGCTGAACATGGTGTAATAGTCGGCGCACGAGCGATGGGATATACTAACTCCGAGATAGCGATGTAGCGACGAATTTACTGTACGACCATTTCTCGAGTGTACCGTGAATATCAGGAATTCGACATCGCTGCGGCCAGAAAAAGATCCAGCAAGAACGGGACCAATGACGACTGTAGAGAATCGTTGAACGTGACAAAAGTGCAACCCTTCCGCAAATTGAAGCAGATTTCAATGTTTTGCCATCAACAAGTGTCAGCGTGAGAACTATTCAACGAAAAATCATCGATATGAGCATTCGGAGCCAAAGACCCACTTGTGTACCCTGGATGACTGCACGACGCCACGTCTGGGTCCGTTAACACCAACATTGCACTGTTGATGACTTGAAACATGTTGCGTGGTTGTCATACTGCATCGAGTGGATGTACGCGTACGGATATGGAGACAATCTCATGAATCCATGGACCCTGCATGTCAGCAGGGGACTGTTCAAGCTCGTGGAGTCTCTGTAATGGTGTG
The DNA here is from genome assembly GCF_023898315.1 of Schistocerca nitens. Taxonomy (NCBI): domain Eukaryota; kingdom Metazoa; phylum Arthropoda; class Insecta; order Orthoptera; family Acrididae; genus Schistocerca; species Schistocerca nitens. Next base: position 783,052,684 of record NC_064614.1, on the reverse strand, counting down.
GGGCGTGTGTAGTTAGAGTGATATGGGACGCCTGACATGTCCAGATACGACTCTGACGGATGACATGTATGTAAACATCGTGTCTGATCACCTGCATCCATTCATGTTCATTGTGCATTCTGACGGGCTTGGGCAATTCCAGCAGGACAATGCGACAACACACTCATCCAGAATTGCTACGGAGTGGCTCCAGGAACACACTTTTGAGTTTAAGCATTTCCGCTGGCCACCAAACTCCCCAGACATGAACATTATTGAGCATTTCTGGGATGCCTTGCAACGTGCTGTTCAGAAGAGGTCTCCAACCCTTACTACTCTTACGGATATATGGACAGCCCTGCAGGATTCCTGGTGTCAACTTCATAGAGCACTACTTCAGACATTAGCCGAGTCGATGCGACGTCGTGTTGCGGCACTGGCGCATCTCGCGGGGGCCCTATGCGATATAACGCAGGCGTACCAATTTATTTGGCTCTTCAGTGTATTTCATATCCTTTCCCATGGTGCAACAATCTTGAAGTGTATTGTGCTAGTCTCAGGACACTGAAGAAACGACTTCATAGTGTTCGTAGCCACAAAAATGAGAACGAACTTCTCTGTGACAACAAAAGGCGTCGCACAGGTCTGTGCATCCGAGAGTAGCTCATAAAACGTCATTGGACTGTTCTTTCTCATCCACCCTACAGCCCGGATCACGCAGCTTCGGACTTCCATCTGTTTGGTCCATTGAAGAATACACTCCGCACGAAGCAGCACGTGGATGATGCCGCAAGGCATTGGCTCCGACGTCGGACAGTAGGGTGGTACCGTGCGGGCATACCGGACCTCACGGTAAGGTGGTGTAAGACCCTTGCATTGAACAGAAATTATGTTGAAATATATGGTTTTGTAGCCGGACGAATATGGTGTCTTGGAATCCTGAATAAAACGAACATGTCTTGGATTACTTATTGAACGGCCGTCGTATTTAAAACGTTTGTAATGAACTTAATATGTTATCGTATTGTCTATGGTGGAATTGGTGGATCTGTCAAGCATTTCTGTAAACGAGCGTGGGAAGCATAAAAATCTTTCCCAGGGTGTCCTCTATGTAAGCCCATAGCCGATGTTCGACTGCGCGGATTTGTCCCGGAGCCGGCTCAGCTCTCAGATTTGCAAGGTTGCGAGCTGACCGTTATGCTATGCAAGCAGGTGCAGAGAGGGCAGTCAACTTGGTCGGTTTTCTAATCCCGACGAGAGCAATTGAGAGAAAGGATGCAGCTTAAATTCTCACTAAGTTGAACACAAAATTAATTTATCGACCTTCTCTTGTTCATAGATTGTTGCAAAAATATAATCTGTAGCACGACAGTTTCGATATATGGAATATTCAACTACAAACTTCCAAGGACTTCGACGAGCAGGGACTACCATTATTTTCCATTTAAAATGGCTCCAAGCACTATGGGACTTAACATCTTGGACACCAGTCCTCTAGACTTAGAACTACTTAAACCTAACTAACCTAAGGACATCACACATATCCATGCCCGAGGCATGATTCGAACCTGCGACTGTAGCTGCAGCGCGGTTCCGGACTGAAGCGCCTAGAACCGCTCGGCCACAGCGGCCGGCTATTTTCCATTTCGCACCTGAATGAATGGTAAGAGTCTGAACAGAAACCATCTATCGGAGACTTATCAATAAAGCTCTTGACGGAGAAACTCGACCTGATAACCAGAAACCGAAAGAGAATGACTGGGATACTTACGGGAAATTCTACTGACAAGCATCTTTCTTAGAAGCTAGGAGAACTAAGAAGACGTAGACTTCTTAAAGAATCATTGTTTTGTCGGTTCGCACGTTGCTACATGCGCATTAACGAAACCTTCTTGACATGTTCCCTAAGTTATCTCCTTATTGAACCTAGCGTTTGCAAACTGAATCTCTGATTTTAGAGTCACCGATATTTTCTTAATTTTTTTCGAATTATGGATTCCAATATACTTTACTGTTATCTTCCGTACATCTCTTATAAATTGTTTTGTAGAGCCGTTACTTCAATTAGGGGTTTTACCAGTACATTTCCGATATGAGGATACGACAGAATTGTGCTGCCTACTCTTCACGTCCAGTCGTGGGTTCATCTACATCTACATGGATACTCAGCAAATCACATTTCAGTGCCTGGCAGAGGGTTCATCGAAACACCTTCACAATTCTGTATTATTCCAATCTCGTATAGCTCGAGGAAAGAATGAACACCTATATCTCTCCGTACGAGCTCTGATTTCCCTTATTTTATCGTGGTGATCGTTCCTCCCTATGTAGGTCGGTGTCAACAAAATATTTTCGCATTCGGAGGACAAAGTTGATGATTGGAATTTTGTGAGCAGATTCCGTCGCAATGAAAAACACCTTTCTTTTAATTATGTTCAACCCAAATCCTGTATCATTTCTGCGACAGTCTCTCACATATTTCACGATAATACAAAACGTGCTGCCCTTCTTTGAACTTTTTCGGTGTACGCCGGCAGTCCTATATGGTAAGGATCCGACACCGCGCACCAGTATTCTAAAAGAGGACGGACAAGCTTAGTGCAGGCACTCTCCTTAGTAGATCTGTTACATTTTCTTGGTGTCCTGCCAATAAAACTAAGTCTTTGGTTATCTTTCCCCATAACATTTTCTTTGTGTTTCCTCCAATTTTGAAGTTGGTCATGAGGTAGCGTCAAGCAGTAATGCATTCTACGATACACGTGCATAATAACACTTAGAAATAATTCGTGTTTCCACTGGATAACATCTAAAATTTTGAGTTCAAACCACACATATGAGTCTGCTTCGCTTTTTATGTGTTAATTTCTCAACTATGTGATAAAAAGTATCCTGACACCCCAAAAAACTGTTCTCAATATTTGGTGCATTCTTCTGCCACCTACTTACTACCTGTTCAGCGACCTCAGTAGTCATTAGACAGCGTGAGAGAGCAGAATGGGGCGCTCCGTGGAACTCACGGGCTTCTAACATGGTCAGGCGAGTGGATGTCACTTGTGTCAGACGTTTCTACGCGATATTTCCACACTCCTAAACACGTACAGCACAAATGCGTACAAGCCGACCTCGTCTGTTGACTGACAGAGACCGCCGACAGTTGAGGAGGGTCGTAATGTGTAATAAGTAGATATCTATTGAGACCATCACACAGGAATTCCAAACATCATCAGGATCAACTGCAAGTACTATGACAGCTAGGCGGGAGGTGAGAAAACTTGGATTACATGGACGAGCGACTCCTCATCAGCCACACATCACTCCAGTAAATGCCAAACGACGACTCGCTTGGTATAAGGAGCGTAAACATTAGACGATTGAACAGAGGAAAAACGTTGTCTGGCGTGACGAATCAGGGTGCACAGTGTGGCGATACTATGGTAGGGTATGGGTATGGCGAATTCCCGGTGAACGTCGTCTGCCAGCATGTGTAGTGCCGACAGTAAAATTCGGAGGTGGTGGTGTTATGGTGTGATCGTGTTTTTCATGGAGGGTGCTTGCACCTCATGTTGTTTTGCGTGGCACTATCACAGCACAGGCGTACATTGATGCTTTAAGCACCCTCTTGCTTCCAACTGTTGAAGAGAAATTAGAGGATAGCGATTGCATATTTCAACCCGATCGAGCGCCTGTTCATAATGGACAGACTGTGGCGGAGTGGTTACATGACAATGACATCCCTGTAATGGACTGGCCTGCACTGAGTCCTGACCTGAACCCTATAGAACACCTTCAGGATGTCTCGTAACGCCGACTTCGTGCCAGGCGTCACCGACCGACATAGATACCTGTCCTCAGTACAGCATACCTTGAAGAATGGGCTGTCATTCCGCAAGAAACCTTCCAGCACGTGATTGAACGTATGCCTGCGAGAGTGGACGCTGTATCTAAGGGTGGGTCCACACCATATTGATGGTTGAAGTTGCTCTAAGCAGTATGGGACTTAACGTCTGAGGTCATCAGTCCCCTAGACTTAGAACTACTTAAACCTAACTAACCTAAGGACATCACACACACCCATGCCCGAGGCAGGATTCAAGCCTGCGACGGTAGCAGCAGCGCAGTTCCGGATTAAAGCGCCGAGAACCGCTCGGCCATAGCGGCCGGCACTATATTGAATTTCAGCATTACCGATGGAGGGTGCCACGGATACTTTTGACCACATAGTGTATACATATTTCAAATGTCGGAAATTCTATGTGCGTTAATGAGATTACACTTATGGCAATACCTTTTGCTACCTTTTCTTTTGCGAGCAACGTCTTACGTTCCATCAAGAGTGATTGCCGTGACGTCCTAATCTTCTGGTACGAACGTATAACAGGTGGTTAATCCTTATTACTCTGATAATGCTATTCTTCATTATCACCAAGACGACATCGTTTTGTAAAGCTTTGTAATTAAGATACGAAAAAGCTTCTCGTCGTATTTCCTAGGTCGTTTTTCGTCTTTGGGAAACCTCAGTCAGATAAGCGTCTTCAATTACCATTAAAAGCTGCACTTTATCCTGAAGATCCCGTAACGCTCTCAGATCCTGCCGCACTCCCACAAAATATTGGTCTTGGGATTTCCGTCCTCCCTCTCGTTTTCGGCCTCTTCCCCCAGTTTCCCTCCTACAACAAAGCCATTAATCTCTCCAAGCTCGGGAAACGACTGCGATAGCTGCTTTAAGCTCTTAATACATTACGTCTTGAAATAACGCTTTAAGCTGTATTACTATTGCAACTGCTAAAGATGTACGCGAAAACTGATACGAACATATAAAACGATATTTTATGGTTGTTTTTTAAGCCCATGGTACACGTTTCTATCCCAATTATTCATTATTACTATATTATTATATGGGGCTCCTTTTACACTAATTCAAATGATCTGTACAACTGTTGTGCAGATGAACCTTTAGATGAAAAATGTCATCTTGTTACGGCAATTTCTCAGTTATGTTTGAAATTTAGCTCAATAATGCTTTCCTGTAATGCTGCAAAGGCAGGGCGCCCTACGACGTCACAGTTATGCCACAACTCACTCGTCTATGTTAGGTATAACACGGGCTAATAGTGTTACGTTGGCACCAAATTTCACCAAAATTCTTCCCAGCGCCACTGCGGTAATGTCAGACGATAAGAACAATAGTCGCAACCACAAGAAACTTCTTTATATGAGGTTATCGGTTTCTGTATGTGTTGGACCGTCTTCAGACCTCGTATTGAAGTATGTATACACAATAGAATTAGAGGAATGTAGTAATATATAAAATACATCTTACGTAAAAGAAGAAATTCTACTCATGACGGTAGACGGTGGCTGTGAGCAGAACGGGTGTTACAAGTACACGAACCGGTAACTGCTAAGGAGAGCAATGCATTTTTTGCTTAAACACGTGATTCTCCTCACACTGCACACCGAATTTCATCAGCTATAGCCAATCAGACATGTGGTACGTCAAATGGTTGTTACAATGAAGTACATACAAAATGGTCATATGAAAGCTAATTAACAGTGAACAAATAGCTGCCTTATAATACACAAAGTAGCTGCTATAAACAGCCTTACGTCAATATGTGATAAAAAATATATAAAAGAGGTAACCGATCGTAATCTGTTATGAGAACATCGATAGTCATCTGTTATGTGCTAGCAAAGAAGGTGGTTAGGCGACGATAAAGGGTACCATGGCGTGGTCATATCGATATGTGCCATCCAGCAGGAGAGGATATAAGAACTGTAACAGCGGCCGGGCGTCAAATGCACTACTGGCCATTACAATTGCTACACCACGAAGATGACATGCTACAGACGCTAAATTTAACCGACAGGAAGAAGATGCTACGATACGCAAATGATTAGCTTTCCAGAGCATTCACACAAGGTTGGCGCCAGTGGCGACACCAAAATGCTGACATGAGGAAAGTTTCCAACCGATTCCTCATACACAAACAGCAATTGACCGGCGTTGCCTGGTGAAAGGTTGTTGTGATGCCTTGCGTAAGGAGGAGCAATGCGTACCATCAAGTTTCCGACTTTGATAAAGGTCTGATTGTAGCCTATCGAGATTGCGGTTTATCGTATCGCGACATTGCTGCTCGCGTTGGTCGAGATCCTGTGACTGTTAGCAGAATATGGAATCGGTGGGTTGAGAAGGGTAATACAGAACGCCGTGCTGGATCCCAAAGGTCTCGTAGCTCTAGCATTCGAGATGACAGGCGTCTTATCCGCATGGCTGTAACGGATCGTGCAGCCACGTCTCGATCCCTGAGTCATCATATGGGGACGTTTGAAAGACAACACCCATCTGCACGAAAAGTTCGACGATGTTTCCAGCAGCATGGACTATCAGCTCGGAGACCAGGGCTGCGGTTACTCTTGACGCTCCATCATAGGCAGGAGCGTCAGCGATGGTGTACTCAACGACGAACCTGGGTGCACGAATGGCAAAACGTCATTTTTTCGGATGAATCCAGGTTCTGTTTACAGCATCATGATGGTCGCATCCGTGTTTGGCGACATCGCGGTGAACGCACATTGGAAGCGTGTATTCGTCATCGCCATACTGGCGTATCACCCGGCGTGATGGTATGGGGTGCCATTGGTTACACGTCTCGGTCACCTCTTGTTCGCATTGACGGTACCTTGAACAGTGGACGTTACATTTCAGATGTGTTACGACTCGTGGCTCTACCCTTCATTCCATCCCTGCGAAACCCTACATTTCAGCAGGTTAATGCACGACCGCATGTTGCAGGTCCTGTACGGGCCTTTCTGGATACAGAAAATGTTCGATTGCTGCCCTAGCCAGCACATTCTCCAGATCTCTCACCAATTGAAAACGTCTGGTCAATGGTGGCCGAGCAACTGGCTCGTCACAATACGCCAGTCACTACTCTTGATGAACTGTGGTATCGTGTTGAAGCTGCATGGGCAGCTGTACATGTACATCCCATCCAAGCTCGTTTTGACTCAATGCCCAGACGTATCAAGGCCGTTATTACGGCCAGAGGTGGTTGTTCTGGGTACCGATTTCTCAGGCTCTATGAACCCAAAATGCGTGAAAATGTAATCACATGTCAGTTCTAGTATAATACATTTATCCAATGAATACCCGTTTATCGTCTGCATTTCTTCTTGCTGTAGCAATTGTAATGGCCAGTAGTGTACATTCTGGCTTGCAGGTCGACTTGTAGAAATGCACGCAAGTGATTGCGTATTGTTTTAAGTTTGTAATGACAGGATATGACCTATCCATATCCTCTTTGTTGATATTGATTTTTAAGTAATAAAAAAACCGCTGTACTCCAAGAGAAATGTTCTCAAAAATTACTGATGTGTATGTCATCACAGCCCCTCTTACCCACATTTCACTCCTTCTCCTTGACACCCCTGCGACGGAGGTCAAAACCACGACACCCAGCGTTGAAATCAGGCTGTTTTCTTGTGGGTGGCCAACGGAACCATTTCAGTCACACCATCACTCAGAATCAACACGAAAATACATCAAGAGATAGCTTAAAGGATGCCCTTGCCCTTGGGCGGAAACGACTGTTCATAGTGTGATGAGCAACAGGTTTCTGGTGAACAAACTGAGTTAAGCCAGTAGGTTCCTTTTTTCGGAAAATGGACTTTATGTTTCAAAATTTTTCTGTTGGACTGTGTGGTGTCACGTTCACCTGTGAACAGTTGTAAATCGCACGAACGTGCAGCTGTTCGTACCACTATAGTTGGACCAGTAGCAACACTCACTGTTTTACCCTCTTGCAAATCCTTTATTGTCATGACAGTATGTGCATCGCCTCGTTCCGTTATTAGGAATACTTGTTCTGTCTGTAACTGCACCCGTTCACTCACAGTTTCCCTTTTCATCTGCTACGAATGAATGGCAAAACATGGATGAAGTGCGTTTCAATTTTCTGCAAGAAATCAAGTGACACTGAAGTACGCTCGGAATATCCCCCTGCATTTGACGTAATCCTCTCAAAAATTGTTACGGTGGCATCAGCGCCAAACTTAGCTGCCCATATACTGTACAAGTATGATTTACTGCTTCTTGCGTTCCTGCAACTTGAAGCCTTGCGTCATTAATACTGTCTGGTAGTTGTTCGTAGATAAATTCTCCCATGAGCGGCTGCAAACGCTTCGATATGCGATATGGCTTCTCAGAAACTTGAGCATTGCTTCCTGCTGATTTGCAATTTTGGGTAATACGCGTCGTGCTTAACTTGCCGCTCAGTGCGTTGCAGATGGCTCACTTTACTTCGTAACGCAGAACCATTCACGGTAAGCTTGTTGCTATGGTCAGTATATGACCTGCCCGTATCTTCTACCTCCAAAATATCGAATATGGCGATCATTAAGCCTTTCGGTAGACTCGTGTCGTTCATACCGAAATTATCCAGGCTATCCAGAATCACATTTTTTTACTTTAGTAACGCGCTCTACCCTTCTCCGTAGAAAACAGAAACAACGAATTTCATGCAAATGCTCATTATTCTCCAGTGGATCAACAATGCATAACATCTGTGCCAAGTCACGGATATCCAAAGTAAGACTTCCTCGCAGATTAAAACTGTGTGCCCGACCGAGACTCGAACTCGGGACCTTTGCCTTTCGCGGGCAAGTGCTCTACCAACTGAGCTACCGAAGCACGACGCACGCCCGGTACTCACAGCTTTACTTCTGCCAGTATCTCGTCTCCTACCTTCCAAACTTTACAGAAGCTCTCCTGCAAACCTTGCAGAACTAGCACTCCTGAAAGAAAGGATATTGCGGAGACATCGCTTAGCCACAGCCTGGGGGATGTTTCCAGAATTTCACTCTGCAGCGGAGTGTGCACTGATATGAAACTTCCTGGCAGATTAAAACTGTGTGTCCGACCGAGACTCGAACTCGAGACCTTTGCCTTTCGCGGGCAAGTGCTCTATCCAAAGTAATTTACCCGTGCGTGATCGAACATTAGCATGAGAAGCCATTTTCAGCGTGCGTGTTTGCTATGAAGTCGGCAACACCTCCATGATTGGTGTGCCTTGCGACATTGCCCCGCTTGCGGTGGTATCGCCCGCGCAAACAAAGTACCTCCAAGTTCAGCTCTACGCTGCGAAAGTTTGATTTTGGCGTATTGTTTAGTAAGGAAATTAGGAGCGAGTAGCACAGAATACTCTTGCTCCGCTTGTTGCAACATCTTCTTTTGCTCAGGAAGATTCTTAGCTCTAACGTTGAACTTGAGCTGTATGGTCGCCAGTGAATCTCTTTCGTTGTTTCCCACTCCACATAATTGATAATGAGGAGCTCCTAGTCTCTTCGTACCCAAGAGATCTAGTGCAACAACCGATATATGCTTCCCCGTATATAATTAAAATCTATTTTCCTCGCTACCAACAAAACCCCACAAGCAAAAATTCGTCTCTGCATCTAGCTATGCTGTACCACATTTAATTGGGAATTTCTTCCACAGGCTGATACTTTCCGGTTCGTGTTTAACGAACGTTTGTCCCGAGAACGATTCTCTCGTTTCTTAGCCCTGCACTCCCACTCCTTGTGACCCACTTACCCACATTTAAAGCATTTTGGCTGACGAAACTTTTTCTGAAGATGTCCGTCATGTGCGCACCTGTGACAGTTTATTGTACAAATAAACACACGACGATCACAACGCTCCGTGGACGCTGTATCTCAGTGTGTGGCTGTTAGCCTCGGTAGCTGAGTGGTCAGCGCGGCCGAATGCTGTGCAAAGGGGCCCGGTTTCGATTCCCGGTTGGGTCGGAGATTTTCTCCGCTCAGGGCATGGGTGTTGTGTTGTCGGTCATAAATTGGGCATACGAAGGTAAGTTTCGCCAGAAGATAGGCAGTTACGTCCACCGTTGCCTTATCAAATGGTTCAAATGGCTCTGAGCACTATGGGACTTAACATCTATGGTCATCAGTCCCCTACAACTTAGAACCACTTAAACCTAACTAACCAAAGGACATCACACAACACCCAACACCCAGATGCCTTATCAACAAAATGTGTTATTATACTGCTATAGCAGGGTAAAGGAAAGGTACACTCCGCGCAGTTTTAACTTCCTGAAATTGTCCCTGTACGTGTTCTTTGTCTGGCTGAAGAGCTGCTCCCTGGCTTCTGTAATGTCCCCATTCCCCACATTTCTGCTCAAGTGGAGCTTGTAAACTGGCATTCCATTCCATCATAGTGACAAACAATCATTCGTATTAGCGGAACATGTTTCCATCGGCGTAGTGGGTACTCTACTATTGCCTAACCAAAGAAATATACGGTACAAGAGAAGCGAACATCAAGTTAAAATTATAAAATACACAGTACAAAAGAAGTTACTCCAGTTCTTACGGCGTATCATTCATTACAGTCCCATGCCAAAATGACATCAACGTGGCAAGTAAAAACATCTGGCTGGGATAGTCTTTGTGCACGACAAATGATGCGCAGGAAGTTTGCAAAATGCACACCTGACGGAGTTCAAAGTACGTTTCACAACAGTTTCCGCTCAACTCGAATAGATTAGGAGGTTCACAACAATGTTCAGATTAAAATTAGAATCTCTGCGATCTACCACTGCCAACAAATTAGACAAGAAGAAAACCATTTTCTCTCAACGCACTTCATTTTGAAGCGCAGACTGCAATATGAGCGAAGCAGCTTGCAGCGATGTGGATGTAACGAACAGTTGTACCTGTGGTCCAGGGATCTGCTAAGGTAGGAGACGAGGTACTGACGGAATTGGGGCTGTCAGGGGGGGGGGGGGGTCGCGCTTGGGTGGCTCGGATGGTGGAGCGCTTGCCCGCGAAGGGGGAGGCTCCCGAGTTCGTGTTTAATCTGCCAGAAAGTTTCATATCAGCGCTCACTCTGCTGTAAAAAAAAAAAAGAGGAAAAAAAGGGGGGGTAGCGTCTTTGATTCATAATCAAAACGTCTTCGGTCCAGGGTTCGATCCCAGCCACTGCCTAAATTTTGATAAATAATCAGCATTGGCGGCCGAAGACTTCCGGCATAAGAACTCAGCCTCATTCTGCCAACGGCCTTGTCAAAGAGGGCGGAGGAGCGGATAGAGGTTCAGGGCACTCTCTTGTCCTAGGGGTGGGAAATTGCCCCTAAAGGCGGAAGAATCAGCAATGATCAACGACATGAGGATGCAGAAGGCAATGCAAACCACTCCATTACAGACACGTAACGTGTATCCACAGGACATGTGGCCTGTAATTGAAGAAGTGTCATGATGATCTCTCCATTGGCAGAAGAGTCCTCAATAGCCCCCATTCGAATCTCCGGGAGGGGACTGCCAAGGGGGAGGTTACCATGAGAAAAAGATTGAATAATCAACGAAAGGATAACGTTCTACGAGTCGGGGCGTGGAATGTCAGAAGCTTGAACGTGGTAGGGAAACTAGAAAATCTGAAAAGGGAAATGCAAAGGCTCCATCTAGATATAGTAGGGGTCAGTGAAGTGAAGTGGAAGGAAGATAAGGATTTCTGGTCAGATGAGTATCGGGTAATATCAACAGCAGCAGAAAATGGTATAGCAGGTGTAGAATTCGTTATGAATAGGAAGGTAGGGCAGAGGGTGTGTTACTGTGAACAATTCAGTGACCGGGTTGTTCTAATCAGAATCGACAGCAGACCAACACCGACAACGATAGTTCAGGTATACATGCCAACGTCGCAAGCTGAAGATGAACAGATAGAGAAAGTGTATGAGGATATTGAAAGGGTAATGCAGTATGTAAAGGGGGACGAAAATCTAATACTCATGGGCGACTGGAATGCAGTTGTAGGGGAAGGAGTAGAAGAAAAGGTTACAGGAGAATATGGGCTTGGGATAAGGAATGAAAGAGGAGAAAGACTAATTGAGTTCTGTAACAAGTTTCAGCTACTAATAGCGAATACCATGTTCAAGAATCACAAGAGGAGGAGGTATACTTGGAAAAGGCCGGGAGATACGGGAAGATTTCAATTAGATTACATCATGGTCAGACACAGATTCCGAAATCAGATACTGAACTGTAAGGCGTACCCAGGAGCAGATATAGGCTCAGATCACATTATAGTAGTGATGAAGAGTAGGCTGAAGTTCAAGACATTAGTCAGGAAGAATCAATACCCAAAGAAGTGGGATACGGAAGTACTAAGGAATGACGAGATACGTTTGAAGTTCTCTAACGCTATAGATACAGCAATAAGGAATAGCGCAGCAGGCAGTACAGTTGAAGAGGAATGGACATCTCTAAAAAGGGCCATCACAGAAGTTGGGAAGGAAAACATAGGTACAAAGAAGGTAGCTGCGAAGAAACCATGGGTAACAGAAGAAATACTTCAGTTGATTGATGAAAGGAGGAAGTACAAACATGTTCCGGGAAAATCAGGAATACAGAAATACAAGTCGCTGAGGAATGAAATAAATAGGAAGTGCAGGGAAGCTAAGACGAAATCGCAGCAGGAAAAATGTGAAGACAACGAAAAAGATATGATTGTCGGAAGGACAGACTCAGCATACAGGAAAGTCAAAACAACCTTTGGTGACACTAAAAGCAACGGTGGTAACATTAAGAGTGCAACGGGAATTCCACTGTTAAATGCAGAGGAGAGAGCAGATAGGTGGAAAGAATACATTGAAAGCCTCTATGAGGGTGAAGATTTGTCTGATATGATAGAAGAAGAAACAGGAGTCGATTTAGAAGAGATAGGGGATCCAGTATTGGAATCGGAATTTAATAGAGCTTTGGAGGACTTACGGTCAAATAAGGCAGAAGGGATAGATAACATTCCATCATAATTTCTAAAATCATTGGGGGAAGTGGCAACAAAACGACTATTCACGTTGGTGTGTAGAATATATGAGTCTGGCGATATATCATCTGACTTTCGGAAAAGCATCATCCACACAATTCCGAAGACGGCAAGAGTTGACAAGTGCGAGAATTATCGCACAATCAGCTTAACAGCTCAGGCATCGAAGTTGCTTACAAGAATAATATACAGAAGAATGGAAAAGAAAATTGAGAATGCGCTAGGTGACGATCAGTTTGGCTTTAGGAAAAGTAAAGGGACGAGAGAGGCAATTCTGTCGTTACGGCTAACAATGGAAGCACGGCTAAAGAAAAATCAAGACACTTTCATAGGATTTGTCGACCTGGAAAAAGCTTTCGACAATATAAAATGGTGCAAGCTGTTCGAGATTCTGAAAAAAGTAGGGGTAAGCTATAGGGAGAGACGGGTCATATACAATATGTACAACGACCAAGAGGGAATAATAAGAGTGGACGATCAAGAACGAAGTGCTCGTATTAAGAAGGGTGTAAGACAAGGCTGTAGCCTTTCGTCCCTACTCCACAATCTGTACATCGAGGAAGCAATAATGGAAATAAAAGAAAGGTTCAGGAGTGGAATTAAAATACAAAGTGAAAGGATATTGTAATATCTCTTTGTATTCGATGAATTATTCTGATACAATTCTACCCTTGAATGACATTTACTAATTTTCTATCTTCATACTCGCAGAATCCATGTGAAAAGTAGCTCATACAATAGCTATGCCATGAGCGCATAAGTATTCTTTGTAGTACTCTCTCTGGTGGTTGTTAAAAAAAAAAGGAAAAAAGAAAGGGAGCTTCCGAAATTGTCTTCGTGCCGATTAGCCTGAACTTGGTTTGAAGAACTGTAATCTGATTATTGAGATTTATGACAGAAGATAACTGATACGAAATTGTACGATTAAAAAGTGAAATATATATATATGGCTCCTTCATGAAAAAGGTCTGTATCTGACATTTGAGAATTAATGATATTCATCGATATATTGCGTAGTTGTTAATCAGAAGGGAACTTCCGAAAGACTGGATACGAACCTGCATTTAATAATCCAAGAGCTCCATTACTTCTTCGGAAGGTTAAACTTCATCAAAGCCAAATATCCGCTTGATGTGAGGTTTCCCGACTGATTATACAACGCTCCCAAAATTACGAGGCATTTTAATTGTACAGATTAGTGGACTGCCGCAAAGCACGAGCCTGCAGAGAAGAAGAATCATCGCCTGATTTCATTTTAACAAGTAAAATTTCAGAATCATTTTGAGTGACTGAGCTATGACTGTGTTTCCTATCATGAATGATTGATTAGTCGAACGAATTGAGAGCTACATAATTACGTAGATAGGAGAAAAAATTACAATGGCGCCAGTGTGACAGGACTCTCTTGGATTGTTATATAATATATGTATTTTTTGTTTCATGAAAACCAACGAGAACGAGAAGTAATGAATATGAAGTGAGATACGGTGCCCATAGTAAAAGATTGCTGATACCAAGAAACGATTTCAACTATTGGACAACACCGAGACTACAGAAAAAGGCCAGAGAAATCTAATTTTTTTATCCTGTAGTTAAAATAGTTTGAAATCAATTTAGAAAGAACTTTTTTCCAGATAGTAGTTAAGATTGTAGAACTGTATATTGTGTGATTTTCGTATCTGGACATTGAACTTTATACCATCTGTGAAGTAATTTGAAAGTTAAGTGTGTCTACGACAGTAAATTTGAAACTGTATTTTGTGATTAGAACCTGATATTGATAGTTATTTATTGTTATTGACTAGAGCGGCATTTAAAATGTCATTGAATCAGCAACGAGACGTGCAACAGCCTTCAGCTGTTTGCGCAGAAGCAGAGGCCACGGATAGCAATTCTGAGACTGCTGTGGCTAGCGGTAGCAATATAAATAATCCCGCTGGTTCAGAAAACATTCATACAACAGCTGATCAGACTGTTGTTGACACGTTAGTTGTTATTATGCAACAGTTGCCTCTATTAGCCGAAGGCCAAGCGGAGGTAAAACGAGACTTATCCGTTATACAAAATGAACTCCAAAATCAATTAGCCGAAAATCAAACAGAATTACAAAATCAGTTAAGAGCAACCTTTACCGAATTAGATCAGAGATTAAATACCCAGACACAGGAAATAAAAGAACAGGCAGAAAGGACCGAACAGAATCTTATTGCTCAGATTGAGCAGGTCCGCCAACAATGCCAAGAAAACAATAGTAAATTAAAAGCGGAACTAACCGAATATGTATCCGTCAAAATTGACACGATACAAAAACAAGTAGAACTGTTTCCTCAAGTAATACAAGCTCAAGAGGACATACAGTGTTCCGTAGCTTTGATACCAGAAATTATAGAATCCCAAGATAATGTAAAGAAGCAATTTGAGGAAGTGAAGGAAAAACAGGAGACAGTGGAACATAGAATGAATGTACTTGCGGGAAAGTTTTCAGAAATGACATTACAGCGGCAAAATTTTCCTTCGGAAACCATAGAAGAAACTGTGAAAGTAGCTTTACAGTCAATTTCAGAGAGTTCGGAGGAGAATTTTTTTAACAAAGGGTTAAAGAAAGTTCGAGAACAACTTGGCGAAGAATTCTCGCGTTGGAAAGAAAATATCGAAAGATCACTAAATCTCTCGCAGGAGGATTTAGAAACAGCGAGAAGTAGGAAACAAAATTCTCAATCTGCGCGTGACATCCCGTCCACGTCAAGATCCGATGTAGACAGAACCGGAACGTCACCAGTTAGATTCGATATAACGGATAGCCACAGGGAAGAGTACGAACAGGAGGATTTTTGGAATCGTAGTACCGTTGAGGAAAAGATGATTAAACAGAGACAGTTTCAAATCTTTAACCCTGACAAAAAGAATGTTCATCCTGTAGTCTTCATTCGAAGTTTCAGAGGTCTATTTCCACGATCTTGGACAGAATGACAAAAGATTAGTTTTGTATCAGGATATATACAAGGATCAGGAGCATTGTGGGCATACGAACAAACATCTTCTTGTAAATGTTACAAAGAATTTGAGCAGGCTTTTCTAGCAAAATATTGGTCTGCTGGAGTACAAGAAAGACTTAGGCAGGAAGTATTATATCCTGAGCCTTTCTCATTTTCTAGAGGATCTCTAAAGAGAAATTTTGAGAAATACATCAATAAATCTTTTTATTGGGATGTACCGATTCCTTTGTCGGATATACTTAGAATTCTCAAGTCCAGACTACCCACCAGTATAAGGAATCAGCTGTTATATATAAATGATAAGGATATAGAATCATTTATGACTACGCTTGATCATATTGATATAATTGAGGAGGACAATAAAAGGGCAAGAGAAATGTCATATCAAAGAAGTGTAATAGAAGCGAATCCGAGCTGCAATTCTAATGGGAATGGCAGTAATGGTAGTGGTAACAATAATCATAACCAACTACACTCTCCGAGGAGACTTAGAAATGGACAAAATGCAAACAATAATTATTACCATAATGGAAACTTTGGTAATGGTGCAGCGAGGGGCTATTTTAGGAACAATAGGAATTTTAATCGATATAATCCAATGTATGACAACACAAGACAGTTCTACCAACACCAGCAGAACAACAACAATAATTACACAAATCAAGCAAGACAATATAGACCGAATTCACCACAACAACCGATAATCACTGAAGTAGCTGAAGAGACAAATACCAATCGGACCAACAGTCAGTCAAACTAAACGTGACCGCATCGTGCCCCGTTGGAGCGGTCAGGGGATCTGTTAGGGGCGAAACAGTAAAATTACAATTGTTAAGATATAATGATGGTGAGCTGTTGACGGAAGAGTTAACAAAGGATTTAATAACGTGTCATAATGACAGATCGAGCGTTCCGGTAGCGGAAGTATTTGTTGAAATAGAGGAAGTTCCAACGAATGTGATATTGGACACCGCCGCTTCCGCCAATGTCATCTCAGGCGCTCTTTTTCGGAGAATTATTAGGAAGAAGAAGGTACCAATTTTGCCAGTACAGAACTGCAAAATCATCGGAGCTGTTGGAGCACGCTCTCCCAATGTCAAAATACAAACACAATTAGAGATGAAAATGGGAAATGTAGCAATAAAATGCACGTTCCTTGTAGTGGAGAAGTTATTAGTGGACTGTATTCTGGGTATTGGCAGTATGCAGAAGTACGATTGTCAGATTGATTTTTTGGAAGGAATAGTTAAATTTAGATTAAATGGAGAACAGATAGCACTGGATTTAAATAGAAAGGAAACGGTGCATGAGAAATATTGTCGCGGTGCCATAATTCAATTAATTGACACTACAAACGGTCGTTGGAAGGAGCTTTCAAAGGATTTGATACAACAGGAGGACTTTAACCAAACAACAATGATAAAAGCTAGTGAATCAAATCAGCTTACCGGAGAACAAAGGCAGCAGCTTCATTATTTGTTAGAGGCATATGAAGAGATTTTTGATGAGAAACCAGGAATTATTAAAGGGTATATTTGTCACCTACAAGTGAAACCACATCAGACTTACTGTTACACGCACTATCCGATCCCCTGGCGTTTAAAACAATCCGTTCAAAGGGAGATAAATAGAATGTTAGAATGGAACTTGATTGAGCCATCAACTAGTCCATATTGTTCTCCGCTCTTAGTCGTCCCAAAACCTGGAGGTAACGTTAGATTAGTTCTGGATGCGAGAGAGATTAATAAAATAATAGTACCTGTAAGAACTCATCCGGAAAATATAGATGAATTAATTCAAAATTTCCAGGATGTTTCGAACTTAACTAGTGTTGATTTGAGAAGTTCGTACTGGCAGGTCCAAATGGATGAAGAATCTAGGAAATATACCGCATTTATCTATGCTGGGAGAAGTTACCAATTTAGAGTTGTCCCGTTCGGACTTAATATTAGTGCCGGAATATTTATTTCAGCGTTGGATTATGTTCTTGGACCAGAATTGCGTAGTCGTATAACTGTGTTTGTTGACGACTTATTAATAGCCACGAAAACATGGGAAGAGCATTTGCATATTTTGGAAAGGATTTTTGCTGTTTTCAAGAAAACCGGAATTACAGTAAACTTACAAAAGTCTCATTTTGCTTTACCACAAATTAAGTTCTTAGGACATATGATAGATGCGAAAGGTATCCTGCCTACCGAGAAGAAGATAAGTGCAATTCGAAATTTTCCATCACCACGGAATAAAAGACAGCTGAAGGGATTTATAGGTATGGCATCGTTCTTCCGTCGTTTCATAAAGACTCAAGACATGAATTCTGAGGCATTAAACCGGCTTCTACGGAAGGATGTGCCATGGCAATGGACTGAAGAATGTGAACTAGCTTTTCGAGACATTAAAGACCAACTCGTTAACGCATCCTTATTATATCACCCTGATATTAATTGTGAGTTCTGTCTGTCCACGGATTCATCGGATGTTGGATTAGGTGCTTGTCTCTTCCAAATTAGGAAAATAAAAGGGGTACCAATATTCTGTCCGATAGCATTTGCTAGTCGAGTGTTATCGCCCTGTGAAAGAGCCTATACGACCACAGAACTTGAAGCACTTGCGGTTATCTGGGCATTCAAGAAGTTTAACTATTATTTATATGGTTCGAAAACGATTGTGTATTGTGACCATCAATCACTAACCTTTTTGCAAACATGTAAATTATTACATCCTAGACTGTCACGTTGGACAATGACACTACAACAGTACCAATTTAAAATTATTCATGTGTCTGGCAAAGAAAATATTATTGCGGATGCACTGTCAAGATCATCAGAAGGTTTAACGCCAGAAATAGAATCAGTAAATACTTCGGATTTTCCAGTATTACTGTTGCAGGACAATATCTACAAGACTTATTATGTACATCTTTGTAGAGATATGGGAAATTTACAACGAAAAGACCCTCGATGGAAGAAGATAATTCAGCTAAAGGAACAACAAAATTCAAGGGCTAGTTTAGATCATTATAAATTAGTAAATGGAGTATTATTCTTCAGATGTGGGAAGGACAACAATCCACGGTGGTGTGTATGTATCCCGAAGGAATATGAGGAAAAATTAATTTGGTTTACCCACTTATCATGGGGACATTTTGGTGTAATTAAATGTGCTAATAAAATAGGAGCATACTGTTATTTTCCGAATATTCGGAGAAAAGTGCACCAAACAATACAAAACTGTTTACTCTGTCAAAAGGCAAAACTGGATAATAGAGGTAGTAAGCATGTTCTGCATTCAATTATTCCACGAGAGCTAAGGGCGTTAATTTCGTGTGATATCTGTGGCCCTCTCCCACGATCAAGAGGAGGAGTCAAATTCATTGTATGGATTCTTTGACGTGTTTACAAAATATGTAAAACTATATCCATTAAAGTGTGCTACTGCCAGAGCTGTTGTAGTGAGATTGGTGCGTGACTATCTTCCGCATGCAGGTTTACCGAAATCCATAATTACAGATAATGCCAGAATTTTTACTGGATTTAAATGGAAGCAAACATTAACACAACTTGGTATTCGACAAATTTTGACATCGTGTTACCATCTACAAGGTAGTCCAATAGAACGAGTTTTCCGAGAATTAAACCGATTTATGCGTACATACTGTCACAGTAAACAAACATCATGGGCTGATTATTTGTCAGAATTTGAACAAATATTTAATAATCTGACACATACCTCAACTAACTTTACTCCAACAGAGCTTATGTTTAGTCAGATTGAAAAGAACTTCTGGATAAACCATCTGCCAAAGTATGAAGACCAGAATTTAAAATGGGAGGAAAAGATTCGACTCGTACTTGTCAATTTAACTAAAAAGGCAATTCAACGGAAATTGACATATGACAAACGGATTCACCGGATTCAGACGTTTCATCTTGGAGAAAAGGTTTTATTGAGACGACACATCCATTCCTCGAAACTGATGAAGAACATAAAGAAATGGAATCTTATTTATACTGGACCATATGTTATTGTTAATATACCAAATCCGGGATCATACTTGTTGGCATATCCCTAATCGAAAAGAATAAAGGGATTATTCTCGCATAATGATATTAAGAAATTTTTGAAGGATCGTAGATCTGTGATACCAAATATGGAGAAGAATTTAGAGTGGAATTTGACTATGAGTCGAATGTGTATATAAATATCAAGAAGTTTATGTTGTCTAGAGGTTAAGAGACAGTGAGATTACTCCTGTGGTAGGTTAAGAGACAGTGAGATTACTCCTGTGATAGGTTAAGAGACAGTGAGATTACTCCTGTGATAGTTTAACACAAAAAAATTTTAAGATAGGTAGAAGAATATGTTAATTACTAGTGTTTGTAAGTGTGGACTATGAGCAGAAGCCACAGTGATATACAAGGAAAGTGCATCTACATTTCCTCAAGACACGGCACTTATGTGAGAATTGCGTGTGAAACTTGAACAGTGTGGGATATGTAGGTAAATACGCTGTGAGTATGATGTGCGCTGTTCGCGCAAGAAAACAAATGAACTGTGAAATGAAGCAACAGTCGATAATGTCACTGTTGAAAA
Source organism: Schistocerca nitens (assembly GCF_023898315.1). Lineage (NCBI taxonomy): Eukaryota > Metazoa > Arthropoda > Insecta > Orthoptera > Acrididae > Schistocerca > Schistocerca nitens. The sequence continues at coordinate 783,032,272 of NC_064614.1, read as the reverse complement.
CAATTGAAGAAACTTTCTGGTTGCACGAGAGAAAATTATTATAATTTTTAGATTTTTCATTATGCCTTCTTTACCAGGAGAATTAATTTAAGAATTTTAATTAACTTTTTAAGAATAGCAATTTGTGTGTTTCATATTATGGACATAATTTGCTGAAATATATTTCCACAAATGTTCATGAGAGGATGAAGAAGATTCTGCGAGTGGATGATTCGTTAAATGAACATACGTCATCATTAATGATGTTTATTTGCAAGTGGATCTATAAATCAATTAATTATAAGAATAATGAAAATTTTTCAAATTATTCCTTTTGTGGAGTCAGTGTCATATGCCTATGTTTAAAATTTTTCATCAGGTGTAAACCTAAATTTTATCCATAATTTCGTAATTGAAAGCAGACCTTGGACAGACTCAATGCTTTACTTCCACCTGCACTATAACAAAACGAAGATTAGATTAAAAAATTTTTTTGAGAGCAATACATTCAATATGAGCTACAACAAAATTTAAATGCCCACAGTCTATTTGGCAATGTTTTGGACAATCAGCAGTTGTAATGCAAAACACCTTGGTATTGAGGACTACACAAAAATTCGCGATTGTCAGGACTGATGGATGTTCCAGTCTAGTACAGATGGAAGAATATAAGAATCCACTCCGATTTTGAGTTCAACGATGAAATAGGGACTTCGTTGCCTTAATCCACTCTCTTCCAGGGATTTATTCAGTCAGAACCTTTTCTTATTCCACTTTAAACCTGTTTCATGTTCACGTCCCTGACCATCTGTTCCTGAGATCATCTTCCTGTTTCTACGGCACGTCACCAGCTTCTATCCTGTACCATAAGCCACCGCCTGTCCTTCGTGCCGCGTCCACCAAACGCTGTACGTCGCCTACCCGGTGTCCGTACCCAGTGTTCCTGTTCCATCGACTTCACAACGAGATCGCCGGCTACATCGTCGAAAGAAGAATTTTGAAAATATTTTTTTTGAGCAATATTGTAAAATTTTTTTTTGGCTATGAGGCACTTTTCCTGCGATCTAATCTGTAGAGCTTCTATATATTTCAAAATTACTGGATTTAGGCTTTCCTATCTTCTTTAATACCTGAGCTGGGGTCTATTGTTCCGGGTTTTCCAGGGTTTCCCTGTGAAGGCCAGTTCCCAAATGGGTAGACCTTTTCCGTAATTACACCAATCTACATCTTCCCTGGTTATGTACTCGGGATGCGGATATACCCCGGTACATGTAAAAGCTACAGCTTAGGTATTCTCGTAACTTATTGTCTTAACATGTTACCCATACTCTCTATAGTAAAATTCTACGAATTCAAAATATTCCTCTTTTGAATAAACAACCCAACAAATTTTTTTTCTGTTAGCTCGCAAAGTGTATTATCATTAACTTTGCTCGCTGCGAGGGGCAATTGTAATATCTCCTTATATTCGATGAATTATTCTGATACAATTCTACCCTTGAATGACATTTACTAATTTTCTATCTTCATACTCGCAGAATCCATGTGAAAAGTAGCTCATACAATAGCTATGCCATGAGCGCATAAGTATTCTTTGTAGTACTCTCTCTGGTGGTTGTTAAAAAAAAAAAAAAAAAGAAAGGGAGCTTCCGAGATTGTCTTCGTGCCGATTAGCCTGAACTTGGTTTGAAGAACTGTAATCTGATTATTGAGATTTATGACAGAAGATAACTGATACGAAATTGTACGATTAAAAAGTGAAATATATATATATATATATATGGCTCCTTCATGAAAAAGGTCTGTATCTGACATTTGAGAATTAATGATATTCGTCGATATATTGCGTAGTTGTTAATCAGAAGGGAACTTCCGAAAGACTGGATACGAACCTGCATTTAATAATCCAAGAGCGCCATTACTTCTTCGGAAGGTTAAACTTCATCAAAGACAAATATCCGCTTGATGTGAGGTTTCCCGACTGATTATACAACGCTCCCAAAATTACGAGGCATTTTAATTGTACAGATTAGCGGACTGCCGCAAAGCACGAGCCTGCAGAGAAGAAGAATCATCGCCTGATTTCATTTTAACAAGTAAAATTTCAGAATCATTTTGAGTGACTGAGCTATGACTGTGTTTCCTATCATGAATGATTGATTACTCGAACGAATTGAGAGCTACATAATTACGTAGATAGGAGAAAAAATTGCAATATCAATGATACGATTCACTGATGACATTGCTATCCTGAGTGAAAGTGAAGAAGAATTAAATGATCTGCTGAACGGAATGATCAGTCTAATGAGTACACAGTATGGTTTGAGAGTAAATCGGAGAAAGACGAAGGTAATGAGAAGTAGTAGAAACGAGAACAGTGAGAAACTTAACATGAGGATTGAGGGTCACGAAGTCAATGAAGTTAAGGAATTCTGCTACCTAGGCAGTAAAATAACCAATGACGGACGGAGCAAGGAGGACATCAAAAGCAGACTCGCTATGGCAAAAAAGGCATTTCTGGCCAAGAGAAGTCTACTAATATCAAATACCGGCCTTAATTTGAGGAAGAAATTTCTGAGGATGTACGTCTGGAGTACAGCATTGTATGGTAGTGTAACATGGACTGTGGGAAAACCGGAACAGAAGAGAATCGAAGCATTTGAGATGTGGTGCTATAGACGAATGTTGAAAATTAGGTGGACTGATAAGGTAAGGAATGAGGAGGTTCTACGCAGAATCGGAGAGGAAAGGAATATGTGGAAAACACTGATAACGGGAAGGGATAGGACATCTGCTAAGACATGAGGGAATGACTTCCATGGCACTAGAGGGAGCTGTAGAGGGCCAACACTGATAACGGGAAGGGACAGGATGATAGGACATCTGCTAAGACATGAGGGAATGACTTCCATGGCACTAGAGGGAGCTGTAGAGGGCCAAAACTGTAGAGGAAGACAGAGATTGGAATACGTCAAGCATATAATTGAGGACGTAGGTTGCAAGTGCTACTCTGAGATGAAGAGGTTAGCACAGGAAAGGAATTCGTGGCGGGCCGCATCAAACCAGTCAGTAGACTGATGACAAAAAAAAAAAAAAAAAAAAAGTGAAGATGTCGGCTTCTAATAATCACCGGATGGAATGGTGACTGGTGTCGAGAGGCCTACTTCTGTACATCACTTGTAACAGTCACCACTCTCGTATAAGGAGATTAGTGGATATCGGTGTAGGACAGGTGAGGCAGTGATAGAGGCAGTGCTCCGAAAAGACAGAAAAAGAATGCTGAAGATTTAAATTCCGCATTTAAGAAATCGTTCATACGACAGAATCTCAGAGACATACCGTCGTTAGGCGGGCGCACAGACATCCGTATGGAGGACATAGTAATTGACGTCCCTCGCAAAGACAAGCGGCTGAACAAGTCGAAAACTCATGAACCAAAATAAGTCATCGGTCAACATGGTTTCACAGAGAGTACTCTACATCTACATCTACGTACATACTCCGCAATCCAACATACGATGCTTGGCGGAGGGTACCTCGTACCACAACTAGCATCTTCTCCCCTTGTTCTACTCCCAAACAGAACGAGGGAAAAATGACGGCCTATATGCCTCTGTACTATCCCTAATCTCTCTTATCTTACCTTTGTGGTCTTTCCGCGAAATATAAGTTGGCGGCAGTAAAATTGTACTGCAGTCAGCCTCAAATGCTGGTTCTCTAAATTTCCTCAGTAGCGATTCACGTAAAGAAAGCCTCCTTTCCTTCAGAGACTCCCATGCGAGTTCCTGAAGCATTTCCATAACACTCGCCTGATGATCAAACCTAGCAGTAACAAATCTATCATCCCGCCTCTGAATTGCTTCTATGTTCTCCCTCAATCCGACATGATAGGGATCCCAAACGCTAAAGCAGTACATAAGAAAAGGTCGTATTAGCGTTTTATAAGCGGTCTCCTTTACATATGTACCACATCTTCCCAAAATTCTACCAATGAGCTGAAGACCACTATCCGCCTTCCCCACAACTGCCATTACATGCTTGTCCCAACTTCATATCGCTCTGCAATGTTACGCCCAAATATTTAATCGACGTGACTGTGTCAAGGGCTACGCTACTAATGGAGTATTCAAACATTACAGGATTCTTTTTCCTATTCATCTGCATTAATTTACATTTATCTATATTTAGAATTAGCTGCCATTCTTTACACCAAGCACAAATCCTGCCCAAGTCATCTTGTATCGTCCTACAGTCACTCAACGACGACACCTTCCCGTACACCACAGCATCATCAGCAAACAGCCGCACATTGCTATCCACCCTATCCAAAAGATCATTTATGTAGATGGAAAACAACAGCGGACCTACCACACTTCCCTGGGGCACGCCAGATGATACACTCACATCCGATGAACACTCACCATCGAGGACAACGTACTGCGTTCTATTACTTAAGAAGTCTTCGAGCCACTCACATATTTGTGAACCAATCCCATACGCTCGTGGCTTAGTTAGGAGTCTGCAGTGGGGCACAGAGTCAAACGCTTTCTCGGAATTCAAGGAATATGGCATCCGTCTGATACCCTTCATCCACGGTTCGCCAGATATCATGTGAAAACAGGGCGATGCTTTCTAAAGCTGTGCTGATGCATGGACAGCAACTTCTCTGTCTCAAGGAAATTCATTATATTCGAACTGAGTATATGTTCGAGAATCCTGCAACAAACCGATGTTAAGGATATTGGTCTGTAATTTTGAGGATCCGTCCTTCTACCCTCCTTATATACAGGCGTCCCATGCGCTTTTTTCCAGTCGCTCGGGACTTTACGTTGGACAAGAGATTCGCGATAAATGCAAGCTAAGTAAGGAGCCAATGCAGTAGAGAACTCTCTGTAGAAACGAATTGGAAACCCCTTACTTTCCTTGCATTTATTCCGAATCTCTCATCTAGCGCAGTCCCAAACGACTGAAAAAAAAGATGACTCCTGTATATAAGACGGGAAAAAGAACGGACCAGCAATATTACTGTATGGTCTCCAGTGAACATAGGTTTGTGTTCCGGCGTGACGACAAGCACCGGCGCGAAGATCAAGAACGTAACCACAGAGCAGGCTGAGAGACGACGTTAGCCAGTTGTACGCTGACTAGGAACGCACCACGAGAGGAGAGACCTCTACCCGAAGAGAATATAGGTGCCGCTCCTGCCACCCTAGGCGGACAGTAATAGATCGGCACTAGTAGACCCGTAGACCCGGACGAGGAGAGACATCTCCCCGAAGAGAATATAGGTGCCGCTCCTGCCACCCTAGGCGGACAGTAATAGATCGGCACTAGTAGACCCGTAGACCCGGACGAGGAGAGACATCTCCCCGAAGAGAATATAGGTGCCGCTCCTGCCAGCCTAGGCGGACAGTAATAGATCGGCACTAGTAGACCCGTAGACCCGGACGAGGAGAGACATCTCCCCGAAGAGAATATAGGTGCCGCTCCTGCCAGCCTAGGCGGACAGTAATAGATCGGCACTAGTAGACCCGTAGACCCGGACGAGGAGAGACATCTCCCCGAAGAGAATATAGGTGCCGCTCCTGCCACCCTAGGCGGACAGTAATAGATCGGCACTAGTAGACCCGTTGACCCGGACGAGGAGAGACATCTCCCCGAAGAGAATATAGGTGCCGCTCCTGCCAGCCTAGGCGGACAGTAATAGATCGGCACTAGTAGACCCGTAGACCCAGACGAGGAGAGACCTCTACCCGAAGAGAATATAGGTGCCGCTCCTGCCAGCCTAGGCGGACAGTAATAGATCGGCACTAGTAGACCCGTAGACCCAGACGAGGAGAGACCTCTATCCGAAGAGAATATAGGTGCCGCTCCTGCCAGCCTAGGCGGACAGTAATAGATCGGCACTAGTAGACCCGTAGACCCGGACGAGGAGAGACATCTCCCCGAAGAGAATATAGGTGCCACTCCTGCCACCCTAGGCGGACAGTAATAGATCGGCACTAGTAGACCCGTAGACCCAGACGAGGAGAGACCTCTACCCGAAGAGAATATAGGTGCCGCTCCTGCCAGCCTAGGCGGACAGTAATAGATCGGCACTAGTAGACCCGTAGACCCGGACGAGGAGAGACCTCTACCCGAAGAGAATATAGGTGCCGCTCCTGCCACCCTAGGCGGACAGTAATAGATCGGCACTAGTAGACCCGTAGACCCGGACGAGGAGAGACATCTCCCCGAAGAGAATATAGGTGCCGCTCCTGCCAGCCTAGGCGGACAGTAATAGATCGGCACTAGTAGACCCGTAGACCCAGACGAGGAGAGACATCTCCCCGAAGAGAATATAGGTGCCGCTCCTGCCACCCGAGGCGGACAGTAATAGATCGGCACTAGTAGACCCGTAGACCCGGACGAGGAGAGACCTCTACCCGAAGAGAATATAGGTGCCGCTCCTGCCACCCTAGGCGGACAGTAATAGATCGGCACTAGTAGACCCGTAGACCCAGACGAGGAGAGACCTCTACCCGAAGAGAATATAGGTGCCGCTCCTGCCAGCCTAGGCGGACAGTAATAGATCGGCACTAGTAGACCCGTAGACCCAGACGAGGAGAGACCTCTACCCAAAGAGAATATAGGTGCCGCTCCTGCCAGCCTAGGCGGACAGTAATAGATCGGCACTAGTAGACCCGTAGACCCAGATGAGGAGAGACATCTCCCCGAAGAGAATATAGGTGCCGCTCCTGCCACCCTAGGCGGACAGTAATAGATCGGCACTAGTAGACCCGTAGACCCGGACGAGGAGAGACCTCTACCCGAAGAGAATATAGGTGCCGCTCCTGCCACCCTAGGCGGACAGTAATAGATCGGCACTAGTAGACCCGTAGACCCGGACGAGGAGAGACATCTCCCCGAAGAGAATATAGGTGCCGCTCCTGCCACCCTAGGCGGACAGTAATAGATCGCCACTAGTAGACCCGTAGACCCGGACGAGGAGAGACATCTCCCCGAAGAGAATATAGGTGCCGCTCCTGCCACCCTAGGCGGACAGTAATAGATCGGCACTAGTAGACCCGTAGACCCGGACGAGGAGAGACATCTCCCCGAAGGGAATATAGGTGCCGCTCCTGCCAGCCTAGGCGGACAGTAATAGATCGGCACTAGTAGACCCGTAGACCCAGACGAGGAGAGACCTCTACCCGAAGAGAATATAGGTGCCGCTCCTGCCAGCCTAGGCGGACAGTAATAGATCGGCACTAGTAGACCCGTAGACCCAGACGAGGAGAGACCTCTACCCGAAGAGAATATAGGTGCCGCTCCTGCCAGCCTAGGCGGACAGTAATAGATCGGCACTAGTAGACCCGTAGACCCGGACGAGGAGAGACATCTCCCCGAAGAGAATATAGGTGCCGCTCCTGCCAGCCTAGGCGGACAGTAATAGATCGGCACTAGTAGACCCGTAGACCCAGACGAGGAGAGACCTCTACCCGAAGAGAATATAGGTGCCGCTCCTGCCAGCCTAGGCGGACAGTAATAGATCGGCACTAGTAGACCCGTAGACCCAGACGAGGAGAGACCTCTACCCGAAGAGAATATAGGTGCCGCTCCTGCCAGCCTAGGCGGACAGTAATAGATCGGCACTAGTAGACCCGTAGACCCAGACGAGGAGAGACCTCTACCCGAAGAGAATATAGGTGCCGCTCCTGCCAGCCTAGGCGGACAGTAATAGATCGGCACTAGTAGACCCGTAGACCCAGACGAGGAGAGACCTCTACCCGAAGAGAATATAGGTGCCGCTCCTGCCAGCCTAGGCGGACAGTAATAGATCGGTACTAGTAGATCCGTAGACCCGGACAGTAGAAGAGGGACACTAGTAGACCCGGACTAGAAACCACGCGCTATAAGAGAGGCACTAGAAGAGCCGTGATTAGTGATCCGTATGAACTTGTGTGAATCACTTGTATGGACATTGTATATAGCGAAGGATATTTTTTATTTCCATGTCGCTAATTGCTTGCGACCCAAAGTATTGTCAATCTACTTTATTGCAATAAAAACCATAAATGTGATTTGCTTGAATTGTTTTATAGCTGCCATATCCGAGAAAGCAGCATCTTTTAGGCATCCTATAAGAGACGAGTGGTCAGGACACCGTAGTTTGCTCCAGAAATATTGAACATATTCTGAATTGGAATGAAACAAATTTGACTGAGACAGAAATACTTCTGTCCACAGATAAGCAAGGATTTAGAAAGCTTAAGAAAGCATCGCTCATGCGAAACTTAGCTTGCCGTTTTCTCCCATGATATATTGCGAACTATGGATGAAGGGCAACAGGCAGATTACCTGTTCCTGGATGTATAGGGAATGTTTGACGCAGTGTCCCAATGCAGATTATTAACGAGTGTCCGAGCAAACGGATTAGGTTCCCAGAAATGTCTGTGGCTCGAAGACTTCCTAAGTGAAAGAACCCACTTCGTTGTCTTCGACAGTGAGTGTTTATCTGATGAACACTAGCCGTCGAAGACAAAGGGTATTGTCAGGAGTGCCCGAGTGAAGTATGATGGAACCGCTCATATTCCTTAAACTTACAAATTATCTGATGGTCAGGACTAGCAGCAATCTACGACTGTTTTTACTGATGAGGCTGTGGTCTACGAGAATGTGAGTGACTATTGGAGGATACAACATTACTTAGATTGGTAGCTTGCTCTCAAAATGAAAAATTTAAGTTAATGCAGACGAGTAAGGAAAAAAAAATAACGTAATGTTCAAATACAGCATTAGTAATGTGCCACTTGATACAGTCACGACTATTGAATATCTGGGCGAAATGCTGCAAAGCGGTATAAGGTGGAATGAAGGAAGGCGAATGATCGACGTCGATTTATTGGAAGAATTTTTAGTAAAGTGCAGCTCATCTGTAAAGGAGGCTACCTACACAACACTACCGTAACCCATTCTTGAGTATTCTCGAGCGTTTGGGGTCCCCAGCATGTCGGACTAAAGGAAAAATCAAAGAAATTTACGGATGTGCTGCAAGATTTGTTACCGGTAGGATCGACCACGGAAGTATTACGTAGATGCTCCGTGAGCTTAACAGGGAATTCCTGCAGGAAAGATGGTGTTCTTTCCGCGAAACACTATTGAGAAAATTTAGAGAACCGACCTTTGTAGCTGACTGGGAAACGATTCTGTTTACACTAATGTACGTTTCTCGTAATGATGACGAAGATAAGAGACATCCGGGCATACAGCCAGGAGTTTTATCCTCACTGTGTTTCCGAGTAGAACAGGAAAGGAATGACTCTTAGTTATACAAGGTACCCCACCATGCACCACACAGTGGCTTGTGCAGTAAATCAGTTTTATTTTAAAAACACGTATATATACGAGAAATCAAATGCAAAGTTATCAGAATTTAGTAATCGAAATAAACTTATAGTACTGTACTTCTTTCCACCAAGCAGTCCTATTCCGCATCTTCTTCCTACATCTCCATGTTGCAGGCCTCTTCATCTTTGTTCTCCAACAGGGCTCTGTAGAAGTCCTTGTCTTCTTCTTTCTCTATATAATCTATCATTCCCAAAAGATCATTCTTATTTTCTTGTGATAAGTGTATTTTTGGCAAGTCATGAATATCCAGTACATTGACAAGATTAGCGTCTTTCTTTAAAACATCAATTTTTTTTCAAGCTACCATAACATCACCTTCAAGACCCAAAACTGATGCCACTTTCACTGTGCTAGGATTCTTGTGAGAAATTTTAGTTACAGCCAGATTTTTTGTATTTAGATAGTCTTTAGCAAGGCCTTTAGAATCTATGAAGTCATCAGTATTCATAGATACTACAGTAAAAGGTGTTGTCAATTTTGCACTTGCAACTAACGCTTCAAAATCTTATGGTGTTATCGCTTTCGCAGCTTTGCGTTTTTTCTCAGTCACCCCAAAATCACGGTCACAGCTCATGTAGCTGTGTCCACTTATAAGATATTTCACATCAATTGAACGATAAATTCCTTTGTGGACTAAATAAATAATAGACATTAACATCATCTGGTTTTTGTTTTGTGCTCCGCAATTATCGCACCATAACACAAGCCTTTTACGGGGAAAATGGCCTCCAGTAGAAGCAACTTTGAACAAACAAGAGGCTATTTGGTTAGCGCCATGGTCTCCAATCCCTTCATGCCACATACACATATATGCAGAGCCATTGTCTCCAACATATATTCCTAGATTGTAGCAAGATAGCTGTCTACAATAAAACAAAATGCTACGTGTAAGCATCGTAACAAACATAACTTGTTGCAGGTCCATGCATAAGGTTGTATAAGTAGCTGTTGGAGGCTGTGAATATGTAATATCTTGTTTCATACACTCATGATCCTTTTCCCATTTCCGGTGATCGAACTCTTGCTGGGCTTTTACTTCCTGTTTTGCCTTTCCGCTGGTGGTAGATTGCAACTTTGCCTTCAAAAAGTAACACTTTTTACAGGTATCAACTGCAAGAGCTTTAAATTTTAAGTTTGGAAAATCTTGTTTTAACACTTTTGCGTAAAAACTGTATGTAACATCACTTGCAGGATTTCGTTTTTTAAAATCGACGTAAATTCAGTGTTTATTTAGATCAGGTGACAAAAACTCGTTACTTGATTTTTTTCGGCTGTAGTGACTTTCGTGACTGGGGAATGAGTTTATATGATATCTTACAAGATTTCGATCATCTTCTATAAATTTAAACTTGTGTGCATTTGATGCAGGTGTTTTCCCTCTTTTGTCCTCAAAAACCAAGCAACGTGATTTCTTTTTTGTTTGTAAAACAATCTATTTCCTTTCAGATATAGAAGAAATTTCTTTCGAGGTTTTTTTTGCACACTTGTACAATTTTCCCTGTACCATCTGGGATGTTATAAGCAAAAGTACAAGTCTGCCTACTCTCTGCTGCACTTCCGTACGTCTGCGACCAATAGGTAACATTTGAATATGATTCAACAAATATGTTCCTTGGCTTTCTTCATCAATTTGATAAAACTCCGAAAACAATAGCTGTTTTTGTTCACTGCTTATGTTTTTACACTTGTACAGGGTGGCGCAAGGAAACGGGAAATTTCGAAATAACGTCATTTCCATGAATAAATTCATAAAACTAGTAATTTATTAACGAAAGTGAATGTATTCAGTATGCCATTATTCATTATGTCTTTACAATCAAAATGTCCAAAAGCTTATAATAAAATCAATTTTATCTTTTTTTAAAGAAAAGATATCAAATCCTAAAATGAAAACCACAAATCACAAGTAGTCCAAAAACGAGCTTTCTAATAAAAGCAACTTTTCATCCTTTCCGTAATGAAGATGTATTTTAAAATGAAAATCACCAGTAGTCAAAAACCAAACTTTATAATAAAACCAACTCTTCATCCGTTCCGTAATGAAGATCTATTTTAAAATGAAAATCACAGTAACAACCATTAACAACATTAATAAACATTAAGTTCTTAACGGCTTATAACGATTAACTCAACACAAATTTTTTCACCTTAAGTCAGATACTGTTCGAAGAGTATACAGTTGGATGTTCTGGAGGAATTGCAGATTTTTGAAAGTAAAATAAAGGAACCATGTAATGTTCTGAATGAACAGATGGAATTTCGTTAGAATCGGTTTTTCACTCCGTTTAAGAAGAGTTTCTAATGCTACGTGTTATGATTGCTTCTTATTCGCCTTTTCCTCTCCCATTTTCGCTCCTATGTCCCCCACTTCCCCTACCTCGCCTTCCTCCCCTCGTTCCTCCTTCCACCCGTCTACTCTCTTCTGTCCGCCAGGTGTCTCTGCACAATTATTTCAAATCCCCCATTGCCTGCTCCTTCCCTCGTCCTTCCTTTATCTGATGAGTGTTAGATGTAACCTCCCTTCCTCCTTCTGTCTCGTAACTCCTCTCCTCTGGCCAGCCTCTCTGGGTAGCATAAGTAGAAGGTCTGTAAAGGAAATGAGGTTGACATTCTATGATTCTACGTCTGATCCGCCCTGACGGATGCCTCATTTGGATGTATTCAAGAAAACGCAGTAAAAAAGTCTCACCTCCTCCACTCAAACAGCCCCGTCCGCTGTTAGCAACTCCCCTTGACATTCTTTTAATTATGTTTCTGATTTCTGCTTCAGGGGCAAGGCAACTATGAGGGATTGCAGCCATTCCAATGTATATGCGAGATTTGCTGTGGTAGCTGGTTGCTACTCTCGAGCAGTAAAGTAAACTAAATTAAATTCTGAGTAACGTGATTATTTAAGATTTTTTTCAGTTCACTAATGCCTCTGATACAGCTACAATATTTTACCGGTAAATCACATTCCTAATGAATAAACAGCACAGAGCTGGCGGCGCCTGGTAATGGGATAATGAGGATCATTTTTCAGTTCATAATGCTTTAAGAATTTTGTGCTGCAGTACGCCATGTAACAATTGTAGTCTATTCCCTTCTATTGTCATACCTTGTTGGCTCCTCGAGTACTACCTCTCGTTAGTGATACGTAGTGGCACAATAATAATAAAAGAAAAGGATCCGACGTGTGGTGGAAAAAAGTGTGTTGATTATGCGCTTTAGATCAGAGAAACTTCACGCTCGTCAACGAGTGACTTTACAGAAGCCTTAGACCTGCTTAGCAATTTTACGTAAGACCAAAATTTTCTGGATTTCTCAGCATTTCTTTCGCTAATGTATGACGATAGTAGTTGTACGCTTGGTGGATAGATCTTTCTACAGAAGCACGAATTTATACCAACTTTTGCCTGCCGACATCTGCTCGGTCTTTTTTGCACTGAGAATGCAACTGTCACCAGTTTCTCAGCATTTTCTGAATTTTGTTTCTGAATCCCGGTGGGTGTCTTCTGTCCTTAATCCACTTACTTGGCACATACTTCTCGAGAGTACGATTTATAATCAGTTTAAACGTTGCCCGTAATTCCTCCGAATTCGTCTTATCGGAACTAAATGCTATCCATTTATTTCCTAAGAGAGGTGATAAGAATCACTTCTCTGCTCTTTACACCAAAAATTCTCTCCTTGCTCCCTCGATGGAGTTAATGATTTTAGCAGCCATCCTTGCTGTTATGAGTCCATGGTTAGGTTACTAATGCCTCCTTCTATGCCGACACTATCGCTAAGGTAAGTCAGCTTTGTAGATTCAACGTCTAAAATATTTCCAACGAGTATGGGTTGTAGAACTAGCTGCTCAAGACAGTTTTCGGAAAACGAGTTTAAAACTACTTCACAAGCTAACCGTGGCACGGATTTCGACGTTTGAAACGTTAGCCTGCAGAGCAGAGCTCAGATCTTGTTATTCCATGAGCTTTCTTGTCTCGGAGATGTGTGGAAGGGGTAACTTTGTGCTCCAAAAGCGGTGTGGCTGTTTCCAGCCAGTCTGTAACGTTTGGAATGGGAACCATTTCGTATCTCATTGCGCAATTTTCTTCTGCAGTGCAATTAACTCACTCACTCCGTCTTCAGGCCACAAGCGACCCATCGGGACCATCCGATCGCCGTATAATCCTCAGCTGATGATGCGGATACGAGGGGCGTGTGGTCAGCACACCGCTCTCCCAGTCGATATGATGGTTTTCTTTGACCGGAGCCGCTACTATTCGGTCGAGCAGCTCCTCAATTGGCATCATGAGGCTGAGTGCACCCCGAGTGCATTTAACAATAGTCTGGAATTACATTTTCCTTTTCCCCTTATTAGTCTACTGCTACCATCTCAGCCTCGCTACTCCTCGTCATATGTTCAGTCCACACTTTAATTAGATGAATTAATTTGACCCAAAATATTCCCTCTCGTTGGCTATACCCAATTACCTGCGTAGTACGTAACTGCAGCCAGCTCTATCCACCTTGGCGTCTTAATTTTCAGTTATGTTAATATATTACCTGCTCATGAAATGGGACCAGAGTGTCGTCCGTACAGATGAACCTATTCAACAAGTTACAGACATCTGCTATTCGTGTCATCTACATCTGCATACGTGCTCCACAAGCCACGGCACGGTGAAAGGCGTAAGATTCCTTGTACCTAGAGCTGCGTTCTACCAAAACTACAGTTCGGTAATTTTGTTAAGTACATAAATGATGTTGTACATGGTAGGATTACCTGTAGTATTGGTAGCATTGGTAGGAAAACAAAAATAAACTTCTCTTTTCTTCTGCTTGTTTTGCACGTAATTAGAGCCGTACTTTGTTCAGTGTTAGTCCATTGTATATTCTATATCCTTGCAAAATATAAATTACATGTTATAAGTAATACAAATTAGCTGCTAGCGTAGCTTCTGCGCTTCTGTGTACCCAAACCAATTAATTCTGGTGCAAGTACAGTTTACATGGTAAAACACAAAAGGAAAATCTGTCTAATAATAAGTTGTTATTTTGTACTCGATAGAACATTCTTCGTCAGGATAAAGGGAAGAATTTCCTGTTGTAATTGATAAGCGCTAAAACTGTTTAGCCATAACAGAAAGGTGTCTTATATAAGCTCGGCGAAGTTTCTAAGCTTATCTTCTACTGAGGAAATTGCGTTTTCTGGTGCTATACGACAAATCTGTATTTTTTTATTGATACTGTAATATTCCACTGTTCCACATTACAAATAAACAATTCTCGAATAAAATCTCAATTAGACACGATAATCCAATTTTGCTATAATTTCTGTTTGTATTTAAGTATCAGATAAGAAGATAACTGTGTAGAACAAAAATGTTCTGTAGATCATGCTGCCCGTTATATATCCTCACTCAGCAGTCAGTTCCCAGCTTCCAATTTCTAGGGGTATCTGGTATGACACTGATAGAAATGAGTTAACGTGACTGAAATATGGTAACGCCCAGTAGTAACGTGCAGGTAATGCGCTTACGATCTTAACTAACTAGAGCTACTTGGAAAACTGCCGGAGTCTACGCTTATTTAGTCTACAGCGGTCTACAGTGGTTTCAGAATTTTGGTGACATATCTAGCAGTATGCCTTTCAATTGCTTCGATTTCTTCCCTTAATCCGACCTGCTGGCGTCCCAAACATTCGAGCAGTACCAATATTGGCTCACACTAGTTGTAAGTAGGCTGTTTAGGTTTTTATGTTGGTAACAGCACGTAGCGCTCTGTATGAAAATCACTGACTGCGCTGTGTGCAGTCTGTGGCTGGTTGGACTCGTTGTTGGAAGTTATTCGCCAGTGTAGTGTTGGGCAGTTGGATGTGAACAGCTCTTAGTGTTGGGCTCTTGGAGGTGAGCCGCCAGCAGTGGAGGACGTGGGGAGAGAGATGCCAGAGTTTTGAGATGTTAATGATCTGGACGTGTTTCCGCCAGAAAAAGAACTTTGTTAAACTGGATGTCACGAATATATATAATGACTTTTGAACACTATCAAGGTAAATACATTGCTTGTTCTCTATCAAAATCTTTCATTTTCTAACTATATTCCAATCAGTAGTTAGTGCCTTCAGTAGTTCGAATCTTTTATTTAGCTGGCAGTATTGGCGCTATCTGTATTGTGGTAGTTCGAGTAACGAAGATTTTTGTGAGGTAAGTGATTCATGAAGGGTATAGGTTATTCTTAGACAAGGTTATTCTTTTGTAGGGATTATTAAAAGTCAGATTGCGTTGCGCTGATATATTGTGTGTCAGTTTCGAAATGATCAGAATAAGTAAAGAGAAAACAGTCTCAGTACGTTCAGTTTCACTCTGGAGTTTGAAAATGAAGTAAAGTAGAAGTTTTACCAGCACAGTCATTCTTTACATTCAAAGGGGAAGTATAGTAGTGTATTACAGGTGCTCTCCTTCACAGACAATCTACACATTCCTAAAATCCTTCCAATAATCCCAAATCAACCATTCGCCTTCTGAACTACTGTCCTTAGTTGCTCGTCCCATTTCATACCGCTTTGCAACCTTACACTCTGATATTTAATCGATGTAACTATGACAAGCAGCACCCTACTAATGCAGTATTAGAACATTATGGTGTTATTTTTCTTATTTATCTTTGTTAACTTACGTTTCCCTATTTTTATAGGAAGCTGCCATTTATCACATCAATAAAACTTTTTATCTGTCTTGTATCTTCCTACAGCCACTCAATGACTCTGTCCTACACAAAACAGCATCGTTAGCAACCGGACGCAAATTGCTGCTCACCCTGTCCATTTCCTTCCGTTCATTTCCTTCTATACAAGTTATTATTTTGCTTGTGGAGGAAATAACAAATTTATACTTCTGCTAATGACGTACAAATGAAACCAAACTGCGACTGTGCTATAAAAGGTACATTGCGCACCATATCATCCTGTTTGTTATATTCTGCGACCAAACAAAATTACTCGTCACTTCCTGTAATACGCTGTATGGCGGAAGCGCGTCTCCTAGCCGGAAGCCGGCCCCCGGTAAGAGCAGTTTCTTACTACGGGAGGGGCTGCCGCCCACGGCGGGGGCGTCGGCCGCTAATGGGCGGCGTGGGGCGGCGTGGGCAGCCTAATGGCGGCCATCGCGTAATTAAGGCGATCTGTCAGGCCGGGGCGACCATTACACGGCACGCCGGCACAATGGCCTTTGTCCGGCCGCCGCCGCCGCCGCCCCCGCCGACGCCCCTAGACGAGCCGTTCTGGCCGTCCGAGAGCGAGCGGCCGCGCGGTGACAGCTCCGGCTTCCGCCGTCACGGGACGGAGACAACGCTAATTATGCGGCCCGCCTCAGTCGCTTACCGACGTCCAAAATCCCCCCATTGTGCTGTCATTCACCTGAGATCGTAATTATGCGTCAGCTAGTTCTGTCACAGGGCTCATGATGAAATCGTTAATTAATCCTGACACGGTCGCCAAATGAGACCGAAGGCCAAATGCCTTATTACTCTGCTGATGTATGAACGTACTTTCTCTGTACACAGTCTACAAATTCGTTCAAAAACCACGTGAAACTCGCTGCAGGGTACAGATGCAGGAAATTTCAGGTAACGTGTTGTTCTCTGTTCCAACGGCCGTGTAACAGCGGTTCCCGTAGATTACCGAAGTTAAGCGCTGTCGGGCTTGACTAGCACTTGCATGGGTGACTGTCCGGTCTGCCGAGCGCTATTTGCACACAGGGTGCGCTCATCCCTTGTGAGACAAATTGAGGAGCAACTTGACTCAGAAATGGCTGCTCCATTCATGACAACGGCGTGGAAAGCGGTGCGCTGACCTCATGCCCCTCCGTATCAGCATCCAGTGACGTCTACAGGCTGACGATGACTCGGCGGTCGGTCGGTTACAATGGGTCTTGCGAGATTTGTCTGGACAGAGGCAGAGAGAGAGAGAGAGAGGAGTTCTGTATGCCAGCAGTGAGTTGGGTGCCCCTCCGTATCAGCATCCAGTGACGTCTACAGGCTGACGATGACTCGGCGGGCGGTCGGTTACAACGGGTCTTGCGAGACTTGTCTGGACAGAGACAGAGAGAGAGGAGTTCTGTATGCCAGCAGTGAGTTGTAAAGCTGCTGGTGGTACAATGTGACAAGTTTCCATGACACATTGTTCGACGTGGTGTTGGGCTTGGAGTTCAGTGAAAAATACGATTGTTTAGATATTCCCACAAACATAAATGTACAGGCGGCCCTTCCCGAAGGACCACGACGTGCCTAAAACAGTGTATCGAAGAAGCCTGTCGCTCGCTGTAAGTCGTTTACAAAGCGCAGCGAGTTGTGCATTCAGGAAAATGGACTTTCGTTTGAACACCTCGTTTCAATGAACATTCCGCCACCAGAACATCTGTCTCATCACCGTCGCCGAGCGGTTGGCCGAGCGGTTCTAGGCGCTTCAGTCTGGAACCACGCGACCGCTACGGTCGTAGGTTTGAATCCTGCCTCGGGCATGGGTGTGTAAGCTGTCCTTAGGTTAGCTAGGTTTAAGTAGTTCTAAGTTCTAGGGGACTGATGACCTCAGATGTTAAGTCCCATAGTGCTCAGAGCCATTTGAGCCATTTTTCATCACAGTCGCCAATTCTGTACAGGGTGTTGCAACCACGAATAAAACTGAATGTTTCTCGCTCCCAACGTAAATCAGACTAAAACTGATTTCTACCCATTTAGTTTATATACATCAGCTACACAACAGGAAAAGTTATGTTTTATTTGAAAAATTATAAAATACTGCTGCAACTCTCAGTAAAGTAAGTAATAAATTATGTTCATAACTAACCAGAAACAGTAACAATTTTTACATTAACATATCTAAATAAATGTTCATTTCACGTAGTATTTTGAAAGTCACAAAGAAAAATCCATTGTCTGAAACACCTTGTATGAGGATACAGTGATAGCGTATAAGTCTATGGCGTATTTGCCTTACACAGGTATCTGTTCAAACTAAATTCGTTGTATTGCCTTCGCGGCGTGAAGTGCCATAATCTTACACTGACGTCAGATATACTACGTCTAAGGTTATGACTGTTTTAAGGATGGTCTTAGTTTGTGCAACGCAGGTGTCTATAGTATCCTCCAATTAAGACACTTCAGTATCAGTTGCTATCAAAATCTACAGGGGAATGTTTTATATAATTTATATTTCTACTGCAAAAAGGTTAGATCGAGATGTTTCGGATCTGGAATATTTGCAATATTTGGGTGGGGTGACCATATCCGGTATTTGCCTTCTAAGTAGAAATAGTAATACATCGGTCAGAGGCTGGAGATTCTATTATATTTAATTTAATTCTGGGACAATTTGCAAGTAGGCTGTTTAGGTTTTTATGTTGGCAACGCCACTTAGCGCTCTGTCTGAAAATCGCTGACTGTGCTGTGTGCAGTCTGTGGCTGGTTGTATTCATTGTTGGAATATTCGCTATTGTAGTGATGGGCAGTTGGATGTGAACAGCGAGTAGCGTTGGGCAGTTGGACGTGAGCCGCCAGCAGTGGTGTATGTGGGGGAGAGAGATGCCAGAGTTTTGAGAGATTACTATGCACGTTCTGGACGTTTGTCCGTCAGAAAAAGGAAATTTGTTTAACTGGATGTTGAACGCTATTAAGGTAAATACATTGTTTGTTCTCTAACAAAATCTTTCATTTGCTAACTATGCCTATCAGTAGTTAGTGCCTTCAGTGGTTTCAATCTTTTATTTACCTGGCAGTAGTTGCGCTCGCCGTATTGCAGCAGTTCGAGTAACGAAGATTTTTGTGAGGTAAGTGATTAATGAAAGGTATAGATTATTGTTATTCAGGGCCTGTTTTGTAGGGATTATTGAAAGTCAGATTGCGTTGCGCTAAAAATATTGTGTGTCAGTTTAGCGATGATCAGAATAAGTAAAGAGAAAACTTTTTGAGTACGTTGTGCTTTGCTCAGCTGTTGGAAAATCAAATAACGTAGAAGTTTACCAGCACAGTCATTCATAATTTTTCAAAAGGGACGTTTCAAATGACATCCATATCTAATCCAAACAACAAGCTAAAATTTGTGTGTGTGTGTGTGTGTAAGTACTGCCAAAAAATATCCAAACGAAACGAATTTCGATCGGGACGATTTTTATGTAGCCCACATATATAAGACTTAAGGCAGATTTCCTCATCGCTCCACGATAAAGTCTATTGGTTATTCTAAATTGTTACCATAAGAGATTAACACTGAAAGTACTGTCCCATATGAGAATCGATGTAGATAGAAACTGATACTGCGATAATTAGGTCCATTTCTAAATAAAAAGCAGAAAACTACTATTCACTCCAAGTCTGAATAAATTATATGTCACAGCAATATTACGTGAAATTTATACCCATTCATTCGAACTGCACAAGAATCAGACAATTACTGTCACGCCATTCCGTTCTGAACGAAATGTAATGTCAGGTGTCGTACTCTCTTCTCTACACTGTCATATTAGTGTAGACCGACCCGTGACGTTAGTAACAGGAATTTCTTTCAGTGAGTGAAACATCCTGAGAGAACAAATACGGTAATTCTACCTCACAGTTTGTCCGTAACGCTGGCCTAAAATAAAATTATATGTGATTAAGAAATTTTACAGGAATAGCTGGACTGCTATACGACAATTAGGTCTTTTTATATCTAAAGGATTTTACTATGCTCGGATATGACTTAAAAGTTTAGTGAAACCTGCGCCTCTTGCTACATAAAGTAAACACTAGTTCACGTAAGTCGTGAGGTACACGTGGACTAAAAGCGGATGTCGGCTGACCGTCTTCCCCTTCCGTAACCGCTGACTCGAGTCTCATGCATAAGAAGGAAAGGTATGCTCCTGTCGTGTGTCTGCTTCAGAGAAGGGATTGGAAATTAACCTTTGCCCTCTTTGCCAGCCGCCTATTAACCATCGTTCCCATAGCGAGCGGTTTAAAGTAAATTGGTTGATGAATTTACCCTTTAGAAAAACCACGAAATACCAGTTGAAGTGTTGTATGAAAACCTAAAAATCCTCTGATCATTAACAGATTCTTAAGATTAACTTCTAGAAGTCGTGTATCGTCCCGTCTTTGCTTGATCAAGCTTTCTTGTCGAATTCATCTTCCGTCTTTGTTATCAAGTAGGAAATGACGTCCTATATCTAATGCACTCAACAGGAATGAACTGCGTGCTAGCTTGAATTTTAGTTTTATTTATTGCTTCCTCAACTAGGCGACAATATGTTGCGGAAGAAATTTAACCATCTACCGAAAAGTCTAGCACAGATCGTATTACTGTGACTAATTGGAATGAAAATGGTCTGTGTCGTGGTAGGGGTACAAATGTGTTGATCCTCTTCACAAGCTGTTGCATAGTTGCTCAATTAATTTTGGGTTATAATGCGGCGGACAGTGACCGCTATTACAGAATGCTTGTAGTATGACATCAAATAGCAGTACGTCCCCACACGTTCCAGCATCAATTGCCCTTTTTGTCGTCCCCTGATCTTGCTGCGTGGTGCTGTGCCCAAATTCCACTACAAGCAGATTTTTTAAAATTTCTTCATTTTAAAAATGCCATATCATTGAATCCATCAGCAGAACGAGAACTTGGTTATCTTGCTAATTACCATTTAAGATATCAGTCTGTTCTACAGATTTCTCCTTTATCAAACTCGCACACGTATTATCACAGCTTACTGGTATTGTTGATATGAAACCATCACGTAATACATTAAGAGCATGCTGCCCCACGTTCAGTTATGGGACCCTATTAATGCAAGTTTGCTTTCTTTCATAATCCTACTGTAAAATCAACAGCTCTTTTTTTATGGGTCAAGCATCAGCTGGGCGTATTTTGTAATAATTATATTAGTTCTTTTGATAATTATAAACTGAACGACAATTTTGCATAATGCTGACTTACGAAACACCTTATCGTCAACAAAAAATGGTGTCCATTTTTTCTCTTTTGAACTGTTAAGATCAGAGAAAGCATCGCTGTATCCTGATACCACCGAGTGCAATGGCTTGTGAAATCGTTAAAATAATATAGCCCATTTAACCGTATTAAGTGCGCAACGGAAGTTATATCACGATTTCAACACGACGGTCCAGGGAATGGATTATATCAAACGTACAGTAATAATTTCTCAAGAATGGAGTACTATTGTCAGTATTCTCAGAGGGCTGTAGGAAGATGATGGAATGCACATGAAGGGAAAACAGAAAACGGATTGTGTCCCATCAAATAATCATTTAGTAACTTGTGAACTCTGATTTCTTAACTAGCTCATCGTGTACCAAACAAAGAGCAAAATTGTTGATGTGGTTGCTTAAAGTGGACTCTTTTTCCAGTTAACATCACCATCAGCAAGGCATCTTTACCCAGAGGGAATAATTCTCAGATTCACTTTGGAATATAGCAAGCTCTAACATTCGTAACATCCAAGAATTTGTACTGACTAATAAGCAGTTACAGGAGAAAAGTACACAGGATTCGTACTGCAATAATAAACGTCGATTCCGCCTGCTCAGCTATGAACGTTATGATTTCATGTGAGGCTGTGAACGTGAGCGATGAAATCACACATACCTCACAATCAGGAAAGCGACAGGTCTTAGAAAATTCATGGCCTCACTCTTTACAGAAGATCATTTACTCTCCTGGTGCCCCAATTAAAAAAAATGCAACGATCACCTACATTGAACTACAAATTAAATAACTCAACATAGCCGAAAAGAACTTGTACTAGATGGGCTAGTAAGAATGTTGTTTTCTCTTTGGAAGTCTACTTCACCCGCATCTTGACAAAGTGGGGGCCATCCATCAGCAACACGCTCAAGAGATGCAGCTGCTTACGTAATCAGGTGGATGCTAGCAAACCGCTAAGAAGATAACAGGAGAAAGCTTGAAACAGGAAGCAGTGAAAATTTCCACAGCTTCCAGCATTGGTTTTACTTGGCTAATTACAAACCGTACTTTAAAAACTGTGGGACACAGGGTCTCCCCAACCACCTCAAGTCAAGACAGATCTGAAAAAAAAAATTCAATGGAAAGATACCGAGCCTCAACATAGAAAGAATAAAACGAAACCAACCTGATTCTCCAGTTATAAGAACTGATCCAATTACTCACTCATCCCCATATTATAGAGCTTTCCCATGATGGAGATTACAGAGAGAGGGAAACACGGGTTGCTGGTGTGAAATGCAAAAAAAACAAAACCAGTAAGCGATGGTTTCCTATGCAGTCCTTCTCCCCATTATGATTCATATGCAACAGCAGAAGAATAATATGCTGGACTAACTGAATATAAATTAAGCATTCCAGATAAAAATTACATAAAACGGGCTGAGACAGGACTCTTTCAACATACTGAGTTTCTGTTATCACTCCCTACTTTAAGTTCTTTACACCTTTCCGGCATGATTTTTCGATCACTGAGCAATACCTTTCTGCATAGTTCACTCTGTTGATTTCAAATTTTGTTTTGTTTGCTGGTCACGGAATTTTGTCGTGAGTTTTGATGTTTCGATCTGCAACGTGTGAAAACAGCAATTTTTACCTATTACATAAACATTATTAGAGATTTAAGAACAGTATTCAACGTTCAGTAAGAGAAGTATTGAACAGAATTTCATTCTATGTCATTAACTTACAATTTGCAATCATACCCTATAGCTGGAAATGTGCAAGTACTGGAGCTTGTGTTTGAAGTATAGACCCTCAATAATGTTCTTATTAGTGAAAAAATTTTGCTGAATGTGATAGAGAGTTGTAGAACGAACGGATGAACGGGAAAGTGAGAACAGAATGGTTAAGTTCTGGATGAAGAGTTCTGGACGGAGGAAGTTGTTGTGATGGCAGAAAGTAATACTGTTGTGGAAGATGAAAGCGGGAAGACATTGACGTTGATGTTCTAGTCATCTAAAGGGTAGAAATGTCAGCTTGAAGACAGCGGGTGAAGCTAGAGATACTACTGCAGAAAGGTTAATACCTTTTGGAAGATCCACTAACAAGTATTTACAAAGAAAGAAACAAAATATCGTAAAATCACGGTATAAAGAGTTAATTGGAGTTTGAAAATTAAACTTTGTGTTTACAAGAGTGGAGCAGCAGCAAGCACCAGAAGTCTATTGGCAAGTAAACTGGACAGTGTCCATAGACTAGACAAGGTACTGTTGGATGTTCCGAAACCAGAGATTAAGAAACCACCTGACAGTCATGTGAAATTATAAAGCACGAAAGGCCTGTTTAAATGGTCCATTTGCTAATAAAAGACAGTATATTAGGAGAATTTGTCTGGAAAGAAGAGTTTTAAATTATTAGTCTGCCATGTTATTTTATTGATGTATATAGTAGAGATTCAGCGTACTAATATTAATCGAGAGATTGAATAAAGGCCTATGGTATTAGAGCCAGTTCTGCAGTTAAAACAGTCAGGCCCTGTCATACTGGGAAGTGCCAGAACTGATCGTTGAAGAGCAGACGATGGTTTACCTGTTGAAGCAACAGTGGAGAGTATATTGGTAAACAAAGAGGCGTTACCTGTGGCGATTCTGTTGCACCGAAGAGACTAAATAACTGAAAAGACTGAATAACTCCAAGCAGTTACAGAGACAAGATAGGGGACACCTGAAAGGGGTGTGCACGAACTACAGCCTTCATTATGGTAGGAATTAATGAAAGAATGTGCGGGTGTACGTGTTTCATTTCAACCCTGTTATCATGTTCTGTTTGTTATGTAATTCTAATAATAATAAATTATTCTTCAATATTAGGAGGCATATATAATTGACCTTTTTTCAGCGTCTCACCATTTTAATATCAACCAGGAATGTATTACACTTTTGTATTTTGATAATCTATTACGATTACTTACTTTATGAGTTTATGTAAATAAAAATATAAATAAAATGTATGAGTTGACAACATTGCTCTGTCAATGTTGTTACATGTAACCTCTGTATATTTTAGGCCTTTGGTCCGATAGGAAACGTTTTATCTGTAAAAAGTTCATGAGTCCGGAAGTGACAAATAAAGGCGAGGCTCAGAAGTATTAAGATGGATTGAAGTGGCATGTGTGATTATTAGTGGAGAATCAGATGTATTTTGCTAGGAGGAGATGTTTCCTTAACACTCCGGAGGGCATAAATAAAGGACGAAAACAAATTTCACAATATGTGTAACTGAAAAGTAACATATCTCGATGAAACATGGACCACACATAGAAAGGACAGCTAAAGTATAGTACATGAAGTAACTGGAAGAAGTACACCATGAGACGATCTGAAATGACACTTTTATTGGCTCAAATGGCTCTGAGCACAATGGGACTTAACATATGAGGTCACCAGTCCCCCAGAACTTAGAACTACTTAAACCTAACTAACCTAAGGACATCACACACATCCATGCCCAAGGCAGGATTCGAACCTGCGAACGTAGCGGTCGCGCGGTTCCAGACTGAAGCACCTAGAACCGCTCGGCCACACCTGCCGGCGACACTTTTATTCAAAGATAATAATTACACTGGAGTCACCGTGATTTATGACAGTCCCCTGGACAATAGGTAGGGAATAGTTCATCTAGGGTCTTTGATGACCATTGGCAGTAGTGCATGCTTCGCAACGTGCCCCATGACCGCCAGAAGTTTGGTAAGGAATTCCACTTCTCTGCTACCGCTGTTGACAACTGCTGAATGGTTGCTGATACACGTTGAAGCTCTCCAACATGTCTACCCAACGCATCCCATGCGCGCTCAGTGTGATTTAGGTCAGGAGGTTGGGGGTACCGGGTAAGCCAATCGATTCACCGAATCTCCCCTCTTTCCAAGAGTACTCCAGCTGCGCAGTTCGATCGGTTCGTGCATTGTCGTCCATAAAATTGAGGTCAGGACGGATGATCCTCTGGAAAGGTACACATGGAGAAGGAGCACAGTGTCACAAAAATGGTGACTGGAGCGTATAAACTGTTCAAAGATTTGGAGGCCACCACACCCCGGCAACCGCGACCTAGGGGAGCGTCTTTGATTAACATTCAAAACGTACTTCGTTACGGGTTCGAAACACGCCACCATTTAAGTTTTGATTAATAATAAACATCGGCGCCGAAGACTTCCTGAATAAAAAGTCGCCAACGTTCTGCCAACGGACTTTTCGAAGAGGGCGGAGGAGAGGACAAAGTTTCAAGGCACTCTCTGGTCCTTGGGGTGGAAATCTGCTCCTAAAGGCGGAAGAATCACCATTAATCAACGGAATGAAGATACCGAAGGCAATGAAAACATAACGTGTGTCCCAAGGAAATGTGACCTGTAATTCAAAAAGTGTCATGATTATACCTCCATTGGCAAAAGATCCCAGAACAGTCTGACATTCGGAATTCAGGGAGGGTGCTGCCAAGTGGGAGGTGACCACGAGAAAAAGATTGAATAAACAACAGAAGGATGACGCTTTTAACAGACCTCTTCCTAAGATTTCCACAGTCTACAAGTTATCCTACTCCTTTGTCTACATGGTGACTTCAGGCACTACAGGAGATTGAAATTTATAGTCCGAGGTCGTTAACAAGTACGAACAGTTTGGTACTTAACTCATATCGATGGCTGCGTTGTTGTCCTCGTTAAGTCTAGAGGTGATTCCACTGCGATGTTCCCGCGGTTTTCTTTGTGTTTGGATGAAACTAACTGGTTTGTAGGGCGAAGTGGTATTTTGATTTTTAGAGAGCAAACGTTACATTAGTTTTGCACATCACTATTTAATTCATTTATTCACATTTAACACTTCTACAATAATATGAAATAAGACATTGTTTTACTCCACATCTGTATCACCACCTCCTCCAACCCACGCTCTCGATCCAAAGACCATCAACCACCTCCTCCCAAGATCCACCTCCTTGCCACATGACCAAAGATAACCGTCTCTCAGTTGTTAAACTCGCAGTCAGAGGCTATATTTACATAAAACATTACACGTAAAGAAATTACTGACATACATGATTTTACGTTCTGTAATAATACCGCCCCCCCCCACACACAAACAAGTCCATGCATGGCATGCATGGGATTGCGTGTCACTATGGAATAAAATATATCTAATACACACATCATAATAAAATTTCCAGTTCCGGCTGTATTGAGTAATAAGTGTAATGAGCTTATAGCTAACAATAAAATATGGCACCTTATATTTAATTGATGATGGTAGCTGCAGAGCCGTGTTACGATGGGTACATACCTCTATAGTATATGTATAAACTCAAGTTTACTTCAATACTGACTTAATGCATCTTAGTTAAACTCACTCTTCTGATAGCAGGAAATATGGTCAGTGGTTTCTTTAGAATATATTAAGTGAACTGTGGAATGAAGGCATCTCTCACAATCTTTTAATATAAGTGCTTCAATAAAATACCTTATGTCAATGGCTTGTGCCCAAAAAAACCATCAAATCTAAAGAAATCATTGTTCTAAAATAAACAGGTTCTTTTAACCACATACATAAAATAGACATAGTTCAAAATATTGTAATACTTATACACAATGTTAAATGGTTGTCTCTTAGGGAAAATCCATGTATACATAATGAATGTAATCACATGGTGAATCCAGTGCAAATTCAATTATGTGTGATCAGCACTGTATTTTCAGAGTCAGATTAGTTTACATATTTATGATTTAATGATTCCTTTATAAGAGGCAGCTGAGACGTTCCATGTATGATTGTGACTATCATTGCAGTATCCTCACATTGTACATATATGTCAGCTTTATTGGTCAAATTATGAGAAACTCTACACTCAAATTGTGTAATATTGTTAGTATTTATACCTTAACTTTACATCATTATTAAACAGTGTTTCATTTTTATTTACTCTCCTGGGCTCAAATAGCATATTGCCATGAATAGAAATTATTTCAAATTGTGTAACAGAGGATGGGATAAATTCCAAACAGCTCTTCATTCACTTTAACATTAAATTATCTAAACTATTAAAAAATATTCTCCCACAATATAAACTTCAAAATTAGTATCACGTAACCTTCAATCCATCACAAGGGTTTCAAAAGTAACACATCAACATCTGTCTCCATAATGCTCTAAACCTCAATACATTCTTAATTCAAATAATTAAATTTCATGACCACCCACTACATTTTTAACACACTACAACATACCTGGTCTTTCAAAGCACACTCTCATAATCTGACAAGTACCTCCAGTTTGCTTTACCCATTAAATAATGTTACATCTTGTAACCTCCCCCTCACTTATCGACCTTAATGACACTGAAAAATTGAACCGTGTGTACCTAATGGAAATTTGGAAAAAGCAATCGTCAACGAAGTTAATCTGTCGGTAAAGAGGGAGGAAAGGGTTACATCTTTATGAAAGGAAAAATGCCAATGAAACTGGTGGAAATTAATTTTGAAAAGGGGTAAAGTTAATAAAGAAAGTAATTGTGCGGCCGTTACGTTGACAATTAACTAGCGGTAATTAGATATTTGAGATCTGGGGGAAATTTCGGTCGCCAGTCCTATGGACAATTACTATAGTAACTGAAAAAGAAAGGTTATTACACATATAATTAGCACTAGAAGCGTGGCAACTGAAGGTTGACACGTGTAGTGTGAAAACTGAAAGTTTGTTAGAAGTAATAAATTTCGCTACACTCTGACTTAATTTAGCAAAAGAATTAATAAAACCGGAAAATCGAAAGTTAATTTAGTGACTGGAGTTAATAGTGAGCTTTGTTTCTGAAGCACATCGAAATTCAGTAAAATAATGTTAGTCTTGGGCTACCTCAACAATCATTTCAAAAGCTACTTGAATCTACGCAATTTCGAAATAAGAGCTTTAACTTTGAACTTGGATTAAATGATTCTGAACAATTAACAATAGTAAATGTAGTACTTACCAAGCTGAGCTGCAGTCACAGGTAAGCTAAAATATGCTAACAAAAGTCGCACTCTTAATTTGTGCTCGTGTAATCTAAATATTGTATCGAGCTATGAATACTTTAACTGAACTTTGAAATTAAGGCAGTGAAATTGAATTATATTATTTTAATGCCGGCGTTTGAATTTCAACGACACTCGGGTTCATTTCGGAAAAGGAAGGGACCCTGCTTGGCAATGCAATTGGGACAATGAGCAACAAAGGTTCATGCTACATTGCTGTAATTTTGTGATTTGAACAGTTTGAAAAGCTGAGGTCTGCCAAACAGTTCTGAAACTTTACGTGCTTTTAGTCTTCCTTGTTGGTTGATTGAAGGTTTGAAGTCGCCGATCGAGGAGGTGGCGACAGTCACTCATTGTCGGCCGTCGCTGTTGCAGAAGCTGGATGCTGGCGCGCCTTCTTCTCGACACGGTCACCAGGCGAAACGGGCTCTTGATGTGTGCCAGCTAATGCTTCCCGTCCGTGACACCGTGCTAGAAACTACCATAGCCAGTCGATCGCAATTACATGCTGCCAAACCCCGAAAGCCTGGCAACTTGCGGGAGCGTCACACAATACACCTGATCAATCGCACTACTCCAACCAGACCCCCCTCGCTGCCCGCGCTCCACGCGGCAAACACTACCAAAGATCCTACACACTTTCGTTCTTCACACGACCTATCGATGTGTTCGTTCGATAGCATAGTTTTCCCTAGGCAAGACCCAGCGTAAAATACAAATAATATTTACAAAACAAACCAATTATACATCGACATAAATGCATAAATATATATATATATATATATATATATATACAAATATTAAAACAATTACAATATACGAGGGCCGTTCAGAAAGTAACCTCTGGTTGATTTAAAAAAAATACACCAAGTTAAATAAAAATATTTTAATATATACATCTTACAACTACATCTTTGCACTATTTTTCTACATAGTCTCCATAGGCACTTATCGAATCTCTTCACAAGCTTTGAAATTCCTTCTGCATAAAAATCACCCGCTTGTGCCTGGAGCCAGCCTGTGACCGCATCTTTGAGCTCTTCGTCGTCATCAAACCGCTGTGACCCGAGCCATTTCTTCAAATGCATGAAGAGGTGATAATCACTTGGCGCCAGGTCTGGGCTGTAAGGTGGATGGTTGATAACGTCCCACTTGAAGGACTCAAGAAGGGCCGTTGTTCTGCGAGCAGAGTGAGGACGGGCGTTATCGTGCAAAAAAACGATACCGGAAGTCAGCATACCACGGCGTTTGTTCTGTATAGCCCGTCGTAACTTTTTTATTGTTTCACAGTACACGTCTTGATTAATGGTCGTACCACGTTCCATGAATTCAACCAACAACACCCCTTTGGCATCCCAAAACACCGTTGCCATCAGTTTTCTGGCAGAAAAATCTTGCGAGGCTTTTCTTGGTTTGGTAGGCGAATTTGAATGTGCCCACATCTTTGATTGTTCTTTTGTCTCAGGGTTCACGTACTTAATCCAGGTTTCGTCACCGGTCACGATTCTGTTTAACAATGGTTCTCCTTCGTCCTCATAACGTGACAGAAAGTCTAATGCAGAGGCCATTCTTTGAGTTTTGTGGTGGTCGGTAAGAATTTTGGGCAACCATCGTGCACAGAACTTACGGTAACCCAATCTTGCTGTCACTATCTCGTACAAGAGAGTCTTAGAAATCTGTGGAAAACCAGTAGACAACTCCGACATTGAGAAACGTCGATTTTCACGAACTTTTGCATCAACTGTCTGAACGAGTTCGTCAGTCACCAATGATGGTCTACCACTCCTCTCTTCATCATGAACGTTTTCTCGTCCACTTTTAAATAAACGTACCCATTCACGGACAACTCCTTCACTCATAACTCTTGGTCCGTACACGGCACAAAGCTCACGATGAATAGCTGCTGCAGAATATCCTTTGGCTGTAAAAAACCTTATGACAGCATGCACTTCACATTTGGCGGGGTTTTCTATTGCAGCACACATTTCAAACTGCCACAAAAACTAAACTAGCGCAGGTACGACGTTCACTCGATCACGGCTTGATGCCGACTGACCTGTTGAGTGCGTGAACGCACAGATGGCGTCGCTACTCCCCCCACAACCCGCACTGTGACCAATCGGAGGTTACTTTCTGAACCGCCCTCGTATAAAGACACAGAAATGTTATATCTTCAGGTAACAAAATAAAGAAAAAATTATGGTACAATAGATGGGAATAGGAGGATATGCATTTCCGGCGTTACAATCTGACATAGCTTACAAATGACAAGGTTTTGTCTTCTTACATACAATCGTTACTCATATATTATTACTTTAAAAGTGTCCACATCATTAACTTTGGTTTCTGTTAAGAGACATTACTATGACACTGTAGAATGGTTCGTAGTCTGTCACACTGATCTCATACCAAATTTAATGAATGGGTATATTAGAGAACAAAGAGAAATTAGTAGAAACATAATTCACATTAACACAAAATCTACTTCATACTTTTAGCTGACATAGTCCCACACTTTGACATGAAGTTTACCTTGAATGATAAAAACAATAAAGTGATATAGTTGGGCCAGTCAACTAGTTCTTTCCGAGCAGCATTTTACTTATTAATGACTATTTTATGGGTCATGTTTGTTGAGTTTTAACTCTGTAACATTGCGCAGTCCAAATAACTTCTTGGATTTTGGGTAGATTAGCCTATAGGCATTAGGGTGCGGGTTTTTCTTGATTTCAAAGGGGCCTATATAGATGTCAAAAAATTTCTTTATTTCTGAAATCATTAATTTAGATTTTTCCTGTGTTTTTACTAAAACCAGATCTCCTGCCCTGAACTGTACTCCTTTACTTCTTGCATCATGTCTCCATTTTCTTACCTCTCCTTGTCTTTTCATAGTGTTACTAACAGCTGTCTCTCTTTCCTGGGGTATCATAGTTTGACAAGGTGGGAAATCAACATTCTCAGAAATCAAATCTGCAGGTCGTCTATTAAACATTGCTTCATAAGGTGAAAAACCAGTGGATGAATGCTGTAGGCTGTTCATTATATCGTCGAAGTCAGTAACATTTTCAATCCAATTAACATGATTTTTACTACAGTATGTTCTGCAGAGCCTTCCAATTTCCCTCATGTACCTTGCTGCTGGATTACTTGATGGGTGACAAACCGAAATCAAAATATGTTTTATTCCTGTATCTTCAATAAAATTTTTCCATAATTTAGATGTAAACTGTGACCCATTATCAGACATGATGGCCTGGGGTATACCAACATTTGTGAAGTAATGATTCATTTGCTTGATGATAATTTGTTTACTGGTTGCTCTCTTTAATGTATACAATTTTATAAATTTAGAGAAAACGTCAACTATAACGAAGATGTAACTGTACCCTCCCCTTGATCTTGGTAGTGGTCCATATAGATCAATAGCTGTCAATTCAAGGTTTTTATTTGGTAAAATATTTTGCATCAATCCTTTAGAAGTCTGGTTACTCACTTTTACCCTCTGGCAACGATCACAGGTTTCAAGTTTTTCTTCACTATCCTACTGATATTATAGAAGTATACAATTTCCTGTATCTTCTGTATACATTTTGTTGCTCTGCAGTGTCCGAAGCTTTCATGTATGTAACTGATTAACGTGTCAATACATTGCTCAGGCCAGCATAGTTTCCAATTGTCTAAGTCAGGTCTAGGTCTCCTAAACAAAATCCCTTTTTGTACCTTATAATATTGATCTACCTTTTCTCCTCCCTTTTTCCCTATATAACTTTTAACCAACTTCCAATTTTCATCATGGTTTTGGTTTCTACAAATATCATTACAGATTTTCAGTATTTCAGCTTCATCTTTTACACCCTTTAAGTACATAGGTTTGAACTCTTTTTCCTCTTTTCCGTAAGTATTTTCAACATCTGCACCTACTGGTAGTCTGGAAAGGTCATCTGCAATGACATTATGTTTAACCTGAATAAATTTCATCTCATATTCAAACTGTTGAAGGAATAAAACTGGCAGAAGTAAAGCTGTGAGTACCGGGCGTGAGTCGTGCTTCGGTAGCTCAGATGGTAGAGCACTTGCCCGTGAAAGGCAAAGGTCCCGAGTTCGAGTCTCGGTAGGGCACACAGTTTTAATCTACCAGGAAGTTTCATATCAGCACACACTCCGCTGCAGAGTGAAAATTTCATTCTGAAAACCCATCTTGTTATACAGTCATGATAGAGTCTGCACTCCTGCTTTATGATCAGAGAAAACAATTACCTTGTGCCCTAAAAGATATCTTTTAAACTTATTAAATGCCCAGTGGATGGCAAGTAGTTCCTTCTCTGTGACTGTATATGATTTTTCATATTTCTGTAAAACCCGGCTAGCAAAAGCAATAGAATGGTGTTCTAATTTTCCTTCTACTTCTATGTTTTGAAACAAGTGTGCCCCTAAACCTGTCTCACTACTATCTATCATTATACAGTATGATAACGACATAACAGGTCTATACAACATCTGACTTTGGGACAGTTGTTGTTTTATTACCACGAATGCATCCTGACATTCTTGTGTCCAATCCCAAACAGTATTCTTTTTTAGTAAGTTACATAAGCAGTTTGCATTTAAAGCTTGGGTACTAAGACATTTTCTATAGAATCCAGTGAGACCAAAAAAGGACTTGAGTTGTTTTTTGATCATAGGAGTAGGGAAGTTTACAATGGCCTCAAGTTTATCCTTATCAGGTAAGATTCCCTTTTCTAAAATATTATGCACCAAAAATTTCAGTTCATTAACTCCAAAACAACATTTTTCCAATTTTACAGTCATTCCCCCTTCCCTCAATTTTGAACAGACTTGTCTCAGAAGGTTTAGATGATCTTCCCAGGTTTTTTCAGTTACAAGAATTTCATCTACATATATTATTAATTTTGAAGACAATTCATCACCTAAAACAAAATCCAGTGCTCTGATAAATTCAGCCACAGATACATTCAATCCAAAAGGGACAATACAATACTGGTAACTTTTGCCACCATACAAAAAGGCAGTATACTTCCTAGAATCAAGTTCAAGTGGTATTTGGTGAAAACCAGATGTCAGGTCTAGGCTACTCATAAATTTTATATTATTAAATTTGTGCAGAAGTTCATCCATATTGTCAGGATGGTCATTTTCTCTAATCAAAAACTTATTAAGGTGCCTAGACTCAAGTACCAGTCCAACCCCACCATTTCTCTTAGACACAACTACTAATGGGTTGTTGTAAGCACTTCTACTTCTTTCTATAATCTCCCAAGTTTCCATTTTTTGGATTTCCCTTTGTACATCTTTTTTCCTGGAGAATGGAATGCCATATGGTTTTAGGAAGAAAGGATGATGATCTCTGAGTTGAAGTCTGCACTGATAGTCTTTTACCTTCCCTGGTCTCTCACGAAATGTATCCTGAAATTCCCATAACACTTATCTTAACTGATTTTTCTGACTTTTGCTTAGATTTACAGCGTCCTTCAATTTGACTTCGACAAATTTTTCGAAATTTTGTTCATTTATAAGGTCAAAGGATGTGTTATCACTTATGGTTTGATTATCTACCTCGCTTACAACAGCTTTGATATGGTTGCAAGAATTACTACAGTTAAGGATGAACATTTCTGTTTTCACAATACTATTTTTCTCAGATTCAGTAATTATAACACTCTTATCTTCCCAAGAGAAGCTTACACCCACTTTTAAGAACCAATCCATGCCAAAAATGATATTTTCTTCTAACCTTGGGACCACAAGGCAACCCTGCTCAAATTCCACATTTTCAATTTCAGACGTTAACAATACTTGACCCTTAACTACCTTACTTTGCCTACCAGTGAAACCTCTGATTTTTACCCCTACAACCGGCATTTCTACGAAGTTCTTACCATCTGTAATTTTATCTCTAAATTTTTCTGATATTGCTCATATGGGGCTTCCTGTATCAATAAGACAGTGCCCTTCCCACTGATTTACCCTTATTTTAATGTATGGACAGCCTAATTCCGTTTCATCTGCCTTCCTCTCATGGACTTCATATAATAAATCTTTTTCAATTTATTTATAATTTCCATCTACTTCCTGACTTTCAGTCTTCATCAGTTTTACCTGAGTTTCAGATTGTAAGTTACTAGTGTCAAGTTTACACTTTGGCTGCACGCAAAATATATCCCTACTGTTTATGTACCTTTCACTCAGACTCTTTCTTTTACTCTCCCACCAGCGTGGGCATAAAACTCTACTAATTATACTTAGATGATACAAAAACACTTTGCTACTACAACTCTCATTATACTGGTTCCACAGGATTTCTAAAAATTGGCTTCCCTTACTTTCAATAATATCACGCAAATCTAATTCTTTCACAATATTTTCAGTTTTGTTATCACCACTTTGATTAACCATGAAATTATCAGGACAGACATGTAGCAATTGATTTTCAGCTGTCACTTCGTTATTCTTATCATATTCCTTTGCTTGGTCACCACAACTATCATCAAGTTTCAACAATTCATTATTTATTTAAATAAAAACATTGTACTCACCTTCTGGTTTGCTTACCATACTTTTCACATCAATAATAGTAACATCATCACTACTATGGTATACTTTACTGCCAGTTTCATCTATTTCTCTCTGTTTCTCGCTTTCTATGGTTGATTCTTTTTCCTGTTGCTTAGGTTTATCATCAGCTGATTCACTATTACCTTCTTGTGTGAAGAACCCCCCCCCCCAATTCTGAACTAAAACATTTATTACTCTCTTCATTATTAGCTTGCTCTCCCCTTTTTGCCCAGCTGTAAAAATCATTTAACATCTCCTCATCCAGAATTGAGTTAGAACTTGGATCTCTCCTATGTTTATTTTGTGGTGGTCTACTGTGCCACATAGCATCCCAAAATTTTTTATCAAAATTTGTATAATTCACTTGGTATTCCTGGTTTTTAACCTGTTTGTTAATGGTAAAGTTATTTACACAATTGGGTATTGTGTGAAAGTTAGTGGTCCTATTATGTTTAAATCTGTTCGCCCCAAAGCTGTGGACCCTCACTGAGGCGGTCCGGAGTTTTCCGGATGTCTACCTCTATTGTCACTCCTCCAATGTGTATTCATTCTGTTGTTACCTTCCCATCTGTTGTCCCTAGTTACACCATTGTTTTCCCAGTTACTCCCTCTCCCATTAGCATTGTACTCTCTTGTTCTATCATATTGGTGTTCATTCCGAAAATCTCTATCATCCCTTCTAGGGTTCTCCCCACGGTAATCAGAATTCCACCTCCCACTGTAATGGTTTCCATTACTAAACTGTTGCACATTTCTCTCCATTGCCTTGTCTAATTTGTCTATATATTTTAGAAACTGTTCTAAACAGTCGTCAGGTCAATGCACTAATTCCCACTGTATTCTTTCAGGTAACCTTTTAAGGGCATCAATTTGCGTCATTTCGTCGAAGGGTTTATCTAGATGCACCAATTTCCTAAGTTGATCCCTGCAAAAGTCTTTCATTGAGTGGTTTCTGCCCCTGGAACTAGGTCCATTTAAAAATTCACTTTTAATTCTACCCTGTTCAGTCCCAGACCAAAACTTATTTAAGAAACTCTTCTTATAATCATCAAACGTTTCCCACTCATCTAAATGTTGGTTTGCCTAAGACAAAGCTTCTCCCTCAAATTTTTTGACAAATTTAATCTTTAGATTATCAGACATGCCAGGAACAAGGTTGTCAGAGCAGTGTTGTAAAAATTCTACAGGGTGTAAATTATCACAAGGAAAACTTTTTACAGGTGAATTACTCCACACACTTCCACCATTCATACATAAATTTCTAGACACAAAATTATCTTGCATTTCAGTCAATCTCTTGTCAATTACACTTAAATTACATGTTACAGATTCTTATATCTTATGTAATTCAGCATCTAAGGAATTAACTTTTGATTCTGTATCTAGACTTAATTTGTCTACACTCTCCTCCACAGTTCTTTGAGCTGCAGTTAACCTTTCAATCTCTTTCCCTTGACTTGAGCTAACTGTGGCCAATTTATTTTGTAAGGTCATAAACTTATTTTCTATAGCCTCAATTTTGGAGTTCACGCTCTTCAACTTTCTCCTAATTGAAGTTTTAAATTTGAGATCTCTTCTTTCAGTACATCACCGTTGCTTTTCATTTTTGCTTCCAGCGATTCACAAGTTAAGTTTAATGTCGCTTCTAGCGATTCACTGGATGCATTTATTTTCGATTCTGGGAATTCACTATTTGAATTCATTGCCATTGTTAATTCGGACTGCATTTGTCCCATTCTGGCAAAGAGTAAACTTACCCAGTCTTGTTGATCCGGTTTTCTTTCGGTTTGTGAGTCATCTGGATCGTCACTTACACCACACACGTTTGAGTCTAACATTTCTCCCACTTCCTTTTTAATTTCTTCTGATAACGTCATTATGACAGCACGTGTTTGGACACAGTTTTGACGAAAAGTTTAAAACAATGCAGAATTGTACTTATCTTTCCACACCACGACGTCGATCACAGGTTCACCTCTCCGATAAGCCAGCACTTTGTTGGTTCTCACACTACTTTTTCTGGTCCAGGAAACGTGTACAATGTTATTCGTGTTTTACGAATTATAAAGTTTATAATGTTCTGCAAACGAAGCACAATTAGTCTCATCGCATTTAACTGTAATATCCCGGACGATCCCCCAAGTTTAACAGACCTCTTCCTAAGATTTCCACAGTCTACAAGTTATCCTACTCCTTTGTCCACATGGTGACTTCAGGCACTACAGCAGATTCAAATTTATAGTCGGAGGTCGTTAACAAGTACGAACAGTTTGGTACTTAACCCATATCGATGGCTGCGTTGTTGTCCTCGTGAAGTCTAGAAGTGATTCCACTGCGATGTTCCCGCGGTTTTCTTTGTGTTGGATGAGACTAACTGGTTTGTAGGGCGAAGTGGTATTTTGACTTTTAGAGAGCAAACGTTACATTAGTTTTGCACATCACTATTTAATTCATTTATTCACATTTAACACTTCTACAATAATATGAAATAAGACATTGTTTTACTCCACATCTGTATCACCACCTCCTCCAACCCACGCTCTCGATCCAAAGACCATCAACCACCTCCTCCCAAGATCCACCTCCTTGCCGCATGACCAAAGATAATCGTCTCTCAGTTGTTAAACTCGCAGTCAAAGGCTATATTTACATAAAACATTACACGTAAAGAAATTACTGACGTACGTGATTTTACGTTCTGTTATACGCTCTACTATAGTTCAATTCTTTTATCTTGGCGGCTCGCGCATGCCCGCCTAGACGCGGGAGATTGCTGCGTTGCCAGTTGCACACGACGCACGCGCCAAGAGAAGCAGCGCCATAGTATAGCATAGTTCGCAAGCTTACGTTTAGCGGGGAGCGCGCAGTTCATGAAGTAAAGCCACCACGGCCGCATTAACCCTTTCGCTGCTACAAAGACGTGCTCCCTGCATTCCGCGCTGTGGGCGATTTTGTCACTGCACTGCTCGCCTGTGCAGACACATTGTGTTCCGACTGCTTTGACACTCTTTATCATTCGATTCCACAAAAACTATTTGGCTCAAAAATTAGATTTTTACCTATCTTCTTGACTGATACCTTCCCCCCATAAATGACTTAATTTTGTTTCGATGTTCAACGCAGTTATTATGCAGCATTAAATATAGTAAACCATTGCACGAAATTTTGAAGAGTTTGCAGAGGTAAAATCCATAGAGTATACTTTCCGGATGGTCGATTTTAGTTGCCACAGTGTTGAGAATGAAATGTGGACAAGATACCTATATATTTAATTTAATTTAAGTACCACATAAGTGTCGTATGTAATATTCAGAAATATTCCACCTTTCGCGACTGTAACAAAAGTTTTACTTACACTGGGCACGTTTGGCTTTACTTTAAAGCACTTCAATCAATCAAAAGGAAGTAGACAAAATACATTAAACAAAACTGTGGACTTACAAAAACAAAAGGACTTGAATATACCGTCTGTCAGTGAAGTGCTCAGAGCTATGTCAAATATAATTTTGTGTGTGGCACACACAAACAGCATTTATTTGCTAAAACACTGATGAGCCAACACAAACGTTGAATATTGTGCTACCGCAGCACAAAACTACGAAAGGTGACTTGGCAATGGAGGACACAAAATACAGTCCTCTTATGATGCTTCAAAAGAGAGAAACGCATCTGGTCTAAATAAGTCGCTTATTACAGTTGCAGAAGAGGGATATATTTCAATACCATTGGTAAAACTGCGACTGTGGAACAAAAACAAGAAATAGAACATGAATACCATTGTGTATGTGCCATACCTTTCACCGATGGAAGTGCTTTAAAATAAAGCCAAACGCGCCCTGTGTAAATAAAACTTTTATTACAGTCGCGAAAGACGGAATATTTCTCAATATTACATACGACACCTATGTGGTACTTACATTAAATGAGATATTGTTATACAGTAAATATTATATGAAATTTAGGTATCTTGTCCACATTTCATTCTCAACATTGTGGCAACTAAAATCGACCATACGGAAAGTATAGACTATGGACTTTTACCTCTGCAAACTCTTCAAAATTTCGTGCAATGGTTTACTACATTTAATGCTGCATATCAAAACAAAATTAAGTCATTTATGGGGGGAAGGTATCAGTCAAGAAGACGTGTAAAAATCAAATTTTTTGGCCAAATAGTTTTTGTGAAATCGAATGATAAGTGTGTCAAAGCAGTGGGAACACCATGTGTCTGCACAGGCGAGAAATGCAGTGATGACAAAATCGCGCACAGCGCGGAATGCGGGGAGCACGTGTCTGCAGCAGCGAAAAAGTTAATGAAGAGGCAAAGCACTAGAAATTTCATTCAAACGAATAAAAATCGTGAAGTAAGGCACTCCAATATTGTTTTTAAATAAAGAAAATTTTAAGCACCGCACGAGGTGGCAGCCCAACACCTTCACCGTTCCGCTACATCGGCTCATCGAACAGAGTAACTCCATAATGACTCTAACACCTCATGTAACTACTTATAAACACTGTTGGTATGACAATGAATTACTCACGCTTCGTCGAAGTACAATAGGAAATAAACAATTACCGCTGTTCTTTATTGCGAAAAAGCAGTTCGTGAGATTCAAACAAACACCTTTCCTTGCTATCGCCTGAATTAGGAGTCTTATTGCTTGTTTGGTTTAATTAATTAATAGAATATGAAGCAATTGGTATAAAGAATGCTTTTTCCAAACTTTCTATAAAAGAAAGTCTGCTATCAAGACATTGCTTTTGTTCTATTACTGTATTTATGACTGAACGTTTCTAAACTGAAGAGACTCGTCCCTGCTCTGCACTGCAGTCGAGATCTGGCAACGTCGTTCTCTGTTCATTGGCTGACTGTGTTTTCTGACGTCAGATGCGCAGAACGAACCTAAACTCGGCCGCCAAGATATATGACGCGCACTTTAGCCGGGGCATGGATTGTAAGAAGCTTGAACATGAGAGGGAACTAGAAAATCTTAAAATGGAAATGCAAAGGCTCAGTCTAGATGTACTAGAGGTCAGTAAAATGAAATGGAAAGAACACGAGGATTCCTTATCAGATGAGTATAGGTTAATAACAACAGCAGCAGAAAATGATATAACGGGAATAGAATTCGTTGTGAATAGGAAAACAGAACAGAGATTGTGTTACTGTGAACAGTTCAGCGATAGGGTTGTTCTCAGCAAAATCCACAACAAACCAGAACAGAAAACGATAGGGGCTTGGGTTCAGGATTGAGAGAGGAGAAAGGCTAAACAGTAAATTTCAGCTAGCAACAGCGAATACACTGTTCAAAAATCAAACGAGGTGGACGTATACTTCGGAAAGGTCAGGTGATGCGGGCAGATTTCAATTAGTTTACATCATGATCAATCACAGAATTTGGAAAGAAAAACATAGGTACGAAGAAGGTAAGTAGGAAGAAACCATGGGTAGCACAAAAAATACTTCAGGTGTTCGTTGAAAGGGGGAAGCACAAAAATGTTCAGGGAAGTTTGGGAATACAGATACAAGTCGCTGAGGAATGAAATAAATACGAAGTGCAGGGAAGCTAAGACGAAGTAGCTGCATGAAAAATGTGAAAATGTCGAGAAAGAACTAGTTGTCAGGAGGACTGAAGGTATGTGGAAAGAGCACATTGAAGGCCTATATGAGAGGGAAGATTTGTCTGATCTGATAGAAGAAGAAACAGGACTTGATTCAGAAGAGATAAAAGATCCAGCATTAGAATCAGAATTTAAGAGAGTTTTGGAGTACTCAAAATAAGGCAGAAGGGATACACAACATTCCATCATAATTTCTAAAATCGTTGGGGAAAGTGGCAACGAAACGACTGTTAACGTTGGTATGTAGAATGAACGAGTCTGGTGACATACCATCTGACTTTCGGAAAAATAAAAATATCATCCACACAATTCCGAAGACTACAAGAGCTGACAAATGCTAGGATCATCGCACAATCAG
This sequence comes from Schistocerca nitens, assembly GCF_023898315.1. Lineage (NCBI taxonomy): Eukaryota > Metazoa > Arthropoda > Insecta > Orthoptera > Acrididae > Schistocerca > Schistocerca nitens. The sequence goes on along the minus strand of NC_064614.1, from coordinate 782,991,385 downwards.
CTTTACAGGTCATTCATCCGAGTTGCTGACAAGAATAATACACAGAAGAATGGAAAAGAAAACTGAGGTTGTGTTAAATCACGATCAGTTTGGCTTTAGGAAAGTGAAAGGCACCATACAGGCAATTCAGACGTTGCGTTTGATAATGGAAGCAACACCAAAAAGAAATCAAGGCGCGTTAATACGATTTGTCGACCTCGAAAAAGCGTTATACAATGTATAATGGTGCAAGATGTTCGAAATTCTGAGGAACGTAGGGGTAAACTATAGGGAGAGAGGGATAATATACGAGACGTAGGTCTAATTTGAGGAATAAATTTCTGAGAATATACGTTTGGTGCACAGAATCGTATGGCAGTGAAACATGGACTGCGGGAAAACCGTAAAAGAAGAGAATCGAAGCATTTGAGATGTGGTGCGACAGGAGGATCTTGCAAAGTAAGTGGACTGATAAGGTAAGGAATGAGCAGGTTCTGGCCAGAATCGGAAAGGAAAAGAATATGTGGAAAACACTGACAAAGAGAAGGGACAGAATGACAGGACATCTGTTAGGAGTTCAGGAAATTACTTAGGTGGTACTAGTGTGAACTGTAGAGGGTAAAAATGCTGAGGAAGACAGGCATTGGAATACAGCAAACAGATAATTGAGGACGTTGGTTGCAGCTGCTACTCTGAGATGGAAAGGTTGGAGAGGAATTCGTAAGGGGTCACATGAAACCAGTCAGAAGACTGATGACTCAATAAAGAATAGAGACGCGCCTGCAGCATTGTGCCTCCTCGCGTACAGCAGATAAAACATACAGAGAAATAGTTCCTGCGACAGTTGGAACATTTATAACAAATGAATTAATAAAAAATTTGCTGTTTCCTCATGGTACACAAATCAGGTCAGAATACTGCTGCAGCAGCAACGAAAAAAGCGTAAGAAATTTAAAAGACCACTGAATTGCCAAGAAACTCGAATCTTAGTCCGGAATTTAGTGCGAGTTGCTTTTAGCAGCTTCCTTAACGAAACCCTGTCTCAAACAAAGTCTGACAGAAAATCCAAAGAGATTTTGATCGTATGGAAAGTACACATACAGCCTTTTCTGAAATGCCTTCACCAAATAAGGCAACATGTGGCGGATGCTGAACAGATCGGCAGATTGCGAATCTGCAACTGGATGTCTGGGGCGGCAACGCTGGAACGGGAGACGTCCACAGATATGAACTAAGACATATCCAGCCCCATGGCTTCAGTCCATTAACGTCTCTGACGTTATTTGCACAGTATCGTCTTGATATATTGTGCATGTTTGGCAAAATGCTCCCATTTGTGCCCGTGAATTTTCCACATATAATATTCATAGGGGATTCTAATTATTATAGGAACCTATAACCTAGATACGACGTTATCAGTTATCTCTGACCCGCAACACTCTGCAGTGTTCTTGTTTCGACTTGGGTTTATATTGCAGAGCGCTGAGATTTCGTCAAAGAGCGCTGGGATTAGTTGGCCGCGTCTTGAAGAGAGGGCGTGACGGGCAGCGGGGATTGAGTTGCTACGGAGAATTGTTGCAGTGAGTTGGCATAGCGGAAGAGGAATGGCGGCGCGTGGCGCAGCTGTATTTCTTGAAGGGGAACTGGGGTTTGGCAGTTGTCGCGAAGCAGATGCAATCACTGTTCGTGGACTGTCTGGAGATGGTGCAGTGCTTGTTACCTTTCTGTGCAACCGCGGTGTTTCTGGTGTTGGAATCATTTTGCTCAATACTGGTTGAATTGCTCAGACAGCGCTGTGGTTGTTATTTGAAAGTTGTGCTTAAACTATTAAAATTTATTATTGTGTTGCGATTTGTGGGGATATGTAAGGTTTGAGAGAAATCTATCAGTTACGTTACTTCGCTTGTCACTGGGACTCAAATCATAACTGAAGATAATTCTGCTCCAGTCAATGAGATTTCAGGCCGAAGACGTGTCTAGAGACGCCGCAGGCAGCGGAGAGTAAACAAGCTGACTGTTACCCGCTATACATCCGACGAGGAGTGATGGTGTGAGCTCATATTTCTTTTCATGCGCGGCGTCCTTACAACGTAGCGGTAAGTCGATGATAATCTGCACCCCGTTTTGTTGCCTTTTATTGCAAGCCATCCTGAGCTTATATTTCAGCAATATAATACCCGCCCGCACACGGTGAGATTTAGTACTACTTGACCGCGTGTTTACCAAACCCTACCTCGGCCGGCAACCTCCTGAATCTGTCCCTAACTAAGGACGTTTGGTGCATTACGGACAGGGCCCTTCAAAGATCGCGGGATTTTGACGACATAACGCCCCAAGGTACGATATTCCTCAGGAAGACATCCAACAACTCTGTCAGTGCCAAACCGTATAACAGCTTGTGTAAGGACGAGAGGTGGATGAACGCGTTATTAACTTTTTCAGTTTGTGAATCTCCTTCTCTCGGATAAATCTTCAAACTTTTTTGACACTGTAATCATTTCTTTGTATGTAAGTGTTCATCACATCTACTGATCTCCATCACATTCCGATAATTCCTTTGTGGTCTTTTTTCTTTCTTTTTTTTTTTTTTACTTAGAGTATCGTACACTTCGACAAATTAAGCTTAATTTATGGTCGACGTGTTGCGTGCTTGTGTGATGCAAGTCAACAGCTCAGGTAGACAGAATAAACCAAGAGCTATAATAATGACTTTGTCATATAATTCTTTCGTGGGCCTCATTACCTACTTGATTTAAATTCATACTATTTCCAGGCCGTGTTTAGTGGCTACCCTTCAGTGTTGCCGGGTGTTCATACATTACGTTTCAACTTACTTGTAGCTCCATCCGTTGTCTTATAGAGGGCGCAACAAAGTGACGCATCTACACAGTAGTACTTGGGGCTTAGCCGCAACTAAAAACAAATATAAAAGGAACATAACCGTTCGCTGAACGCTAGACTGCGATCGACTTTTCATTTCCGAAGAAGCCAGAAGCCTGTGTGCTTGCTCGACAGCCATGGATGCAGCAGTGAAAATGATGTAGGCTACTGAGAAAGAGGAAGGATGCCTACTAGGTACCAAAGGCCTAGCTGCCTGTGATCCTACCACTAGCATGCCAAGACCCTGTGTCACTAACAAAAACAAGCAGCTGTGATAGAACTATCTAGAGCCATCGACATCCTGTTGTAAGAGAATCTTGTCCCTGGGTTGAAGCTGCTGTTTCATTGTTGCCTGCTACTCATATGATAGTGTAGCACGGGCAATAGCAATCCTTATAGCCACCATACAGCCATATGTTGTCTGACTAATGTTACATGCTGGCCAGTTCTGGTCGCAGAGACATGAGGTAAATTCTCCAGTAGTACGCCACGTGCAGGACCTGGAACGTTTACTCACCAGGATTATTCGTGTGTAGTGGACATATCGTACCATATACTGAGACATCGAGAAGTGGTGGCAGACAGTGACCTTAATGATGCAGTTGTAAAAGGAAAAAATTACAATGGTCTGTGGAGCCAGAAATGGTAATCAGTTCACGCTGCAGTCAAACAAGAGCTGGTCTGTCACCAACGTGCTCAGTGGACCGACACCTATTTCACGTCACAAAGCCAGGCCAGTCACTGGGTAATACTTCGTCCTGACCCCCACAAACTGCCGTTGCCTCTGGGTGTCAAATCGAACACCTTTACACCTTTCAACCGTCTATTTTCCTAACTGTTATTTTATTAGGCTACCAGTTTCCATCTTCAGTCACTCTGACGAACGTATATGAAGATTCCAACCTCGGTTCCGGCCAGTATAGGGGCCAGTATTAAAATACTGGTAACTGTAGATTTCTGCTTGATACAGCGATCACTTGAAACATTACCTACCGATTCGCCCCTATTTTGACCGGTACCGAGTTTGGAATCTTCGGACGCGTCGGTCAGGGGACCTGAAGATGGTGTAGTAAATCGCCGAAATTGGTAGCCTAATAATATAACAGTTCGGAAATTAGACGACTGAGAGGTATTTCATTTGACAGCCTGTACTGAACAGCCGAGCCCCGCATCCATATCTGAAAAGACGGACGTACAGAGAGTCGTTCCCTGTGTTCCAGATAATTCGGCGTACACAAAAACGCCTCCGCCACCAAAATCAGGGGGAGCAGCAGCGTTTAACGCCGTTCGATCTAGCCAATTAGAAGTCGAGCATCTCGAAGGTATGTGACGTCGAGTTCGCGCTCCTCAGTGCTGTTTCGATGACGCAGACGTATCTACCACCGCCAGGACACATACAGCTGCCTGTCGCCAAAGCATTGGGTGCTAGGGCTGCCCCGTCCTCCCCCCAGGAATATGACATGAGGATCAGCCATCCCTGCCCTCGCAAGAGTATCAACGGAGGACCACTATGCTCCGGGCACTGGGTGATGAAGTAGTCAGACGTTATAGCAGCATCTGTCAACAACCACACATTTGCTGACTGGAGAATCCGGATCCAGCGCTGCAACAGCAGCAGCAGTAGTAACAGAGTATGCCGCCGGCAGACGCAATGAGAAATGTCGTGATACTCACCTCGTGAGCCATCGTTACTTGCAGTTTGACCCCAATGATTGTGAATAAGCTACGGTAATGAAGGAATTGCAACTTTTGTCAGACTTTCTTTACCTGCACACCACATCATTCTTCAGCAGACAAGGTCAGGCCAGAATTAGCTATCCCGGAAATCCTATCGCAAATGATGCAGAAACCAACCATCCTCGGCACCGTTACACCACCTTGTGTCAGCACCCCACTGCAGCAAGGCTAGATGGCTGTACTGGTGTGATCGAATGCAGTAGAAGTGCAAAGACCTCACACGAAAACCAGGCTCTTTAGAGGGTGGGCATGCCGTTGTGGCTGAGCGGTTCTAGGCGCTTCAGTCCGGATCCGCGCGGCCACTACGGTCGCAGGTTCGAATCCTGCCTCGAGCATAGATGTCTGTGATGTTCTTAGGTTAGTTAGGTTTAAGTAGTTCTAAGTTCTAGGGGACTGATAACCTCATATGATAAGTCCAATAGTGCTCAGAGCCATTTGAACCATTCGGAGGGTGGCTGCAGTGATAGACAATGCCATCCAGTGGGTAGTCTCTTTGCAGCAGCCCCCGGAACCATCAGGGCCAACTGACGGCTCATAAATCAGTGGCCTACCTTAGGTGATGATGTTACTGGATTAGGCTAGAGTAGCTGAACCGTACATTCGACCACTGACCGACACGGAGGCTGGTTCAAATGGCTCTGAGCACTATGGGACTTAACATCTGAGGTCGTCAGTCCCCTAGAACTTAGAACTACTTACTCTTTTCAAAAATGTTCAAATGTTTGTGAAATCTTATGGGACTTAACTGCTAAGGTCATCAGTCCCTAAGCTTACACACTACTTAACCTAAATTATCCTAAGGACAAACACACACACCCATGCCCGAGGGAGGACTCGAACCTCCGCCGTGACCAGCCACACAGTCCATGACTGCAGTGCCTAGGACCGCTCGGCTAATCCCGCGCGGCAAAACGATAGCCTACGATTTGTAATTAGCGGTCTTACGAAACGGAAGTAATCTGACCGACTAAATGAAAACTACTACGAAAGGAAACATTGATGGAACAAGGTGTAATAAATCTTTAGCTTTTACATTCATTACTGTTCCCATGTGTAATCTGTGAACTGTCCTCCCCCGGTAGCTGAGTGGCGCCGGTACGGTAACTCAGCGTGTTCCGTCAGAGAAGCGGTAGCCCTCTGTAATAAACGATCAATTTGAACGGATGTCATGTGACGTCCGCCCAGACCAAACGTAGCGAACAACACCGAACAAAATAAAGGGAAAAAAGTGGTCCGCGTGACAGGATGTCAATCCTAAGGGCCCGGGTTCGAATGCCGGCTGGGTCGCAGATTTTTCTCCTTGAGGGACTGTGTGTTGTGTTGTCCTAATATCATCATTCGATCCCCACTGACCCGTAAGTGGCCGAAGTGGCGTCAAATCAAAGACTTGCACCCGGCGAGTGGTCTACCCGACGGGAGGCCCTAGGTACTCGACATTTAGTTTTATCTTTGAACTGCATGTTCTTTTAGTTTCAGATGTCAATGAAACTACACTCTTTTGTAAATTTGGGTTTTCTACTTGCAGAAAATCTATTTTAGTTCTCAATTTTTCTTTTCTGAAGCTTTGATCTAATTCCAATAGAAACAGTTGTTGTGGGACAATCTGCTGGAGTAAGTGTTTGTATCAGTACTGCAAGTTTCATTCATGTTTTCAATCAGAAAGTAACACTTTAAAAGAAGACAGCATGCGGAATTAATATTTAATTTATAGTAATGTTTTGAATTGGGCAACGTCCTTGCCGCAGTGGATACACCGGTTCCCTCAGATCACCGAAGTTAAGTGCTGTCGTGCGTGGCCGGCACTTGGATGGGTGACCATCCGGGCTGCCATGCGCTGTTGCCATTTTTCGGGGTGCACTTAGCCTCGCGATGCCAATTGAGGAGCTACTCTACCGAATAGTAGCTGTTCCGCTCAAAGAAAACCATCATAACGACCGGGAGAGCGGTGCGCTGACCACACGCCTCTCCTATCTGCATCCTCAGTTGAGGATGACACGGCGGTCGAATGGTCGCGATGGGCCACTTGTGGCCTGAAGACGGAGTGGCTGCCTTGCCTTAGAATTAGTGCCAGACGTAAAAATTCACTCTGATATATTATGTAATATGACTCTCTAACCTCCCCACAGTTAAAATAATTATTTATAACATTCACATTTAGAGTAACCTCCCACAATAAAAATATGTATATGGCATTTACATTTAGTGTAACCTCTCCACAGATAAAAAATATTTATAACAACCACCCAACAATAAAAAATATAATTATAGCATTCACATTCAGCGTAACCTACTAACAGATAAATTCCGTAACTTACCAATAATAAAAATGTGACTAATCTTTCAATAGAACTGTGGCTCACTTACAACCTTTGAATAATTGACTCTGAATTTAAACTGGTGAATTTCGGACGTCAGCAGTGCTGCATCATGGCCCTGAAAGACCATACTGAATAAATTGAAGATTCTTACCTCAATAAGGTCGCCGGATAATGCACATATATATCTGGTCCTATAAGAAATTTTTCTGGCACAGGCCAGTGCAATGCTGGCCGATAAATTTGTCATGTATAAAAGGAAACAACTGATTTTTCTTTACAATAATTGGGATGACTATGGATTGGAGAAATCAGTAAATTCTTTAAATTGAGACGAATGATTATCAAAAGTTGATTTTTTTATAAGAAAGATTATTATTAAGAGATTTTTTAAAAACATTTACATGGGGCTTGACATATGCGCGAGGCTGCTTTTACCTGATACTACAACGCTCTGGCTCTGCCATCGCTCCGCACGACCAGCCCAGCCAACTCCACACACACGACTGCTGGCTACTACTACTACAACAGCTACACAGTTCCTACTGCAGTCGCAGTCAACACTGCTCTCTGGTCTGAGATTCTCTTATAGCTTACATATCGCAGGCAGCGCGTGAGCAGTCCATCGAAATTATATCTGCTCGAGTGCGCTAGCAACAAATTCCTTAATATGGACATCTTTCATAACCTTCCACTGGAGGGGGGGGGGGGTGGGGCAAAATTTGGCACTGATGGTGAGTCAATTGGTTTTGCCATGTTGTTGTTGTTGTTGATGTTGTGGTCTTCAGTCCTGAGACTGGTTTGATGCAGTTCTCCATGCTACTCTATCCTGTGCAAGCTTCTTCATTTCCCAGTACTTACAGCAACCTATGTCCTTCTGAATCTGCTTAGTTTATTCATCTCTTGGTCTGACTCTATGATTTTCACCCTCCACACTGCTCTCCAATGCTAAATTTGTGATCCGTTGATGCCTCAGAACATGTCCTACCAACCGGTCCCTTCTTCTTGTCAAGTTATGCCACAAACTCCTCTTCTCCCCAATTCTATTCAATACCTCCTCGTTAGTTATGTGAGCCATGAGCCATAAGCAACAAATTTTTCTATAATCTATTTAGTTTACTAAGTCTACAGTCACAAAATATATACATATATATAGCATTATTCATAAATAATATAAGTACAGAACATATTAAGAAATGAAACAGAGTGCATACGCACTGAGTACAGAATAATTAAGAAATGAAATAGAGTGCACACACACCGAGTACAGAACATATGAAGAAATGACAAAGTGTATACGCAATGAGTACAAAATATATTAACAAATGACATAAAGGGCACACACACTGTATAAGTCTGTACCATTTTACAAGAATTTAAACATATTGAGAAATGAAATAAAGTGCACATGCACTGAATAAGTCTTTACCATTTTACAAGAATTTAAACATATTGAGAAAAGAAATAAAGTGGACACGCACTGCATAAGTCTTTACCATTTTACAAGAATTTAAACATATTGAGAAATGAAATAAAGTGCTCATGCACTGAATACGTCTTTACCATTTTACAAGAATTTAAACATATTGAGAAATGAAATAAAGTGGACACGCACTGCATAAGTCTTTACCATTTTACAAGAATTTTAACATATTGAGAAATGAAATAAAGTGCACAGACGCTGTAAAAGTCTTTAAAATTTTACAAGAATTTAAACGCACTGTATAAGTCTTTACCATTTTATAAGAACGAGGAAAGGAATGGTTGTAGCACAGTGGGTTGCGTGTAGCGGTGCTGAAAGTCCATATCTTTCTACAGAAGCACAACACCAAGTGAGACAATCTGAAGTTCTCTTCCCTGAAGTACTCATAAGTGTAGCCAAGACACTGAAATATTGTATTAATATTGTATGTTATCATTTTGGTAGTGAAATGGAATGATCGTATGGCATTGTTGGCCGGGAGGCCCCATGCGGGGAAGTTCGGCCGCCATATTGCAAGTCCTTGTTAGTTAACGACACTTTGGCGACTTGCCAGTCAATGATGATGAAATGATGATGAAGAACACACAACACCCAGTCATCACGAGGCAGAGAAAATCCCTGACCCTGCCAGGAATCGAACGCGGGACTCCGTGCGCGGGAAGCGAGAACGCTACTGCAAGACCACGAGGCGCGGACATTTTGGTAGTACATGAGGTACACCAAACAGTAGGACCATAATAACATCTCCATCATTCAAGGTGGTGGACAGCTTGATATGTCAACACCACATTCTTTTAGAATCCATACTCTTACATCAATATATAATTAGTGTAAAAACCAAATATAGTGCTCCATGATCATGAGGATGGACAGGACATACGGATATGGCAGTAATTGCTGGTAATTAGGTCAGAAGGTGAGGATACATTAAGTCTTATGCTAGTCATCATTCAGAATTACACTAGTGTATCAATCGATTTGAATAATTATTGGCCCTCATGGCTAGCTACTAAACTTTCATGTGGTATGTATGGAGTTATAGTAATTATTGGCATAGCATTTATGCATAACTCATCTCATTACAGTAATAATTACAGAACATTATTCATAAGTCATATAATTAAAGTTATTATAGGCATCATAACTCTTCTCATTGCAGTAATTATGGCCAGCTACAAAGTATTTATTATGCATTATTCAGAAGTCATCATTCAAAACAAGTGTTATTGCATGTAGCATCAAGCAGCTAGTGTTGATATATGATATTATGCAAGTGACATAAGACATATTTAAAATGTAAGACATTATAACTATTACTCAAGGTCTGTGGTCTACTAATACATAGACATAATGGAATAAATACATCAGAAAAATTTGCATTATATTTAGGACTATAAATATATCTTAAATGGGTAGCAATATTTAGTTGTATACTGGTAATAGTTGGGACTGGTAATAACTTTTTTTTGTGCTAGAAAGTAGCACGGTTATGAAACAAGTACAGTACATGTGATCACATTCATAAATGATAAGACAGATCTGGGTAAAGAAATGCAAGTATTAGAACAGGTTTCATAATTAAGTGCTTATAGCATATTAATATCATGAGAAGTTTCTCCTGGAGAAACTACAAAGTGGATTATTGAGCTGAAAGCAGAAATGTATTCATATTATGCTGGAAAGTAGTAAACTTCAAATTAACAGGTAATGAAACGTGTACTCAATATGTATGTACTCTAGCTGTCTTTCCCAAAACATTCAGTCATTATACTATGCAACATAAGACATACTGCCAAAAGGAACTGCAACAAATACTTAAATCACTACATAGCATTTCTTAACTAACAGAAAATATATAAACATCATTACCATTATCTGCAAAGAAAACCGTCATTATTCATATTACCATAACTTCATCATTATCATCATCTCTAAAGATAAACTTCATTGTCCATATTACCACATTCTTCATAAAACTATTCATCATCATTTATAATATCTGCAAAAAAATAGACACTTCATTATTCGTATTCCTATTAACATTTACTTCATACAACTATTCATTGGCATTCATTATTTCATATAGCATAGAGTTTCTTACTTCTAGCATATTTCATCACTAAAATTAACGTGTGTAGTTCTGTCTGACAGCCTGCATTAATCGCCTCATATTCTGAAAGAAAAATAATTAGTAAGGACTGCTATTATACAGTGTGTATAGTATATTCTAGTTAAATGCTTGTTATTTCTGATGCATTCACTCCTCATGACAAGTTATTGCATTTTCTTTCGTTTATTCCGAATGTAAAATTTCCATTTCATAGTAAACCACTGTGGCAATTTAATTTATTTATTTTACATAGTATTGCTTTCTGAAAATGATGAAAAAGGATTAATATCTTGCATTTAAAACGTATACCCATTAAATGAAAACTTATTTCTAGTGAAATAAATGCTTGTTATTTCTGATGCATTCATTCTTCATGACAAGTTATTGCATTTTCTTTCGTTTATTCCGAATGTAAAATTTCCATTTCATAGTAAACCACTGTGGCAATTTAATTTATTTCTTTTACATGGTATTGCTTTCTGAAAATGATGAAAAAGGATTAATATCTTGTATTTAAATCGTATACCCATTAAATGAAAACTTATTTCTAGTGATATGACTAAGCACACAGCATAGCATGACAGAAAAAGTATTTGGTCAAAAACATAGTGCGAAAATGTACACACTGTATCATAATGTAATAGCAAAAAATGTAGAATAGTCAAGATACTGAGATGTTGTTATGGTCTTCAGTCCTCAGACTGGTTTGATGCAGCTCTCCATGCTACTCTACCCTGTGCAAGCTTCTTCATCTCCCAGTACCTGCTGTAACCTACATCCTTCTGAATCTGTTTAGTGTATTCATCTCTTGGTCTCCCTCTACGATTTTTACCCTCCACGCTGCCCTCCAATACTAAATTGGTGATCCCTTGATGTCTAGTCAAGTTGTGCCACAAGCTCCTCTTCTCCCCAATTCTATTCAATACCTCCTCATTAGTTATGTGATCAACCCATCCATTTTTCAGCATTCTTATGTAGCACCACATTTCGAAAGCTTCTATTCTCTTCTTGTCTAAGCTATTTATCGTCCACGTTTCACTTCCATACATGGCTACACTCCATACAAATACTTTCAGAAACGACTTCCTGACACTTCAATCAATACTCTTATAACTGCCATCTGGTTTCTGTACAAATTGTAAATAGCCTTTCGCTCTCTGTATTTTATCCCTGCGATTTTCAGAATTTGAAAGAGAGTATTCCAATCAACATTGTCAAAAGCTTTCTCTAAGTCTACAAATGCTAGAAATGAAGGTTTGCCTTTCCTTAATCTTTCTTCTAAGATAAGTCATAGGGTCAGTATTGCCTCACGTGTTCCAACATTTCTACGGAATCCAAACTGATCTTCCCCGAGGTCGGCTTCTATCAGTTTTTCCATTCGTCTGTAAAGAATTCGCGTTAGTATTTTGCAGCTGTGACTTATTAAACTGATAGTTCGGTAATTTTCATATCTGTCAACACCTGCTTCCTTTGGGATTGGGATTATTATATTCTTCTTGAAGTCTGAGGGTATTTCGTCTGTCTCATACATCTTGCTCACCAGATGGTAGAGTTTTGTCAGGACTGGCTCTCCCAAGGTTGTCAGTAGTTCTAATGGAATGTTGTCTACTCCGGGGGCCTTGTACCGACTCAGGTCTTTCAGTGCTCTGTCAAACTCTTCACGCAATATCATATCTCCCATTTGATCTTCATCTACATACTCTTCCATTTCCATAATATTGTCCTAAAGTAATCCGCACTTGTATAGGCCCTCTATATACTCCTTCCACCTTTCTGCTTTCCCTTCATTGCTTAGAACTGGGTTTCCATCAAAGCTCTTGATATTCTTGCAAGTGGTTCTCCTTTCTCCAAAGGTCTCTTTAATATTCCTGTAGGCGGTATCTGTCTTACCCCTAGTGAGATATGCTTCAGCATCCTTACATTTGTCCTCTAGCCATCCCTGCTTAGCCATTTTGCACTTCCTGTCAATCTCATTTTTGAGACGTTTGTATTCCTTTTTGCCTGCTTCATTTACTGCATTTATATATTTTCTCCTTTCATCAATTAAATTCAATATTTCTTCAGTTACCCAAGGGTTTCTACTAGCCCTCGTCTATTTACCTACTTGATCCTCTGCTGCCTTCACTATTTCATCCCTCAAAGCTACCCATTCTTCTTCTACTGTATTTCTTTCCCCCATTCCTGTCAGTTGTTCCCTTATGCTCTCCCTGAAACTCTGTACAATCTCTGGTTCTTTATGTTTATCCAGGTCCCATCTCCTTAAATTCCCACCTTTTTGCAGTTTCTTCAGTTTTAATCTACAGTTCATAACCAGTAGATTGTGGTCAAAGTCCACATCTGCCCCTGGAAATGTCTTACATTTTAAAACCTGGTTCCTAAATCTCTGTCTTACCATTATATAATCTATCTGATACCTTTTAGTATCTCCAGGGTTCTTCCATGTATACAGCCTTCTTTTATGATTCTTAAACCAAGTATTAGCTATCATTAAGTTATGCTCTGTGCAAAATTCTACCAGGCGGCTTAGCCCCAATCCATATTCACCTACTACGTTTCCTTCTCTCCCTTTTCCTAATGATGAATTTCAGTCACCCATGACTATTAAATTTTCGTGTCCCTTCACTACCTGAATAATTTCTTTTATCTCATCATACATTTTATCAATTTCTTCGTCATCTGCAGAGCTAGTTGGCATTTAAACTTGTACTAGGTGTGGGCTTCGTTTCTATCTTGGCCACAATAATGCGTTCACTATGTTGTTTGTAGTAGCTTACTCGTACACCTATTTCTTTATTCATTATTAAACCGACTCCTGCATTACCCCTATTTGATTTTGTATTTATAACCCTGTACTCACATGACCAAAAGTCTTGTTCCTCCTGCCACCGAACTTCATTAATTCCCACTGTATCTAACTTTAACCTATCCATTTCCCTTTTTAAATTTTCTAACCTACCTGCCCGATTAAGGGATCTGACATTCCATGCTCCGATCCGTAGAACGCCAGTTTTCTTTCTCATGATAACGACGTCCTCTTGAGTAGTCTCCGCCCGGAGATCCGAATGGGGGACTATTTTACACCCGGAAGATTTTACCCAAGAGGACGCCATCATCATTTAATCATACAGTAAAGCTGAATGCCCTTGGGAAAAATTACGGCTGTAGTTCCCCTTGCTTTCAGCCATTTGCAGTACCAGAACAGCAAGGCCATATTGAGATATCATAAGGAAAAATGTCAAAGTCTACTGGTGTTTGTTATATCTTAAGGATTTCATAGTGCATACAGACAAAATTATTCTTTCGATAGGAAAACAATCATACATACACCAAAATGGAAAAAATATGCACGGTCTGGTATGTAACGACAAGAGAAGCGACATGCTAACCTAACCTTGCCGGGCACTTGCCAAGAAAAAATATAATCATCATCAGTATGTGGTCATAGATATAGTTGCGTAAGTGGTCATATAAGTATCAAGAAATTGCATTACAGTGTGATAAATAGTAAAGTATGTTCATTCAATAAATGGTTTAATATTGGAAATATGGTGATTCCCCTTGCTTTTTCTGGTTCTCAAAGTTTCGACGTGTACTACATTAGGGTGAGGAATGCTGCGTATTCTACACTCCTGGAAATGGAAAAAAGAACACATTGACACCGGTGTGTCAGACCCACCATACTTGCTCCGGACACTGCGAGAGGGCTGTACAAGCAATGATTACACGCACGGCACAGCGGACACACCAGGAACCGCGGTGTTGGCCGTCGAATGGCGCTAGCTGCGCAGCATTTGTGCACCGCCGCCGTCAGTGTCAGCCAGTTTGCCGTGGCATACGGAGCTCCATCGCAGTCTTTAACACTGGTAGCATGCCGCGACAGCGTGGACGTGAACCGTATGTGCAGTTGACGGACTTTGAGCGAGGGCGTATAGTGGGCATGCGGGAGGCCGGGTGGACGTACCGCCGAATTGCTAAACAGGTGGGGCGTGAGGTCTCCACAGTACATCGATGTTGTCGCCAGTGGTCGGCGGAAGGTGCACGTGCCCGTCGACCTGGGACCGGACCGCAGCGACGCACGGATGCACGCCAAGACCGTAGGATCCTACGCAGTGCCGTAGGGGACCGCACCGCCACTTCCCAGCAAATTAGGGACACTGTTGCTCCTGGGGTATCGGCGAGGACCATTCGCAACCGTCTCCATGAAGCTGGGCTACGGTCCCGCACACCGTTAGGCCGTCTTCCGCTCACGCCCCAACATCGTGCAGCCCGCCTCCAGTGGTGTCGCGACAGGCGTGAATGGAGGGACGAATGGAGACGTGTCGTCTTCAGCGATGAGAGTCGCTTCTGCCTTGGTGCCAATGATGGTCGTATGCGTGTTTGGCGCCGTGCAGGTGAGCGCCACAATCAGGACTGCATACGACCGAGGCACACAGGGCCAACACCCGGCATCATGGTGTGGGGAGCGATCTCCTACACTGGCCGTACACCACTGGTGATCGTCGAGGGGACACTGAATAGTGCACGGTACATCCAAACCGTCATCGAACCCATCGTTCTACCATTCCTAGACCGGCAAGGGAACTTGCTGTTCCAACAGGACAATGCACGTCCGCATGTATCCCGTGCCACCCAACGTGCTCTAGAAGGTGTAAGTCAACTACCCTGGCCAGCAAGATCTCCGGATCTGTCCCCCATTGAGCATGTTTGGGACTGGAAGAAGCGTCGTCTCACGCGGTCTGCACGTCCAGCACGAACGCTGATCCAACTGAGGCACCAGGTGGAAATGGCATGGCAAGCCGTTCCACAGGACTACATCCAGCATCTCTACGATCGTCTCCATGGGAGAATAGCAGCCTGCATTGCTGCGAAAGGTGGATATACACTGTACTAGTGCCGACATTGTGCATGCTCTGTTGCCTGTGTCTATGTGCCTGTGGTTCTGTCAGTGTGATCATGTGATGTATCTGACCCCAGGAATGTGTCAATAAAGTTTCCCCTTCCTGGGACAATGAATTCACGGTGTTCTTATTTCAATTCCAGGAGTGTATATGGACCTGCGTATAGAAGCTCAAATTTACTGCATCTACTTTTTCCTCTGTTGGATAAATAGTGTGTGCATACTAATATTTTCTGTCTAATGTGAAAGTCGCGGCACGTATACACCTGTTTTTGCTGTCTTCTCCGGCGCTCTGTGGCACGTTTGATGTTGTTGAGCGCAATGTCAATTACTTCATGGTAGCCTGGTCGACGAGATGTAGGAAAGGATACTAATTCAGCGATTTTGTTGGGTGGTTCAACATTTTTCAATATAACAGTCGGAGATAGCATAGTAGATTCATTTGGTATGGAGTTAATTACATCCCGGAATGAGAGTATGTGCGTATCGCAATCAATATGTCTTTTATGGCAGTATATTCTACATAGTTTACCAATTTCTTTCATCAGTCGTTCAGAAGGGTTCGAAGAAGCGTGATACCTGGATGTATAGACCGGAGAAATGTTTCTAGCTCGTAACATACTTGTCCATATCGCAGATCGAAATTGTGGTCCATTGTCAGAAATTACTTTCAATACATTCCCTACATGAAATAAAAAAAATGTTTTACAAATGCATTCGAAATAGATTTCGCAGTGGCTTTGCGTTACGGAGTGAAGATAACAAATGTCGAAGTGAGTTGAACAGCGACAAAGATGTAACAAAAACCTCTATTAGATCTGGGAATCAGACCAAAAATATCTACAGCGGCCATATGTCTCAACTCAATCGGTACAGTGGGATGTAACGGAGGAATATGTGAACTAGGGTCTGATTTAGCTTTCTGGCAGATTTTACATGACGCTAAAACTCGTCGAATACGTTTCTCCATTTTGGCAAAATAACAGTTCTGTCTCAGTATGAGAAATCATTTTCTGGCTCCATAATGTACGTAACTTAAATGAGTATACCAAATTAATTTGTTAACAAGCTCGTCAGGAATACATAATAACCAGTTGTTGCTGTCAGGGTGAGAGTGGCGAAACAGAATATTATTGCGTACAGTATAATGGTTTGTAATGGTAACGTTATTTCTATCTTGCCAAAGCTGTTTAATTTCTTTCCATACGTTGTCTTTGCTCTGCTCTTGTGCTAGGTCTCGTAATGACGACGAAATGAAATTTTCAAATGCAACTTCTTGAATATACATGACGCTAGAATTTGCTTGGCAGAAGTTGGTTGCGATGTCTTGCTGATTGTTTCTGAGAGAACGGGATAATGCGTCTGCTACAATATTTTGTGTACGGATATTCGGAATATGATAATGTTTACCTTTAAATGCGTCATGCTGTTTAACTTGAAATTCATACATAAAACAGGACATAGTGCCAGGGATGTTGTCAAAAACTGGAGCTTGCTGTAAAAGAATATTGCGTAGCTCTGTACGTTCGTCATCTGTATTTGCACTGCTCTGTTTTACCTTCTCAGAAATCATTTGCATAACGTCATAGTCGGCTTCATCTGGTGTATTGTAGTTGTGTACGTGCGTATCTGTGAACAATGTGGAATGACAGTCCGTGTTACGCGATGTAGAAATGACATGTGTTCGATTAATTGGCTGTTCTTCTGCAGATAAAGAGTGCTGAAATTCTAATGCCAGTTGTACCTTTTCATCCTTTAACACTGAATAGGAATTTTGAAAGTCAATAATTGCGTCATGTTGTACCAAAAAATTCGTACCTAAAATAACGTGTGTTGTCAATAGGGGAAGAATCCAAAAATTTGAGTGGAACATATGACATGCAATACAAAGTGATAGGTGTGTGTGTAATTTTACATCTACTCCTTTACCAGATACTGCTCCTTTTACTTTAGATTTGCCTAATGGTAACGTAGGATAGATGTTCTCTTTGTTACATTCGTTGAAAGTTTCTTTATTTATAAATGACATAGGTGATTCAGAATCGATTGCTGTTGAAAATGTGGATGATCCAATCTTTACTCCAATGACAGGGTGGGAAGAGGTTTTTTGTATAACTGGTTTTTATTGTAGAAGTGTGTCTCGGATGTCGTCAAAAGTAATAACATTTTCGTGAACAAGATTCTGTGTGTCAAAAGTATTGCTTACGTTGCTGGAAGATGCAACCTGTACTGTATCTAGTCAAATTCTTTCTCACGTGCTATTATTTACAGGAGGATGCTGCGGCATTTCAACTATTTGTACTGTTCTGTTATTTCGCCCTGACGTTTTTGGCTGAGGATGATACCAACTGTCTGGTTCATTCATAATAATCTGTTGTTGTGGATGATTCTGCTGCTGCTAAGACCGACTGTTACGCTGAAAACTGCGCTCATTACTTTTACATCTGGAATAATCATTGCTATACGGCGAATTTCGATAGGAGCTGAAATGATGTGTTTTCTGTACGTACTGATTTCCTTGTTGCTGTGCGTTACTGTTTGGCGGAGCCGACGCTATACGTATAGGCGGCGAAACATTAAAGCTTGGTTGACGTAGCAGACCACATTGTTGGTTAGGCATGCTAGCCGGCTGGTTTTGTTGCTGTTGTGGGGAAAAGCCTCTATTGTTACCAAAATGAGTTTGCTGTTGCTGATAATTTGACGATATTGGTGATTAAAATTTTGTCTGGTATTAAAATTATGCTGTTAGTTCCTGTCATTTCGGGAGTTTCTAATGAAAACTGTCACTTTCACGTAAAACTTGTCATATCAGGTTTTCTTTACTCATTCTTAATCCTAGATAGATCGATAGCTGAAGAGTTATTTTGATAAATGTCAAGGATAGTAAAACAGTAAGCAGCAGTGCAGAAAGTTAAAGATGAAATAGCACTACTACGGCTCGGGGCCCTGTGCACGCTACGGCACATATTCATCGAAGTGTAATGAATCCCCTGAGGTCTCTTACGCGCTGCAAATAGATGTTAACTGATGAAAAGGCAAAACCAAATTTCTGTAGCCAATCGAAAGGGTAAATCTGTGTTCTGTCATTCTCAAATACCTTAAACCTTCTAACGGATAGAAAGTGCTTATAATCAAAATTATCGTCTCCATATGTCTGAGCAGGTTCACGACTGCATGAGAAGCTATTTGCCTGTGTCTGTTCGGATTCTAAGTCACGTACTCTCTGTAAATTACCTAAATTATACGGGCTGTGTGAGTGTGAGAAATGTTCGGAAAGTGGTGTATGCTGTGTCGTGTTAGAGGCTGAGACATTTTTCATCTCTGTCACTTCTTGCTGTAAAGATGACAATTGTCTACGTATTATATTATTGGACGAACCTATCGCACTGATTGTTTGCTGTTTGTTTTGGAATTCAGGTGATTGATTAAACGAAACTGGTGACGTATCGTCTGATTTGGTGTCATTGTTATTTTCGATAACGTCAATACGACTGGCCAATTCATCAAATTTTTCAGTCAGTGCTTTAACCTGATCGTCATTTTTAGTGTCACAAGCATTAATTTGTTTTTGCATTTTACATGTGGTTTTATTCAATTTCTTAACGTCTGATTTAATGGCATCAGGATCCTGTATTAATTCTAATTGTTCAAGTCTGTTGGTCATTGTCTGAAAGTCTGCTGTATATTTATTTTCCAAAGTCTGAATATTAGCATCTGTATTTGTTTTTAGATCGGATATTTCACCATTCAGTTCAATATTCAACTGTTTGATAGTATTGATTTCGTTTGTTACTGTAGCAATGTTGTTGTCTACGTATGTTTTTGCTTTCGTAAATAACTTACGCTTATCTTCCTGTCTCTGTACAGTAATTGTTTCCATGACTTGTTTCTTTACTTTGTTCTGTTCCTGTATAAATTTACGGTAACGCGTTTCACTGTTGGTGATTAAAACGTTCGTCAATTTGGCTGTTCTGTTGGTCAAATTTCGTGTCTACTTTCGCATCCAGTGTGCGTGAAAGTTCTGCTGACATTAATTTAAACTCGTCGCGTAACTGTGTTGCGTTTTCAGAACATTGTTTAGCGACTGCGATAATTTCATCTCTAAGTAATTTAATTGTGGCAGCATGTGTATTGCGTATCTCTTCACTATTATTCCTGGCACAGGCCTTAATTTAGTCACGTCATAAGCGAGTGACTGCGTGTGACATCGCTTTCTAAGTTTTTATATATTTTTAGGTTTCAGATACATATTGTAACGGTTTTTGTGATATTATTTACTATATAAGTGACTTATTAATGGTTTCTTCATTCACCTCTGCCTTTCTTGTGTTGTGACCTGATATTTGTGAGTGTTTCGTATCGAATCGAGCAACTTAACCCGTTACCTGTGTTTGCATTCCGCGCTGACCAGTTGCAGCTGTAGCGGCGCATCGAAAGCTAAGTAATAATTAATTGTGTGTGTATAGTGATTTTATTTAGGAACTTTAGTAGTCTTCAACCGGTGTTCTTTGTGTTTTCTGGTGAAATAATTTCAGAAAACCTTTTGGGAACTGTTTTCAGTTTCGTTACTGTGTCATTAGACGTTTGATTCTCTTTCTGTATTAGTCTTTTGTTATATTCTCATTTGTTGTTGATTAATACTGTTAATAATAGTAGTTACTTCCCTTGTAGAGTAAGTCTCTGATTATTGTAGTCAGGTTTGTAACATCTTCTTATTGTAGTAGCAGAACTTAGATAAGTAGTTTTCTTGTTTCAATAAGTGTATAATTTTACCATGAGTGAGAAGTGTGGGCTTTGCGTAGGTTCGTGAGTAGTGGATTGCGGTGTAAGACTTGTTCGAAGTATTTTCACTGGGGGGAATGCAGTGGGGAAGCCAGTGGGCATTCTGGTGAGAGCCTCTCCTGGAACTGCAGGTTATGTAGCAAGAGTAAGTTAATAGAGGAGGAGGAGCGTAAGATCTGTGCCCTTCAGGTGCAGTTGAAAATCGCACTGGAGGAGCTAGATAGGATGAGGAGGGAGAAGGGGGTTGGGGAATGGGAGCTGGCTGTTGGCAAGAGATCTGCTAGGAGAAGAAGATTTTCAGATAGTTTTACTATTGGTGTTTGCAATAGGTATGACCAACTGTCAGAGTCTAGTGGAGAGGAATCTCTAGTAGCTGTAGATGTAGGAAGTATGCAGCAGACCTCAGAAGTTACGGTGGCTAGGACAGTTGCAAAGTCGAAGAGGAAGAAGAAGGTTCTGCTGTTAGGTAGTTCTCATGGCAGAGGTGTAGGACAGCAGTTGCAGGAAGTGTTGGGGAGTGAGTACCAGGTCACCAGCATTGTGAAGCCTAATGCAGGATTGGCTCAGGTGACTGTTAACATAGGGTGGTTATGTAGGGATTTTACTAAAGAGGTACTGATTGTGGGTGGGGCTGGTAATAGTATTGATAGGGATGGGGAGTATGATATAGATGGTGACCTGGAAAAGATAGTCACTCAGACTGCCAACACGAATGTGAATTTCGTGGAACTGTTACAGCGTCACGATCAGCCTCATTTTAATATAGCCGTCAGGCGTAATAACATGAGACTTGGGGGTGCGCTGATGACAGAAAGCATGAGTCACATTTAAGTGGTGTTGGTAGAGTCTATCAGCAGGACGGGTTTCACTAGACATGGCCTACACCTCAACAGGTATGGGAAGGGGAGGTTGGCAAAGCTTATAGGTGACAGCATGGGTGGGGGTGGTGGGATCACTCATGGGAAAATTCCTGCAGTAATGGGCGTTAGAGCTGCACCTTTTTTAGATTGAAGTCAGCTGATAAGTATTCCTGCTTAAGGGAAGTCTCTCTAACAAAGGAACCACTTTTGACAAAGCTTAGGTATCCGAGTAATGAGGGAATTAGTATATTAGAGATAATGTTAGTAAACTGCTTACAGATGTTGACTCTGAAATTATTGGTATATCAGAACACTTCTTAAATAAGGAGATAATTCAGAGGCTTCCTTTACCAGGATACACGTAGGCTGGCAGCTTTTCTAGGAGCTCTTTGCGGTGTGGAGGAGTAGCCATGTATGTGAAAAACGGCATCCCATTTGAGTCAATTTATGTTTCAAAGTACTGCACTGAAAAGGTGTTTAATGTTGTGCAGGTTGTTATTTATAGATCTCGAGACTCCGACTTCACAACATTTTTGCTAAAGCTAGAGGAGGTTCTTGGCTCACTTTATAGGAAATACGAAAAGTTAGTTATATGTGGTGACTTCAACATTAATTGTATAAGTGACTGTGCAAGGAAAAGGATGCTGGTAGACTTCCTTAATTCATTTAATCTTATGCAAACCGTATTCTTTCCAACGAGAGTGCAAGGGAACAGTAGAACAACCATAGACAACATTTTTGTTCATTCCTCATTACTAGAAGGGCATTCTGTTAGCAAAAAGGTGAATGGCCTTTCAGATCATGATGCACAAATTTTAACTCTAAAAGATTTTTGTGCTGCAACACATGTTAAATATAGTTATCAACTGTTTAGGAAAGCTGATCCAGTTGCTGTAGAGACCTTTGTAAACCTTATCAAGGAACAAGAGTGGCAAGATGTTTATAGCGCTGATACAGTAGATGATAAATATAATGCTTTTCTAAAGACTTTTCTCGTAATCTTTGAAAGTTGCTTTCCGTTAGTACGTTCAAAACAGTGTACTAGCACAAACAGGCAGCCTGGGTGGCTGACTAGAGGGATAAGAATATCTTGTAGAACAAAGTGGCAATTATATCAAAACGTTAGAAACAGGCAAAATCTAAATGCAGCAGCCCATTACAAACAGTATTGTAAGGTGCTTAAAAATGTTATTAGGAAGGCAAAAAGTATGTGGTACGCAGGTAGAATAGCTAAGTCTCAGGATAAAATTAAAACCATATGGTCAGTCGTAAAAAGTGGCTGGTCTACAGAGACAAGTCGAGGATATACGAGGTGCATTCAACTTCTAAGGCCTCCGATTTTTTTTCTAATTAACTACTCACCCGAAATCGATGAAACTGGCGTTACTTCTCGACGTAATCACCCTGCAGACGTACACATTTTTCACAACGCTGACGCCATGATTCCATGGCAGCGGCGAAGGCTTCTTTAGGAGTCTGTTTTGACCACTGGAAAATCGCTGAGGCAATAGCAGTACGGCTGGTGGATGTGCGGCCATGGAGAGTGTCTTTCATTGTTGGAAAAAGCCAAAAGTCACTAGGAGCCAGGTCAGGTGAGTAGGGAGCATAGGGAATCACTTCAAAGTTGTTATCACGAAGAAACTGTTGCGTAACGTTAGCTCGATGTGCGGGTGCGTTGTCTTGGTGAAACAGCACACGCGCAGCCCTTCCCGGACGTTTTTGTTGCAGTGCAGGAAGGAATTTGTTCTTCAAAACATTTTCGTAGGATGCACCTGTTACCGTAGTGCCCTTTGGAACGCAATGGGTAAGGATTACTCCCTCGCTGTCCCAGAACATGGACACCATCATTTTTTCAGCACTGGCGGTTACCCGAAATTTTTTTGGTGGCGGTGAATCTGTCTGCTTCCATTGAGCTGACTGGCGCTTTGTTTCTGGATTGAAAAATGGCATCCAAGTCTCATCCATTGTCACAACCGACGAAAAGAAAGTCCCATTCATGCTGTCGCTGCGCATCAACATTGCTTGGCAACATGCCACACGGGCAGCCATGTGGTCGTCCGTCAGCATTCGTGGCACCCTCCTGGATGACACTTTTCGCATTTTCAGGTCGTCATGCAGGATTGTGTGCACAGAACCCACAGAAATGCCAACTCTGGAGGCGATCTGTTCAACAGTCATTCGGCGATCCCCCAAAACAATTCTCTCCACTCTCTCGATCATGTCGTCAGACCGGCTTGTGCGAGCCCGAGGTTGTTTCGGTTTGTTGTCACACGATGTTCTGCCTTCATTAAACTGTCGCACCCATGAACGCACTTTCAGCACATCCATAACTCCATCACCACACGTCTCCTTCAACTGTCGATGAATTTCAATTGGTTTCACACCACGCAAATTCAGAAAACGAATGATTGCACGCTGTTCAAGTAAGGAAAACGTCGCCATTTTAAGTATTTAAACAGTTCTCATTCTTACTGCTGGCGGTAAAATTCCATCTGCCATACGGTGCTGCCATCTCTGGGATGTATTGACAATGAACACGGCCTCATTTTAAAACAATGCGCATGTTTCTATGTCTTTCCAGTCTGGAGAAAAAAAATCGGAGGCCTCAGAACTTGAACGCACCTCGTAGAATCAGTGCGTAGTGGGAATGTCCGTGTTACTGATTAGTCGCGTATATGTACAGTATTTAATAATCACTTTCTGAATATTGCAGGTGAACTAAATAGAAACCTAGTCCCAACAGGGAATCACATAGCTCTCTTAGAAAAAAGTGTTCCGAGACTGTTACCTGAAATGCTCCTCCATGATACTGACAAGAGGGAGATTGAGTTAATAATTAAATCACTAAAGACCAGGAACTCTCATGGACATGACGGGGTATCTAGCAGAATACTGAAATATTGTTCTATGTATGTTAGTCCAGTACTTAGCCATATCTGTAACTTTTCCTTAAGGAGTGATCGGTTTCCTAACCGTACTTGGTAGTGAAGCCACTTTATAAAAAGGGAGACAGGGATAATGTTGACAATTTTAGACCTATTTCTATGCCATCGGTGTTTGTTAAAGTTATCGAGAAGGTTGTATATACAAGGTTACTGGAGCATTTAAATTCAAGTAATTTGCTTTCAAATGTACAGTTTGGTTTTGGAAATGGTTTAACAACTGAAAATGCTATATTCTCTTTTCTCTGTGAGGTTTTTGACGGATTAAATAAAAGGTTGCGAACGCTAGGTGTTGTCTTTGATTTAACGGAGGCTTTTGACAGTGTTGACCACAAAATATTACTGCGGAAGTTGGACCATTATGGAGTAAGGGGAGTAGCTTACAATTGGTTCGCCTCTTACTTTATGAACAGAAAGCAGAAGGTAATTCTCCGCAATATTGTGATGTTCAGTCCCAATGGGGCACTGTTAAGTAGGGCGTTCCCCAAGGGTCGGTTCTGGGGCCACTGCTGTTTTTTATTTATATAAATGATATGCCTTCTAGTATTACAGGTGATTCAAAAATATTTCTGTTTGCTGATGACACCAGCTTGGTAGTGAACGATCTTGTGTGTAATATTGAAACAGTATCAAATAATGTAGTTCATGAAATAAGTTCATGGCTTGTGGAAAACAATTTGATGCTAAATCACAGTAAGACTCAGTTTTTACGGTTTATAACTCACAATTCAACAAGAACCAATATTTTGATCAGACAGAATGGGCATTTTATAAGCGAGACGGAACGGTTCAAGTTCCTAGGCGTTCGGATAGATAGTAAGCTTTTGTGGAAAGCCCACGTCCAGGATTTAGTTCAGAAACTAAATTCTGCTTTATTTACCATTAGGACAGTATCTGAAATAAGTGACAGTTCAACACGAAAAGTAGTCTACTTCGCATATTTTCATAAGCTTATGTCGTATGGTATTATTTTTTGGGGTAATTCTTCTGATTCAAAACGGGTATTTTTGGCTCAAAAACGGGCTGTTCGAGCTATATGTGGTGTAAGTTCGAGAACCTTTTGTCGACCCCTATTCAATAGTCTGGGAATTCCGACATTGCCCTCGCAGTATATATTTTCTTTAATGTCGTTTGTTGTTAGCAATAATAGCCTATTCCCAAGAGTTAGCAGCTTTCACTCAGTTAATACTAGGCAGAAATCAAATCTGCATGTGGAATGCACTTCCTTGACTCTTGTGGAGAAAGGAGTGCAGTATTCTGCTTCATCCATTTTCAATAAGCTACCACAATAACTCAAAAATCTTAGCAGTAGCCCAAACTCTTTTAAGTCTAAACTTAAGAGATTCCTCATGGCTCACTCCTTCTATTCTGTCGAGGAGCTCCTGGAAGAGCTAAAAAATTAAGCAAATTCCAGTGTTACATTGTTATTTTCTTTATTTAAACTTAAGACTTGTCGCCTGACTATGTTTTTTATATTTCATTTTATCCGTTCCTACTATCAAGTTATAATTCCATGTATTGACTCGTTCCATGACCATGGAGACTTGCCTTAATTTGGTCCCACGGAACAATAAATAAATAAATAAATAAAAAGTAATTGTTTTTTAGTTTCATTACATTGCTCGGCAACGGCTGTAATCTGTTCAGTAAGCTGTTCAATAGAGGTGTCAAGTTTTTTATTAATTTGTTTGATCGACCTGTCATGCTTTTCATTCGACTGTTTGAAACTTTCATTAAGTTGTTTGAAATTGTTGTCGTGTTTTTCATTCGACTGTTTAAGATTTTCATTAAGTTGTTTCTTCGATTCATTAATTTGTAGCAATAGTGCCATAACTTGATCCAGGGCCAAAATTACCGACTCTTTTTTCTGTGCTGTGTGATGATGTATCTGCATGTGTCACGTTTTGTGTAACCATTTGGTCATTGTCTGATTCACAAAAAGGTTTTGCAATTATATGTGCACTGTTGGTCACCGCATCGAAATCAAATAAATCTGACATATTTTGAGTATATTGTTCATTTTCGTGAGAAACCATTATCTGTTCATTGTGTAGATTTTGCAAATCAGGTGTGTCATACTGGGCAGAGTTCATTGTAGCGGAACGTGCCGTGTCATCAATTATCGTTAAATTTAGTGTCGGCTTAACTGAATTTGTTTGTTCATCATTTGGATTAAAATCATTACTGGTGGTCGGCACGCACTGATTATCTGTAATTGGAAGATCATCATTATGACACTCAGTGTCGCTAGTATTATCAGTCAAATTATTTAAGTCGGCTTTTTCACTCATTACGGATCGCGATGTACTGTTAGCAGTTTTCGCGGCATTTTCACAACCCAAAGGTAGGCAAAAAATCAAAGACAAAGTAAAATGGAACAAATACTATAACAACAAAGAGAAATAAATTGCCGATGATCTGTGAAAGAAAGAGTGACAAATTAGTACATGCGTTGAGCCAGATGCAAACTACATTTAACATTAAGTAAATAAGAGCAGATATATAACTGACTACTTCTCAGAAATTCACAAAAATACGATCCTGGCCGGTTGTCGCCAAGTGTAACCTCCACACAGTTAAAATAATTATTTATAACATTCACATTTAGAGTAACCTCTCCACAATAAAAATATGTATATGGCATTTACATTTAGTGTAACCTCTCCACAGATAAAAAATATTTATAACAACCTCCCAACAATAAAAAAATATAATTATAGCATTCACATTCAGCGTAACCTACCAACAGATAAATTCCGTAACCTACCAATAATAAAAATGTGACTAATCTCTCAATAGAATTGTGGCTCACTTAAAACCTTTGAATAATTGACTGTGAATTTAAACTGGTGAATTTTGGACGTCAGCAGTGCTGCATCATGGCCCTAAAAGATAAGGTCGCCGGATAACGCATATATATATCTGATCCTATAACAAATTTTCTGGCACAGCCCAGTGCAACGCTGGCCGATAGATTTGTCATGTATAAAAAGAAACAACTGATTTTTCTTTACAATAATCGGGATGACCATTGATTGGAGAAATTAGTAAATTCTTTAAATTGAGATGAATGATTATCAAAAGTTAATTTTTTTATAAGAAAGATTATTATTATGAGATTTTTTAAAAACATTTACATGGGGCTTGACATAACAATAGTACATATGCGCAAGGCTGCTTTTACCTTATACTACAACGCTCTGGCTCTGCCATCGCTCCCAACGACCGGCCGAGCCAACTCCACACACACGACTGCTGGCTACTACTACTGCAGTCGCAGTCAACACTGCTCTCTGGTCTGAGATTCTCTTATAGCTTACATATCGCAGGCAGCGCGTGAGCAGTCCATCGAAATTATATCTGCTCGAGTGCGCTAGCAACAAATTCCGTAATCATGGACCTCCTACAACTCATATTCCTTTCAAAAACGACGAATGTTAAACTTTTATCAGGTTTTGTCTTAATTACAAGTATGAGACGTGTTTCAGCTTTTCCATTATCTAACTGTTGGTTGGAACGTCTTCTTCTTCATCATCATTTTCTTCCAGCAGTAAGTGCAAAAACAAATCGCAATCATTAATTTGACAAACGCCCGTCTACTTGCACAATCTGTACACAACTGACCTCTAACATATTTGCACTTGGCGCTGTCAGGCAGCGCACTCAAGCAAAACAATTTTAATTCTATTTCTCCATGCTGTAGAGAGATGTGGCTTTCCTTTCAACTTTAAAAACAATTTCGGTATGTTAGCTACATTTAGAGTACAGCAACCGAACGTAAAGTTTCCTGTGACGTCATTTTTCACTGCAAACACCTCAAATTCTATGCTGCAGAGTACTTCGAAATTAAATACCACAGTAATTACAACCAGTACCGAAAAAATAAACAATTCATCATCGAGCCGTGATATAAGAGACGAAAGAAAACAATTTTGTGCGCCGATTAGTTTCCTCTGAATCGAATAAGAGGCACTGTACACTGTAGTAATGAAAATGCCCAAATGATAAACAAGTCGTATTTAATTTTTTAAGGGAACATGAGAACGTCTGTCCAAAAAGTAGCTACAGTAGTTGACGTACTTTTCCTTCATTTATGTACAGTACTTTTACAATTTATTGGGCTTTTGTCGTTTAGAGGAAGAAAATCGGGAAACTAATTTTTCTCATTTTGTGCTATCAGTCAGTTAGTGGTAACCGCCTGTTACTTTCCTGAGGCTTTCTTTCTTACTAATGCTCATAATATATCTCTAACTTTAACAGTATATCAAACGATTGTTTACCAGCCCAGCAGCTAAAATTCACTACTAATAAAATTAACAATACGTATCATTTTGCCTTTGGCTTCAGACCTAGCTGTTTACGTGGTTTCAGAATAACAAACTTCCGTGTATGTGCACTAATTTAGGGGCATGGATTGCATCCGAATGACCATTCTTTATACTCTCTCTTCTGTGACTGAGACACTGTCTGCTTCTGTCTCTGCCCGGTAGAGTTTGTATAGTCGGTAAACCACCGTTCTTGCTTCTTAACGGAATACTTGCACGTTTGCTTTATGTCACCTTCATAAATACTGTAGTGGTTAAGGAACTTCACCATACCTAAACTGATATTAAAATCAACTCTATGTGTTTTACATGTGCCTCAATTCACGTTCTACAAGCAGACGAACGAAAATAACACTAGAGATTTTCTGGAGGGTCACGTGGTAAATCTCTTCTACATCTATATCTACATCCGTACTCAGCAAGCGACCTGACAGTGTGTGGCGGAGGGTACTTTGAGTACCTCTATAGGTTCAATTCCAGTCTCGTATTGTTCGTGGAAAGAAAGATTGTCGGTATGCCTAATCTCTCTGATTTTATCCTCATGGTCTCTTCGGGAGATATACGTAGGAGGGAGCAATATACTGCTTCACTCCTCGGTGAAGGTATGTTCTCGAAAGTTCAACAAAAGCCCGCACCGAGCTACTGAGAATCTCTCTTGCAGAGTTTTCCACTGGAGTTTATCTATCATCTCTGTAACGCTTTCGCGACTGCTAAATGATCCTGTAAGGAAGCGTGCTGCTCTCCGTTGGATCTTCTCTATCTCTTCTATCAACCCTATATGGTACGGATCCCACACCGGTGAGCAGTATTCAATCCGTGGGCGAACAAGTGTACTGTAACCTACTTCCTTTGTTTTTGAACTGCATTTCCTTGGGATTCTTCCAATGAATCTCAGTCTGGCATCTGCTTTACCGACGATTAATTTTATATGGTCATTCCATTTTAAATCACTCCTAATGCCTACTCCCAGATAATTTACGGAATTAACTGCTTCCAGTTGCTGACGTGCTATATCGTAGCTAAATGATAAAGGATCTTTCTTTCTATGTATTAGCAGCACATTACACTTGTCTACATCAAGATGCAATTGCCATTCCCTGCACCATGCGTCAATTCGTTGCAGATCCTCCTGCATTTCAGTACAATTTTCCATTGTTACAAACCTCTCGATATACTACAGCATAATTCGCAAAAAGCCTCAGTGAACTTCCGATGTTATCCACAGGGTCATTTATATACCGAGTGATCAAAAAGTTAGTATAAATTTGAAAACTGAATATATCACGGAATAATGTAGATAGAGAGGTACAAATTGACTCACTTGCTTGGAATGACTTGGGGTTTTATTAGAAAAAAAGAAAATAGAAAAGTTCAAAAAATGTCCGACAGATGGCGCTCCATCTGATCAGAATAGCAATTATTAGCATAACAAAGTAAGACAAAGCAAATATTATGTTCGTTACAGGAAATGCTCAATATGTCCACCATCATTCCTCCACAATAGCTGTAGTCGAGGAATATTGCCTTGAACAGCACTGTAAAGCATGTCCGCAGTTATGGTGAGGCATTGGCGTCAGATGTTGTCTTTCAGCATCCCTAGAGATGTCAGTCAATCACGATACACTTGCGACTTCAGGTAACCCCAAAGCCAATAATCGCACGGACTGAGGTCTGGGGACCTGGGAGGCCAAGCATGACGAAAGTGGCGGCTGAGCACACGATCATCACCAAACGACGCGCGCAAGAGATCTTTCACGCGTGTAGCAATACTTTGTTTTTTTTTTGTTCTAACAAAACACCATGTTATTCCAAGCATGTGTGTAAATTTTTACCTCTCTATCCACATCATTCCGTGGTTTATTCAGTTTTCAAATTTATACTGACTTTTTGATCACTCGGTGTATTGTGAATAGCAATGATCCTACGACACTCCCCTGCGGCACACCTGAAATCACACTTACTTCGGAAGACTTCTCTCCATTGAGAATGACATGCTGCGTTATACAGAGAAAAACAAATTAAAACTAGTCTACCCTTCCGGAACCCTAGAAATCTCGCAACTTGATACAGGATAGGAGGTGGGCCGAGTCCAAGATGTAAGCGTGTCATGTTTCATTCCGAATCGGGCAGGCAGCTGCCACGAAGGGAACAAGCAGACATAGTGGAGACGTGGTAAAAACGCTGTTAAGGTAATTGGCAAAATACGCGCGATAATGAGATCTGCGCGCAACCTCCACATTTGCAAACTGCTAGAATCACCAAACAAGAAGTCGCGAGTGATGAGCCCTCTACAAAAATATGCCAAAGTCCCGAAGAACCGACCGACGCTTCAAACCACTTGATACAGTCGGAGTCAATAACATGCAGCGGCACTCGTAGAGAACACGCGACCATTTGTCGCCACAACAACCAGACATTCACAACGGCTACACAGTTGAGTCTGTGAAGAACATCGCCGACACTGCGACAGACGGCGTGGAGGGAAGTGTCCGCCAGCCCTGCGACATGGAGCCGCTGATTGCTTTCATACTTCCAGCAGGTCACATGTTACCAAGTCGATCTTATATGCGTCTGAAAGAAACTGTGATGAATGTACCGCCAAATCACAGTCCGCCGCAACAAAGGTAATTTGCCTCCTAGGCGCTACAGGCGACACAACGCAGGAAAAGGATGTGGAAATCCTTCGCCTGCGGCAGGCGCATTTGTGGGAGATCGGCGACAGCACATCTGAGTTCCACAGTGAAGGCTGCGATGTGTGCAAACGCAGACCTGATGATACCAACCGAGGCCGGAAGATAGACGGATATTGGTACAAGAGCGGCAAGTAAATGGTGCGCCATGTAAACTGCAGCCGCACGATAGCGGATGTTTGTAAGACCTAACCCCCCTACACTCGTGGGTCGAGTGAGGGCGTCGCAGCGAACTTTGGATCCAGCCGTCAGAAAATATCTGAAGTCCGCTTGAATACAACGTCCTATCGTAATCAGCAGCGGTAGAATCTGCGCAATATGAACCACTCTGGATGCTACATAGGCATTCAGGTAGACAAAGCGCTGCAAACGTTCGAGGCAGGGTAGGGAGCTGTGACTGATCATCATATGGGTAATTCTCAAAACGCGACGAAAGTTGACCGCCGCTGTACGGCGTGTTGATGACGTAGAGGTGATACCACGATAACGGAGATGTTGGACACGGGATAGCCCGCGACCAATAGACAGCGCTGTGGATTCTCTGCTAAGCACGCGGACGCCACTGACGGAAGTTGGACGGAATATCCTGCCGAGGGTATGGGGCGATTAGAGTAGGGAGAGTATTCTAACTATACTAACATGAATAACAAGGCAAAAACTGTAACATAACTATAAATGTATTGTACCGTAGATTGATAATTAACATAAATAAACACTGTTACAGAAACATGCAATAAAATTTGTACACAGCGGGGATAGGCAGCCTTTGACGAGGCATGGATGTGATTCACATGCGTACCTAAGCTCATGGGCCACCTTGTCACGTAACATAACGGAAGCGCTCCAGTACACGAAGTCAAAACTATAACGACTGTAAAGTGAATATTTATGGAGCGACGCACTGATATGAATGACACCCATTTCCTGACAGTCCAACAACTTACGCTTCAAAACATTTTTGAGCGTACATTCCTTTTATATTCACCCCTTCTTCAGGGGTTCACACTCATTTACGCTTCGAGAACTTTGTTTCTTTACTAACGATGTTTTAAAATAGCAGTCTTAAGAATATCCGTTGCAGAATTCTGCAATGTTTTTAGCAAAGAAAGGATGTTCAAGATGCGTAAATAAAGGTAAATGTCTGAAGACGGAATGCCAAGCTTCTTGATACGTCATAACATAAAATCAAACGCCTTTAGAAAGCAACTGGCTGCAGCTATTTCATTATAAATTACCTTCACTTTAAACAGTTGCATTGTTCTTAATACGTCCACAGCGGACAAGAATTCTTTACTAATGTCAGTACGAGGCAGAACAGAAATACAAAATACAGGAATGAGACAGGATATCTCAATAGACAAACAATTACGCTAAAGGAATTTTGCGATATTTTGTCAGAATCAGGCCATTTGAATGTTTGGAATTTTGTATGTTAATAATCACAAACATGGTCAGCAAGCATTTTTTAAATATTTGTCCAAAACTAGTTTTGGTCACTGATCATCTAGGCACTGGATTTTTCGGTAACAATAAATGAAGCCATCATTTCTCTGTTAATTTTAAAAGATTAAAAGCTAGCACGTATGGGCTACGTTAGACAGAAGTCAATCTGGAAAAATACGAACAACAGAATGACGAATTTTAAAATCCAATAATACTTGCCCTCACACGCCAAATACGCATTGGCAATATTGAGAGTATTTTGGTCGGCATCAATACTGTCCATTTGTATTTCCAGTGTTGACGTAAGGTAATATCCACCCTCAGACGGTCATTATGCTGACACATTCACAGTAATACTGGGCGTGTGAGAGCGGCTTAACTTCCGTGTGACATTCCTATGTGCGGGGTGGAGTGCAAGGCGAGCGTCTCGTTCTGCTGCAGACAGGATTGAAACAAGTCGAGGTCGGACCCGTCCACCCGTGGTACACATTGCAGATCCCGTTAATGTAGTGAAGTGTCCGGCTACTTATTGTGTAAAAAATTAGAAATGTCCCTTTGGCAAGACGTTGAAGTGGCATCCCGAATTTTGGTAACGCAACTGGTTTCCGAATGGTGGCCGCACCAACATACTAGAACCTGATGATGACATAATGTTGCTGTAGCAACTTACAGGAACCGGCACCATTATGCGATCATCCAGAGATGATCCACAAGAGCAGTGTTACACAAAGTATCTACTGTCCATTGCTGAAGATGGTGTACCTCTTTCTGTTGTACGTGTATAAGGAGCAGTCGAATGAAAACGAGACAGTTGGAATACATATAAGCAAACTGCTTATTATTTCAAAACTAATGGTCACAACTGTTAATATACAGGGTGATTCAAAAAGAATACCACAACTTTAAAAATGTGTATTTAATGAAAGAAACATAATATAACCTTCTGTTATACATCATTACAAAGAGTATTTAAAAAGGTTTTGTTTTCACTCAAAAACAAGTTCAGAGATGTTCAATATGGCCCCCTCCAGACACACGAGCAATATCAACCCGATACTCCAACTCGTTCCACACTCTCTGTAGCATATCAGGCGTAACAGTTTGGATAGCTGCTGTTATTTCTCGTTTCAAATCATCAATGGTGGCTGGGAGAGGTGGCCGAAACACCATATCCTTAACATACCCCCATAAGAAAAAATCGCAGGGGGTAAGATCAGGGCTTCTTGGAGGCCAGTGATGCAGTGCTCTGTCACGGGCTGCCTGGCGGCCGATCCATCGCCTCGGGTAGTTGACGTTCAGGTAGTTATGGACAGATAAGTGCCAATGTGGTGGCGCTCCATCCTGCTGAAATATGAATTGTTGTGCTTCTTGTGCGAGCTGAGGGCTGCGAACAAATGCTTGCTGGGATGCGTGCTACATTTTCATCACTCGTTCTCGGCCGTCCAGAACTTTTCCCTTTGCACAAACACCCATTCTCTGTAAACTGTTTATACCAACGTTTAATACACCACCTATCAGGAGGTTTAACACCATACTTCGTTCGAAACGCACGCTGAACAACTGTCGTCGATTCACTTCTGCCGTACTCAATAACACAAAAAGCTTTCTGTTGAGCGGTCGCCATCTTAGCATCAACTGACGCTGACGCCTAGTCAACAGCGCCTCAAGCGAACAAATGTACAACTAAATGAAACTTTATAGCTCCCTTAATTCGCCGACAGATAGTGCTTAGCTCTGCCTTTTGTCGTTGCAGAGTTTTAAATTCCTAAAGTTGTGGTATTCTTTTTGAATCACCCTGTATTTTTACCACTGTGAGAGGAGACGTCTCGTGGTCGTGCGGTAGCGTTCTCGCTTCCCACGCCCGGGTTCCCGGGTTCGATTCCCGGCGGGGTCAGGGATTTTCTCTGCCTCGTGATGGCTGGGTGTTGTGTGCTGTCCTTAGGTTAGTTAGGTTTAAGTAGTTCTAAGTTCTAGGGGACTTATGACTACAGCAGTTGAGTCCCATAGTGCTCAGAGCCATTTGAACCATTTAGAGGAGACGGCCAATGATTTCATGGAAAAATGCTTGACATTGTCTGCGGAACCATGACTGTAGCCAGGCGTACTGCTCTTCTAAGCAAATCGACCACCATGAATGTCTTCCTTCAGGGCTCCGAAAATAAGAAAATCGCATTGGGAGAGATCGGTACACTACAGAAGGTATGTAAGGCCTTCTCTGCGAAACTCCTTCAGCGTACTTGAAAAAACCATGACAACATATGCGCGGACGTTAACCGTCAACACTCCTGAGTGTTTGGACTTGATGGCGGGCTTAATTTTTTGGCAAAGGTTTACGTACCGCTGTGTGTTAATTGTAGAGACGTACCTGTTGTGTTAAGCACGCTGCAGAAGCTTCACTGGAAAACGTAAACACAAGCTCTACATACGATTCCCATATTTTTGGAGCCCGAAAGAAAGACACTCATGGGCGTCGATTTTCCTTGGACGAAGAGGTGCACGAGTGGGTTCATTCTGGTTCTCGCAGGCAACTGCAAATATTTTTCAATAAAGACACTGAGTGGATGTCTCACGGTGGAGTAAGTGTATTAACAGCTAGAGCGATTACTTTTGAAACAATAAACAGTTCACTTACTTTTTCTCCTTCTATCTTGTTTTCTACTGACTGCCGTCAAACACGGTCCAATCACATGAATATGGTGACCGGTAGCAGTGGAGGACATATAAGACATGGAGGGGGAACGCGGGAAACACTGCTGTCGTAATGCGGAAGTGGAGCAATTTATCTGACGTACGAAAGGGCATGATCATTGGCTTTCGGACAACTGTGGGAAGCATTTCTGACATGGCTAAGATTGTGAATGTTCACATGCAGCTCCGGTTGAAGTGTAGCAAGCGTGGCAAAATGGCGCCATCCAAAACTGGCGCCGAGGGAAATGTGGTGCACCACGCACTGTAGAGGGCAGGGGTGAGAGACAGCTGCGAAAACGTGTACGGACGAATAGACGTACAACTCTTGAGCAACAGACCGCCCGGATCAACCAAGGGGCTACGAACAGTGCCTCATCAACAACCGTTCAGCGAACGTTCCTGCGTACGGGCCTCTGCAGCAGGCGCCTGGTTGATGCTCCCATGCTGACTGCTCATCGGTGACGAAGGCTGAAATTTAGGCGCCATTACTGCACCTTGACGTCCAGATGAATCAGATTTTACGCTCCATCGGGCAGATGGCCGTTGGCGTGTACGGCCCTGCAACAATCGTCGGGAGGGTGCAGGCCGGAGGAGGGAGTGTTATGGTCTGAGAAATGTTCTCGTGGCATTCCCTGGGTTATCTAGACACGGCACTGGAGTCGGTACGACTCCATATCACTTTCGGTACCTTCCAGAACCTCACTGACTCTTCCTTCACGTCTGCCCTGCAAAAGTGGGGTATTCAGTCTTTTGACAGGTGGTCACGTTAACACGACTGGACGTTTGTAAATGCACCTAAGTGGTAAATTAATTAATTGGCATATAGTTGAATAACCCTTTTGTCCCTCCTCAAAGATCATGCGATTGACGACTGAAGGTTTCTGTCTTCATCGACCGACAAAGTAACGTCGAGATATAGGCGTTTCACGTAGTGGCCATCTCTCCTCGATTCATGATGTCTCCTCTTGTACAGAGCATAAACACGTGTAGTGCAAAGCTTTGCTCTTATTCAAGTGGATGGAGAAGGAAATCCGGCTGAAGCTTGTTTTTATGTTTTGGCAATATTAAAACGAAACATTCCCTCAGACTTCTTTCAGATTCTCTCCCTGAAAATGGAGAGAGATTTAAAAAGAGCTTATAACAGTGTAAAATAACTAGGAAACGGCTTCCGTCCGCTTATTGGCCCTTGTGCAGCTACTTTAACAGCCCAGATCCTCGGGGAACTGCAAGCCGGGCTGGGCGCGGCGCGTCTGCCGCTCCTTAATGACGCCATTTAAGCCGCTCAGCCGTGGAGAGGTAGTCCTCCAGCAGCGCGCTTAGGGCGGTCGCCACTCTTCGGCAACCACTCCTGCCCACGCGTATTTTACTGTCTGACGACTGTTCCTGTTTGCATACCTTCTTTATTTCTCCTTCACATTCAACCGTATGGACTCTGCAAGTAAGCTTACTGGATGAAATATTAGTCACCAACTTCAAAAAGCCCACCGGTCGTTTTGGGTCGCTGTACACTATATAGAAGTGGTACCAGGCAGTCATATGGCTCCCCATCACTGTTGTAAGTCATGGAAGTGAAGTGATGTATATTTTCGAAGTGGTGCATACCGTTTTCGCCCGAAAATAAGCAGTACTTTTTATCCAAATTTCGTCCTAGAAAGCTCTAGGTGCATTCACTGGATGTAAACTGGTGGCAAGGCACTTTAATATGCAGCAATTGCATTCTAGATCCATATATCTGCTGACAGTGTAGCTATCATCAGAGCATTATAAACAGTCTTGGAGTTACATTGGAGTTTGTCGTTATAGTTACGTTCAGTCTACATGACTACTTATAATAACGCACTGCAGATAACTGCACTGCCCATTGAAATATAGATCTGCAATTCAATAAAAGGGACAGATCACATCATGATTTGTGCATATCTTCTTTCTTTCCTGTATTACATCACAGTCCTGGGGCACAATATTTTCATGGAATCAAACATGATTGGTGTCAGCATTGTGTAGGGCTAACAATCTCGTTTCGTTGGCTTATACTTATGATCCAGTTTTAGTTGGATACCGGTAAGGAAGTCTGATTTATGTCAATATGAACGACCATTTAGCAAAAAGAATCACCAGTCCAAGGAATTCGGCAAGGTTATGATGCAAGGTTGAAACTTACATTTGTGCGTCATGCCAAAACTACAACGAACAGAGGCCAGAAGAAAGAGTGAACTGGACATACCTAATGTGCGACTGGTTTGCTTCAGAAGGAAAGTGGAGGAAGACAGTTTCAACCAGAAAATTATTCAGCGGACCAAAATGTGGCAAATAACCGGAACTTGAAGTTTCAGGTTCTTTCCTTTGTGACAGGTAAGAGAAAAGATGAGATGCCTATCTCAGAAGAAGTAATTCAACTGAAGGCCTTTTAAATCACAGGAATCTTAAGTGACCAAGGAGAATTCCTTTCGTTACATCTGTTTATGCGAAGAAATGGCCTTACCCCCCCCCCTTCGAAGTACTATACTAGCTCAGAGAATACCAGCAGATTTCGAGGAGAAAACTGGTTAACTTCCAGCGCTAAGGCATCCGGTTGCGAAAGTGTCATTTATATCCTTTTTATCAGACTGGAAATGCTGACGGAACGCCAGTATTTTTTATAAGCCGATCAGTAGGCCATTAGAAATGAAGGAAGTTAAAGGTATCCCGATAAGATGAACCGAGAATGAATAATATAGAACAACGGTATGTTACCTGTTACAGCAGATGGCGGAAAGGCGTATACTTATGGCAATCTGAAAAGAAAAACTATACCCAAATATAACTTCCCTAAGGGCTTAATGACTCGCTACGAAGAAAAGGGCTGGTTGACAGCTGAAGTAATTTTCAACTGGCTGTCCACTGTTTGGAATCGCAAACCTGGAGCACTGCTCGCTGAGAGACATGTCAGTTTTAGATGCCTTTAAGGAACATCAAACTGCTGAACTAAAAAGTGAACTTAGTGCACAAAAGACACACCTTGCCATAATACCTGGATGAATAAATTCAAAACTACAGGAGCTAGACGTAGCCATGAACAAGACGTTCAAAGTTAAGCTTCAAAAAATGTATTCAGATTGCCCCTGGAAGAAGATTATATCATTACACCATACGTATGGACTGAAAATGGATAAATCCATTGAGATAAGCGACTCTGACAAAGGGCAGATTATTATTATGCAGAGCCTGTAAACA
Source organism: Schistocerca nitens (assembly GCF_023898315.1). NCBI lineage: Eukaryota > Metazoa > Arthropoda > Insecta > Orthoptera > Acrididae > Schistocerca > Schistocerca nitens. Next base: position 782,953,041 of record NC_064614.1, on the reverse strand, counting down.
AGAATGTCGAAAACGGTGAAGCTGGTAGAACGTTCAAGTGCTACCGCCGTGAAAAACTGCGGAAAGAGGTAGGTGGATACTGAAACTACCACTAGCCGCCAAATTTAAATGGTTGAACGTCCACGAGTCTTCACAGAACATGGGTTCGGAGGCTCGTCTCTCCGGTAAAGTAAGATAAATGGTGATCTGTGGCATCTCTACCGAAAGAGCACAATGCTGGAACACGCACAAGTGTTTCGGAGTACGTTGTACATAGCTGAATTTGGATCTCCGAAGCAGACCACACCTACGTGTTCCATGTTAGCACAATGACATCGTCAATTGCGATTGCAGTGGGCACGAAACCATCGGGATTCGATAGTCGGTCAGTGAATCACATATTTGGTACACTAGGTTGCTGGTTGTCTCCACAAACGCCGTCATCGAGGTGAACGGCAGCTCGAAACGTGCAACGCGTCGCGGATGTAGGCTACTGGGAGCAGTGTTACGCTCCTGCGCTTACAGGGGACCTGTGGTAGTAATCGAAGATACGCTGGCTGCTGCGAACCAATTTGCCGTGTCTCGGAGTCAGAAACGTGCAACACTGGTTTGAAGAGCGTTGTGGTGAATTCACGCTGACGTTTCGGCTACTAGATTTACCTGATGTGAATCTTGTGGAAACGATGTGGATCGCTATCGGACGCCAACAGCGCGTGTGGAAAAGTGGGCCGTTAAGAAACTTTCTGGCAGATTAAAGCTGTGTGCTGGACCGAGACTCGAACTGGCAGAAGTAAAGCTGTGAGGACGGAGCGTAAGTCGTGCTTGGGTAGCTGAGATGGTAGAGCACTTGCTGGCGAATGGCAAAGGTCCCGAGTTCGAATCTCGGTCCGACACACGGTTTTAATCTGCCAGAAAGTTTCATATCAGCGCACACTCCGCTGCAGAGTGAAAATCTCATTTTAAGTGGGCCGTTATTTCAGCGAACTTCATGGCCTGTCCGTAGATACCTAACGCCACATACCTCCACACACCTAACAGAAAACTTTCGGATTCCTGATACACAGAAGCAGTTCCAAAGACGGCGAAACAAGCTATTAAGAAGTTGGTATCAGTGTTTTGGCTCATCAATGTATGGTACTAGTGTGTTAGGTGTCACTGTCACGCATCATGTTGTTGTTGTGGTCTTCAGACCAGAGACTGGTTTGATGCATCTCTCCATGCGACTCTATCTTTTACAAACTTCTTCATCTCCAAGCAACTACCGCACCCTTCATCCTTCTGAATCTGCTTAGTATATTCATCTCTTGGTCTCCATCTACGATTATTACCCTCCGCGCTGCCCTCCAGTACTACATTGGTTATCCCTTGATGCCTCAAAACATGTCCTACCAACCGATCCCTACTTCTAATCAAGTTGTGCCACAAATTCCTCTTCTCCCCACTTCTATTCAGTACCTCCTCATTAGTTATGTGATCGTACCATCTAATCTTCACCATTCTTCTGTAGCACCACATTTCGAAAACTTCTATTCCCTTCTTGTCTAGACTAGTTATCGTCCATGTTTCACTTGCATACGTGGCTACACTCCATACACATACTTTCAGAAAAGACTTCCTGACAGTTAAATCTCTATTCGATGCTAACAAATTTCTCTTTTTCAGAAACTATTACCTTGCCATACCCAGTCTACATTTTCTATCTTCCCTACCTCGACTGTCATCAGTTATTTTGCTTCCCAAACAGCAAAACTCATGTACCACTATAAGTGTCTGATATCCTAATCTAATTCCCTCAGCATCACGTAACTTAATTCGACTGCATTCCATTATCCTCATATTGCTTTTGTCGATGTTCATCTTATATCCTCTTTTCGAGACACTGCCCGTTACTTTCCTCTGCTTCCGCAGGTCCTTAGCTGTCTCTGACAGAATTACAATGTTGACGGCAAACCTCAAAATTTTTATTTCTTCTCCATGGATGTTAATTCCTACTCCAAATATTTCTTTTGTTTCATTTACTGCTAGCTCAATACACATATCATTATATATATATATATATATATATATATATATATATATATATATATATATGTATATGTATATCAGAACAAATGTTTACGGTAGATAAACTGTGTAAAAAAAAGTATCCGGGCACCTGGCTGAAAATCAGTTACAAGTGCGTGGCGCACTCCATCGGTAATGCCGAAATTCAGTATGGCGTTGGCCAACCCTTAGCCTTGATAATAGCTTCCACTCTCGCAGGCGTACATTCAGTCAGGTGCTGGAAGGTTTCTTGGGGAATGACAGCCCATTCTTCACGGAGAGCTGCACTCAGGAGAGGTAACGATGTCGGTCGGTGAGGCCTAGCACGAAGTCAGCGTTCCAAAGCTTCCCAAAGGTGTTCTATAGGATTCAAGTAAGGACTCTGTACAGGTCAGTCCATTACAGGGCTGTTATTGTCGTGCAACCACTCTGCCACAGTCCATGCATTATGAACAGATGCTCGATCGTGCTGAAAGATGCAATCGCCATCCCCGAATTGCTCTTAAACAGTGGGACGCAAGAAGGTGCTTAAAACATCAGTGTGGGCGTGTGCTGTGATAGTGCCATGCCAAACAACAAGGGGTGCAAGCCCCCTCCATGGAAAACACGACCACACCATAACACCACCGCCTCTTACTGTTGGCACTACACACACTGGCAGATGACGTTCACGGGGCATTCGCCATATGCACAACCTGCCATCGGATCGCCACGTTGTGTGCCGTGATTCGTCACTCCACACAACGTTTTTCCACTGTTCAATCGTCCAATGTTTACGCTCATTACACCTAGCGAGGCGTCGTTTGGCATTTACTGGCGTGATGTGTGGGTTATGAGCAGGCGATCGACCATGAAATCTAAGTTTTCTCACCTCTCGCCTAACTGTCATAGTACTTACAGTGGATCCTGATGCAGTTTGGAATTCCTGTGTGATGGTCTGAATAATGTCTGCCTATTATACATTACGACCCTGTTCAACTGTCGGCGATCTCTGTCAGTCAAGAGCCGAGATCAGCCTATACGCTTTTGTGCTGTACGTGTCCTTTCACGGCTCCAGTTCACTATCACATCTGAAACAGTGGGTCTAGAGATGTTTAGGAGTGTGGAAATCTCGCATACTGACGTATGATACAAGTGACACTCCATCACCTGACCACTTTCGAAATCCGTGAATTCCGCGGAGTGCCCCATTATGCTCTCTCACGGCCTCTAATGACTACTGAGGTCGCTGATTTGGAGCACCTGGCAGTAGCTAGCAGCACAATGCACCTAATATGAAAAAGTATTTTTTGGGGGTGTCCGGATACCTTTGATCACATAGTGTACCTATGTCTTTATTTTATGTTATTTTCTTTTGGATCGCCAGCATTTTGACTGGTTTGATGCGGAAAGCCAACTTCTTCAACTCATTGTAGCAATTTGAACCTACGTCCTCAATTATTTATTGGATGACTTCGATCTTTGGTTTCCTCTACAGTTTTTATCCTCTACAGCTCGATCTAGTACCATGGAAGTCATTCCCTGATCACTTAACGGATGTCCTATCATCCTGTCCCTTCTCCTTGTCAGTGTTTTTCACTTATTTCTTTCCTTTCCGATTTTCTGCAGAACGTCTTCTTTCTTTATCATATCAGACCACATAATTTTCAGTATTCGCCTGCAGCACCACATCTCAAATGCTTTGATTCTCTTCAGTTCCGGTTTTTCCCATAGTCCATGTTTCCCTAACATACAATACTGAGCTCCAAACATACATTCTCAGAAAATTCTTTATCAAATTAAGGGCCATGTTGGATACTAATAGACTTCTCTTGCCAGGAGTGCCCTTTGCGCCTCTGCTAGTTTGCATTTGCTCTGTCCATCATTGGTTATCTTGCTGCCTAGGTTGCAGAATTCCTTAACTTCATCCCCTTCAGGACAATCAATCCTAATGTTAATTTTCTCACTGTTTTCATTTCTGCTACTTCTCATTACTTTAGCCTTTCTTCTTAACAATGGAATTACCGTTGCACTCTTAATGTTACCACCCTTGCTTTCAGTTTCAATGAACCTTGTTTAGACTTCCCAATATGCTTAGTTAGTTCTTCTGATAATCATGTCCTTTCCGATTTCTACACATTTCGTCTTAGGTTTCCTGCACTTAATATTTATTTCATTTTTGCACTTCCTTCTTTCATCGATCAACTGAAGTTATAACACTACCGTCCGCTACTGCTATACCATAACCTTAAAGTTGGAGGCAGGTCGTGAAATAAAACTATCTTGTTAAAGTAATTATGGTATAAAGGAATTTTGTTATGTCGACCGTGTTGTACCTAACGGCGGTGGCTTATCGGAAGTGAAAGTCAGAATTACGTAAATATTTAAACAGTAATAAAGAATAATTTACTTATCCACACTGTTCAGAGAAAAAGGTCGCCAGCCTAATTAGGCATGAGAATGATTAACATTCTTGTTTAAGAAACTAGGTAGGAGTAATTTTAAGGGACAAACACAACCTGTATTTTGCCACACGCGAGTGCAATGAACTCTGACACTTGCATATGTTAACGTTAAGGTTGGAACTAACAGCTAGAGCAGCTCAAACTGTTTGCAAAAATATAACAGATAACAATGCACACTATTACTTTCAGGGCTTATTCAAACTGCATGGTCTTTATAACATTACTGTTAATACACACTGAAGAATCACAAATTGGACATTGGTTCATTACTACTTTTCAAACATTTTCGTAGCTGACATAAAATTGTAAATGTAGTTCATTGCAAAATTATGAACTGGTCACAGGTCAAGTCTCTCTCAGTTAAATACTTTACTATTTAAAATGAAAGTTAAATGGAATTCACTAACAGGTTACTCCTCACTATCTTTTGAATAAAGAAATTATTGTTTTCATAAATAGTGATCTTTCTATTAATTGTTATTTATCTTGAGCATAAAGGATAAACTGTGGATCCTATTACACTATTAATATGCACTTTCCACACACAAAAGAACCAAGCATGAGTATACAACTTTGGACAACTGCAGTTTTCCACTTTTACTACAGTGAGACACAAAATTAACCTATTTGTAAGATACTGACTCCCCTTCTGCGATTTACAACAGGCAGCAATGTGATCATTTACAAAGCAAAACTTTATAAGCCTCAGTCTTAAGAACTTTTAATTTTGAAGTTGGCAACAACATATTAATAAGCAGTTTTAATAGAAAAATTATTTTCTGCAAGCATCAATTACTTTAGCTCACTTTCTTGTCACATTAACTTTAACTTTCATTTTACTATATTCAAGAGACATTAATTAGCAAAACATTGAGCTTTAATGTTCTTTCAGTAAGGACACTCGGTAATCACTTTAGTTCAAACGGAGAGGAACCTGAGAGGTGTTATGATAAGGGAAAAAAATCAGGGTAGGTACATAAATTCTGTTATAAATTACCTTATATTTGAGCACACTAACACATCCAACAAGCTGATCCTTCACTGTACGTTACTATAGTGTTCCATTACAGTGATTGCGCAATTTGGTGCTGTTGCATGTTGGTAGGTGGATTTGCAGGTAGAATTGCTGGACTCTGTCATTTCTTGGTGGCGATGATAGATACCAATTCCAGAATAAGAAACTTCCTGGCAGATTAAAACTGTGTGCCGGACCGAGACTCGAACTCGGGAACTTTGCCTTGCGCGGGCAAGTGCTCTACCAACTGAGCTACCCAAGCACGACTCACGCCCCGTCCTCACAGCTTTACTTCTGCCAGTACCTTGTCTCCTACTTTCCAAACTCAACAGAAGCTCTCCTGCGAACTTTGCAGAACTAGCACTCCTGAAAGAAAGTATATTGCGGATACATGGCTTAGCCACAGCCTGGGGGATGTTTCCAGAATGAGATTTTCACTCTGCAGCGGAGTGTGCGCTGATATGAAACTTCCTGGCAGACTAAAACTGTGTGTCGGACCGAGACTCGAACTCGGGAACTTTGCCTTTCGCAGGCAAGTGCTCTACCAACTGAGCTACCCAAGCACGACTCATGCCCCGTCCTCACAGTTTTACTTCTGCCAGTACCTCGTCTCCTAAGGACATCACACACATCCATGCCCGAGGCAGGATTCGAACCTGCGACCATAGCGGTCACGCGGTTCCAGACTGTAGCGCCTAGAACCTCTCGGCCACCCCGGCCGGCAAGGCAGTAGTCCATCTTCCTCCAGTTCCATGATAAAATTAATGTCAGGGTGGCGTGAGCTTAGGTGGTCCAAGAAAACTTCGAGCTTCTCCTCTCATGGTGCCATATGACAATGGTGTCATCCACGTATCTGTAAAAGCATTTCTGTTGATCTAGGGCCGATGTAAGTGAGTCCTCTTCAAATCTTTCCATAAAGAGACTGGTCACCGCTGGTGATAGCGGGCTGCCCAATGTCACCCCTTCCGTTTTCTCGTAGAATTGGCCCCCATTTAGGAAATACTTCGTAGTCAGTCGAACTTTGATAGAATCAGCTCACGTGCATCATTCAGTGGTACGCAGGTGAACAGGGAGACCACGTGGAAACTAACCATAATCGCAGAGTCAGAGATCTGTAGCTGCCTGACGCGTTGTCTGAGTTGCGAATGTGATGGGCACACTTCCCCACATATGGCGAGAGCATCTTCTTAAGGTGTTGAGCAGTGAGATAGGTGGCTGCGCCAGTATTCCTGACAATGGACGTAGACGAACCCCTTCCTTGTGCAACTTGGGCAAGCCATAAAATCTGGGTGGTACTGGTGCTTTAGCAATTCTTTCTTAACAAACTTGTCCACACTGCTTTGAACTTCAGTTGTTATTAGAATTTGTTGTTTTAACACATTTTAACGAAGGTCGTCTCTACTTAGGACGAATTTTCACTCTGCAGCGGAGTGTGCGGCGATATGAAACATCATGGCAGTTTAAAACTGTGTGCCGGACTGGGACTCGAACTCAGGACCTTGGATTTTAGCAGAAGTTGCTACACGAGCTGAGCAACTCAAGCACGACCCGTCCTCATAGTTTGACTTCCGCCGGTACCTGATCTGCTACCCTTCAAACTTCACAGAAGTTCTCCAGAGAAACCTGTTCTACTAGCAGTCCTGCAAGAAGCAAAGCTATGAGGACGGCTCGTGAATTATGCTTGGGTAGCTCAGTTGGTAGAGCACTTGCCCGAGAAAGGCAAAGGTACAGAGTGCAAGTCTCGATCCGACACACAGTTTTAAACTGCCAGGAAGTCTCGTATCTGTTTCATGAAGAACGCTGATGATGTCGCAGTTCAGCTCACTAAAATACTAATCACCAGCTAACTGTACTTAAGCACTTGACTAAAAATAGCTGTTTTAACTCGTAAATAATAGTTCACAGATCTTTTGACAAACTGAGAAGAATACATATAGTGGCTAAATGATATGGAATATCAACGAAGTTTCATTGCCAGTTACTTGACAACAATTAACTTGTTACACTTCCTTAATATTTGAATTTGTTCTTGTAGTATCTGTTTTCGTATATTTTGAACACCCTTGTTTACGAGCACATTTCAGGTCGTTTCACTTTCCAAGTGCCCTGCGTTTCAGTTCTACACAGTACTGTTGATCTACTGAAGACATAAAACTACCTGAGAAACTGTTTATTGCTTGTCTTCTTTTTGCAGAAAATATGGTTAAAGGAACCACGTACCTTTATCTGTTGGGGATCTGACTTTTTCCACAGTTGCAAGAACGTAATGAACACTTATTTTTTCTACAGGACAGAACACCACGACAATGGCACCTGCATGGAAGAGCAATGTATCAATGAGATACCTCAAAGATCAATCATCAGTAAAGAAACTATGGACGTCTCATCGACTTAGTGGCCGCACACATCACATGATTATTCCTTTTTGAAGAGTTTCTGGAACATTCTGTATAAGTGCCTCCCTCCCCAACAACTTTGGATGCAATAGCACATGCAGCAACTGTGAATTCCTCAACTCCAGACTTGTATACAAAGGTAAGGAGCGACTTTAGCTTGCATTTGGAATTTTTTTGGACATCTGGCGGAAAGTACACGGAATATTTGTGATACGTAAATGAAAACTATGGTCCTGAATGTAATAGTAAAAAGTACTCCAAGCTTGTGCATGCATGTACGTGCAAACTCCGTTTGCGAGAAATGGACTGAACTGAATCATAACTAACCGTGACACACACACACACACACACACACACACACACACACACGTGAGCCCCGAATCTGGTTTAAATGAACACAATGGCTGGATTAACGCTTTGAGAGACAGTGCCCCTAGTAGTTAACTTAAGGTCTCGAATATCCTTTTTGTCGTTGAAAAGTATTAAATGTGATGATGAAGACAAGAATTAAATGAACTCTTTAGTTTATTACGAAACCACTAGAATGGATAAGAATCTAAATAAATTATGAAATCACTACACTTACAAACGTGCAATTAACCACGGGGATTAGACAATGGAACTATCGATTCGCAAAGTTACTTAACGGTAACTCATCAGACTTTGTGAAATTTATCTCAACTTGTTTACTCAACAATCATTCACTGCTTGTCTGAAAAGGGAACCAAAGAAGCCCATGCATATGAGGATGCGCTGATGAACGTGCGACAATGAATCCTGTCATGAATCCGAATTTAGAACTTGTGAGTGTCCTAACAAATGGGAGCTAGTTACGTTCGCGACTCCAATATCGTATCCCAGTGAGCTGTTCCATTTGAGGTTGCCACCAGCGGTAAGTTCAGAGATGACGTCTCTGTTTCTAGTTAGTGAAGAACTGACTGCTGCCCACTTAAAAGAAAAAAAGTTTCAAATGGCTCTGAGCAATATGGGACATCACACACATCTATGCCCTAGGCAGGTTTCGAACCTGCGACCGTAGCGGCCTCGTGGTTCCGGACTGAAGCGCCTAGAACCACTCCGCCACAGCGGCCGGCTGCCCACTTTTCACCAAGAATCTGAGCAATCAATACTATTTAAAGTTACATCACCCCATCAACGGTGTGAATGTTTGCTTAACAAAGTATCCCTCCAAGAAGGCATGAAACGCTAAAACATCAGCGATCTCAATTTCGTCCCCTCTTTTTTAAAAGACTTCCCGCTACATGTTACATCCTCCTGACATCACACCAGTTTCATCAGTTGATGTCCTCTCAAGCAGTAGCTAGCGTTGCATTTCAGACCTGGGAAAAGCTAAAAAGTTGTTCTTGAGGCTAGCCATCATTTCTGTAGGGTTTTCTGAACTGGTAGTATTCAGAGCTGTTTCTACATATCATTTTTTGTGTGTATGTGGGGGGGGGGGAGGAAGGGGGAAGAGTAGGAAGCCAGGAGATGTTTATCAGCTGATAGCATTTTTATTAACATGACTGGAATGCTTGGTGGCAGAGTTTCGTGTCCAGAATGAATGCTTTCAGCTTGGTCGTTAAAAATGTACACGTGCAGTAAACTGCACAATAGCCCGGGCGCCAGTATGACAGTAGCCGAAACGACTTTCTCGACTTCGACATGAAGGTGCCTTCAGTTGTCGCTTTCCTGGCCGCAGTTCTACAGAAAGCAACGTTCGCCTGTCTTACAAGAAGGGCGTTTTTGCCGATCTACCACCGATCTGGTCTGTATCCGCAGCGCTCCTCACCACTAAAGCTCACCCAAACAAGAAACTAATATAGCGAGCAACATGTCAGATTTAGAAAAATGACAAGAAAACAATATGAAGTCAGCACATACAACCACTGTAACTCAGTAATCAATTTTAACTTTTATATTGTCAGAGCCCGATAAATGCAGCTCCCAGCCAGTCGAATCTTTCTTACCACAAATAAACGAGAAAAGAGGAGCCAAATGTCTTGTACCTTTCCTAAAGTAAAACAAAAACCCTCGTAAAATCGGAACGTTCTTTAGAAATCTGAAACTTTGTAGTCGTAAGTGCAAGTCAAAATTCACCTCAAATTTCTATCTACATTCCTGTAAAAGATCTAGTCATCTGATGCAGGGTGCATCTTTTTGAAACTCTTCGTCTTGGAGAGCGGTGCAAGATTTGTTCGTCGATTTTTCGCTGGATGTTTTTAAGAGGAACAATAATAACACTGTTCGACATGGGTTCTATTTCTGATATTAAAGTATGTGCTTCTAGACCATTTTACCGTGGGAAATTCAAATATGTAAACACAATATCGTTGTCAGGGATACTTTTTATGTAATACGTATATATATGTATATTCACAATTCATGGCAAACACAGAGACGTTATAGAGAAATACGGTTATGTTGCTACATCCAGTAGTGATAGAACGTGATAATTTCTTGTGCAACAGCAGGTGGGAAGAATCAGACATCATTAGGTTACCGCTGCCACACCTATGTCATTAAGACCACCTGAAACATCTCATTAACTCGAACGGCGACAGCCGGTCGCTGCCTCGGCAGTAAAGCTTCACGCCTCCTAGGGGCAGTTGCAGCGAGTTTACAACAGTGGTGTTAGCCGCAGTTTGTGTCAGTCTTAACAAGTGGGTGTTTTGGCTGACAAGTGACTGTCTGTCATATTTCTGAGCACGGTTGAATTTTTTAGTTCCTGTGTTTTAACTGATTGAGCCTGGTGCTGAAGGTAAAACGACTGCTTGTTTTTACACATCAGCGTTCCTCTAGTTCCCTACTGTTAATTTAATACAGGTGTATTACCAAAGTGGTATTTTTAAATTTTCAGAAATGCCACGTCATCGTGGATGTCGATATAAGCCGGAAAACTTCTGCTACATCTGTGGGAAGTTCACTTTTGCCAGAAATAGGAAGAAAATTTCCTCAGTCATAAAGAAAGCATACAAACATTACTTTGGAGTAGAGGTAGGAGACCAAGATAAAGAATGGGCACCACATTTCTGTTGTGCTACATGCTACTGCAAACTAATTCAGTGGTGGAAAGGTAAAGAGAATGTGGCGTTGTTTGCTGTTCCCATGGTGTGGAGGGAGCCTAAGGACCATGTTACTGATTGTTATTTCTGTCTAACAAAAATTCAAGGTTTTACAAGCAAAAAGTCGAAGAGGCACATTGTTTACCCAGATTTGCCTTCAGCGAGAATGCCAGTTCAGCATTCCGACAACCTTCCAGTACCTTCAAGAGCTCGAGGTCAAATTCTGAGTGACAGTGAAATAAGTAGTATAGAAAAAAACACAGATGATGATTCTTTATATCACTGCACAAGTGAGTCATCACCACATTTGTTAATACAGGCAGATTTAAAAGATTTAGTACGTGATCTTGGACTAAGTAAACAAAAGGCGCAGCTGCTTGGTTCAAGATTACAAGAGTATAATCTACTGCACCAAAGTACTAAAATCAGTGTGTTCAGGCACGGAGAACATGCCTTTATTTCTTATTTTTCAACTGACGAAGCACTGACATTTTGCAATGACGTTGCTGGCCTGATGAAAGTGCTGAACTTCACTTATATTTCACAGGAGAGGAGACTTTTCATAGATGCATCGAAAACAAGTCTGAAGTGTGTTTTGCTCCATAACGGAAATAAAATACCATCTGTTCCAGTATCTTACGCTAGTTTGACAAAAGAGAATTACGAATTCGTACAAAGGATGCTAAATTCATTAAGATACAATGAACACAAATGGAAAATATGTGCAAATTTCAAGGTAATTGCTATGGAACTGGGAATGCAACAAGGCTACACAAAGTATGCCTGTTTTCTTTGCGAGTGGGATAGTCGAGACCAAAATTCTCACTACGTGAAAAAGAAATGGCCTAGGCGAAGAGGGAAAGTTGGCGAAAAGAATGTACAACGTGAAAGTCTGGTAGCTCCTGAATATATACTACTTCCACCGCTTCACATCAAACTTGGCCTGATGAAACAATTCGTGAAGGCCATGGATCCAACAGGCTGTGGGTTTGTATATCTAGCTACCAAATTACCCCGTCTTTCAGCTGCAAAAATAAAGGAAGGTGTATTTGTGGACCCACAAATCAGAGAGCTGCAAAAAGATGCAAATTTTGAAGCATGTTTAACTGATAAAAAACCGCATGGGACTGTTTCAAGATGATGTCGGAAAACTTCCTCGGAAGAAGAAGAGCTACTAACTACAAAGCAATGGTGAAGGATATGATCAAAGCATATCAGGATTTGGGGTGCAATATGTCTTTGAAAGGTGCATATGATGGACTCTCATCTGGACTACTTCACAGAGAGTTGTAGTGACGTATCGGATGAACATGCGGAAAGATTCCATAAAGACATTTCTATCATAGAAAGGCACTATGAAGGGAAGTGGGTACCTTCTATGTTAGCAGATTATTGCTGGAATATCATTCGAGAGAAGAAAGATTCACAATACAAGAGAAAAAAGTGATGTGCATTACAAGGCAGTGGCTCATTGTTTGTCAATTTTCTGTAATTTCTCATGTCAAATAAATGCTTCAAAGTGTATACACAAAGGTTACTGTGTTATATGTTAGATCCCACCCTCCATTAATGTGATGAACTTATAACGTCATAAAGATGTGCATTTGTTTGTCGAATTTCACCTCACGTTTGCTGCACTATATCAGAAACTGAAAAGAGAAATAAAATTGCGATTACTCATAAACTATCCCTGACAGAAAAAAACCAAAAACAGTTTTCAATTCAGCACTCAAATTACAACTAGGATCACAATACTTTTTATCAGAAATAGAAAAAAAGGTTTTTTTTGTAGAACAGTGTAATCCAATTCTTCAGTCCAGCTCAGCGGTTGCACAGAAGGAAAAAGAAGTAGTCTAGTTTCTGGCATTGTTGCCTGCCAGACCTATACAGTATAGTGGAACGTCTTATTGTTTTTTATCTCTTAGCTAACATTCTTATCTTCTCTTTCTGAAACTGTGCATGTGTGTGTGTGTGTGTGTGTGTGTGTGTGTGTGTGTGAGCGATGTGTGAAACCTACTGTTTAGTTTGCCCACTAGTGTGATTGTGACACACACTGTAGCGAATATTCTTATTGTGTTAGGCTTTACAACAGAGGCATTGTGCCTTACGGAGAGATTATATGCTGAAATTTCTAGAGTATATTTCAAGAAGAGCAAGCCTTATGTTATTTCCTCACACATGCGTCTCGCGTAACGGCTGCATCGAGGAAATCTGAGCAATTCGAGCGTACACGGTGGCTTACTGTCAAACATTCTTCCCACGCGCCATTCGTGAATGGAGCAGGAAAAGAGGGAAAAATAATGATACCACAATAGCTTTCGGAGTAGTTGTAGATCAAGTGTTTTGACTGTGATTTTGCCGGCGTAGGGAGACAGTTAAATCTGATTCTGGCACTTAGCCTTTTCATCTCAACCAGCAACATTAGGGCAGCCGACCTTAATGCATCCATCTGACGGTCCAAATACCATTAGCTTTGTCAGATGCCATTATTCCATGCCCCCCCCCCCCCCCCCAGAACCATGGACCTTGCCGTTGGTGGGGAGGCTTGCGCGCCTCAGCGATACAGATAGCCGTACCGTAGGTGCAACCACAACGGAGGGGTATCTGTTGAGAGGCCAGACAAACGTGTGGTTCCTGAAGAGGGGCAGCAGCCTTTTCAGTAGTTGCAGGGGCAACAGTCTGGATGATTGACTGATCTGGCCCTGTAACACTAACCAAAACGGCCTTGCTGTTGTGGTACTGCGAACGGCTGAAAGCAAGGGGAAACTACAGCCATAATTTTTACCGAGGGTATGCAGCTTTACTGTATGGTTAAATGATGATGGCGTCCTCTTGGGTAAAATATTCCGGAGGTAAAATAGTCCCCCATTCGGATCTCCGGGCGGGGACTACTCAAGAGGACGTCGTTATCAGGAGAAAGAAAACTGGCGTTCTACGGATCGGAGCGTGGAATGTCGGATCCCTTAAACGAGCGGTTAGGTTACAGAATTTAAGAAGGGAAAAGGAACGGTTAAAGTTAGATATAGTAGGAATTAGTGAAGTTCGCTGGCAGGAGGAACAAGACTTTTGGTCAGGCGAATTCAGGGTTATAAATACAAAATCAAATAGGGGTATTGCAGGAGTCGGTTTAATAATGAATAAAAAAAGAAGAGTGCGGGTAAGCTACTACAAACAACATAGTGAACGCATTATTGTGGCCAAGATAGACACGAAGCCCACGCCTACTACAGTAGTACAAGTTTAAATGCCAACTAGCTCTGCAGATGACGAAGAAATTGAAGTAATGTATGATGAAATAAAGGAAATTATTCAGATAGTAAAGGGAGACGAAAATTTAATAGTCATCGGTGACTGGAATTCGGTAGTAGGAAAAGGGAGAGAAGGAAAAGTAGTACGTGAATATGGATTGGGGCTAAGAAATGAAAGAGGAAGCCACCTGATAGAATTTTGCACAGAGCACAACCTAATCATAGCTAACACTTGGTTCTAGAATTATAAATGAAGGTTGTATACATGGAAGAAGCCTGGAGATACTAAAGTTTTGAGATCGATTATATAATTGTAAGACAGAGATTTAGGAACCAGGTTTTAAATTGTAAGACATTTCCAGGGGCAGATGTGGACTCTGACCACACTCTATTGGTTATGAACTGTAGATTAAAACTGAAGACAGTGCAAAAAGATGGGAATTTAAGGAGATGGGACCTGGATCAACTGACTAAACCAGAAGTTGTACAGAGTTTCAGGGAAAGTATAAGGGAACAATTGACAGGAATGGGGGAAAGAAATATAGTGGAAGAAGAATGGGTTGCTTTGACAGATGAAGTAGTGAAGGCAGCAGAGGATCTAGTAGGTAAAAAGACGAGGGCTAGTAGAAATCCTTGGGTAACAGAAGAAATATTGAATTGAAATGATGAAAGGATAATATATAAAAATGCAGTAAATGAAGCAGGCAAAAAGGAATACACACGTCTCAAAAATGAGATTGACAGGCAGTGCAAAATGGCTAAGCAGGGATGGCTAGAGGACAATTGTAAGGATGCTGAGGCTTATCTCACTAGGGGTAAGACAGATACTGCCTACAGGAAAATTAAAGAGACCTTTGGAGAAAAGAGAATTACTTGTATGAATATCAACAGCTCAGATGGAAAACCAGTTGTAAGCAAAGAAGGGAACGGAGAAATGTGGAAGGAGTATATAGAGGGTCTATACAAGGGCTATGTAGTTGAGGACATTATTATGGAAATGGAAGAGGATGTAGATGAAGATGAAATGGGAGATAAGATACTGCGTGAAGAGTTTGACACGGCACTGAAAGACCTGAGTCGAAACAAGGCCCCGGGGGTAGACAACATTCCATTACAACTACTGACGGCCTTGGGAGAGCCAGTCCTGACAAAACTCTACCATCTGGTGAGCAAGATGTATGAGACAGGCGAAATACCCTCAGACTTCAAGAAGAATTTAATAATTCCACTCCCAAAAAAAGCAGGTGCTGACAGATGTGAAAATTACCGAACTATCAGTTTAATAAGTCACGGATGCAAAATACTAATGCGAATTCTATACAGACGAATGGAAAAACTGGTAGAAGCCGACCTCGAGGAAGATCAGTTTGGATTCCGTAGAAATATTGGAACACGTGAGGCAATACTGACCCTACGACTTATCTTAGAAGCTAGATTAAGGAAAGGCAAACCTACGTTTCTAGCATTTGTAGACTTAGAGAAAGCTTTTGCAATGTTGACTGGAATACTCTCTTTCAAATTCTGAAGGTGGCAGGGGTAAAATACAGGGAGCGAGAGACTATTTACAATTTGTAGAGAACGCAGATGGCAGTTGTAAGAGTCGAGGGACACGAAAGGGAAGCAGTGGTTCGGAAGAGAGTGAGACAGGATTGTAGCCTCTCCCCGATGTTATTCAATCTGTTTATTGAGCAAGCAGTAAAGGAAACAAAAGAAAAATTCGGAGTTGGTATTAAAATCCATGGAGAAGAAATAAAAACTTTGTGGTTCGCCGATGACATTGTAATTCTGTCAGAGACAGCAAAGGACTTGGAAGGGCAGTTGAACGGAATTGACAGTGTCATGAAAGGAGGGTATAAAATGAACATCAACAAAAGCAAAACGAGGATAATGGAATGTAGTAGAATTAAGTCGGGTGATGGTGAGGGAATTAGATTAGGAAAAGAGACAAAGTAGTAAAGGAGTTTTGCTATTTGGGGAGCAAAATAACTGATGATGGTCGAAGTAGAGAGGATATCAAATGTAGACTGGCAATGGCAAGGAAAGCGTTTCTGAAGAAGAGAAATTTGTTAACATCGGCTATAGTTCTAACGGTCAGGAAGTCGTTTCTGAAAGTATTTGTATGGAGTGTAGCCATATATGGAATTCCATGAGACCCTCATTATCCCAAAACGCGGACGTTCAGCTTGGTGTCCAGTACTAGTCACAATAATTTAATCCACCTATTTAGTACTGTATTAATCCGGTTTCGGACCGTGGTACAGTAGCGCTTCTGCGTATGATGGATTCGGCTATGCAGTGGATCAAGTGCGCCTACCACGAGAGACGCACCACAGGCAAAACGCCGCCAACGCCCTCTCTATAGCAAGTGTTTAGGCTGCCGCCGCTGACCGCAGGGGCTCACTAGCTCAGTCGCTCAGTCACTGACGCAGTAACTCACCATCCAGTTTGGAGTCTTTCATTCATTCGCAGATGGGCTTAGGCTACATAGCGACCAGAGTGGTGCTTATAGTGGGACTTGTTCCTCACCAGCAGGGAGGCTAACTTGGACTATTACTGATCAGCTTGTACTATAGCACATGCTCTCTATTAAAGTTAAGTAGCAGCTATCTGTTCATCTAAACAAATAACCGTATTAATACACATGTACATTTGTGTTGTAGAAATAGGATACCAGCCATTCATAATAAAATCCTCTGCCTTACTTCCCATGATACGAGGACACTATAGTGGCGACGAGTACACTACACTTTCTATGCCGGTACTGTAATTTCTTCACTTAATTCGAACTTCCAAACTTCATATTTGCAGTTACGTTACTTCTTTTTCTTATTCTGTCTCTACTGCTGTAGACAGATGATAGCATCAAATACACCATTTTGATGCATATTATCTGTTTTCTAGATCTTTCATTAAGACCCATGGCTACGTTACGAATAGCGACTTTCTTATTTCTCGTTATTTTCTATTCTTAATGTATCCATATTTTAAAATGCTTGTATTAAATTACATCAATTCAACAGTGTTGTTTGAGTATTGCTAGGAAAAATTGTGTACTGGGATTTCGAATGAATTTATTCTGTCTGCTTTGTGTATTTTCAGCCGTTATTTTATATCTAACAATACCTTCTACTAAATTCCTTCGCTGCGGTTTAATTGAACAAAATCGTCAGTAACGATCAAGTAGAGTTGAAAAGTGGCTATTTGTACCAATTGGTCAATGTCAACCATTATCTTAGAACGAATCCTTCGGTTTTAAGCGGAATGTGCAATTATTTGTAACGACCTGGCACAATCAAACTGTTTCGTACCAGCACTCGAACATGAGGCCTTGCCTTTTTTCAGGCAGTACTTTTACTTACTGAAACATCCAGACATTAATCACGATCCCCTTTCACAGCGGTAACTCTCTACCACCTTCTAAACATCACGGATGCCATGATTACTTTGAGGGTTCAAAAAATGGCTCTGAGCACTATGGGACTTTAAAATGCTTTTTTATTCCAGTCTCTGATCACAAATGAATTCTGTAGACGATGACCGGTTTCAGTCTGTAATGACCACCTTCAGATCTTTTTTACACCATATCCTACAGTGATACGGCCATAATGGCATCGTCAAAACACATAAATATAATCAGTATAGCATCGTCACATAGATTTAAAATGTGTGACGATGCTATGCTGATAATATTTATATGTTTTGACGATGCCATTATGGCCGTATCACTTTAGGACATGGTGTAAAAAAGATCTGAAGATGGTGATTACAGACTGAAACCGGTCATCGTCTAAAGAATTCATTTGTGATCAGAGACTGGAACAAAAAAGCATTTTACAGTATTGGATCACTGTTTGTACACGCGATTATGTCGCAGTTGGCGAAACTATGGGACTTAACTTCTAAGGTCATCAGTCCCCTAGAACTTAGAAATACTTAAACCTAACTCACCTCAGGACATCACACACATCCATGCCCGAGGCGGGATTCGAACCTGTGACCGTAGAGGTAGCGCGGTTCCAGACTGTAGGGCCTAGAATCGCTCGGCCACCACGGCCGGCTTACTTTGAGGGGACTAGCACTCATGGAAGAAAGTATATTTGACCCCTATGGGTCACACAAAACGTGGAGAACTATTTCACTCTGCAGCTGGTTTGATCATCAGTCCACCAAATTTTAATCTGCCCAGAAATTACAAATGTAATATTACGCACATAGTGTGTGAAGCTCTTAATGTATTGGTTTTGTTCACTTCCATGTAAAAGAATTTCAGCCCAGATTAAACATAGAAGAGGTGAAAGAAAACGAGATACCGCTGCCAAAAGAAACTGTCGAACACACGCGTTAAGAGCAGTTACTTGTCTAGCTCAACAGTACGGTTTAAATGAGATTTTGCACCCGCCGTAATGAAAGCAGGAGAGCGAACACCAATGGAAAGCGGAGCTCCTGGGCATTGCTCGGTATGTGCTTGTAATTTAAAAAATTCGCAGCCCCCTCGCTAACGCTACAGTAGCATAACGTGAGAATGACGTCACGGGAGGTGTAGGTTCTCGGCTCGCTGCCGATCGGCACAGCTGCAGCCAACTTCCGCCCGCCGCCGAAACGGCTGCGTCCTATATTTGCATGCGCACAAAATAAACACTGTTTTATTCGGGCGGATATTTGCGCACGCTGTCACCAATGCGGCCGTGCAGCCGAGGTATTAACGCTCCAGGAAGCTCCATTTGTATCGAAATCGATTTCGTGTGTCAGCAGCCGATTGCGTGGCAGAGGGCGATGGAAACGGCGCCCAAGTGCTGCCTCAAACACTTGCCCATTCCTAACGAACAAACTGTTCATTGCTTTTTGAGAAGATAGAAAGTTTTCACTAAAAGCGCGTCTGTGTGTGAAAGGGTTTATTCGACGAAATCAAATGGAAAACTCATTTCCGGCAGCTTGCATTCGCGATACCGATAGAAGGATGAGCATGTGATTACTAACGCAAAATATGTTAGTGCTGTGTAGAAAAATAGCTACAGGGATTGGACAAAAATATGGAAACATCAGGAGAAATGTATGCTTGGACATAAATGAAGGGTGGTAGAAGGGATCCACAAAACTACCGTCCAATATTCTTGACATCGATTTGTTGTATAATCTTACAACATATTCTAAGATCAACATAATGAGGTATCTTGAACAGAATGACCTCATCAATGCCAACCAGCACAGATTTAGAAAACATCGATCACGTGAAACCCAGCTCTCACTTTTCCCACATGACTTACTGAAAGCTTTGGATCAAGGCAGTCAAGTAGATGCAGTATTTCTCCATTTCCGAAAACTCTTATTATAAAAAATACGATCATATGGGGTATCAAGTGAAATTTGTGACTGGACTGAGGAGTTTTTGATAGGGAGGACACAGCATGTTATCTTGGATGGAGAGTCATCGAGATATGTAGAAGTAATTTCGAGGGTGCCCCAGGCAAGTGTGGTGGGACTCTTGCTGTTCATATTGGATATTAATGACCTTGCAGACAATATTAATAGTAAAATCAGCCTTCTTGCAGATGATGTAGTTGCCTGTAATGAAATATTATCTGAAAGAAGCTATGTATATATCAGTCAGGTCTTGATAAGATTTCAACGTGGTGCAGAGATTGGCAGCTTGCTCTAAATGTTCAAAAATGTAAAATTTTGCCCGTCACAAAACGAAGAAAATGTAGTATCCTATGACTACAGAATCAATGAGTCACTACTGGTATTCAAATACCCGGGTGTAGCACTTTGTAGGGATATGAAATGGAGTGATCGCATATGTTGAGAGTTCTGGGTAAAGCAGGTTTTAGACTTTGGTTTATTGTTAGAATACTAGGGCAGTGTAATGAGTCTACACACGACCCTGCTTATAAATGACTCGTGCTATGCTTCTAGAATATTTATCAAGTGTTGAGACCCGTTCCCGACAGGACTAACAGATGATATTGAGCTAACAGAGAGTAGAGCAGCACGAATGGTCACAGGTTTATTTAATCTGTTGGAGAGTGTCGCAGAGATACTGAAGGAGCTGAACTGGAACACTTTTGAAAACAGGAGTAAACTATCCCGAGAAAGACTGTTACAGTTGTCCGCAGCTCGTGGTCGTGCGGTAGCGTTCTCGCTTCCCGCGCCCGGGTTCCCGGGTTCGATTCCCGGCGGGGTCAGGGATTTTCTCTGCCTCGTGATGACTGGGTGTTGTGTGATGTCCTTAGGTTAGTTAGGTTTAATTAGTTCTAAGTTCTAGGGGACTGATGACCATAGATGTTAAGTCCCATAGTGCTCAGAGCCATTTGAACCATTTTTGACTGTTACAGTTTCAAGAACCGCCTTTAAACCCCCAGTATCTTCCGAACAGATTTTTGCCGTAACTTCGGAATAAAAATCTGACTAACCTCCCAATGAAAATGTTACTCATATACAACCTTTCAATAATTAACTGACTGTGAATCTAAACTGAAAAATCTAGACGTCAGCAGTGGTGCGCCATGGCCCTGAAAAGTCATTCCGAATAAACTGAAGATTCTTACCTCAATTATGTCGCCGAATAACGCGTATATATCTGCTCGCATCAGAAAGTTTTCTGGCACAGCCCAGTGCAATACTGGCCACTAGATTTTGTTACGTATAAAAAAAAAAAACTAATTTTTCTTGACGATAATTGGCATGATTATGGATAGGAGAAATCAATATAAACTTTAAATTGAGATGAATAAATGTCAAAAGTTATCTTTATAAGAAATATTATTATTGAAAAATTATTGAAAATTATTTACATGTTACTTGGATATAACAATAGTACAAAATGAGTTGTTGCAAATTACATATGCGCGCTGCAATAAATAATAATAATTTTTGCTTTTACCTCATACTACATCGCTCAGGCGCTGCCATCGTTCTCCACGACCGGCCTTCGTAATTCCATACAGGACACAAGTGCTCTCTGTGAGCTATACAACTAGACAACTGCTCTCTAAGAGCAACCTGACCCCACCGCCCGACTGCCAGCTACTACCACTACTACTGCCGACATTGCTCTCTGGTCTGCGATTCTATTGTAGCATACCGTAGATATCGCAGTTAGCGCGTGAGCAGTCCATCGAAGTTACATCTGCTCGAGTGCGCTAGCAATAAATTGCTTAGTTCAAATGGCTCTGAGCACTATGGGACTCAACTGCTGTGGTCATTAGTCCCCTAGAACTTAGAACTACTTAAACCTAACTAACCTAAGGACATCACACACATCCATGCCCGAGGCAGGATTCGAACCTGCGACCGTAGCAGTCGCACGGTTCCGGACTGCGCGCCCAGAACCGCGAGACCACCGCGGCCGGCAATTGCTTAGTCGTGGACCTCTTACACCCCTATTTATCGCTCACATACGGATCGTGAGGATAAGATTAGAATTATTACTGCACGCACAGAGGCGTTCAATCAATCATTCTTCCCGCCCTCCATACGTAAAAGAAACACTAATAACAGGTACAAAAGAATGTATCCTCTGCCATGCACCTCACGCTGGTTTTGAGAGCGTAGATGTAGAAATACACATGCTGGCCACGCCTGACGCTATTGTATTTTAACATGAACGCTATCCGTGCAACGTCCTCCATCTTCCAAGTTTTATTAGGGATCAGAATAGTGTTCTGTATATTTTCGAAAGCGTTATGTGGGCTTAGTGCTCTCCAACATGGTGAAATTGTTGGTGCTCGTATGTTGGATGCTTAAGCAACTAAGGGATCCGAAATGTTTGATATTTCAAGAGGCACCGTATCAAAGATTTATACCACATACAAGGAACACGGACAAACATAATTTGTTAACTCATAACGTGGACAAAAGTGTGTGTTGAGTGATCGTAACCGGCTGTCATATGAGAAGATGGTGACAAAAAATAAGAGCCCGATAGCTCCAAAAGTCACTGCAGAACTGGATCTCGCACTCTTGAAATCTTTCAGCAACAAAACATCACTAAGGGAACTCTATAAGCTAGGAATTGCAGGGTGCTGTTGAATTCTAAAACCACACATCAGCGACGCAAGTTCCCGTAAAACGTGGTGCCAAGACTATAAAAGACTAATAAACCAATGGAAGACGCTTGGCCGGATTACTCTTGTTCCGCACTGTTTCCAGCTTCCGGATGGCTTTTAAGTCTGGTGTACACCATTCCAAGCCTATGGTGCTGACTGACTGCTGCGAAGAGTGACACATGGCAGGGGTATACCAGTGGCCACACGGTTATTCAGCGAGGTCGCATTACTGCCAAGCACTCTTTTAACCGTCCCAGTTCAGGAGGTACTGGCAAGGTACTGTAATCAGGAAACGGGACAACACAGCTAAAGCTTTCCAACATGACAGAGTAAAACAAGATTGGGAACAAATGGAATCTGGTGCACATACAGCAGCAGAACAGATATTGGTAAAACTACAGTCCACACAAACACTTTCAGAAAAGACTTCCTGACACTTAAATCTATACCTGATGTTAAAAAATTTCTATTCTTCAGATATGCTTTTCTCCATTGCCAGTCTACATTTTATAACTTATCTACTGCGTCCATTCGTCCATCATCAGTTATTTTGCTGCCCAAAGATCAAAACTCATCTACTACTTTTAGTGTCTCAATCCCTAATCAAGTTCCTTCAGCATAACCTGATTTAATTCGGCTACATTCCATTACCTTCATTTGTCTTTTGTTGATGTTCATCTTATACCCTCCTTTCAACACACTGTCCGTTCCGTTCAACTGCTCTTCAAAGTGCTTTGCTGTGTCTGACAGAATTGGAATGTCATCGGCAAACCTCAAAGTTTATATTTCTTCTCCCTGAGCTTTATTTCCTATTCCAAATTTTCCTTTGGTTTTCGTTACTTTTTGCTCGGTGTACAGTGTACAGATTGAATAATGTCGGGGATATGTTACAACCCTGTCTCACTCTTTTCTCAACCACTGCGTCCCTTTTATAGCTCTCGACTCATAACTGCCATTTGGTTTCTCTTCAAGCTGTAAATAGCATTTGGCTGCCTGTATTTCAGCCTTGCTAAACACAGAGTTTCAAAAACAGTATTCCAGTTAACATTTGCAAAAGCGGTATGGGAATGAATAAGCGAAAGACTAAAGTAATGGTATACAGTGCTGAAGAATATGAATCTTTAAGAATGAGAATTTTGAAGACAGGGGCTACAAATGATAGAGGACTTTACGTATTTGGGAAGCAGGAATACAGGGAATGATTCAAGTCGGAAACAAATTATGAGTAGAGCGCAAAGGCAAAAATTGCATTTCATTTAAAAAAGAGCTTATGCAAGAACAGCAGTCTGGAAATAACGAACTGGGCTATGAAAATATTGGTTTAGAGTTTGACTCTATATGGGAGTGAAAGTTTGACAGCAGGAAAACTAGAGAGAAAACGGGTGGCAGCCCAGGAGATTTGGTGCTACAGAGGGATGAAGACGATCGGCCGGAGAGACACTGTTGCCGATGAAGGAGTGTTGAGAGGAGTACAGGGAACCACATCTCTTTGGAGGCACCTCCAAAGGAAGAAGAAATAAACTCATAGGACTCATTTTAAGATACAATAAAATCACTGGAAAAAACAGCAGAAGGAGGTATTGATGCAAGCAATCATCGTGGACGACCGAGAAAATCACACACGCAGCAGATTATGGCTGATGTGGGGTACACTACACACGCGGTAATGAAGAGGAAGGCAGACAGAAGAGGGGAATCCTGTACTGCTCCAAACCAACCTCAGGGGTGATTGCTACAGAGAGAGACATCCATCCGTGTTAAATATTTTTCTCCAATGGTGACAAGGGTATGAAATTTAGCTGACTATTCCTATTTGCTTTCTATTGTGTTGATGTGACCTTTAACAATATCCAGTCTTCGGGCACGAATCTTTCGTAGAGCTAGCGTTGTAACCCACACGACTTCTAAATATGGGTCTATTTTGTCAGCATCCTCTGAAAGAAATCTAATTGGTGTACAATCTGGACAGGTAGACTTGCCTTTATTAAGTGATTTAAGCTGCTTCGCTACACTGAGGAAAATATTTCTAAGTTACAAAGGTTGGAAACTGCCCCTGACTCAAATTCAGGAATATTTACTTCGTCTTCTTTGATGAAGGAATTTCGAAAATCCGTGTCAAGTTACTCAGCTTTAGTGACAATGTCATCGGTAATATTACCACTGAGGCCCCCAGCTAAGGTATTTATTGTCTTGCCCTTGCTGTACTTATACAACAAGAATCACATTGGATTTCCTGCCAGATTTAGAGAGGGAATTTAGTTGAGGAACCGATTATAAGCATCTCGCAGAGAAACCCACGCTCCACTTCGAGTTTCAATAAGACATCGCCGAACTTGGGCATTTTGCGTTGTTTTAAAGTTGGCACAATTTTTTTCGTTGCTTCTGCTACAGTTTTCTGACCTGTTTTGTGTGTCATGGAGGAACAGTTCCATTAATTTACTTGGTATAATTCTCAGTTGCCGTCGATGTTGTTTCTTTGAATTTAAGTCGCATCTGGTCTACATTTACATAGTTTGGGCGCAGTGGACACTGTATCCTAGTAGGGCATCAAGAGAAATTTTACCTGCTTGTTTTAAACAGATATGTTTTGCGTTGATTTTTGGTGGATTTGGATGTTGCAGTACTCAGCTTCGCTACAACGGCCTTGTGCTCTCTAACCCCTGTTTCTGTCCTGACGCTCTGTATTTTCTCTGTGTTACTAGTTGCTAAGAGGTCACGTACGTTTCCACTAACACAAGACGATTCAGCACATTTGGCACATCCCCTTCCATCGTTATCTCACACCAGCGATTCCGCACCGTACTCAGAACAATTAACAGTACCATACCACAAAAATTCTGTATTTCTTCCTGTAATATCTTACGTAGAAAAAACGTTATAATTCCATTCTATTCCATTCGTTTTGTTAGTAACACGGCAAGAGAAAGTCTATAATTGTTTAATTACTATTTTAGGCTATATGGTGGCAAAGCTGACCCAAATGTAGCTGATAATAATCCACCATGCTGGGTTCAAATATACGTCGGCCACAGAAATTTAAGTTACCGGAGGTTTCCCACAACTCGCTTTTGATGTTTCCCTTGAAGTGACAATGACGACAAGTCTAAGCAAATGTAATTTAGTACCAGGGTACGCTTGGCCCTAATGGATGTTCTGAATTGTCGGAACACACTGTCATATGTCTCACTTTTGAGATGGCTGTATGTGCACATCTCGAAAGCCAATAAAAAAAGTGACAATGGCCCTAAATTTTCTCTTAAATCTTTGAATAATTTCTGTGAATTTGTGGGATTCTGCAGTTTGATTCTTTGTTTGAACTGGGATAATAACATCATTTTACGATTCATCTTACACTGCAGTCTCTAAATTATTTCCCTTGAACTGAACCATTGCAGAATGAAAATGAATTTATAGTTAGTAGACTGTGATATGTTAAAACACGTATTTTAATATTCACGTATTACTTCCTATCCAGCTGGAAGACCGCTGGATATACGTGATATTAGTATAAGTACTGCTGGGACGTCTATACCGGCAGCAATTTTCAGTATCATAAGCTCAGACTACAGCTACAGTAGCATTAATTTTCAAATGAGGCATGGGAAACATACTAAATGCGTAGATATACTATTGTGGACTGTACTCCATTACTATATTATTCACAGTTCTTGATGTAATTTATAATTTGTAACTCTTATTTATTCAAGCAGTACGTTTAGTTAACTCGGCAATATCTGTCAAAATCTGTCTGATGAAACTGCTGTCGGAAATGCGTAACTGTTGGTAATTCCTCACTAATCGGTACGGAGAGAATATGTATGAGCGGAAAATGTGCTGTATCAACCGTACGACTGAATTATTAAAACGCTTTGGAGAGAGTATTGCGCACTGTAGAAGACAAATGTGAATATACACGTCGACAA
This sequence comes from Schistocerca nitens, assembly GCF_023898315.1. Taxonomy (NCBI): domain Eukaryota; kingdom Metazoa; phylum Arthropoda; class Insecta; order Orthoptera; family Acrididae; genus Schistocerca; species Schistocerca nitens. Next base: position 782,926,886 of record NC_064614.1, on the reverse strand, counting down.
ATATGCCAGATTTTAGTCAGGTCTTACGTCATATCTCTGTCAGGAAACCCAAAGACAGCAAAGAGGCGAGAAGTAAGCAGCAGATTTTATGTCTTCCGTGCGGGCGGAAGCAAATTTTGTATCAAGAATACTTTGACGAAGTGTAAGAAATGGGACCTCTATAAGAGTTGACGAATGACATTTCATTGAAAATTTAAGATACGGTGAATCAGCTTAGCATGCAACTTTTCAAGCATCTTACTGTTTGTTTCGGTAGTGCTCGTACAGTTTTTAGCTGAAGTATGTACTTTATTTCTTTAACTGTACTACGCGCTTCTTTGAACGAATTCGTGGATTTAGCAAAAAACGGCATACGAAGAACATCAGGCTCACATGAATTTATTAAGCGTCACCGAAAGTTTTTGTAAAAGGCACGAACTTAAGTTGGGACATAAAGCCTGGTCAAGTAACCTGTCGACCGTTATGTAAACTCTGAGTATGTCTTGTAACACTGCTTCATTTGATCGCGAATCATCACGTCACTTGTTGTAAAAATTACATTCACTTTCAACAAGTAATCTTCTGATTTTAGCGACCTGACAAAGCAGTGACAGAAGGTATACTCAGAGATTCCTTGCGAAATATAAGGGACGTACTATTAGTGTACAGTTCTTTAATGGCAACCAACCAAGAGTGTAAATGCGTTCAAAATTGGTAGTTGCTTGAGTCTGAGGGAAGATAAGAAACACAACGTACATTTTCAGTTAATAAGGACTCACACTAAGAGTAATTACCCAAAACAACCTAAGATGGAACGACCACATAAAACAAATACATCTACATCTACATGGTCACTCTGCAGTTCACACTTAAGGGCTTGGCAGAGGGTTCGTCGAACCATTTTCACAGTACTTCTCTACCATCTCACTCTCGAATGGAGCATTGGAAAAAAGGAATACCTAAATCTTTCTGTTCGAGCTCTGATTTCTCTTATTTTATTGTGATGATCACTTCTCCCTACGTAGGTAGGTGTCAACAAAACATTTGCGCATTCGGAAGAGAACGTTGGTGATTGAAATTTCGTAAATACAGTAGATCTCGTCGCAAAGAAAACCGCCTTTGTTTCAGTGACTGCCACCCCAACTCGCGTATCATATCAGTGACACTCTCACCCCTACTGCGCGGTAACACGAAACGTGCTGTCCTTTTTTTTTTTTTTGCACTTTTTCGATGTCCTCCGTCAATCCTACCTGGTAAGGATCCCACACAGTGCAGCAATATTCCAGCAGAGGACGGACAAGTGTAATGTAGGCTGTCTCTTTAGTGGGTTTATCGCATCTTCTAAGTGTTCTGCCAATAAAGCGCAGTCTCTGTTTCGTCTTCCCCACAGTATTATCTATGTCGTCTTTCCAATTTAAGTTGCTGGTAATTTTAATTCCTAGGTCGAATTGTCAGCCTCTAGATTTGGGCGATTTATCGTATACCCAAAACTTATCGGGTTTCTTTTAGTACCGATGTGGATGACCTTGCACTTTTCTTTGTTTAGTGCCAATTGCCAATTTTCGCACCATACAGAAATCATCTCTAGGTCAATTTGTAATTGGAATTGATCGTCTGACGATTTTACTAGTCGGTAAATTACAGCGTCATCTGCGAACAATCTAAGGGGGCTGCTGAGATTATCACCTAGATCATTTATATAAATCAGGAACAGCAGAGGGCCTATGACACTACCTTGCGGAACGCCAGATATCACTTCTGTTCTACTCGATGATTTACCATCTATCACTACTAACTGTGACCTCTCTGAGAGGAAATCACGAATCCTGTCACACAACTGAGACGATACTCCATATGCACGCAATTTCATTAATAGTCGCTTGTGAGGAACGCTTTCTGAACGGACCCTCGGTGTTCCCTCGTACGCTGTGTGTCATAATACGTCATTAGGAGTTGTTATTGATGGCTGTCTGCTCAATATGGCGAGTCTCAGTTGGAGACTGGATACTTATCAGATGCTGGGGCACTACTACAACATGAAGGTCTCTCTTACCCTTCTTCAGAAGGTACGAATTTTGGATACGTATGTGTTGTACAAAACCTATTACGTCGCACAACTTTCCCATTTCCCTATACGATGACTAAGAAACTGAAGGAGTTGTCTGGTCGCTTTTTGTGGAAACATCATATCTTCAGCTTGCTATACGAGACTGTGATGAAACCACGTTCCCTCAGAGGATAGGGCCTTTCTCAAATTAAGAGGAAGGCGTGCCATTTTGATGATTACTGAGGAGTTACATACCTTTACGATTCGGCTGTATATCTTAGTGCGTCCAGCGAGTCTCGATCCCCCTGCTGATGTTTCATTATGAGACACGTTTGAGATCTCTACATGGGTGTGAGCTATTTGGGGACTGAGGTGTTGCAGCGGCCGGTGCTCACGACCAAGTTTCTGTTGGCCCGCTGGGAAGGGATTCCATGCCCCAATCCCGTGGAACAATTATCACTGCGTATTCCCTGGAAAATTGAGTGGGTCTACACCAGCCCCCCGGTCAACAATTTGATTTCCACCAACGATTATATGTATCGTATCGGGGTTACTGACAGCCATAATTGAAATAGGAGTGCTTCCATAAATACGCTACAGCTCCGGGTTGGCTGGCATGGTCACCTAGCCAACTGGTCCCGGCTGAGGAAGTAATTGGCTTTCCTCACTCCGTCTGAAGAAGCTGCATATTCCACTGATACCATTTTGCGGCCGGCTACTTCTTTTATTTATACTTTTTCCGAGGACAAAGACTAAATCGGCAGTTTTCTGGTTGGCCATATTGATTATTTTGTCGTTGCTGGTGAAGGAGGTGATGACGATTTGCCATTTCTACAGCTTACTGGTCTTCTTTGCAACTGCTCCGACTTCGAGAACTCTTTGCCAGAATGCTGAATATTTCCTTTCAAAGACAGATCGTCGGATAGTTCCAGCAGCATCAGCTGCTGCTGCGCTCATTGTCCCTTTGTTTACTTGTCTCTGTTTCTACTCCGTATTTGTTCCTTCCACGATATTAGTATTGTTTTTGGTAACTTACACAACACCAAACAAACAAAAAGAAAGAGAAAGATGTGAAACTCTGTGAGAGGACAGCTCAGTGACAGGGCAGTGGGAGGTATTCCGGCAGTGCCTCGGGATTCTATCCCACCCAATTTGTCTCTACCAGCCTGAAGCTGACTGTTACTATTGATGCTAGCATTTCGTAAAATGTATTTCCCATTTGGACGAATTTTCAGATACTTCTGTTGAGCATTACCCAATTAAATCTAATTTCGCACATTTAAGCTGTGTCATGCTCTTGTTTACTGTCATTATTTCAATGTAAGTTAATTGAGCGTGTTACCTATCTATATTCGGATCCCACTCCAGCTACTGCCGGGTCTGGGTGCTGACGAGTCCTCTCCATTTGGTTCAATCCTCCCGCTACTTTTCTTCCACAACTTTCTGGCAGGTCATGCCTCTCCTTTCCACAGATATTCTCAATCTCGTTTTCCACCGTGTTTTCGGGAGCTCTCTAGGTCTTTTTCCATCCATCTTCAGTTCTTTCATAATTTTGGGAAGTCTGCCCACACATTCCTTTAACATGCCTGTACCATCTTAATCTCTTTTTTTTCGATTTCTTCTGTCATACTTTCTGGTTTAAAGTCCTTTCTAATATCTACATTCTTTGCTCTGTCCATTCTTTTTTTCCCTTAACTTCTCTGAGAAATTTAATTTCCTCTGCTTGCAGTTTGCTCCAGTCCCTTTCTGTCATTGTCCGTGTTTCTCCTCCACAGGTGACAATAGAGAAGTAATAACTCCTATACATAAGAAGTTTTGCTTTTTCTGAAACTTCCTTATTCCAGATCAAGTGTTTATTGTTTAGTAGAAATTGCCTCCCTTCTGGAACCCCCTATTAACTTCGTTGGTTATTCTTCCATCACTAGATATTTCACTCCCTAAATAAGTGAAACTTTCTATCACGCTGAGGGGTTGTCCATCCACAGTAATATTCCCGTTGATCCCTTTGTCTCTTCCAGATACCATTACTTCAGTCTTATCTTTATTTATTTTTAATCCATACCTTTTTCATTATTTCCTTCCACAAATCAAGTTGTAACTGTACATCTACCTCTTTATATACCCATATTACCATATCATCTGCAAAAATCATCTTTTTGTCTTTTTCTTTTACTATATCTTTAATGGCCCTATTCATCTCCTCCATCACAACATTAAAATGTGCAGGAGATAGAAGTCCTTGCCTTATTTCGAAGTATTCAGAGTTCCCAAATGTTTATGTAATTCTACAATTGTGTGGTCTGTAGATTGTCTTCATTACTTTAGTGTATCCATCATCTATATCTATCTTCTTCGTTTTTTCCCAGAGCATTTCCCTGTTAACTAAGTCATATGCCTTTTCTATGTATATAAAAATCATTATCACCCTTTTATTATACTCCCAACTTTATTCGATCAGTTGACGGATAGAAAATATCAGCTCGATCGTGCTTCTTCCTTTCCTAAACCCATGCTGTTCTTCACTCAGCTCCCTTTCTATCATTTCACTTATTCGATTTAGTAAAATTCCATAAGAAATCTAGGCAGTGTGACTCATAAGGGTTATTCCTCTGTAGTTTTTATGAAGTCTTATTGCCTTTTTGAAGATGGGAACAATGTCTCCGCTTCTCCAGTCGTCAGGTATTGTACTACACTCCTGGAATTGGAAAAAAGAACACATTGACACCGGTGTGTCAGACCCACCATACTTGCTCCGGACACTACGAGAGGGCTGTACAAGCAATGATCACACGCACGGCACAGCGGACACACCAGGACCCGCGGTGTTGGCCGTCGAATGGCGCTAGCTGCGCAGCATTTGTGCACCGCCGCCGTCAGTGTCAGCCAGTTTGCCGTGGCATACGGAGCTCCATCGCAGGCTTTAACACTGGTAGCATGCCGCGACAGCGTGGACGTGAACCGTATGTGCAGTTGACGGACTTTGAGCGAGGGCGTATAGTGGGCATGCGGGAGGCCGGGTGGACGTACCGCCGAATTGCTCAACACGTGGGGCGTGAGGTCTCCACAGTACATCGATGTTGTCGCCAGTGGTCGGCGGAAGGTGCACGTGCCCGTCGACCTGGGACCGGACCGCAGCGACGCACGGATGCACGCCAAGACCGTAGGATCCTACGCAGTGCCGTAGGGGACCGCACCGCCACTTCCCAGCAAATTAGGGACACTGTTGCTCCTGGGGTATCGGCGAGGACCATTCGCAACCGTCTCCATGAAGCTGGGCTACGGTCCCGCACACCGTTAGGCCGTCTTCCGCTCACGCCCCAACATCGTGCAGCCCGCCTCCAGTGGTGTCGCGACAGGCGTGAATGGAGGGACGAATGGAGACGTGTCGTCTTCAGCGATGAGAGTCGCTTCTGCCTTGGTGCCAATGATGGTCGTATGCGTGTTTGGCGCCGTGCAGGTGAGCGCCACAATCAGGACTGCATACGACCGAGGCACACAGGGCCAACACCCGGCATCATGGTGTGGGGAGCGATCTCCTACACTGGCCGTACACCACTGGTGATCGTCGAGGGGACACTGAATAGTGCACGGTACATCCAAACCGTCATCGAACCCATCGTTCTACCATTCCTAGACCGGCAAGGGAACTTGCTGTTCCAACAGGACAATGCACGTCCGCATGTATCCCGTGCCACCCAACGTGCTCTAGAAGGTGTAAGTCAACTACCCTGGGCAGCAAGATCTCCGGATCTGTCCCCCATTGAGCATGTTTGGGACTGGATGAAGCGTCGTCTCACGCGGTCTGCACGTCCAGCACGAACGCTGGTCCAACTGAGGCGCCAGGTGGAAATGGCATGGCAAGCCGTTCCACAGGACTACATCCAGCATCTCTACGATCGTCTCCATGGGAGAATAGCAGCCTGCATTGCTGCGAAAGGTGGATACACACTGTAATAGTGCCGACATTGTGCATGTTCTGTTGCCTGTGTCTATGTGCCTGTGGTTCTGTCAGTGTGATCATGTGATGTATCTGACCCCAGGAATGTGTCAATAAAGTGTCCCCTTCCTGGGACAATGAATTCACGGTGTTCTTATTTCAATTTCCAGGAGTGTATATCTCCGCCGGCCGCGGTGGCCGTGTGGTTATGGCGCTGCAGTCCGGAACCGCGGGACTGCTATGGTCGCAGGTTCAAATCCTGCCTCGGGCATGGGTGTGTGTGATGTCCTTAGGTTAGTTAGGTTTAAGTAGTTCTAAGTTCTAGGGGACTTATGACCTAAGATGTTGAGTCCCATAGTGCTCAGAGCCATTTGAACTATATCTCCACACACTTGATAGTACCCTATACAGCCGCTGCATTCCCACTGGACCTGCTGCTCTTAACATGTCCACTGATACTTCATCAGGTTCAGGGTCTTTCCCTATATTCATCTTCTTCACAGCTGTTTCCATTTCTTCCAGTGTAATTTGTCCTAATTCTAAATTCTGCTTCCCAAATTCTCTCAATTTGGAACTTCCTGGCAGATTAAAACAGTGTGCCGGACCGAGACTCGAACTCGGAATCTTTGCCTTTCGCGAGCAAGTGCTCTACCACTGAGGTACTATAATGACTCCTCTTCTTACTAGGCTAATTACTGTTTAGCTCTACAGGGCCATTATACTGAAATGTTTCCCCACACCACCTAGTATTGTCTTTCTATGTGTGTGAGTAACTGTATGTTCACTGTTGTGGGTAAATACATACAGCGTACACAGGGCGGTGTGTGAAACTGATGGCGATTACACGCTTCCGCTGTTGTAGAAATCTGCTCCAGATGCTGCAGATACCGTGTTGAGCTGAAAGTGGTAACCAAAGTAGGGAGAAATATTCTTCGGGGCTCTGTTGCATAGCAATCAGGTTGCTTTCAGTTCTGAGAAATGTCCAGTTACTATTGTGGATTTGAATGATCCATGAAGTGACTTCTTTTCCGAAGAAAACTCGAACTATTTCACTAGAACTGAACGCTCCCGTCGGAACTGTTCTCAGCTGGTGTTTATTAGTAAATCACAATAGCAGTATATCGCTGGGTGTATAATAAGACGTACCTTCTTGAAATGAACAATATTTTATTGCTCTATTAACTGATTTCCTTCCATATGCACTTATATTTTACAATGTGAATCAAAAACTCGCAATGGCGTCGATTTTTTACATCACAAGAATGGCTCTCTTCCCCTAAAAAATTACTCTTAACAAGAACAAAAGAACTCTATAACCTAAGAATAATTATGTGAGCGCTGACCGCCACAGAGTAATAAACAATATCTTTGTCCCTCTCTCGCACTGTCACAGCAAGTTAGGCTGCATGATACATCATATATGCCCCTCTTGTGGACGAACGTTTTTGGGCAAAAACAAACACGAGCGTTCACACAACACTATATCGGTGATTGTTTATGACACTGTATTAATGTCCACTAGAGTATTAATGTCCACTGTATTTCTTATGATATTTTGGTATTAGGGAATGACTATCTAAATGTAAATTATAGATTTGGGTGCATATACTGCTGACAAAGCCTGTGCTGAATTCCTGATGCAGTATATATGCATAGCTTACATGCTTGCTTTTATTCATTTGTCGAGGATGGCATGAGATGTGATCAGAAATCTTTTTCATCATCACTCAAAGCTTCTGTCACTCGCCTTGGGATGTCTCAAACGGATAATCTAGCCATTCGGCCAAGCCCCACAAAGGGAAACAAAGGAAAACCTCGGGGTAGATTTACCATCCTCGTATTTCTCATTTGCAAAGAAAATTAATTGAATTACAATGGAAAATAAAAAAAAATATTTACGATATGGATTTTTTTAAAATGAATTTAAACACTGTTCAGAAAAGAAACACAACACTGTTAATCTTCTGTGTCTTGAGGTGAACCGTCGACGCGTTGGTTTACGTCCATCTACGATTCCCTTCTATCTGTCATCTCCGGGTAACTGATGGAATTCTATTCCCATTTCACTGTCTCCTCGTGGGTATTATGGTTTTCCGCATATGGTTAACATGAAAATAAGAGTCAGTGTAAGTTCCGTGGAAAAGGTATTTGATCTATGCTGACCTGAAATAGAATCTAATCTTAAGGTCTTTCTAATTGTCTGTCCTGAATTCGAAATATTCGGAAGTCGTAAGGTCTTCTTCATTTCTATCAACAACCCTATAATACACTATACACAAATCCAACTGGTGCTGCCGTGTCAACTTATGCTCGTCATCTTTCAGATGGACTTAAACACTTGTTGATGTGCTTATAACTGAAAGGCATTCGCTCAGTTGGTGACTTCGCGAGCAACAATTGACATAACATAATTTACATACACAGGGATGTTACAACAATAGTACAATTATAAAGACAATGTTCATCACAAAAGATTGAAACAAAGTAATAGGCGTCCTTTTAAAACTGAGAACGGGTTACCCCTTCCGAACAGCATGACTTCAGCTCAGTGAGTAAAAAGGCAAATACAAACATACACTGACATTGTTAAATTGACATAAGAAAAAATATCTTGCCATAGACCAGATTCATTTGAGTCACTAACCCATGGTCATTATGCATTGTGAAACCTGATTGAAGTTACTATCTACTAAAATAAAAAAAAATTAAAAGAAATCATTCATACTATAGCTAAATTCTCTGCATACTGAAAAGAAAACTTATCTTTACAGTGGAAAACCAATACATAATGTCTGCATATCTCTCGTACACTATGCCTGAAAAGAAAAACTAACTACTAAATTGCAAAAAATAAATAAACTATCCTAAGTATGATTCATAGGTTTAATGAAAATTCTCTAATCAATATTATTTGATAAGAATAGTATTTTCAATCTTCAGAATCTTCATTCATCATGAAATTGCTTTAACAAGTGATGAGGATACATTCCTTTCACCTTTCCATTCTTCACATCCTTCAAACCTAAGTTCCTGGGTGGGGTATTTTGGTAATCACAAATGGCCCTTGATACAATAATTGCCATTTTGTGTTCTTCCTCTGTATAAGTGAAGCCTTAGGATGAGTTTTTACTAAAACTTGGTCTTTCACTTTATATGTTTTTATTTTTCCAAGTCGATTGTCAAAATATATTTTCCTTTTTCTTGCCTTGTCCATTATATTGAGTAAGGATTGTCGTACTTTATTTTGTAGGTCTATTTTGTTAATAGCTACTTTAGGAATTGGTCGAATCCAGTCATTCTGTTCCTATTTTCCAAACGTCAGTTCGTATGGGGTGTATTCTGTCGTAGTATGTGGCATATTGTTTACAATTTCCTGAAAATCGTGAAGATAATCGATCCATTTGGGTTGCTGGTTGTGGCAATATGTTCTCATGAACCGGTTTAATTCACGAAAAATTCGTTCCATGGGATTCGCCGAAGGGTGGTACACTGATGTTAGAATTTGTTTTATACCACAACTGGCTAATGTTTGCCTCCAACGAAATCCAGTGAACATTGACCCATTGTCAGAAAGAATAGCCTCTGGTTTGCCTACCTTGACTATATAATCCTTGACCAGCTTCTTGGCTATGGATGCAGCAGTAGCTGATTTTAATGGATAAAGTTTGACATACTTAGTGAATATATCAAGAAAAGCTAAAATATATTTGCATCCTCCCCTTGATGATGGTAGAGGACCACAGACGTCAACCGAAATGACTGACAGCGGTTTAGTGGGTATAATAGGATGTAGGAAATCTTTCACACAAAAATTTCCTGGTTTGGCTAGCTGACAAATTTTACATTTCCTTAACTGTCTCTGCACTTTCCTGCGAATGTTTGGGAAGTAGCAATATGCTTGAATCTTCCGAGCACACGTTAATACTCCAAAATGTCCCCAAGTGATGTGCGTGTGCAAAATTAAGTCATTCTCATTCTTCTCGGGAATACACACCTTCCAATTATCTGAATCAAGATGCCCTTTGAAAAATAAGACGTCGTCCTCAACTTTGTACAGTCTCTTCAGATTATCGTTTCCAGGCTTTGCTAAAGTTTCCTTTCTTGAATGCCAACGAGGATCTTCATTCTGTAGTTTTTCCATGTTCTTACACATGTCAAGAAAATGTTTCCTATATATTCTATCAGTCATTATAAGAATATTAAATTCGGACGGATTGCCCGTGATGTTGATAGTTGACAAATCTCCATCTGGCATTCTAGACAGTGCATCAGCGATGAAATTATCCTCTCCGCTTAGGTATTTAATTTCAAATTGAAACTCTTGGAGTGAGAGCGTCCATCTTGCTAATCTTGGATGTAATAATTTACATGTTTGCAAAAAACTTAACGCTTTGTGGTCACAGTACACTGTTGTCTTCGCTCCATATAAGTAATAGTAAAATTTCTTAAATGACCAGACTACGGCCATTGCTTCCCTTTCGGTGGTCGTATATGTTCTTTCACAAGCAGTTAAGAGTCGGCTAGCAAAAGCTATTGGACAGAAATGTGATTTCCTATCTATCATATTTACTTGGAAGAGGCACGAACCTATTCCAATTTCCGAAGCATCTGCCATTAAACCGAATTCTTGGCTCATATCTGGATGATATAATATTTGTGAATTGACTAAGGCATGTTTTATTGCTTCAAATGCATTCTGACATTGTTGCGTCCACACCCACGGAGTATTTTTGCGCAACAAGCTGTACAACGGTTCTGCATTAATAGAGTGGTCGTGAATGAAACGCCTGAAAACAGAGCCAACTCCGAGGAAGCCCTTTAACTGTCTTTTTGTTGTTGGAACTGCAAAGTTTTTGATTGCCTTTAGTTTCTCGGAGTCCGGTAAGATGCCTTTTCCATTTATAAGATGACCCAAAAATTTGATTTTATCTCGAGCAAAATGGGACTTTTGCAGATTTGCGGTTATGCCTGCTTCCTTGAAACGTTCTAACACTCTTCTCAATAAATCAACGTGCTCCTCCCATGTGGTCGTAGCTATGAGCATGTCGTCCACAAATAAAGTTAAATTGCTTCGAAGTGCAGGTCCCAATGCATAATCTAGAGCATTTATAAACACTCCTGAGCTCACGTTTAGCCCGAAACGTAAAACCTTAAATTGATAGCTTCTACCTGCATGTACAAATGCGGTGTACTTTTTTGATGGTTCGTCTAGAGCCACCTGCCAAAATGAACTTCTCAAATCAATATTTGTTAAGTATTTCATCCCCTCGAACTTTTGAATTAGCTCATCGATATTTTCCGGATGAGTTCGCACGGGCCCGATAATCTTATTTATCTGCCGTGCGTCTAGCACGAGACGAACTTTTCCTCCCTTTTTCGAGACAACATGAAGCGGACTACAATATGGACTCGTCGAAGGTTCGATCAGATCCCATTCAAGCATTTGGTGGATTTCCGCATCAACTGCCTTTCGTTGGTGCCACGGTACTGGATAAAAAATACGGCAGAAAACTTGGTGTGGTATCACATCTAAATGGCATGTGTATCCCTTTATTACACCAGGTCTTTCTTGAAAGACTTCATGATATTCCTGTAGAAGATCATATAATTGCTTTCTTTGGTGTTGTTGCAAATATTCAGGTCCTTGTACCTTTTCATATACCATAACTTCAGGGTTTAAAACTAGTTGCAAGTAATTAATTTGGTAATACCGTACAGGTTTGCTATGTATCCACTTTATTTGCAGCTTTCGTCCCTGACAATACTTTCCATGGGTACTATATTCCCTGAGAAGATTCAGTTGATGTTTCTGATCCATTATTGTAAAACTGGCACGGCCTAGAGAAAAATCGATATGCCAATTTCTCTCTCTAAATTCATCTATACCCAGGATACAGTCCTCAACCAATTTTTTTATTACAAGGAACGTGCAATTTACAGCTACATTTCCTATATCTAACTGGAGTTGAGTCTGCACTTTAACCTGAGAAGACTTATGACCAGTAGGACCTACAATTCCACAACATTGAACAGGAAAAGTCGGTGGATTTGCTTTCTGAAGTATTCTTTGAAATAACTTCTCAGAAACGACATTTACTGCTGCTCCTGTATCTAAAGTAACTTGCACAGTAATGCCTTCAATCGCCGCCTGAATTTTCGCAACAGGTACAGTGATATGTTCCTCTTGACAAGGCATCATATCCTGCTGAAGTTCTTCTATTAATAATCTGCCATCATTGTACCGAAAAAAATTGACGTTTGAATTTTCGCCCATGAAAACTTCCTCGACTGTACCGTCAGGGCTTCAGACAGTCGAGTTTAGTTTGACGATTGTCCATTGTTAGTAAATGTCTGCTCCGTTACGTCGGTTATTATTGGTGGTTGATTTCTCCATTCATTTCCATTATCATTTGGTACCCAACCTGAAGTTTGTGGTTGGTTGTGATATTCTTGGGTTGGTTGCTGATATCGGCGTTTTTGCTGATAATTCCCTTCTTGATAGTATCCTTTCCTCTTCTTATTACTCTTCCTCCATTTCCGTTTATATGTTTGTACACATTGTTGGTCATGATTACACTGGTCGGGATTTTCGTTACCAAATTTCACGTTTTTCTGGAAATAATTCACCTGTGGGTTTGGTGAATTGTGTGCAAAAGGTTTGTTTCCATACTGTTTGTTGTTACTATTGTATTTGTTAGGTTGGTAACTTGGTTGCTTATAGCGCACACGTGATTCTTCGAACAGAATGTCTATTGAATCCAATGTGGCTAGAAAATCTTCCACATGTTGTTCAGGCACATGTGGAAGTTTTTCCTTAACTTCAAGTGGAAGTTTGCCCTTTAATATTCGAATGATATCCTGCGTCGGGATTGGTTCATTCCAGTATTTACTTTTATTTATATACTTCTCGAAATACTTTCTTAAAGATCCATTTTTGAAAGAAAAAGGTTGTGGGTCAAAAACTTCCTTACGTAGTCTTTCTTGTACTCCCTTATTCCAGTATTTGTGCAAGAAAGCGCGTTCAAATTGGTCATAATCTTGACACCAATCTGATGCTTCTGACGCCCACATCGATTCATCTCCATGTATGAATCCTGCAACGTACATAATTTTTTGTTGCTCAGTCCACATTCGCGGCAATATCCCTTTAAATTGCTTGATAAATACCACGGGATTGATCGACTTCCTTTCGGGGATAAATATCTGGAATTGACGATATTTAAGCATTTTTTCTTCATTCATAGTCACAGGTGTATTATGGTGGCTACTACGCGGTGAATGATAATCTCGATAATTTGTTTCTGGTTGATTACGTAACTATGCACCAATACATGGATATTGTTGCATGGATTCGGTTTCACTGGTTTCATCAGGAATAATGTCTGCTTTTGATAAACTGCAAGTAGTATGTGCCCCTCTAGTATTAATTAGACCCTGCTGGCATGCTTTTAATGTATTTTCTATCTTTGCTTTCCAAGCAGGAAATTCATCTCCTATATTCTCCTTAATCTCTTTAACTTCTGCTTTAAGTTGTTCTTGTGCAGCTTCGTTGTTAACTTGCACGTTAAAAACTGTTTGTTTCAAGGTTTTGTCAACATAATTTCGCACTGTCTCGGTTTGCTCTTTCGCCCAATCTTCAATGTCCTTAGAAAATGCGATCTTATGTTCATTGAAAAGTTTCTCTATGTGTTTCTCGCCTTCGAGACTGAGAGTGTCTATCCTCCGAGTAAGCTCAATGACAGCTTGCTCGTTATCGTGCTTAATTGTATTCACGTCTTGCGCAATAGTGTTCTGTACATGAATAACCTCTTGCACTTGATGATTTAGTGTATCTTGACGACATAAGATGTCTTTGTATTTGTTTGTTAATTCCTGATACTGTTGTTCTTGTGTGACTATGAGTTGTGCCTGACTGGTAATCAAGTGACTCTGCTTTGTTTCCAAACTCTGGAATTTTTCAGTAATCTTATCATTTATTTCTTTTAGTTTATTAGGTTGCTCCAGAGCCAAATTAAATTGCGCACTCTCCAATGCCTGGAATCTACGATTCATGTCGTTTGCAAACGTGGATTGTGCCGTTGCAAGATTAGATTGCGTGGTTTCCAATGCCCGGAATCTACGATTCATGTCATTTGCAAACGTGGATTGCGTGGTTTCCAATGCTTTAGTCCCTTGTGTTATGACAGTCAAACTTGACATCAGCTGGGATAACAAATCGGTATTCTCAGCAATTGGCGATTGCACTGTGCTTAATGAGGATTGTACCGACACAATTTTCGGTACAGTCATTTCGTTTTCGCACGCGTCTGTGCCAGAGATGAAATTTATGTTGTTTGTTGGTTGCTGCATATTTCCCTGGACTTCTTTCGACATATGAATGTCGGAACTAGCAACCGTTTGTGTCGACGGCGTGAGCGCATTAATTATAGCTGGTTGCTCAGCCGTAATCGACATATCGCTAACTACGGCGGTATTAAATTCTGTGGCACTAGTTGACGATGCATTCACACTATTTAATTCATTTTGTGGCATTGTGATGCGTGCTTGCTTATTGGCTTTGAACATAGATCTAGTTATCACCATGTAAATGAGCGATTGACAGTTTCTTCTCTAAATAAGTCCTACAAAAGTGACTATTAAACTTTTACACACGCAAAAACGTTAATGTCCTAATGCTGTTAATGTACACTTTACAATGTGACACAAAAACAGTGCATAGATAACACACAAAATATTGTCTTACTATATCTACTGAAATACTGGAATTCTAGTAAAAGTAATATAGCAACACTATTTATACTTAGAAAATTTATATATGAAGGGTCACTACAATGCATAAATGCTCAAGAAAGCTAGTAATTCAAATGTTCTGGCCTTTTTGAAGTTTCTGCTCGGCTGCTGGGACGGCGCACTCGTTCTCTTCACAAGATACTCCCGCACGTTAGCGTGAAACATACAAAGGACCATAATGTAGTTACTCTATAAAACTAGACATATATACACACAATGAAACATTAATTACTAAATTACTAACATATTTATATTGCAGGTTCACTATGAGTGTTGTATCAGGATCGTGTCCTGTCTAACGGTAGACATCTATAATGACTCCTTTTCTTCCTAGGCTAATTACTGTTTAGCTCTACAGGGCCATTATACTGAAATGTTTCCCCACACCACCTAGTATTGTCTTTCTATGTGTGTGAGTAACTGTATGTTCACTGTTGTGGGTAAATACATACAGCGTACACAGGGCGGTGTGTGAAACTGATGGCGATTACACGCTTCCGCTGTTGTAGAAATCTGCTCCAGATGCTGCAGATACCGTGTTGAGCTGAAAGTGGTAACCAAAGTAGGGAGAAATATTCTTCGGGGCTCTGTTGCATAGCAATCAGGTTGCTTTCAGTTCTGAGAAATGTCCAGTTACTATTGTGGATTTGGATGATCCATGAAGTGACTTCTTTTCCGAAGAAAACATCGAACTATTTCACTAGAACTGAACGCTCCCGTCGGAACTGTTCTCAGCTGATGTTTATTAGTAAATCACAATAGCAGTATATCGCTGGGTGTATAATAAGACGTACCTTCTTGAAATGAACAATATTTTATTGCTCTATTAACTGATTTCCTTCCATATGCACTTATATTTTACAATGTGAATCAAAAACTCGCAATGGCGTCGATTTTTTACATCACAAGAATGGCTCTCTTCCCCTAAAAAATTACTCTTAACAAGAACAAAAGAACTCTATATCCTAAGAATAATTATGTGAGCGCTGACCGCCACAGAGTAATAAACAATATCTTTGTTTCTCTCTCGCACTGTCACAGCAAGTTACGCTGCATGATACATCATACTACCCAAGCAAGACTCACGACCCGTCCTCACAGCTTTAATTCTGCCAATACCTCGGCTCAATTTCTCCATTATTTGTTGTTTTCTCATGTACCTGCTCCTCAGCGTTTAACAGTTTCTTAAAATGTTCTCTCCAGAGATCTGTTATATTCACAGGATCTTCCATCACAGTACCATCCCCTGTTTCCATCTTTACTGGTACTTCCTTTTATTTTTCAACATTTTATAGATCATTTTCTTATTGATCTTTACATCTTCTTCAAGTTTTTTTGTAAACTCTTCCCATGCCGTTTTCATTGCTGTTTCCTTCTTTGCACTTCATCTTTTCCTCTCTATATCTTTTATGGTCCTTGACATTTTAAGTTTTCCACTACTTTCTCCATGCTCCATTTTTTCTTCTAACTGCTTGGATTGTGGTTTCATCCCACTACCTTGTCTATCTTACTTTTTCCTTTCCTGATGTTCTACCACAAACTTTTTGTGCTGCTTCGACTCAAGTGTCTTTGAATAAACTCCATTCTTTTTCTACATTGCAGAAAACTTCTTTTGGGAATTTTTATGTGATTAAATCTCTATACTCCTCAGCACTTTCACTCTCGTTGAGTTTCCAATCACATATCCTCATCACTTTCTTCTGTTTTCTATCTTTCAAACACTGATTCATTTTCCATTGTCCCATCTGTAATCTATGGTCTGTGCTTACGCTTGGAATTACCTTCACATCTGTTACTTTCTCTCTCTATTCCATGTGTGCTAGAATATAATCAATTACACTCTTGGTTCTTCCATCCCAACTGCACCAACTGTATCTGGTGATAACACGACTTTCTCTCTTTATAAACCAGCTGTTTGCTATTTTCATTCCATTTCTCTGGAAAAAATGTAGGAGTCTCTCCCCTTTTTCATTTCTGCCTCCATGTGCAAGTGAATTTGTAGGTGCACGTCACCTACTCAATAAATCCCTATTGTTTAAAAAAAGGGGGCAGCATCCATAACTAGTAAACAAAACGTCCTCAGTCACTGGTTCAAACCTCGCTACTGTTTAAATTTTGAATAAAGGTCATCAGCAATGTCAGCAAAAGGTTTCTGGTATAAGAAGTCACCCTCTTTCTGCCAACAGCCTTCTCAAAGAGTGCGCTGGAGCAGATATAGGTTCAGGATACTATCTTGCCCAGTGGGATGATCGACTTCTTTAGTTCTTCGTTGATTGTCCTTAGTGTCGACGTACTGCGTTGCTACACTGGCTTAAAAAATAGGGGGTGGAAGTGCAGAGCTGTCTGTGGTAGATAATGTAGCCGACAGATGCACAGTTCCGTTTCACAGTTCTTTACTTTCACTATTCACAACCCCCCAATAACACACAGTTATATGGCCAGCGCACTACTGTTCAACTTTCGAAAAGCGTCATTAATAGTTTTGCAGGCGAACATTCACATACTGCTACAATAGTTTACTATTGACATCTACGAGCAGTAAAATCCTAACCACACAGTTCTTGAAGAACAAAAAGGTACGTATGGAACAGACCCTGTCATTGTCTTAACACATGGGCTAATTGTGTTACACTTATTTCACAGATGCATTGATGTTGGTCAAACCAATACAGGTTCCTCGTCTGAAACTCGGCCATAGACTGACTGTCTAAGGGCCAAAAATTGTGCCCTTATATATCCTCAAAAAAATAAGTACTGAAACTTCACATAGTTCGATGTTTAATTTACAGAAATTACACTTAAAACTTAACTTATTAAATTAACTGAATACAAAGAAAAATTCTGTCTTTTTAACAGTTTATTCTACTGCAAGAGTTAGGCAGAATCATTTGTTTAAAACATGAAATTAACAAATATAAGTACGCAAACACTAGTTTGGGCAAAACTGATAATTACATTGGAGTTAATTAAGAGCTGGCTTTGCTAATATGTTTTCGATTAGAGCCAAACAGATTCTTTAATAATGCTACCGGCTGTACTTAAAGTCTGGGAACACTTTCAATTATTTATTGCACAATAACTAAACATTGTATAGGTGTCATACATACTGTAGTATGAAGACAAACTCTGAAACATTTTTTACAGACATTAGATATGCGAACAATGAGTGGCCCAGCTGATGTCAGTATGGTAATCGAATTCTTCCCATACCCATCCCAGCATTGCATCGTCGACTGTGGCAGTCGCTTACCGAATTCTCTCCCAGAGCTCTGCTAGATCACGTGGTAGAGGCGGTACATACAGCAGATCTTTAATGTGTCCCCACAGAAAAAAGTCAGATGAAGTGAGATCTGGCTTTTGTCGAACTTCAACACACAGAAATCTCGCTTCGCACCTGAACTCTCCACATTTGTGACTAGCACTGACTATTGGAAAATTACCAAACTACGCTGTGGCGCTATACATGAAAAAAAAAACTTTCAGTGTTTCTCTTCAAAATGACATATTTGTGATATCTGTACAATGTTTGATTCTTGTACAATAAATAATTGAAAGTGTTCCCAGACTTTACATACACCCTGTATTAGTTGGTTCTCCAAATGTTTTTAATTAGTACAGAATTTATATTTGTATATGTCAACAATAGAATTTAAGTTAGGAAACAATTACTGATTTCGCCCTATCACAAATGACACTAACTAGGAATAGTCAAAATAAATTAGATAATCAATTACATACATAAAACTAAGCGCAAAATTAGATATGGTATTATATTCTTTAAAACTTAGGGCCAAATTTCTCTTTTATGCCAATGCAGATTGTACTCAAGAATATTAATGGTAATTAATTAAAAAATGAAAAAAGCAAATTTAACAAGGCATATAGCAAAACAAGAAGAGAAGTAATAATATCCCAGCTTGCTTCATCACATCACCACCTCATTAGACTGATCACATAGATATTGCAAACAGCTAACTGGGTAATTCAATGACCACAAGTGACCCCAGACAGTGGGTTAAAACTCTACACACAAAAAATTATTACATACGAAATCTTATCAAAACTACACTACATATGTTTTTCCTAATTTATACTTCTATGAAGTGGCCCTATGAAAATCCCCATACAAAATAGTTACATACAGTGTACTGTACATCTACACAAAATATCCACAAGTTATATTTTAGTAAAAATTAGTCATCTTCATCATAAGGGATGTCTTTTTTGGGTACACAAAGATTACATTCTAAGATATGTATCACTTCATACAGTCCTGTCTTGCTTCAAATAATAAATAATCATGGGTGAAATATGTTAAATTACACTGTGCATTGCAGTTCACTTTTTTCTTATACAGAAAATTTCACTTACCCAATGTTTAGGATTTTTCACCAGTACTTTCACACTTTTGATCAGATTTTACACACTTTCTCACCAAGTTGTCCATGCTGTCAACATGTCCAAGTAGCAGTTAGTAAGGAAATGCACTGCTATAAGTTCTCTTGGATGTGGCTCTCCTCCACCACAGTACATGAAAAATATGAGACAAAATACCCTACTTCAGTATTCTTACTTTTACTTCTAAATTAAGAATAAGAAAAAATGTTTGACAGTAATGGCAAATAATGGTCATTACTTCCTAAATAAATAAATTACATAGTTCTTATAACATTACAATAATCAGCACTGAAATTGAATATAGTACCAAAGGTGCGAAGCTTCAAAATCGAGTACATTTTACACTACAAAACGTTACTGTCATTCATAATTGTCTAAAATGGGTTAAACTTGAAAGAATTTTGTTTCTATCTCCCATTTTCAAAATTGCAAAAACTCAAGATGGGCAGTAGCATAGATTTACAAATAATTTCGGTTAAAAAAAAGAATAGAGTCACCATTACATACCTTAATTGTTACTGAAATCAAAATTAAGGGGATGAAAGTTGTACCAAATCAATGCCCTACTTTTTCACTCAGCTCTGAGCACTACTATCATTCAACCAGAAAATAAATCCTCGCAAAATCACTAAATGTTACCAAATAGTTGACCTGTCAGAATTACTCACATCAGTCTAGTACTACAGTTATCAGTTAATCAGCAAACGTACTGTTCTTCGTTCCAGTATTACCACTTTAAGCTCATAATTCTCCAGAAAACAAATATACGTTTTCAGATAACCTATAGATCTGCTAATGCAGAGTTGTATGACTTGTATCTCATTAAAATATTGTTCTTTTTGTTAAGCTCCCATTCCCAGCTGCAGTGTCACGAATTGCACAACACACCCACAATGTTGCCTAGTTCAAATTTAGCTCCTCGGAACAGTTACACCACATTTATATGTATACAGTTATCTTTTGTGTTAATCATGTCTGTCAGCACCATTATTTCACTTTCATTTCCTAGCTTGTTAGCCAGTGGAGTGCATTCCCAAAAAATATCGCTACTGCCGAGACAGGCTCCCTAACCATTAACACGCTAACATTATTCATTGTTACAATATATTTCATTATTGTTTCACTACCTAATAAATGAAACCTTCTCTGTTTATTCAATGCAAAATTGATTCTACAGAAAAACACTCCACAGTAACAGATCCTTATGCAAAGGCCAACTTAACTCTCATTACTGATCAGACAAAATTATCACTTAGAAAACTATTATTTGGTTGACATTCTAGGCTGAAGGGCGATATACATACAACTCTTGCTTATTCTTTCCAGAGATTACTCAAGGTAATTCTGTCTAAAGTTGGAATTCCTTTATGTTAGAAAAGGCTGTACCATGACACAGATAGATAGTTGTCTACATATACTGATTGCACTGAACACAAACACTTCCATCATATCACAATTAATATTAAGAACTCATGTTTAAGATGGTTTTACCGCCTATTGCATCTGCTGTTGCACTCATGAGCTGATTATTTCAGAGGTTAATTATCCTCCACATATGTGGACACCTTTCATTTTCAGTTTACCTTACCTTCTTGACAGAAATTCTTTAACCATGGTACCAATTTACTTTCTTCCATCCTCTTATGATTCCCTTACTTATAACTAACACAACATGGTATATACAGAGATATCACTGGATAAAACTTTTCTAAAATATTTCTATACTTAAGTATCCTGCTGTACAAAATAACATGAAAGTCGAAGTAGAATGTTTCTGATTCACTTATAATCTACAAATAAGATAGAAGATTTTGACTGCCTCATGAATCATGAAAATTGAGAAAGACAGCTAGGGTAAACATTATCGCCACATAATGAATCCAACATAGAATATTGAACCCCCTATTTGCTAATTGCACAAGGAATTAGTCCCAAATATTACATCAGTGCTGAGATTTTGGATCATCAACAAATTGCACTCCAGCAAGTGTCCTGTCAGTTCCCCAGTTAATAGTACTCTTGTTTCAAACGCTTTGATAGCTTACCAGTAGCACCAATAATTCTTATTCCAGAAACATGCTTCACTTCTATACCCTCTGTGTTCTTAATAGATTTAAAAATGCCTGTGACATGCCATTCAGATCAGTACCACAGTCCAGTAAACGCTTAACATCTTGCACACTTGCTGTTATTACAGGGTGCCACACCTTTTTACTTACTACATTGCCATCATTATCGATAGTAAATTCAAATACCCCATCCTCATCACTACTGGATTCGTTATTGCTATCATCATTACAACTACTGTCAGAATCAACCCCCTTTCACTTTCTCTGTACTTTAGATTTTGTACCTCTTCCACGTTTATCTGCATTTCAGCCAATTTTGAATCTACATTTTTATCTACTTTTATTAGTTTTTCCTCTGCCACTAGTCTACACTTGGTTTCTATGTCTCTTCCTAAATCATTTTTAATCTGATCGATTTGGTTCCAAAGTTTAACCTTGTTTTTCAGCAGAAAATTTCCTTGCAGTTTGTACTTCATCTTTACACTGTTTCTGAAAAGCCTCCACCCTCCTACTATAGTCATAACAAAGTTTCTTTCTCTGTTCTACACATTTACTACTCATTAACGTTAATTTCTCATTAGTATTCTGCTCTATTTTCTTTCTCTTTTCATCACAATCTTTCCCTACTACCTCAACCATCTTATTTAATTCTTAAAGGCTAGAGTCAACTAACATAATTTCCTTTTTCATTTCTTTCTTCAGTTCATCAGCTAGTCTAGTCATGTCAGTTTTAATAATACTAATGCCTACTTTCATACAACTGATCTCTTCTTCCATACTATTTTCCACCCTACTAATGCCTTCTTTCGTACTCATATTACTCAAACAACTCAAACTACTCATAATTTGCCTTAATATCGCTTCCAAATTTCCATCTGCCAGAAATTTTTACCCTTGCTGACTTTCGCTACCAGGTTCCTCCCTCTTAAGGGGCTCCGGAAAGGCTCAAAATCATGAAAAGTTCAATTTTTACTTTTTTCCGTTTTCTGAATCTGAAGACTATTACCTTTTAATAGATATATAATTTATTCAATTCCGAAGACTACAACTATTTTTAAATTTTTTTTGAAATGTGTTCTACATGGGCGTGACCCACTGTGGCGCTGTTAAACTGCTGTCAAATGGTGTTATTATTAACGTCCGTGTTCATCAGGTACATTTTAGTGATGTGAGATAAAGTATGTGTTGTGGCTAACCTGTGATGGTTCAATATATATCGCTGGTGTGATTGTCATTGTTTCATGTTTATTTACTCTGTCGTTATCTCGAAAATGTTCGTAATTAATTCTGTTTCTTGAGTCTCTGTTTTGTTGAAGTATAATAATGAGTAAAAGTAAAGTTATTAGAAATCCTCTGAAGTCTTTTAAGAAAAAGAGAAATGTTGGAAAGCCAAAGGTATTTAGAAATATGGGAATGAAGATAGGTTCTAACATGGTAGGAGCGATGCTTGCTTTAGACAAGGAACGCCTTCGGGCTGCAGACAGGGCTGTAAAGAGTCTAGAAATACAAGCAAGAGTAAACAGGAGGAGGAACAAGAGGAAGCTGGAGGAGGAGTTTGCATAGGATGAAGATAATCCATCCTATGGACCTGGAATGCACTAAAAAGTTAATCCAATCTTTGTCGCTCGATTCCCAAAAGGATCTTCCAAACATATTTGTTTCAAACTTTCAGTAAATGTTACACAGTATCTTCTGCATAATTTAACACAGCTTTTTTCCAAAAAACTGTATATTTTTGAATATCTAAATAAAAAATTGCAAAAAAATGTTGTGAATTTTCATTACAATTGAAAATAAATCATCTTTAATAACTGAACTAAAATTTTGTAAAACCCCTGTGTTAAGTTGTAGCCCATATTCCAATAAATAATCTGTAAAAAGTTCAACTTCCTACCTCAAATACTTTGTGAGGAAAGATGTAATTTATAAGCGTTATTTTAACATTGCAAGTATAGGGCGTTCCGGAGCCCCTTAACCTTAATGATTTCAGCCACTTCAGTACTGTTTTCGTCCATTTCGCTCACATCACCATACAACGTATATGGCACTTTTATCATTCCATCAACATAGGACTTTTGTCCCCATCATTCAAAGCTACATTCATATTTGATTTATAATCACTATTGTCTACAGAACCAGATAAGATGACTGTAATCTGTTAAGATATCAGGGAATAATTTCCATGGTACTAGAGGGCGCTGTAGGGATAAAAACTATAGAGGAAGATAGAGATTGGAATACATCCGGTATATAACTGATGACATAGGTTGCAGCTGCGATTGTAAGCTGAAAAGGTTGTCACAGGAGAAGAATTCGAAATGGGCTGCACTAAGCTTGTCAGAATCCTGATGTCAAAAAAAGAAAACAGAATTGTAATATGCATATTTTGTAGTATCTCCACATTTAAACTACAGTACATATACACACAGAAATACACACACACACACACACACACACACACATGCACAGATTTGTCAACTGTCAAAATTTGTGCCTAAAACTTGGTTCCTCAAATTAAGCCACATGTGTGGCTAAAAATTACATACCAATGTGGCAATTTATCTTCATGTTTAGGCTTAATTTACTCAATGCAGCACAACTAAACTTACTAAGCTTGTAACTGCAGATAACACCTGTTGCCGAAATACTACATTAAAGTGGCAGCACACAAAAGATTGGCAGTCTGAATTACTGCTACCCACTAGAAGGATATAATTAATTCCATTATTTAGGCGTACACATGGCTTAAGACACGACACATCTTCAAATTAGATAAGTACACATCTAAATAAAGTTTGCATGATGATTATTAAGATCTGCAGCAGCATCTCCACATCTTAAATATATCAAGGTTTCTATTATTTCAGTCTGTGGAAACACTTTCTACGCTTGTTGAACGAACTTTTATCACCTAGCGATTTTGCAAGTTTTTAGTAGTTTTCCTCCCCCCCCCAGTACCTATTTACAGAGGGCAAACATGTTACTGATGTTAACAAAACCCTAATGTTGCTTCCTCTTCGAGTTTGAACTAGTTGTACTAGAGATTATGTACAAAACGAACTTTTGAGCAATGCTGTAATAATTACCAATCGGAATTATGCTCCCTAGATTCTGTAATATCTCCACAGACTTTATTTCCTACAATCATATACTAAATAATAGCAAAATATAATCATAATATGTGATGTAAATACAAAAATACAAATAAAAACATAGCCAAAAGACAAATGTACTGGCTAAACATGGTTTTAGAAATATATGAGATAAGAAGGTGTTCTGATGTGATTTTTGTTATGTTGTAGCACTGAAATCGCTTATTTTCGTAGTTCTCAGTGATAACTTTTGGGATGTTCGCATGTCTCACAACAACAAAAAAGATGGTAGTTGAACAATATAGAGATTTGCTTATTGAAAGATGATTGTGCAACAAGGTACAGAAAATAAAATATTTTCTACTGAAAAAAATTATTTATCATAATAAGAAACGATTTCATGTAAAAAAACTTAACTTAGTATGAAAGCACAGTCAGAAACTGCTGATCACAAATAGAAATCCAAACTCAGCACCAAAATTAAATTTATCATTTCTGATAGCATGCAAGATATTGAGCAGATATGTGGTTTATGCGGTAAATAACATTGTGGCACTTGACTTTAGTATGCATATTTTATATCGGTGACATATTTTTACAGACATTTTAAACTTGGAAAGGGACATCGTGCATTTCACAAACACACAGAACAATTTAGATGCAGAAAATAATTAATTTACACCTTCATTTTGCCCTCTACCATATATTGCACAGAAACTGAAATTTACACATTCACTAGTGATGCTTAACCTTTACATTAATGGTAAAATCGTTGTGTATGCGTACAATTTCTGTGTGTGTGTGTGTGTGTGTGTGTGTGTGTGTGTGTGTATGTTTCGGATGTGGAAATGCTACATTATCCTTAAAAAAATTCTTATACTTTTGATCATAAGATTGTTACTAACAGACTTCAAACTTCTCATTCTCCTACCCACAACTAACTTATATAAAAAATCTGAGGTATTTCCTTCCATCTTAGTGGTACCACAGTGTCCTAGTTTGCTGAATAACTGGTTGAATATTTCTGTTTGTGGAAGGATAATCACGTTTTAGTTTAAAATAGTGTGCTGAAGTAGTTTGTCATTTGAATAGTCAAATATAGCAGGAATTCTAAATTAGTAACTCGTCAAGAAGGAAAAATGTTATACATGTATCAAAGAAATTATTTTCATAACAAAAGGGCTACTTACCAATACTTTCTTTGAAGTTATTTTTCTTTTAAGTTTATAACTAACACTTTCGATATCCATGACTTCAAATGGAAATAAAATTGAACGAGTAAATTTCGATAGAAATCTACTGTATGAGAAATAATTAATCTTTCTAAAAGCACACAATTATTTAATATTGTGTATTATGTTAGATCCTTGTTTGAACACATACTAACTGGTGTCCTTAAAACTATATGGAATGTAAAATTACAGTTCGAAAGCAATCTGTTTTGTATAATAAATGTAGAAAGAGTTTCGAAAAATGCACTTATTTTAATGCATGAGGAAGTACTATACATTGTAAAAGATCAGCTATTGATCATTAACACTATAGGCTGTACTGTAATGTGCTGTTTCGTTTTAATGGACTATGAAGTACTGGGATGTGATTGGAGGAACAGAGAGGGAGCAGGAGGGAGAAGAGGGAGGTCAAAGAGATGTGATTGCTAACCACAACTGGAATAGTTTCACTCTTGAATTTGAAGAATTTTTGTAATTTTTCAAAATTTAAGATTTTCTTTAATTTCCTCCCATCTTACCTTTTTGAATTTCCCACCAGCGTCATCTCTCGTTTTTTAACTTTCCACCACCCGTTATCTTGGATTTGTGACATCATAGGTGCTAGGTGTTTTAAGTGTAGCTTGGCCAGAACAAACATAATTATACTACTCAGCACACACCATAGTGGGGGTTGCAAAGTGTAGATGCAGATATGAAATACTTGTTTCAGTACTGTAATATAATTCCGTAGAATTATTCGTCCTTTATCTGTCTACAGATGTTTGTTGGGATCCAGTCTACATACAATCGATTACTTCACATGTTATACTTTTGTTCATCATAACCCTAATTTCCACGTTACATAATTTGTTTTTGAGATAGAATAATAGCCACATACTCAGGAGCAACATAAAGTTGTATGAAATTATATGCCTCATTGGATATCAGTCATTCAAATGTAAATAGAGTTCGCCCTCATATTCTGATTTAGGTATGTACTGATGTTTTCTGTCGTAGTAATTATGGCTAACGTTCCCGTCGTTTATTGTAAGTCATACCAATGTCTTATCAGTGAGATAATAGATTTTGCAAGGTACAGCCTTCATAAAATAATCATATGACACCACTTCTCAGTTTAGTTTTGACAACTTTTAAAAATAGCCTTTTGAAGATTTCTCGATTCACTTAACTAG
This sequence comes from Schistocerca nitens, assembly GCF_023898315.1. NCBI lineage: Eukaryota > Metazoa > Arthropoda > Insecta > Orthoptera > Acrididae > Schistocerca > Schistocerca nitens. The sequence goes on along the minus strand of NC_064614.1, from coordinate 782,900,170 downwards.
TTTCACCAAAAAGAATATGTTGTAATTAGTACTAAAATACAATAAAACATGGACAAAAATGTATCGATGAGTTTAGAAGGATTCTTTCCTGGTTAAATCGGATTTCAAATTAGTTCTCCCCTAATTAAATACAAGAATTTGATATTCATTACAACATTCAGTTTAATTTTTAATATGTATCTTTGTAGTAATTTTTATTATCGTATGTTTTATCCATTGTATCCTCATGTCATTCCGGTTCAATCATGAAATCATAAACTTGATTTGCCTGTGAACAGCATCAGCACTCTATGAGATACTGAGACTTTTATTACGATGTGCTGAATATGGCATGGAATTGCCTTCCAGCGTCATTTGAAAGAAAAGGTAACCTATTTCAAGAGACATTTCGTAATCAGGATATTGCAGTGACTATTATTCTGACGACGATGCACTGCGGCGATCACAGCCGTTACGAAACGCATTAGATGAATTCCCAATTGTGAATAATGACCACGATCGGCTGTAGAATGGAACAGCAACGAAAATCTGTGCCGGACCGGGACTCGAACCTGGATTTCCAGCTTATCGCGAGCGGTCACCTTACCATTTTATTTTTTGTTGCTGATCTTATTTTTGTTCTATATTGTTTGTTGAACTGGGTCGGGGCGGACATCTGGTGACACCCGTTTAGGTTCTTCGTTGATCCATTCACACAGTTTTTTTGTTACAGAAGGTAGCTAACCCTCTGACCGAACACGCTGAGCTATCATGCCGGCTACCGTTTGGCTATACATGATCGACTCACAGTCAGACCCAAACTTCCATATATCGTCAACCATTCGTCTATGCTCTGCACTCGCATATCCTTTGTGTGTATTTCCTTATAGATCAGACGCTGTGCTTGAAAGTCGCACACCGGTATCGGAAGATACTTTCAAGACAGCATCTGATCTGTACGGGAATACACATAATCGATGTGCGAGTACAGATCGTAGGCGTATGGTTGACGACATTTGGAAGTTTGTGTCTGGCCGTGAGTCAAGCACGGATAGCCAAATGGTAAGGCGACCGCTCGCGATAAGCGGGAAACGTGGATTCGAGTTTTGGTTCAGCACAAATTTTCATTCTCGTCATTCCATTCTACAGCTAATGGTAGTCATTATCCGCAATCGCGAATTCATCTAATGTGTTTCGTAACGGCTGTGGGCGCCGCAGTGCATCGTCATCAGAATAACACAGTCACTGTAATATCGTATTTATCTGCCGATAACATAGGTTCGACTTTCAAGCACAACGTCTGATCTGTACGGGAATACACGTAATGGATGTACGATTGAAGATCACAGACGTATGGTTGAAGACCTATGGAAGTTTGAGTCTGGCCGTGAGTCGTGCACGGATAGCTAAATGACAATCTGCCCTCGGCGGTTTTGCGGCACGGACGTCTTTCTACGTCCCTGCCGTGGAAGTCAGGCGTAAGCGGTTGTTTACCTATTCGGTGTACTTGCGCATTTCGAAGATTCGATATAGAATGGTACATGCATACCGAAAGTCGACTAGCAAGGTTAGTTTTTCGAATGAATATGCGAGTCCGAAAGCCTATATAATTGAAAGGTTCCTCCGAGACGAAGTTAAACTTGACTAAAATGAATTCATTGGAATACACCTCTCCATAGTGAGCAGCGTGGTCTGCGTCAAACTGATTAACGGTACAGTGTGTGGCAGAATGATTCGAGATAACATGAACTCAAATTTCGTCACTGTGATGGACATGTTGGGGAGGTAACTATTGATCATGCAGGACTGCGGTTACGAAGCATACTTATTTTCGAACATCCCTTCGAGGTTCTGTCTGACTTGGTGATTGACGCCTTACGCCCATATGGAAGAGTGCTTAGCCACGTCGAGGAAAAATGGACAAGCTTCACGACCTACTCCGTTCTCAATGGGACACGACAAATCAGATTAGATCTGACACAACAAGTACCGTCATACACGTTCATCGGCGGATGCAGAGCAATAGTCATCTACGATGGACAACTAAAAACATGCTCTGGATGCGGCAAAGAGGGGCACGTCCGTTCAGAATATATGCAGCGGAGGATTGTGCAAATTCCAATTGGCGAACCCGCCCTACGTCCAGGCTGACCCCGCTGACACTAAAGTATGCGGACGCGTTTAGAACATATCCCATCCCGAAGAACGACCAGCGCCAACATATCGACAGCTTACGGCAACCGACTGCAGCAGAGACCACCACCTGTGACGAAACGACGTGCACTTCTCCCACCCGTCGGCGCCGTTAATCGACCGGAAGAGATCGATAGGGGGTATGGAAATTGATCCTCCGGTTGTGCCGACAGCTGCTTTCGTCCCTGAGCACCGGGAGTGACTTCCGCACTCGAACACGGAGAAGAACACGCACAAACAACGATCGCCGAAGCGCCACAAGAAACGATGTCTAGCGCCGTCGGACACCTTAATGCATTCCACGTCAGACGGAATTGCGTGTAATGACGATACAGTGAATCAAGATGCACAACGCGAGATTCTACCTCTCACACAGCAGTACGACGCGAATCATGCGAGACAGGGGTTGAATGCAAACCCGCCGGACGGAGAGCCACCAGTAGGACTCCCTCCACCTACCGCAGCAAAACCTCCGCCTTCGGTCAGTCGGCCGGAGAAACACAACGAGATACGGACCTCCAGCACAGGAACTGGGCCGATGAATCCGATACTGATCCACAGATCGACGACGCAGCCGCAATGGCGAGTGCGGCGTCCGCCGGATGTTAACCACGCACAATACGCAGACTGTCGCACAGACAGCATGTCGCCGAGCAACAGCGCACACACAAGTTAACATAAGCGTTCATGTGCGCTTTTCGCACTGAGGAACAGCGGCAGGCGTATTGAACAGCCTCTATTAGTCTTAAGACAATTAGAACGCCGGTCAAACTACAATTATTACAAGACATGATGCATACGTCAGACGTCGACATTGTCCACTACAGACGGCGGTAGCCGAACAGCGATATTTCTACGTGGCCGTCAGCATGAGGTCTGGCGCTCTCTGTGCTAGGAGTAGCGATCGTTAACATCTACGCACCGTCGGGGTCCGACAGACGGCGCGTTTGATCCCGATTTTACGCAGAGGAGATGCACCACTATTTTCATGCCAGTATGAACATGTCTTATTTGGAGGCAACTTCAACTGCGTGGTCGCACTCAAGGATCAGCACCCACGCAATACTTCATGCCAGGTGCTGCTGCAGCTTATATATGATATGAATGTAATCGATACATGCGAGACCATTTATGGCGACAGACGCAGATACATATGTCAAAAGTCGCTCTGCAAGTCGCCTCGATCGAATTTACGCAACACGTCGTCTCGAATATGCAATCCTCGACGCAGAATCGTGGCCCGTCGCCTTTTCAGATCACACAGCATACATATGCACGGTCTCCCTAAGTCGTCAAGGAATGTAGAGGAAATTGAACACAGCGCACCTCAGGGAACCTGAGTGCAGGCGCTTAATCCAAGGCACTTGACACATATGTGAACGACGCCTCCCGACATATCCGACGACGTTGCAGTGGTGGCTGGAATGCGTTAAGCCGGCATTGCGCCGAGCGTTAATTGCATACGGCAGAGAGCAGATGATGTGGAGGAGCCACACGACGGAATTTTATTTCACGATGCTCTGCGAACTTTCTGTACAAGCGCCTCCACAGTACCAGAGTGGTGCTATAAAAAGAGCGCAGGCCCCAATAATTTCCATAACGCGACACCGTCTGGAGAGTGTCGCAGTCTCCCCAACGGCCTTTGAACGATTCCGTGGAGAATCACCATCGATATACCACGTTATCAGAGAGAAACCACGTTGCCGCAGAACCTTAGTACAGCCGGTTGTACTGCCGGACGGTCGCCATGTCAACGCAAAAAGACATCGCCAATGCCTTTGTGGAACAATACGGTCATCTGCATGAAGAAGCGGAACACGATCAGGCAGCCTTTCATGAGGTCCCACGAACGCTATCCGCATGCTTCGACGCGACGACCGATCGAGAGTTACGGGGAGAGATCACAGATGGCGACGGAATAGAAGCGCTCGATAAGGGAGCGTCGAACAAGTCCCCGGGGCCCGACGGATTTCCGTTACAGTTTTATAGCACACTTAAATATCTCATGACTCCACGGTGGACTTCCATGTACCGCGAATTTATGGCTCCCAATGTGTCTCTCCCACCCTTCTTCGTGGATGAATTGATCATCCCTATCCAATCACCATCTTACGGTCGGTCAGACTATAGTGCCCGCTGTCGACGATATTGTATGGCATCGTTGTCGAACGGCTGCTCTGTGGGCTCCGAAATCGACTCCAAGGAATGACGATAAGACACACCAAGTTTATATGCAGAACATACGCGGATAACCTAGTGTTTTAGCACCGTCGGGCGACGAGGCAAAGGTGGCCCTGCATTGCATTAATTTTTATGGTTGGCTACGGGAAGTCGTATGAACATAGAAAAGTCGGGAGCGATGAATATCGGGAGAGGACTCCCGACGGGAAGTGTAGCACCATTAAAACCGATAAAGAAGATGAAATGTCTGTGAATTATCTTCACTGCAGACGTTCGACGGACGGAAACATTGAGTTACAGACATCTTCTGCAAACAAGTCGAGTGAGCGTCCGAAGTCACAGGTTAATGGCTCTGGATATGATACAACGAGCCACCTTTGCCAAAACGTACCTAGGTTCTAGCCTACCCCACCTGGCCCAAGTTCTTCATATGCCGGTGATTTTTGCGCGCCGAATCCTGGCGGCATAAGGATATTTTTTTAGCATAGGTGTGCTTTTTAAGGTCGGATACGAAACTCTCACCCTTCCTAATAGTCGTAGTCTTGGACTAGTCCCGTCCGCGACCTACCAGTGGCTCCTTCCCTAAGCACGATGATAAAGATGTGGACACGACACCAGACAAATCTGACTATCATCTTGATACACGAACTAGCTCCATCTTTTCCTCTGGTACCAGTAGCGGTGGCTCACATCTCACCATCGCTTGCCCACATAGAACCTTTTTTGTGGAATACAGTTACGTCCATATGGAACTACCGACTACCAGGACGGCAAAGGAACGTGATATAATCGCATCTTGACTCGACGACAGCCGAATATGCTTTAGAGCGCCGACATCCAGCAGTGACATGGCCAGTGGTAAGGCGTACAGTTTTCTGTGTGTTTTGTTTTGCTTTAGGCGCTACAGTCTGGAACCGCGCGACCGCTACGGTCGCAGGTTCGAATCCTGCCTCGGGCATGGATGTGTGTGATGTCCTTAGGTTAGTTAGGTTTAAGTAGTCCTAAGTTCTAGGGGACTGATGACCTGAGAAGTTAAGTCCCATAGTGCTCAGAACCATTTGAACCATTTTTTTTTTGTTTTGCTTTAGGGCGCTAAAAGCAACTGGGGTCATAAGCGCCCAAGTCAGAACTATAGAACACGAACACAGAGAGGAGTTAAACGATATACGTCAGCCCCAATGGACAGAATAGAAGACAGATAAAAACAGGCACGTAGAAAAATGGAGGTCCAAAACTAAAAATTAAATGGCCTTCTCCATATTGCTTCGGCGGATAAAAAGTAAAACGTGGTCGACAGCCCGAGCGTCATTCGCTAAAACGGCTGATAAATCAGACGGCAAACCCAAGCTGGAACGTAAATTGTTAAAAAAAAAGGGCATTCCAGCAAGGAGTGGCGCAAATTAAAATTTGGGCTCAATGTGTACAAAGTGGTGCGGTAGTACCACTTAGCAAACGACGGTGGTTAAACAGGCAGTGCCCAATACGCATCCGAGTTAAAATAATCTCCTCCCGGCGGGAGAACCGAGAGGAGGTCGCCCAAGGCGTTGGGAGAGGCTTAATGAGCCGAAGATTTTTCCCGTGAAGGGAGCACCATTGGCGCTGTCAAAGGGACACCGCCTGCTTTCAGATGGTAACCCAGAGATCATCGGAGGTACTCTCAGGCTGAGGTACGAGAACTGCAGCCTTGGCAGCAGCCTCGTTTCCTGGCAGGAACCCACAGAAACATCACACTGGCTCCACGAAGAGTGAGCAAGTGGCAGTTTTCCTGGACCCGCTGCACTAAGGGATTAGCATTGTAAGGGCACACAGACTTTGGAGAGCACTGAGTGAATCTGAGCAGAGGACACAATTGGAAAGCCTGTGTCGCCGGATGTACTCCGTGGCCTGATACAAGGTGAAGAGCTCGACTGTAAATACTGAGGAGTGTGCCGGAAGCCGATATTGAAAGACACGGATGCCAATGACGTAGGCACACCCGTCTCCATGGTCAGTCCGAGAGCCATCAGCGTAGCCAAAGATACCATCGTGAAGTTCCATGTGAAGGTCTGAAACTGGAGGCGATAGACCGAGGATGGGGTAGCGTCCTTAGGAAGCGAATGAATGCCAAGGTTAACATGGGCCGCTTCACGAAGCCAAGATTGTGAAGGACTCACACCCACCGGATAAGTTACGGATAGTGTGAAGTTAAGCCGCCGTAGCAAGTGACGAAAGCAGACTCCAGGAGGTAACAGAGAAGAGGGACGAGCTCCGTACCGACGAACAAAGGAATCATCAAAGAAGGAGGCATAGGAGGGGTGGCCGCACATGGCAGACAAATGGCATGCATACCTGTTGAGAAGAACGTCACGGCGGTAGGACAGTGGCAGTTCAGCAGCCTCAGCAGACAGATTCTCAACAGGGCTGGTGTAAAATGCGCCCATGACTGAACAAATGCCAAGACGGTGGATAGTGTTGAGAGGGCGTAAGAGGGATGGACGTGCAGACGCATAAATAAAGCACCCATAGTCGAGTTCCGAACGGATAAGGGACCGGTACAAACGGAGGAGGGTGGTTCGATCGGCAACCCAGGAAGTACCATTGATGACACGCGGGAGATTGAGGGACCGAGTACAGTATGCTACCAGGTAAGACACATGGGAGGACCAAGAGAGTTTCCTACCGAGCATGAGCTCCAGAAATTTCGTACTTTCAACGGACGGAAGGGCAACATGCCACCAGAAATTCATGTAGACCGTTTTGTCAGGGGAAAATCGAAAGCTATTGTCGATGCTCCAGGAGTAAAGACGACTAACGCAGCGCTGAAGACGCCACTTAGTGAGACAGGTCCGTGGAGAACCGCAATAGATGGCAAAATCATCTACAAAAAGAGAGCCGGACATGCCCGGCGGGAGACAGGCCATTATAGGGTTAATGGCGATAGCAAAGAGTACGACGCTCAGGACGGTATCCTGAGGCACAGCAATATTTTGCTCGATAAAGGTGTCCGACAAGGCAGAACCCACATGCACCTTGAAAACTTGGTCTTGTAAAAATGCCCAAAGAAACAGTGCAGGCGCCCATGGTAGCCCCACGTTCTCCAGCAGGTGTCGTAGGTCTTCTCCAAACCGAAAAACACAGCCACATTCGTGACATGGGTGGACAAAGTAACGAGATGGTCAACTGTGGAACACCGTGCTCGAAATCCACACTTTGCATTCGTTAGTAAATGTCGAGACTCGAGCCACCACACCAGCCGGGCATGAATCATATGTTCCATCTCCTTGCAAACGCAGCTGGTAGGAAAGATTGGTGGTAGCTAGAAGGAAGGATTTTGTCCATTCCGGTCCTAGTATGGGTAAGATGGTGGCTTCACGACAGCGTCCGGGAAAGTGTGCCCTCTGCCCAGATGCGGTTCTTCATGTTAAGCAGAAAGTGCTTGCCCGCAAGAGGAAGGTGCTGCAACATCTGAATGTGGATGGCGTCCTGCCCTGGGGCGGAGGATTGGGATGAATTGAGAGGATTATCGAACTCCCTCATAGTGAAGGCGGCATTGTAGCACTCACGATTCGGAAAAGAGAAGGGTATCGCCGAAGCCTCCTCCGCTCGTTTCTGATGGAGGAAGGTATGGCGATAGTGCGAATAGCTCGTAACTTCCGCAAAATGGTAGCCCAAGGTGTTGGAGATAGCAATAGGGTTCATAATATCGTCGTCTGCTACCGTCAGGCTGGAAATTGGGGAATGGACCTTTACCCCAGAGAGCCATCGGTGGTTGGCACACAGGACAGAAGAAGGGGCGGAACTCTTTAAAGAACTAGTGAATGAAATCCAGCTAGCTCCTTTGCTATCCCGAAGGACGCGACGATACTTTGCACGTATCCGTTTATAATGAATGCAGTTTGCCATCTTAGCATGACGGTTAAGAACGTGAAGAGCAAGTCTCCGTGCGCGAATTGCTTTGCGTCGAGTCTCTGTCCACCAAGGGACTGAGACACGTTGTGGTAAAGAGGAAGTGTGAGGAATGGAACGTTCTACAGCAGTAAGGATAACGTTGGTGAGATAGTCCACCTAGTCATCACAACTGGGGAAATCTCGTTCATCGAAGATCGCCAGAGAGGAGTAAAGCTGCCAGTCAGCCTTAGTAAACTGCCATTTGGGCGTGCATGCGGATGGAGTAGGAATCAGCAAACGGAGAGCACACTGGAAATGGTCGTTCGAATGGGCGTCAGAAAGAACGGACCACTCATGACGATGGGTACCCTGGGCAGTGCAAAAGGATAAGTACAAATGGGAACAGGTGTGCGAGGAGTCAGAAAGGAAAGTAGGTGCTCCAGTGTTAAGGCAGAAGAGGTTGAGTTGGTTAAGAACGTAAGCCAAGAGTGCACCTCTCTGAGATGTCCTGGGAGAACCCCAGAGGGGATGATGCACGTTAAAGTCACCGAGTAGCAAAAACTGGGGAGGCAGCTGCCCAATAAGCTGAAGAAAGACTGTCCTGGTTATATCGAAGGACATAGGTACATAAATGGTGAAGAGGGAGAAAGTCAGGCGGGGAAGGAAAAGGCGAACTGCAACAGCTTGAAGACGGGTAATCAGGGAGACTGGTTGACTACGAAGGTCATGCCATATGAGCAGCATGACGCCCCCATGAGACGGGGTGCCCACCTGAGGGGGAAGGTCAAAACGAATCGGTAAGTAATGTCAAAGCACAAAGCAGTCATGAGGGCGCAATTTCGTTTCCTGAAGGCAAAGTACAAGGGGATGCTACAGTGCTAAAAGGAGCCGTAAATCGCCTTTGTGGGACTGAAGGCCGCGTCCGTTCCATTGGAGGACAGTCATGAGGAGGAAGAGATGGAGGGGTGTCAACTAAGCGGCCGCCGAGCGACAGCCGGTGTAGAGTCGCTACTACAGGGCACAGAAGCAGGAGGATCCTGCTCCATGAGGTCCACAAAAGCGTCGGCTTGCTTGTGCGGTCGGTCGGTTGAGTCCAATGCTGAAAAACGGTCGGTGGTGCGCCCTGGCGAGACAGAGGCCGGCTGGACTAAGGTAGCACGTGGCGACACCATCGAACAATATCTTCCAGTTGGCGAAGGAGAAGACCGTTGGCCTTTAGCGGACTTTTTCGAGCCTTTCCGGTTAGAGGAAGACACGTCTATTGTTTGGCTGGATGGACAGGGGAAGACTTCACTGGAGTACTCCTTTTGTCCTTTCCTGCCTACTGGTTGTGTAGTTGGTGGCTTCGCCCCTTGAGGTGAGAGTTTGACGGTTTGTTGCACAGCGGGACTGGGGGATGGCGAAGCTACCTCGACACTGGGCGATTTCATAATCTCGGAGCAGAATTTGAGGTCGCATTTCTGCGTGGCCATGTCCTTCATGGAACGAGTGGTAACAAGAACAGAACTATAAGTTCAAATGGCTCTGAGCACTATGGGACTTAACATCTGAGGTCATCAGTCCCCTAGAACTTAGAACTACTTAAACCTAACTAACCTAAGGACATCACACACATCCATGCCCGAGGCAGGATTCGAACCTGCGACCGTAGCGGACGCGCGGTTCCAGACTGTAGCGCCTAGAACCGCTCGGCCACCCTGGCCGGCCAGAACTATAAGTGCCTGACGGGAGAACAAAGGGTTTGTGACTACCCAGTAACTTTTGAACTACTGGGTAAGGCACTTTTTCCTTTACCCAAATCTCTTGGACAGCCCGCTCATCTAGATACACGGGACAATCCCGAGAGACGGCGGCATGGCCGACATTGCAGTTGATACAGCGGGGAAAGGAGGCGGACGATCGCCCTTGTGTGCATCCCTGCCACAGGTTACACATTTGGCTGGGTGTCGACAAAATGTTCAAGTGTGGTTAAAATGATGATATTGGTAGCTGCGCATCGGGTTAGAAATGTAAGGCCAGACTGTGATAATTTCATAGCGTGCTTTGAGCTTGGACAGCAGCACTACCCCATCAAAGGTGAGGAAAAGAGTGGGGGTGAGCACTAAGGAGGAATCTACCTTTTTCATTATATGATGAATGGCAATAACACAATGATCAGAGAGGTAAGATTGTATTTCGGCCTCAGTTAGACTGTCAAGCAGCCTGGTGTAAGTTACACCATGGGAGGAAGTGAAACTTCTGTGGGCCTCGACACGAACAGGGTAGCTGTGGAGAAGCAAGGCAGCAAACAGGTGTTGTGTTCGAGAATCAGAAACCACCTCCAAATGTAAAGTGCCATTCCGTAAGCGAGAGCAGGATTTCACAGGGTCAGCAATTGCATCAACATTTTTCTGAATAATAAACGGACTGACTGTGGCGAAGGACTGACCGTCTTCAGTATGTGAGCTCACAAGGAACCGTGGTGCAGCGGGAGGGGTCTATGAATCAATAGCGTCATTACGTTTACGTTTTGTAGATGTTGATTAGGAAGCTGAGTGACTCATTGCAAGAAAATCCCATGATTGCCAGCGTCTCCGGTGGCGTGCTTCTTCCAATTGGAGGCTCCATTCAAATGGGGGCACACCCACCTTAGGTGATTGTTCACACCTCAGGTCACACCTCTCGAACATCTGTCAGAGGTACCAATCGGCAATTTGGGAAGGCTGCAGTTGGGGCAATCAGCCCTCCCTATGCCTGGTCTGTATAATGGGGTACGTTCAAACCCTACCTGTCGACCTGGGGCTAGGAACTACGCGTTATCTAGTTACGTGGGCTGGCCTTCAGGAGCGCACATATGGGAAGAAGAAAAAAGAGGATCCTCTAACGCCGAAGCGGAGGAACGAGAGGAGAAGGGAAATAAAGAAAGGAAACGGGAGCCAAAAATAAAGCTGAGACTATTCGTACGGCGGCGAAAAAATACATAACATTCCCAATAAATCCACAGACATGTCCCCCAAGGGAGGGGAGAAAGAATAGCAAGAGGATATACATGCAGCACGGAACGGAAAAAATGCTGCAAAGGCTGGGGCTCCGTGGTAGCAGAGCCCAAACCCTCCAAAGAGTGGCGAGCCCCGTGGGGGAAGGTGTACAGCGCACCACGTACACCTAGATACGGGAACGCGTGCACTGTGGTATCAGGTAGTAAAAGGAAAATACGTGACTCGTTCCAGGCTGCATACAATTCATATGGTGGATGTGCCACTGTCCCCACAGTGTGCCCACAGTGCAGTGTTATAGACACAGAGGAACATCGCCTCATCTGCGAGCCTTTGGCGGACGTGTGGTGTTTGGTCCAAAAAATGATCATCTTCCTCCTTATGGTGGTGTCACAAGCCACAGAACTACGGATACTACTTGTGCCACATACTACATATTATCCCCGAACGAAGACAGACGCAATGACTTGTATTCGGGATCTGACTGTGCTTTGCCTCTTCCGAGTGGGCAGTAAGAATGTACTAGAGTTTTGTGCCTTACTACAAGAACATCACTCACAGATTATAAGAAATCCGAGACATCGAACATATTACACTAATTTTCTATGGAGTGCCTTGCTTGATCCCCCATCCAGTTGCGGTGTACCAGACAGCAGAATGTAATTATTACCTGTATTGAGTATTGAGTATAAGAAAGGACCAGGACATTGGAGAGGATCCGTCACCATACGTGAAGGCGTACCCGGCACCAGCGCGAGGTACAACGGGAGTAGCGAGGAACGCGCAAAAGGAGAGGGAAATGGTTCGTTATTGTTTTGTACTGATAGAAGCAGTTTATGTTTGTTATTGTTACACCATTATGTGCAAAAAGAAGTCCACTTATTTACGTTTTCCAGAAATATTTTATTTCATAAAGAAGAAAACGGTTAGGCGACCACTCGCTATAAGCTGGAAATCCGAGCGCGAGACCCAGTCCGGCACAAGGTATATCTATCGTCATTCCATTCTACAGCTGATGGTAGTCATTATTCGCAGCTGTGAATTCTTCTAATGAATTTCGTAATTATGTCGTACAGCACACTTAACGGATTAACGGTTACATCACAGGCCACTGTTACAAAAGTGGTGGCCTCACCTTAAGGTGGTAGATTATGGGCAGTGATGGTGTTCGTTGACCTGACAACAAGACTGTCAGTCCAGGTGGCACTGTAGTTTCTGTTTAAGTAATGGTATAGTTGCAAACGCTGATGGTTGCCATGTCTGAACGATAGTGATACACCTTTTTATTAGAACTGAAAACTGATAATAAACTAATCATCCGAAAAGTCTTTGTTTTATTCAAACTTCATTATCATCTCTGGCACTAGTTGCAGCCGTGGAGCTTTGACTATGGACGAAACATCAACGGGCACTCGATCTACATCCAGCAAATTACTTGGGACGTATGTCTTCGGCAGCTGGCGTCTGGGTATCGAATCATTTGACTCTACCGGTTTTAAAAAACACACGTAAAGATAACTCAAAACATTGACACTTACTGAAATATTATGTTTGCACGTCATGCACACACGTAACTTCAAAATGGTCTAGGAGATGCAATGAACTGTAAAAATTTGTGTAATGACCGTGTCCTTTAACTCTACAAAAGCAACAGTTATTAGGTTACCATATCTCTGTCAAGCAATACATAACAAAAGGTATGGCATTATATACGGGAAATTTCTTACGGACCACTTGAGATTGGGTCATTACCACACTAAGTAGTGGCAAGGTATTACGACAAATGTAGATATTCTAATTGTGGCGTTCTGTTAGCTATTCTGGAAAGCTACAAAACTTTGAGCGTGTACTAAATGATAAATAGTACATACAATGGATCCAGTTTTCTTTCTATAGTCCATAGTGGAGAGTAACAGTTTCCTTTAATTTGTTTTGGTTTTATCTCGCATATAATTGTGTGCTAAATATTCGTTTTGCTAAAATAACTTATAACCATAATTTATGCAGTGACTAATTGCATGTTTTGATGAAAAAATAACAAATAATTGTTTTGTTCCCTCAGGAATGGCCTACAGTACTGAGTTTCTGGCTGGCGTGTATGTTCGTCTGTTTAATTACGTCACTATCTTAATAATTTACACGATAGTTTAATTAATTATGTAGCTAGTTAATTTACAGTATCTCTTTACAGTTCTTCAGTAAAGTCACATTTTTTCTCAGTGACTGAGCTATTAAGTTTTGAAACCTTTACTGTTTCATCCAAGAAACTATGCAAGTTAATTTATGTATCGGCTCTGGTGAAATCGGCGAAAAGAGGGTGAAGATGAAGTGGTAAGGAGTGAGAAGGTTCTCTGCAGAATTTGCGAAAGAAAGAATATGGGGGAAACACGGACAAGAAGAATGGACAGTGTGACAAGACATTTGTTATGATCTGGGGGAATAACACCCACGGTACTGTGCAACTGTAGAGATACAAAATGTAAGACAAGACAAGACTGGATAAAATAATCGAAGACGTAGGGTGCAAGTGCTACTTGAAAATAAGAGTCAGTTACAAGAGAGGATTCGTGACGGGCCGCATCGAACCAGTCAGAAGACTGATACCTCAAAAAAAAAAAAAAAAAAAAAAAAAAAAAAAAAAAAAAAGGTTGTAGTAAAAACGACGGAAACTGGAACAATGAGTTGTCCCTGCGAGATTCTGACTTCGGATAAATGGCGAAGCTTGGTTGGCTCATACCCGGACTGTACTTAGCACATCGTTTGCAAGAAATTACGATAATGAACTGCGGGGACATCAGCTACCCATGGATCTTACAACTCCTTGTGATCCGAAGAAAATATCACAGTTGTTTAACCTTTAGCAAAAGTCATGAGAGGAATTTTATTAATGAGGAAGGCGGAGGACATCCCCAGTAGATGAACTGATATTTCAACTCCAGCTACGTTTGTTTTATGTGAGAGAGATAGGAAGAATGGTTTTTCCAGTAAGACTGCGATGACCATATGTTTCTATTATTTCTCATCTTTCAGTTGAAGAAGCCACCCGACATTTTTCTCTTATTTGAATGACTGTACAGTTTTAGTAATATCTAAGTTGGTAAAACTGCCACAGTAGCCCTACCTCAGTTACACGATTCGCAAAAGTTTAGAAAACTTTTGCTCACCTTCACATGAACAACACTAGAAACAGATATATTCTGTTTCTGGTGGCGACAGGAAGGGCAAGAGCCCACCCCTGAACCCTTTCAGGCCGGAATTTTATCTGTCGGGCTGACACCTTTTCTTTATGTGGTAATGATGTTAGGTGATATCTTAATTATTTTGGATGCAATATTTATACAAATCCCATATATTTGATGAAACGGGAAACCTGTCTCCATCTGGTACCAGTGGATTCAACTGGCAGCAGCCGCGCACCGACGCGACGAGCATGAGTTGCCGGAATTCAAAAGCTTGCTAACACTATCTCCCTCCCGCCCCGCCATCACAGACCCAGAGCACTTGAATTGAAAGTGAGTTATGCTATCGATAAAAGATAATATTTTTGTTTGTGGCTAGTTTCGTTGTGGAGAAATATAAAAGATATTCACATTATGCGAGCTAAAATTGAAAGTAATAGCTTATGCTGAAGAACATGCAAGCAGAGTAACTGAGCGGCACTTCGATACCCGAACATTAGACGAAACCATTCACAGTTGGCGTACAAGTAAATAAGAACTGAAGAAAATGAGGAATACGAAATGTGCAGATGGAGGACTGAATGCAAAATGGCCAAAACTAGAAGATTACTTATTGAAATGGATTCATGGACACCGTCAAAATGGCACTGGAATTAATAATAAATTGATTGAAGTACACGTTCGTAAGCTAGCTCTAAGTGGAACTCAAGCGACTTTAAGGGTAGAGTTTGTTGGTGCTAGAGGTTTACGAAGCGTCATGAATTAAGCATGGGAACCAAAACCAAAGTGTCGTAGAAAGCCGGCCGGAGTGGCCGTGCGGTTCTAGGCACTACAGTGTGGAGCCGAGCAACCGCTACGGTCGCAGGTTCGAATCCTGC
This sequence comes from Schistocerca nitens, assembly GCF_023898315.1. Taxonomy (NCBI): domain Eukaryota; kingdom Metazoa; phylum Arthropoda; class Insecta; order Orthoptera; family Acrididae; genus Schistocerca; species Schistocerca nitens. The sequence continues at coordinate 782,884,918 of NC_064614.1, read as the reverse complement.
CTTGGGCATGGATGTGTGTGATGTCCTTAGGTTAGTTAGGTTTAATTAGTTCTAAGTTCTAGGGGACTGATGACCTCAGAAGTTAAGTCGCATAGTGCTCAGAGCCATTTGAACCATTTTTTTTTTTCGTAGAAAATGCCACAAGAGTGTGAAGAGAAAATATTGTTTTTCCATCGCTTTACTATCCAACATCGAAAGAAAGTCAGTGTGAAACTCTGCTAAATGCGGAATATGGACGAAACCACCCTGATATTCGATATGCCAAGTAACAGAACTGTTTCCGTGAAAGCTGCTAAAACAGTGACTATAAAAGCAAATGGACATGGAAAAATTCACTTCACTTACCGTTTCAAGTTGTGCTGACAGTGCTAAACTTAATCCAATCAACATTTTCTAGCGCAAAACAATGCCGAAACCTCGTGAAATACGACCATGTGCTGTTGTTCACGTACATGATAAGGAATGGAAGGACGAAGCTGGTATGATATTATGGGTCAATGGAGTGTGGGAGAGAAGGAAAGGTGCTTTATTGAGGAAGAGTTCTCTTCCTGTGCTAGATCAGTTTAGCAGTCATTTGAAAAACTCTGTGCAAGAGAGATTGATAGAGGGAAACACACAATTTGCTGGTATTCCGGGAGGACTTACTTCAAAATTGCAACCTCGATAAATAAACCGTTTAAGTTACATATGCGAGAGAAATGGAACAAATTGATGGTAGATGAAACTCAACATGAATTCACGCCTAAGGAAGCTACAAAACGACAAAAATCAAACAAGTGTGTCGGAGTATAAAAAAGGCACAGTCTACAGTCAAAAAAGACATTATTGTCAAATCTTTCAAGACCATCCTATGTATGAAAATGATGATGAAGGGGAAGAAGAAAACGAAGAAGAAGCAGAAAGGCTGCAAGACGATTTTCAGAGATTTTAAAGGTCAATTCGGTTTCATAAACTAAGAATATTTTAAATTCTAGATTTGCAATCTTATTATAAATACGGTAAAAATGTTATTATTTAAAATGCCGTCTTATAGTAAGTAAAATATTGTATTCGTTTTCAATACACACTTTGTAAACTTGGCTTCATTTTATGAACTAAAATAACTAATTACGAAATATTCCCTAGCGTAATAAATACACTCCTGGAAATGGAAAAAAAGAACACATTGACACCGGTGTGTCAGACCCACCATACTTGCTCCGGACACTGCGAGAGGGCTGTACAAGCAATGATCACACGCACGGCACAGCGGACACACCAGGAACCGCGGTGTTGGCCGTCGAATGGCGCTAGCTGCGCAGCATTTGTGCACCGCCGCCGTCAGTGTCAGCCAGTTTGCCGTGGCATACGGAGCTCCATCGCAGTCTTTAACAGGTAGCATGACGCGACAGCGTGGACGTGAACCGTATGTGCAGTTGACGGACTTTGAGCGAGGGCGTATAGTGGGCATGCGGGAGGCCGGGTGGACGTACCGCCGAATTGCTCAACACGTGGGGCGTGAGGTCTCCACAGTACATCGATGTTGTCGCCAGTGGTCGGCGGAAGGTGCACGCGCCCGTCGACCTGGGACCGGACCGCAGCGACGCACGGATGCACGCCAAGACCGTAGGATCCTACGCAGTGCCGTAGGGGACCGCACCGCCACTTCCCAGCAAATTAGGGACACTGTTGCTCCTGGGGTATCGGCGAGGACCATTCGCAACCGTCTCCATGAAGCTGGGCTACGGTCCCGCACACCGTTAGGCCGTCTTCCGCTCACGCCCCAACATCGTGCAGCCCGCCTCCAGTGGTGTCGCGACAGGCGTGAATGGAGGGACGAATGGAGACGTGTCGTCTTCAGCGATGAGAGTCGCTTCTGCCTTGGTGCCAATGATGGTCGTATGCGTGTTTGGCGCCGTGCAGGTGAGCGCCACAATCAGGACTGCATACGACCGAGGCACACAGGGCCAACACCCGGCATCATGGTGTGGGGAGCGATCTCCTACACTGGCCGTACACCACTGGTGATCGTCGAGGGGACACTGAATAGTGCACGGTACATCCAAACCGTCATCGAACCCATCGTTCTACCATTCCTAGACCGGCAAGGGAACTTGCTGTTCCAACAGGACAATGCACGTCCGCATGTATCCTGTGCCACCCAACGTGCTCTAGAAGGTGTAAGTCAACTACCCTGGCCAGCAAGATCTCCGGATCTGTCCCCCATTGAGCATGTTTGGGACTGGATGAAGCGTCGTCTCACGCGGTCTGCACGTCCAGCACGAACGCTGGTCCAACTGAGGCGCCAGGTGGAAATGGCATGGCAAGCCGTTCCACAGGACTACATCCAGCATCTCTACGATCGTCTCCATGGGAGAATAGCAGCCTGCATTGCTGCGAAAGGTGGATATACACTGTACTAGTGCCGACATTGTGCATGCTCTGTTGCCTGTGTCTATGTGCCTGTGGTTCTGTCAGTGTGATCATGTGATGTATCTGACCCCAGGAATGTGTCAATAAAGTTTCCCCTTCCTGGGACAATGAATTCACGGTGTTCTTATTTCAATTTCCAGGAGTGTAGTAAAATGATCGTTCAAAAATGATATAATCTGCTTTATGCAAAGTACGCTGTCAGTTTATGCCAACAGTACGTTTTATGTGTTTACACTCTGCTGCTGTGATAAAGACATTCGAAACTAACCGACAACTGTTAAAATTTTTCCTGATTCCTTATTCAGTTTACAATATATTCCAGTTTATGAAAAACAACCTGGCACTAATAGCTAAATTTATATTGGTAGCTGAACTTTCGGTGCATAGTGGAGCATACTTCTAGTACCACTACATTTTACCGTGCCATTCCAGTATCAAATTTTACGCAACAGTTGCTCAATAATTTATGAGAGTTTATAATTCTGTAACTTTACTCAGGGAAGTCCACGAACATTTATACACAACCATTCAGTCGGTAGACAGTTCATGTAGCAAATCACTTTCCGGTTAACATATTCTATGCAGTTTGCTCAATAGATGTTAATAATTCACTTTAGTTTTGACTCTTATAATTGCATGCAGTAAGAGACCAGCTAACTGTACTGACACACAGCAGTTCAGTGGAATCTGGACAAACAACTCATCTCTCTAAATAGGTATATAAATGCCGTCGTGATTTCATGTTTGTTTCTTAAGCTGTGTAAATGCGACTGTGTGGATGAGTGTATATGTTACGTCATCTGTCATAGACAAGAACAGACGTGAGGTTCAACAGAAGGATTGGCCTAGTAGTAAACTATTGTGGGTCAAATAGTAGTAGGAGAACTGGTAGCCTTTCAAATGTTTGTCATTGAAAGTGTCGGTATATGGTCATCCAGACGTTTTTCAGTGATACATCGTGTGTCTTCAATCGCACGAAAGTGGCAACAGTTCCAGTATCATTTGCGCAGGTAGACAGGCATGTTACTTATATTAAACCAAATAAAACAAAATATTTTAAACGTTTTAATATAAGCACTTCACAGGCACAGCTTCGTTCTATTGGCCAATTTTAATTTTCTTGTCCGCAGTCACTTACCTCAGTATTGCGTCTCGGTGTTCATTCGCCGATGGAATGGAAGGAAAACATTACGAATTTTCGTTATGAAACAGCTCCAGTAGAAGAAATTGAACTTTTTGTTATTCTGCCTATTGCATAATTTCGATCCTTGTATGGTAATTGACCTGTTGAATATATTTCTTAAATAACACTGTAATTTTTTATTTGCACTGTTGGCCAATTTCTGCTCTCTTGTTATTTTCAAGTTGTAGCTGATTACTGGTTGGAACTAATTCTATTGACGTTATTTTGGCACGTATCACAATTGGCCAGTTTCGGTTCTAATGCCATTTTCAAGTGGTAGTTGACGTGCATGAGCATAAGGAACTTAAACTTTACAAGCACCAATATTTTGCGAGTAAAGATAACTCTTATGACAAATTGTCATGCTTACAGTTTTGTGCCAATTGTACACATTCCTACTTGCCATATGTTTTCTGGGAACATTCTTCAAAACAGTTGGACACGTAATTACTTCTCATAAGTTTTGTTTCTGCCCTTCATAAGTTGGAGGCATGATATCTCGGTGGCTAGTGCACAGCACGTGATCAACTCCGGACTGAATCTACTCTGTGAAATGGAGTGTGCGCTGATTTGAAATATTCTTTCATGGACGATGTTAAATAGTTAGTTAAATGTTCCATACATAATTTGAACGATACGTTTATGAAAATGTTGTGGAACGAGTGATTTTAAAAGGTATTTATACACGATTAGTGTTAACATTATTGAATACATTATTATATCTAGTCCTACTCACGCAGGTGAACTTTTTCTGTCCGAACGTTACCTGCCAGACATTTTATGCTATTGGGCAAACGCTCAAAAATTATTGTTGCTGCTTATTGACAGGTTTAACGATGGTTAATAAAGGTTATTCGTCCCTCTAGTGTTGTTGTTCTTCTCAAATTGTGATGGATTAGTACGATGAATTTCATTAAGGAATGCATGTAGAGCTAAAACGGGTAGCACTTTGAAGAGGTAGCTTCATGTCCGTTGTTGAACCCCACATGTTATTTTTATTGCTCGCTTTTTTTCGCAATAAATACTTTCTTTCTAACTGATGAGTTACCCCAAAAAATTATTCCGCAGGACATTGCTGAGTGGAAACAAGCGAAATATATCAGGAGGTTGACACGTTTGTTTCCAAGAGTTGCAATTATACGAAGAGGAAAACTTGCGGAACTTAATTCTTTGACAACCTCAGTAATAAATTTCTTCCATTTCAAGTTTTTATCAATTTATGCATCCAGATGTATCGACCAATCTATCCTGTTTGCTGACTCTTGGTCAAATGCTATATCAGTTGTTGATATGAAGCTGTTTGTTGTACAGAACTGAACAACTGAATGTAGTTCATTTTTCTTTTCTTTTTTAATGTAGGTAGAGTCCGTTCCAGATGCTCACTCGCTGGTGCAATTTGCTACGAAAGGATAATGTCACAGGTTCGAGTCCCGGTCTGGCACACTGTTTTAATCCACCAGGGAGTTTCACGTCAACTTCTTACAAAATGGAGTAATAGCCGAAAGTAACCAACAGTGGGAAATAAGTAAGTACGAGCACAAAGACGGGAAATGTCGTTCCAGAAATTTCATACGTCTGTGGCACTTGGCCAAAGATATGTATCGAGATGGTACTACTGAAGGAATTCAGTGGGACCTGGAAAAATCATAATATCTGACATAATGAGATCAGTCTAAAACGACCGGTCGTCCTTCATTGAAGTGAGCTTGTATTCGTATTTTATAATGACTTCCTTACGACGCAGGCCCGAGGGGAGGCCCGTCGCACGCTGGTTATGGCTGATATGCACGGAAACATGCCATTACGCCCTGTAGTACAGCGCCGTCCACAGAGGAGCGGCATTGTTACCGGCAGAAGATGCACGCTCTGGTGGTGCCTCCTCCACCTATCCCTGTCTCTGCAGCGCATGCTGGCTCTGCCAATTTCTTTGAGCATTAGCCGCGCTTCTGCGCTGGAGGTGCTGCTAGCGAGCGGAATTGGTCCATCTTGAGGCCGCGTTCCGCAAGACGCTCGTTACGGCATTTCCTGGCGAAGTCTGCCCTGCCTTGCCCCTCGCAGACCAAGTTTTATTACAGACATGCTCGCAGTTTCTCGGTTTGGCAACATAGGCGTCCCTTCCTTTCCATCCCCACACCCTTGCTTGATAAACAGGAGTCCGCTGCTCAAGCAGTGCGCTTCGGCGCACACCAGTCTGGCGCAGATGTGCGGAAACTTTTCTCTGGATTTACGCCTGCCTTTTCGAAGAAAAATGCGACGGGAACATCTGCTGAGGCGAGGCGGACACGCTCAGTGGCGGGAACGTCGTTGCAACTAGGCTGCTAATATGCTGCCTAAGCACTCCACTTGCAGTGCAAAGGGGTTCTGGGACGTACTGATCTGTAAAGTGCAGTGACACATAAGAGTTTCGTCCGAGAAATGACAGTATACGCGTATTGGTGCTTATAGGATGGAAAAAAAATTGTAAACCAATAATTTTCCATGATCTTGGGTGCAGTAGGGTTTTGGAACATATACTGTATTCGAACATTATGAAGTACCTCGAAGAAAACAATTTCTTGACACATGGTCAGCACGGATTCATAAAATATCGTTCTTGCGAAACGCAACTACCTCTTTGTACCCATAATGTAATGAGTGCTATCGACAGGAGACATCAAATTGATTCCATATTTTTAGATTTCTAAAAGGCTTTCGACATCGTTTCTCAACAGCGTCTTCCCACCAAACTCCATGCCTATGGAATATCGCCTCCGTTGTGCGGCTAGAATCGTGATTTCCTGTCAGAAAGGTCACAGTTCGTAGTAATAGACGAAAAGTCATCGAGTAAAACAGAAGTAATATCCGGCGTTCTCCAAGGAAGTGTTATAGACACTCTATTGTTACTGATCTATATTAACGACAAATGAGACGATCCGAGTAGCCATCTTAGATTGTTTGCAGATGATGCTGTCATTTACCGTCTTGCAAAGTCATCAGATGACCAAAACGAATTGCAAAATGATTTAGATATCTTTATGGTGCGAAAATTGGTAATTCATCTGAATAAAGAAAAGTGGGAAGTCATTCATATGAGTAGTGAAAGAAATCAGCGAACTTTTGATTACGCGATAAGTCACACAAATCTTGTGGCTGTAAATTCAACTAAATACTTAGGGATTACAATTTCAAATAACCTAAATTGGAACGATCACATAGATAATGTGGGTACAGCAAACCAAAGACTGCGATTCATTGGCAGAGCACATAGAAGGTGCAACGGGTCTACTAAAGAGACTGCTTACACCACGCTTGTCCGCCATGTTCTGGAGTAATGCAGTGCGGTATGGGATCCGCATCAGGAGGGACTGACGGATGACATCGAAAAAATACAAAGGAGGGCACCTCGTTTTGCATTATCGCGAAATAGGGGAGATAGCGCCACAGACATGGTACGTGAGTTGGACTCGCAATCATTAAAACAAAGGCGTTTTTCGTAGCGACGGGATCTTCTCCTGAAATTTCGCCCCAGTTTTCTCCTCCGATTTCGAAAACATTCTTTTCGCACCCAACTACCCTCTGCCAGGCACTTTATTGTGAATAACAGAGTAATCACGTAGATGTAGATGTAAACAATTGTAATGAGTTCTTAAACGACTCCAAACAGCCGTCAGTTATTAACTTTTAGTTCATGATTGTATGTCAAGTTTAGTATCCTGTACTTCGAGTGTGACTGTGTGTCTTAATGTTATATGTGTTTCCAACCATTTGACATGTCACAATCCTGTAGTTTCAAATTTTAACTACGTGAATGATATCCACCCGTCAGAAGCACTAGACTAATAGGCGTACATCATTAACAACACGCACAACAGAGCTGTATGGTAATGTTGAATCAGGTTATGGTAATGTAGCCACTGTGAAAGGTGGAACCACCTTCTCAGTTGTATGGCTTGGAAACAGAAGCGCGTTACCCACCTCTCTCTCCCGACTAGGCCTAAAGCATCGAAATCACTTCTTACTACAAGCGTATTTCGACTATTTTGCGTTATCAAAGGGGAGCAGAACCGAGGTGAAGATAGATTATGAACTAATTTGCAAAAAAAGAAAAGGCAGGACCGTCAGTAATGGAATCGGTACCTAATAAAACGGCACTAAAATTGATGGGAAAGGTGCCTTGAAACAACATAGAGATTACAAGACCGAGAGACAATGCTCGGTCAGCCGAGAAAAAGTGTATGCATATTTTATTAAAGGGCTCTTAACAAAGGGAGAAGTAGAACCCACAATTCAAGATGAACTAGACGGATACGATCTAATTATGGTGCTTAGCATTAGAACAGCGTGGTTTACCTTAGCGGGTGACTGGAGGTGTCAGTGGTCCAGTCGCGATTACAGTTACGTGTTTGTCAGTATTGTGTATTAAACTGGAGACCTAGAAATGACGGAGAGGCTTGGTCCCGCTGTAGTCCTCAGTGGTTCACGACCCCGCAATAGGCCACAGCAGTCCACCCACACCACCGCCACCCCACACCGCACCCAAGGTTATTGTGCGGTATCGCCGACAATGTGACTGAGGCGGAATAAGGGGAACCATTCCGCATTCGCCGAGGCAAATGGTAAGTGGCCTTAAAAACCATCCACAGGTTGGCAGGCACACCGGATCTCGACACTTATCCGCAGGGCGGATTCGTGCCAGGGACCAGGACGCCTTCCCACTCGGTAAGTAGCGCGTCAGACCGTGTGACTAGTCGTCGAGCCACAGTTACATGTAGCCATCGCAATATTACTAGCAGGTAACCCAGCGTGGACTGATTCTCCCACTAATCTGTGAACTAGATCGACGTCCTAGTGCCTGTAGCATTCATGTAACTATCAGCACATGACACATAAACGGTAGGACCGTGAAGTTTGACTGACTGTATTAATCAAGCAAGCGCGCCTAGAGTGCAGAACAACTCGAGGCTGAATGAAGAAGAGCGCTTTCTAAAGGAGCTATTTAGCATCGGCCGACTGTGCAGAAGGTTCTACTTTTCACACTCAACTTAACAATTCTCATTTTCACGGTTTTGGGCAGATTTTAAGGTCAGGCTGGCCAGCACTGTCTTCTCCTAATTGCCAGGACCGCTTCTTTGGCGCACGTGATGTATCCGTGCGCCATGGGACGTTGAAACTGGGCACCAAAGGCTCACTTGTAACAGAAAATGCCAAAGTCCTAAATTTATAGCAAACACTTGCCGCGAAACTTACAGACAGTAATCCTATACCGTGGCATCATCAACGTCTATTTCTATCTCTCTTCCGTCCTCACAACCTATGTAAAAATCACATAAAAACTTATAGTTAATATTAATAACCTAACGTAAGTAAATATTTGATCGCCTTACAGGCTTGTTATGCTCTAATACAGATGTGCCGGCAATAATTTCATCTACATGGAGGGTGGAGCAGCACATCACTTGATATCTTCGTCTAACGCAGATATTTCTACAGGCGAATACCTCTTCATTTTCAAGGCCCATACATATTTCAACAGGTGAACATTCTGTAATTTCCTAGGTACAAATAATTGTGTATCGAAAGAGAATGGGTGTCGAGATATCGGCGGATGGTGAAGACGCCACCGAACTGCTTTCCTGTCAATCTTCTGAATATTCCGTACCTCGAGAGAAACCCACGTTTCACAGTGTGGCAATATTTGCCATTGTAGAGTTTCTTGACCAGACACCAACGAATGGTAGTTGAAAATTGTATAAAGCCTATATTATGCAAGAGTAGCAAAGCAAACTAAACAGTAATAGCTGAAGTCAACTAAGAGTAGGGTAAAATAATGTTGGGGTCACAATTAGCTCTTCAAAAGAGTTCACAGGAACTGCCGACGCGGTATATTTGGTGATACCATGACGACTTTATGGACTTCCAGTGATGGTACAGAAGAGTAAAATTATGTGCTCTGGAAGCGACAAGTGACAGTGGACGTCTTCTAATGCAACCTCTTTGCTTTCCATATTTTGTGAGGAGGTGTTACGGACCAAAATACGAAAAAAGTTGTCTAGTAAACACGGGCTGTAAACTGCATACGTTAAGAGCTATGAGCACTTTTTCTGCCGAAAGGATGTCCATGACAAGAGCTCACAGTTCTTAAGGTATGCAATTTAGAGCCACGTGTACTAGACTCTTTTTCTTGGTGCATACTACCTCGTACCGAAATATGGAAAGCAAAAGGATTTCAGCAGAAGAGGTCCACTGTCAGAAATATCAAAACGGGTTTTACTTCTAACTTTAGAGTCCCTTACCTCAAATTAATATTTTTAGCCGTTTCCATCATCCATGAAAGTTCATTACATCATCATGGAATCATCCTGTATAAAATAAAACAACTAAAACAAAGTTTCTGTTTTTTATGGGAAAAAGAAACACAGAGGAAAATTTACATCGATGTAGAACACTGACAAGGGTGTCAAATTCCTTGTACTTCATCTGAGACATTACCTATGAAAAGGATGATAAAGCAAATGGTTATCAAAGAATATGGTTGACAATTGCAAGAATCATCAAATGGAAAGTAACTAATGATTGCAAATATAATTTTATGGAATAAGGGCAGTTTCCATCTTCTTCTAATGTGGATTCGAAACATTAAAAATGAAATTCCTCGGATTTGTCAAACGTTTCAGCAGAGAAAATAAAACTAGAGTTTAGGTAAGGTGAACCTGTAATAGGAGAATCTGCGTTTAAGAGGACGGAATGGAATACGTGGTGCGTATGTAGCGGAACATGATAATAAAGAAGACTTATATTATAAATCTCTGGAGAGAAGATCAGTGGACACACAGAGGAAAATGTGTTGAAACCTAAACAGGCTTGTTTTAGCCTCAACTTGGAAAGCTAGAATGAGCCGAAGACTGGATCGAAAAATCTTGAGACTCTCAGCGTAACCTGTGGCTTGTAACAAATTTTAATAAACATACGAATTAGTATAAGATGGTTGGCTTCCAGAGCCAGTGTCAATTTGAGTAAACGTGAGACTGCAGTCTGGTCGGTCTGCAGAGAATCACTGCAAAGACTCGCAACGTCTGTTGTTTCAGCGTATTACAATGGCGCAGCCTAACACCGAGTATGTTTTTATTCAAATGCGTACCTGCGCTATGTAAAACGCAATCGTGATATTTGTGTTCACGTTTATTTCTATGACAGGACGTGTCGCCAAACTCGAATGCAGCCGACTGCTCTGGTGAAAAAACAGATTCCTTTGGGCAACTTTGAACTGTCATTGAGAATCGTGTTGTTGGACGGTTTCACACACACACACACACACACACACAAACACACACACACACACACACACACACACACACACACACACACACACACACGCGCGCGGGCGTGCGCGCCACTGCTCTCGCACACAAACAGCGATTCCGCTTGACTTGAATCGTCGGTAGGTTTAATATGGTATGAGGCACCCAATTTTAAGCACAGGTCATGCAATTGCGGTAAATTTTTGTCCTATGGTACCCAACTCCGTAGCTGAGTTCGTTAACGGACATCTGTGCGGCGGGACTCGACTCGGAGGTTAGGCAACGAATACTGGTGGTGGATGAAATTTTAACTGCCAGTATTTGGTCGGGAATGTTGAGGAGAGTTGGTGGGATAAAGTTCCTGACCACCAGCCTACGCGCCAGTGTCCTATCTTAAATTCCAGCCCAATTCGGTGTCTCAAGAAGTGAGGGCATGCGATAGCGTCGATGGTGGTCTGTCCGTCGATTGGGGACGTTAAGACACGCAGCCACCTAGGTTCTCTTCGTGAGGAGTAGGTTATGTGTCGGCACTGTGCTTCACACTCTCCTTTCTCTCATCATCCTCACGCAACACAAACGTAACACTACTCTATGTAACGGTCACTTACATTGAAGTACTCTCTACGAATACACATACGACACAACTTTCACATATACCAATGAAAGGGGACATTTTCACAGAGGCAGAAAATCATTTCCTATTGGCACCTGGACTCACACTTTGGAATATTCCAGTTAAAAATTCCATGCAAGCTATAATGTTCACACAGTCCGCAGCTGTCATATTCCCTTCCATTATTACTACCATAGCTATCATTGAAGTCCAGGGGCAAAAGGGTCCTGCCATGAAGAGAAATAACACCCCAGACCATCACTTCCGATGTCGAGCCGTATGGCTCTTGTTATGAATAAATCATCCAACTATTCTGAAACTGTAATCATTCGTTTTTACATGAGATCGTGATTACCAATTTCCATCCCGTTCGGATAACTTCTTCGTGGTGCGTCTTTTTTTTTGTCTTCTGGTGTACTTCTAATTATAGCCTCTCAGACGATATTAAATATCTATGATGTGAAATGTGTTGAATAGACATATACTTTCAATTTGGAAGACATAAGTCAGTGTTACATTGTAATCACGATGTTGTGTTTCGGTGATACTGTAGTATCAAAAGTTGTGTTGAAATTACGATTTCCTGCTTGATTTTAACGATTAATGGCTTACTTAACGCTGCAGGAAACAAGACACAGGATCAGACGGCATGATAAGTCCATTCCAATATAACACGATAGCATGAATTGCTTGCTTCAAAAGAATGTTTACGGCATGATTCATGAACATGTTCTGCCTTAGCACCCAATTTGTTAACAGAAGATAGATTCATTTTGTATTTACGCATGCGGTAACTGTAAAAGGCGTAACCTATTCACGAGTGCACTCAAACAATTTTGCCACAGCCATCTTTAGTAAGACATAATGCTAGACTACTTAGAAAACCAGCCAACAAACTTCAGAACAAAGTGATCTAGCGACAGGACTACTGTTATTCGGTTTTGAACGGCTGTTGATGGACAGGAAGCCCGTTTGAGGATTTTGAAGACCGCAGGGAACGCTGCCAATACAGCTCAGAGCAGGTAGTTTGATTGAATGACGCTATTCAAAATTTTCTGTTTGATGATGGTTATGACGCAGTTGCGCCGAACTGTGAGGAATATATAGACAAATGCGCTGTACAGAAGGCTAAAAAGCAAGTGATTACAAACTTTCTGTCTTAACGTCGTATATGAGAAGCACCTCGCCTACAATGTCCACAGACGCCACCGCATTTCATTCTGCCAAGCCACCAACTATTAAGCTTGAGTTGTTTTTTTAGAGATTTCTAAATGTGTTTCGTCTTTTGGGAACAATTTTAATCAACCATTGTGACATGCCCATCGCTTTCTAAGGTAACCGAACGTGTTTTCCTTCGAGGGTATCTGTCAGGTCAACCGAAGTTGTTAGTGGATGGAATACATTCAACAACTGGCACATACGAGAAAATAAAATGAAAATTTTATGGAATCGGCACAGAAACAGCAGCCGAATTAAACAGACGCACCTTGATTGTTTGGACATGCCAAATCAGTCAACGGCACCTGGAACGCTTAACTGATCATTCCCGTAACTTAACAACCAGTGCAGCTACACTTCAAATCAATTCAAAGCAAACCAACAAGTAGTGCCGGCCGCGGTGGTCTCGCGGTTCTAGGCGCGCAGTCCGGAACCGTGCGACTGCTACGGTCGCAGGTTCGAATCCTGCCTCGGGCATGGATGTGTGTGATGTCCTTAGGTTAGTTAGGTTTAAGTAGTTCTAAGTTCTAGGGGACTAATGACCACAGCAGTTGAGTCCCATAGTGCTCAGAGCCATTTGAACCATTGAACAAATAGTGAAAACATAAACGCGAAGTACAACCATACTGTGTATTTTGCGAATCTGGCACTCTTTTGGCTCAAGGATGTAATATAGGGATTGACAGCCAAGTACTGATAAGCTAAAACAGACGATTATTGTTTTGTATGCTAAAAACTGCAGTTAAAAGGGCAAGGTCTCGTGTTCCAAATACAAGAAACGTCATCATAGAGTTGTCTGTACTAACATTGCAACCTCTACTCCATCTTCTCAGAAAGTTACCAGTACTCCCGTACGGAAAATCGACGTAAGTTCATCAGGTTTTTGTATGTCGATCCTTTTGACTGGAGTTCTGGAGTGCTCGGCCGTTCACTATTGTAAGAAAATGAAATGCCTATAGTCGTCCTTATGATCTTATTTCTTGCGTAGCTACCAGTTTCGGCGCTTCAGGTGTTAGATGATGCTGATGGTTCACGCAGACTGTCTGTAACTGTGATTCTCCAACCATCTGGAGTTGATGGTCGGAGAGACGACGTCACAATTACAGATTGTCTGCGTAAAACAGTTATGTTGGCTACTATTGAGCCTGATAACCCCTTCAGCATCAACTAAGACCTGAAGATGACGCACTGAAGCGCTGACACTGGTAGCTACACTGTAAATAAGATCATCAGATGCTGCTTATCATGAGACAGCTCGAGTTTGGCTTGGTTGACTATGACTTTTAAACAGATTTACTCGCCTCGTTGTATACAGGGGTAGTTAGTCAAGATTCATTTCCAATTTCCTCACTGCTGAAATGGATTCAGAAGCTGTGGAACATCGCGACCTATTCGTTAGTGCCTTTGAAACGTCATCCGCAACTTCAGTGCATCATGGAGCTTGAGAAATCACTATTAACGGGATCTGGACGGATTCCACGACATCTGTAACTTTATGTCAAAGGCACGTACTCATTTACCGCCGGTCGAAATGTACCTTCCAATACCGAAAAATAGAGTGCTCGCGGAGCCATCAGTTAGCGGACATGCAGAATGACGCAGAAAATCTTACCATCGGGATTCTTATCGGAGCAGTCTGCTGCACGAAAATCGTCGAATATTCCACTAACATCATCTGCTGTACTGCTGGTATCCTTTATAGATTGCATTCTTAGTGGGAGCAAGTCCAGCACCATGAAAAGCCCTGAGATGTTGGACTACATCAGTTTAGGAACAGCGACGCCACGCAACGATCTTTACACGTCTTTCTGAAATTCAGACACAATGAAGATGACAAAGAAGCAAACAAGAACTCCTAATCCAGTGAAATTGGCCATGTTGCAAGATTTCTCAGTGACCTACAGAGTTTACAGTAGTCGTAGATCAACTAAAAAACTGAATTACAGCCCGCATCTCGTGGTCGTGCAGTAGCGTTCTCTCTTCCCACGCCCGGGTTCCCGGGTTCGATTCCCGGCGGGGTCAGGGATTTTCTCTGCCTCGTGATGGCTGGGTGTTGTGTGCTGTCCTTAGGTTAGTTAGGTTTAAGTAGTTCTAAGTTCTAGGGGACTTATGACCACAGCAGTTGAGTCCCATAGTGCTCAGAGCCATTTGAGCTATTTGAACTGAATTACAACTGACGAAAGGATTACATACCAGACAGTTTCTTCTTGCATTAATGCTGAAAGAACTTGCCACAACGCACGAAGTAAATGTGCCACTTACAAACACATGCCGCCCATTTTATAGTTGAGAGCCTTCTCTACTCGCATCTCATAATCCGTAGAATTTTTCTCCAAGTTCCAAAAGTACCTCGCCACATGCTGGCACTGAAAAGATGTGAGCTATAGACGTCTCAGAGCTCAAAACTTTGTGTTACTTCAATGGGACGTATGTGTCACATCAACCACGAAAGGTTTGAAATCCATAAATAAGTATTACACTGTATCGCCTTTATAAAAATTCGGACTTCTGGTATTACTAACGAATCGTGCAAGCTTTTGTGTGCAGATACGGACATTTCGATCGGTCGAGAAAGCCGACCGAATGTCTGCACTTCCACACTAGCGTCACCTAGTACAGTTACCGAGGCTGCTTGTAAAAATAACTTCAGTTTAAAAAATGAGCAACTGAGGGTACTCAGGGCCGTACGGCTAGCCGCGTGGTCTAACGCGCTGCTTCCCGAGCTGGAAGGCGTGCCGTTCCCCGCCACAAATTCACCCTGTGTATTAGTGTCGCGGTGCGGTGTGCCGGCCAGCCTATGGATGGTTCTTAAGGCGGTTTTCCATCTACCTCGGCGAATGCGGGCTGTTTCCATTTATTCCGCCTCAGTTACACTACGTCGACGATTGATGTGCAAACACTGTCTCGACGTACGCGTACACCATAATTACACTGCCACGCAAACATTTGGGGTTATACTCGTCTGGTATGACACGTTGCCGGAGGGGGTGGGGGGGAGTGTGGTCCACTGGATGCCGAACCTCACAATAACCCTAGGTTCGGTGTGGGTGGCGGAGGGGTGGGTGGACTGCTGTGGCCAGTTGTGGGGTTGTGAACCACTGAGGGCTACGTCGTTTCTAGGTCCCCAGTATAATACACAATACACAAAGTGTGCTCAGACTACTTTAATGAAAGACCAGAACTATTTTACTATACAATACTGCAGTGCCTGTGTTATTCAGAATTATGATGGAATGTTCCTTCGAATATGCCTGCATGTCCGAAGGAACAGCCACAACAGCTACTACTGTTGTTATAAAATACATGTATTTCACACATGTATTTCATTCATATACTTGGCTGTAGTCGCCACAGTGCACTGCAGTATGCAGTATCGTAATTTTCTGTCGACACCGTGCAAGCGACTTTCAAGTAAAATGTCTCCCCAGTACGGGAACATACGTAATGGACGTAGGAGTACAAACTGTAGACATGTGGTTGACGACATATGGAAGTTTCAGTCTAGCCGTGAGTCGTGCTCGGACATCTATGTGGATATGTGAAGAAAACCAAAAGAATTAGCACTGCCTTCCGACGACAGCACAGTGGTGTCGTGGGCAAAATAGCGGTCAACGGCTGGCGACACCACAATGGTGTCGTGTGCATAGTATCGCTCACTGGCCGGTGACACCACAGTGGTGTCGTGAGCATAGTAGTGGCCGGCGACAGCACTTCAGTATTTTTTGCATTCTGTTGGTGTTTTGTTTTCGTAACACAAGTAACACACGTCAACAAGTTTTCTGTTTTTACGAGGGCAGTTCAATAAGTAATGCAACACATTTTTTTTTTTCTGAAACAGGGGTTGTTTTATTCAGCATTGAAATACACCAGGTTATTCCCCAATCTTTTAGCTACACAACACTATTTTTCAACGTAATCTCCATTCAATGCTACGGCCTTACGCCACCTTGAAATGAGGGCCTGTATGCCTGCACGGTACCATTCCACTGGTCGATGTCGGAGCCAACGTCGTACTGCATCAATAACTTCATCATCCGCGTAGTGCGTCCCACGGATTGCGTCCTTCATTGGGCCAAACATATAAAAATCCGACGGTGCGAGATCGGGGCTGTAGGGTGCATGAGGAAGAACAGTCCACTGAAGTTTTGTGAGCTCCTCTCGGGTGCGAAGACTTGTGTGAGGTCTTGCGTTGTCATGAAGAAGGAGAAGTTCGTTCTGATTTTTGTGCCTACGAACACGCTGAAGTCGTTTCTTCAATTTCTGAAGAGTAGCACAATACACTTCAGAGTTGATCGTTTGACCATGGGGAAGGACACCGAACAGAATAACCCCTTCAGCGTCCCAGAAGACTGTAACCATGACTTTACCGGCTGAGGGTATGGCTTTAAACTTTTTCTTGGTAGGGGAGTGGGTGTGGCGCCACTCCATTGATTGCCGTTTTGTTTCAGGTTCGAAGTGATGAACCCATGTTTCATCGCCTGTAACAATCTTTGACAAGAAATTGTCACCCTCAGCCACATGACGAGCAAGCAATTCCGCACAGATGGTTCTCCTTTGCTCTTTATGGTGTTCGGTTAGACAACGAGGGACCCAGCGGGAACAAACCTTTGAATATCCCAACTGGTGAACAATTGTGACAGCACTACCAACAGAGATGTCAAGTTGAGCACTGAGTTGTTTGATGGTGATCCGTCGATCATCTCGAACGAGTGTGTTCGCACGCTCCGCCATTGAAGGAGTCACAGCTGTGCACGGCCGGCCCGCACGCGGGAGATCAGACAGTCTTGCTTGACCTTGCGGCGATGATGACACACGCTTTGCCCAACGACTCACCGTGCTTTTGTCCACTGCCAGATCACCGTAGACATTCTGCAAGCGCCTATGAATATCTGAGATGCCATGGTTTTCCGCCAAAAGAAACTCGATCACTGCCCGTTGTTTGCAACGCACATCCGTTACAGACGCCATTTTAACAGCTCCATACAGCGCTGCCACCTATCGGAAGTCAATGAAACTATACGAGACGAAGCGGGAATGTTTGAAAATATTCCACAAGAAATTTCCGGTTTTTTCAACCAAAATTGGCCGAGAAAAAAAAATGTGTTGCATTACTTATTGAACTGCCCTCGTATAAGTACTTGTGCCCTTTAATCGTGGCAGACGAAAGAGATGATACGATTATTTACGATGAATGCGCGGAGCATGACTTGGAAGTTGCCACTACATCGCATATATCTCATCATGATCCGGTTGACAGACTTTCCGGTCACATAAAGCAATACCAAACAATAAGAAAACGAAGAAACTGCCATATATGTACCAAAAAAAAAAAAAAACCAGACTTAATGTGCAAGTCTTGTGGAGTCGCGTTACATCTTGGAGACTGTTTTGCTGCATATCATACGAAAGATAAATACTAAGTACCAAAGACAATGCAAATAAACAAATGCATGAAACAAACAAATTTTGTATTTATTTACGTATGTATATCTTCGAAATTTCATGAAAGTAGGGAAACAGGGTTGAGAACATATGAGAACTAACAATGAGATTAGTAAAACGTAACAATTTATAAGCTCTCGATAATGTCCAGAACGGCCGGCGACAAGCCAAGTAATCCGCATTAGCGCTGCCGTCGCCAAGCGAACAAATTTGTACGAGACGCGCGGTCGGCAAAGTGTTAACTAACGTAAAAGGAGCGCCACTTGAATCGGGAAGACCTCAAACAACAAAGCATAACAGCTCATGAGTTCTGTTATACGACGACCAGACTGGCTTTCGGATAGGTAATAGCACTAGAGAATCAGTCCTGACATTGTGCTTGATTATGGAAGCAAGACTTAACAGAAGTGAAAACACGTTTAAAGGATCTGTAGATATAGAAAAAGCGTTCGACGATGTAAACAGCTGCAAGAAGTTCCAAATTCTGAGAAAAATGGGAGTAAGTTATAGGGAAAGACGGGAGTAAACAATATGTACAAGAACAAAGGTAAAACATAAAAAACGAAACCAAAAATAAAATGTCCTGATTAAAATGTGTGTAAGGCGGGGTGCACTCATTCGCCTATACTGTTCGATCTATACACAAAAGAAGCAAGAACGGATGCAAAAGAAATATTCAAAGAAGAGATTAAAATTCAATATGAAAAGCCATATATGAAAAGATTCTCTGCTAGTTAATCTAAGTGATAGTTAAAATACGAATTACAGGACTGTTGAATGGAACGAACAGTCTGGTGAGCACAGAATGTAGTTACACAGTAAACTAAAGAAAAAAGGAAGTATATATAGGAGAATAACGTTTGCATTTTGTGACGAGTTTGAAATAGAATGAAAGATGCTGTATTGTTGACAACTGTTGCAAACAAAGCTTGAACAGTTCACTACCTATGCACGCAACATGATTAAGAAAGGAACGCAAATCATTGTTACCAACTTCGGGAATTATTTTTTATCTCTCATTTACATGTCACAGCCTGTAACATTTGATTCAATACACAGAAAGTGTGTTATTCTGCCACCAAATTCAGGACGTCGAAATGCTTAAAAGCCACACGCACAACATACACAAACACTCTCTCTCATACACACACACACACACACACACACACACACGCACACAGAGTCAGAATAGTGGCTAACAGTGGTTTTCACGCAAGAAAGAGGGGTCGACAAGCTAGTACTACAGAGAATAGCCGAAGTTGACTCAATGTAAGAAGGCGCACGTGAAAATCTGCGTCCAGCAATGTGGACCTTCTAGGATGTATATAGCAGTGAAACGTCTAAGAATAACAATAGAACAAAATAATTACACACCTCTAGAGAAGTGTATTATAAGTGAGCCACGCGTCACTTTCATACTGGAGACCACACAACGAGATCAAAACACTTTCTCGGCATGATGTCGGGAAATCAACATACTTAAAATCAACCACAGAGAAGAATCTCAATGTTTTCATCATAAGTGGCAAACGTAACGCCTTTGGCCGACATACTGGTTCTCATTTTACTTGTCTGACTAGAACAAAAGTGTAAAAACGTGAATAAAGTACGAATCTTTGATAGACAATAGGCGTTAACAGTTACGTCAGCAGACGTTTCCACGGAAACCACACTTGCTGTTGTCGAGCGCTTATAAAAGACAGGGCGCTCGACAGAATTACTTTGTTTCTCACGCAACAGTTCCTGAGTAAGGCAGTTCTGAGTTGGTAGCATTCTGCGGAAGTTTAACTCAGTTCTTGCTGATTCCGGCTACTTCGCAGCCTAACAAGATGTAGCAATGGTGTGGCGGTCAGTTGAACAGAGGCGGATGAAGAGCGGAATCCTGGATATGTCGGCACCTACGGCAATCCACGTGGAAGACTGCGTGCTTCGGAAATTGGGGCGACGCATCTTCATGCTGCTTTGTAGTGTGTCTGATCAAAGTTTCAGGTACAAAATATTTCACAACGGTTTTGCACTTTCGTTCGATTGATACTAACATAAAAAATTATTTTTGTATGTGTGTGTGTGTATGCATATGAACCTGATGTTTGATATATTTTTCTCTCTCTTCCGATTTAGTGCCCATACAGCCATCTCAACTGTAAAATGTCAATAATGACAATACGCATAAACAAGGAGTTCCGAAGAGGAAAAATTATTCCACCCATCTCGGAATCGAACCCGGGGCCCATTGGGTTGGCAATCTAACGAGCTGTCCACGCAGCTACCGAGGCGAACGCTATCTGTATTTGGACCTGTATTTGCGTTCGTCTACTGCTTACGTGCAAGAGTATGTGACCTGAAGCTGTATTTGTATTTGGATCTGTACTTGGGTTTGTCTTTTACCAGTATTTGTTCGTGTTTTTTTTTCATATCTTATACGTTGGCATTTTTGTATATGTAATTATGTCTATATTTTGTATTTGTTATCACGTTCTTAATGTATGTGTGTTCGAAATTTTGTATCTGTATTTGTATTTGGCGCTGTATTTCTGTTTTGTCTTTGGTGTCTATTCGTGTACTACGTACATACAAAATAATAATAATAAAAAAGAGGTCTTTTTGTGCATGTGTCTGTACCTGGGCCTCGTGTCCGTATTTTCACCTGTATTTGTGTTCGTGTTGTATTTATGTGTAGAAGTTACGTGGCCTGTATCTGCATTCAGATCTGTACTTGCGCTTGGCATTTGAATTTTTATCTAATTTGTGTGTGTGTGTGTTCATCATATGATCATTGTTTGCATTTGTGTATGTATCTTTGTCTTTATTTTGCCTTTGTATCTGGTATCAAGTTTTAAATGTTACTGTGATCTAAATTTTAAACCTGTTTTTATTCCGGATTTGTGTTTTGTGACTGTGTATGTTGCTTCTAATAAAGTTTCCCGCGTGGAGTTTGCTAGTCTCCCATCGGGTGCCTCCCCAGGTGGCGGATAGGGGAATGCTCGCAAGATGTGGCGGGTACCGGGAAAACAAAACTCCCGGGGCGGACCAAAAGTAGCACTAGAGCAGAGGTGGACCTAGTTAGCCTTGCAGGAAACAGTATAGGAGAGGGACTGAAATCCTCAAAGATAAATTTCGGTGCTTCACGTCGGGAGTGCAATGAAGAGTGTCATCTAGTCACTGACAGATAAACTACAGCGAAGGAAGCTTCAAAAGTTGCTAGAGATTATAATGCTTATGAACATTATAATGGTCATAATAAAGATAGAATGTTTCACTTTTTTTCCTTTTGTGATCACTATAGATGTAGGTAAGGTAGAGTAATTTTCTGAGTTCCCAGAATGTTCACCAGAAACTTTTCTCGACTGACATGTGCTGTTAAAAATTTTGAAGTAGATCAGGTATGTGTTTGTCTAAACGTCCGCTATCATCTCCCTGCTATGCAAACCGATTCTCACAGTGTTCGCGTCATCTATATGATCTGATAGGGAATAGCCATGCTTACTTGATTTACTACTATGCAGATCATCTACCTTAGCAAAATAAAACTGTCTCGTATGCAAATCTTCAACGTGGCCCGACAAGGTCATTGCTTTACGATAGAATCAAATAGCACCCTAGCATTTCTGATCAATATTATTAGTATTTTGTGGTCCTGTTTAGATGTAGCAGCAAAAGGACTCGTGAAATCTTCCGGAGTAAGTCATATCACTAATTCAGTTATTACTCTTCTGTCTATTAATCCGTAAAAGTTTTATCTGTTCTTTAGTAATTAACTCACTACTTGAAAATCTATCAAATATTTCTTACGGTTTTTACTATTCGCTTGTAACAAACAATCCTAACCTATTACGGGAAATAAGTTAGAATTCGCTACTTCTGCAGTGCTTGTGAAACTATTCTACAGCCCACACTCGGCCTTATGTAACACGTCAACTTGCAACTGCACAGCATAATTAGTTGCTACACAACCAATCTACAGATTTCTTCTGTTATCTAAGGTAGCAAGAAACTGGTTATATGACTGAATTCTGAATTACAACTTACTTATTGCGTACCAAAATTGATATGAAATTAATTCCGTATGCAAACGTTGTAAATGTACTTGGATATAGCACATAAGTAGTCATTCGTCCTGCGCTCCTTATGCTACTAAAAAGAAAAGAAACCCCACGTTCTACAGCTATCTCGATCTTCACACTAGTCTGCTATATATTGCAAGCTCCCAGCGACTGGTATTTAAATCGTAAATGTCGTTAATTCTCCCTGTCTGTGGCAGGCTTAGAAGGGAGTTTGCTTAATTTTATCAGCAGGGATTACTTTTATTCATTTTTATATAATTCTGCTGTGGAGAAGGATCTTATGCACACTTTTTCTCTCTGGGCAGCGTAACCTTCCCTGAACATTCTGCCCGCTTTAGAATTGATGTTTAGGCCCATCAAAGTTCAGAGTACAATCTTATCGACTGAATTTGAGGTCTTACAGCGTCCCCAGTGCTATATTACGAAAAGACTTAAAAACAGTATTTATAAAGAAGAGACATTTAAAAACTGAATAATATATTTTTATCATGTAGCCGTGAAATAATAATTTCTCTATGTAAGTTTCGATTGCAAAGAAATAATTTATGACAAAATGATCTAAAGAGGTGACAAGATACGCTCCTTTGTTAATTTTTTAGTCGTCTTCACTTCTTCTCTTGTCTTGATTGTGTATAAACGGACATCTTGCGAGTGCTGGCAAATGTAAGCATATAATATATTCATTTAATATTATTGTGCACGTTTAATTTGTAAGAGGTGATCCCGATTTCATGTCCGCCTTCCTTGAGTTAACCTGCATTCAAGTAATTTACAGTTCAACAATCGCAGCGGCCGATGCAGCCAACGACGCCATTATGTGGCGATATTAACTTATGAAAAATTAGCGGAAGCGGAAAACTCGCCCGCTATAAACATAATATTAATTTTTCTCCACCGCCGCCCGACGTTGCAGAAAATACGTAGCTTTAAGATTCTTATTTTCAGTACCATAGCGGACATCCAGAGCCAGGACTCCGACTACGTGGCAATCATTAACGGAGGTAAGAAAAATACTCTCGCGCGTGTGTGGGCCGCAATTGTAATTAATAACTAAAGATCTTTTGCTTTATAGTGAGCTGACTAGCCGAGGAGATTAATATGAAAAGTTTATTACATTGTTCAGCTTATATGCTCATGTTTTAAGATTCAGCGAGTCTAACATTCATTAACGTAACAAATAATTTAAGATTAATATTGTTAAAAAGGAGAACTTCACAAAGGCATCTAATAGTAAATCAAAATTGAATAAAGTATCACTTTTATTAAGGCCCACCACGTAAGTCGGCAACAATCAAAAAATAATAATAACAATAATGATAATATATTAAATTACGACGGCCGACGGACGCGAGATTGGCGCCGCAACTTTGGGGCCCGATCAAAGAAAATACGAAATTTACTAAATCTGACTCTATTGTAATGAATGTAATTATGTATGTGTCTAATTGTTGTAAAATATTAATGCCTATATGAATTCCTTTACATGTACAACAACAAAACCACACCCTGAGGAGAGCTGGAGAAGAAAAAGTGTATAAAAGAAGAGGGATTACGAGAAAGAAAAATAAAGGTAAGGCCTATTGTGCAAGCATCCTGTGTAGCTCTGTGCGGAATATCGAACCCATGTGCACATGAGATACCTTCGGTGTTTTGTGTATTTATGTGTTTATTTTTGGAGGGGATAATTATTCGTTTTGTGTATTTACTCGTAAATGTTTAATTTTGGAGGGGATAATTATTCGTGTGTGTATCAGTGTTAAAGATTCGTCAGTGGCTTAAAGTGAATTTATTATGGATAAGATAGGACAAGCTAAAGCATCCGTACCAGACGAACAAAATTTTGTTAATATGGAAGTGAGGGTCATTTGCAATACTTAAACGAATCCCAAGCCACCGCCTCGGATAACATAATTTCCGGAGCGGGGGGCGAGGATCTGTGGACGGTGAATGACGCTCCACAGCAGAATGGGAATAGAATAACAACAACTCCAATGCCTGGGCAGGGGGGCCAATCGAGTGCTAGATTAAGCGGCGCACCAGTATGCTCACCGATTGCAGACCCATTTGCAGAATTTCTGCGCAGGTTAGAAGAAAGAGATAGGGAAAAAGAAACGATGTCAGATCAGAGGGAAAAACAAAGAGACGAAAAACTGACTCAGATGCTACATGAGCAGGAGAAAAAATTAACGCAAAAGCTCATTGAGCAAGAGCAGCGCAGTGAAGCGAAGCTAGATACTATCCAAAGCGAACTTGCCGAGATGCGGGACACTTGCAAAGAAATACCCGATCTTGTGCAAAGCTTAGCCGGCGAGATGCAAAAATTACAGATATCGCAGGCTAGGCTTGAAGACAATGTCCAAACTTTAACCACCCGCGTGGATAATGTGGAGATAGATGCACGGAAAAGTATTGACGCATATTTGGAAGTGCAAGCTCAAAAAGTCGAAAAAGAATTTAATGAATGAATCGCGAGATATCTGCAAAGATTGAAAGCGACGTAAAAACAGCTGTAGAACAAGCGACTGCGGCCGCGAGTGTAAACATTGACGCTAGCGCTGCCGCACTACGTGCCGAATTAACACAGATCAAATCCCGTGTGACAGCGGAGTTGCCAAATTGGCAACAGGAGATCGCGCGGAGACTGTCTGCGTTGGAAAGCAATGTACTGATTACTATAATAACGCTGCCGGTAGGCAGGGTGCGAGTGCGCAACCGCAACCTAATGCGAATTATGAGCACGAACAACATGCGATACCGTGCAGCGCACATCACGAAGTAATGAAGGTCACAGGATGTAGCAATCAGATGTGCAAAAAGGAGGACAATGTAATAAAACACAGGACATTCCAACCCTTCAATAGCGAAAAACGAAATGTCCACCCTGTTGTATTTATTAAGAGCTTCAGGAATGTGTTTCCCAGGACATGGACGGAAAGACAAAGAATACAGTTCGTGGTCTCCTTTTTCAAGGTGACGCGGCACTGTGGGCCACCGACGTGTCCGAAAAATGTCTAACAGTTTGAAGGTGCATTCTTGCAAAAATTCTGGTCCGATAGCGTCCAAGAAAGACTACGCAAGGAGTTGTACAGTCCAGAAACGTACAATCCTAAGATGGGAACGTTACGCAAATATTTTGAAAAGTATATAAACAAAACCAGGTACTGGGACGAGCCAATGTCCGATCGTGACATAATCAGATTAATAAAACTGAAGTTGCCCAGTGAAATTGAAAGATATTTCATCAGTGTGCCGGAATACGATATAGAACAATTCATGGAAATAGTGGATTCTGTTGACTTATTGATCGAAAGATATGAAAACCGAAAGCAAGTGGAACCATGCAGGCTGTAATCAACAAAAAGCCTATTACAATGGCAGCCACAGTAACGGTAGTAACTTAGTACCAAATGGTAACGGGAATATGCAAGAGCACCGGCAACAGAATCGAGGCACAAACAATGGCAATGGTTATAACGGCAACGGTTATAATCGTCAAAATCGAAAGAGACATCATGATGGACGCATGAGTAATGGATATAATGGTAACGGCAATCCGCAATGGCGGAACAACCGAAACCAGTGGCGTGGTTGTAATGAACCGACACCACAGTGGCAACAAAACCCGACGCCACAATGGAACGACAGTGGCAACAAAACCCGACGCCACAATGGAACGCCAACCCAGGTCCGTCACAGAACATGTCAGGAAGTTACAACCGACCACCGCAAAACCAGGGCCATACACAGTATCAAAACGCCATCGGCGAGGCAGGGCGGCCAACCCAACAGTAGCAACAACAACAACAACAACCAGAACCACAATGTGAGGTTAGTGGAAGTGACAGACAAGTGTCAACCCACCAATGCTCATCCGTTAAACTAAAGACAGCCACTATACGCTCTCCGTTGTTGGCTGCAGGGTGGTGTAGTGAGGGCACATTCACGGATGACAGCCATAAACTTTGTATGCCGAGATACAATGAGGGAGTAAAAATAGAAAAGGAACTTGTAGACATACCGCAGAAATGTAACCGAACCGACAAAAGTGTTGTGCAGGCTATATTGCAAGCAGATATGTACGGAGCACCAATACACATAATAGTCGATACCGGTGCGTCAACCAATGTCATGAGTGCAAATTTTTGCAAGTACTTGAGTCAAAATAATAGAATACCAGTATAGCCAGTGAAGAATTGTCGTGTAACAGGTGCAATAGGTGCACAATCTCATATCATAAAGCACCAGGTGCAAGTCGAGTTTACGGGAAGAAATGAAGCAATGAAAAGCTCGTTCCTGGTAGTTAAGGAATTAGGTGTTGCTTGCATCCTGGGGATAGAATTTTTACGCCAGAGGGACGCAAAAATCGACCTCTTCTGCGGGGAAGTAAGCCTTATCAATGAGGGTAGACGTGTAATTTTGCCATTGTTGAGGTCACGGGAAGTGCACGGTAAATATTGCCGGAGCTTTCAGTCTAGATTCGAAGGAATACAGGTAATGAATTTATATTCTGACTTAAGTACAAGACAAGCATATTTTAAAGATTTTATTACTGAAGACAAAGAGGAAAAAGGGAAACTGATAGCCATGAAAGTCAGGGAGTCGGAACATTTGACTGAAGCACAACAAAACGAATTGACTCAGCTACTTACAGATTATGAGCATGTGTTTTCGGAAAAACCCGGTGTTATCGAGGGCTACACCCATAACATCGAAGTGGTACCTCACGATACTTTCTGTCACGCAAACTACACCATCCCGTGGTCAAAGAAGGAGGCAATTACGAAGGAAACAAGAAAAATACATACGAAGACTTAAAGAAGTTCGCTCAGTAGGGCAACGTTTACATATATGAGTAGTAGGTTAAGTTTATAGTGTATTCTTTTCTGTGTGTAAATGTTCAGATTTTAGTGTAACATTTAAAGACAATGAGGCACACAAGATTAGTGCGATTCAACTTTGTAGATGTTAAGGAATAACAGTATTTTCAAGCAATTGCATTTTGAAGGAAAAAAAAATGTACGTAGGTTTAAGAATATTTTACAAACTTCATGTTTAAAAATGCTTTAAAAAATATTTTAAAAAAAATTCAACAGCATGTAATGATGAAAGAATTTTTCATTAGTGTGTCATGAATATTTTTGAACTGTAGTAGTAATGAAACTTATGAAATTTAATATTATAGTGTATATGTTGTTCCATGTATTTATGTCTATACCGATCCTGAAATATGCTCAATCATAATTTACTAAACAACATGAGTGCAGGGTGTACATCACCCAAGGTGCCTCATGTGTTGTGGACAAGGTACAAAGCAAATCAGTAAACGCGACTACCGCTAAGCACTGTTAAAATATATTGCCATCTGCTAAGGCAGAGATTTGCACGAATTTATCGTGTAAACAAAAGTCACAAATCTAACACTAATCTAGGAACTTGCACGCTAGGCCTAGGTTATAAAATGTGTACGATAATGCGAGAGGCAAAGTTTTGTAAAGTCGAGCCTGGCTCTGGAGGGCAAGTACGCAATGAGTGGGCAGACATGACATGGGGACTTACCTCAGATGAGACGGAAATACAATTGTATAGTCAAAAATAATCTGAAAGCAAGTACGACTCAAAGTGGAAAATGAATAGAGATAATTAGTGCGAGAGACTGGTAAAATCCAGCACGAGCCAAAATCCAGTTCAGGCTGAATGAAATACATTAGTGTTTGTGAACTAATCGAAACAGTTACTTTAAACAGTGTGAAAAACTGTGAAGGTGAAACTGTGATACGGACAGTGAAGTGCTAGTATTGAACGTTCAACAGCGGTGAAGACGCCAAACGCCAATATTACGCATGAAGAACTGTGAATTTGCTTATAAATGTAAACTGTTAACGTGGAGTGAACCCACAGTCAATATTTTTGGGACAGACTGTAGTTTCAGTAAGCACAATAATGCGAGTTTGGAATGCGATGCGTGGACTGTTGCAAAACAGCGACCGCAGAAACGGCGAATGTTTGTGCTAAGCTCGTACTGGGACACTCACCAGTGCCTGCGAGCGCGTCGAAAACATAAATAATTTTATCAAGACAAAAACTGACGTGTAATGGAAACAGTGGCGCATCAAAACTTCATTCACGGGAGAAGATCCATGTCATGTATTCTGCAAGACAGTGCTAGCTTGACACTCGGAAACTGGCGAAAACTTAACAACTGCCGCACTAATAAATGCTTCTTTCCCACTAGCGTAACCATCTGCAGCGGGAAACAAATATTACGTTGGTTGTGTATATGTTTCGTGTACTACGTCGGAGATGCGTAGCAGAGCTGACTCCTGCCAACAAGCGCGGAGGGCGAATATCATCCCACTCCACCACGCCCGGCTGAGACAGAAGCGCATCGCCAACCGTGCAGCCGATCAGCTGATTCTGACGTTCCGTGACGGCGAGAGACACGCTGGCGTCGAGCGGGCGTTGACCTCTCCGCAGCCGCCGCGAACGCCGAGCACCGAACACACCAACCGACGCCGTCGCGAGCTAAACGTCGCGGCGTAGATCATCAATGACACCGCAATCAACTTTTATAATGACCTCATTTATTTGCATAGTGCAACAAAACATTA
The DNA here is from genome assembly GCF_023898315.1 of Schistocerca nitens. Taxonomy (NCBI): domain Eukaryota; kingdom Metazoa; phylum Arthropoda; class Insecta; order Orthoptera; family Acrididae; genus Schistocerca; species Schistocerca nitens. The sequence continues at coordinate 782,856,101 of NC_064614.1, read as the reverse complement.
TTTGTAATGTACGCACATCCTGTACTCCAATGACATCCCAGAAACAATTAAGTGAAAGTGACCAAAGTAGTTAGTCTGTCGCTCCGCCGAGGTTTTTCCCAGGGTCTCCCTACTGCCGCGCCAAATGGGGAGCGAACAGTTGACACCCCTGAGACTTCAAATATTCCGGACTAACTCGTGATTGTATACCTTTGAACACTGCAAAAGCTGCAACCCTAAAAAGAAGCAGCCAAAATGAAACTAACTGTATTCTATGTCCTTTTGTACATGACTGTATACGTAACCAATTGCATTATATATTGTTATGTAGATAACTTCATCTGTATTACACTTTGTGTGCAACACACCTCAGTAATTACAACGATTTAAACATACGATGCGACATATGTAGACTGTGAAAGAAAAATCTGCGTTTGGACACTGTGGACATGAAAGAGGAAATATTTATGTCAAAAAACACGAACATTTTTTTATGACATAAACATTTCGGGGGGCAATATAGCGTCCCCAATGCTATATTACGAAAAGACTTAAAAACAGTATTTATAAAGAAGAGACATTTAAAAACTGAACAATATATCTTTATCATGTAGCCGTGAAATAATAATTTCTCTATGTAAGTTTCGATTGCAAAGAAATAATTTATAACAAAATGATCTAAAGAGGTGACAAGATACGCTCTTTTGTTAATTTTTTAGTCGTCTTCACTTCTTCTCTTGTCTTGATTGTGTAAACGGACATATTGCGAGTGCTGGCAAATGTAAGCATATTTGTATGAGTTAAGCATATAATATATTCATTTAATATTATTGTGCACGTTTAATTTGTAAGAGGTGATCCCGATTTCATGTCCGCCTTCCTTGAATTAACCTGCATTCAAGTAATTTACAGTTTGTAACGTCTAGTAAGAAACAAAAACAACATATTATGTAGTAATTAGAAAATTAGATGTATCATATTGTGTCATTGTGTAAAATTATGTATTTTTTTTTTATTTTTTTTTGAGAACGTCTGCGTCGGCGAGTAATAAAACCGCCACAGAAGATAAATGTTGAACAGAGATTACAAAAGGAACTAGTATATAATGCGTGATGTAAATTAAATTCTTTGTCTTCTTAATATGGAAGTTGTGAGAGTAAGATCTCCTGTTGTTGTCGTGGAGAACGCGAATGTAGCATTCTTTTGTCGAGACTGGGAAATGTACGCCATTACGTGTGAATTCACACAGGTCTGTAATCAATGAGATATTTAAATGTTTCAATAGAGTTGTTTAAATGAAAATTTGTATTATTAATTGTTAAAGCTTGCTTGCCTATTATCCCATCCTGTTGAGACATTTTTCAGTTATATAAATATTATCTGTGGTGCTGAGCTGCGTGGAGAACGAAGAGCCGCTGCCGCGGCGTATTTAAACGACTTACAATATAGTCGAGCATACCGCAAGGAAGCGGTAAAATAATAGTAAAATAATATTATTTCTTTTAGCTCCCAGGCTGGCAGTGAAGATCAGCAGATTTTATGATGTGTTGCAGGTTGACGCGGGCTGCTGATAGGATATAATTTACAGTGCAAATAATTTAATGTACCTTCAAATCTGATAGTAATCTTGCTGTGCTCCGTTCTGATCTGGCAAATTTTATAGTGATAACGTAATTTTTTTTATGAGAGTCTCATGTTCTTGGGCTAGTCGTGGTATGAAATAGTATTTCACCAAGAAATAAAATCCACTGCGAACTTGTGTTTTTGAACGATCATACGAACTGTAACATCACTGTTCATTAAAAGTAATTTCAACTTTTAATAACTATGAAGTAGGGAAGTTATATTGATCCTTAGCATGAGTTGCAGTTAAGAAAAATCGTTCTTTAAATTGTAGGCCAGATACAGAACAATAAGACTTCCATAGATACATTTTATTTTGCAAAAAGGTGACGATGATAAAGAAATTCAAAGCACAGCATTGTTAAAAGTATTTCACGTAACTCTTTCCATATATGCGTTGTTACGCCAATAATCAAAAAATAAATAAATAAACCAAAGAGCAACAATTTAAAACAATTCGAGAGAGTAGTGACGTGAAAAGTTCAACAATCGCAGCGGCCGATGCAGCCTACGACGCCATTATGTGGCGATATTAACTTATGAAAAATTAGCGGAAGCGGAAAACTCGCCCGCTATTAACATAATATTAATTTTTCTCCACAGCCGCCCGACATTGCTGAAAATACGTAGCTTTAAGATTCTTATTTTCAGTACCATAGCGGACAGCCAGAGCCAGGACTCCGAATACGTGGCAATGATTAACGGAGGTAAGAAAAATACTCTCGCGCGTGTGTGGGTCGCAATTGTAATTAATAACTAAAGATCTTTTGCTTTAAAGTGAGCTGACTAGCCGAGGAAATTAATATAAAAAGTTTATTACATTGTTCAGCTTATATGCTCATGTTTTAAGATTCAGCGAGTCTAACATTCATTAACGTAACAAATAATTTAAGATTAATATTGTTAAAAAGGAGAACTTCACAAAAGCATCTAATCGTAAATCAAAATTGAATAAAGTATCATTTTTATTAAGGCCCACCACGTAAGTCGGCAACAATCTAAAAATAATAATAACAATAATAATATAATAAAATAAAATAATAATAATAAAATAATAAATAAATAAAATAAAATAAAATAAAATAAATAACAATAAAAATAATAAATAATAATAATAAAATAATAATAAAAAACAAAAACATAAACAACCATCATAAAGGCATTCAAGTTCTAACGCTCTCTTAAATGGGAATAATCGAAAATAATAATAATAATAATAATAATATATTAAATTACTGCCCGTAACCGTTGCGCGGCTCTTTCTCCCGAGCAGCGCGAGGTGGTGGGGGAAGTCCATGACCAACCTCTGCTAAGAAAACGTTTTTTTAGACTTTCGTACCTCTGGTAGAACCCTCCTGTTGCTGCTCATTGCCTTCCACTGACTGTGTTTAAGTTGGTAGAAGATTCTGAGACCCACTACATCTCTGGTTCGTCTGCTAGCACACTCAAAACATTCACACCTGACCACATACTGTAAGGAGAGGTGGGGAAATGTAAAAAGGGACAATAGGACGTGCAAATCCTAATGAGAATAAAAGACTTTGATCGATAATTGTTTCTACATCCATGTAATTTGGAGCTGAGATTATTTCACTGTTCATTAATTACGTAAAGTAATTGAATTGACGCTGATAATGCCTATCAGCTGATAGCAACATATTATATATTAAAACACTGATTTTAAATGCGTAACGAAGCCTACTGTGACGTTATCTAACATTACCGCTGGATTTATTTCGTTGTTGTTGTTGTGGTCTTCAGTCCTGAGACTGGTTTGATGCAGCTCTCCATGCTACTCTATCCTGTGCAAGCTTCTTCATCTCCCAGTACCTACTGCAACCTACATCCTTATGAATCTGCTTAGTGTATTCATCTCTTGGTCTCCCTCTACGATTTATACCCTCCACGCTGCCCTCCAATGCTAAATTTGTGATTCCTTGATGCTTCAAAACATGTCCTACCAACCGATCCCTTCTTCTAGGCAAGGTGTGCCACAAACTTCTCTTCTCCCCAATCCTATTCAATACCTCCTCATTAGTTACGTGATCTACCCACCTTATCTTCAGCAATCTTCTGCAGCACCACATTTCGAAAGCTTCTATTCTCTTCTTGTCCAAACTGGTTATCGTCCATGTTTCACTTCCATACATGACTACACTCCATACAAATACTTTCAGAAACGATTTCCTGACACTTAAATCTATACTCGATGTTAACAAATTTCTCTTCTTCAGAAACGATTTCCTTGCCATTGCCAGTCTACATTTTATATCCTCTCTACTTCGACCATCATCAGTTATTTTACTCCCTAAATAGCAAAACTCCTTTACTACTTTAAGTGTCTCATTTCCTAATCTAATCCCCTCAGCATCACCCGATTTAATTTGACTAAATTCAATTATCCTCGTTTTGCTTTTGTTGATGTTCATCTTATATCCTCCTTTCAAGACACTGTCCATTCCGTTCAACTGCTCTTCCAAGTCCTTTGCTGTCATCGGCGAACCTTAAAGTTTTTATTTCTTCTCCATGGATTTTAATACCTACTCCGGATTTTTCTTTTGTTTCCTTTACTGCTTGCTCAATATACAGATTGAATAACATCGGGGAGAGGCTACAACCCTGTCACACACCTTTCCCAACCACTGCTTCCCTTTCATGCCCCTCGACTCTTATAACTGCCATCTGGTTTCTGTAAAAATTGTAAATAGCCTTTCGCTCCTTGTATTTTACCCCTGCCACCTTCAGAATTTGAAAGAGAGTATTCCAGTTAACGTTGTCAAAAGCTTTCTCTAAGTCTACAAATGCTAGAAACGTAGGTTTGCCTTTTCTTAATCTTTCTTCTAAGATAAGTCGTAAGGTTAGTATTGCCTCACGTGTTCCAACATTTCTACGGAATCCAAACTGATCTTCGCCGAGGTCGGCTTCTACCAGTTTTTCCATTCGTCTGTAAAGAATTCGCCTTAGTATTTTGCAGCTGTGACTTATTAAACTGATAGTTCGGTAATTTTCACATCTGTCAACACCTGCTTTCTTTGGGATTGGAATTATTATATTCTTCTTGAAGTCTGTGGGTATTTCGCCTGTCTCATACATCTTGCTCACCAGATGGTAGAGTTTTGTCATGACTGGCTCTCCCAAGGCCATCAGTAGTTCTAATGGATTGTTGTCTACTCCCGGGGCCTTATTTCGACTCAGGTCTTTCAGTGCTCTGTCAAACTCTTCACGCAGTATCTTATCTCCCATTTCATCTTCATCTACATCCTCTTCCATTTCCATAATATTGTCCTCAATTACATCGCCCTTGTATAAACCCTCTATATACTCCTTCCACCTTTCTGCCTTCCCTTATTTGCTTAGAACTGGGTTGCCATCTGAGCTCTTGATATTCATACAAGTGGTTCTCTTCTCTCCAAAGGTCTCTTTAATTTTCCCGTAGGCAGTATCTATCTTACCCCTAGTGAGACAAGCCTCTACATCCTTACATTTGTCCTCTAGCCATCCCTGCTTAGCCATTTTGCACTTCCTGTCGATCTCATTTTTGAGACGTTTGTATTCCTTTTTGCCTGCTTCATTTACTGCATTTTTATATTTTCTCCTTTCATCAATTAAATTCAATATTTCTTCTGTTACCCAAGGATTTCTATTAGCCCTCGTCTTTTTACCTACTTGATCGTCTGCTGCCTTTACTACTTCATCCCTCAGAGCTACCCATTCTTCTTTTACTGTATTTCTTTCCCCCATTCCTGTCAATTGTTCCCTTATCCTCTCCCTGAAACTGTCTACAACCTCTGGTTCTTTCAGTTTATGCAGGTCCCATCTCCTTAAATTCCCACCTTTTCGCAGTTTCTTCAGTTTCAATCTGCAGTTCATAACCAATAGATTGTGGTCAGAATCCACATCTGCCCCTGGAAATGTCTTACAATTTAAAACCTGGTTCCTAAATCTCTGTCTTACCATTATATAATCTATCTGATACCTTTTAGTATCTCCAGGATTCTTCCAGGTATGCAACCTTCTTTTATGATTCTTGAACCAAGTGTTAGCTATGATTAAGTTATGCTCTGTGCAAAATTCTACAAGGCGGCTTCCTCTTTCATTTCTTCCCCCCAATCCATATTCACCTACTATGTTTCTTTCTCTCCCTTTTCCTACTGACGAATTCCAGTCACCCATGACTATTAAATTTTCGTCTCCCTTCACTACCTGAATAATTTCTTTTATCTCGTCATACATTTCATCAATTTCGTCATCATCTGCAGAGCTAGTTGGCATATAAACTTGTACTACTGTAGTAGGCATGGGCTTTGTGTCTATCTTGGCCACAAGAATGCGTTCACTATGCTGTTTGTAGTAGCTAACCCGCACTCCTATTTTTTTATTCATTATTAAACCTACTCCTGCATTACCCCTATTTGATTTTGTATTTATAACCCTGTAATCACCTGACCAAAAGTCTTGTTCTTCCTGCCACCGAACTTCACTAATTCCCACTATACCTAACTATAACCTATCCATTTCCCTTTTTAAATTTTCTAACCTACCTGCCCGATTAAGGGATCTGACATTCCACGCTCCGATCCGTAGAATGCCAGTTTTCTTTCTCCTGATAACGACGTCCTCTTGAGTAGTCCCCGCCCGGAGATCCGAATGGGGGACTATTTTACCTCCGGAATATTTTACCCAAGAGGACGCCATCATCATTTAATCATACAGTAAAGCTGCATGTCCTCGGGAAAAATTTATTTCGTAAACCACATCAAATACCTACGAATCGATTCCACAGACCGTATGTGAGGAGAGGGGCTAGTGTAATTGGTTAATACAAACCATAAAAAATGCACGGAAGTATGTTTTTTAACACAAACCTACGTTTTTTAAATGGAACCCCGTTAGTTTTGTTAGCACATCTGAACATTTAAACAAGTACGTAATCAGTGCCGTTTGTTGCATTGTAAAATGTTAACTACATCCGGAGATATTGTAACCTAAAGTTGACGCTTGAGTACCACTCCTCCGCTGTTCGACCGTGTGTATCGGAGAGCACCGTATTACGTAGGGATCTAAAGGGAACGGTGATGGACCTTAGGTACATAAGAGATTGGAACAGCACATTACGTCCACATGCTAACACCTTTTTATGGTCTTTTTCACTGACGCACATGTACATTACCATGAGGTGTGAGGTACACGTACACACGTGGTTTCCGTTTTCAATTACGGAGTGGAATAGAGTGTGTCGCGACATGTCAGGCCAATAGATGTTCAATGTGGTGGCCATCATTTCCTGCACACAATTGCAATCTCTGGCCTAATGAATGTCGTACACGCCGCAGTACATCTGGTGTAATGTCGCCGCAGACTGCCACAATACGTTGTTTCATATCCTCTGGGGTGTTAGGCACATCACGCTACACATTCTCCTTTAACGTATCCCACAGAAAGGAGTCCAGAGGCCGGCCGCGGTGGTCTCGCGGTTCTGGGCGCTCAGTTCGGAACCGCGCGACTGCTACGGTCGCAGGTTCGAATCCTGCCTCGGGCATGGATGTGTGTGATGTCTTTAGGTTAGTTAGGTTTAAGTAGTTCTAAGTTCTAGGGGACTGATGACCACAGATGTTAAGTCCCATAGTGCTCAGAGCCATTTGAACCATTTTTGAAGTCCAGAGGTGTAAGATCAGGAGAACGTGCTAGCCAATTTATGCGTCCTCCACGTCCTATGAAACGCCCGTCGAACATCCTATCAAGGGTCAGCCCAGTGTAAATTGCGGAATGTGCAGGTGCACCATCATGCTGATACCACATACGTAGACGCGTTTCCAGTGGGACATTTTCGAGCAACGTTGGCAGATCATTCTGTAGAAACGCGATGTATGTTGCAGCAGTTTGGGCCCCTGCAATGAAGTGAGGACCCATGAGGTGGTCGCCAATGATTCCGCACCATACATTTACAGTCCACGGTCGCTGTCGCTCTACCTGTCTGAGCCAGCGAGGGTTGTCCACGGACCAGTAATGCATGTTCCGTAGATTCACTGCCCCGTGGTTTGTGAAACCCGCTTCATCGGTAAACAGGTAGAACTGCAACGCGTTCTCTGTTAATGCCCATTGACAGAACTGCACTCGATGATTAATGTCATCACCATGTAATTGCTGATGTAGCGACACATGAAACGGGTGAAAGCGGTGACGATGCAGTATGCGCATGACACTACTTTGACTCAGCCCACCGGCTCTCGCAATGTCCCGTGTACTCATGTGTGGGTTCATGGCAACAGCAGCTAACACACCAACTGCACCCGCTTCTCCTGTGACGGGCCTGTTACGGACCCGTTTGCGTGCTACGACCATACCTGTTGCATACAGTTGGCGGTAGATGTTTTGCAATGTGCGGCACTTTGGATGCTCTCTGTCCGGGTACCGTTCTGCGTACACCCTGCAGGCTTCAGCTGCATTTCGTCGACACTCCCCATAGATGAGTATCACCTCCGCCTTTTCAGAGTTCGAATACACCATGGTCACAAATGGCTCTGAGCACTATGGCACTTAACTACTGTGGTTATTAGTCCCCTAGAACTTAGAACTACTTAAACCGAACTAACCTAAGGACATCACACACATCCATGCCCGAGGCAGGATTCGAACCTGCGACCGTAGCAGTCGCGCGGTTCCGTACTGCGCGCCGAGAACCGCTAGACCACCGCGGCCGGCACCATGGTCACAGTTCCTACAACACTACACTATCACAGACGTCTGGTAACACGATGTACTACAGTTGGTCTGCGTGCGGAGACGAATGCAGAATAACAATAGCAGCAAGCGCTACATGCGGACACTGCGACAGCTAGACCAAACCACAACAGTGCACTACAGCCACACTCGTAAACACGGTCGTCGTCGTAAACATGTCCCTGCAGATGCTGCTCGCCGACCGTGGCCCGTGTTTGTCACAACACGAAACTGAACGTCGGAGGTTTCAAGCGTCAACTTTAGGTTACAATATCTCCGGATGTAATTAACATTTTACAATGCAACAAACGGCACTGATTACGTATTTGTTTATATGTACAGATGTGCTAACAAAACTAACGTGGTTCCTTTTAAAGAAACGTAGGTTTGTGTTAAAAAACATACTTCCGTGCATTTTTGTATGGTTTGTATTAAACAATTACACTAGCCCCTCTCCTCACGTTCGGTCTGTGGAATCGGTTCGTCAGTATTTGATGTGGTTTACGAAATATATCCAGCGGTAACGTTAGGTGACTCACCATATATATATATATATATATATATATATATATATATATATATATATATATATATATATATATATAATGGACAAAAATATGGAAACACATCACATTATCGATTATCTGTTATTTGACGTGCGTTGTGTACTCTGCGATGTTAAGGTTTTTTGGAAGAAATAAATTAACGCTGTACTGGAATCACGGTGTTGTGCAGTCGAAATAGCGTAACACTGTCGACCTGTGTCCTTGGCGCGGTGTAGTTTTTGAGCTGCCATTCCCCTTGATGACGGAGTAACCGGACAACAAACAACCTAGTATAACAAAAAACGTAATTCATCCGACCGGGCGACACGTTTACATTGAGCAGTGGTTATATCTCTACGATTCCGTGTCCACTGCAATTGTAACGTAAGAGCGTATAGGGATCGTCTGCTATGGAGACCCTCGTTCAACAATGTACGCTGAATCGTGGGATTCGAATCACGTGCGTCTGCGCCAGCACGGCTCTCTGTCGTCATACCTGCCACAGATAGCCTCCCATCTTTGCTTGGCAAATCGAGCATGTCATTGACGTTCACGTGCTGCCACAAGGCCTGAATGTGCAACACCATGTGGTCTTCCCTCGGTTTCACCGTCCTTCATCCATTTTCCTCGGGTGCCTACATCAATAGCACGTGGACAGCAGACAGTCTTGGCCGTCTCCGATGTACAAGTTCCCAGGAGCCGGGCAATCGCGATTTGCTGTTTGTCAAAGCCGCGTATGTCAGTGGATTTTCTCCGTGTCGGCTCATTTCGTCGCTAGAATTGCAGATCTGGACCTGTTAAGTATAAAAATCAGTACAAATGTACAAATCTGAAATCTTGATTTCTCAATTCAAAATAATTCGCAAGTTATCGAAGCATTTGGATCGCTCTTTCATTAAATTAGTATTACCTAAAGCAAAGTTTTTTTAATTGAGGATGATTACCGATATCGATGTATTTCGACTTTACACATCGTCTGCTTTTGCTTGAGACTGTTTTTCAGAGAGTGTCGACGACTGAATTGAGATGTGTTTTCATGTAAGGCTTTGTGGGTTACATGGAGGCCATCGCTTACAGTATCTTTTAAGGCACTTGAAAAATGTTTGTTGTTCTGGATAATTTCTCAGACGGAAACTAAATGTGAAAGAATCACAAGAAGGAATCTGATAATGTACATATAAGTAAAAATACTGATATCAAAAGAGGCTTGGAAAGGTGAGCATATTTTAGTATAAGTATCAAACACTATCAGCGACAGTGACTTGCAAGCCCTCATATAATAGACTAAGTACAGAATAGCATACATAAATAAACAAAATAATGAAAACAACAGCTGCTACAAAAGCTATGTTAGCTCGTCACTTGTAGCGATACACAACGCAATGGGACTCTTTTTCCCGAATGTGTACTCATCTACTCACAGCAAATGTAGCAGCTAAGCATGTGAGTAAGAACCATTCGGTAAAACTCCTGCCGGCCGCTGTGGCCGAGCGGTTCTAGGCGCTTAAGTCCGGAACCGCGCTGCTGCTACGGTCGCAAATTCGAATCCTGCCTCGGCCATGCATGTGTGTGATGTCCTTAGGTTAGTTAGGTTTAAGTAGTTCTAAGTCTGCGGGACTGATGACCTCAGATGTTAAGTCTCATAGCGCTTAGAGCCATTTGAACCAAGTAACACTTCTTCTCGTATATACACTCCTGGAAATGGAAAAAAGAACACATTGACACCGGTGTGTCAGACCCACCATACTTGCTCCGGACACAGCGAGAGGGCTGTACAAGCAATGATCACACGCACGGCACAGCGGACACACCAGGAACCGCGGTGTTGGCCGTCGAATGGCGCTAGCTGCGCAGCATTTGTGCACCGCCGCCGTCAGTGTCAGCCAGTTTGCCGTGGCATACGGAGCTCCATCGCAGTCTTTAACACTGGTAGCATGCCGCGACAGCGTGGACGTGAACCGTATGTGCAGTTGACGGACTTTGAGCGAGGGCGTATAGTGGGCATGCGGGAGGCCGGGTGGACGTACCGCCGAATTGCTCAACACGTGGGGCGTGAGGTCTCCACAGTATATCGATGTTGTCGCCAGTGGTCGGCGGAAGGTGCACGTGCCCGTCGACCTGGGACCGGACCGCAGCGACGCACGGATGCACGCCAAGACCGTAGGATCCTACGCAGTGCCGTAGGGGACCGCACCGCCACTTCCCAGCAAATTAGGGACACTGTTGCTCCTGGGGTATCGGCGAGGACCATTCGCAACCGTCTCCATGAAGCTGGGCTACGGTCCCGCACACCGTTAGGCCGTCTTCCGCTCACGCCCCAACATCGTGCAGCCCGCCTCCAGTGGTGTCGCGACAGGCGTGAATGGAGGGACGAATGGAGACGTGTCGTCTTCAGCGATGAGAGTCGCTTCTGCCTTGGTGCCAATGATGGTCGTAAGCGTGTTTGGCGCCGTGCAGGTGAGCGCCACAATCAGGACTGCATACGACCGAGGCACACAGGGCCAACACCCGGCATCATGGTGTGGGGAGCGATCTCCTACACTGGCCGTACACCACTCGTGATCGTCGAGGGGACACTGAATAGTGCACGGTACATCCAAACCGTCATCGAACCCATCGTTCTACCATTCCTAGACCGGCAAGGGAACTTGCTGTTCCAACAGGACAATGCACGTCCGCATGTATCCCGTGCCACCCAACGTGCTCTAGAAGGTGTAAGTCAACTACCCTGGCCAGCAAGATCTCCGGATCTGTCCCCCATTGAGCATGTTTGGGACTGGATGAAGCGTCGTCTCACGCGGTCTGCACGTCCAGCACGAACGCTGGTCCAACTGAGGCGCCAGGTGGAAATGGCATGGCAAGCCGTTCCACAGGACTACATCCAGCATCTCTACGATCGTCTCCATGGGAGAATAGCAGCCTGCATTGCTGCGAAAGGTGGATATACACTGTACTAGTGCCGACATTGTGCATGCTCTGTTGCCTGTGTCTATGTGCCTGTGGTTCTGTCAGTGTGATCATGTGATGTATCTGACCCCAGGAATGTGTCAATAAAGTTTCCCCTTCCTGGGACAATGAATTCACGGTGTTCTTATTTCAATTTCCAGGAGTGTAAAATTACTTACTCGTGGCGTGGAGTGGCCGCGTGTTTCAGGCGCCTTGTCACGGAATGCGCGATCTCTCCCGCCGGAAGTTCGAATCCTCCCTTGGGCATGGGTGTATGTATTGTTCTTAGTATAAGTTAGTTTGAGTAGTGTGTAAATCTAGGGACCGATGACCTCAACTGTTGGTCGCTTAGGAATTCACATACATTTGAACTTACTCTGTGATACAGTGTTACCACACGTAATAACCAGATGTCCAGTAACAGCAACTCACGTATCTCAAAATAACCAACTACCATGCAGGGATAATGTGTCAAAATTTGTCACCTGTTTCTAACCTTGATTTACAATACATAACACGATAACTTTCTTTTCGGCCGCTGTTGTCTTTTAGGTCAACAATACGGCGACGCTGTATGTTCAATGCATTTAACCAAAACATGAATAAAGGAATCGATGTACATTGAAATGAATGTGTTTTACCTGTAGTTAAAATTTTTTATTGCTCTTCAAAGGCGTAGAGACAAATTACAAGCTTACAATGAGAATTATTTGGCTATTCAACGCTACAAAAAACCTTACATCGTTGGAAGCACAACGCAATATTATTTTTCAAGGCGACCTTTCTGTTCTCACAAAATGTTGGATGGAGAGATAGAATACGAAATAGAATGAAATGAACTTAGAAATATCGCAGTTACTATGATCAGTGTTCCGACTCGATTTGATTCTCGCGCTGATGACACATGAGATTTTCGCTACACATCTGTTTCCTTTGGTCGCCGTGTGGACACCGTTGGCGTGGCAAGTGGGTACTTAGCGCCTATAGCGCCTGCGCAGAGGGAGAGTCGGTCGCTTCCCGTTTAGGACACCGGGACGGCAGTTCGTGGATAGAAACACGGCTGGACTTCAACGTGGGACTAGCAGCGCCACTACTTTGATGTGGATCGAAATACTGCCTGGACGATTAAATGGAAGCTCTCGGCCCAGGTAGCTCCTGAGTGCACTGTACGTTACGTGACTGGCCGTGCTCTGACTCCATGCGCTTCCTCAGTGAAAGGGTGCATATTTTTTAAGGCCGGGAAGCTGTTATGTGTTACCGTTATTTCACTGTTTTATAGAAATAGCCCCAGCAGTCGGTTTTTAAATTCAGCAGTCAGTTTCTGAATGGTACAGAACACTGGCAAAAGTTTGTTGTCTGCAATCCCACAATATGTATTGTGTGCTGCAATACCGTTGTGCTAACTGCTTTTTTCGGTGGTAGTAAGCGGAGTGTGGTGTGATTCTTTGTATAAAGCTGGGTCCCATTAACGGTCGGACGAGCGTGTGAGCTGTAAGTATCACGGCGACATTTCACTTCTTCGTACAGAAGCCAGCTCTTTCGCCAGTTTTTTTCATGTATTTCTTATTATCAAATTTTCTCCCAGTGTAACAGATGTACGTAGTGTGAAGTATCTCAGAAGCCTGTGTAAAAGTTTCTTAAAAACAATTGGGAAGTCATGCTTTCGAAGTATTAAGTATATCGTGTTAATTAAGTTTTATGTCAATTCATATTGAATATTCAAAGGTTCATGAAAGCCCATTTGTTTGAAAACACGCTAGATTTTCTTAATTCTGTCTTTTGTTTTAGCTGAAGCCTTTTATTTAAAACTACAACAAAAACAGTAACAGCTGATATCAGCACATTTGTTTGTTGACTTGTTTATTGTTTATTTTACATAATGGTTACTATTGTGTTAAAGTTACTTTTCTTAAACAAAACGAGAAGAGACAAAACGACTCTGGGAAGTAAATGTGTAGCAGTTTAACAAAAATATTACTTTCAGGCTAATCAGCGCTTGCCACTTGTGTCCTTGCCTTTACTGTCCAGAACAATTTCAAACATGCTGTAATATTAGTATCTGTTTCGATAGCTTAAATAAACTAACATTCGATAAACTAACCATGCAGGGTCATAAAAGTCATACAATTTGTGTAAAAATTTCGTAGATCGTCGCTGAGCAGCGACCACCTGATATTTCAAAGAATATCTTACGCGCCACGGCGCAGAATGCGAATTGTTCATAAATTGTATTGATAGCGATATTTTGTGTTTCTTATTTTTTGACAGCTGAAGATTTGTAATCCTCTTCTGTTACCACAGTCCTGATATATTTTTAAAGACGGCGGATTCGTATGTGGCGTAGTCCGCAATCATTAATTAGTTTTTATAAAATATTACTATTGTGCAGTGCTATGTAAGAATTTATGTGTGCAGCTAAGATGAAATGTCGAAAATGTTAATGGACTTTATTTAAAGAAACAGCCAGCAAGATATAAAATTGAAATGTACGGAGCCTATTGCTAGCAATACTGACTAAGGTAATGAAATTGGTTATTGTGCTCTCAAATGCTGTAGTGGCCGCTTGTTACTTAAAGTATTTCTGTGCTATCCATCTCCTTTTAATGTCAACAGAAATAACGGTGTTCTTATAGTTTTCATACAGCTACCAGAGATCGACTGCATGTCGGCAAACGTCGTAGTTAAGGCAGAAGGCGCATTGCTATTTACTTTGTTTGTGATTTAAATCCAGTTTCCGTTAATGTGTGGTGTAGTATAGCAAAGAAAATTTCTAGCTCTGTCTGGTCCCTTAGGTTTCTCTGTTCGTAGTTGCTACATCTCATAGCCGGTCGTGTTCGAACATGATCACGACACAAATAAATTAAGTGGCAATGCGAACTCTGTTCTTAATCTTGAGAACACTACGCCTTCTGCAAACGATTTCACGTGACATGTAAACTACCAGATGCAGTACTTAAGTTTTTGAAAAGTCTTTGCTCTTCCCGCCAAGAAGTGGTGCAAAGCTCACAACAGATATCTGAATCTTCAAAAGAGAATAATAATTTAATCAAAATATAAATATTTATAAAAACACCACAATTCTTATCAGTATTGCATAAATTGGCACAATGTCTCAGCCTACATCACTGCACGTGAATTCGCATGAGTAAAACCACAGATTGGAGGAATACAGAGTGACGAACTCACTTTAAAAGGTAGCAGACAATTCAGCACAACAGAATGACTTGTAACTTTCTTACGGGTAATCGTACCCAACGTACTAATTATTCAACATCATAGCTCTTCACAAGACAAAATCAATTTCAACAGAACAGAGTGCTCTATCAAATGTAGCTCCACAACCGGATAGTCTGAGCACTCGGAAAACTCTACACTATAATGAAGTGGTAAGGTGCCTGACACAATTTAAAAATACATTCTGCCCCCTTACAGAGAAACTCAGATGTGGAGGGTTAGACGAGAGACCTTAGAGAACCGCCGACTTTCCACCATCCCAGTTACCAGATACCATTCTTAGTTGGCTCATGTGAGCTACGACATGTCTCTTAGTAGTTCGGTCCTAGATAAAACAGCTGACCTGGGATAACACCTTGACTACGTCATAAGGACGCACCCAACACAGGAGCATTTTAGCACTGATCTTCTCGCTTCCCTTCCCCTATGGCCGGAAGATTTCTTTGAAAAAAACGTCGCCAACTTTCAGCGAGACAGGGCGTATGCCCATATTGTAACGATTTACTCCCCTCCGGTGTGCCACACGAATATTATTCCCAAATGCCACACTATTTTTCTTAATGATATCTGGATTATTATCTTCGGGGAGGAGATCACCTAAGCATTACAGGTTTCATATAGAGGAACTAACTTGGATAGCAAACATTAACATGGCACGGTGGTCCGGTGACTTTAAAGTACCACCGTGTTGAAAGCAAATTTTATTCAGGTAGTTGATTCATCCCACCTAGTGTGCGAGATGTGATGGGCTATAAGTAAAGAGGATTTCAAGTTTGGTTTCACACAATTGGCGTTAGATAGCTGGGGAAAATAAGGGATGGTAGTAGTGTGAGAGATAGCACTGTTGAAATAGAATTTTTTAACACCCTGTACATAAAGTACGGGGCATTATCGCTCATCAAAACTATCGGGCCCAAAATATCGAAAATACCCAACCCAAATGTTTAATCGTAACCCCGGCCGTGACTCACCTACTAGCAAGCGACAGTGATGTAGAGACCAATAGTAATCAATGAAGACCTTACCCATAGGATGTTGGCTTTGGCGATATTACTGTCTTGACACTTACCAACCAACTTCCTAACATCTGCAGACAATGTCAGCCATCCCAAATGTTACTAGATTTTCATCTCTGGTATTATATATCCCTGAATGTCGTCCGCAAACTGAAAGGTGGAGATTTCGATCAACTCGATAGAAAGACAAACCTTTTCCGTTTACCATACCCTGTATGGTAACGCAGCCGACTCCTAATGGAATACCCAGACACCTCTTCATCTGCTGTTTGATGTTACTCAGTCGGAGATTCGCATCATGCTTCTCCTGCAAATCTTTGATGAGACACGGAATTTCCCCCGAGATCACGGATACACACACCCACTCGTCGACCCAGAAATTTCGGCCTCCTGCTAAACCATCCGACTAAGGGTGGGCGTCAGCCACATGACTGTATACTCTCCAACCCTCCCCCCTACCTCCCCCCCCCCTTCCACGTTTGTACTCTTGAAGCAACACAGCTTCACTTCCAGAATTGGATGCTTCCGTCTGCGGAACGAACTCGCGGTCACGTTAAGTACGGCCAACACCAGAACATTAGCCAACCAATGCTTCAGCGCATCAAATGAGGTTTCTTGGCAATCAGTCCACAGAAATGTTTCTCCCCACGTTTGATCTATCTTAATGTCACTAGCGGACACTTATTTAATTTAATTTATTTATATATTTATTTTATTTTTTGAGTCATCAGTCTTTTGACTGGTTTGATGTGGCGCGACACGAATTCGTCTCCTGTGCGAACCTCTTCATCTCAGAGTAGCACTTGCAAGATGGTATCTCAGTTATTTGCTAGATTTATTCCAATCACTGTCTTCCTTTACAGTTTCCTTTTCCCTCTACAGTCCCTCTAGTACCATAGAGGCAATTCCCTGATGTCTTCACAGATGTCCTGTCACCCTGTCCCTTCCCCTTAGCGGTGTTTTCTACAAATTCTTTTCCTCTCCGATTCTGCGCAGAACCTCTGCGTTCCTCACCGTATCAGTCTACCTAATTTCAACATTCGTCTATTGCACATCTCAGATGCTTCGATTATCTTCTGTTCCAGTTTTACCACAGTCAATATTTCAATATCATACAATGCTGTCCTCCAAACATACATTCACAGAAATTTCTTCCTGAAATTACGGCGTATATTTGATACTAGTAGATTTCTCTTGGCCAAGAATGATCTTTTCGTCAGTACTAGGTTTCCTTTGATGTCCTTCTTGCTCTGACCGTCATTGGTTGCTGTCAAGATAGTAGAATTTCATAACTTTATCTACACTCCTGGAAATTGAAATAAGAACACCGTGAATTCATTGTCCCAGGAAGGGGAAACTTTATTGACACATTCCTGGGGTCAGATACATCACATGATCACACTGACAGAACCACAGGCACATAGACACAGGCAACAGAGCATGCACAATGTCGGCACTAGTACAGTGTATATCCACCTTTCGCAGCAATGCAGGCTGCTATTCTCCCATGGAGACGATCGTAGAGATGCTGGATGTAGTCCTGTGGAACGGCTTGCCATGCCATTTCCACCTGGCGCCTCAGTTGGACCAGCGTTCGTGCTGGACGTGCAGACCGCGTGAGACGACGCTTCATCCTGTCCCAAACATGCTCAATGGGGGACAGATCCGGAGATCTTGCTGGCCAGGGTAGTTGACTTACACCTTCTAGAGCACGTTGGGTGGCACGGGATACATGCGGACGTGCATTGTCCTATTGGAACAGCAAGTTCCCTTGCCGGTCTAGGAATGGTAGAACGATGGGTTCGATGACGGTTTGGATGTACCGTGCACTATTCAGTGTCCCCTCGACGATCACTAGTGGTGTACGGCCAGTGTAGGAGACCGCTCCCCACACCATGATGCCGGGTGTTGGCCCTGTGTACCTCGGTCGTATGCAGTCCTGATTGTGGCGCTCACCTGCACGGCGCCAAACACGCATACGACCATCATTGGCACCAAGGCAGAAGCGACTCTCATCGCTGAAGACGACACGTCTCCATTCGTCCCTCCATTCACGCCTGTCGCGACACCACTGGAGGCGGGCTGCACGATGTTGGGGCGTGAGCGGAAGACGGCCTAACGGTGTGCGGGACCGTAGCCCAGCTTCATGCAGACGGTTGCGAATGGTCCTCGCCGATACCCCAGGAGCAACAGTGTCCCTAATTTCCTGGGAAGTGGCGGTGCGGTCCCCTACGGCACTGTGTAGGATCCTACGGTCTTGGCGTGCATCCGTGCGTCGCTGCGGTCCGGTCCCAGGTCGACGGGCACGTGCACCTTCCGCCGACCACTGGCGACAACATCGATGTACTGTGGAGACCTCACGCCCCACGTGTTGAGCAATTCGGCGGTACGTCCACCCGGCCTCCCGCATGCCCACTATACGCCCTCGCTCAAAGTCCGTCAACTGCACATACGGTTCACGTCCACGCTGTCGCGGCATGCTACCAGTGTTAAAGACTGCGATGGAGCTCCGTATGCCACGGCAAACTGGCTGACACTGACGGCGGCGGTGCACAAATGCTGCGCAGCTAGCGCCATTCGACGGCCAACACCGCGGTTCCTGGTGTGTCCGCTGTGCCGTGCGTGTGATCATCGCTTGTACAGCCCTCTCGCAGTGTCCGGAGCAAGTATGGTGGGTCTGACACACCGGTGTCAATGTGTTCTTTTTTCCATTTCCAGGAGTGTACTTCGTGTTCTACAATCCTGATGTTAAGGTTCTCGATGTTCTGATTTCTTTTTATTACTTGTTACTTTCGTCTTTGTTCAATTTACTTTGTACTCAGACTGTTCATTCCATTCTGTAGACCATGTGATTCTGCTTTCCTTTCACCCACGATAGCAATGTCATCAGCTAATCGTATCATTGACATCTTTCCCTTTGAGTTTTAATCCCACTCCTGAACTTTTCTTTTATTTCCATTATTGCTTTTTGATGCTGAGACTGAACAATAGGGGCGAAACACTACATCCCTGTCTCACTGCCTTTTTAAGTCCAGTACTTCGTTTTTGATAGTCCACTCTCATTATTCCCTTTTGGCTCTTATGGATATTGTATATTACCCGTCTCTTCCTATAGCTTGTCCCATTTTTTTTCAGAATTTCGAACATCTTGCACCATTTTATATTGTCGATCGCTTTTTTCCAGGTCGGCCGCAACGTCAGAATTGCATCTCTGGCGCCTTCATCTTTCCTAAAGCAAAACTGATCGTCAACTAATACATCCTCTTTCTTTTGCATTCTTCTGTACACTGTTCTTGTCAGCAACTTGGATGCATCAGCTGTTAAGCTACTTGTGCGATAATTCTTGCACTAGTGAGCTCTTGCATTTTCGGAATTGTATGGATGTGAAAGTCAGACGGTAAGTCGCCAAATTCACACATTCAACATACCAACTTGAATAGTCGTTTCGTTGTCACTTACCCCAATGATTTTAAACATCCTGATGGAATGTCATCTATCACTTCTGCCTTATTTGATCTTGGGTCCGCCAAGGATCTTTTATATTCCGTTTCTAATACTGGATGCCCTATCTCGTCGAAATTTACTTCTGTTCCTTATTCTGTCACATCAGAAAAATCTTCACCCGCATGGAGGCCTTCAGTGTACTCTTTCCACGTATCGGCTCTCTCCTCTGCATTTAACAGTGGAATTTCCTCTTCACTCTTAATGTTACCAACCTCGCTTTTAACTTCACAAAAGATTATTTTGCCTTTCCTATACGACGAATCAGTCTCTACGACAGTCATGTATTTTTCGAGATGTTACCACTTTTCGTGCAACCATTTTGTCTTAGGTTCCCCGCACTTTCTATTTATTTCATTCCTCAGTGACTTGTATTTCTGTATTCCTGAATTTTCCTGACCATTTTTGTGCTTCCTTCTTTCATCGATTAACTGAAGTATTTCTTCTGTTACCCATGGTTTTTTCGGATTTACCTTCTTTGTACCTATGTTCCTCTCTGCAACTATTGAGTTTGCCCTCTTTAGAGATGTCTACTCCTCTTCAACTGTGCTATGATGTGCTGCCTACCGAGGTATTCTTTATTTTTGTGTCTACAGCCTTATGAAACATCAAGCGTAACTCGTCATTCCTTAGTATTTCCATATCCCACTTCTTTGTGTATGGATTCTTCCTGACCAATCTCTTAAACTTCAGCCTACTCTTCATCACTACTAATTTTGATCTGAGTCTCTATCTGTCCCTGGGTACGCCTTACATTCCAGTATCTGATTTCGGAATCTCTGTCTGAACATGACGTAATCTAATTGAAATCTTCCCGTACCATATGGCCTTTTCCAAATATACTTCCTCCTCTTGTGATACTTTAACAGAATTCGCTATTACTAGCTGAAATTTATTACAGAACCCAATCACTCTAAGTTTTGTCGCATTCCTCGTCCCAAGTGCATATTCTCGAGTAACCTATTCTTCTACTCCTTCCGTTACAACTGCAGTCCAGTCCCCTACGACTATTCGATTTTAATCTCTCGTTATGTACTATATTACGCTTTCAGCATTCTCAAATGTTTCTTCTATATCTTCACCTTCTGCTTGTGACTTCGGCATGTATACCTGAACTGTCACTGTCGGTGTTGGTTTGCTGCCGATTCTAATGATAACAACCCTATCACTGAACTGTTCACATAACACACTCTCTGCCCTACGTTCCTATTCACAACGAATTCTACTCCCGTTATACACGTTGACATTCTCTATAATCATGTGACCAGAAATCCTTGTTTTCTTTCCATTTCACTTCACTGATCCTTATTATACAGGGTGAGTCACCTAACATTACCGCTGGATATACTTCGTAAACCACATCAAATACTGACGAATCGATTCCACAGACCGAACGTGAGGAGAGCGGCTAGGGCAACTGGTTAATACAAATCATAAAAAAATGCACGGCAGTATGTTTTTTAACACAAACCTACGTTTTTTTTAAAAATGGAACCACGTTAGTTTTGTTTGAACATCTGAGCATATAAACAAATACGTAATCAGTGCTTTTTGTTTCATTGTAAAATGTTAATTACATCCGGAGATATTGTAACCTAAAGTTGACGCTTGAGTACCACTCCTCTGCTGTTCGATCGTGTGTATCGGAGAGCACCGCATTACGTAGGGATCCAAAGGGAACGGTGATGGACCTTAGGTACAGAAGAGACTGGAACAGCACATTACGTCCACATGCTAACACCTTTTTATTGGTCTTTTTCACTGACGCACATCTACATTACCATGACGTGAAGGACGCATAAATTGGGCAGCCCGTTCTCCTGATCTTACACCTCTGGACTTCTTTCTGTGGGGTACGTTAAAGGAGAATGTGTACCTTGATGTGCCTACAACCCCAGAGGATATGAAACAACGTATTGTGGCAGCCTGCGGTGACATTACACCAGATGTACTGCGGCGTGTACGACATTCATTACGCCAGAGATTCCAATTGTGTGCAGGAAATGATGGCCACCACATTGAACATCTATTGGCCTGACAAAAAACATGTCGGGACACACTCTATTCCACTCCGTAATTGAAAACGGAAACCACGTATGTTAGTGTACCTCACCCCTCATGGTACTGTACAGTCGTGGACAAAACGAGCGAGACCCCTCGCCTTTTCGTTATGCTGATCCGCACGGCTTTAAAGTCTGCTACACAGCATAACAGGCAAGGCGACGAAGTGCTACCAACATACTATGCGCAGGCGTGAAATTGACAAACTATCTGAACTTTTTTAGACTGTATTCCATAATTTCTAAGACTATATTAATGCTGATTAGTGTGTTAAATACAACACGTAAACATAAGACAGAACTGAAAGAAGAAACGCTAATTTGTATGAAACGGACGAATAAAAATGAATTTCAGCTTATCCAGATAACAGACAAAGAACCCCAGACCGTTACGAATTAGCAAAATATTATCCGCATTCGCCCGCGAAACGGTCTGTGTCAACGTTCAGACCAGTCATACTGGATTACCATTGCTGACCTACCATGAAAGTGTGCAAATTTAGCAATGCGTGAAGATTCATAACGAAATTCACTTAAACATCATTCAGTGCACACTTAAGTCAATTCCATTATTGACAGAAGCGGAAAAAGTAGGCAGTATCATGTATGAAATTCTACAAGAGTGTCATATTGACATCCACAGAGAGCCAGTACAGAATAAAGGTAGCGATACATCGTATTGGGTGCGCGAGAATTTCTTAAAATTGCTTTACTGATATTCTACCTGCCTCCATAGAGATTAGAACCGAAAACAAACCAGACCTTCCTTTCACTATGCTAGCAGACAACCTAGGCAAACAGCCCTCTATTATTACCCCAGACATGAACAAGCCGGCAATTTCGCAATAAAAATCTGCAGTTTCTGTTGCATAGAGCTTTCTGGACTCAAAAACATGAATTTTCTTCCTTTATTTCACCACTTATGCGACAATCATTCGGGATGATTATCGAAATAACAAATTACTGTTATTAGAGAGTAAATTTTGTAGGATAATTCTGCACCACCCCAGGAAATAAACGGCTACATAGCTGCCAAACGTATTCTGCATTGTTTCGAATTCTCCACTAGACTCGCCACAGCCAGAAAACGTTCATTAGCAGAAGTGTTTCTTAAGCTAGCTAGCAATGAGAATGTTCGTACTTCTAAAACGCGGTGGCATTAATACTGGGATGTGAATTACCACGTGTATAGGCAAATACATTCTATTTGCATTCCTGTTAACGTGATTTGGATCGAAAACGTAGCTACGACTAATATGCTTATGTATCGACAGCAACTAGAACATTTCGAATAAAGAGTAGCGGGTGTTATTTATGCGGCCCTCATCTTCAGTGTTTTCGTTGTTAGGATTTCGTCACCTAAACCGGTAAAAACGGAACCCTACTAGTCTCACTTTCTTGACCGTCTATCGGTCTACCCAACCCTTAAAACCCGTTTACCTCCAGAACGGGTGGACATAATAAGCGGAAATGTATCGCACTTCTTGCTGTAACCGGTCCCATGCTGGTGTAAAAAAAGTGAGCTTCTATGTCAACGCAATCAAAAGATACGACGGTTTATGTAAAGAAAATTTACGCGAAAGGTCAAAAAATGGCTTCAAGAACTATGCGACCTAACTGCTTAGGTCATCAGCCCCTAGACCTAGAACTACTTAAACCTAGCTAGCCTAAGGGCGTCACAGACATCTATGCCCGAGGTAGAATTCCAACCTGCGACTGAAGCAGCCGTGCGGTTCGTCACTGAAGCGCCTGGAACCGCTCGGCCACCGCAACGCGGCGAAACCCTACTCACCTCATGTATAATGATAATATATACTGTCTAGTGAGGATAAACTGTATTCTCCAGCAACTCAGATCGTTTGATCACGGAACTTTTACGAAGCTACATTCAAACTTTGTCGAAGTCGTCTGCAATATCCATTACAAACACCCTAGGAACTTCGTATGCGATATCCACATCTGAATACGCTGGCAGATAATGCAGTACTATAACAAGTAGGTGGGAACTTATTGTTATTGGTCCATGCATGACACTTTATTTCAATATCACTTTAACGCGCCTAGGTGTTCGTATATGGCTGAAATTAATGAACAAAAAGTAAATAAACAGTAAACAACTTCGATGTTCAGATCAAGTGAAAGTCACATGTCGTAATTACAACATAATTTCGTTGTTACATCTACATGACTACATCAACAGGATTTCTTTGCAATCCGGACTTACGTGCCTGGCAGAAGGTTCGGATTATTTCTCTACCGTCCCACTCATTAACAGTGTGCGGGAAAAGGGACTACTTAAATCTTTTCTTGCGAACCTTGAATTACATTATTACTATGGTTTCTTCTTGTGTAAGTACCCTAGGAAATAATGTTTTGGCATTCAGAACATATGGTGGTGATTGAAATTTCGTGAAAAGATCTCGTGGCAACGAAAAACGCATATGTTTTCATGAATGTTACCCCAACTCGATTATCAAATCTGGGATCCTCTCCCTCCTATTTCGTGACATTACAAAGCGTGCTACCGTTCCTTGGACGTTTTTGCGTGCACAGTCAATCACGTCTGTCAAGGATATTATAGCAGTGGACGGACAAACGTAGTGTAGGCAGTGTTTTCAGTTGGCCTGTTGCGTATTCTTAGTGTGCGGCCAATAAAACGCAGTCATTCGTTTGCCTTCCCCACAAAAGTATGTTTTCGATCTTTCCAGTTTAAGTTTTTCTGGGTACTGAGATGAACTGACAGTGCTTCGACTTGTGTTTTGTCATGTAACCGAAAGTTAATTATTGTTATTGGACGCAGCTTTCGTGTTTAATGTATTCCTCAGTCAACAACAGTAGACTCCTCGTACACCACACATAACTGTTTCAAAGTATTAAATTGTTACTGATCTTACCATGTTGCAGTGGTCATCTTAACTTGCCGTTTTGAAAAAAAGGAAAATATTTTAGCGAAATGTAGCAACTAAGAAGCGGAGTATCCAAACAAACAAACGTTTCCGGTTTAAGTAGTTGCAGTAGGTCTACTACACAGTAACGTAAATTAGGAGCAAAGTCCATAAGTAGATCCTCATCAGGAAAACCAGCCCTCATAATGCAAAGTGCAACTACAACAAAGAAAGTTTCCAAACATGTCAATGAGTAGTCGAGGAAAGTGGACGCATTCTGTCTACTGAATCCCAACGCACGCAATTTACGAGGGGGCACGCCAAGTGTCAGACCCCGATCTTGCTTTTAACTACGCTCATTGAAAGAGGGGACAAAATAAGCTTAAACTCTACCGCTTCTGAGAAAACGACGGTCAAAGTGTTCAATGCGTTGTTGCTATAGTGTAGATACCGCTTAGCGGTTAAGGATTCAACTGAAGCGGTGGCTCTGCGGCTACCATAGCGACTTCGGAACTTTGCGCTGCGAGTTCGAAACCCGGTTTTTCCTTTTTTCCCCCCTCACTCTCTGAATTATCTACGAATGTTTATTCCAATTTATGATGAAACACTGTTGTCGTTATTCGTCAGTTAATTTACTGTGTAAAGAAATAAGTTAAAAAGGGAACACACAGTGCGTAGTGGGGCGATCACTCTGTTGTAGAAATAATTCAGAAGCCAAGATCGCTTAAATACTGTCTACTGGATAACCGGTTTCAACACACTAAAGGTGCCATTATCGGATCTAAATGTAGATTAACATTGATAAACCATTTGGATATAACGATACATGAGGCAGACGAGATGATTTTATATCAGCTTGTCTCATTCGTTTATTATTTTTTTAATTCATTAATTACACATAAAGTTAATTGTCGAGTAATGACAACATTATTTCAACATAAATTAGAAAAAAAAATTCGAAGATAATTCTGATAGAGAGGCAGGAAAATAAAATAATTAAAAAACCCAATATGGTCTCGAACACGGGAATCAATGCTAAGAAGGAACGACGGTAGCCACTGAGCCACCGCTTCAATTGCGTTCTCGGCTGCAGAATGTATCTACACTAGAGCAACAGCGCGTTGATAACTTTGGCCGTCGTTTTCTCGGAAACGGTCGAGTGTCTGCAGACAAGCCGAAACACAAGTTCGCTTATTTTGTCCTCTCCTTCACTGACAAGGGGAGGCCGCCAATTGTGAAATTCAGATTCGATTCATACTGCGCATAATAAAAGCTCATGGCCAGAGGTGTAATGTGGCAAAGCACCAAGATGCACTTCTCAGCCGTTGTCGAGAAAATCGACAGTTAGAAGAAACCGCTGCGGTGAAATACTCTCTACGATTCATAATTTTCTACAGCGTCGTGGCGCAGCGGTAAGCGCTGGAGTTCGTAATCCGCAGGTCGGCGGATCGAATCTCGCTCCATGCAACTTTTTTTTTTTTAGTATTTGTTTTTTGTAATTCAAATGTGTGTATAAACACACACACACACACATATATATATATATATATATATATATATATATATATATATATATATATATATAATTCCCGGCAACAGGTTGCAACAATTATGCATATAATAAGTTGTTGAAAGTCGTTTGTCGTGGAAAAACTGGCGACTTCGAACATCATTATGTTTTCCGCAAACAAATTTGTATTTCACAAATGTTATTAATTGTCTTCATAATGTTAACCACGTATAGTTAGCGGAAGACGTAGAAACGATATTCCGAAACGAATACGTATAGCGTAAGTCAAACGTTCGAATTAGAATAGAAACCCCACGAACACAAATTTGCTGTGGCAGGTATGAAATATAAACTCCGTTAATCGCTCGTTACACTTGAAGGACAGATGTTGAATGGGCCGAAACGAGCCGCCGCATAACAGCGTAGTTGCCTGCTAACTTCGAAAGAAGGTAGATGCGGTCCCTAGCACAACTTATAACACCGTCGAAAATCAGTGCGGACGTGAGAGCTTTGGTACACCCTGTTAAACAAACGGTAAAATGGAGGCGGTACAATTGGAGAGCGATCCGCCTTCACCAACATGCATAAGCAATTCATTAATAGTTTATATATATATATATATATATATATATATATATATATATATATATATTTGAATTACAAAAAAATAATAATAATAAAAAAATGTTGCATGGCGTGAGATTCGATCCGGCGACCTTCGGATTACGAACTCGAGCGCTTACCGCTGCGCCACGACGCTGTAGAAAATTATTAATCGTAGAGAGTATTTCACCGCAACGGTTTCTTCTAACTGTCGATTTTCTCGACAACAGCTGAGAAGTGCATCTTGGTGCTTTGCCACATTACACCTCTGGCCATGAGCTTTTATTATGCGCAGTATGAATCGAATCTGAATTTCACATTTGGCGGCCTCCCCTTGTGAGCAAAGTTTCGGGACAATCAGCCTATGACACTTGGCGAGTTCCCCTCGCTCGTCGAGTCGCTTCTTACGCCCGGCGAGAATTATGTATGCCTCCGAGTAAACTGCGCCACCTGGAAACACGGCGAGCGGGGATAAACACGTTTTCCTTCTTATAAGGCAACCCTCTACAGATAAAATTCATGAAGTGTTCTTCAGGTTGCCTCAGATATTTCAGAAATGTTTCTTGCGTCAGGCCTGCCGCATATGCAAAACGTAAACATTTCATTTCATGTAATATTTATCAGGATAAGACATGACAAGAGTGCACCAGTCCCTTCTGAGAAAAATTAGAGATTTTAAGTTGCTCCACTATGTAATGACACGGGTATGGGCTTGCGATCTCTCTTTTATGCCATCGATTTCCGTGTTACACATACTTGGCCACTGCGTTGTGGCTGCCATCGTGGAGGAGGCAGTCTGTTTCCTGCCAGCGCTGTTTCCGCAGCCAATATTAACCGCGACGAATCATTCAGTCAACGCTAAATGGCCCATCTGGCTGAGGCAGACAAGGGCGCTATAATAGAACTCCATGCAGAGGGATCTTTAAATGCCGACATAGCAAGAACTATGGGTCTTCACAAGTCGACGGTAGCCAGGTGGATCAGACGAAAGGAAGAGAGTGGTAACTTGAATGGGAGGCCTCATGGCCGTCGCCGCAAAACAACAGCAGCTCAGGATCAGCAGATACGCCGTTTCAGTGAGAACCACCCATTTGTCAACGCACGACAAATTCAGCAAACTTTGGGTCTCAATGGTAGCAGTAAGACCGTCACTCCTCGTGTAAGGGAAGGTGGACTGAGAGCAAGAAGCGCTGCTGTGAAAGAGACATTGACTGTTTCCCAAAGAGAAGCTTGCCTTGCTTTTGCTACTGAAAATGGCGACAAACCTCTCCAGTTTTGGAGGCGAGTGATTTTCACGCACCAAAAAGTTTTCTCTACGGCATCATCCGGAAAAGTACTAGTTTACCGGCCTAAATGTGCTAGGTATAATCGAAAATATATTTACAGTTGCCGAAGGAGTGGCAGGTTGTCGGTGCCGGCCGGTGTGGCCGTGCGGTTCGAGGCGCTTCAGTCTGGAACCGCGTGACCGCTACGGTCGCAGGTTCGAATCCTGCCTCGCGCATGGATGTGTGTGATGTCCTTAGGTTAGTTAGGTTTAAGTAGTTCTACGTTCTAGGGGACTGATGACCACAGATGTTAAGTCCCACAGTGCTCAGAGCCATTTGTAGTCGGTAACGGTATGGGCGTGGATATCGGCCGAAGGGTGTGGGCTCCTGTGGGAAGTGGAAGGAAGATTCGATGCGCGCAATTACATATCAATTCTGGAGAACGTGATGTTGCCTGCTGTGGCAGCAAGATTTGGCGATGATCAGATCATGTTCCAACAAGATCGCTCGTCTATTCATATGGCACGTGTGGTTAAGAGGCGGGTCGACGACCATAGTAATATTACTGTAACGGAATGGCCACCTAAAGGAGCTGACACGAATCCCATTGAGAATATCTGGGCAGAAATGGTCAGAGTAATACGAGAAAAGGGCAGTCACCGTCGACTCGCCGACAGCTTTCTGATGTGATTCATGACGCTTGGAATGAGTTACTTGAATCTCCTAGTTATGTGGCTCGAGTTGTGGGCTCAATGCCCAACAGACTTCGAGCTGTTGTGGAAGCCAAAGGAGGCTTCACCAATCAGCTGTTTCAAGCTTTGTTTCTTTCTTTTTCGTCTTTTTTTTTTTTTACTTACAGACGTATATTTTATATAATTTCAAGGAAACGCAGTAAATGGAATGTGGACTGATTTTTGAGGCTTCATTTTGTGACGGCTAAACAGTGCTGCATCATGGGACCCGCTATTTGTCCACATGTGGCTGAACATCAGAGGTGTAAAAAATTTTGAGGTGCCGAAGTTCTCTGGAAGAATAACGTCTTTTAGACAAGGAGATGATTTTTAGTTCATTTCATTTTAACCATTCACACTATGATTTGACATTCTAATCTTTGATTTCATTTTATTATTATGTATCTTTTCTCCAGTGAAAGTCAACGGTAGTAAGTTTCAAGATATGAAGAATAACTGGAAGTTTCTAATTTGTGGAAAGCGTATTTAACAGTTAATATTTTCGACAAATCTGTAGTTATAGGACATATTAAGAAGCGAGTCAAAAATGGCATTGTGGAATGATCAGGTTGGTCTCTAAAGGGTAACGACGATAAAATAGCAAATATGAAACTATGGGTAACAACTATTGTTGATGGTGAGGAGCCATAATCGATATGTCACTTTTCCGTAATTGTATTTCTGAAGTTTATCGTCAATCCTAGGACTGACGCCGATACTCTGTTTTACGTAAAGAATACAACCTTCAAAATTTATTTAGCAGCGCAGAATATTAAATCACAGTTTATAGATCAGGAACCTAATCCAACTGCCTTTAATTTTATTTTCACGGATGACATTGAGACAGTAAATAACAAGAGAAATAAGAAAACTCTCAGAATCAATATAGAGAATTCAAGTATCATGTGAATTCAAAAGTTTGCTATAATAGCGATGAATTGCTTTTTACAGACCCCTTCATGCCTAAGTTTTCCGTCGACAGACAATGTTTGAAACTAGGACTAACGAGGTAAACAATTTTTCCACAAATTGTCAAATTGGAAGTCGGAGAGCCAGTTACATAAATTACGATGACAACAAACGTTTTTCAAGTAAACTGATCACAGGAGGCATCCAACGCATTTATTGTGAGTTACATGCACAGTATGTAAACTGGCAACGCCACCAACACACAATACCACTAACAAGGGAACATCCCCATCGCACCGCCCTCAGATTTAGTTATAAGTTGATACAGGGGATAGGCCTTGAAAAACTGAACACAGATCAATCGAGAAAACAGGAAGAAGTTGTGTGGAAGTATGAAAAAAATAAGCAAAATATACAAACTGAGTAGTCCATGCGCAAGATAGGCAACATCAAGGATAGGGTGAGCTCAGGAGCGCCGTGATCCCGTGGTTAGCGCACGCAGCTGCGGAACGAGAGGTCCTTCCGTCAAATTTTCCCAGGAGTGAAAAGTTTAATTTTTATTTTCAGACAATTATTATCTGTCCGTCCGTCCGTCCGATGCGAGGTAACCGCGCCGTAGTATGATGACGCTACACCTAAAAAACATCGAAAGACATGACGTCAGTCGACTATAGCGCACGGAAGAGAGAGTATTCCTGCTAATGAGGCTCCCTGGCTGGCAGTTAACTGTTCGCTACTTTGGACGAGAGTGCATTAAATACGTGCGATGCATTGCGTGGGCAATATGAATCCAGCAAATATAGCTCGTGACTCCAATAACAATGTCAATGAATATTTTCCGAACTGTAAGGCATCGGAAAGTTCCTTAAGGGATCGAACGATTGTCGAACATTTGTATGATTATTTCCTACATTTGTTGAATAACAGTAAGTGTGGTGATGATTGTCTGAAAATAAAAAAAATCAAACAACTAACCCGAGGGAAGCCTTAAACCAACGACCTCTCGTTCTGCAGCTCCTCACGCTAACCACGCGACCACTGCGCTCCCGTGCTCAAGCTATCCTTGATGTTGCTTATCATGCACACGGACTACTCAGTTTGTTTGGTTTGAATATTTTTTTCATAGGTCCACACAACTTCTTCCTGTTTTTCGAATGATCTGTGTTCAGTTTTCAAGGCCTATCCACTGTGTCAACTTATAACTAAATCTGAGGAGGGTGCGATGGGGAGGTTCCCTTGTTAGCTATGAAACAACTGTAGCAAAACGGAGCATCCTCGTTATCCATGTGATGGATAAGACGACTAATTCGCAACATAAATGTCAATGTAAGCATCAGTTTCTGTTGGAATGTGCTTCCCGGACCAAATAACATACATTTCCTACGTCTTCAATGCGAATCATGTAGCAAATGTAATTTAAAGGACATAAAAATATCGAGTGAATTTACTAAAATAATTATGAACCACTTGAATTTGCATTCAACAGGCAATGTTCAGAAGTCTGGTGTAGGAGTACTGCATGCTCTAATTCGAAACAACAAAAATCAACAGAGTAACTATTATTGAACGTCATCAGGTCACTCATCGAGCATTCCTATGCAGTACTGTTACTGGTGACGTGTTATGATGCCTTTATCGTTAACTTCCTAAGAAGAAATGAAAGGCTGAGCCCCACCAAAAGACGTAAACTCGAGGAAAGAGTTGCGTGAACATATTATTTTACATCTGATAAATCCAAAAGTGTGTTTTGGGCTACGAGTTCTGCCCCCAGGGTGTGTGCAACACAGCTGGAATTTGTTGCCAACAACTGAGACACCTTTCGGTCACAGTGTAAGAAAATCGAGCAACAAAACTACATCACCTGTGCTACTGCATGATAACGGACTATGTTGATTTGAGAAACAAAACTATCCAGGAGATTGATAGGAAAGTCGTCTCTCAGGCACATTTGTACTGATAGGGAAGTCCTCTCTCAAGCACTTGTCCCTCTCGTCATATATTTGTAAAATTTTACCTTTCCCACTCTAGATCGATCAACCGTCAAGGCAATTCATTTCTAGACGAAAATACTTTTAAAACTACTCTTGTTTATTGACATCGTTAGAACAAGTAGGTTTCTAAAGGCGTAGAATTTGTAAACAACTTTAGCATTGTCATATCGTTTTAGATATCGTGAAAGAAAATTCTGCTGCTAATTAATTTCTCTTTGATAATTACTGTTGCGTTTAGTAAACTAATGGAAAATGCAATTAAAATATTCACTGTACTAATACAAACTAAAGTCAGCTTAATACAGAAACATCACGACGGCAGTCTATCTTAATAAAGCATTAAGTTTCTGTGAGACAATTGGGCTTATTTTAACACGAATTAGTAGGATATTACAGACTTTACACTTAGAAAAGATCTGTATTTATTTCATTTCCTGTACCATTCGTAAGTGTTATGAAAATGGGGCTTTTCATAGATAAAATTATGTATTCACAACAACAAAAAAATGTCGGCAGAAAACAAAAGTGGCATTATGAATCTGGCAGTACCGTAAGGTTTTCACTCTGACACTAAGAGTTACTGAAAGTAGCAAGAAGAATTTTGCTCGAGCGTTGTCTTACGATTCCCTTATTAAGTTTTTATCTGCCTGCTTGTAGCTGTGCTACAAAAGAATTAAAAATCTGGCTTTCAGCAAGTCTCGAAAGGCGAACAAAAGCAGCTTGCACCTGGTTACTAAGCATGTTACCTGGGGACTGGTTTTTTCTTAAAGCGGGAAGACATCCTTTTGTGGTTCAATTGGCAAATGTCAGTCAGACGTGTGACGTTAGTCTAAGCGTTTCGGTGTGTTGAATTTGTACCAATGATTTTTCTACACGTTTTTTCTGTCCCAAATAGAGTTGAAGTCTCCCATTAGTATTTTCACGTCATCTTGGTGAATTTTGCTCATGGTATTTTCGAGTGTGTTCCAGAATTTTTCAACATTGTCGGTGTTTTTCTTATTTTCGATGTTGGTGGGTCCAAATGGTTCAAATGGCTCTGAGCACTATGGGACTTAACTGCTGTGGTCATCAGTCCCCTAGAACTTAGAACTAGTTAAACCTAACTAACCTAAGGACATCGCACACATCCATGCCCGAGGCAGGATGCGAACCTGCGACCGTAGCGGTCGCGCGGTTCCAGACTGTAGCGCCTAGAACCTCTCGAACACTCCGGCCGTCGATGTTGGTGGGGACACGTGCATTGATGAGTGTATATGTTTTACTGGGGCTCTGAATGACCATAGTCATAAGTCGCTTGTTGACGGGCCAGCCGCGGTGGCCGAGCGGTTCTTGGCTCTTCAGTCTGGAACCGCGCGACTGCTACGGTCGCAGGTTCGAATCCAGCCTTGGGCATGAATTTGTGTGATGTCCTTAGATTAGCTAGGTATAAGTAGTTCTAAGTTCTAGGAGACTGATGACCTCCACTGTTAAGTTCCATAGTGCTCAGAGCCATTGGAACCTTTTGATTGTCGATCGGTGTGAATTCTTTGGCAGAGTTGATAGATCGGTGTTCGAGAAATGCAATGCCGAAGATTGGTACGCCTTTCGTTACCTTTTGTTGTATTCTGCTCTTGAAGATGCAATGGTTTCCCTAATACACGGTTTCATTGTCAGTTAGTCGTGGTTCTTGAAGTGCAAGGATGAGAATTTTTTGTCGGTCCATTTCTTTTGTGAAATTATTTAGTTTTCGTGTTTGGATCAAGGTATCGATGTTTACTTTTAAATGCATGTTTTTTGCTTGTAGGGAAATTTACCAGAGATCTTCGATATTCTCTGTCGTGCTAACCTGGACTCCCCAGAATCCGAAAATCCAACTGCCGCCTGTCGACAGCCGGGTTGTGTACCACCTGGGATAAAGTTGACTTTGCTTGCATAGTTTACGTTTGCTTGTGTTTCATTGGTTGTGCTTGGGTGATACCAGGACCGGACAGGACCAGAGGGTGTTGAAGCCTTTGAAAGCAAATATTTTCAGCCAAGCTCATTGAGCTAACACGGTGACCAGAGTAACGGTGATTTTCACTCAGACGTGTCTGGATTTTGCGTTCAACGGATTGAGTAGCCGTTCAGGATTGTGTTAGTATTTGGTTCACCCCTAGTATTTGATTTCCTCGGTACCACCCATATGGGGGAGGGTTTCCACTATCCGCCACACGCGATTATTATTATTATTATTATTATTATTATTATTGTCATTATGTCTCAGCAAATCCCATATGGTGTATCTTCCCACCACTGAAATAGATGTGTATTGTTCGATTCAGTATTTCCATCACATAAATGTGGTTTATAATTACGTTACATTGCTACTAGTAGACATATTTCTCACTTTTTCTTAGACAGTTGCTACCTGTTACTCCATCATAGGAATTTATGTGCGAAGCATTGTTGAAATACAGACGTTCAAATTATCCGATTTCTGTAATTTCATTTCGATACCAGATCGTTCTAATCGGATTCAGCCAGGTAGTCTTAATGTGGATATCCGACCACGACTGTCATCATATGATAGACTGTGTAAACCACATTCTTTATCGGACTGTTGAATATAGATCACTTATCTATGACAGGACCTGAATTCTTAAACACTGTGGAAAATAATAATCCGATGTGCTTATTACAAATACGTTATTCCAATATAAATATGTGAACTAACGAGATAACAGTTTATTTACAGGAGCAGAACTAATGTTCAAATGTTCAAATGTGTGTGAAATCGTATGGGACTTAACTGCTAAGGTCATCAGTACCTAAGCTTACACACTACTTAACCTAAATCATCCTAAGGACAAACACACACACCCATGCCCGAGGGAGGACTCGAACCTCCGCCGGGATCAGCCACGCAGCTCATGACTGCAGCGCCCCTGACCGCTCGGCTAATCCCGCGCGGCTACTAAAAGTATACTCGTCCACAAAACCCATGTGGACAATTATCTGATAATCGGTCAAGCTTCCTGATCTATAAACTGTGATTTAATATTCTGCGCTGCTAAATAAATTTTGAAGGTTGTATTCTTTACGTAAAACAGAGTATCGATGTCAGTCCTAGGATTGACGATAAACTTCAGAAATACAATTACGGAAAAGTGACATATCGATTACGGCTACTCACCATCAACAATAGTTGTTACCCATTGTTTAGTATTTGCTATTTTACCGTCGTTACCCTTTAGAGGCCAACCTGATCTTTCCACAGTGCCATTTTTACTTGCTTCTTAATATGTCCTATAACTACAGATTTGTTGAAAATATGAACTGTTAAATACGCTATTCCACAAATTAAAAACTTCCAGTTATTCTTCATATCTTGAAACTTACTACCGTTGACTTTCACTGAAGGAAAGATACGTAATAATAAAATGAAATCAAAGATTAGAATGTCGAAGCATAGTGTGAATGGTTAAAACGAAATGAACTAAAAATCATCTTCTTGTCTAAAACACTTTACTCTTCCAGAGAACTTCGGTACCTCTCAAAAATTTTTCAGCTCTGATGTTTAGCCACATGTGGAAAAATAGCGGGTCTCATGATGCAGCACTGTTTAGCCGTCACAAAATAAAGCCTCAAAAATCAGTAAATAAAACTATTCTTGTACAGTTGCATATACCAACCGCCCTTTGCTGCGACAACTACTCAAAGTCTATTGGGTATTTGATTTTGTTCTGCTTTTTCGGGCCTCCTTACCTCTCCTTCTAGCCCAACCTTTGTTCTGCAATTACGTCTTCATCGGGGAGCTTCTCCTCAACATTTTTATTTTGTGCTGAACTGTTTTGTACCCTTCTTGCATACACACGTGTGTCACGTATTTTATAGAGACTGAATGAATATATAAGGTGAGTATTTCTTCTCTTATCAAATTAAATATTACATATCTTGCTGTGAATTAATTTGTTTGTCCCCATTCCACTTATTGCGTTTCCTTGAAATTATATAAAACATAAGTCTGTAAAAAAAAATCGCGTATAGCCTCCTTTGGCTTCCACAACAGCTGGAAGTCTGTTGGGCATTGAGCCCACAACTCGAGCCACAGAACTAGGAGATTCAAGTAACTCATTCCAAGCTTCATGAATTTGCTGATTTGTCGTGCGTTGACAAATGGGTGGTTCTCACTGAAACGGCGTATCTGCTGATCCTGAGCTTGCGTTGTTTTGCGGCGACGGCCATGAGGCCTCCCATTCAAGTTACCACTCTCTTCCTTTCGTCTGATCCACCTGGCTACCGTCGACTTGTGAAGACCCATAGTTCTCGCTAAGTCGGCATTTGAAGATCCCTCTGCATGGAGTATTATAGCGCCCTTGTCTGCCTCAGCCAGATGGGCCATTTAGCGTTGACTGAATGATTCGTCGCGGTTAATATTGGCTGCGGAAACAGCGCTGGCAGGAAACAGACTGCCTCCTCCAAGATGGCAGCCGCAACGCAGTGGCCAAGTATGTGTAACACGGAAATCGATGGCATAAAAGACAGATCGCAAGCCCGTGCCCGTGTCATTACATAGTGGAGCAACTTAGAATCTCTAATTTTTCTCAGAAGTGACTGGTCCACTGTTGTCATGTCTTATCCTGATAAATATTACATGAAATGAAATGTTTACGTTTTGCATATGCGGCAGGCCTGAGGCAAGAAACATTTCTGAAATATCTGAGGCAACCTGAAGAACACTTCGTGAATATTATCTGTAGAAGGTTGCCTTATAAGAAGGAAAACGTGTTTATCCCCGCTCGCCGTGTTTCCAGGTGGCGCAGTTTACTCGGAGGCATACATAATTCTCGCCGGGCGTAAGAAGCGACTCGACGAGCGAGGGGAACTCGCCAAATGTCATAGGCTGATTGTCCCGAAACTTTGCTCAGTGAAGGAGAGGACAAAATAAGCGAACATGTGTTTCGGCTTATCTGCAGACACTCGACCGTTTCCGAGAAAACGACGGTCAAAGTTATCAACGCGCTGTTGCTCTAGTGTAGATACCTTCTGCAGCCGAGAACGCAATTGAAGCGGTGGCTACCGTCGTTCCTTCTTAACACTGACTCCCGTGTTCGATACCATATTGGGTTTTTTAATTATTTTATTTTCCTGCCTCTCTATCAGAATTATCTACGAATGTTTTTTTCTAAGTTATGTTGAAATAATGTTGTCATTATTCACCAATTAACTTTATGTGTAATTAATGAATTAAAAAGTAATAAACGAATGAGACAAGCTGATCTAACATCATCTGGGCTGCCTCATGTATCGTTATAACCAAATATTTTATAAATGTTAATCTACATTCAGATCCGATGATGGCACCTTTAGTGTGTTGAAACCGGTTATCCAGTAAACAATATTTAAGCGATCTTGGCTTCTGAATTATTTCTACAACAGAGTGATCGCCCCACTACGCACTGTGTGTTCCCTTTTTAACTTATTTCTTTACACAGTAAATTAACTGACGAATAACGACAACAGTGTTTCAACATAAATTGGAATAAACATTCGTAGATAATTCAGAGAGTGAGGGGAAAAAAAAGGAAAAACCGGGTTTCGAACTCGCAGCGCAAAGTTCAGAAATCGCTATGGTAGCCGCAGAGCCACCGCTCCAGTTGAATGCTTACCCGCTAAGAGGTGTCTACACTATAGTAACAGCGCATTGAAAACTTTGACCGTCGTTTTCTCAGAAGCGGTAGAGTGTAAGCAGATAAGCCGAGACACGTGTTCGCTTATTTTGTCCCCGCTTTCACTGAGCGAAGTTTCAGCAAGATCGGGGTATTTCCTCGGGAACACAGGAAGAAGCCATAGTAATAATGTAATTCAAGGCTCGCAAGAAAAGATTTAAGTGGTCCTTTTTCCCGCACACTGTTAATGAGTGGGACGGTAGAGAAATAACCCTAACCTTCTGCCAGGCACGTCAGTCCGGATTGCCAAGAAATCCTGTTGATGTAGTCATGTAGATGTAACGACGAAATTATGTTTTAATTACGACATGTGACTTTCATTTGATTTAAACATCGAAGTTGTTTGCTGTTTCAAAATGTTTCAAATGCCTCTGAGCACTATGGGACTCAACTGCTGTGGTCATAAGTCCCCTAGAACTTAGAACTACTTAAACCTAACTAACCTAAGGACATCACACACATCCATGCCCCAGGCAGGATTCGAACCAGCGACCGTAGCAGTCGCACGGTTCCGGACTGCGCGCCTAGAACCGCGAGACCACCGCGGCCGGCTCGTTTGTTGTTTATTTACTTTTTGTTCAATAGTTTCAGGCATATACAAACACCTAGGCGCGTTAAATTGATATTGAAATAAAGTGTCATGCGTGGACCAATAACAATAAATTCCCACCTACTTGTTATAGTACTGCAGTATCTGCCATCGTCTTCAGAAGTGGATATCGCATACGAAGTTCCTAGGGTGTTTGTAATGGATATTGCAGACGACTTCGACAAAGTTTGAATGTAGCTTCGTAAAAGTTCCGTGATCAAACGATCTGAGTTGCTGGAGAATACAGTTTATCCTCACTAGACAGTATATATTATCATTATACATGAGGTGAGTAGGGTTTCGCCGCGTTGCGGTGGCCGAGCGGTTCCAGGCGCTTCAGTGACGAACCGCACGGCTGCTTCAGTCGCAGGTTGGAATTCTACCTCGGGCATAGATGTCTGTGATGCCCTTAGGCTAGCTAGGTTTAAGTAGTTCTAGGTCTAGGGGCTGATGACCTAAGCAGTTAGGTCGCATAGTTCTTGAAGCCATTTTTTGACCTTTCGCGTAAATTTTCTTTACATAAACCGTCGTATCTTTTGATTGCGTTGACATAGAAGCTCACTTTTTTTACACCAGCATGGGACCGGTTACAGCAAGAAGTGCGATACATTTCCGCTTATTATGTCCACCCGTTCTGGAGGTAAACGGGTTTTAAGGGTTGGGTAGACCGATAGACGGTCAAGAAAGTGAGACTAGTAGGGTTCCGTTTTTACCGGTTTAGGTGACGAAATCCTAACAACGAAAACACTGAAGATGAGGGCCGCATAAATAACACCCGCTACTCTTTATTCGAAATGTTCTAGTTGCTGTCGATACATAAGCATATTAGTCGTAGCTACGTTTTCGATCCAAATCACGTTTACAGGAATGCAAATAGAATGTATTTGCCTATACACGTGGTAATTCACATCCCAGTATTAATGCCACCGCGTTTTAGAAGTACGAACATTCTCATTGCTAGCTAGCTTAAGAAACACTTCTGCTAATGAACGTTTTCTGGCTGTGGCGAGTCTAGTGGAGAATTCGAAACAATGCAGAATACGTTTGGCAGCTATGTAGCCGTTTATTTCCTGGGGTGGTGCAGAATTATCCTACAAAATTTACTCTCTAATAACAGTAATTTGTTATTTCGATAAACATCCCGAATGATCGTCACATAAGCGGTGACATAAAGGATGAAAATTCATGTTTTTGAGTCCAGAAAGCTCTATGCAACAGAAACTGCAGATTTTCATTTCGAAATTGCCTGCTTGTTCATGTCTGGGGTAATAATAGAGGGCTGTTTGCCTAGGTTGTCTGCTAGCATAGTGAAAGGAAGGTCTGGTTTGTTTTCGGTTCTAATCTCTATGGAGGCAGGTAGAATATCAGTAAAGCAATTTTAAGAAATTCTCGCGCACCCAATACGTTTTATCGCTACCTTTATTCTGTACTGGCGCCCTGTGCATGTCAATATGACACTCTTGTAGAATTTCATACATGTTACTGCCTACTTTTTCCGCTTCTGTCAATAATGGAATTGACTTAAGCGTGGCACTGAATGATTTTTAACTGAATTTCGTTATGAATCTTCACGCATTGCTAAATTTGCACACTTTCATGGTAGGTCAGCAACGGTAATCCAGTATGACTGGTCTGAACGTTGACACAGACCGTTTCGCGGCCGAATGCGGATAATATTTTGCTACTTCGTAACGATCTGGGGTTCTTTGTCTTACTGAAACAGTTAAGTCATCTCGATAAGTTGAAATTCATTTTTATTTGTCCAGTTCATACCAATTAGCGTTTGTTCTTTCAGTTCTGTCTTATGTTTACGTGTTGTATTTAACACACTAATCAGCATTAATATAGTCTTACAAATTATGGAATACAGTCTAAAAAAGTTCAGATAGTTTGTCAATTTCACGCCTGCGCATAGTATGTTGGTAGCACTTCGTCGCCTTGCCTGTTATGCTGTGTAGCAGACTTTAAAGCCGTGCGGATCAGCATAACGAAAAGGCGAGGGGTCTCGCTCGTTTTGTCCACGACTGTACATGTGCGTCAGTGAAAAACACCAATTAAAAAGGTGTTAGCATGTGGACGTAATGTGCTGTTCCAGTCTCTTCTGTACCTAAGGTCCATCACCGTTCCCTTTGGATCCCTACGTAATTCGGTGCTCTCCGATACACACGAACGAACAGCGGAGGAGTGGTACTCAAGCGTCAACTTTGGGTTACAATATCTCCGGATGTAATTAACATTTTACAATGCAACAAACGGCACTGATTACGTATTTGTTTATATGTTCAGATGTGCTAGCAAAACTAACGGGGTTCCATTAAAAAAAACGTAGGTTTGTGTTAAAAAACATACTTCCGTGCATTTTTTTA
Organism: Schistocerca nitens; assembly: GCF_023898315.1. Classification (NCBI taxonomy): domain Eukaryota; kingdom Metazoa; phylum Arthropoda; class Insecta; order Orthoptera; family Acrididae; genus Schistocerca; species Schistocerca nitens. The sequence continues at coordinate 782,815,941 of NC_064614.1, read as the reverse complement.
TGGTTTGTATTAACCAATTACACTAGCCCCTCTCCTCACGTTCGGTCTGTGGAATCGTTTCGTCAGTATTTGATGTGGTTTACGAAATATATCCAGCGGTAATGTTAGGTGACTCACCCTGTATATAGATTGAGCCTTTGGATTTCCCTTTTCAGTTTTTCTACTTTACCTACCAAGCTCAAGGCTCTGACATTCCACGCCCTGACCCGTAGAACGTAATCCTCTCGCAGGCTGGCATCAAGGAGTTGACATAAAACTCGACGCACGTGACTTAGGTGTCCTTCAAACTTCACCTCCATACTTATAAAAGTAATCCACCTTCAGGTCACTATCATTTACTCTAAGAGGTGTGATAAACCTGGTGCTTCGGTCGCTAGGCCAAATGATACTCTGTTACAGTTGAAGAGGTTCCTATCTCTACAGAATGCCGTACGAGCCTTAGACTCTTCAGCCAGCGGGACCTGATAATAAGCATGAATTAAGTTTCATAAATATTGGGTTCCTGAGAGCCACGTCAGGAAGTTATGAAGGTCATGTAAAGATACCGATTCTAAGACAGGAGACAACAACCAACCACTGGCCAGTACACCTTAACAATTGATTTCCGTGCCAAGAAAATGTTGGATTCGTAAGACGAAAAGAGAAAACCTGATCACGCCATCAGAAAACTGTTGATCTATGGTCTTCATTAACGCCCTCTCGTTTTATGGTGTGTCAGCCTATAATTTGATGTCACACAGGAGTTTGATCAGTCAATTCGATTTTGTACCCGATGCTATTAGTTACTAATAACTTCATCCTATTAGTTACTTTAAGTTGTCAGTGAAGAGATCCACGAATTCATCTAACACGTCCAGCAAATAATGAGGAACTTTTTATCTAAAAGGGCTCAACTGAAAGGTACCTCATCAGTTCTAACACTGCACAAACGTTCGAGGAGATCATGCTTACACAATCAATAAATTGCACCTGGCTCAAATTACCCATTAACTTTCTGCTACTATAATGCAAAATACACCCATGGTGTTCAAAGAATCACACTCCAACAATACTTGGGTGGATAAACCCCTCACTACAATAAAATTGGTCGGCCATGACAGCTCCTAGATTCTTATATTTATTTTAATTTGCCCCACTATCGCCAAATGCTCCCTCTTGACTGACTGACATTGTGTATTTGCTTTGTGCAACTGAGGTAATTCAAAAATAATAACAAAATGGTTGCACCACCTGAAATGAATCAAAGGTAAATTACTACCCGAGAGGAGCAGGGAACATACAGGATCGTGATTCAGGGTAGCACAAAGGATTGATAAGAGAGCTAGTGAAATAGCTTCAGCCGTACTACACGTGTTAGTACCCAACCTATTTTTTTTAGAGTTGGACATGTTTTCCTTGCGTCAGCTTTGCTTTATCCTTCCACGTGGTACCGCGCTATCGCATACCAAGTGGACTGCCTGATTCCAATAACAAGTTCTCTCATTTGTTAGCCTCGTCTCAGATGCACCGTGCTGTGGGACGCCCATTTCTACCGGCGGCTCTCTTCTACACCGACTAGCCTCGCGCTTCTCATTACCAAAATGAATATTTGCTGTGCTGGCCACTACCCTACCTAAATCAGAAAATTTTGGGTTTCTTTGTGAAAAGAATGTGTGACTGGTCGTCAGGTCGTATCCCTTCCATAACACCAATAACAACGTCTGTTTCAGTTAAACTAAGCCTACACTACCTTCTACACTACACTTCTACAGTACCTTCGCAATATAACGAACAAAAATGTAACTGAATAGGTTTTCTCGACAAATACTCAAGACACAAATCTTGAATATGATTACCCAACAAATCAGCTTATATTCTGAAAAGCTGTGCACATGTAGGAGCACTACCTTGAAAAAGTTAGATATAGGCCTGGACACCTGACAACACGCTAACACAGGCAGTGCAGGTGCCACCTAACTCATTACCTGCGGCTGCGGTGATAACCGGATGGCAGTCCAATGCACGACATAAATGCTTACTTAAATCTGTCACGCTGCCTCGCACTGGCACATCTTATATCACGACGCCATATTGCAGCTACGCCTTGTTCGAGTAGAATATCACGATATCTGAAACAAAAGGAACACAACAATGTACACAAGTAAGGCAACTTTTCCTCATCTAAGCTCAGGATCGTAAAACTGCCACCCAAACGCGACCACGTTCTGCTACTGTTGAAGTGGTATGGAGCTAGGTGGTGGAGTGGTAAGTTGCTGGACACAATTTAATATATTACTTTTAGCGTCAATTTATTTATTATAAAAAAGTAATATCACGTAATTCTGCTGTGACAATTCAGATTTTACAAACGGCAGAGTAGTTGGAGTCCGAGCTTCAGAGTTGCAGGATCCCTCCCGCAGAAGCAGTAACGAACGGCTCATACGAAGGGGCAGGAACCTCACAGGAGGTAAACACATCCGCTACACACCTAGAAGCGAACCGTATCGGTGCACGAGTCCCTCGGCCATAATGCGTAACCATGATGCACTGCAAGCCACTTCTGCCAATGAAGGCCAGAGAAAACGTCTCCCCTCCACGTGTGGGTAGCAAACTGCCGATAGTTCGTCAAAGATCATAACCCAACAGGGGCAGGAATCGGTAGTATCTCCACCACGGCTCAGTAATTGCTCTCAGCCTTTGAACGAGGAAGGTACATAGCGTGTCTACGACCAAGGCACGTTTTAATATTTTTCTGTGGAATCTAACATTTAAAAACCTCTCTCACACCGGCCTGATTTAGCTTCACTGATCAGGATAGTAAAAACATGCGTATGTTAAGGGAATTTTCATTCACAAAGCAGGCTTATCACATTCACACAGTTCAATACTGTTCTATCCTGATTAAATTGAGCTTAACTTAAATTCCATAAGGCAGTGAAGCAATTTCGAAGTCTCGGTGCGACGAAAATTGTCAGTCGATCTCCTGAAAACATTTGTAATAATTATTAACTTTCGGTGATCACGTGGGGAAGACCGGAGATCTGCTGGTAAGACCGTGTTAGGCTATATATTTGAAGTAACTGGATATCTTGAGCATACAAAACGGCAGGTTCGTCCAGTGTAAATCAGACGTTCCCCACTGATCCCGTGCAACACAGCGTAGTAAGCAGACACTGTCAATAATAATCAGTTAAATAATACGCGAACACACTTACTTTAGTTTAGTTCATGTATTAAAATCCTTCTCATACAGAATCTCATCAAGATGGCGACTAGCTCAACAATACATACATATACATTCTCCATCTTTCACGACTCTTCGGCAAGAATTCCTTCATTCTTTTCATAAGAGAAAACATAGACAGCTGAGAAGCTATTCATGGAGTAAATGGACGCTCCAAGGAATAGTTGGGCTTGAAACTACTTTGCATTGATAATCGGTAAGATAAGAAGAAATATTTCGAGGTATGTTCTGAGTTATATAATTTATAAAATTTCTGAAATTATCGCGCAGAGACCGCTGCAAGAGACATTACAACGTAATGGCCTGAGAGCCAACGGCTCACGAGAGGTAGGCTTCCCGATACAGTGGTTACGCAAAGAGTTTGTGAGTGTATCAGAATCGATATGTACAGAAGCTGGCTGGCTTAGTATCTCAGAAATAGTTGAAAATGAGTATTATGTATTTTGAAAACGATAAAATAGCTAGCGAGAAAATGAAGTAGCTAACAAAACGGACATGTAACATTACTATTTATGTTGAAGGTTAAAGTGTCTTAAGGTACGTTAGAATTAACTTTTCCATGCACAGACTTAGTTAGCAAGTTATGAGGTGTGAGTACGTGCAATTGGTATTTAGTTGATGAAAAAGGGTGGAGAATTCAATAGAATTACAAAGTGTGAAACACATTAGGATGAAAGGACGATTGCAAAATGACATAGTTCTGAAAAATGTTTAATGTTCACACACTCCCAATGTAGGAGCAAAAACTAATAATTTGGTGCAGTAAAGATTTCAGTAAAGATTGCAATCTATTTTCTTGGTATATATAAAAGCAACAACGAATAAGGGGTCGAAAATTATGTGAAACTGAGAGCTAAATATTAACGGCCCCTAAGTATTTGCTATAAAGCTCCAGAGCATGCTGTAGAACTTCAATAGTTTCACAAATCATAGTGACAAATAAGTTCTCCCCAGAAAATTGTCATTGTTAGGGCTTTCCCTACAAACTGAAAACCCTACAGTAAGTGGGAAGCTTGGTTATGAAAGACCTGTTTCTGATTATGGCTTGAGGCACTTAATAATAAAACCTTGGAAGGGGGACAAAGCAGTTTGTGCCCTGAGTAACATTAAATTCTAATTGTTTATACAATTAACAAAATTCTTTCTTTGTATAATAGTTCTATTATTCCCAAATAAATTCTTTTGGTGGAAGTTCCCAGGTGAAAGCCGGCTTTCGTTAGTTCACAGAAGGAAAAGGTCCTTGAACGTTAACTGTGCGTTGAAAGTTATCCAGCAGTAAGGATACTTCAGTGACATTCAGCGACTAGATGAACAACACCGCAACAAATATTTCTCCAGTGCAGTTTCGGACAATAAAAACCAGTAAAGAGCCATAACATGTAGACTCTAGAGCCTCTCGTTGGCCATGAGGTACAGAAACTACCACGTACACGTGAACCTGTGCCCGTACTATACCGGGAGTTACACCTCCAACATGGCGACCGTTTCTATCGCCTACAGTACTGAAACTATCTGAATCTGCTGCAAGGCAATGTGCCAAACCGTCGCACTTAGGTGCATCATATGGAGGAATACTCCACGGCCTGATGTCTACTGCCACCTTCCAACCCAGTTGTCCACATCCCAACACCAGAAGACCTCAGACTTAGTGAGGAGCACTTCTAGGTGACAGTAGAAAGAGATATGCTTACCCTGGACCCAGCATCGACCATTCACAGAACCCGTGGTCGGGACTGAGTGGTCGAGCACCAGTTTGGCTCCCCTACAATTTTCATGACTTGTAGAGTGTAGGCCACGACTCGTCGCAGGCGGCGTCATGGCGAAAGTGGTTGTTACTAAAGTGCGCGTCATTTATGTTGGCGGCCGAGTTTAGGTTCGTTCTGCGCATCTGACGTCACAAAACACAGTCAGCCAATGAACAGAGAACGACGTTGCCAGATCTCGACTGCAGAACAGAGCACGGACGAGTGTCTTCAGTTTTAGAAACGTTCAGTTATAAATAAAGTAATAGAACAAAAGCAATGTCTTGATAGCAGACTTTCTTTTATAGAAAGTTTGGAAAAAGCATTCTTTATACCAATTGCTTCATATTCTATTAATTCATTAAACCAAACAAGCAATAAGACTCCTAATTCAGGCGATAGCAAGGAAAGGTGTTTGTATCAATCTCACGAACAGCTTTTTCACAATAAAGAACAGCAGTAACTGTTTCTTTCCTATTGTACTTCGACGAAGTGTGAGCAATTCATAGTCATACCAACAGTGTTTGTCAGTATTTTGCGTGACCTGTTATAGTTACTCATGGAGTAACATTGTTGGATGAGCCGCGTTAGCGTAACGGTTAAGGCGTTGGGTTAGTAAGTGTAAGGTGATTAGTTCAAACCTTGTGTGGTACTGAATATTTTCTTTATTTAAAAACAATTTCGAAGTGTCTTACTTCACGAATTTTATTCGTTTGAATGCAATTTACAGCATTTATTTGCTAAAACACTGATCAGCCGACACAAACGTTGAATATTGTGTTACCGCAGCACAAAACTACGAAAGGTGACTTGACAATGGAGGAGACAAAATACTGTCCACTGAAGATGCTTCAAAAGAGAGAAACGCGTCTGGTCTAAATAAGTCGCTTATTACAGTCGCAGAAGAGGAATATATTTCAATATAATTGGTAAAACTGCGACTGTGGAACAAAAACAAGAAAGACAACATGAGTACCATTGAGTATGTGCCATACCTTTCATTGATTGAAGTGCTTTGAAATAAAGCCAAACGCGCCCGGTGTAAATAAAACTTTTATTACAGTCGCGAAAGACGCAATATTTCTCAATATTACATACGACACCTATGTGGTACTTAAATTAAATGAGAAATCGTTATACAGTAAATTTTATATGAAATTTAGGTATCTTGTCCACATTTCATTCTCAACATTGTGGCAACTAAAATCGACCATACGGAAAGTATACGCTATGGACTTTTACCTCTGCAAACTCTTCAAAATTTCGTGCAATGGTTTACTACATTTAATGCTGCGCAATAACTGGGTTGAACATCGAAACAAAAGTAAGTCATTTATGGGGGGAAGGTATCAGTAAAGAAGATGTGTAAAAATCTAACTTTTGGGCCAAATTGTTTTTGTGAAATCGAATGATAAGAGTGTCAAAGCAGTCGGAATATCATGTGTCAGCACAGGCGAGCAGTGCAGTGACAAAATCGCGCACAGAGCGGAATGCGGGGAGCACGTGTCTGTAGCAGCGAAAGGGTTAATGCGGCCGTGGTGGCTTTACGTCATGAACTGCGCGCTCCCCCCTAAACGTAAGCTTGCGAACTATGCTATACTATGGCGCGTGCGTCGTGTGCAACTGGCAACGCAGCAATCTCCCGCGTCTGGGCGGGCATGCGCGACCCGCCAAGATAAAAGAATTCAACTATAGCTACTAGGCAACTCCACGCAATTCGTGGGCGAGAGACTAAGAAACCGATACCGAATTCAAGGTTTGTCACGAATATCAGTCCTACTACTTATTCGAAGTACTATAACTGCTTTAGGACAATAAAATTAATCTTTCGTGATATTGGTAAGGTATTGGTAAAATGACGTATATTTGTTTGAATGTGGAAGATGTGTGTAAGGAAACTGATAACTAACATTAGGAGTGGAGAGAGGCAGGTATATTCATTGCTCCTACATCCAATAAACCACTGAGGAAGCTATAAAACCGTTACACAGTGAATAAAACCAATGCATCAGTGAAAAGGCAAACTGAATTACATTTGGTGGTGACACAGTGGCAGTTACAGACATAGAAAATAGCTGAACAAAAAGAGGTAACGGAAAGTAAATATATACAGGAGTTGGCCAAAAATATGGAAATACTGTGAGAAGTGCATGAGTGAACACAAATTGAGATGTTAGCCAAGCCTGCAGGTTGCGCTGTTCAGTTTGAAAACGGACGGCACCTGCGTCATGCCCTTAGTGCGTCAGAGCTGTTAGTCGTGGTCAGGAAACTGTTTTGTGTAGTGTGAGTGCATTACATCGGAAATAGGTGAATTCGAACGTGTGCTAATTGTTAGTGCTAGTATGGTGAGTGCTTTGCACCATCAGGCAAGGTAGCCCACGTGAGTAGGGCTTCAAGTGTAACCATACCGAAGAATCAAATCGCATACAGCGCAAGTGGCGAAACATCATCCGGTAAGTCACAGCGTGAACGAAAGCGTGTGTTGAGATCATAATAAAGACGAAGAATAGGAAGGCAATTGAAAAAGTCAGTGCAGAACTGAATATTGCACACGCGAACCCTCTAAGCACCAAAACAACGCTTAAGGAACTCCAGAAGTAAGGTACAGCAGGACAAGAGAGAGAATTTCAAAACCACTCATCAATGCAGCAAATGTCCGCAACAGCAAAACGTAGGACCGAAGGCGTATAAACTTCTCTGTGGAGTAACGGAAGGAAGCCATTTGGCCGGACGATTCTTGTTGCATGTTGTTTACAGCTTTTGGCAAAGTGAAACGCGGCAGGAGTTCGGTGATGATTTGGTCATCCATGAGTACTTTTGGAGGACGTATTATTGCCAAGGGCTACGCTGCCATTGTGGCTGATAAAATCCATCCCATATAACATTTGTTTACCATTGGTGATCCTGTGTACCAAGACGACACCTCGCATCGTTCAGGACTGGTTTTTTGAGCACGTGGATGTAATGTCGCATGTCCCCTGGCAACCACAGCAGATGACGGTAAAACTTAGCCTTTGCAGCTTACTTCGGAGAGAAAGGCACGTGATCGCGATTCACGTCCATCATCGTTACCTTCATCTGACATTTAATTGTAGCAAGAATACCATAACATTCCTTTGGAGACCAAACAGAACATGTAATTATAAACTCCGAGACGACTGGAATCTGTTTTGAATGACAAAGTTTTTGCTACGCCGTATTAGATATCTTAATGTGTTGTGTCTCTGATGTTTTCGGAGTTTTGTCCCTCCCTTTTAACTAAATAAATATTTTGCAAACCATGTGGTACTTAGCCGGCCATGGTGGCCGAGCGGTTCTAGGCGCTACAGTCTTGAACCGCGAGACCGTTACGGTCGCAGATTCGAATCCTGCCTCGGGCATGGATGTGTGTGATATCCTTATGTTAGTTACGTTTGAATAGTTCAAAGTTCTAGGGCACTGATGACCTCAGATGTTGAGTCACATAGTGCTCAGAGCCACTGGAATTTAGTTACCATATCGTCTTATATTTACAGCATTTACGCAGAGGAATAATTTCATGCCAATTGGTGCGGAATAAGTCAGTCGTAATTCAGAATTCAGTCGTACAACCAGCTTTTTGCTGCCGTACATAACCGAGACAGCAGAAGAAAGCAGTAGCGTGATTATGTAGCAATTAATTATTCCGTGAAGTTGTTGGTTGACAGGTTAGGTAAAGGCGAGAATGTCCTGTAGAATAGTTTCACAAGCGTTACAGATGCAGCAAAGGAATTCTAATTTATTTTCCGCAACAGATTAGGTCTGTCTGTTACAAGCGAAACTTAAAAACCGTAAAAAAAGAAAGTTGTTAGATTGTTAAGTAGTAAGTTAATTACTAAAGAAGAGATGAACTCATACGGATTAATAGACAAAAAGAGTAATAGCCGATTTAGTGTTAGAAGCTACACCGAAAGATTTGAGTTTTTTTGTTTCTGCTTATAAAGAGGACCACAACCTATTCATGATACTTATCAGAAATGGTAGGATGCTACTTGATTTTATTGTACAGCAGTGAATTCTTTTCGGACCACGTTGAAAATTCGCATACTTTTTAAGTATAAAGAAACGTTGTGAGGACGTGACAGCTTTATTTTTTCTTACGTAGATGCTTTGCGTAGTAGTAAAGCAAGCAAGCATGGTTACTACCGATCAAAGCATGTAGATGACGAAAACACTGTAATTGAGAATGAGGCTTGCATAGCGTGGAGTTGAAGGCCGTCATTTAGACGAACACACGTATTGACCTACAGCAGCATTTTTAGCGGCACGTCTCAGACGAGAAATGTTTGAGGTGATTGTTCCCAGAACTCAAATTACTTCATTGTCTACATTTATAGTCATAACAGATAGGAAAAAACATTCAGACGTGTTAGCTTTATTATGATCATTGTAATGTTCATAAGCATTATAATCACTAGCAACTTCCCAAATGGTTCAAATGACTCTGAGCACTATGCGACTTAACTTCTGAGGTCATCAGTCGCCTAGAACTTAGCACTAGTTGAACCTAACTAACGTAAGGACATCACACACATCCATGCCCGAGGCAGGATTCGAACCTGCGACCGTAGCGGTCGCTCGGTCCAGACTGTAGCGCCTAGAACCGCACGGCCACTACGGCCGGCCAACAACTTCCCAGGCTTCCTTCGCATTAGTTGAGCTGCCAGTGATTTGACGACGCTTTTCCGTGTACTTCCGACCTGGAGCACCGATGTGTATCTTTGAGGTTTTCCTTCCACCTTTTGTACGGCTTCCACCTATCGTCTAGTGCTGGTTTTGGTCCGCCTCGGGAGTTTTGTTTTCCCGCTACCCGCCACGTTTTGGGCGCATACCCCAATCGAACACCTGGGGAGGCGCCCGAAGGAAGACTAGCAAACTCCGTACGGGAAATGTAATTGCAAGCAACATATACAAATACCAAACACAAAACGAAATTACAGGTACAAATAAAAAGAGATACAAAATTTAGAACGCAGCAAACATTTAAAAATTGATTCCAAGCACAAATGCGAAATACAGACAAATACATATACAAATTCAAACGTAATGATATGAAAAGCACACACAAATAATGATAAAAAGTGAATCTAAATACAAATACAGGTACAGATCGCTTCTGCACGTAAAGAGCAAACGAACGCATATACTGGTCGAAAAACAGACACCCAGATAGATACGTATTTTTTTTTATTTTTTGTATGTACGTACTACACGAACATACATCAAATACAAAATAGAAATACAGCACCAAATACAAACACAGGTACAAAATTTCGGACACACGTTCATTAAAAATCTAATAATAAATTGGAATACAAAATAGACTTAATTGCATAGACAGAAATGCAAACATATTTACATTTGATCACAAAAACACACAAATAGAAGTAAGACAAACAATTAGAGATACAAATGCAAATACAGATACAGGTCACACTCTTTTGCACTTAAGTAGCACACAATCTGAAATACAGATCCAAATACAGACATTGTCCGCTTCGGTAGCTGCGTTGTCAGCGCGGCGGATTGCTAACGGAAGGGCCCGGGTTCTGTTCCAGGCTGCGAGAGATTTTCTCCACACGGAAATTGGATGGTGTGTTTTTCCTACGTTCGTATCGTGAAAATTAACATCCCACAGACGAGATGGCTGCATAGGCACGTACAGAAGACACAAAATCTAAAATGATAAAAAACAGTCATTAGTTCCTAATACACACACAGACTCACACAAAAAACACCTCTTTTATGTGTACGTAGAAGTCGATCGAAAGTACAGATACGTAGTGAAATAAATTTTCACCTTAGTAGCACACGAACATAGTAAAATTTTGCAGCAGCGACGCTAACTTTTCATGTGGTAACGGCATCTTCCTGAAACTTGGATCAGGCGCGCTACGAAGCAGCACGGACATGCGTCACCGAAATTCTCGAAGCACGCAGGCCTCCTCGCGGATTACTTTGCGTTCCGATGCATCGGTCTTTCCGCTCTTCCGTTGCTTGTTTTTAAATGACCGCCACAGCACTGCGACATTCCGTTCGGGTGCGACGTCGCCGGAATCAGCAGGAACTCAATTCAACTTGTGCAGAGTCATCTCAGAAGTCTGTTATTCTGGAACCGGTGCGTGAGAAACAGAGGAATTCTGCACTTCGCCGTGTCTTTTATACGAGCTCTACAATAGCAAGATTAGTTTCCGTGAAAACGTCTGCTGACATCATTGCTATGCCTATTGTCTGTTAAAGATTCATACTTAATTCACATTGTTACACAGTTATTCGAATCAGCCAAGTAAATTAAATCCGGCCGGAGTGGCCGTGCGGTTCTAGGCGCTCCAGTCTGGAACCAAGCAACCGCTACGGTCGCAGGTTCGAATCCTGCCTCGGGCATGGATGTGTGTGATGTCCTTAGGTTAGTTAGGTTTAACTAGTTCTCAGTTCTAGGCGACTGATGACCTCAGAAGTTAAGTCGCATAGTGCTCAGAGTCATTTGAACCATTTGACCCAAGTAAAGTAAGCGGCAAGGTTTTACGGTTCGCTTTCATGTTGATTTTCTGATACAAGTTTCTGACACAATCACGAAAACGTGTTTTGTTGTCGCTGCGTTGTATCCTGAATAGTAATGACGTGTGGTTCACTTTTAATCAGTGTTGTTTGATTATTTTGTCCTATTATGATGCCAAGACATTTACATTACTAGATGTATCGTAAAAGTTTTACATTGCTAAATGTAGATTTTCACATGTGATTTGTTACACATTCTTTTAACTTCTGGCATTATCTGTAGTATTAGCTTTTCGAGACCCTCTATGTTGTGCGAAAATCGCTACTTCTGACATGGCGTGTGTGTGTGTGATTTTTAAGCGTTACGACGTCGAGAGGTAGATGGCAAAATAACATAAACTTTCCATTTATTGGATCTATTATAACAAGGTGTAACATGTAAATCAGAGAGAACAATAATCTGGAAGTTAGTAATGTCGACTTGCCTTCTTTTCTTTGTCATGTTGCCTATGTAGGTGGTGGACTGTCCGAGCGTTGTTTGCAACACTTGTCAACCAAATAACACCTTCCATTCCTTTTCTTTTAGAAGCTGGTCGTCCTTATAAAACATATGCAGCCAAACATTTTTCTGATTTTTAACTTTTTTTTCCCTAAGTCATTGGTCTTCTGACTGCTTTGATACGGCGCGCCAAGAATCCGTCTGTTGTGCCAACCTAGTCATATTGGAGCGGCGCTGTTATCCTACGTCCTCAGCTATCTGTTGGGCGTACTCTAATCTATGTCGGTCTCTATAGTTTTTCCCTTCTTCAGCTGCCTTCACGATGAAGCTATTGCCTGATTTCAAAAATGGTTAAAATGGCTCTGAGCACTATGGGACTTAACTTCTGAGGTCATCAGTCCCCTAGAACTTAGAACTACTTAAACCTAACTAACCTAAGGACATCACACACATCCATGCCCGAGGCAGGATTAGAACCTGCGACCGTAGCAGTCGCGCGGTTCCGGACTGAGCGCCTAGAACCGCTAGACCACCGCTGCCGGCTTGCCTGATTTCTCAGCACATGTTCAACCGTCTTGTCCCTTCTTCAAGCCACCGCTTTCCCCACGTACGTTTTCTCTCCGTTTCTGAGAAGAACGTCCTCATTCCTTATCTTACCAGACCATCTAAAGTTGACATCTTTCTATAGCGTCGACGCTTCGATTCTTATGTTTTCCAATTTTCCCTGGCACAACCCTTCGTGAACACATACTCTCCGAAATTTCTTCTTCAAATTAAATACGATGGTTCATACAGATCTGCCTTCTTTTCACCAGCAATGGTCTCTCTACGTGTGAAACTACTTTTTATGTGCTCCTTAATTCGTCTATCATATTATTTTTTTCCATAAAATCTAATTTCCTAACTTCGTCTGTTTCGTGGTCATCAGTTTTAATGTTAAGTGCATCGCCTGTCTCATATCTTCTGCTCCTCGTTAGTTTCGTGTTTCATTATTTTACTGTCAATCCATACTCCGCACTCACTGGACTGTTCATTCCACTCAATAAGTATTTTAATTAACGCTATCACTGAGAATAGCAAACGCCATCAACCAATCCTAGCATTAATATCCTGCTGCTCTGAATAATAATCACTCTGCTGAGGCTTCTTTCTGTATCCGTCATTGCTTTTTCAACGCGTCGGTTGCATGCCTGTTGTAACATCCACGAGATAAATTTTAGCTACAGTGCGAGGAGAGGAAATTATGCCTCTAACAGTTAAAAATATTATCTATCCGACTTATGAAAAAACAGTAAAATAACATGATGATAAATATTAATTATTTATATAATATTTTATGATGTAATTGGACATATCGAGGTGTATCATACACTACTGGCCATTAAAATTGCTACACCACGAAGATGACGTGCTACAGAAGTGAAATTTAACCGACAGGAAGACGATGCTGTGATATGCAAATGACTAGCTTTTGAGAGCTTTCACACAAGGTTGGCGCCGGTGGCGACACCTACAACGTGCTGATATGAGGAAAGTTTCCAACCGATTTCTCATACACAAACAGTAGTTGACCGGCGTTGCCTGGTGAAACGTTGTTGTGGTGCCTCGTGTAAGGAGCAGAAATGCGTACCATGACGTTTCCGACTTTGATAAAGGTCGGAATGTAGCCTATCGCGATTGCGGTTTATCGTATCGCGACATAGCTGCCCGCGTTGGTCGAGATCCAATGACTGTTAGCAGAATATGGAATCGTTGGGTTCAGGAGGGAAATACGGAACGCCGTGCTGTATCCCAATGGCCTCGTATCACTAGCAGTCGAGATGACAGGCATCTTATCCCCATGACAGTGACAGCCACGTCTCGATCCCTGAGTCAACAGAGGGGACGTTTGCAAGACAACAACCATCTGCACGAACAGTTCGACGACGTTTGCAGCAGCATGAACTATCAGCTCGGAGACCATGGCTGCAGTTACTCTTGACGCTGCATCACAGACAGGAGCGCCTGCGATGGTGTACTCAACATCGAACCTGGGTGCACGAATGGCAAAACGTTATTTTTTCGGATGAATCCAGGTTCTGTTTACAGCATCATCATGGTCGCATCCGTGTTTGGCGACATGGTGGTGAACGCACATTGGAAGCGTGTATTCGTCATCGCCAAATTGGCGTATCACCCGGCTTGATGGTCTGGGGTGCCATTGGTTACACGTCTCGGTCACCTCTTGTTCGCATTGACGGCAGTTTGAACAGTGGACGTTACATTCCAGATGTGTTACGACCTGTGGCTCTACCCTCCATTCGATCCCTGCGAAACCCTACATTTCAGCAGGGTAATGCACCACCGCATGTTGCAGGTCCTGTACGGGCATTTCTGGATACAGAAAATGTTCGACTGCTGCCCTAGCTAGCACATTCTCCAGATGTCTCACCAATTGAAAACGTCTGGTCAATGGTGGCCGAGCAACTGGCTCGTCACAATACGTCAGTCACTACTCTTGATGGACTGTGGTATCGTGTTGAAGCTGTATGGGCAGCTGTACCTGTACACGCCAACCAAACTCTGTTTGACTCAATGCCCAGGCGTATCAAGGCCGTTATTACGGCCAGAGGTGGTTATTCTGGGTACTGATTTCTTAGGATCTATGCACCAACTGCATGGAAATGTAATCACATGTCAGTTCTAGTATAATATATTTGTCCAATGAATACCCGTTTACCATCTACATTTGATCTTGGTGTAGCAATTTTAATGTCCAGTAGTGTACAAGGACAATGATAATTGTAAATTCCTTTTATGAACTTGCGTTTGTCGTTTTTACCTTATGTTGGTTGGCTTTTATAGGTTGCCGACGCAAGGCGCATATCAAACTAAGGTCTGTAAAGAAATAGTAATTCTGTGTTAATTATTACTTTAGAATAGAGTTGATTATTATTATAAATATGAGTGAATAATTATTAGTAACTTCAGTTCCTCTCTGAATAAGCATTATCTGTGTTAATTATTTCTTTCCGCTTCAAGGGGCGCAGCCATTGATGATAGCGATTTGTATCGCATTTTTATCTGTGTTTCTTACGAAACTATCAATGGTTTGCTTGATGAAAATTACTCTAGATAGTGCACAATATAAAAGTAAAGTTTGATCGGCATTAGTTCAGATACTTACGTTGTTAAAAGGAAATTTGCTCTAACAATAGAAAGTCTCTGTCAGTTGTCTGCTGCCGTCTCAGCGGCAAATTCAAATTACGCAACTCTGCAGACATAAATGCCGAAGGTAATAAAAATATTTAAAAATAAATACGAACCGGCGGTCCAGAACTCATTTTAATGAAAATAATTCGAATCAGATCGGTTCTTTAAAAACAGTGCGCATAGCAAACTTTTCTTGCTGATGTATGGAGCCGAAATTAATTACGCACGAGTTGCGAAGAATATTGTTTCAGGTAACATACGTCAGTGTTGTGCGCGTCTGATATTCGGTGGTTTTAATGATCATTTTGCTGAAGATAACTGTTTCCATCATAATCAATAGTTGTATAGAATCTGTTGTATGAACTGTGATTTAGTGACACTTACACAACTTACAGACAACACTTAAACACAACGTTAACTTGGAGTTCTGTAGCAACTTGACCAAATCTTTAGCCGGGAGAAAAAATTATTTAGTAATTACTCACTGCAATGAAATAAGATTATCATTTTCATTTACAAATTAGTTAAATACCAAACCACTAAATAACACAGTGAACGCCAGACTGTCTTACACATTTTTTAACGTGGGAGCTTCGCTCTTGGATCTCCATTATTCTTGGTTGTTGTAAATATTATTAATTATGCGTCTTTTACCCTTATTTATAACAGAACTGCGAGCATCTTGAACCAATTTACTTTATTGAATGGTTTTTCTATGTCGAAAAAGCCTACGAGCGTATAGTAATTTTCCTAACCGTTATTTCTACTATCAGGCGACGTCTTAAATACCTATATGGTGCCTTTACCTACCGGAAAATCAAACTGATCGACATATAACAAATCCTCATTTTTCTGTTCCTTTATTTTCTGTATCATTCTTGTCAGCTGCTTGAATGCATAATCTGTTCAGCTGTCCTGCCTGATGCTTCCTCAGCGGATTTTCGAAGAATAGTGTTGTTACATAACAGAAACCTATTACGGGCAATTATAAAATTTCCTTAAAATCGTAGGTGGAAGGGCTATGCTGTCGTCCATCTCCACACCGTGCAGAGCTGCTGATAGATGAGTCGAGCGCAGGCCCATCGCCAGCCCGGCTCCGAGTTTATGTGAAGGGACATCGCCGGTACCAAGAATTCTGGAGATTAAAAAAAAATTTAAAAATGAAAATTTGGTTAGTTGATGTCTGACTTTTAACCACAAAATACTCTTTAAAGATCTGCTGATGTGTAAGTTAAGTCTGGAAATGTTGAATATGATATTGATTTGGGAATGTGACACACATTACTACAACCTAAATCTTTGAGTTAAGACTGACTAGAATACTTAAAATAATGATGGTAGCCAGTAGGAGAACTCTTTATGGACAATACATATTTTTTTCTAAATTTAAAATGTAAGGTACGGTAACTGACTAGATTACAGTACTTTCGATAGGTGGACACTAAGTATCCCCCCCCCCCCTCTTCCTCCCACCGCCCTCCCATTTTGTATTGGGAGAGTTAAAGTATTCAAGTTTTTTTCGAATTTAAATATGTATCACTATAAATGTGTAACTTCTACATTTCACAATCTCTTCCTATTCACAGTGTCGCAGAAACCTTCATCTGAGCTTTATTTTTCTTTCGCTCTGTCTCTGGTCACTTGAACTACCTACTAGCCAAAGTGGTCGTTTTGCACTATCACTTACCCTGCTTTTCTACTACAAAAGCTGGATATTAATAACAGCACAATCGTTTTCTAGTTACGGAACGTGTACAGTTCATACGGAAATATAGCATACGTTCATCTATCAAATTACATCGGAGAAACACATTCTTCATGGTGGTCGCTTGAAGCTCCTTTCTGCAATGTGACAACTGCTGCGTTTCTAGGCGGTGGTACCTGAAAGAATAGCAGCGGATGTGTCCGACGAGTCCTATCAGTAGGCAACAGAAGGGCAGAAGTGGGTTTGCTCGTCTGTCAGATTCGCAAGCGAGCAACGAGTGGATTTCAGTGTCGGGCGCGGACCGCCTGCCAAGCCCGCTCCGGATTGCTTCCACCCACCCACCACACCCCCTCCCCCCTACGCACCACCCCATACCCACCCCCACCCCCTCCCCGCCCAGGCCCCTTCCGACACCAACCGAGGCCCGACCCGAGCCAGCACAACGCACGGCAACAGGCAAGAGTTTAGTGCGGCATCCGGCACGCGGCTGATCCAGCCCCCATATCTCCTGCGCTGCGCCGTGCCGTGCCGGCTCTGCTGCAGGCACGCAACTTGTTTTGTCTTCCCTCTTTATAGCATCTCCAGTACTCCATTTCCATGATCCCGGCTCTCATGGTACACTTTTTACTGCCGGCCCGGAGTTTAGCTTGGAAGATGCCCAGTCACTTCGCGGCCCCCGGGTTATTATCCAACGTAGTTACGAGCCCTCGTTTCCCTGGAAAGAGATCTTCCTACGAAATTTTCGGTACACGAAATCACTGTAACTACCTTCCAAAACATCGCAACATAAGGTCGTGTGCACACATTTGCCTCTTTCAAACGCTTCGCTTACTGCAACGCAATGAAAGGACAATCTTCACAGTGGCACTATCCTAATGATCAGTTTTAGTCTGCCGGCCGGGGTGGCCGAGCGGTTCTAGGCGCTACAGTCTGGAGCCGCGCGACCGCTACGGTCGCAGGTTCGAATCCTGCCTCGGGCATGGATGTGTGTGATGTCCTTAGGTTAGTTAGGTTTAAGTAGTTGTAGGTTCTACGGGACTGATGACCTTAGAAGTTAAGTCCCATAGTGCTCAGAGCCATTTGAACCATTTTGAAGTTTTAGTATGTTGGAGGTAAATGTTTCAGTATTGTAATGAATACTCACTTAATGTAGTAATATTTACTATGATGTTCTTATCTTGGCCATCAGTTTTACTAAGGGCAGTAATACCATCAACGAGTCTTATCGAACAATTTTACACCGAATTTTAATCTTGCTTGTAACCTTAGACATGTCGAATCGCCTCCCTTAATGATCAAGATCGTCTAAGAAAATTAAGAGAATCGTTTCCTACATAATAACTGGTTATCGAGGTTAGTGTACAACAACGTACTTCTGAAAATAATTCGCATCACTTTCTCCTTCAGTAAATTTTGCATGATCATTACAAAACAGTGTAAATCACATATAACGAAGATTACGAAAAGTGTAATGAAATTTTGGGTTACCTACCACAAATTAATTTTAAATTCGATGGCCAGTCCATTTGGACAAAATCTGTTCAGTAAAGAAATGTTTACAAGAACAGTAATTAGTACGTAAATTATTAGAACAAACGTATGATATCGAAGTCGTTCGCACTATAAACAAAAATAGTTGCTTTATTAAATAACAAAGACAAATATTAAACATTGTTTTAAATTACTAAAGGAAATCAAAGTCATAATTTGGAAAACATTCAAGTACTAATTATGCAAATGATTAATTCGTGAGCTCTCATAATAAGCGAAAGTGAGTTAGCTCGCAATAACGTTTACATGCACAATTCAAATCAAATGGTTCAAATGGCTCTGAGCACTATGGGACTTAACATCTGAGGTCATCAGTCCCCTAGAACTTAGAACTACTGAAACCTAACTAACCTAAGAACATCACATACATCCATGCCCGAGGCAGGATTCGAACCTGCGGTCGTAGCGGTCGCGCGGTTCCAGACTGAAACGCCTAGAACCTCTCGGTCACTCTGGCCGGCAGTCCTATAGCTTTCAGAGCCATTTGAACGATTCAAACTGTAATGATTTTCACTGTGATTGTTATGTAGAAAAATTGACTTACTGATTAATATATTATTGCTGACGAGATTAAATTGTTATCAAACAAGACAGAAATGGCATAATTTTAAAATCTATTTCTTTGTTTAGTCCAAAGATCGGATATTCATCAACGGCTCTCCGCTTTACATATATTACAGTAGATGAGATGCTGGATATCAGTCTAAGTACCAATGACAGACATCAATGAGAAGATCAGGAAGTCAGAATTTTATATGCAATAAACAAGATTTCCATTCAGTTTTCTCCATGAAATTCACAGTACAGCGCATCGACCACATTTGGTTAAGAAGTACACCAGAGAAGATGTGAGTTGCAAGAGATCCAGCCACAGAAAAGCAGTGTTATTCACTGATACATATTGAAACAGAACATGACCAACGGGCATTGCCTAGCAGAGCCATCCGTGCATGATGCAGCAAAAGTGGATGCTGCAATACGCAAGTGGAAGAACGGTAGCCTTTCCTCACTTGCCACCATGGAAGTGTTTAGAGTATGTGTCTTAAGCCCTAAACAAACTTGGTGTGGACTATGTAAGTACTCAGCCATTTGTCTGCTAAATTGCTCTCATCTCAGTATCACATCCAATGCCATGAACCTGTAACACCGAGAGTGACGTCCTGGAATGCAGTATGGGGTCTGCTGTTCGAGCATGGGAGAGGGCTGCCTGCCCTGAGTCAGGATGGGCCACAGCTGGAGCAAAGACCTTCCTGCTCGTTGGAGTGAGCTCGCGGCCGCACCCACAGCATTGTCGGCTATGTTGCCATACTTTAATCACAATTACATCCAGAGACATCACTGACAGTGCCATTTGAGTGGTTCCATGCTCAGCAATGCTTGATGTCTACTGTTACACATTAGAGGCAACTGGACGCCTCAACCAAGCTGTTCCTGATGTACTATGGCAAATTAATGCAATAAAAAGTTGATGTTGTTGTGGCCTTCGGTCCAGAGACTGGTTTGATGCAGCTCTCCATGCTACTCTATCCTGTGCAACCTTCTTCATCTCCCAGTACCTACTGCAACTTACATCCTTCTGAATCTGTTTAGTGTATTCATCTCTTGGTCTTACTAACTTGGTGATCCCTTGATGCCTCAGAATATGTCCTACCAACCGATCCCTTTTTTCTAGTAAAGTTGTGCCACAAACTTCTCTTCCCCCAATTCTATTCAATACCTCCTCATTAGTTATGTGATCTACCCATCTAACCTTCAGCATTCTTCTGTAGCACCACATTTCGAAAGCTTCTATTCTCTTTTTGTCTAAACTACACTCCTGGAAATGGAAGAAAGAACACATTGACACCGGTGTGTCAGACCCACCATACTTGCTCCGGACACTGCGAGAGGGCTGCACAAGCAATGATCACACGCACGGCACAGCGGACACACCAGGAACCGCGGTGTTGGCCGTCGAATGGCGCTAGCTGCGCAGCATTTGTGCACCGCCGCCGTCAGTGTCAGCCAGTTTGCCGTGGCATACGGAGCTCCATCGCAGTCTTTAACACTGGTAGCATGCCGCGACAGCGTGGACGTGAACCGTATGTGCAGTTGACGGACTTTGAGCGAGGGCGTATAGTGGGCATGCGGGAGGCCGGGTGGACGTACCGCCGAATTGCTCAACACGTGGGGCGTGAGGTCTCCACAGTACATCGATGTTGTCGCCAGTGGTCGGCGGAAGGTGCACGTGCCCGTCGACCTGGGACCGGACCGCAGCGACGCACGGATGCACGCCAAGACCGTAGGATCCTACGCAGTGCCGTAGGGGACCGCACCGCCACTTCCCAGCAAATTAGGGACACTGTTGCTCCTGGGGTATCGGCGAGGACCATTCGCAACCGTCTCCATGAAGCTGGGCTACGGTCCCGCACACCGTTAGGCCGTCTTCCGCTCACGCCCCAACATCGTGCAGCCCGCCTCCAGTGGTGTCGCGACAGGCGTGAATGGAGGGACGAATGGAGACGTGTCGTCTTCAGCGATGAGAGTCGCTTCTGCCTTGGTGCCAATGATGGTCGTATGCGTGTTTGGCGCCGTGCAGGTGAGTGCCACAATCAGGACTGCATACGACCGAGGCACACAGGGCCAACACCCGGCATCATGGTGTGGGGAGCGATCTCCTACACTGGCCGTACACCACTGGTGATCGTCGAGGGGACACTGAATAGTGCACGGTACATCCAAACCGTCATCGAACCCATCGTTCTACCATTCCTAGACCGGCAAGGGAACTTGCTGTTCCAACAGGACAATGCACGTCCGCATGTATCCCGTGCCACCCAACGTGCTCTAGAAGGTGTAAGTCAACTACCCTGGCCAGCAAGATCTCCGGATCTTTCCCCCATTGAGCATGTTTGGGACTGGATGAAGCGTCGTCTCACGCGGTCTGCACGTCCAGCACGAACGCTGGTCCAACTGAGGCGCCAGGTGGAAATGGCATGGCAAGCCGTTCCACAGGACTACATCCAGCATCTCTACGATCGTCTCCATGGGAGAATAGCAGCCTGCATTGCTGCGAAAGGTGGATATACACTGTACTAGTGCCGACATTGTGCATGCTCTGTTGCCTGTGTCTATGTGCCTGTGGTTCTGTCAGTGTGATCATGTGATGTATCTGACCCCAGGAATGTGTCAATAAAGTTTCCCCTTCCTGGGACAATGAATTCACGGTGTTCTTATTTCAATTTCCTGGAGTGTATTTATCGTCTACGTTTCACTTCCATACACAGCTGCATTCCATACAAATAGTTTCAGAAAAGACTTCCTTACACTTAAATCTATACTTGATGTTTACAAATTTCTGTTATTCAGAAACGCTTTCCTTGCCATTGCCAGTCTACATTTTATATCCTCTCTACTTCGACCATCATCAGTTATTTTGCTCCCCAAATAAAAAGTTCATGAAACAAATTTAGCGTCGTCCTGACGTCTCAGTTTATTCTCCATGCGTGACAATCAAAGGGGCATCTCACAGTGGTGTCAGATTATTGACGTCGCCTTCTTAGAGCAAGGTCTGAACCTATAGCCTACGGTGTGGTTGGTCCAAAATTTTTGTTTGTAATTTTGTAAATTATATTTTATGGCGACCACAGAATTATTGGGTTTGTGTAGTTTCTGAGGTAATGGAAGTCATGATTGGTTAGTGCCTGTTAGATGTGCACAGTGTTGCCTTGAGGGCCACTCAGCTCGTTGTACGGAATCAGTTCCAGTAAAATGTTATACACGAAATCATTGGGGTGTATGGCAAGGCAATGTCGGGAGTCGAGATGGCTCATGATTATGGAAGACGTAAGAATTAAGTCGGTGCGTTTTGTTTTCTTGTCTTGTGAGTGTTAGTTCTCAAAATTAGTAGCGCAATGACAATGATTCGACAGAACCAGAGACACAAGGTGTGTCTCTATCAGAGCTGGAAATATTATGCATACTGTTGGAAAAATTAGCACAATTAACAGCGGAAAATAGAAAACTGCGCGTGTTCTTAGAATCGCGATCATCACATCGGGGTGTAGATCTGTCAGACCCAAGATTAATTGCTCCTTTTTCTAGTAAGGCAAGTGAGGTGTGCAGACCTTTGTGGGAGACCTTGGAAATCTGGCTAAGATGGAAGGTCTGATAAGGAGTTACTGGGCGTTGCAAAACTTAGGCTAACTGGGGAAGGTAAAAGTTACGTTGGGTGTACAGAAGCTCTTACGGGAGCCATGCCATCCGAAGAATATAAGGAAGGGTTAGTTCAGAGACTATAGGGAACAATTAAGGGTAATAATTAAGAAAATACGGAAACTGTGGAACACTTTTCGGATATGATATGGAAAATTAATGGTTGTACCTATGAATTAGGGCAGGATGATACAGTCAATGAAATTATTTTACAAGAAGCTGCACAGAGGGTGCCCGACTCATTTTTAAAAGGGCTGCATGCTGAAATGTCAAGATGGGTATGGACAGGAGTCTAACAGATTTGTGCAGAGCAGTGCGATTAGCTATAGAATGTGGTGGGATCTGTATTTGTCGACTGAAATGCGGGGTAAACAGATAGTGTTTACAGCTAATATAAAATGTTTCAGGTGTGGATGAATGTGGCGTGTGGGGAGGCGGCGTCGCCAGCGTCAGGCTGATGTGAATAAAGAAAGAGGAAGTAATAGCTTTAGAAACAGAGGAGCAGGGAAGAATTAGGTGTTCAACGGCAACAGGAACCTCAGATACACCTACGGTCGTAATCTGGATGCAACAGAATCTTATGCAGAGGTGGGTGTGTGACAAGATGAAAAGTAGAATAAAAGAGTTGCAGGATATTATCGGACACTGGGACGCATGTGCCAGTCACTAGTAGTGATCTGGCGAAAATATAAGCAATGGGACCCACCACAATACAGATTGTGTGCAGTAGGGGATAAAGATGTGACAGTTGGAATTGGTAGACAGACTTTTACGTGGATGCAGATCAGTTTAAACAAAATAAAGAGATCCTGCCGCACATGAATGAGGCCTATGACATGATTCTAGGATTAGGTTTCTTATATCAACATTGTGCCATAATCGATCGTCAGAAAATAGAGTGGAATTTGAGAGCAATATGTTTGTTAGGTGAAGCCATTGCCTGCATAGAGATATCGCGAGTAGAATCTGTACCAAAAGATGAACTGATTAAACTGCAAACGATCACATTAACACTTGATTCACATGATCGTGTACCTAAGGCCAATGGGAAATCACTTTGCCTCGATGTTGAGTCTAGTTTGCTGTTAGGCATTTTGTGTGTGGTAGCAACGTTAGAAGAGAATGGAGTGTTAGATCAGGCAGGTTGCTTAGTTAAAACAGTTACTGTATGCATACAATTAATTGTGGGTGAAATGAAACTACAGACATAGGATTAACAAAGGCGTTGTTAATCGCTAATATGGATATCGTGGAGGAAGAAGAATGGGATCCGGCCGGAGTGGCCGAGCGGTTCTAGGCGCTACAGTCTGGAACTTCACGACCGCTACGGTCGCAGGTTCGAATCCTGCCTCGGGCATGGTTGTGTGTGGTGTACTTAAGTTAGTTAGGTTTAAGTAGTTCTAAGTTCTAGGGGACTGATGGCCTCAGAAGTTAAGTCCCATATTGCTCAGAGCCATTTGAACCAACCCAATGAATTTAGAAATTCTGATGAAATGTTATCTATACAGTGTGTTACAAAAAGGTACGGCCAAACTTTCAGGAAACATTCCTCACCCACAAATATAGAAAAGATGTTATGTGGACATGTGTCCGGAAACGCTTAATTTCCATGTTAGAGCTCATTTTAGTTTCGTCAGTATGTACTGTACTTCCTCGATTCACCGCCAGTTGTCCCAATTGAAGGAAGGTAATGTTGACTTCGGTGCTTGTGTTGACATGCGAGTCATTGCTCCACAGTACTAGCATCAAGCACATCAGTACGTAGTAGCATCACGTGGTTTTGCAGTCAGTGCAATGTTTACAAATGCGGTGTTGGCAGATGCCCATTTGATGTATGGATTAGCACGGAGCAATAGCCGTGGCGCGGTACGTTTGGATCGAGACAGATTTCCAGAACGAAGGTGTCCCGACAGGAAGACGTTCGAAGCAATTGATCGGCGTCTTAGGGAGCACGGAACATTCCAGCCTATGACTCGTGACTGTGGAAGACCTAGAACGACGAGGACACCGGCAATGGACGAGGCAATTCTTCGTGCAGTTGACGATAACCCTAATGTCAGCGTCAGAGAAGTTGCTACTGTACAAGGTAACGCTGACCACGTCACTGTATGGAGAGTGCTACGGGAGAACCAGTTGTTTCCGTACCATGTACAGCGTGTGCAGGCACTATCAGCAGCTGATTGGCCTCCACGGGTACACTTCTGCGAATGGTTCATCCAACAATGTCTCCATCCTCATTTCAGTGCAAATTTTCTCTTTATAGATGAGGCTTCATTCCAACGTGATCAAATTGTAAATTTTCACAATCAACATGTGTGGGCTGACGAGAATCCGCACGCAATTGTGCAATCACGTCATCAACACAGATTTTCTGTGAACGTTTGGGCAGGCATTGTTGGTGATGTCTTGGTTGGGCCTCATGTTCTTCCACCTACGCTCAATGGAGCACCTTATCATGATTTCACACGGGATACTCTACCTGTGCTGTTAGAACATGTGCCTTTACAAGTACGACACAACATGTGGTTCATGCACGATGGAGCTCCTGCACATTTCAGTCGAAGTGTTCGTACGGTTCTCAACAACAGATTCGGTGACCGATGGATTGGTAGAGGCGGACCAATTCCATGGCCTCCACGCTCTCCTCACCTCAACCCTCTTGACTTTCATTTATGGGGGCATTTGAAAGCTCTTGTCTACGCAACCCCGGTACCAAATGTAGAGACTCTTCGTGCTCGTATTGTGGATACAATTGTGATACAATACGCCATTCTCCAGTGCTGCATCAGCGCATCAGGGATTCCATGCGACGGAGGGTGGATGCATGTACCCTCGCTAACGGAGGACATTTTGAACATTTCTGTAACAAAGTGTTTGAAGTCACGCTGATACGTTCTGTTGCTGTGTGTTTCCACTCCACGATTAATGTGATTTGAAGAGAAGTAATAAAATGAGCTCTCACATGGAAAGTAAGCGTTTCCGGACATATGTCCACATAACATACTTTCTTTCTTTGTGTGTGAGGAATGTTTCCTGAAAGTTTGGCCGTACCTTTTTGTAACACTCTGTATATTCTTTCTTACTCGATCCTAAGTTTTCCAAAGATCTTACAGATAGCGATTATAATGGTGGGTCCCCTACAAAATATTCCATTTTTTACGGTTTCTTGCCGAATTGTTGACAGTGCCCTGTTGTGAGCAGTCGGCCATAGACCTCGCGCGCAGCGTATGACATGGGAATGCCGCGTGGTCGTTCTGGGCGTGTCGGCGGTGTCGGGGATTTGGGACGGCGCCTCGCCTCCTGCCGTCCCTCTGCCTTCAGAGGACTAATGCAACTGTTTATAAAGTAAAAAGAGGCCCGGCACATCAAAGGCAGCGGCGGGCCGTCGGGCCGGCTCCGGTGTCGCGTTACCCGCCGGACGCCGCGTCTGTTTCCACAAAGCAGCAAAAGGCCGGGCACGGAGAAAATAATAAAAATGGAGAGCGAAAAAAACGAATCTGCGGAACACGAATTGGGAAATATGCTCGGCGGCCTCGCAAAGGGGTCGATGCTTTTCATGTGCTCGTGTGTACGCGGGTGCGTGGAATTATAACGTGTTGCCACTGTAACAAAATTGCACTGTGCGTGTCAGAGAGAGTGAACGTAGATGAAATTCTGTATCTGGACACGGGTTCTTTTGTCACTTAAAACACCTTCGTGCTGTCACAGAAAAGTAGATGACGCTCGTAGCAACGTGAGACAGGAAATTTTATGAAAATGATATGGAGAAAGAAGATGAATGAATCCTGTTTCTATAATATTCTGAAAGATTTTTTTTCTAAAAACAAAAGTATTTCATGTCAGATTTCTGTCATGATGTTTGCTACTGTAAGATTTTCATAGTTTTCAGTCATTGTAATTATTTTACCTTTACTGTACTTGGTGAACGAGCGCGCTGCACGCGTATTGGATAAGACCCTTGACTGCGCTCAATGTAATCTGTGGCGGGCTCGGTGAGCAGTCAGTTGCGCAGCGCTAGGGCATTCTTGTTAGAAGATCAGCAACGAGCTGTTGAATTTTACGGTGGGAGATCTAATAACTGCGAACGTGGGGGAAATTATCTGGAATACGCGTTTACAGATAAATTTTCTTGACTGTATGGATGGAGAAGATTTTAGGAGGAAAATTTCAAGCGAACTGATGAATGCGCAAGAATGAAATAATTGTTAGTTACAACTATTAAATGAAGGAAATCTTTGTCGCTTAGATATTTAATAATATTCATGATTAGTGTTAGTTTGATCTCTTTGCATTCATTATGTCCCAAATAACGAAACTTGTTCAAGTGTCTGTAATTTTTATAATGAGTGAAATCGCAATTGCTGCAGTTCTCATCCATCAGTAAAGTTTTAAATATTTTGTCGTGTGAGCATTGTACTTTACGCCACATGGTCAATACGTTATTTTTCTTTAGCTGCAGCATTTACTGATGTCAGTTTGCTTTCGAGAACGTCAGCACCCAAGACACAAAATAGCATGGTGAGCAAGAGATACGTTGGTTTTCTTTCAGTGCAGATCTCACTTGTATCCGTGGGAGCAAAGGGTATGTAGTCAGAATTTTTAGGTGCTGTGCGAAGTAAGCAGATTATTTTACAGTGAACAGTGAAGACAACTTTAAGCAGTTATTTTCCTCCGAGTTGAGCAGTATTTTATCTTGTGGGTGTTTCAAGTCAGACATTGCATTTCATCAAAGGTAACTTTCATAACGTACTTCAGTACTGAGTTTAAGTTAAATAGTTTTCACTGAGCACACAAATAGTTTATCTTAGGTTATGACTAGATTATTTTCCTTTATTTCAAATTCAGCATTTCACTAAGTTTAAAATTTTGTTTTGCGACAGTGTTCACAAGCACAACACAAGAATTACCAACAATCAGTACTGCTCAGGGGATGAATATGATATCATAAACGAGTGTTCAATATTTCATATATAAATAAATTACATGGAAATCTTACACTGCCAAGGGCGATACCTAACGCAGGCTAGTGTGGTACGTCAATGATAAGATTCGCTGATATTGCTATCTTTAGTGAAAAATGCTTCAAATGATTCTGAGCACTATGGGACTTACCATATGAGGTCATCAGTCTCCTAGAACTTAGAACTACTTAAACCCAACTAACCTAAATACATCATACACATCCATGCACGAGGCAGGATTCGAACCTGCGACCGTAGCGGTCGCGCGGTTCCAAACTGAAACGCCTAGAACCGTATCTTTAGTGAAAATTAGGGGAATTTATATGTGGAATAGAACGAACGGTCTAATGAGCACACAATATCAACACGTGTCTTTCAGAACTTACACCAGTTATTCAGATAATTGCGCCTTCTTCACTGCGGTTGCACAATTTCGTATGATCTCCTGCACGAATCTCATAGTAGCGACCATGGAGGACATGGATAAGGACCGCGGATAGGTGGCGGTAGGTGTGAGTGTTGGTCGGTCGAGAGGCTTATCGAGATAGCCTGTGCAGTTGCGATCCCGGGTTCAAATCCCGGTCGGGCACGCATATACACTCCTCGCCCCTGATTTCGTGCGAAGTCCTGATTTTAGAGACAGGAACAATTGTGATACTGGATGTGTGTGAAATGGCGCTGGTGGAGCAGTGAGGGACTGGATTAACTAATAAACACATAGTCCCTTTGCTTCTTTTTCCATTTCCTTTCTCTCCCCTCTACAGATTAGCACTTACACCTTCAATTTTACAAAAACGAGATTCTCGATAATCATAAAAAACGGGGAAGAATTAGCCGAAATGAAGGCATTCTGCTACCCTGGAGGCCAAATAACACTTGACGGACAAAGGAAGAAGGAGACAGGAAGCAACCAAGGTCGGCAAAGATACCATTCCAGGTCTAATAAGATACATCATCCTTAATGTGCCGAAGACATTGCTGAAAATTTACATGTGTAGCGCAGAATTCTATGGAAATGGATCATGGACTGTGGAAAAACCGGAAAAGACCAGAATCGAGGCATTTGTGCTGTGATGCTATGGAAAGATGCCGAAAATTTGATGGACGGATAAAATAAGGAATTGGGAAGTACTTGGCACAAGCGATAAGTGGTCGTATCCGAAACACCGGTTGGACGAAGCGATATAACGTCAACAGATCACCGGGAAAGCCTGAAGAATTATAGAAGATGCGCTAAAAGATCACGGAGAAACTTCCACGATACTTGAAAGAGCAGTAGAGAGTAAAAACTATGGGAGGAGACAGGGATTAGAGTACATCAAAGAAATAACTGAGAACGTTGAAGGTGCAAGTGCTGATCTGAGATGGAGAATTTGGCACAAGAGAGAACAAAAAAGGGGTGGCACCATCTAGTCGGCAGTAGCCAGTACGTGTGAATGTCGTGGATGTTGTATCATCTGAATTTGGTCGACAAAATGAATGTTTATGGTACAGGGTTTTAGAACCGTAGACTTTCAACAATGTCGTAGTTGCAAATGAATTGTCATCGTAGAGTACCCAAAGTGAGTGTTTATGACACTGTCGAAGAGTCTTCCGTCACTTGAAGCAACGGACGCTTCTGGCCCCTTAGGGTACCACAGCAGGATCAAACAGAGTGCCTGTACTGGATTTCACTAAATGACTTATCTCACTGTAGAAATGACCATATACATCATCTTCCCAATCACAGAAACAATACACTTAGAAAACCGACATATGCGACGCACTGCCATCTGAAGTGACGTTCAGACAAAGCACACATATTTATACAGATCTTCTCTCAGTCCGCCTGGATAGCCATATGCGTTAGCAGGAAGAACGTTTTAGCACACTGGACTCACATTCGAGAGGACTATGGTTCAAACCCGAGTCCATCCATTCTGTTAAGGTTTTCCATGATTTCCCTAAATCGCTTCAGCCAAATGCCGAAATGGTTCCTTTGAAAGCCCACGACCGACTTCCTTCCCCATTATTCCATAATCCGATGGGGATGATGACCTCGCTGTTTGGTTCCCTCCTCCAAAATCAACCAAGGAATCAGGAAGAGGGCGCCAGCCCCGATCGAATCGGCCCGGCGGATTAAGAATGGGTGCGCCGCCACGGCTGGGCGTGGCTTTCAGCTGGTTTCCCACTTGTGACAAGGTGAATACCGGGCTGGAGCCCACGTTCTGCCTCAGTTACACGATTCGCAATCATTTACTTAGTTCTTCAAACAGTTTCGAATTAGATAACACTCTACGCAGACAGCTGGAGTACACGCATTCTGTCCTGGTGAGAAAAAGGGGGAAAGGGATGGTGACAATAAGGACATCCTGGCCCCACCTGCCACTAACATTGACAAGACCAATCATTAAGACGCCGACCCCGTGAAGATACATGATAAAGGCCAAGAAAAAGAGGACGAAGGTATACGAATTTTCTTATCCTCATAAAATCATTTCAATAAGACGCTCTGCTACACCTGATCAATCATTCTTCACATTTTTTACTATCTGTAATGGTACCGTGTATAAAATCAAACATGTCGACGTAGTACTAAAAGAAAAAGTAGAGTCACTGAAGTTTACGTTCGTTTGCGTAGAACAATAGAGATAATTTATAGTAAAAGTTTGTACTGTAATCTGTGAGAGCAACGGGTGCGAGGAAAGAAGTTAGGCAAAGTGATTTGAAGAAAATACGAAATATCGGAAAACAATAATGAAACGAAGCGAATGAAATACAAAACAAAGTAAATGAATGTTTAGACTTAAATGTCAGAAAAAAAAATGTGGCTATATGTTATATTTAGAGCGAGACGTTCGAGAGTAACCGGATGAAGGACCTGAGAGTTTTCTTAAACATATAAACGCAGCAGGGGACTGAAACCTGTGTAGAGTATAGGTTGGATTGTTCCGAAAACTTCGTCTAGCGATGAACATAATATTAGGATTTTTACTTTAGAGACAGGAACAATTTTGATACTGGAGGTGTGTGAAATGGCGCTGGTGGAGCAGTGAGGGACTGGATTAACTAATAAACACATAGTACTTCAAAATACGGTTTTACCGAGCGAGGTGGCGCAGTGGTTAGACACTGGACTCGCATTCGGGAAGACGACGGTTTAATCCCGCGTCCGGCCATCCTGATTTAGGTTTTCCGTCATTTCCCTAAATCATTCCAGGCAAATGCCGGGATGGTTCCTCTGAAAGGGCACGGCCGACTTCCTTCCCTAATCCGATGAGACCGATGACCACGCTGTCTGGTCTCCTTCCCCAAAACAACCAACCAAAATACGGTTATGAGAGATAAAATTTCCCCGGGGATAAACAGGTCCTGAATTACACCTATAACTGATCACGTCTACAACGGACTTACGCAAGCAAGCATTAGAAAGAAAATTCAATCACAAACAAGCAGTTAAAGTTTGAACTGCTCATTCAACTTTAAACTTCAGAAAATTACTGCGGCTACAAGCTAAAGAGTTATTACAGTGACAAAGTTTAATAGTGGCCAAAATTGCGAGACACTATACAAAGTTAAAAACTAGCTAAAAGCTTACGCAGCATTTTATCAAATGAACTACTTTCGGAACCACTTAAGGGATTAAGTTTCAAACGTGAGTAAGGCTGCACGTTGTCACAATAACTAAAGTAATAACAGACTTAGCCATCACACACAGAATCAGAGGGGCGTAGTTACTGGCATCAGGTGACGGAATAATTACACTTAGGAGTAACAAAAGGACCAATAACAATAAGCTATGACGTACGCAACTCTCGTTCGCCATCAGCACAAGCTTTAATATTTGCAAGCACAGTTATTAAGTCACCTTAAACACATGAAATACGTATAAGCACAGTCACAGAACAAACGAACAAATACATTTTAAAAGGAACTAGTTCAGCACTGCCATATCACAACAGCCGCGCTGCTCCCAAGGCGAACAGCAGAGGTTTGGTGTCAGCTATACCCCAGGCCAGCGAACCGTCTCTACGCGACACGCCTCAAAACACCACGGCCATGCAGGCGTGCTCCATCCTTTAGAGACTCAAATCTGTAGCAAGTGCCCAACTACTAGGAACGCACCAGATCTCACGCCGTCTCAGCAAGCGAAGTCCAGCCTCGTTTTTCTGACGATTTCACTAACGAGGATCTGCTCCCCCCCATCATAACCTCAGTTCGCAACCGAAGTATTGACCATTGTCGCTATATATGGCAAAGAAGCTACGAGGGTTATTCGGAAAGTAAGGAACGATCGGTCGCGAAATGGAAAATATAGTGAAAATTTGATGAGGCTTTGCACAGATGCGTTGGGCACTGTGTCTAGTCCGGCCGTCGATCGCATCGTGTCGCTCTTTTCAGTTCTGAGCTCACAGTGAGAACGTAAAGATGGCTAGAAATTAGCGTCTGCCGCCAAGTATGAGGGGCTGGCTCCTTACTGACAAACAATGCAACGGAAAACCAGGAGCCACTGACAATTACATATTACAAATGAATAAATGTGATACATATTACACAAAGAGTTCCAAGTCGTCTGAATGAACATGATAAGATATTTATTGTCCACGCATAAAATACTCGGAAGGTACGTTGTGTTTGTGGAAGAGTTGAATTATACTCCTGAAAAGTTGTCACTTCAAGCTGCAGTTCTTCAGGGTGTAATGAATGAATTTCAAACCGAGTGAGGTGGCGCAGGTATTAGCGCACTGGACTAGCATTCCGGAGGAGGACGGTTCGATGCGTTGGGCACTGTGTCTAGTCCGGCCGTCGATCGCATCGTGTCGCTCTTTTCAGTTCTGAGCTCACAGTGAGAACGTAAAGATGGCTAGAAATTAGCGTCTGCCGCCAAGTATGAGGGGCTGGCTCCTTACTGACAAACAATGCAACGGAAAACCAGGAGCCACTGACAATTACATATTACAAATGAATAAATGTGATACATATTACACAAAGAGTTCCAAGTCGTCTGAATGAACATGATAAGATATTTATTGTCCACGCATAAAATACTCGGAAGGTACGTTGTGTTTGTGGAAGAGTTGAATTATACTCCTGAAAAGTTGTCACTTCAAGCTGCAGTTCTTCAGGGTGTAATGAATGAATTTCAAACCGAGTGAGGTGGCGCAGGTATTAGCGCACTGGACTAGCATTCCGGAGGAGGACGGTTCGATGCGTTGGGCACTGTGTCTAGTCCGGCCGTCGATCGCATCGTGTCGCTCTTTTCAGTTCTGAGCTCACAGTGAGAACGTAAAGATGGCTAGAAATTAGCGTCTGCCGCCAAGTATGAGGGGCTGGCTCCTTACTGACAAACAATGCAACGGCAAACCAGGAGCCACTGACAATTACATATTACAAATGAATAAATGTGATACATATTACACAAAGAGTTCCAAGTCGTCTGAATGAACATGATAAGATATTTATTGTCCACGCATAAAATACTCGGAAGGTACGTTGTGTTTGTGGAAGAGTTGAATTATACTCCTGAAAAGTTGTCACTTCAAGCTGCAGTTCTTCAGGGTGTAATGAATGAATTTCAAACCGAGTGAGGTGGCGCAGGTATTAGCGCACTGGACTAGCATTCCGGAGGAGGACGGTTCGATGCGTTGGGCACTGTGTCTAGTCCGGCCGTCGATCGCATCGTGTCGCTCTTTTCAGTTCTGAGCTCACAGTGAGAACGTAAAGATGGCTAGAAATTAGCGTCTGCCGCCAAGTATGAGGGGCTGGCTCCTTACTGACAAACAATGCAACGGCAAACCAGGAGCCACTGACAATTACATATTACAAATGAATAAATGTGATACATATTACACAAAGAGTTCCAAGTCGTCTGAATGAACATGATAAGATATTTATTGTCCACGCATAAAATACTCGGAAGGTACGTTGTGTTTGTGGAAGAGTTGAATTATACTCCTGAAAAGTTGTCACTTCAAGCTGCAGTTCTTCAGGGTGTAATGAATGAATTTCAAACCGAGTGAGGTGGCGCAGGTATTAGCGCACTGGACTTGCATTCCGGAGGAGGACGGTTCGATGCGTTGGGCACTGTGTCTAGTCCGGCCGTCGATCGCATCGTGTCGCTCTTTTCAGTTCTGAGCTCACAGTGAGAACGTAAAGATGGCTAGAAATTAGCGTCTGCCGCCAAGTATGAGGGGCTGGCTCCTTACTGACAAACAATGCAACGGAAAACCAGGAGCCACTGACAATTACATATTACAAATGAATAAATGTGATACATATTACACAAAGAGTTCCAAGTCGTCTGAATGAACATGATAAGATATTTATTGTCCACGCATAAAATACTCGGAAGGTACGTTGTGTTTGTGGAAGAGTTGAATTATACTCCTGAAAAGTTGTCACTTCAAGCTGCAGTTCTTCAGGGTGTAATGAATGAATTTCAAACCGAGTGAGGTGGCGCAGGTATTAGCGCACTGGACTAGCATTCCGGAGGAGGACGGTTCGATGCGTTGGGCACTGTGTCTAGTCCGGCCGTCGATCGCATCGTGTCGCTCTTTTCAGTTCTGAGCTCACAGTGAGAACGTAAAGATGGCTAGAAATTAGCGTCTGCCGCCAAGTATGAGGGGCTGGCTCCTTACTGACAAACAATGCAACGGCAAACCAGGAGCCACTGACAATTACATATTACAAATGAATAAATGTGATACATATTACACAAAGAGTTCCAAGTCGTCTGAATGAACATGATAAGATATTTATTGTCCATGCATAAAATACTCGGAAGGTACGTTGTGTTTGTGGAAGAGTTGAATTATACTCCTGAAAAGTTGTCACTTCAAGCTGCAGTTCTTCAGGGTGTAATGAATGAATTTCAAACCGAGTGAGGTGGCGCAGGTATTAGCGCACTGGACTTGCATTCCGGAGGAGGACGGTTCGATGCGTTGGGCGCTGTGTCTAGTCCGGCCGTCGATCGCATCGTGTCGCTCTTTTCAGTTCTGAGCTCACAGTGAGAACGTAAAGATGGCTAGAAATTAGCGTCTGCCGCCAAGTATGAGGGGCTGGCTCCTTACTGACAAACAATGCAACGGCAAACCAGGAGCCACTGACAATTACATATTACAAATGAATAAATGTGATACATATTACACAAAGAGTTCCAAGTCGTCTGAATGAACATGATAAGATATTTATTGTCCACGCATAAAATACTCGGAAGGTACGTTGTGTTTGTGGAAGAGTTGAATTATACTCCTGAAAAGTTGTCACTTCAAGCTGCAGTTCTTCAGGGTGTAATGAATGAATTTCAAACCGAGTGAGGTGGCGCAGGTATTAGCGCACTGGACTAGCATTCCGGAGGAGGACGGTTCGATGCGTTGGGCACTGTGTCTAGTCCGGCCGTCGATCGCATCGTGTCGCTCTTTTCAGTTCTGAGCTCACAGTGAGAACGTAAAGATGGCTAGAAATTAGCGTCTGCCGCCAAGTATGAGGGGCTGGCTCCTTACTGACAAACAATGCAACGGCAAACCAGGAGCCACTGACAATTACATATTACAAATGAATAAATGTGATACATATTACACAAAGAGTTCCAAGTCGTCTGAATGAACATGATAAGATATTTATTGTCCACGCATAAAATACTCGGAAGGTACGTTGTGTTTGTGGAAGAGTTGAATTATACTCCTGAAAAGTTGTCACTTCAAGCTGCAGTTCTTCAGGGTGTAATGAATGAATTTCAAACCGAGTGAGGTGGCGCAGGTATTAGCGCACTGGACTAGCATTCCGGAGGAGGACGGTTCGATGCGTTGGGCACTGTGTCTAGTCCGGCCGTCGATCGCATCGTGTCGCTCTTTTCAGTTCTGAGCTCACAGTGAGAACGTAAAGATGGCTAGAAATTAGCGTCTGCCGCCAAGTATGAGGGGCTGGCTCCTTACTGACAAACAATGCAACGGCAAACCAGGAGCCACTGACAATTACATATTACAAATGAATAAATGTGATACATATTACACAAAGAGTTCCAAGTCGTCTGAATGAACATGATAAGATATTTATTGTCCATGCATAAAATACTCGGAAGGTACGTTGTGTTTGTGGAAGAGTTGAATTATACTCCTGAAAAGTTGTCACTTCAAGCTGCAGTTCTTCAGGGTGTAATGAATGAATTTCAAACCGAGTGAGGTGGCGCAGGTATTAGCGCACTGGACTTGCATTCCGGAGGAGGACGGTTCGATGCGTTGGGCGCTGTGTCTAGTCCGGCCGTCGATCGCATCGTGTCGCTCTTTTCAGTTCTGAGCTCACAGTGAGAACGTAAAGATGGCTAGAAATTAGCGTCTGCCGCCAAGTATGAGGGGCTGGCTCCTTACTGACAAACAATGCAACGGCAAACCAGGAGCCACTGACAATTACATATTACAAATGAATAAATGTGATACATATTACACAAAGAGTTCCAAGTCGTCTGAATTGAC
Organism: Schistocerca nitens; assembly: GCF_023898315.1. Taxonomy (NCBI): domain Eukaryota; kingdom Metazoa; phylum Arthropoda; class Insecta; order Orthoptera; family Acrididae; genus Schistocerca; species Schistocerca nitens. The sequence continues at coordinate 782,779,908 of NC_064614.1, read as the reverse complement.
ATGATAAGATATTTATTGTCCACGCATAAAATACTCGGAAGGTACGTTGTGTTTGTGGAAGAGTTGAATTATACTCCTGAAAAGTTGTCACTTCAAGCTGCAGTTCTTCAGGGTGTAATGAATGAATTTCAAACCGAGTGAGGTGGCGCAGGTATTAGCGCACTGGACTAGCATTCCGGAGGAGGACGGTTCGATGCGTTGGGCACTGTGTCTAGTCCGGCCGTCGATCGCATCGTGTCGCTCTTTTCAGTTCTGAGCTCACAGTGAGAACGTAAAGATGGCTAGAAATTAGCGTCTGCCGCCAAGTATGAGGGGCTGGCTCCTTACTGACAAACAATGCAACGGCAAACCAGGAGCCACTGACAATTACATATTACAAATGAATAAATGTGATACATATTACACAAAGAGTTCCAAGTCGTCTGAATGAACATGATAAGATATTTATTGTCCACGCATAAAATACTCGGAAGGTACGTTGTGTTTGTGGAAGAGTTGAATTATACTCCTGAAAAGTTGTCACTTCAAGCTGCAGTTCTTCAGGGTGTAATGAATGAATTTCAAACCGAGTGAGGTGGCGCAGGTATTAGCGCACTGGACTAGCATTCCGGAGGAGGACGGTTCGATGCGTTGGGCACTGTGTCTAGTCCGGCCGTCGATCGCATCGTGTCGCTCTTTTCAGTTCTGAGCTCACAGTGAGAACGTAAAGATGGCTAGAAATTAGCGTCTGCCGCCAAGTATGAGGGGCTGGCTCCTTACTGACAAACAATGCAACGGCAAACCAGGAGCCACTGACAATTACATATTACAAATGAATAAATGTGATACATATTACACAAAGAGTTCCAAGTCGTCTGAATGAACATGATAAGATATTTATTGTCCATGCATAAAATACTCGGAAGGTACGTTGTGTTTGTGGAAGAGTTGAATTATACTCCTGAAAAGTTGTCACTTCAAGCTGCAGTTCTTCAGGGTGTAATGAATGAATTTCAAACCGAGTGAGGTGGCGCAGGTATTAGCGCACTGGACTTGCATTCCGGAGGAGGACGGTTCGATGCGTTGGGCGCTGTGTCTAGTCCGGCCGTCGATCGCATCGTGTCGCTCTTTTCAGTTCTGAGCTCACAGTGAGAACGTAAAGATGGCTAGAAATTAGCGTCTGCCGCCAAGTATGAGGGGCTGGCTCCTTACTGACAAACAATGCAACGGCAAACCAGGAGCCACTGACAATTACATATTACAAATGAATAAATGTGATACATATTACACAAAGAGTTCCAAGTCGTCTGAATTGACATGATAAGATATTTATTGTCCACGCATAAAATACTCGGAAGGTACGTTGTGTTTGTGGAAGAGTTGAATTATACTCCTGAAAAGTTGTCACTTCAAGCTGCAGTTCTTCAGGGTGTAATGAATGAATTTCAAACCGAGTGAGGTGGCGCAGGTATTAGCGCACTGGACTAGCATTCCGGAGGAGGACGGTTCGATGCGTTGGGCACTGTGTCTAGTCCGGCCGTCGATCGCATCGTGTCGCTCTTTTCAGTTCTGAGCTCACAGTGAGAACGTAAAGATGGCTAGAAATTAGCGTCTGCCGCCAAGTATGAGGGGCTGGCTCCTTACTGACAAACAATGCAACGGAAAACCAGGAGCCACTGACAATTACATATTACAAATGAATAAATGTGATACATATTACACAAAGAGTTCCAAGTCGTCTGAATGAACATGATAAGATATTTATTGTCCACGCATAAAATACTCGGAAGGTACGTTGTGTTTGTGGAAGAGTTGAATTATACTCCTGAAAAGTTGTCACTTCAAGCTGCAGTTCTTCAGGGTGTAATGAATGAATTTCAAACCGAGTGAGGTGGCGCAGGTATTAGCGCACTGGACTAGCATTCCGGAGGAGGACGGTTCGATGCGTTGGGCACTGTGTCTAGTCCGGCCGTCGATCGCATCGTGTCGCTCTTTTCAGTTCTGAGCTCACAGTGAGAACGTAAAGATGGCTAGAAATTAGCGTCTGCCGCCAAGTATGAGGGGCTGGCTCCTTACTGACAAACAATGCAACGGCAAACCAGGAGCCACTGACAATTACATATTACAAATGAATAAATGTGATACATATTACACAAAGAGTTCCAAGTCGTCTGAATTGACATGATAAGATATTTATTGTCCACGCATAAAATACTCGGAAGGTACGTTGTGTTTGTGGAAGAGTTGAATTATACTCCTGAAAAGTTGTCACTTCAAGCTGCAGTTCTTCAGGGTGTAATGAATGAATTTCAAACCGAGTGAGGTGGCGCAGGTATTAGCGCACTGGACTAGCATTCCGGAGGAGGACGGTTCGATGCGTTGGGCACTGTGTCTAGTCCGGCCGTCGATCGCATCGTGTCGCTCTTTTCAGTTCTGAGCTCACAGTGAGAACGTAAAGATGGCTAGAAATTAGCGTCTGCCGCCAAGTATGAGGGGCTGGCTCCTTACTGACAAACAATGCAACGGAAAACCAGGAGCCACTGACAATTACATATTACAAATGAATAAATGTGATACATATTACACAAAGAGTTCCAAGTCGTCTGAATGAACATGATAAGATATTTATTGTCCACGCATAAAATACTCGGAAGGTACGTTGTGTTTGTGGAAGAGTTGAATTATACTCCTGAAAAGTTGTCACTTCAAGCTGCAGTTCTTCAGGGTGTAATGAATGAATTTCAAACCGAGTGAGGTGGCGCAGGTATTAGCGCACTGGACTAGCATTCCGGAGGAGGACGGTTCGATGCGTTGGGCACTGTGTCTAGTCCGGCCGTCGATCGCATCGTGTCGCTCTTTTCAGTTCTGAGCTCACAGTGAGAACGTAAAGATGGCTAGAAATTAGCGTCTGCCGCCAAGTATGAGGGGCTGGCTCCTTACTGACAAACAATGCAACGGCAAACCAGGAGCCACTGACAATTACATATTACAAATGAATAAATGTGATACATATTACACAAAGAGTTCCAAGTCGTCTGAATTGACATGATAAGATATTTATTGTCCACGCATAAAATACTCGGAAGGTACGTTGTGTTTGTGGAAGAGTTGAATTATACTCCTGAAAAGTTGTCACTTCAAGCTGCAGTTCTTCAGGGTGTAATGAATGAATTTCAAACCGAGTGAGGTGGCGCAGGTATTAGCGCACTGGACTAGCATTCCGGAGGAGGACGGTTCGATGCGTTGGGCACTGTGTCTAGTCCGGCCGTCGATCGCATCGTGTCGCTCTTTTCAGTTCTGAGCTCACAGTGAGAACGTAAAGATGGCTAGAAATTAGCGTCTGCCGCCAAGTATGAGGGGCTGGCTCCTTACTGACAAACAATGCAACGGCAAACCAGGAGCCACTGACAATTACATATTACAAATGAATAAATGTGATACATATTACACAAAGAGTTCCAAGTCGTCTGAATGAACATGATAAGATATTTATTGTCCACGCATAAAATACTCGGAAGGTACGTTGTGTTTGTGGAAGAGTTGAATTATACTCCTGAAAAGTTGTCACTTCAAGCTGCAGTTCTTCAGGGTGTAATGAATGAATTTCAAACCGAGTGAGGTGGCGCAGGTATTAGCGCACTGGACTAGCATTCCGGAGGAGGACGGTTCGATGCGTTGGGCACTGTGTCTAGTCCGGCCGTCGATCGCATCGTGTCGCTCTTTTCAGTTCTGAGCTCACAGTGAGAACGTAAAGATGGCTAGAAATTAGCGTCTGCCGCCAAGTATGAGGGGCTGGCTCCTTACTGACAAACAATGCAACGGCAAACCAGGAGCCACTGACAATTACATATTACAAATGAATAAATGTGATACATATTACACAAAGAGTTCCAAGTCGTCTGAATGAACATGATAAGATATTTATTGTCCACGCATAAAATACTCGGAAGGTACGTTGTGTTTGTGGAAGAGTTGAATTATACTCCTGAAAAGTTGTCACTTCAAGCTGCAGTTCTTCAGGGTGTAATGAATGAATTTCAAACCGAGTGAGGTGGCGCAGGTATTAGCGCACTGGACTAGCATTCCGGAGGAGGACGGTTCGATGCGTTGGGCACTGTGTCTAGTCCGGCCGTCGATCGCATCGTGTCGCTCTTTTCAGTTCTGAGCTCACAGTGAGAACGTAAAGATGGCTAGAAATTAGCGTCTGCCGCCAAGTATGAGGGGCTGGCTCCTTACTGACAAACAATGCAACGGCAAACCAGGAGCCACTGACAATTACATATTACAAATGAATAAATGTGATACATATTACACAAAGAGTTCCAAGTCGTCTGAATGAACATGATAAGATATTTATTGTCCACGCATAAAATACTCGGAAGGTACGTTGTGTTTGTGGAAGAGTTGAATTATACTCCTGAAAAGTTGTCACTTCAAGCTGCAGTTCTTCAGGGTGTAATGAATGAATTTCAAACCGAGTGAGGTGGCGCAGGTATTAGCGCACTGGACTAGCATTCCGGAGGAGGACGGTTCGATGCGTTGGGCACTGTGTCTAGTCCGGCCGTCGATCGCATCGTGTCGCTCTTTTCAGTTCTGAGCTCACAGTGAGAACGTAAAGATGGCTAGAAATTAGCGTCTGCCGCCAAGTATGAGGGGCTGGCTCCTTACTGACAAACAATGCAACGGCAAACCAGGAGCCACTGACAATTACATATTACAAATGAATAAATGTGATACATATTACACAAAGAGTTCCAAGTCGTCTGAATGAACATGATAAGATATTTATTGTCCACGCATAAAATACTCGGAAGGTACGTTGTGTTTGTGGAAGAGTTGAATTATACTCCTGAAAAGTTGTCACTTCAAGCTGCAGTTCTTCAGGGTGTAATGAATGAATTTCAAACCGAGTGAGGTGGCGCAGGTATTAGTGCACTGGACTTGCATTCCGGAGGAGGACGGTTCGATGCGTTGGGCGCTGTGTCTAGTCCGGCCGTCGATCGCATCGTGTCGCTCTTTTCAGTTCTGAGCTCACAGTGAGAACGTAAAGATGGCTAGAAATTAGCGTCTGCCGCCAAGTATGAGGGGCTGCCTCCTTACTGACAAACAATGCAACGGCAAACCAGGAGCCACTGACAATTACATATTACAAATGAATAAATGTGATACATATTACACAAAGAGTTCCAAGTCGTCTGAATGAACATGATAAGATATTTATTGTCCACGCATAAAATACTCGGAAGGTACGTTGTGTTTGTGGAAGAGTTGAATTATACTCCTGAAAAGTTGTCACTTCAAGCTGCAGTTCTTCAGGGTGTAATGAATGAATTTCAAACCGAGTGAGGTGGCGCAGGTATTAGCGCACTGGACTAGCATTCCGGAGGAGGACGGTTCGATGCGTTGGGCACTGTGTCTAGTCCGGCCGTCGATCGCATCGTGTCGCTCTTTTCAGTTCTGAGCTCACAGTGAGAACGTAAAGATGGCTAGAAATTAGCGTCTGCCGCCAAGTATGAGGGGCTGGCTCCTTACTGACAAACAATGCAACGGCAAACCAGGAGCCACTGACAATTACATATTACAAATGAATAAATGTGATACATATTACACAAAGAGTTCCAAGTCGTCTGAATTGACATGATAAGATATTTATTGTCCACGCATAAAATACTCGGAAGGTACGTTGTGTTTGTGGAAGAGTTGAATTATACTCCTGAAAAGTTGTCACTTCAAGCTGCAGTTCTTCAGGGTGTAATGAATGAATTTCAAACCGAGTGAGGTGGCGCAGGTATTAGCGCACTGGACTAGCATTCCGGAGGAGGACGGTTCGATGCGTTGGGCACTGTGTCTAGTCCGGCCGTCGATCGCATCGTGTCGCTCTTTTCAGTTCTGAGCTCACAGTGAGAACGTAAAGATGGCTAGAAATTAGCGTCTGCCGCCAAGTATGAGGGGCTGGCTCCTTACTGACAAACAATGCAACGGCAAACCAGGAGCCACTGACAATTACATATTACAAATGAATAAATGTGATACATATTACACAAAGAGTTCCAAGTCGTCTGAATTGACATGATAAGATATTTATTGTCCACGCATAAAATACTCGGAAGGTACGTTGTGTTTGTGGAAGAGTTGAATTATACTCCTGAAAAGTTGTCACTTCAAGCTGCAGTTCTTCAGGGTGTAATGAATGAATTTCAAACCGAGTGAGGTGGCGCAGGTATTAGCGCACTGGACTTGCATTCCGGAGGAGGACGGTTCGATGCGTTGGGCGCTGTGTCTAGTCCGGCCGTCGATCGCATCGTGTCGCTCTTTCCAGTTCTGAGCTCACAGTGAGAACGTAAAGATGGCTAGAAATTAGCGTCTGCCGCCAAGTATGAGGGGCTGGCTCCTTACTGACAAACAATGCAACGGCAAACCAGGAGCCACTGACAATTACATATTACAAATGAATAAATGTGATACATATTACACAAAGAGTTCCAAGTCGTCTGAATGAACATGATAAGATATTTATTGTCCACGCATAAAATACTCGGAAGGTACGTTGTGTTTGTGGAAGAGTTGAATTATACTCCTGAAAAGTTGTCACTTCAAGCTGCAGTTCTTCAGGGTGTAATGAATGAATTTCAAACCGAGTGAGGTGGCGCAGGTATTAGCGCACTGGACTAGCATTCCGGAGGAGGACGGTTCGATGCGTTGGGCACTGTGTCTAGTCCGGCCGTCGATCGCATCGTGTCGCTCTTTTCAGTTCTGAGCTCACAGTGAGAACGTAAAGATGGCTAGAAATTAGCGTCTGCCGCCAAGTATGAGGGGCTGGCTCCTTACTGACAAACAATGCAACGGCAAACCAGGAGCCACTGACAATTACATATTACAAATGAATAAATGTGATACATATTACACAAAGAGTTCCAAGTCGTCTGAATGAACATGATAAGATATTTATTGTCCACGCATAAAATACTCGGAAGGTACGTTGTGTTTGTGGAAGAGTTGAATTATACTCCTGAAAAGTTGTCACTTCAAGCTGCAGTTCTTCAGGGTGTAATGAATGAATTTCAAACCGAGTGAGGTGGCGCAGGTATTAGCGCACTGGACTAGCATTCCGGAGGAGGACGGTTCGATGCGTTGGGCACTGTGTCTAGTCCGGCCGTCGATCGCATCGTGTCGCTCTTTTCAGTTCTGAGCTCACAGTGAGAACGTAAAGATGGCTAGAAATTAGCGTCTGCCGCCAAGTATGAGGGGCTGGCTCCTTACTGACAAACAATGCAACGGCAAACCAGGAGCCACTGACAATTACATATTACAAATGAATAAATGTGATACATATTACACAAAGAGTTCCAAGTCGTCTGAATGAACATGATAAGATATTTATTGTCCATGCATAAAATACTCGGAAGGTACGTTGTGTTTGTGGAAGAGTTGAATTATACTCCTGAAAAGTTGTCACTTCAAGCTGCAGTTCTTCAGGGTGTAATGAATGAATTTCAAACCGAGTGAGGTGGCGCAGGTATTAGCGCACTGGACTTGCATTCCGGAGGAGGACGGTTCGATGCGTTGGGCGCTGTGTCTAGTCCGGCCGTCGATCGCATCGTGTCGCTCTTTTCAGTTCTGAGCTCACAGTGAGAACGTAAAGATGGCTAGAAATTAGCGTCTGCCGCCAAGTATGAGGGGCTGGCTCCTTACTGACAAACAATGCAACGGCAAACCAGGAGCCACTGACAATTACATATTACAAATGAATAAATGTGATACATATTACACAAAGAGTTCCAAGTCGTCTGAATTGACATGATAAGATATTTATTGTCCACGCATAAAATACTCGGAAGGTACGTTGTGTTTGTGGAAGAGTTGAATTATACTCCTGAAAAGTTGTCACTTCAAGCTGCAGTTCTTCAGGGTGTAATGAATGAATTTCAAACCGAGTGAGGTGGCGCAGGTATTAGCGCACTGGACTAGCATTCCGGAGGAGGACGGTTCGATGCGTTGGGCACTGTGTCTAGTCCGGCCGTCGATCGCATCGTGTCGCTCTTTTCAGTTCTGAGCTCACAGTGAGAACGTAAAGATGGCTAGAAATTAGCGTCTGCCGCCAAGTATGAGGGGCTGGCTCCTTACTGACAAACAATGCAACGGCAAACCAGGAGCCACTGACAATTACATATTACAAATGAATAAATGTGATACATATTACACAAAGAGTTCCAAGTCGTCTGAATGAACATGATAAGATATTTATTGTCCACGCATAAAATACTCGGAAGGTACGTTGTGTTTGTGGAAGAGTTGAATTATACTCCTGAAAAGTTGTCACTTCAAGCTGCAGTTCTTCAGGGTGTAATGAATGAATTTCAAACCGAGTGAGGTGGCGCAGGTATTAGCGCACTGGACTAGCATTCCGGAGGAGGACGGTTCGATGCGTTGGGCACTGTGTCTAGTCCGGCCGTCGATCGCATCGTGTCGCTCTTTTCAGTTCTGAGCTCACAGTGAGAACGTAAAGATGGCTAGAAATTAGCGTCTGCCGCCAAGTATGAGGGGCTGGCTCCTTACTGACAAACAATGCAACGGCAAACCAGGAGCCACTGACAATTACATATTACAAATGAATAAATGTGATACATATTACACAAAGAGTTCCAAGTCGTCTGAATGAACATGATAAGATATTTATTGTCCATGCATAAAATACTCGGAAGGTACGTTGTGTTTGTGGAAGAGTTGAATTATACTCCTGAAAAGTTGTCACTTCAAGCTGCAGTTCTTCAGGGTGTAATGAATGAATTTCAAACCGAGTGAGGTGGCGCAGGTATTAGCGCACTGGACTTGCATTCCGGAGGAGGACGGTTCGATGCGTTGGGCGCTGTGTCTAGTCCGGCCGTCGATCGCATCGTGTCGCTCTTTTCAGTTCTGAGCTCACAGTGAGAACGTAAAGATGGCTAGAAATTAGCGTCTGCCGCCAAGTATGAGGGGCTGGCTCCTTACTGACAAACAATGCAACGGCAAACCAGGAGCCACTGACAATTACATATTACAAATGAATAAATGTGATACATATTACACAAAGAGTTCCAAGTCGTCTGAATTGACATGATAAGATATTTATTGTCCACGCATAAAATACTCGGAAGGTACGTTGTGTTTGTGGAAGAGTTGAATTATACTCCTGAAAAGTTGTCACTTCAAGCTGCAGTTCTTCAGGGTGTAATGAATGAATTTCAAACCGAGTGAGGTGGCGCAGGTATTAGCGCACTGGACTAGCATTCCGGAGGAGGACGGTTCGATGCGTTGGGCACTGTGTCTAGTCCGGCCGTCGATCGCATCGTGTCGCTCTTTTCAGTTCTGAGCTCACAGTGAGAACGTAAAGATGGCTAGAAATTAGCGTCTGCCGCCAAGTATGAGGGGCTGGCTCCTTACTGACAAACAATGCAACGGAAAACCAGGAGCCACTGACAATTACATATTACAAATGAATAAATGTGATACATATTACACAAAGAGTTCCAAGTCGTCTGAATGAACATGATAAGATATTTATTGTCCACGCATAAAATACTCGGAAGGTACGTTGTGTTTGTGGAAGAGTTGAATTATACTCCTGAAAAGTTGTCACTTCAAGCTGCAGTTCTTCAGGGTGTAATGAATGAATTTCAAACCGAGTGAGGTGGCGCAGGTATTAGCGCACTGGACTAGCATTCCGGAGGAGGACGGTTCGATGCGTTGGGCACTGTGTCTAGTCCGGCCGTCGATCGCATCGTGTCGCTCTTTTCAGTTCTGAGCTCACAGTGAGAACGTAAAGATGGCTAGAAATTAGCGTCTGCCGCCAAGTATGAGGGGCTGGCTCCTTACTGACAAACAATGCAACGGCAAACCAGGAGCCACTGACAATTACATATTACAAATGAATAAATGTGATACATATTACACAAAGAGTTCCAAGTCGTCTGAATTGACATGATAAGATATTTATTGTCCACGCATAAAATACTCGGAAGGTACGTTGTGTTTGTGGAAGAGTTGAATTATACTCCTGAAAAGTTGTCACTTCAAGCTGCAGTTCTTCAGGGTGTAATGAATGAATTTCAAACCGAGTGAGGTGGCGCAGGTATTAGCGCACTGGACTAGCATTCCGGAGGAGGACGGTTCGATGCGTTGGGCACTGTGTCTAGTCCGGCCGTCGATCGCATCGTGTCGCTCTTTTCAGTTCTGAGCTCACAGTGAGAACGTAAAGATGGCTAGAAATTAGCGTCTGCCGCCAAGTATGAGGGGCTGGCTCCTTACTGACAAACAATGCAACGGAAAACCAGGAGCCACTGACAATTACATATTACAAATGAATAAATGTGATACATATTACACAAAGAGTTCCAAGTCGTCTGAATGAACATGATAAGATATTTATTGTCCACGCATAAAATACTCGGAAGGTACGTTGTGTTTGTGGAAGAGTTGAATTATACTCCTGAAAAGTTGTCACTTCAAGCTGCAGTTCTTCAGGGTGTAATGAATGAATTTCAAACCGAGTGAGGTGGCGCAGGTATTAGCGCACTGGACTAGCATTCCGGAGGAGGACGGTTCGATGCGTTGGGCACTGTGTCTAGTCCGGCCGTCGATCGCATCGTGTCGCTCTTTTCAGTTCTGAGCTCACAGTGAGAACGTAAAGATGGCTAGAAATTAGCGTCTGCCGCCAAGTATGAGGGGCTGGCTCCTTACTGACAAACAATGCAACGGCAAACCAGGAGCCACTGACAATTACATATTACAAATGAATAAATGTGATACATATTACACAAAGAGTTCCAAGTCGTCTGAATTGACATGATAAGATATTTATTGTCCACGCATAAAATACTCGGAAGGTACGTTGTGTTTGTGGAAGAGTTGAATTATACTCCTGAAAAGTTGTCACTTCAAGCTGCAGTTCTTCAGGGTGTAATGAATGAATTTCAAACCGAGTGAGGTGGCGCAGGTATTAGCGCACTGGACTAGCATTCCGGAGGAGGACGGTTCGATGCGTTGGGCACTGTGTCTAGTCCGGCCGTCGATCGCATCGTGTCGCTCTTTTCAGTTCTGAGCTCACAGTGAGAACGTAAAGATGGCTAGAAATTAGCGTCTGCCGCCAAGTATGAGGGGCTGGCTCCTTACTGACAAACAATGCAACGGCAAACCAGGAGCCACTGACAATTACATATTACAAATGAATAAATGTGATACATATTACACAAAGAGTTCCAAGTCGTCTGAATGAACATGATAAGATATTTATTGTCCACGCATAAAATACTCGGAAGGTACGTTGTGTTTGTGGAAGAGTTGAATTATACTTCTGAAAAGTTGTCACTTCAAGCTGCAGTTCTTCAGGGTGTAATGAATGAATTTCAAACCGAGTGAGGTGGCGCAGGTATTAGCGCACTGGACTTGCATTCCGGAGGAGGACGGTTCGATGCGTTGGGCGCTGTGTCTAGTCCGGCCGTCGATCGCATCGTGTCGCTCTTTTCAGTTCTGAGCTCACAGTGAGAACGTAAAGATGGCTAGAAATTAGCGTCTGCCGCCAAGTATGAGGGGCTGGCTCCTTACTGACAAACAATGCAACGGCAAACCAGGAGCCACTGACAATTACATATTACAAATGAATAAATGTGATACATATTACACAAAGAGTTCCAAGTCGTCTGAATGAACATGATAAGATATTTATTGTCCACGCATAAAATACTCGGAAGGTACGTTGTGTTTGTGGAAGAGTTGAATTATACTCCTGAAAAGTTGTCACTTCAAGCTGCAGTTCTTCAGGGTGTAATGAATGAATTTCAAACCGAGTGAGGTGGCGCAGGTATTAGCGCACTGGACTAGCATTCCGGAGGAGGACGGTTCGATGCGTTGGGCACTGTGTCTAGTCCGGCCGTCGATCGCATCGTGTCGCTCTTTTCAGTTCTGAGCTCACAGTGAGAACGTAAAGATGGCTAGAAATTAGCGTCTGCCGCCAAGTATGAGGGGCTGGCTCCTTACTGACAAACAATGCAACGGCAAACCAGGAGCCACTGACAATTACATATTACAAATGAATAAATGTGATACATATTACACAAAGAGTTCCAAGTCGTCTGAATGAACATGATAAGATATTTATTGTCCACGCATAAAATACTCGGAAGGTACGTTGTGTTTGTGGAAGAGTTGAATTATACTCCTGAAAAGTTGTCACTTCAAGCTGCAGTTCTTCAGGGTGTAATGAATGAATTTCAAACCGAGTGAGGTGGCGCAGGTATTAGCGCACTGGACTAGCATTCCGGAGGAGGACGGTTCGATGCGTTGGGCACTGTGTCTAGTCCGGCCGTCGATCGCATCGTGTCGCTCTTTTCAGTTCTGAGCTCACAGTGAGAACGTAAAGATGGCTAGAAATTAGCGTCTGCCGCCAAGTATGAGGGGCTGGCTCCTTACTGACAAACAATGCAACGGCAAACCAGGAGCCACTGACAATTACATATTACAAATGAATAAATGTGATACATATTACACAAAGAGTTCCAAGTCGTCTGAATGAACATGATAAGATATTTATTGTCCACGCATAAAATACTCGGAAGGTACGTTGTGTTTGTGGAAGAGTTGAATTATACTCCTGAAAAGTTGTCACTTCAAGCTGCAGTTCTTCAGGGTGTAATGAATGAATTTCAAACCGAGTGAGGTGGCGCAGGTATTAGTGCACTGGACTTGCATTCCGGAGGAGGACGGTTCGATGCGTTGGGCGCTGTGTCTAGTCCGGCCGTCGATCGCATCGTGTCGCTCTTTTCAGTTCTGAGCTCACAGTGAGAACGTAAAGATGGCTAGAAATTAGCGTCTGCCGCCAAGTATGAGGGGCTGCCTCCTTACTGACAAACAATGCAACGGCAAACCAGGAGCCACTGACAATTACATATTACAAATGAATAAATGTGATACATATTACACAAAGAGTTCCAAGTCGTCTGAATGAACATGATAAGATATTTATTGTCCACGCATAAAATACTCGGAAGGTACGTTGTGTTTGTGGAAGAGTTGAATTATACTCCTGAAAAGTTGTCACTTCAAGCTGCAGTTCTTCAGGGTGTAATGAATGAATTTCAAACCGAGTGAGGTGGCGCAGGTATTAGCGCACTGGACTAGCATTCCGGAGGAGGACGGTTCGATGCGTTGGGCACTGTGTCTAGTCCGGCCGTCGATCGCATCGTGTCGCTCTTTTCAGTTCTGAGCTCACAGTGAGAACGTAAAGATGGCTAGAAATTAGCGTCTGCCGCCAAGTATGAGGGGCTGGCTCCTTACTGACAAACAATGCAACGGCAAACCAGGAGCCACTGACAATTACATATTACAAATGAATAAATGTGATACATATTACACAAAGAGTTCCAAGTCGTCTGAATTGACATGATAAGATATTTATTGTCCACGCATAAAATACTCGGAAGGTACGTTGTGTTTGTGGAAGAGTTGAATTATACTCCTGAAAAGTTGTCACTTCAAGCTGCAGTTCTTCAGGGTGTAATGAATGAATTTCAAACCGAGTGAGGTGGCGCAGGTATTAGCGCACTGGACTAGCATTCCGGAGGAGGACGGTTCGATGCGTTGGGCACTGTGTCTAGTCCGGCCGTCGATCGCATCGTGTCGCTCTTTTCAGTTCTGAGCTCACAGTGAGAACGTAAAGATGGCTAGAAATTAGCGTCTGCCGCCAAGTATGAGGGGCTGGCTCCTTACTGACAAACAATGCAACGGCAAACCAGGAGCCACTGACAATTACATATTACAAATGAATAAATGTGATACATATTACACAAAGAGTTCCAAGTCGTCTGAATTGACATGATAAGATATTTATTGTCCACGCATAAAATACTCGGAAGGTACGTTGTGTTTGTGGAAGAGTTGAATTATACTCCTGAAAAGTTGTCACTTCAAGCTGCAGTTCTTCAGGGTGTAATGAATGAATTTCAAACCGAGTGAGGTGGCGCAGGTATTAGCGCACTGGACTTGCATTCCGGAGGAGGACGGTTCGATGCGTTGGGCGCTGTGTCTAGTCCGGCCGTCGATCGCATCGTGTCGCTCTTTCCAGTTCTGAGCTCACAGTGAGAACGTAAAGATGGCTAGAAATTAGCGTCTGCCGCCAAGTATGAGGGGCTGGCTCCTTACTGACAAACAATGCAACGGCAAACCAGGAGCCACTGACAATTACATATTACAAATGAATAAATGTGATACATATTACACAAAGAGTTCCAAGTCGTCTGAATGAACATGATAAGATATTTATTGTCCACGCATAAAATACTCGGAAGGTACGTTGTGTTTGTGGAAGAGTTGAATTATACTCCTGAAAAGTTGTCACTTCAAGCTGCAGTTCTTCAGGGTGTAATGAATGAATTTCAAACCGAGTGAGGTGGCGCAGGTATTAGCGCACTGGACTAGCATTCCGGAGGAGGACGGTTCGATGCGTTGGGCACTGTGTCTAGTCCGGCCGTCGATCGCATCGTGTCGCTCTTTTCAGTTCTGAGCTCACAGTGAGAACGTAAAGATGGCTAGAAATTAGCGTCTGCCGCCAAGTATGAGGGGCTGGCTCCTTACTGACAAACAATGCAACGGCAAACCAGGAGCCACTGACAATTACATATTACAAATGAATAAATGTGATACATATTACACAAAGAGTTCCAAGTCGTCTGAATGAACATGATAAGATATTTATTGTCCACGCATAAAATACTCGGAAGGTACGTTGTGTTTGTGGAAGAGTTGAATTATACTCCTGAAAAGTTGTCACTTCAAGCTGCAGTTCTTCAGGGTGTAATGAATGAATTTCAAACCGAGTGAGGTGGCGCAGGTATTAGCGCACTGGACTAGCATTCCGGAGGAGGACGGTTCGATGCGTTGGGCACTGTGTCTAGTCCGGCCGTCGATCGCATCGTGTCGCTCTTTTCAGTTCTGAGCTCACAGTGAGAACGTAAAGATGGCTAGAAATTAGCGTCTGCCGCCAAGTATGAGGGGCTGGCTCCTTACTGACAAACAATGCAACGGCAAACCAGGAGCCACTGACAATTACATATTACAAATGAATAAATGTGATACATATTACACAAAGAGTTCCAAGTCGTCTGAATGAACATGATAAGATATTTATTGTCCACGCATAAAATACTCGGAAGGTACGTTGTGTTTGTGGAAGAGTTGAATTATACTCCTGAAAAGTTGTCACTTCAAGCTGCAGTTCTTCAGGGTGTAATGAATGAATTTCAAACCGAGTGAGGTGGCGCAGGTATTAGCGCACTGGACTAGCATTCCGGAGGAGGACGGTTCGATGCGTTGGGCACTGTGTCTAGTCCGGCCGTCGATCGCATCGTGTCGCTCTTTTCAGTTCTGAGCTCACAGTGAGAACGTAAAGATGGCTAGAAATTAGCGTCTGCCGCCAAGTATGAGGGGCTGGCTCCTTACTGACAAACAATGCAACGGCAAACCAGGAGCCACTGACAATTACATATTACAAATGAATAAATGTGATACATATTACACAAAGAGTTCCAAGTCGTCTGAATGAACATGATAAGATATTTATTGTCCACGCATAAAATACTCGGAAGGTACGTTGTGTTTGTGGAAGAGTTGAATTATACTCCTGAAAAGTTGTCACTTCAAGCTGCAGTTCTTCAGGGTGTAATGAATGAATTTCAAACCGAGTGAGGTGGCGCAGGTATTAGCGCACTGGACTAGCATTCCGGAGGAGGACGGTTCGATGCGTTGGGCACTGTGTCTAGTCCGGCCGTCGATCGCATCGTGTCGCTCTTTTCAGTTCTGAGCTCACAGTGAGAACGTAAAGATGGCTAGAAATTAGCGTCTGCCGCCAAGTATGAGGGGCTGGCTCCTTACTGACAAACAATGCAACGGCAAACCAGGAGCCACTGACAATTACATATTACAAATGAATAAATGTGATACATATTACACAAAGAGTTCCAAGTCGTCTGAATGAACATGATAAGATATTTATTGTCCACGCATAAAATACTCGGAAGGTACGTTGTGTTTGTGGAAGAGTTGAATTATACTCCTGAAAAGTTGTCACTTCAAGCTGCAGTTCTTCAGGGTGTAATGAATGAATTTCAAACCGAGTGAGGTGGCGCAGGTATTAGCGCACTGGACTAGCATTCCGGAGGAGGACGGTTCGATGCGTTGGGCACTGTGTCTAGTCCGGCCGTCGATCGCATCGTGTCGCTCTTTTCAGTTCTGAGCTCACAGTGAGAACGTAAAGATGGCTAGAAATTAGCGTCTGCCGCCAAGTATGAGGGGCTGGCTCCTTACTGACAAACAATGCAACGGCAAACCAGGAGCCACTGACAATTACATATTACAAATGAATAAATGTGATACATATTACACAAAGAGTTCCAAGTCGTCTGAATGAACATGATAAGATATTTATTGTCCACGCATAAAATACTCGGAAGGTACGTTGTGTTTGTGGAAGAGTTGAATTATACTCCTGAAAAGTTGTCACTTCAAGCTGCAGTTCTTCAGGGTGTAATGAATGAATTTCAAACCGAGTGAGGTGGCGCAGGTATTAGCGCACTGGACTAGCATTCCGGAGGAGGACGGTTCGATGCGTTGGGCACTGTGTCTAGTCCGGCCGTCGATCGCATCGTGTCGCTCTTTTCAGTTCTGAGCTCACAGTGAGAACGTAAAGATGGCTAGAAATTAGCGTCTGCCGCCAAGTATGAGGGGCTGGCTCCTTACTGACAAACAATGCAACGGCAAACCAGGAGCCACTGACAATTACATATTACAAATGAATAAATGTGATACATATTACACAAAGAGTTCCAAGTCGTCTGAATGAACATGATAAGATATTTATTGTCCACGCATAAAATACTCGGAAGGTACGTTGTGTTTGTGGAAGAGTTGAATTATACTCCTGAAAAGTTGTCACTTCAAGCTGCAGTTCTTCAGGGTGTAATGAATGAATTTCAAACCGAGTGAGGTGGCGCAGGTATTAGCGCACTGGACTAGCATTCCGGAGGAGGACGGTTCGATGCGTTGGGCACTGTGTCTAGTCCGGCCGTCGATCGCATCGTGTCGCTCTTTTCAGTTCTGAGCTCACAGTGAGAACGTAAAGATGGCTAGAAATTAGCGTCTGCCGCCAAGTATGAGGGGCTGGCTCCTTACTGACAAACAATGCAACGGCAAACCAGGAGCCACTGACAATTACATATTACAAATGAATAAATGTGATACATATTACACAAAGAGTTCCAAGTCGTCTGAATGAACATGATAAGATATTTATTGTCCACGCATAAAATACTCGGAAGGTACGTTGTGTTTGTGGAAGAGTTGAATTATACTCCTGAAAAGTTGTCACTTCAAGCTGCAGTTCTTCAGGGTGTAATGAATGAATTTCAAACCGAGTGAGGTGGCGCAGGTATTAGCGCACTGGACTAGCATTCCGGAGGAGGACGGTTCGATGCGTTGGGCGCTGTGTCTAGTCCGGCCGTCGATCGCATCGTGTCGCTCTTTTCAGTTCTGAGCTCACAGTGAGAACGTAAAGATATCTAGAAATTAGCGTCTGCCGCCAAGTATGAGGGGCTGGCTCCTTACTGACAAACAATGCAACGGCAAACCAGGAGCCACTGACAATTACATATTACAAATGAATAAATGTGATACATATTACACAAAGAGTTCCAAGTCGTCTGAATGAACATGATAAGATATTTATTGTCCACGCATAAAATACTCGGAAGGTACGTTGTGTTTGTGGAAGAGTTGAATTATACTCCTGAAAAGTTGTCACTTCAAGCTGCAGTTCTTCAGGGTGTAATGAATGAATTTCAAACCGAGTGAGGTGGCGCAGGTATTAGCGCACTGGACTAGCATTCCGGAGGAGGACGGTTCGATGCGTTGGGCACTGTGTCTAGTCCGGCCGTCGATCGCATCGTGTCGCTCTTTTCAGTTCTGAGCTCACAGTGAGAACGTAAAGATGGCTAGAAATTAGCGTCTGCCGCCAAGTATGAGGGGCTGGCTCCTTACTGACAAACAATGCAACGGCAAACCAGGAGCCACTGACAATTACATATTACAAATGAATAAATGTGATACATATTACACAAAGAGTTCCAAGTCGTCTGAATGAACATGATAAGATATTTATTGTCCACGCATAAAATACTCGGAAGGTACGTTGTGTTTGTGGAAGAGTTGAATTATACTCCTGAAAAGTTGTCACTTCAAGCTGCAGTTCTTCAGGGTGTAATGAATGAATTTCAAACCGAGTGAGGTGGCGCCGGTATTAGCGCACTGGACTTGCATTCCGGAGGAGGACGGTTCGATGCGTTGGGCACTGTGTCTAGTCCGGCCGTCGATCGCATCGTGTCGCTCTTTTCAGTTCTGAGCTCACAGTGAGAACGTAAAGATGGCTAGAAATTAGCGTCTGCCGCCAAGTATGAGGGGCTGGCTCCTTACTGACAAACAATGCAACGGCAAACCAGGAGCCACTGACAATTACATATTACAAATGAATAAATGTGATACATATTACACAAAGAGTTCCAAGTCGTCTGAATGAACATGATAAGATATTTATTGTCCACGCATAAAATACTCGGAAGGTACGTTGTGTTTGTGGAAGAGTTGAATTATACTCCTGAAAAGTTGTCACTTCAAGCTGCAGTTCTTCAGGGTGTAATGAATGAATTTCAAACCGAGTGAGGTGGCGCAGGTATTAGCGCACTGGACTTGCATTCCGGAGGAGGACGGTTCGATGCGTTGGGCGCTGTGTCTAGTCCGGCCGTCGATCGCATCGTGTCGCTCTTTTCAGTTCTGAGCTCACAGTGAGAACGTAAAGATGGCTAGAAATTAGCGTCTGCCGCCAAGTATGAGGGGCTGGCTCCTTACTGACAAACAATGCAACGGCAAACCAGGAGCCACTGACAATTACATATTACAAATGAATAAATGTGATACATATTACACAAAGAGTTCCAAGTCGTCTGAATGAACATGATAAGATATTTATTGTCCACGCATAAAATACTCGGAAGGTACGTTGTGTTTGTGGAAGAGTTGAATTATACTCCTGAAAAGTTGTCACTTCAAGCTGCAGTTCTTCAGGGTGTAATGAATGAATTTCAAACCGAGTGAGGTGGCGCAGGTATTAGCGCACTGGACTAGCATTCCGGAGGAGGACGGTTCGATGCGTTGGGCACTGTGTCTAGTCCGGCCGTCGATCGCATCGTGTCGCTCTTTTCAGTTCTGAGCTCACAGTGAGAACGTAAAGATGGCTAGAAATTAGCGTCTGCCGCCAAGTATGAGGGACTGGCTCCTTACTGACAAACAATGCAACGGCAAACCAGGAGCCACTGACAATTACATATTACAAATGAATAAATGTGATACATATTACACAAAGAGTTCCAAGTCGTCTGAATGAACATGATAAGATATTTATTGTCCACGCATAAAATACTCGGAAGGTACGTTGTGTTTGTGGAAGAGTTGAATTATACACCTGAAAAGTTGTCACTTCAAGCTGCAGTTCTTCAGGGTGTAATGAATGAATTTCAAACCGAGTGAGGTGGCGCAGGTATTAGCGCACTGGACTAGCATTCCGGAGGAGGACGGTTCGATGCGTTGGGCACTGTGTCTAGTCCGGCCGTCGATCGCATCGTGTCGCTCTTTTCAGTTCTGAGCTCACAGTGAGAACGTAAAGATGGCTAGAAATTAGCGTCTGCCGCCAAGTATGAGGGGCTGGCTCCTTACTGACAAACAATGCAACGGCAAACCAGGAGCCACTGACAATTACATATTACAAATGAATAAATGTGATACATATTACACAAAGTGTTCCAAGTCGTCTGAATGAACATGATAAGATATTTATTGTCCACGCATAAAATACTCGGAAGGTACGATGTGTTTGTGGAAGAGTTGAATTATACTCCTGAAAAGTTGTCACTTCAAGCTGCAGTTCTTCAGGGTGTAATGAATGAATTTCAAACCGAGTGAGGTGGCGCAGGTATTAGCGCACTGGACTAGCATTCCGGAGGAGGACGGTTCGATGCGTTGGGCACTGTGTCTAGTCCGGCCGTCGATCGCATCGTGTCGCTCTTTTCAGTTCTGAGCTCACAGTGAGAACGTAAAGATGGCTAGAAATTAGCGTCTGCCGCCAAGTATGAGGGACTGGCTCCTTACTGACAAACAATGCAACGGCAAACCAGGAGCCACTGACAATTACATATTACAAATGAATAAATGTGATACATATTACACAAAGAGTTCCAAGTCGTCTGAATGAACATGATAAGATATTTATTGTCCACGCATAAAATACTCGGAAGGTACGTTGTGTTTGTGGAAGAGTTGAATTATACACCTGAAAAGTTGTCACTTCAAGCTGCAGTTCTTCAGGGTGTAATGAATGAATTTCAAACCGAGTGAGGTGGCGCAGGTATTAGCGCACTGGACTAGCATTCCGGAGGAGGACGGTTCGATGCGTTGGGCACTGTGTCTAGTCCGGCCGTCGATCGCATCGTGTCGCTCTTTTCAGTTCTGAGCTCACAGTGAGAACGTAAAGATGGCTAGAAATTAGCGTCTGCCGCCAAGTATGAGGGGCTGGCTCCTTACTGACAAACAATGCAACGGCAAACCAGGAGCCACTGACAATTACATATTACAAATGAATAAATGTGATACATATTACACAAAGTGTTCCAAGTCGTCTGAATGAACATGATAAGATATTTATTGTCCACGCATAAAATACTCGGAAGGTACGATGTGTTTGTGGAAGAGTTGAATTATACTCCTGAAAAGTTGTCACTTCAAGCTGCAGTTCTTCAGGGTGTAATGAATGAATTTCAAACCGAGTGAGGTGGCGCAGGTATTAGCGCACTGGACTAGCATTCCGGAGGAGGACGGTTCGATGCGTTGGGCGCTGTGTCTAGTCCGGCCGTCGATCGCATCGTGTCGCTCTTTTCAGTTCTGAGCTCACAGTGAGAACGTAAAGATGGCTAGAAATTAGCGTCTGCCGCCAAGTATGAGGGGCTGGCTCCTTACTGACAAACAATGCAACGGCAAACCAGGAGCCACTGACAATTACATATTACAAATGAACAAATGTGATACATATTACACAAAGAGTTCCAAGTCGTCTGAATGAACATGATAAGATATTTATTGTCCACGCATAAAATACTCGGAAGGTACGTTGTGTTTGTGGAAGAGTTGAATTATACTCCTGAAAAGTTGTCACTTCAAGCTGCAGTTCTTCAGGGTGTAATGAATGAATTTCAAACCGAGTGAGGTGGCGCAGGTATTAGCGCTCTGGACTAGCATTCCGGAGGAGGACGGTTCGATGCGTTGGGCACTGTGTCTAGTCTGGCCGTCGATCGCATCGTGTCGCTCTTTTCAGTTCTGAGCTCACAGTGAGAACGTAAAGATGGCTAGAAATTAGCGTCTGCCGCCAAGTATGAGGGGCTGGCTCCTTACTGACAAACAATGCAACGGCAAACCAGGAGCCACTGACAATTACATATTACAAATGAATAAATGTGATACATATTACACAAAGAGTTCCAAGTCGTCTGAATGAACATGATAAGATATTTATTGTCCACGCATAAAATACTCGGAAGGTACGTTGTGTTTGTGGAAGAGTTGAATTATACTCCTGAAAAGTTGTCACTTCAAGCTGCAGTTCTTCAGGGTGTAATGAATGAATTTCAAACCGAGTGAGGTGGCGCAGGTATTAGCGCACTGGACTAGCATTCCGGAGGAGGACGGTTCGATGCGTTGGGCACTGTGTCTAGTCCGGCCGTCGATCGCATCGTGTCGCTCTTTTCAGTTCTGAGCTCACAGTGAGAACGTAAAGATGGCTAGAAATTAGCGTCTGCCGCCAAGTATGAGGGGCTGGCTCCTTACTGACAAACAATGCAACGGAAAACCAGGAGCCACTGACAATTACATATTACAAATGAATAAATGTGATACATATTACACAAAGAGTTCCAAGTCGTCTGAATGAACATGATAAGATATTTATTGTCCACGCATAAAATACTCGGAAGGTACGTTGTGTTTGTGGAAGAGTTGAATTATACTCCTGAAAAGTTGTCACTTCAAGCTGCAGTTCTTCAGGGTGTAATGAATGAATTTCAAACCGAGTGAGGTGGCGCAGGTATTAGCGCACTGGACTAGCATTCCGGCGGAGGACGGTTCGATGCGTTGGGCACTGTGTCTAGTCCGGCCGTCGATCGCATCGTGTCGCTCTTTTCAGTTCTGAGCTCACAGTGAGAACGTAAAGATGGCTAGAAATTAGCGTCTGCCGCCAAGTATGAGGGGCTGGCTCCTTACTGACAAACAATGCAACGGCAAACCAGGAGCCACTGACAATTACATATTACAAATGAATAAATGTGATACATATTACACAAAGAGTTCCAAGTCGTCTGAATGAACATGATAAGATATTTATTGTCCACGCATAAAATACTCGGAAGGTACGTTGTGTTTGTGGAAGAGTTGAATTATACTCCTGAAAAGTTGTCACTTCAAGCTGCAGTTCTTCAGGGTGTAATGAATGAATTTCAAACCGAGTGAGGTGGCGCAGGTATTAGCGCACTGGACTAGCATTCCGGAGGAGGACGGTTCGATGCGTTGGGCACTGTGTCTAGTCCGGCCGTCGATCGCATCGTGTCGCTCTTTTCAGTTCTGAGCTCACAGTGAGAACGTAAAGATGGCTAGAAATTAGCGTCTGCCGCCAAGTATGAGGGGCTGGCTCCTTACTGACAAACAATGCAACGGCAAACCAGGAGCCACTGACAATTACATATTACAAATGAATAAATGTGATACATATTACACAAAGAGTTCCAAGTCGTCTGAATGAACATGATAAGATATTTATTGTCCACGCATAAAATACTCGGAAGGTACGTTGTGTTTGTGGAAGAGTTGAATTATACTCCTGAAAAGTTGTCACTTCAAGCTGCAGTTCTTCAGGGTGTAATGAATGAATTTCAAACCGAGTGAGGTGGCGCAGGTATTAGCGCACTGGACTAGCATTCCGGCGGAGGACGGTTCGATGCGTTGGGCACTGTGTCTAGTCCGGCCGTCGATCGCATCGTGTCGCTCTTTTC
Source organism: Schistocerca nitens (assembly GCF_023898315.1). Lineage (NCBI taxonomy): Eukaryota > Metazoa > Arthropoda > Insecta > Orthoptera > Acrididae > Schistocerca > Schistocerca nitens. The sequence continues at coordinate 782,756,764 of NC_064614.1, read as the reverse complement.
AGTTCTGAGCTCACAGTGAGAACGTAAAGATGGCTAGAAATTAGCGTCTGCCGCCAAGTATGAGGGGCTGGCTCCTTACTGACAAACAATGCAACGGCAAACCAGGAGCCACTGACAATTACATATTACAAATGAATAAATGTGATACATATTACACAAAGAGTTCCAAGTCGTCTGAATGAACATGATAAGATATTTATTGTCCACGCATAAAATACTCGGAAGGTACGTTGTGTTTGTGGAAGAGTTGAATTATACTCCTGAAAAGTTGTCACTTCAAGCTGCAGTTCTTCAGGGTGTAATGAATGAATTTCAAACCGAGTGAGGTGGCGCAGGGATTAGCGCACTGGACTAGCATTCCGGAGGAGGACGGTTCGAACCCGCATCCGGCCATCCTGATTTAGGTTTTCCGTGATTTACCTAAATCGCTTCAGGCAAATGCCAGGAGGGTTGCTTCGAAAGGGCTCTACCGAGTTATTTGCCCATCCTTCTCTAATCGAATGGGACCGATGACCTCGCTGATCGGTCCCCTTCCCCCAGCCAACCAACGAGTTGCAAAAGGTTGTGTGTTTAACTAATTGTAAAAGTGCTTTACAAAATACAGGAATTTGACCACTTCTGCTTGTATTAACGATGTAGTGAGTTTAAATTTACACGACATACGCGCCAATGTCATTTACTTCACTCGACACGTGGCCATAATAGGTAACGAGATGACAAACAAAAATGCTACGTCAGAACTTCTGCCAAATTAGGTCAAATATGGACCACACCGCTAAATAAGAAGGGGGAATGTAGTCTCGGATGTAGCTCAACCTGCGAAGAAAAAAATGTGTGTGAAGTCTTATGGGACTTAACTGCTAAGGTCATCACTCCCTAAGCTTACACACTACTTAAGCTAAATTATCCTAAGGACAAACACACTCACCTATGCCAGAGGGAAGACTCGAACCTCCGTCGGGTCCAGCCGCACAGTCCATGACTGCAGCGCCCCAGACCGCTCGGCTAATCCCGCGCGGCTACCTGCGAAGAAAAGTGTTGTCTGTCGCACTGAAAATTAAATGGGACCAGCGAATCTTAGTACCTATGTTGTTAGATATGGTTGTCTCACTCAGTTCCACAACACTAAAAATTTAGTCTTCTCCATACGCAGACATGACAGTGATGAAAAATCCGATTTGAAGGAACTATTATTAGCATATACAAAATAAGCATACTCTATTGTAAACAAGCTTTAGTTTACGAGCTACATTACCTTATTTCCCACTGAAGCCTCTAATCTGGCCTACTCTAGTTGATTCTGGCTTTGTTAAAAACATTGTGGAATGCCTCTTCAAAAAAACTAACCACTCTCTACCACCTATACGCGCAACCGGGTTGAAATTGTTCACTTTTTGGTTACTTTCTGTAAATTGAAAAGTCGTTCCTCAAAGATATAGAATACAGGTGTCACAAGACATGTCTGGCAACTTCTTGGCACTACATACTATTTCCTTCACATGCTGAACTTGCGAGCCATTGCAGAGGCCTCCTACATTCCCTTCTCTATTTGCTCCTGGAGGATGCTGAAATGAATTTCTTGCTCTTTTGCCACTGACCTTATAGATTTCACATTTTTGCAAGCCTTAATAGCATCTTGCAGCTGTTCTTCTGTCCAGGCTGTCTTAATCGAAATTCTTCTAGCCTTCTAAATGACAGTAAATTCAAAACTTCGTTACCTACCTGACAAATTAGATGAAACACTGCAGTTCAGCTTACACATCAAATTGATTTCCTATATGTATGCAAGGGCAGTCATATTTCCCTCTGCTAAATTCCACAGCTAGAATTGAGGAAATTGAGAAAATCCTTAAGAAATATCTTACCCGTAAGCGGCACCAGCAGGCCTTGGCTGATGGAGTTGTTCTGGTTTCTACTGACGTGCAGTAGATTGCTGTACCAGCCAGGGCACTTCGGAACTACTTTCTTAATACGATGTCAAGTGACCGGCATTATCTCTAGGACCGTGATTTCCCCCAGTTCCCCTACTCTCCTTCAAGATTCCGGTCGACAACGTCTGATCATGGCAAGGGAGGACCGTCGTACAGTGCACCAAGAACTGCACATCGTAACCCCTTCACATCTGTGTCTGCTATCCCTGAATAACAAACAGAAACATTCTGTGTTGAAAATTGTGATTCAGTATTTTTCGCCGCCCACGCTCCTTCGTTCACATGTGTCGTCTAAATCATCAGTGCCTGTGCACAGTGCCGACAGTTTTCTTGTCTTTCGTCGAGTGTGAATCGGCTTAATGTTGTTTTTTTTATTATTGTATCTACTGTTTTTTAACCACCATTGTGTTACTTTTCTGCCTTCATTGGTTTTCTCTTTTATTGTACTGCTTGTGACCGAAGAGCGGAGTAACATTTTCCGCTGCCAGTCCACCTTGTTTGAGGTGCAAAATAACAATAAAGGGAAAAAAAAGATTTATTTCGGATCGCCAAATGTGATGACTGGCCATTAGTTGACAGCTTTTTTACATGGGAAAACAGGGAAGCATTCCCAAAAGTGCGTACTTCTCAAAATCGTTTGTTCGTTAAGTAACGCTATATCTGGAGATTTCTGATGGCAGAAAATCCCATCTCTTCCATAACGTCGAGAAAGTGTCCCTTTTCGCCCTTATGCAACACTTCAATTGAGACGTCAAATCTGGGGTTGTCTGTCCAGTAACTATCAGATAGGCCGCGAAATTCGATTTTTCCGCAATGTCTTTCCTATCAAGTGCAACGTGTTCAGTACGCACTTTTGGGAATGCTTCCCCGCTTTCCTATGTAAAAAGGCTGTCAACCAATGGCCAGTCATCACATTTGGCCATCTGAAATCAATCGCTTGTAAATTACTCACATACAACGCTTCACACAAACTCGTTACGAGAACACTTACTTTAGTTTCTATTTTAGCTATCTTAATGCCTAGACACATATGTTCTGGTTTGCACCAATAATGTTTACTAATTTAGCTTTTAAAAAAAGTATTCTCCTTTTTGTTCTTCCAATTCTGGAAGTTTAGGATCCCTATTGGAACATAGTTTTCACTGTAGTCGACATCTATGAGGCGCTAACATGAAGTAAATAGTAACTATTTTCACTAATATGTGATTATTTTTTCTTGTATCCTTGTAATTCCTTTGCCGTTTGAATGAGTTTACATTAACGTGTTGTAATAAGGGTTCTGATACAGCACATGTGTATATATCTCATAATGCATAACAGTATTTTATTATGTTAACATTGTTGTCACCTACTTGGTAATACGTGTGAATCATAACTGGACCGTATTACCAAAACTTCTCCGGCGGTACTCCGCAAGGTCACCGCCCTCCGATTGTGCCATTCCAGCACTAATCGAAGTGCTAGGTTTTCCAGGTGCCAGCCGAGCAGCAGCGGTCCAGCCGAGCAGCAGCAGCAGCAGCAGCAGCAGCAGCAGCAGCAGCGGTCCCGCCGGCAGCAGCCAGCCAGCCTGTCAGTCCTCCTGCAGCAGCAGCAGCAGCAGCAGCAGCAGCGACGGTCCAGCCAGCCCAGCAGCAGCAGCACCCCCGGCCCCGTCCGCGGCAGCAGCAGCAGCAGCTGCAGCAGCAGCTGCGGCGTTCCTGCCACCCGTCGTCGCCGTCTCCGTCAGCGCCAGCAGCGTGGGACTATGGTCTTCGTCCGTCTTCATCTTCCTCCGTCTTCGTCTTCCTCCGTCTTCGTCTGTCCCCAGTTTTTGTCCTTCCTTTTTCGTCCTGTGCGTTTTTGTTTCTCCCTGTCGTCATGTCAGCCCCCACCACCACTACCACCACAGCCATCGTTTATACTTCCCCCTCCGCCGCCACCACCACCATAACATGGTGTGCCCAGTCACACGCCCTCTTTCCATCCCGCTTCTTCTCACTCTCCCTTCGCCCTCGCTCTTTGTCGCCCCCTCTCCAGCTTCTTCCTCCCGCTCCTCTCCCTCTGATCCTTTCCCCCCACTCCCCCGGCCTGTCACTGCCGCTCCAGCTAGGGTGGTGGCCCGTCGGGCTACTGCCCATGCCCAACTCTCCCCATCGCCTTCGCCGTCACCGGCACCACCGTCGCCATCGCCGTCGCCTTCACCGTCACCATCTCCGGCACTGACTGCTGCGTCCACGCCGGAACCTGCCCCTTCCCGTCACCTCCCTATAGCTCCCGTCCCTTATATCACCACCCACCCTTCTGCCGCTGTTAAACGCCCTAGTGGCACCACCACCTCCGCCGCTCCCAAAAAGGCCCCGCCCTGTCCTCCTCCCCCCCCCCCCCCAGAATGCCATGGATGTCTCCCCGCCCGGCCCCACCCCCTCTTTATACAAATACCTCCTCTCCCGTCCCGATCCTTTCCTTCTCGAGTCTGGAATCTCTCCCTCCTCCTTTGCCAACATTTCCCTGGTGCCCCCATCTCTCTCCTCACTCCCAGACGGGAATCTGTTCTCATCTCCTCCCCCAGCCCCACCCTCCATACTGACATCCTCCCCTACCTCCCCATCACCTGTTTTGGCCCCAATGCCTCCCTCACCCCTGCTCCTTCTCCGTCGCCTACCCGCCAACCCCAACTCCCACGTCGCCTGCCGACCCTCACCGCCGTGATCACTCGGCTTAGTCCAATGATCACGGAGGAGGAGGTGTTGGCGGAGCTCAAGGCACATCCCACGCTGGAGGTGCAGGCGGTCCGCCGCATTTTCAACTCGGCCGGCCCCACCCGCCTTATGCGGGTTTTCTCCGAGGACGCCCCCTCCATTGACTGTCTCCTGAAGGAGGGTGCCCTCCTCTTCAACCAGCGCTACAAGGTCGACCCCTCCCATTCCCCTCCTCAATCCCTGCGCTGCCAGAGGTGTCTGCACTATAACGCACACCCAACAGCTGAGTGCTGCGGGGCCCCCACCTGCCCGCATTGTAGACAGGCGCACTTCCTCTGGCAGTGCCCTAATCTTCAATCCCCTCCCTCCTGCAATACCTGCAATCTCCCCCATCCCACCTACTCCCAAAAGTGTAAAGCCTGACCCCCTCCAACCACTCCTGAACTCACCGTCCCGGTCCGTCCTCTGGACGCCCCCACCCCTCCCGGCAATTCCCTTCGTCCACCCCCTACCGCTGAGGACATCATCAGATTCCTCACGATCATCCTTCAGAATGTTCATCCTTTTCAGCGCCCCCACACTCTCCAACAGATATCCCTCGCAACCCGTTCCATTTTCCAACTCAAAATGTACGCCACCTACTCCAACAACCAGGCCCATTTCCCCTTCTCCCGTCTTGACACCCTTGTCTAAATCCCTGACATGGCGGGACAGCACCGTATCCTTTTCAACAATATCCGCTCCCTTCCCGCCAACAAGAACCTCTTCCTGCACACCCTTGCCACCCACCGCGTGGATGCCTTCCTTCTCAATGAAACCTTCCTCCAACCCCACCACACCATCCACACTTCGCCCTATCTCCTCCACCGCTCCGATAATCCCCTCCCAATTGTGCATGGTGGAGTTGCCATTGGTCACCACCACCAGATCCCCGTTCGGCTCCAACCTCTCCTTCCCGACCCCACCAAACACCTGATCCTTAGTCTCTTCTTCCCCGGCCTTACCGTTACCTGTGCCACCATCTATGTCCTCCCTAATGCCCGTATTCCCTTCGACTTCCTCTCCCACATTGACCGTACCTTCTCCTCCTACGTGATCGCCGCCGACCTCAACATCCATACTCTGTCTGCCGCCCAGTTACGGCGGTGGCATCGGTTCCTCTCCTCCCTTCAAGGCGACCTCATCCCTGTCCCCCAGCACACCCGTCCTGAATCCAACTCCACTCCCAATGTTATCCTTTCCTCCCCCAACCTCCTTGGCCGTGTAATGGTGGATGTCCTGGAGCCTATTGGTAGCGACCATCTCCCTGTCCTCCTCACCATTTCAGAGAGTCGTCGCCCCTGCCCCAAACCTCGTAATGACCCTGCCCCTAAGTACGTCTATGACTATCCCTGTGCCAACTGGAATGCCTACCGGGATACCCTCTCCACCCAGGTCGATAGCCACCCCCTCACCTACCACCACCCTGACGATGTCACCCATGCCGCCTCCTTTCTCCAGCAGACCTTGTCTGAGGCCATGGAGGCCCACGTCTCTACTGTAGCCATCCACCCCCACCGTCCTACCTTACCCCCACAGGCTGTCCTCCTCCTCCGTGAATCCCGCCGTCTCTACCGTGCCTTCCTCTGCACGCGTGACCCGGACACACTACGACGCCACCGGCACCTCCAGCGATACATTCATAATTTGCTCGCGGCTAAGAAACGCCGGGACTGGTGACAGACATGCACCCGTTTAAATGCTACACTACCTATCAACTCGTCCAAGTTCTGGTCAGCCTTCCGTCGCCTTACCGGAACTAAACCCTCCCCCTACTATCCTCTTCTCCATGACGATCACCCCTTCCCTGACACCCTTAGTAAGGCCAATCACTTTGACTCCTACCTCTCCGGTGTGTGTTCCATCCCAGATGATCCCCAGTTCGATTACTCCCTCTTCCCGGATGTCCGCGATCGAACTGACACCTCTATCCCTCCCCTCGCACCTGGTTTCCAGTACTTGGACAACATTGCACACACAGAACTCAATTCCCCTATCACTGCACAGGATCTCATTGCTACACTCCGCACAAAACGCAACACCCTGCTCCTGGTCACGATAGTGTCACCTACCGTCACCTTTGTGAAGCTCCTGTCTCTTTCCTCTCCACTCTGACCAGGTTCTACAATGTAGTCCTGTCCACCGGTTACTACCCTGACCTGTGGAAAACCTCCCGTAACTTGATGTTCCTTAAACCTGGCAAACCGCCGTCCGCCGTCTCATCCTACCGTCCTATCAGCCTTACCTCAGTCTTCAGCAAGGTCCTGGAATCTATCCTCACCCGACGCATCCACCAGCACCTCCGCCAGCACCGCCTCCTTCCCGTTACCCAGTGTGGCTTTCGACCGTCCTTCTCTTCCGACGACTGTCTCCTTCACCTCACTCATCTCCTTTCCAAACAGCTTAATTCCAGTCGCTCTGCAATTTTCCTCTCCCTGGACCTCGAACGTGCTTATGACCGCGTATGGCATTCCGGTCTCCTCTTCAAGCTCCAAACCTTCGCCCTTCCCATTAACTACGTCCGTCTGATCGGTTCCTTTCTCTCCCACAGTCCTTCCTACGTCACCATCCATAACACGGATTCCTACACCTTTTTCCCCTCTGCCAGTGTGCCCCAAGGCTCCGTCCTCTCCCCCCTTCTGTACCTTTGTACACGGCGGACATGCAGCCGCCGCCACCCCACCTTTTCCAGTCTGCCAATGACACCGCCTTCCTAGCCGTTGCCCCGACCCTACAGCGCTCCCAACACCTTCTCCAATCCCATCTTGACCGGTTTACTGCTTGGTGCAACCTGCAACCAGTGGTTGCTCAAGGTCAATCCCTCCAAAACCCAGGCGATCATTGTAGGCAAAACCACCCCTTCCTTCCGCCTCCTTGATTTCTATCTCACCATCTATGGCCGTCCAATCGCCCTCACTCCCACCCTTAAGTACCTTGGTGTCACCCTCCACCGTCGTCTCTCCTGGACTCCCCATCTCCGGACAATCCAAGACAAAGCACGCTCCCGACTCCATCTCCTCAAGCTCCTTTCCGGCCATACGTGGGGTCTGGACCCCTCCACCATCCTCCACACCTATAAATCCCTCATCCGCCCTATCCTTTGTTACACCCATCCAGCCTGGATCTCCGCCCCCCTACCTTTTATAAATCCCTTCAAATCCTTGAACGCCATGCTCTCCGCCTCGCCTATCGCATCCGTGTCCCCTCCCCCACGAGAATCCAGTACGACGTCATTCCGTTCCCCCACCTCCTCCTTTTCCTTGAAAGAATACGGATCCTGTACACCTCCCGCAAACTCGATCATCCTCACCCACTTGTCTCACCCATCCTCTCCCACCCCCGCCCGCTGCTGCGCCTGTATTCCCACGTCCCACCTGGTCTCCATGAACCATGGACCTTGCCGTTGGTCCGTTGGTGGGGAGGCTTGCTTGCCTCAGCGATACAGATAGCCGTACCGTAGGTACAACCACAACGGAGGGTTACCTGTTGAGAAGCCAGACAAACGTGTGGTTCCTGAAGAGGGGCAGCAGCCTTTTCAGTAGTTGCAGGGGCAACAGTCTGGATGATTGACTGATCTGGCCTTGTAACAATAACCAAAACGGCCTTGCTGTGCTGGTAATGCGAACGGCTGAAAGCAAGCGGAAACTACGGCCGTAATTTTTCCCGAGGGCATGCAGCTTTACTGTATGATTAAATGATGATGGCGTCCTCTTGGGTAAAATATTCCGGAGGTAAAATAGTCCCCCATTCGGATCTCTGAGCGGGGACTACTCAAGAGGATGTCGTTATGAGGAGAAAGAAAACTGGCGTTCTATGGATCGGAGCGTGGAATGTCAGGTCCCTTAATCGGGCAGGTAGGTTAGAAAATTTGAAAAGGGAAATGGATAGGTTAAAGTTAGATATAGTGGGAATTAGTGAAGTTCGGTGGCAGGAGGAACAAGACTTCTGGTCAGGTGACTACAGGGTTATAAACACAAAGTCAAATAGGGGTAATGCAGGAGTAGGTTTAATAATGAATAGGGAAATAGGAATGCGGGTAAGCTACTACAAACAGCTTAGTGAACGCATTATTGTGGCCAAGATAGATACGAAGCCCACACCTACTACAGTAGTACAAGTTTATATGCCAACTAGCTGTGCAGATGACGAAGAAATTGAAGAAATGTATGATGAAATAAAAGAAATTATTCAGATAGTGAAGGGAGACGAAAATTTAATAGTCATGGGTGACTGGAATTCGAGTGTAGGAAAAGGGAGAGAAGGAAACGTAGTAGGTGAATATGGATTGGGGCTAAGAAATGAAAGAGGAAGCCGCCTGGTAGAATTTTGCATAGAGCAAAACTTAATCACAGCTAACACTTGGTTTAAGAATCATGATAGAAGGTTGTATACATGGAAGAACACTGGAGATACTAAAAGGTATCAGATAGATTATATAATGGTAAGACAGAGATTTAGGAACCAGGTTTTAAATTGTAAGACATTTCCAGGGGCAGATGTGGACTCTGACCACAATCTATTGGTTATGACCTGTAGATTAAAACTGAAGAAACTGCAAAAAGGTGGGAATTTAAAGAGATGGGACCTGGATAAACTGAAAGAACCAGAGGTTGTACAGAGTTTCAGGGAGAGCATAAGGGAACAATTGACAGGAATGGGGGAAAGAAATACGGTAGAAGAAGAATGGGGAGCTTTGAGGGATGAAGTAGTGAAGGCAGCAGAGGATCAGGTAGGTAAACAGACGAGGGCTAGTAGAAATCCTTGGGTAACAGAAGAAATATTGAATTTAATTGATGAAAGGAGAAAATATAAAAATGCAGTAAATGAAGCAGGCAAAAAGGAATACAAACGTCTCAAAAATGAGATCAACAGGAAGTGCAAAATGGCTAAGCAGGGATGTCTAGAGGACAAATGTAAGGATGTAGAGGCTTATCTCACTAGGGGTAAGATAGATACTGCCTACAGGAAAATTAAAGAGACATTTGGAGATAAGAGAACCACTTGTATGAACCGCAAGAGCTCAGATGGAAACCCAGTTCTAAGGAAAGAAGGGAAAGCAGAAAGGTGGAAGGAGTATATAGAGGGTCTATGCAAGGGCGATGTACTTGAGGACAATATTATGGAAATGGAAGAGGATGTAGATGAAGATGAAATGGGAGATAAGATACTGCGTGAAGAGTTTGACAGAGCACTGAAAGACTTGAGTCGAAACAAGGCCCCCGGAGTAGATAACATTCCATTGGAACTACTGACGGCCTTGGGAGAGCCAGTCCTGACAAAACTCTACCATCTGGTGAGCAAGATGTATGAGACAGGCGAAATACCCTCAGACTTCAAGAAGAATATAATAATTCCAATCCCAAAGAAAGCAGGTGTTGACAGATGTGAGAATTACCGAACAATCAGTTTAATAAGCCACAGCTGCAAAATACTAACACGAATTCTTTACAGACGAGTGGAAAAACTAGTAGAAGCCGACCTCAGAGAAGACCAGTTTGGATTCCGTAGAAATACTGGAACACGTGAGGTAATACTGACCTTACGACTTATCTTAGAAGAAAGATTAAGGAAAGACAAACCTACGTTTCTAGCATTTGTAGACTTAGAGAAAGCTTTTGACAACGTTGACTGGAATACTCTTTTTCAAATTCTAAAGGTGGCAGGGGTAAAATATAGGGAGCGAAAGGCTGTTTACAATTTGTACAGAAACCAGATGGCAGTTATAAGAGTCGAGGGACATGAAAGGGAAGCAGTGGTTGGGAAGGAAGTAAGACAGGGTTATAGCCTCTCCCCGATGTTATTCAATCTGTATATTGAGCAAGCAGTAAAGGAAACAAAAGAAAAATTCGGAGTAGGTATTAAAATCCATGGAGAAGAAATAAAAACTTTGAGGTTCGCCGATGACATTGTAATTCTTTCAGAGATAGCAAAGGACTTGGAAGAGCAGTTGAACGGAATGGATGGTGTCTTGAAGGGAGGATATAAGATGAACATCAACAAAAGCAAAACGAGGATAATGGAATGTAGTCGAATTAAGTCAGGTGATGTTGAGGGTATTAGATTAGGAAGGAGTTTTGCTATTTGGGGAGCAACATAACTGATGATGTTCGAAGTAGAGAGGATATAAAATGTAGACTGGCAATGGCAAGGAAAGCGTTTCTGAAGAAGAGAAATTTGTTAACATCGAGTATAGATTTAAGTGTCAGGAAGTCATTTCTGAAAGTATTTGTATGGAGTGTAGCCATGTATGGAAGTGAAACATGGACGATAAATAGTTTGGACAAGAAGAGAATAGAAGCTTTCGAAATGTGGTGCTACAGAAGAATGCTGAAGATTAGATGGGTAGATCACATAACTAATGAGGAGGTACTGAATAGGATTGGGGAGAAGAGGAGTTTGTGGCACAACTTGACCAGAAGAAGGGATCGGTTGTTAGGACATGTTCTGAGGCATCAAGGGATGACCAATTTAGTATTGGAGGGCAGCGTGGAGGGTAAAAATCGTAGGGGGAGACCAAGAGATGCATACACTAAGCAGATTCAGAAGGATGTAGGTTGCAGTAGGTACTGGGAGATGAAGAAGCTTGCACAGGATAGAGTAGCATGGAGAGCTGCATCAAAGCAGTCTCAGGACTGAAGACCACAACAACAAACAACACCTGGTCTCCATCTCTCCATCCTCCTTACCCTGTCCCAAGGTCGCTTCCGCCAGCTCCCCCTCCCTGATGATGTCCTCCTCCCCTCCATCTACCCCTCCTATCAACTTTGATCCTGCCCCCCCCCCCACTTCCCGTGTCCTACCTTTAGGCACCCTCCCTCCTTCTCTCTCCTTTTCCCCCCAACCCTCTTCCTCCATCCCTCTTCCCCCAGGCTTCTCCTCCCCCTTCCTCCTTTCCTCTTATCTCCTCTGCCCATGGCATCTCTGCTCTCCCCTCTCCCTCTCCCACCCCCCCTCCTCCTCTCTTGGCAGGTCCCCGGACTCGCACACACTACGTGGACTTTCGCGCGCCGGAGATCATCGCCATAAGTGTCTCGTGTGTGCCGTCGTGTTTAGTGTCCAGTGTTCACCTTCGCACTCCATCGTTCACCTGTGCCATCGCCATCTTCAGTGTTTGTGCGTCGTTTCAACAGTTTGCCGTGTGGATTATCGTCGAGTGTGAACGGCTCCGTGTTTGTCTTTATGTATCTACTGTTTTATTGCCCACCGTTCTGTAGCTTATGTGTATTCTTACTGTTTTTTTCTCACTGTGTATTCTATGGCTGAAGAGCAGCGTATAATGCTGCTGACAGCCTGCCTGTTGTACAGGTTTTAAAATAACAATAAAATAAAAAACCCAATACTTTTCATTAGCCAACATATTTTAATGTCCAGCATTTTTTGAGGTTCTTTGTTGACATTAAATGGCTGGTACTTTTAGCACCGGTTTTGTAATAACCTCTGTTAACTGGTGGTCAAGTTACATAACCAACCGTCATAACAGGTCTCTAACAAAATCCATGGACACTACACATTAAGCTTTCGGTTATGGCAATTTATATGGTTTCCCACTAGACAAGGGATCAAACCCTCGTCGCTTTTATGTGATTATTTATGTTGCTAATTTGTCACTACATTTTAATTGCTTTAGTAAATAATTGCGGAAAAATGAGCGTAATCTGGCTCTAATTTGCCTACAGTGCGATGTATATTTTGGCAATGTTACCTTTCCTACCTTATGACGTTTTCTCTGGATATACGATGTATATTACCATTTATCCACAACTTGCATTTTAGATTAATTGTTATGGCCTACTTTGGATATATGGTATTTTCAAAATCAGCTTTTATAAGGGGTCCCACTGCTGCTATAAGACATGTAATAAAATTATCTCCTTTATATCAGTATCCAAAACAGTTTGCTTCACAGTTTTCATTTCTGTTTTATCAACTGTAAAGGTATGATGGGGTCTGACCCAGTGCTTGTGCAAAATGGTATAACTTGAGTGCGATGTGTTATTTGGGACAAAGCTTTTATACTTTAAAGAGAACACTGATTCCTTATACTCAAGTTCTGTTTGTATCATACGATAAATTTTTCTATAAATAACAGGTGTGATAGTGGAGGTATCTACTAAGCTAGCGTATTTCGTGCACTTGTCTCTATCCGACATATAATTTATTCTTTGCAATTTGTAACAGTAGTTTTCACTCACGAATGCGCTAAACCACATCTGCATCCACAATGTGCTTTTAAAACATTCTGCTTTCATAATTACAATGATTTTTAATTTATATAAAGTGTTCACATGTCCCAACGGGATAAAAGAGGTGTGTGTTTCATCATGTCGTTAAATACGATAAAAAACTGTCAGTCTGCACACTTCAATTTTTTTTTATAACACTTAAAGAGTTTCATGCCATTTTGACCTGCTATATTGTGACATACATTGTATAATTACCACTATTTATGTATTTGACTTCCTGGTTTCAATGTAATATTTTACATAAATTGAGAACTTTATATCTCTGACTCCCTACGCCAGATGGTGGTTACTGTGTTATAACAAATTCTGTTGTATTTGATGTCATGTTATTTGTATATTTTTCTTCTTTTCTAGTCCTGTAATCCGACACCATATAACTTTACCTGTTGATTTTTATTCTGACATGTTTTTTTAAGTTGTTTGAAAATAAAACGCCAGCGTATGTTGGCAAGATGTGCATTTCCCCCCTGTCTTTTTTGCTATGCGTTTTTTGATGTACAATTTTAAAATTGAAATATTCAATTAATGATTTGCAAGTGCATTTTGGTATTTTGTGGTAATCTCTTGGCAAATAAAGAATTGTTAAGTCTTCACGTGACACACGCCACATAGAGGGCGTTCCAAGACCCTGTCACATCGAGGTCTGCTGTATAGGTGAATGTAAACAGCGGCTTCAGTTATTGTGATCGCTTCTCAGTTTTGGTTACTAATAACTTGATACAAGTGTCTGAGTTTAATTTGTACACCACAGGTGTGTTCTTTCCAACAGTTGGTTTATACTCAGGTGTATTTGAGTTTTTTTGTTTTTATTCACTGATCGCTATGTGAAATTCTTAACTTCCAGCACTGAAGATGATCACTATGGGATTGAAAATCGATTTTGCTATCAATAAACCATCAATATTACGGCCAACTCTGACCTTCCTTTCAACTCACCATAAAGTTGCGGGTGGAGGCTGAAAGGGCTGCAGAAAGAATCATTAGCAACGTCAACAACCCTCGACATTTGGTGAAGTGCGAATCAGCCCAAATTTTCTCTAAGTTCCCACCCAGCGCTGTTAGTGACAGGATGGAGGCATCACATGAGAGTTGAAGTTTGGAGCAGAAGTTATCAATGAAATAGATGAAGATGAAGAAGTTACTGGAAAAGTCTCAGATGAAGTGATTATGACATGAATGTTTTCTGCCAGGGCCTCCCATTTCCACATTTCGCCCCTCTTACTGTATTCAGACTGGTTGGGCTTCAGATCTTCCAAGTGCTGATCAATGGAACTGCTCCTTAGCAAATGCTATTGCCTTTCCCTGGGATATCCTCCCTTCGGTTAACCAGTAACGTGCATTTTAACATTTCACACAAAAAGTACATCTCTCTCCATCTCTCTCTTTGACCAATGAGATAGTCCTCTTCAGCATTGCCGAATATCTTTACCTAAACATTTGTTTATTTACTTATGCCAATACCTGTGATTGTTACATCTAGTAAATATTTAGTTTTCGTTAAGTAGATATATCATGCGGTATCTCATGTTCTCAAAACCCCAAAACTGTGGTCCCTCATTCCATTTTCGAGATGTGTACCTGTGGCATCCAGTGCTTTATGGAGAACAACTTAGCTTTATACTTCTGTGAACAATAGTGCCGTCTGCTAAAACATTTGTCCTCCTTCGCCCATTCTCCAGGGTTGTAAAGTTTTTCCGCAAGGGCTCTTGCACCACAGGAGATCCCGGTGTCGTAAATGCGAAGAGCTGTCTAACCTGAGGGCTATTGACTCATCCCTTCATCAGGTGTCCTTAGGAAAAATGCCTGAGAGTGAGATGGGCTAATTTTTCTCCTCTGGCAGCCTATGCACTTCCGCACTGCCCAGAATGCTTTAAACATCCTCTAAGTTATATAAGGCATGCAAATTTGAATCAAGCGCAACAGGAGTCTAAGGTTACATTATTCAATTGCTGATAATCACCAATATTGCGGTTAACCATATTATTTAATGTCAATTAAATATTATGATCAAATGGGTGTTTCATTATGAATTTATACGCGTTACATGACTGTTTCGGGAAAAACGGTCGTGTAACAATAGTATTTGTAGGTTCGCACAAAGATTTTGACAATATATCTTTACATTTCTGGAGGTAGAAGGTGTAAAATACAGGGAGCAGAAGGTTATTTAAAACTTGGACAGAAAACCGACAGCAATTATAAGGGCCGAAGGACATGAAAAGGAAGCAGTGGTAGAGAAGTGAAAGAGAAAAAATGTTTGTAGCCTATACGAGTACAGTAAACTGGTTGAAATGGATTTGAGTTGCAGTAGTTCTTCAGAGACAAAGAGGTCTGCACAAGTTAGACAGCTGTGAAAAACTGTATCAAACCAGTCTTTGGACTGAAGACCACAACAGAAAAAATGGTTCAAATGGCTCTGAGCACTAGGGGACTTAACGTCTGAGGTCATCAGTCCCATAGAACTTAGAACTACTTAAACCTAAGTAACCTAAGGACATAACACACATCCATGCCCGTGGCAGGATTGGAACCTGCGAACGTAGCGGTCGCGCGGTTCCAGACTGAAGCGCCTAGAACCGCTCGGCCACACCGGCTGGCCCCACAACAGCAGCAAGACCTGAGTAATCCAGAAAACGTTAAATCTCTTCATTATTGACACCGTGCTGACACAATGTAATTAACGTCATCTGTTACAGGTAACAGCTGTTTCAATATCAATTTCACGAGGCGAACAGCAACAAGAAGACACGGGACATAACAGAAAACTTACGTGACGATGTCCATCATGTAATGTATGTGTAATTATTTGGTGCTGTGCTTCTTGACCGTAACAAAATGGTACGCAGCACACCTGTAAATATTAAAAATGCAGCGTTGTAAAATGGAATAACGCTAGGGATCAGCTGACCTCTCCCATTATTCATTCCATCCGTCTGATTCAAAACTATGTTTGGGGTCGACTCTTTCGTTATACTATCTAAAATCGTTGATATTATCAAACCTGTCACTCCATTTTACGGTGTCTGTTGAGGATAGAACATAGCGATAAAGTTTTTTTCAGTTGGTTCGTAATTTATTTCACTAACACCGTCAATTTCTCCGTATGAGTGTATCAAAGTTGTTTTGCTTATCCATTATGTGCAATGAATTTCAAGACCATACAGCTTCACTATCTGATGGAGAATAGCGCTAAAAATGGAGTTTCACTAGTTTAAACAGTGTTGGTCCAGGAACAGGAAGATGACTTTAGGAACATCGGTAAAAGTGTCGGATTCATGGTACCCCAAGTTGAAAAATACAGTAATATTCCGCGGTAGCAGTGTGTCACATGACTACTGGAAGCAATACTTTTTTACGTTACAAGCAGTAGTGTACATACACATATTGATTCGTGTTATATCCTAGCCAGTAATGCCAACCGAGCCCGCTGCCAAAAAGGTTGGCAGCATCAAAGTCCGGACGCCGTCCGCATAAGCAGCGCCAGCGATACAGGAAATCGCCGCAAGTCTGCGCGCGCCACCGCTGGCTTCTGGCTTCTTAAGCGCTGGAGTCGCGAGCGCTAGGACAGTTCTGGATTCGCCGCTCAGTTGTAGACTCGCCACCGAATTGTGTACCTGCTAGTCAGTTGTGTGTTCATCGCAGCAGAGTTGTTGTTTGTCGTCAGCCGACGCTGACCTAGCCGCTCCGACTCGAACTAGACAGTTTTCTGTAGACCATGTTCACCACTGTGTTCTGTATCGTCGTTAATAAAGATAAGTACCGACTTTCATTTAATCCGAGTGTTTGGGTTTTCATCTTTCTGTTCACTGTTCCAGCGGACCGGTCGGCCCGCTATTAAAAGTGTGGCGGTGACTTCGTAGGCCGTTTCTACAGCGAAGTGTTGTCGCTACGAAGGCCGCCACAAAACTGGCGACGAGGACTTCCGAACTCGTGTGCAGGGCTGGTTCAACTTGTTTGTTGAGATAGAATTTTGGGGGCTGGTTTAATTTGTGTTCACTATGTCTGCCGAATTACAACAGTTGATCTTGTTACAGAGTCAGCAAATACAAAGTCTGGTGGAAGTAATCGCCAAACAAGCGGCTAATCCACCACCACCCAAGGAACAAGCACAGGCAGCACCGCCTTTTCGTGCTTTTGAGGCATCACGAGAAGAATGGCAAGAATATTTCACGCAGTTGCAGGCGCACATGACAGTCTACAAAATCACAGGTAATGAGCGGCAGCTTTATTTAATTTTCACTGCAGGCGTGGAAGTCTATAGACTACTTTGTAAGTTGTTCCCGGAATCCAAGCCAGAAGCTTTAAACTATGACGTTGTTGTTACCAAGCTTGCTGAGTATTTCGAGTCGCGAGTTCATGTGGCAGCGGCCAGATTCAAGTTCTTCAGATTAAAGAAACTGCCACATCAATCTAATAAATAGTGGTTAACAGATTTACGGGGCCTCACCCGTCAGTGCCGATTTAATTGTGTGTGTGGAGCTTCCTACAGTGATGTCATGTTACGAGACGCTATTACTCAAAACATTGCAGATTCTCGTATTCGTGCTGCTATTTTAAAGTTGCCTGACCCGTCATTAGAGACTGTGATGAACATTATTGAAGCCCAAGATACTTTTGACTATGCTGAGTGTGAGTTAGATCAGCCATGTATTTCTCAAATTGCCTGTGCTAAGCAAGTTATGTCACGCCCGCGGCCCCACCGGCAGAGTCAGACTGTAAACACTAGCCGGCCGCGTCATGTTAAACACATTCGTCAGCCGCGTGTGCAAAATGATGGAGTTAAGTCTTGCCCTAAGTGTGTTCTTGCTCATCCTCGTGAACGTTGCCCGTTACGAAACGCGGTTTGTCACTTTTGTCAAAGGAAAGGACACATCCAGACTGTTTGTTTGCGTAAACGCAAGAACAATTCTAGTGCTGCCCAGCCCATGGATATTCATGTTCTTCAAAGCCAGCCCGCCCAGGAGGTCGGGTTTAAAGACTCTTCCACGGTTCGCGTGGGTAATAAACTTGTTCGCAATAAGCCACCCACCAGCCCTCTGCTATGCGACCCAAGCGTAATTCAAACGCTGTAAAAAGTAATGTACAGACTGCAAGTGAAGCGGGAGTTGTTGTTCCACCCGCCCAACCCACGAGTTGTCGTAAGCAGCGAACACGCGCTAAACGCGCTGATTTTGTGTCTTCCGCCTCCGCTGCACCGATCCAGAGACAGTGTAATAAACTATTTGTGAAGCTACGCATCCAGGATAAGACCTTCAATTTTCAATTAGACACTGGTGCCTCTGTGACTCTTATAAATGGTGCTACGTATGCGGCTATCGGCCGCCCTAAACTTTCAGCGGCAAAACATTCTTTGGCTACTTATAGTGGAGAACACAGTCCTGTGTTAGGTGTATGTAGCGTGCCAGCCACATTCCGGGGCAACACAAAAACAGTTTCCTTCACAGTGCTCCACGCTACAGACAGTGTAAACATTTTCGGATTAGACTGTTTTGACTTATTTGGCCTGTCTATCCAAGACAATGTGTTGCAACTTAATTCTGTTGTTGTTCCTCAAGACAGCATAACCGATTTGTGTAAACAATACAGTGACATATTTAAAGACGAACTAGGTTGTGCTGCGAACTTTGCCGCTCATATTACGTTAAAAGATAATGCTCAGCCTCGATTTTTTCGTGCTCGTCCAGTGCCTCACGCCCTCCGGGCACCTGTAGAAGATGAACTTCGTCGTTGGCAAAACGACAGTGTTATTCAACCCGTTTCAGCGAGCCAGTGGGCTTCTCCCTTAGTTATTATAAAGAAACCGTCTGGCAAGTTACGTTTGTGTGCTGATTTTAAGTCGACAGTTAATCCTCAGACTGTCATTGATTCTTTTCCTTTACCTAGACCGGACGAGCTGATGGATAAGTTAGGGGAAGCTCGTTTCTTTTCCAAAATTGATCTCCGTGAAGCATATTTGCAATTGCCCCTCGACGAGCAATCACAACAGTATTTTGTCATAAACACGTCGTTGGGGTTGTTCCGTTTTCTGCGTTTGCCTTTTGGTTGTGCGTCAGCTCCAGCTGTTTTTCAACGTTTTTTGTCCCAACTTTTGGCTAATGTGCCATCGTGTTGCAACTATTTAGACGATATTGTTGTGTCCGGTCGGACGCCTGCTGAACATTTCCGTAATTTGGAGTGTTTGTTTACAGTGTTGTCTCAGGCAGGCCTACGTTGCAACATCGATAAATGTTCATTTTTCCTTACGGAGTTGGAGTATCTGGGACATGTTATTAATGCTCAAGGCATTCATCCCTCCCAGTCACATTTAGCAGCTATTCGTGATTTGCCCGCCCCTCGCAATCTGCATGAATTGCAAGTAGTTCTTGGCAAATTGACATATTATATTAGGTTTATACCTATTGCATCACAGATTGCTGCACCGTTGCATCGTCTCCGCCGTAAGAATGTTCCGTTTGTGTGGTCAGCTGTTTGCCAATCAGCCTTTCAGCAGCTAAAAGAGG
The DNA here is from genome assembly GCF_023898315.1 of Schistocerca nitens. Taxonomy (NCBI): domain Eukaryota; kingdom Metazoa; phylum Arthropoda; class Insecta; order Orthoptera; family Acrididae; genus Schistocerca; species Schistocerca nitens. Next base: position 782,737,373 of record NC_064614.1, on the reverse strand, counting down.
CTTTATTGAATGATCGTTGTCTGGTCCATTACGACCCTAACAAGCCTCTGGTGTTAGCTTGTGATGCTTCTTCTTTCGGTCTCGGTGCTGTGTTGTCTCACCGAGTCGGTAACTCCGAACGTCCTATTGCGTTCGCATCTAAATTGTTAAACAAAGCTCAGTGTAATTATAGCCAATTGGACAAGGAAGCGTTGGCTATTGTGTTCGGTGTCACAAAATTCCATCACTACCTCTATGGTCGACCATTCTATTTAGTCACAGATCACAAGCCCCTGACGTCGCTGTTTCATCCGTCTAAACCAGTTCCTCAGCGGACTGCTCAGAGACTACAACGTTGGGCTCTTTTGTTATCACAATACCAGTATGAGATACTGTATCGCCCTACAGCTCAGCATGCAAACGCTGACGCGCTTTCTCGATTGCCGATTGCTGCGGATGAGGTCTTCGATTCCTCTGACGACTCTTGCCATCAGATTGACGCCGATGAGCATCAATCCCTCCGGGATTTTCCGATTGATTATCGTCAGGTGGCACGTGAGACAGCTACGGATCCTCATCTGAGTTTACTATTACGTTTTGTTCAACGTGGTTGGCCGTCCAAGGCAAAGGACATATCGGATCCTGTGGTTCGTCGCTATTATCCGCAACGTCATCTGTTGTCTGTTTCGCACGGAGTTTTGCTGTTACGCACCGAGAATGACCAGCTTCGTGTAGTGGTTCCCCAAGTGCTCCAATCCGAGGTCCTCGACTTGTTGCATCAAGGTCATTGGGGAGTGGTCCGCACCAAGCAGCTAGCCCGCCGTCATTGTACATGGATCGGCATTGATAAGCAGATTACGCAGATGTCTACAGATTGTTCGACGTGTGCCGAACACCAAGCTGCTCCGCCTCAACGCTATTTTGAGTGGGCACGCCCTGCCGGTCCCTGGCAGCGAGTACATATTGATTTCGCTGGTCCATATTGGAATTCTCGTTGGCTCATCGTGATAGATGCATTTAGTAATTTTCCGTTTGTTGTGCCCATGCAGTCTACAACGTCTGCACAAACTATACAGGCGTTGACTTCAATTTTTTGTATTGAGGGTCTTCCAGAAGTTTTAGTGTCTGACAATGGTCCACAATTTACCTCTGCTGAATTTGAAAGTTTTTGTTCTGCCAATGGCATTCGCCATGTTCTAACTCCGCCGTTCCACCCTCAATCGAATGGTGCAGCGGAACGTTTTGTACGCACATTCAAGGATCATATGGACCGCCTTCGTGCTACGCACTCTCGTCAGCAGGCCCTCATCACGTTCCTGTCGTCGTACCGGACCACGCCACGCGACGGCCCTTCGCCTGCGGAGCTTCTCCACGGCCGTCGTCATCGCACCCTACTACGGTTGTTGCACCCCCCGGATCGACCCGCCGCTTCTGAGCATCGCACGCGTTTTCAGCGCAACGACGCCGTTTTTTTCAGAGTTTATCACGGTCGCCGTCGTTGGGAACGTGGTACCGTGATAAGTGTCCAGGGTCGCGGTTTTTATACTGTTCAAGGTGCTACTGGGGTGCACAGGAGGCATCAGAACCAGTTGCGCCGCGCTGGCCGCCCGGATTCTGCCGCTCGTTCTTTGTCCACAGTTTGGGCCCGCGGCGGGTTCCAGCCGCGCCTTCCGACTTCGCTGCCGCCCCCAGGGCAGCAGCAGCAGCCGTCGCCGCTACCACGCCGACAGCCCGTCCCGTTAATGCCTCCCGCGCAGCTTCATGCGGGAGCGCCCCGGGTGGTCGCTCCGGCGCCTGCGGTCCCTCTTCAGTCGCCACCGCCTTCGGAGCTGATGGACGTCGACCCCTCAGCCGGGCCGCCTTCCCAAGCGGTGGCTGTGCAGCCTGTACTGCAGCCGCTTTCCTTGGGCACCCCCAAGGAGTCTGACACCGCAGCGCCTTGTCCGGCGTCCACTCAGCAGCCGTCGACGCAGCGTCAGGAGACGCTGCCTCTCTTCGTGGGTCCCGACGCCCCGTCGCGTCCAGTACCAGAAGCTGCGCCCGTGGTCACAGGCGTGCACCCTGACCTCGGTTTTCAGTCGGTGTTTCCCGAGGCCCCGCGCAGCCAATGCTGGGGTGCGGACCGGGGACTGCCACCGACAACAGTCTCCGCCCCAGTCTCTTCTGCAACGTCTGCGGCCAGACCCCTCCCCCGCCGTCGACGCTCGCCACGTCATTATTCAACGACGGTGCGGCGATTTGGGGGGGAGGAGTGTTATATCCTAGCCAGTAATGCCAACCGAGCCCGCTGCCAAAAAGGTTGGCAGCATCAAAGTCCGGACGCCGTCCGCATAAGCAGCGCCAGCGATACAGGAAATCGCCGCAAGTCTGCGCGCGCCACCGCTGGCTTCTGGCTTCTTAAGCGCTGGAGTCGCGAGCGCTAGGACAGTTCTGGATTCGCCGCTCAGTTGTAGACTCGCCACCGAATTGTGTACCTGCTAGTCAGTTGTGTGTTCATCGCAGCAGAGTTGTTGTTTGTCGTCAGCCGACGCTGACCTAGCCGCTCCGACTCGAACTAGACAGTTTTCTGTAGACCATGTTCACCACTGTGTTCTGTATCGTCGTTAATAAAGATAAGTACCGACTTTCATTTAATCCGAGTGTTTGGGTTTTCATCTTTCTGTTCACTGTTCCAGCGGACCGATCGGCCCGCTATTAAAAGTCTGGCGGTGACTTCGTAGGCCGTTTCTACAGCGAAGTGTTGTCGCTACGAAGGCCGCCACAAAAATTCGGAAACGGAAGGTTTAATTAAGCGATATGTGGCTGTCCAGTTGCAGTGTTCTGGGCGGGCAGCACCGGTAAACAAGAGCCGTTGCAGTCCTGATGTACTGCAGAGAGCGAGGCGAGTCGGTAGGCTGGTATCTGTTCGGTCAGAGGGCGGATGGATGTTGCTTGGATCTCCACATGGGGTAGAGCGCTGTAACCAAGCCAACGGGTGGCTATGAACGCTAGCAGGATGGAGAGGTTCAGACTGTGTCTAAAACTCTAAAACTGTTTCCCAAAGACAAAGTTAAAATCGCAATAAACAGAGAATTCCTATAAAACTGTCATTATATTTGTGCGACAAATATTAAAAAAAAATTATTAACTTTTGTACGTGATAAACCACTTTAACACTTGAAATCAGCTACAAAATTAGCGAATTTGATGTACTTATAAAGAAACTGCCTACTTAGTGTAAGCCGCGCGGGATTAGCCGAGCGGTCTTAGGCGCTGCAGTCATGGACTGTGCGGCTGGTCCCGGCGAAGGTTCGAGTCCTCCCTCGGCATGGGTGTGTGTGTTTTTCCTTAGGATAATTTAGGTTAAGTAGTGTGTAAGCTTAGGGACTGATGACCTTAGCAGTTGAGTCCGATAAGATTTCACACACATTTGAACATTTTTTATTTAGTGTAAATAAAAAAACGTATATTATTATTACTGAAGAATAAAGCAAAACATGGAGTTATTGACAATTACACTTTAAGGTTCGAATAGTTTATGCAATTTTTTATATTCATTTAATAGGACATTTGTGGATTAATATTTATAAGAAAGCTTTTACATAGAAAAACACTGTGCTAAACCAGAAAGAGAAAATGAAGGTGGCCAGTTGACTAGCAAGATTTTAATTTTACTAAACTAGCAAACGAAGATAGCTTTCCAAGTGTATATCTACCTGAACTACATTTCAGCGTATGCTTAAAGGTGCTCAAAGCAATGCTTCAACTCATTCGAGAAAAATCCTACATGAAAATTTTCTTTTTCCAGTTCGTACAGAATACTGAACGTTAACTTCCTGTTAATAATTTTACAATGTTGAGTAAAAGTTACTACTGTTCGAATATATACATCTACATATACATCTACATTTATACTCCGCAAGCCACCCAACGGTGTGTGGCGGAGGGCACTTTACGTCCCACTGTCATTACCTCCGCCGGCCGAAGTGGCCGTGCGGTTATAGGCGCTGCAGTCTGGAACCGCGAGACCGCTACGGTCGCAGGTTCGAATCCTGCCTCGGGCATGGACGTGTGTGATGTCCTTGGGTTAGTTAGGTTTAACTAGTTCTAAGTTCTAGGGGACTAATGACCTCAGCAGTTGAGTCCCATAGTGCTCAGAGCCATTTGAACCATTTGTCATTACCTCCCTTTCATGTTCCAGTCGCGTATGGTTCGCGGGAAGAACGACTGCCGGAAAGCCTCCGTGCGCGCTCGAATCTCTCTAATTTTACGTTCGTGATTTCGTCGGGAGGTATAAGTAGGGGGACGCAATATATTCGATACCTCATCCAATAACGCACCCTCTCGAAACCTGGACAGCAAGCTACACCGCGATGGAGAGCGCCTCGCTTGCAGAGTCTGCGACTTGAGTTTGCTAAACATATCCGTAACGCTATCACGCTTAGCAAATAACCCTGTGACGAAACGCGCCGCTCTTTTTTGGATCTTCTCTACCTCCTACGTCAACCCGACCTGGTACGGATCCCACACTGAAGAGCAAATACTCAAGTATAGGTCGAACGAGTGTATTGTAAGCCACCTCCTTTGTTGATGGACTACATTTTCTAAGGACTCTCCCAATGAATCTCAACCTGGTACCCGCCTTACCAACAATTAATTTTATATGATCATTCCACTTCAAATCGTTCCGCTCGCATACTCCCAGATATTTTACAGAAGTAACTGCTACCAGTGTTCGTTCCGCTATCATATAATCATACAATAAAGGATCCTCCTTTCTATGTATTCGCAATACATTTGTCTATGTTAAGGGTCAGCTGCCACTCCCTGCACTAAGTGCCTATCCGCTGCAGATATTCCTGCATTCCGCTGCAATTTTATAATGCTGCAACGTCTCTGTATACTACAGCACCATCTACGAAAAGCCGCATGGAACTTCCGACACTATCTACTTGGTCATTTATACAGGGTGATTCAAAAAGAATACAACTTTAGGAATTTAAAACTGCGCAACGACAAAAGGCAGAGCTAAGGACTATCTGTCGGCGAATTAAGGGAGCTATAAAGTTTCATTTAGTTGTACATTTGTTCGCTTGAGGCGCTGTTGACTAGGCGTCAGCGTCAGTTGATGCTAAGATGGCGACCGCTCAACAGAAAGCTTTTTGTGTTATTGAGTACGGCAGAAGTAAATCGACGACAGTTGTCACAATGTCTGTATATGGGGCACTGAGAATCCGCGGGAAACAACTCAGTATGAACGTGACTCGCCTAAGGTGAACGTTTTCTGTGCCATTTCAGCCAATAAAGTTTTTGGTCCCTTTTTCTTCGAAGGTGCTACTGTAACTGGACTACAGTATCTGGAGATGTTAGAGAATTGGCTGTTCCCTCAGCTCGAAGAAGAAGCACAACAATTCATATTTCAGCAGGATGGAGCGCCACCACATTGGCACTTATCTGTCCATAACTACCTGAACGTCAGCTACCCGAGGCGATGGATCGGCCGCCAGGCAGCCCGTGACAGAGCACTTCATCACTGGCCTCCGAGAAGCCCTGATCTTACCCCCTGCGATTTTTTCTTATGGGGGTATGTTAAGGATATGGTGTTTCGGCCACCTCTCCCAGCCACCATTGATGATTTGAAACGAGAAATAACAGCAGCTATCCAAACTGTTACGCCTGATATGCTACAGAGAGTGTGGAACGAGTTGGAGTATCGGGTTGATATTGCTCGAGTGTCTGGAGGGGGCCATATTGAACATCTCTGAACTTGTTTTTGAGTGAAAAAAAACCTTTTTAAATACTCTTTGTAATGATGTACACCGGAAGGTTATATTATGTTTCTTTCATTAAATACACATTTTTAAATTTGTGGTATTCTTTTTTAATCGCCCTGTATATATTGTGAAAAGCAACGGTCCCATAACACTCCCCTGCGGTACGCCAGAGGTTACTTTAACGTCTGTAGACGTCTCTCCATTGAGAACAACATGCTGTGTTCTGTTTGCTAAAAACTCTTTAATCCAGCCACACAGCTTGTCTGATATTCCGTAGGCTCTTACTTTGTTTATCGAGCGACAGTGCGGAACTGTATCGAACGCCTTCCGGAAGTCAAGGAAAATGGCATCTACCTGGGAGCCTGTATCTAATATTTTCTGGGTCTCATGAACAAATAAAGCGAGTTGGGTCTCACACGATCGCTGTTTCCGGAATCCATGTTGATTCCTACATAGTAGATTCTGGGTTTCCAGAAACGACATGATACGCGAGCAATAAACATGTTCTAAAATTCTACAACAGATCGACGTCAGAGATATAGGTCTATAGTTTTGCGCATCTGCTCGACGACCCTTCTTGATGACTGGGACTGCCTGTCCTCTTTTCCAATCATTTAGAACCTTCCGTTCCTTTAGAGACTTGCGGTACACGGCTGTTAGAAGGGGGGCAAGTTCTTTCGCGTAGTCTGTGTAGAATCGAATTGGTATCCCGTCAGGTTCCTCTGTTGAGTGATTCCAGTTGCTTTTCTATTCCTTGGACACTTATTTCCATGTCAGCCATTTTTTCGTTTGTGCGAGGATTTAGAGAAGGAACTGCAGTGCGGTCTTCCTCTGTGAAACAGCTTTGGAAAATAGTATTTCATCTTTACGCGTGTCATCCTCTGTTTCAATGCCATCATGCCGGCCGCGGTGGTCTCGCGGTTCTAGGCGCGCAGTCCGGAACCGGGCGACTGCTACGGTCGCAGGTTCGAATCCTGCCACGGGCATGGATGTGTGTGATGTCCTTAGGTTAGTTAGGTTTAAGTAGTTCTAAGTTCTAGGGGACTGATGACCACAGCAGTTGAGTTCCATAGTGCTCAGAGCCATTTGAACCATTTGAACCAATGCCATCATCATCTCGGAGTGTCTGGATATGCTGTTTCGAGCCACTTACTGATTTTACGTAAGACCAGAACTTCCTAGGATTTTCTGTCAAGTCGGTGAATAGAATTTTACTTTCGAATTCACTGAACGCTTATCGCATAGCCCTTCTTACTCTAACTTTGACGTCGTTTAGCTTCTGTTTGTCTGAGAGGTTTTGGCTGCGTTTAAACTTGCAGTGAAGCTCTCTTTGCTTTCGCAGTAGTTTCCTAACTTTGTTGTTGAACCACGGTGGGTTTTTCCCGTCCCTCACAGTTTTACTCTGCACGTACCTGTCTAAAACGCATTTTACGATTGCCTTGAACTTTTTCCATAAACACTCAACATTGTCAGTGCCGAAAAGAAATTTTCGTTTTGATCAGTTAGGTAGTCTGAAATCTGCCTCCTATTACTCTTGCTATACAGATAATCCTTCCTCCCTTTTTTTATATTCCTATTTACTTCCATATTCAGGGATGCTGCAACGGCCTTATGATCACTGAGTCCCTGTTCTGCGCTTACGGAGTCGAAAGGTTCGGGTCTGTTTGTTATCAGTAGGTCCAAGATGTTATCTCCACGAGTCGGTTCTCTGTTTAATTGCTCGAGGTAATTTTCGGATAGTGCACTCCGTATAATGTCACTCTATGCTCTGTCCCTACCACCCGTCCTAAACATCTGAGTGTCCCAGTCTACATCTGGTAAATTGAAATCTCCACATAAGACCATAACATACTGAGAAAATTTGTGTAAATTGTATTCCAGATTTTCTCTCAGTTGTTCTGCCACTAATGCCGCTGAGTCGGGAGGTCGGTGAAAGGAGCCAATTATTAACCTAGCTCGGTTGTTGATTGTAACCTCCGCACATCATAATTCACAGGAACTATCCACTTCTACTTCACTACAGGATAAACTACTACTAACAGCGACAAACACGCCACCACCGTTTGCATGCAATCTATCCTTTCTAAACACCGTCTGTGCCTTTGTAAAAATTTCGGCAGAATTTATCTCTGGATTCAGCCAGCTTTTCGTACCTATAACGATTTCAGCTTCGGTGCTTTCTATCAGCGCTTGAAGTTCCGGTACTTTACCAACGCAGCTTCGACAGTTTACAATTACAATACCGATTGCTGCTTGGTCCCCGCATGTCCCGACTTTGCCCCGCACCCTTTGAGCCAGTTGCCCTTTCTGTACTTTCCCGAGGCCATCTAACCTAAAAAACCGCCCAGTCCACGCCGCACAACCCCTGCTACCCGTGTAGCCGCCTGCTGTGTGTAGTGGACTTCTGATCTATCCAGCGGAACCCGAAACCCCACCACCCTATGACGCAAGTCATCAGCCAGAACATTATGACCACCTGAATAATAGCCGATATGTCCAGTTTTCACAAGGATAACAGCGGCGAAGCTTACTGGAATGTAAGCAGTGAAGCCTTCTTAGGTCGCTGGAGGAAGCTGGCACCACATCTCCACACACAAGGCACCTAATTCCTATAAATTCCGGGAAGTGTAGCGGCGAAATCTGACACCACGTTCAATCACATCCAGGATGAGTTCCATTGGGTTCAGATCTGGCGAGTTGGGCGGCCAGCTCATCAATTGGAACTTGCCACTACTTTACTTTAACCACTCCATCACAATCATGGCCTAGTAACATGGCTCATTATCTTGTTGAAAGTAAGCCACAATCGTCGGGAAACACGTTAATCTCGAAGGGATGTACGTGGTCTGCAACCAGTGTACTATACTGCTTCGCCGTCATGGTGTCTTGTACGAGATTCACTGGAGCCATACAACCCCACGTGAATGTTCCCCAGAGCACAGTGGAACATAGCTTCGTCTCCGTCACACAGTCTTGGTGTAAAGGGGCCACTCCACCAGAAGACGACGGATCCGCGCCCTCTCATGGCATGATGAAGAAGGAATCGGGATTCATCACACCGTTCAACGCTCTGCCGCTGTCCCAATGTCCAGTGCCTATGGTCAGGTGCCCATTTCAGTTGTAGCTGCCTATGTGTTAACATTGGCACATGCGAGGGTCGTCAGCTGCGGAGACCGAACGTTACGAGTATTCAGTGCACTATGTGGAACACGTGAGGCAATACTAACCTTACGACTTATCTTAGAAGAAAGATTAAGGAAAGACAAACCTACGTTTCTAGCATTTGTAGACTTAGAGAAAGCTTTTGACAACGTTAACTGGAATACTCTCTTTCAAATTCTGAAGGTGGCAGGGGTAAAATACAGGGAGCGAAAGGCTATTTACAATTTGTACAGAAACCAGATGGCAGTTATAAGAGTCGAGGGGCATGAAAGGGAAGCAGTGGTTGGGAAAGGAGTGAGACAGGGTTGTAGCCTCTCGCCGATGTTATTCAATCTGTATATTGAGCAAGCAGTAAAGGTAACAAAAGAAAAATTCGGAGTAGGTATTAAAATTCATGGAGAAGAAGTAAAAACTTTGAGGTTCGCCGATGATATTGTAATTCTGTCAGAGACAGCAAAGGACTTGGAAGAGCAGTTGAACGGAATGGACAGTGTCTTGAAAGGAGGATATAAGATGAACATCAACAAAAGCAAAACGAGGATAATGGAATGTAGTCAAATTAAATCGGGTGATGCTGGGGGGATTAGATTAGGAAATGAGACACTTAAAGTAGTAAAGGAGTTTTGCTATTTGGGGAGCAAAATAACTGATGGTGGTCGAAGTAGAGAGGATATAAAATGTAGACTGGCAATGGCGAGGAAAGTCTTTCTGAAGAAGGGAAATTTGTTAACATCGAGTATAGATTTAAGTGTCAGGAAGTCGTTTCTGAAAGTATTTGTATGGAGTGTAGCCATGTATGGAAGTGAAACATGGACGATAACCAGTTTGGACAAGAAGAGAATAGAAGCTTTCGAAATGTGGTGCTACAGAAGAATGCTGAAGATAAGGTGGGTAGATCACGTAACTAATGAGGAGGTATTGAATAGGATTGGGGAGAAGAGAAATTTGTGGCACAACTTGACTGGAAGAAGGGATCGGTTGGTAGGACATGTTTTGAGGCATCAAGGGATCACAAATTTTGCATTGGAGGGCAGCGTGGAGGGTAAAAATCGTAGAGGGAGACCAAGAGATGAATACACTAAGCAGATTCCGAAGGATGTAGGTTGCAGTAGGTACTGGGAGATGAAGAAGCTTGCACAGGATAGAGTAGCATGGAGAGCTGCATCAAACCAGTCTCAGGACTGAAGACCACAACAACAACAGCATGTGTTCAGATAGACTTGTGCTCTCCCCAGCATTAAAGCTCGATGTTAGTTCCGCCACAGTTCACCGCCAGTCCTGTTTTACTGTCTGCCTAGCCTATGACGTCCGACATCTGTAATGAGGGGTGGCCACCCAACCCCACGACATCTGGGTGTGGTTAAAGACACTCAGTACAGCACTCCTCGAACACCCTGTGGGCAGCGGGTTACATAGTATTCTTCACCACCATCTTAAAAGAGCCTGAAAACTATTTTTGTGGTCAGCCAGAAAGCAATGGAGAACATACTGATCATAATTTTCAGTCTGTTAGACCACATTCTAATTGTATTACTGAATGAAAATGTCCCTTTCTCTCTATTTACTCAGCGGAATCAGGAACTATGATTATAAATAAAATTCTGAGTTCTAACTGATTCATACTTTCAGTAAAAGTTCACACACACAAACACAGTGATATTCCTGATGACGATAATAGTAATAATAGTAATGTCCCAATGATAAACAGCATTACGAGCAGTTCAGAAATGACCTCTATGGTAAGATCCGATTAAAACGATCTTCCGTCCTGACTTCTAACCATCAAAGTTAATTGCTCATCACAAAAGTGCAAAATAAACTCACCACCTGCCATGCATTTATGGTAACACTACGGGCAGCACGCAAACGGCTACTTTCGTGAAATCTAAGCGATCCAGGATGGTGTACAGTCCCCGCGAGTTCACTCCCTACTCTTACCAAACACTTATTTAGTAGCAGACTGGCTTGGACGTCATCCGAGGCAGAGTGTAAGCCGGCGTAGACTGACGCGGACCCATTGATAGCTGGGTGCTGTGTGTGTGTGTGTGTGTGTGTGTGTGTGTGTGTGTGTGTGTGTTTGTGTGTCCACTGCCTCTCTGGCCGTTGCTTTATACGAGCGCAGCGGACGGCTGAACGTGCATCTGCTGTCAAACGCTCTGTGCCCTGGTAGTAGCATCTAAATGGCTGTTTCTCGGACACATATTATTTAATAACTCTGTTGCTTCTCAGTTTTTAATGTTCGTAATTTTTATGTGAATTAAGTTGGCTTAAACTACAGAAAAAGTTTCAGCTCGGCTGCATTAACCTTTGCCGGCTAGAATTTTTAGAACCGAACCGACAGTAGAACGTGACGTCTGAACTACTTCTTTAAGAGTCCTTGCATTGACTGATACTTACACTGAAGACTTGAAACTTGATGCAGATGTTTTATTTTCTTAATGTGATGAAGTGCTGTAATCAGAATTCTGTACTATTAATACATAAGACAATCTATTATGGATGAGGACATTTTTGTTCTAAATTTTTTTCTAAATTACTTGAAAACTATTAGAGGTAGCTTAATGGAGTCACATACGTAATGGTTTTCTATAAAACGGAAGCTTAATACGGATTTTCATCTTTCTGAGTCTAATATTTAGGGCATCCAAGTTTTCATAAAAACGAGGATTTTGACCAAAATATTTCTCTGACCACCCCCCCCCATGAACCATGGACCTTGCCGTTGGTGGGGAGGCTTGCGTGCCTCAGCGATACAGATGGCCGTCCCGTAGGTGCAACCACAACGGAGGGGTATCTGTTGAGAGGCCAGACAAACATGTGGTTCCTGAAGAGGGGCAGCAGCCTTTTCAGTAGTTGCAGGGGCAACAGTCTGGATGATTGACTGATCTGGCCTTGTAACATTAACCAAAACGACCTTGCTGTGCTGGTACTGCGAACGGCTGAAAGCAAGGGGAAACTACAGCCGTAATTTTTCCCGAGGACATGCAGCTCTACTGTATGATTAACTGATGATGGCGTCCTCTTGGGTAAAATATTCCGGAGGTAAAATAGTCCCCCATTCGGATCTCCGGGCGGGGACTACTCAAGAGGACGTCGTTATCAGGAGAAAGAAAACTGGCGTTCTACGGATCGGAGCGTGGAATGTCAGATCACTTAATCGGGCAGGTAGGTTAGAAAATTTGAAAAGGGAAATGGATAGGTTACAGTTAGATATAGTGGGAATTAGTGAAGTTCGGTGGCAGGAGGAACAAGACTTTTGGTCAGGTGATTACAGGGTTATAAATACAAAATCAAATAGGGGTAATGCAGGAGTAGGTTTAATAATGAATAAAAAAATAGGAGTGCGGGTTAGCTACTACAAACAGCATAGTGAACGCATTATTGTGGCCAAGATAGACACAAAGCCCATGCCTACTACAGTAGTACAAGTTTATATGCCAACTAGCTCTGCAGATGATGAAGAAATAGATGAAATGTATGACGAGATAAAAGAAATTATTCAGGTAGTGAAGGGAGACGAAAATTTAATAGTCATGGGTGACTGGAATTCATCAGTAGGAAAAGGGAGAGAAGGAAACATAGTAGGTGAATATGGATTGGGGGGAAGGAATGAAAGAGGAAGCCGCCTTGTAGAATTTTGCACAGAGCACCGTAATTTTTCCCGAGGACATGCAGCTCTACTGTATGATTAAATGATGATGGCGTCCTCTTGGGTAAAATATTCCGGAGGTAAAATAGTCCCCCATTCGGATCTCCGGGCGGGGACTACTCAAGAGGACGTCGTTATCAGGAGAAAGAAAACTGGCGTTCTACGGATCGGAGCGTGGAATGTCAGATCACTTAATCGGGCAGGTAGGTTAGAAAATTTGAAAAGGGAAATGGATAGGTTACAGTTAGATATAGTGGGAATTAGTGAAGTTCGGTGGCAGGAGGAACAAGACTTTTGGTCAGGTGATTACAGGGTTATAAATACAAAATCAAATAGGGGTAATGCAGGAGTAGGTTTAATAATGAATAAAAAAATAGGAGTGCGGGTTAGCTACTACAAACAGCATAGTGAACGCATTATTGTGGCCAAGATAGACACAAAGCCCATGCCTACTACAGTAGTACAAGTTTATATTCCAACTAGCTCTGCAGATGATGAAGAAATAGATGAAATGTGTGACGAGATAAAAGAAATTATTCAGATAGTGAAGGGAGACGAAAATTTAATAGTCATGGGTGACTGGAATTCATCAGTAGGAAAAGGGAGAGAAGGAAACATAGTAGGTGAATATGGATTGGGGGGAAGGAATGAAAGAGGAAGCCGCCTTGTAGAATTTTGCACAGAGCATAGCTTAATCATAGCTAACACTTGGTTCAAGAATCATGAAAGGAGGCTGTATACATGGAAGAAGCCTGGAGATACTGACAGGTTTCAGATAGATTATATAATGGTAAGACAGAGATTTAGGAACCAGGTTTTAAATTGTAAGACATTTCCTGGGGCAGATGTGGATTCTGACCACAATCTATTGGTTATGAACTGCAGATTGATACTGAAGAAACTGCAAAAAGGTGGGAATTTAAGGAGATGGGACCTGGATAAACTGACTAAACCATAGGTTGTAGAGAGTTTCAGGGAGAGCATAAGGGAACAATTTACAGGAATGGGGGAAAGAAATACAGTAGAAGAAGAATGGGTAGCTCTGAGGGATGAAGTGGTGAAGGCAGCAGACGATCAAGTAGGTAAAAAGACGAGGGCTAATAGAAATCCTTGGGTAACAGAAGAAATATTGAATTTAATTGATGAAAGGAGAAAATATAAAAATGCAGTAAATGAAGCAGGCAAAAAGGAATACAAACGTCTCAAAAATGAAATCGACAGGAAGTGCAAAATGGCTAAGCAGGGATGGCTAGAGGACAAATGTAAGGATGTAGAGGCTTGTCTCACTAGGGGTAAGATAGATACTGCCTACAGAAAAATTAAAGAGACCTTTGGAGAGAAGAGAACCACTTGTATGAATATCAAGAGCTCAGATGGCAACCCAGTTCTAAGCAAAGAAGGGAAGGCAGAAAGGTGGAAGGAGTATATAGAGGGTTTATACAAGGGCGATGTACTTGAGGACAATATTATGGAAATGGAAGAGGATGTAGATGAAGACGAATTGGGAGATAAGATACTGCGTGAAGAGTTTGACAGAGCACTGAAATACCTGAGTCGAAACAAGGCCCCGGGAGTAGACAACATTCCATTAGAACTACTGATAGCCTCGGGAGAGCCAGTCATGACAAAACTCTACCATCTGGTGAGCACGATGTATGAGACAGGCGAAATACCCTCAGACTTCAAGAAGAATATAATAATTCCAATCCCAAAGAAAGCAGGTGTTGACAGATGTGAAAATTACCGAACTATCAGGTTAATAAGTCACAGCTGCAAAATACTAACGCGAATTCTTTACAGACGAATGGAAAAACTGGTAGAAGCCGACCTAGGGGAAGATCAGTTTGGATTCCGTAGAAATGTTGGAACACGTGAGGCAATACTGACCTTACGACTTATCTTGGAAGAAAGATTAAGAAAAGGCAAACCTACGTTTCTAGCATTTGTAGACTTAGAGAAAGCTTTTGACAATGTTGACTGGAATACTCTCTTTCAAATTCTGAAGGTGGCAGGGGTAAAATACAGGGAGCGAAAGGCTATTTACAATTTGTACAGAAACCAGATAGCAGTTATAAGAGTCGAGGGGCATGAAAGGGAAGCAGTGGTTGGGAAAGGAGTGAGACAGGGTTGTAGCCTCTCCCCGATGTTATACAATCTGTATATTGAGCAAGCAGTAAAGGAAACAAAAGAAAAATTCGGAGTAGGTATTAAAATTCATGGAGAAGAAGTAAAAACTTTGAGGTTCGCCGATGACATTGTAATTCTGTCAGAGACAGCAAAGGACGTGGAAGAGCAGTTGAACGGAATGGACAGTGTCTTGAAAGGAGGATATAAGATGAACATCAACAAAAGCAAAACAAGGATAATGGAATGTGGTCGAATTAAGTCGGGTGATGCTGAGGGAATTAGATTAGGAAATGAGACACTTAAAGTAGTAAAGGAGTTTTGCTATTTAGGGAGTAAAATAACTGATGATGGTCGAAGTAGAGAGGATATAAAATGTAGACTGGCAATGGCAAGGAAAGCGTTTCTCAAGAAGAGAAATTTATTAACATCGAGTATAGATTTAGGTGTCAGGAAGTCGTTTCTGAAAGTGTTTGTATGGAGTGTAGCCATGTATGGAAGTGAGACATGGACGATAACTAGTTTGGACAAGAAGAGAATAGAAGCTTTCGAAATGTGGTGCTACAGAAGAATGCTGAAGATAAGGTGGGTAGATCACGTAACTAATGAGGAGGTATTGAATAGGATTGGGGAGAAGAGAAGTTTGTGGCACAACTTGACTAGAAGAAGGGATCGGTTGGTAGGACATGTTTTGAGGCATCAAGGGATCACAAATTTAGCATTTGAGGGCAGCGTGGAGGGTAAGAATCGTAGAGGGAGACCAAGAGATGAATACACTAAGCAGATTCAGAAGGATGTAGGTTGCAGTAGGTACTGGGAGATGAAGAAGCTTGCACAGGATAGAGTAGCATGGAGAGCTGCATCAAACCAGTCTCAGGACTGAAGACCACAACAACAACATTTCTCTGACCAAGTTGGGACTTGTAACTGTTGATTGTGACATACATTTGCACATTCTGAGAAATTTTTAGCTTTCTGTCTGCATTAATTAGCGCCACTTGATTTTTTAAAAGAACATTGTACTTAGGGAAACATATTTATCTGATCATTTTAAGATTTAACAACTTTAATAGTAATACACTAAAGCATATGTTGAGAAAGTCTGGAAAAGTTACTTAAATTTTTAATTTCATTCTTAGATTATGGTGCAATACTTTGTATGCTACACACTACTCGTAGGCGCGTTATGCTGATACGGCACCAGTAACAGTGAACAGGCGTAAGTCCCGGCACACACGCACGCCTCTGTATCTCTCAAATGATACGGCGCTTCTTTCGCCACAACACGAGTCGTGCAGTTTAGGAAATGCTCGTACCGAGCCTCCGGGCCATCACAATCTGCCCTCGGTCAAACCCCGATAGGTCGCGCGCCGTCCCCATTCTACACATGGACAGTGCGCTCAGTTATAGTCCATGCACCTTGCATTTGTCTGACTAGCAGTTATTCCTCGCCAGGTTCAGATGAAGTTGATTTCGCCTGGACATATCCGATGGTCATAATGTTCTATCAGATCACTGTATCTATCATGGTCTTTTGGTCGCTGTTCTTGGTCGGGCAAGATGGTATGAGCTCATGTGTGTTAAAATGCTAGAGTAATATTTCTGGCTTTGCAGCCATCATATTCGGCTACAAGAAGCAATTGATGTGAGGTACCGATGACAGATGGTTTGTTCGGTACGGGTATAGTGAGAAAGACAGCCTAAATTGTGGTCCTTCTCTGCGACTGGCTGCTGGGTTCGGAAGTTGCGTGCCAAAATGGTAAATTTTTTATTATTAATATTAGAGAAACTAAACAGCGTATTTACTTGAATTTTAAGTTAAGGCATCTCTCAATCTGTCTTTCAATCATTTCACAAGAATTAACAACCAGCAGAATGACAAACAACTGCGAAACAAAAACGCAGACGAAGCATTCGGTGATTTTCGTATCGCGCCTAACTTCTATGGCGGACGAAGTGGTTTGGCTGTAAGATCAGAGCTCGTTCGGCAGTCTCGGAGAACTGACATGTTTTGCGCCGCGGTATCAGTTAAGACTTAACTTGCTATGTCTAGTTGTAAACAGTGTGACTATAATTACAGAAATACGCAGTTAATTATTTTGTTGAAGAATAGAAAGTATTTGTGATTCTACAGTGGAATGTAATTGTTAAGTTTCTTGCGTTCTGCCAGTAAAAAGCGAGTGGCATCCCATATAAACAAACTGATGGAGTAATTTAATTGTTTCCAAAATAACAGTTCGTCGCTAGGAGTTTCTTACAGACTCAAGATTATGGACTCACGACCTACGTGCTGCATTCTGCGCAGGGGACAACAACTATAGAAGACTGTAGGTTGCTGAACATTTATTAGAACTTATGCATTCCACTCAGGGCGGGAGAAGCAAATAGGCGCCTCGCGTGTACTGCAATCGCAGTACACATGAGATCAGTGACACATCATCTGTGGTAACACAGAGGAGGTATGTAGAAGAAAAATGTTTTTCAGGGAAGGGGTTGATCATACGAAAGTACATACCACTACGCTTCTCCCACTCTTTTTTTCAACTTGCCGTACTAGTACGGGGTACACAATGGTCAATCGAAATAATTTCAATCCAACAGTTTGAAACTTGATAATGTGTGGTAATTGCGAGCTAATATAGACTTAAATGACACTGCACTTCGTTGTTGGTGAACTGGCATTCAGATAGACTAGAGTTAACTGTTAAACGTAGAGGATTAGTTCAGGCTAACTGCACAATGCAATTGGCTGAAGTTAAACACTCCATGTGTACTATCTGCGTGCTTTAACTGCACTGCTATTGCAGATCATAATATGCTACACTGTGTAGAATATTTGTCCCTGTGAGGTCGCTATTGAATGCAACTTGTTTACATGAGCTAAATGAGACTGAGATTGTATATTATACCATTGTCAGGCTACGTCCTTGTCCTAATGGACTGCTCCTACATCATCTGGTTTATTATTTGACAATCATTTGTGCTTATTTATTCATTGACTGTTCGTTAGGCAGAGCTTTTATGATTCAAACGACTTCATTAGTGTACAGTGCAACAGTGCATAACCATACCGGTAGACTAGGATTCGAGCCATTCATTTAGTAAATGGTCCTGCGTTCGCCCTCTGTTGGTTGGAAAGTCATAAATTAGTTCAGTGGACAATTAATATCACTAGATAATTTTGTTAATACATACCACTGCGGTACGTTGCAGTTTTGAGCGACAGCTACAGAGTAACACCTTCTCAGCAAGGGGATCATATTAGAAACATCAATGCATTTCTAACCTTTCAGTTTCCTTTGTGGCTGCAAGCTAACAAAGAGCAATGTGGTTAGTATCACTAGCATGTTCGAATTGTATTTTTTCTTTAACAAAATTAACAAAGAAATGATTGCCTTAAAATTATTCATATCTTATTTTTTGACTATGTGAAACATTTGACACCGTAATTGAAGGACTGTGTCATTTAAAACAAATTCATGAATATTTAGTTAGTCACCGACCACAACTATGGTGGTGCAAGATATCAGTACAACGTGGAAGCTTAGCAAATACGACTGCGTCTGTTGTCGACCTCGTCTATTTCTTACCGTTGTAAAATATGAATAACGTTTGAGCACATATTCTCAGAAAACTAAATCAATGGTGTTGTTTCAGAAACCACAGGAATATTATTCTTGATGGGTGATTTGTAACTGAATGTGGTTCCTTCAAAATGCGATTCCAGTTCGTTATCCACTGCACCGACTCACTTCATTAAGAAAAACAGTGGCGATGCAGAATTTTTATACGCTTGTGAACTATTCTAGCCACGTATCATGAAATATGTAAACCGAAATACGAGTATAAGAAAGGTGCCTCGAGAACCTGACGGGCTTCACACTGAAACAATCGGAGATCTGAACGAAGTCGCATTGAATATTTCGGTGAAGGAACTTCATTGAAAGCCAAAATAAATATGAACTCCTCTGTGACGTCCCTGTAGACGCTTTATTGAGAGTAAACTGAAATGCAAGTTATGTTCTATCGATTACTTTAATTCTGTGCGCTTTTTTCCTGTGAGACCGTCGTTGCGTTCATTAGTCAAATGGAACATACTTCATTAGAACGTATATCCAATGAAACTTATGAGTTACAGACACATTCCTGGTAACGAGCTAGTGCCTTAGTGCTGTCGCCTGAAGAAACAGCACGTCTCTGCTCGTTAGCGAGACACTAGTTACTTTGGAATAGACAGTGTATTGCGCGAAACTATCGATGGGGGTGATGTTGAAATCTAGGTTAGGTGCATGATTGAGAATACACGTTTGTCGAGCTGAAGTTCCAGTAACACAACAAAGCACACAAGTGTAGCTGTCATGTACTCCGTATTTACACAAGTATGTGTCTCCTGCTTCTCGTAGACAAAACTATACCTCGGGTCTCGTGTTCCATCATGAAAGAGATGTGACTCTAGCTATAGAATTTTTTGTGTGTGTAAATACAAGGGGCTGTGTAAACACAAGGGGCCGTCAAACGAAAACAGATGGAAAAAATAAGTAAACTGTTTGTCATGTCAATAGTCATCACCATAAATGCTACTACATTCATCCCATTGTGAGACAAGACGGTCAGTGACCTCACAGAAAAACATTTGCTGTTGCCTATGGAGCCATGATTGTACCCAGCCATGAATATCTTCGTCCGAAGCAAATCGACGGCAACGGATGTCTTTCTGCAGGGCTCCACAAACATGGGAATCACATGGGTAGAGATCGGGACTGTATGGAGGATGTGTAAGTGCGTGTCAGCGAAACTTCTGAAGCTTAGGTCGAAACCACCTTGACAGGATGTGTGACGTTGCTGTCTCACAGTGAGGTACATCTATTAAAAGCTACGGCGATTAGTCTTGAAATAAGTAGCTGACACTTTTTTTTTTTTTTTTTTTTTTTTTTGGAAACTGATATCTGTGTGTCAGCGAAACTGGCTGGAAGGAAAGTATGTAAACTGTTTATTATTTCAAAAGTAACAGCCATAACTGTTAAGACATTTATTCTCTTAGTAACCAAACTATGGTCTTTCTTGTAGGAAATCATAAACGAAACAACAGAACTACAGATGAAGCTAATATTGGCATATTGCGCCGTGTATTAATCTGTAAAATGAGTTAACACAACACAGTGTGCGCATGTTACTACTTTCACAATGTTAACAGTACGATTTTCAATTAAATATTGTCACTTTTTCCGTGACTGGATATGAATTGCTGCAATTACAAACAGGAAATGAATTATGTTCAGCTTTGATAAAATGACAAGAAGTCCAAAATGTTTTCGTCATTGGCACGTATTCAAATGTGGCTTTCGTTAAGGCAAATATAAGTCCTTCCAAAGAACCCTCACGGATTCCTAGCGCTTTCTAGACATTTTGTTGTACACGAGACAGAAACAGAGGTGTGTACCAGTCTATCACATTTCACCGTCACCATGGTAAAACAGCAACTGTGCTTAACTGTAGTTGCTACGTTCATAGCGTAATAACATGGTAGTAACGGGAAATGCAAGCAACCGCTATGGTGGTGAAATGGGATGTGAATGGAACTAATGATGCTAATTGTCTAACGCTACAATAGAATACCTTCCGTGCATACCTCAGTACTGTGCAGTATTGGCCCATGTGAGAGGATTAGTTGGTTACAAGTATAGTGTATATCAGATTCATAACAAAGAAGGTCTTTCTTTATCGCGTTCGAACACAGTTTGTCTCTATGGTTTCTCAATTAAACCACTGTTTACCCATTTTTAAATATTTCATTTGTCTCTAACGAAATATTCTCTTTCAAACAGTTTAACATCTCTTTCTCCGTTCTTCATTTAGTAATCAGTGTCAAAGACGAGTTCTACGGTGGAACTGGCAGAAATTTTCGTAGTCTAATGAAAACAGATGTTTGTTATGTGATATTTATCTGGATGGCACCTCCAGTCAGATCTCACAAATTTCTGTTGTCTGGGCCATTTTCTCAGAATCGTGGACCATAATGTTTGGGAGATATAAAATTTCAGTCTGAGTCTTTTGACAGAGGTCACAAAATAATTTTTTCTCGTCTCCCTGCTATTTTCGTTAGTTTCCTGGCGAATGTATGGACATAACCTATTCGCTACAGGACAAAAATTATTTCGTTCATTGTTGTCCGATAGGGTTCAGACTTTTGACGGCAGCCATAATCTTCCCGGATGTAACTATTACTGACGGAGCAACGTCGCTTGAGTTTGCTGTTAATGCTGTATCTGGTTAGGAAATACACTCCTGGAAATTGAAATAAGAACACCGTGAATTCATTGTCCCAGGAAGGGGAAACTTTATTGACACATTCCTGGGGTCAGATACATCACATGATCACACTGACAGAACCACAGGCACATAGACACAGACAACAGAGCATGCACAATGTCGGCACTAGTACAGTGTATATCCACCTTTCGCAGCAATGCAGGCTGCTATTCTCCCATGGAGACGATCGTAGAGATGCTGGATGTAGTCCTGTGGAACGGCTTGCCATGCCATTTCCACCTGGCGCCTCAGTTGGACCAGCGTTCGTGCTGGACGTGCAGACCGCGTGAGACGACGCCTCATCCAGTCCCACACATGCTCAATGGGGGACAGATCCGGAGATCTTGCTGGCCAGGGTAGTTGACTTACACCTTCTAGAGCACGTTGGGTGGCACGGGATACATGCGGACGTGCATTGTCCTGTTGGAACAGCAAGTTCCCTTGCCGTCTAGGAATGGTAGAACGATGGGTTCGATGACGGTTTGGATGTACCGTGCACTATTCAGTGTCCCCTCGACGATCAGCAGTGGTGTACGGCCAGTGTAGGAGATCGCTCCCCACACCATGATGCCGGGTGTTGGCCCTGTGTGCCTCGGTCGTATGCAGTCCTGATTGTGGCGCTCCCCTGCACGGCGCCAAACACGCATACGACCATCATTGGCACCAAGGCAGAAGCGACTCTCATCGCTGAAGACGACACGTCTCCATTCGTCCCTCCATTCACGCCTGTCGCGACACCACTGGAGGCGGGCTGCACGATGTTGGGGCGTGAGCGGAAGACGACCTAACGGTGTGCGGGACCGTAGCCCAGCTTCATGGAGACGGTTGCGAATGGTCCTCGCCGATACCCCAGGAGCAACAGTGTCCCTAATTTGCTGGGAAGTGGCGGTGCGGTCCCCTACGGCACTGCGTAGGATCCTACGGTCTTGGCGTGCATCCGTGCGTCGCTGCGGTCCGGTCCCAGGTCGACGGGCACGTGCACCTTCCGCCGACCACTGGCGACAACATCGATGTACTGTGGAGACCTCACGCCCCTCGTGTTGAGCAATTCGGCGGTACGTCCACCCGGCCTCCCGCATGCCCACTATACGCCCTCGCTCAAAGTCCGTCAACTGCACATACGGTTCACGTCCACGCTGTCGCGGCATGCTACCAATGTTAAAGACTGCGATGGAACTCCGTATGCCACGGCAAACTGGCTGACACTGACGGCGGCGGTGCACAAATGCTGCGCAGCTAGCGCCATTCGACGGCCAACACCGCGGTTCCTGGTGTGTCCGCTGTGCCGTGCGTGTGATCATTGCTTGTACAGCCCTCTCGCAGTGTCCGGAGCAAGTATGGTGGGTCTGACACACCGGTGTCAATGTGTTCTTTTTTCCATTTCCAGGAGTGTACATACAACTGTATATCGGAATGGCAGGACGCGATATGAACCCAGCTCCTCTTGAAAATAAGTTCATTGTTATAATAGATACTTATCGGACTAAATGCATCCCACCGTTGGATTAATGAACTAAGTTTTTTAAACTGGCTCTGTCGCACACAACTGGGAGAAGATAAGTACTTTTCTACTTGCTTACAGTGTGACAATAGCTCGCGTTGGTTAACTCCACATTTAAATTTGAATATACTACGTTGAGTTTAATAGGTTATGAGCAACAGCTGGAAATGATACCAATTCCCACTCAAGCTGTTTAATATTTTAAGACGCGTTTTGAATGTTACAATTGAATTTCAGCCGAACACATCTGTTATGATACACCGAAGCGCGCTGTAAAATCGTAAATGAAGCAGTAATTTGTAACGTTTCTGTATATAAATTAATTTCAACATAATATTGTGCTAATGTGAGGGTTTGAGAACTAATAAAAATTTTGGTTCTTTGGAGCGCTTACCTTTCTCAGTGCCCACCTTCATACAATAGTATGAACCACCGCAGCGCCAAAAATATCTCTTTGCATGAGCTCCGCAACGCCTTTCCATCGGAAACTTGTGAAAATTTGCGACCATTGCACTAACAAAGAGGGTTTCTCTCCTATCAATTGCCGGAAAAGAAAAAAGGTAGGAAAGTTAGTGAGAGTGAATGTAGACTCTTCCGCCGTACACTACCGATGTAAAGCTTTCGGTTTTCCACCCGGATGGCAGCGTTGAGGTACCGTGACCTTTCGGCGAGAGTTATAGTCATCAACATCTGGTGAACTCTCAAAATACTACGAGTGTCTCAAAATATAAGGGACTTTAAAAAAGGAACGAGCCGGAGTCCGGAATGCGCAAACCGGTTACAGGAGGATAATAGCATGGCATATGTAACGAGGTGTGGTTTCTAAGAGAGCGGAAGTTCAGAGCCCGTCGCTAGATGGCACGCGTGTACGTCACGTGACTATACAGAGCTAGCAGCAGTATGTATCAAACGCCCACCGCTGCCAGTCACATTGCAGACTGTAACATGGAGGCGTCAACAGAAGAGCAAGAAGATATTGTACGTTTTCTGACAGCGGAAGGAGTAGGAGGAACGAACAATCATCGACGATTGTCGGCAGTGTACAGCGAACACTGCATGTCCCCTCCAAGTATCGAGGCGCGGCACAAGGCTTCAGGGAAGGACGAGTGTCCTTAGCCGATGATGCACGGTCTGGAGCACCACACTGCATTACCGATGACATCGTCCAGCTGGTGGATGCACTCATTACCCAGGACCGCCGAGTGATAGTGAAAGCCATAGCCGCTGTTGTTGGATTGAGATTCGGAAGTTTTCACACCATCATGAAGGAACGACTGCACATGCACAGAGTGTGTGCCCAATGGGTGCCCCACAGTATTCAGGAAGCATGTCGAATGGCCCATTGTCCTCATCTGCAGCGCTATGCTCGGGAAGGGAAAGGGTTCCTGGCACGAGTGGTGGCTGGAGAAGTCATGGTGTCATCACTTCACACCAGAATTAAAACAACAAAGTACCCAGTGGAAACATCCGATGTCACTACCACCAAAAACGGCCATCCACATGAGTGCAGGAAATGTTATGCTGACATTCTTCTGGGCCCCTTCTGATTCACTTTGCAGCACGGGACAACAGTGAATGCCCAGCGCTACTCGCAAACCTTGACCACCCTTCGCCAGCGATCAAATCAGATTGACCAGGCAATCTCACCCGTGGGGTTATTCTGTTCTACGACAAAGCAAAGCCTCATTCGGCCAACACAGACGCGGCACTCCTGCAGAAATTGAAATGGGGTGGGGGATTCACTGCCATCCTCCACACAGTCCGGATCTATCTCTCTTTCTGAGATTAGGCCATTTTTGTTTCCCTTAAAAGGGTGCTAAAGATCAAACAATTCACCTCGGGTGACGACGTCCAGCTGCATGCGCAGAGCTGGTTGACGTCGCAGCCCCGGGAATTTTATGAGACAGTTATTCACCGCCTTATGTCACATTGGGACAAGTGCCTCAACAGCCAGGGACAATACTTCTAACATACAGGTACTGATTTATGTAGTTATGCCTCCGGCTCGTTTCTTTTTGAATTCCCCTTGTATATACTAGCGATAAAAATAATGTCGATAGGAAGGCTGCCAAATTAATTCAGTATGGAATTCCGCATTATCGGCATTACGACGACAGCACGTTCAGCACAGACCACCTCGAAAGAGGCATCCGTAATGCCCAGAGACTGAAGTGCAACTTCCAGCCCTCCCACCATGCCGACCCGTGTAGCTCCATCCCCTGATACCCGCCGTCCGCCCAGGACAGCGGCAGCCAATCATATGGTATAAACATTGAGGCACCCGCTAACATGTAGTCAGTTCGTCAGAAGACGAGAAGTCACGGTAGGTTAACTACGACACCTGGACGGAAACCCTTGAGCCTTTCCTGAGAAAGATGTGTGTTTAGCATACTGTGGACGATTTCGAGCGCTGCTGCTACGGTCGCAGGTTCGTATCCTGGTTCGGGCACGGATGTGTGTGATGTCCTTACGTTAGTTAGGTTTAAGTAGTTCTAAGTCTAAGGGGACTGATGACCTCAGATGTTAAGTCCCATAGTGCTTAGAGCCATTTGAACATTTTTTGACGATTTCGAGACAGAATTGAAGCTTGGATTGGGGAAGGATGACGAAAGAAATTTTTCGTTTCCTTCCAAAGGCACGAACGTGAGTTCAGTGTCTTAAAAAATGCGACACCTCACTCGATGGGGAAGAGGAAAATGACAAAAACTGTTTTATTGGAGCTGTGAAGTACAGCCGGAAGTTTTTGCATTCAGTAATTATCTACAAGAGATTGCGTTTTGGCCGCGCTATGAAGGTACGCTTTGCAATGGTTCTAGATGCTGACGCGAATGTCACTTAGAAAATTGTGTCTCCTGCATCTTTTCTGAAAGGTGAACAACAAAGGAAATTGTGGCGATGTGTTCACTTGCAACGACACAGTGGAAAATTTTTTACGCTTCGAATCCCTATTATCTACATTTTTGTGAGACTGATATTATTGGGGAAGACTATTCTCCGCATGAAACGGGTCCAAGGACGGTGATGTTGTCCAGCTAGATCCCGATTGAACGTGAGACGGATAACAAAACCAATAAGATCTCCTGCTAGATTAGATTAGACCAAATTCAGTTTTAGTTCCACAGACCAAAAAATGAGAGGATTCTTGTGGGTCTGAGACATGTTAGAAAGTATAACATGAAAACCATAAAACATTTGAGTATATTACTCACTACCCTGATCATATGTCAGGAGACTGTCAAAACAGGTGAATACGTTACGATAAACTGGAACTAACAACATTTACAGAATGAAACATAGCTATGCACTTTTAATACATTTACCATACACAAAATGCGTAATCTTGACTGTTGTGACCAAGTGCTGTCAGAACTGAAATCTAGCTGACATTTTTACTTAAACTGGTATAATAGTCCCTGTTGAGTTCTTCATCTACAGAGTAGGAGTTTCCTATCAAAAAGCCTTCAAACTTCGTTAAACTGTGCGTTACCTGAAACCATATTTTTAATGGTTGCTAACAATTTATTGAAAATGTGTCTCTGAATATTGCACCCCTTTTTGGACCAACATAAGTGATTTTAGGACTTTATGTATGTTCTTCTTATTCCTAGTATTGGTACTATGAATTGAGCTATTGGTTGGAAATAGAGACCCAAAGAAACTGGTACACCTGCATAATATGGCGTAGGGCCCACGCGAGCACGCAGAAGTGCCGCAACACGACGTGGCAATTACTCCACTAATGTCTGAATTAGTGCCTCCCAGATATGCTCAATACTGTTCGTGTCTAGGAAGTTACGTGTACAGCGGAAGTGTTTAAATTATGAAGAGTGTTCCTGGAGCCACTCTGTAGCAATTCTGGACCTGTGGGGTGTCGCATTGTCTTGCTGAAATTTCTCAAGCCCCTCGGAATGCACAATGGACATGAATGGATGCAGGTGATCAGACATGATGCTTACGTACGTGTCACCTGTCAGAGTCGTATCTAGACGTTTCAGGGGTCCCATATCACTCCAACTGCACACGCCCCACACCATTACAGAGCCTCCACCAGCTTGAACAGTCGCCTGCTGACATGAAGGATCCATGGATTCATGAGGCTGTTCCCATACCCGTACACGTCCGTCCACTCGATACAACTTTAAATGGGCTCCTACGACCAGACAACATGTGTCCAGTATTCAACAGTCCATTGTCGGTGTCGACGGGCCCAGGCGAGGCGTAAAGCTTTATGTCGCGCAGTCATCAAGGGTACACGAGTGAGCCTTCGGTTCCGAAAGCCCATATCGATAATGTTTCGTTGCATGGTTCACACGCTGACACACGTTGATGTTCCAGCATTAAAATTTGCTGCAGTTTGCGAAAGGGTTGCACGTTTTTTTTTTCGTTCAGCGGTTCTCTTTAGTCGTCGTTGGTCCCGTTATTGTAGGATCCTTTTTAGGAATCAGAGTTGTCGGAAATTTGATGTTTTACCGGATTCCTGATATTCACGAAGCACTCGTGAATTGGTCGTACGGAAATCCCGGTTTCTTTGGCGCTTCAGTATACTACTTGCGACAAATTTCATCAGGAAATGAATGTACTCAGAAACAGTGGCTAAACACAAAATTTCTTGAACAGGTGTCTACATGATATTCTTGAATTTACACGCAAATGATTCTTATTACACGCATTTGCACGCTACAAACTTTTGCTCGGTTTGATGGGTTACCACAGTATATGATCCCATGTGACATAATAGAACAACTGTAAGCCATGAATGCAAGTTTTCTTATATTTGTATCTCCTACATCTGACATCATCCTCATTGCAAATACAAAGTTGATTCGGTGCTTCAGCAATTCTGTGGTATTCCCTCCCCAAGTGAATTGTTTATCGAGTTGTCATCCAGAAATTTAGCACTGTCAATCTCTTCGATCTGCATGTCTTCATATGATACACGGATGCTGGAAGGAAATTTCTTACAAGTTCTGAACTGCATTTAGTGGGTCTTTTCAAAGTTTAATGACATTGAAATAGCTTTAAACCACTTATTTATGTCAGTGTAAATTTGATTAGTAGCTATTTCTAAATCTGTACTTGACTTGCTGCTGATTGCAATGCTTGTATCATCTGCAAACAAAACAATTTTGGCATCTGGCGATGTAACAGACGATGGGTCATTAATGTAGATGAGAAAAAGCAACAGACTCAAGTTGGAACCTTGAGGAATACTACATGTAGTCAATTCGCATTCAGATGAAGACTGACTGCTTACTGCACAGTTATTCCGCAACAATATCCTTTGCTTCCTGTTACTTAGATAAGATTAAACCATTTCGCAGCATAGCCACTGATATTGTAATTTACTTAAAATAATGCTGTTATTCACACAATCAAAGGCTTTTCACAGCTCACAGAAAATGCCAGTGGCCTATAACTTATTATCTAATGAATTAAGTACATTTTCACTGTGCGTGTAAAAAGCTTTCTCTCTGTAAGAACCCTTAAGAAACCCAAACTGAGACTTGGAAATATGTTATTTGCAGTCAGATGCTTAAGGAGACGTTGAACACTACCTTTTCAAATATTTTTGAAAAAGCCAGTAAAAGTGAAATTTGTTGTTAGTTTGATGGTATCTCTTCATCCCCCTTCTTGTTAAGATGCTTAACTGCACCATATTTTAGCCAGTCCGAAAATGCTCTACTGATAAGGGGCTTGATTACACAAATAACTTAAGATAGAACTGAACTCACACGAACACTCTTGATTAACTTCATTGTTATTTTATCATAGCCACCAATGTACTTAAATTTTAAAGATTTTATGATTGATGCTACTTATTTTGGAGAAGTGAGTATCACTTGCGTTTTACTGAAGTTATTTATAACATATGGTCTCAGATACTCTATTGCACCTGTTTCTGTCTTCACCACATTCCATACAGTTTTTATTTTGCCGCCTGATGTAATTATCTTTTTGTCATAACAAGGTTCCATGATTTACGTATTACTTGCTTCAAAATTTTGCAGTATTCTTTGTAATACATTATAATACTAACACCAGAGCCGTTCCTAGATGGTACATACAGTCTCCTTTTTGTTCCACATGACATCTTTCTTCCTTGCTTGATCTGAGTTAACTTTACGGGAAAACAAGTTTCAAAAGAAGAAGCAGCTTTATTAATAAATTGTTTCTATTTTCCATTTGAATCAGAAATATAGTAGACATCTATCCAGTTCATGTCTATGAGAAATCTCATAAAATTCTCTATTTTGACTTTTCTATCACCCTATTGTACTCAGATTTTATACAGTTTTTATCCCGAAAAGTTTCAACATTTAACACATGATGTTGGATATGATGATCAGAGAGGTCATTTACTATTGGTTTTATGATATTTTTCCTAGATTTGTCTCCAAAGATATCAATAGCAGTCACAGAGGACTTACATAACCTAGTTGCAAAATTCACCGTAGGCATTAAATTGAATGAAAGTTTTATTGAGAGCAATAACAGTTCACTGGCAGAGGTTTTCAACAATTCCACATTAAAATTATCAGCAACCACTATTTCCTCGTTTGTTACTGTGAGATGAGACAACAAGGCTTCAGGATTTTTTATGAAGAGGTTAAAGTTTCCTGAAAGTCCTCTGTATACACTTACACACAACCAGTCTATCTGACAGGAGGCCTTAGCCACATGCCTGTTTCATTTCACTATCCTGTCGCTTCTTTTTATCGTTGTTTTCCATATATTCCTTTCTTCGTCTATTCTACGGAAAACCTCCTCATTCCTTATTTTATCAGTCCACC
Organism: Schistocerca nitens; assembly: GCF_023898315.1. NCBI lineage: Eukaryota > Metazoa > Arthropoda > Insecta > Orthoptera > Acrididae > Schistocerca > Schistocerca nitens. The sequence goes on along the minus strand of NC_064614.1, from coordinate 782,708,105 downwards.
TAATTTAAACATTCTTCTGTAGCATCATATCTCAAATCCTTTCATATCTTTTGTTCTGGTTTTCCCACTGCCCACGATTCACTACTACATGATGCTGCGCTCCGAAGGTGCATTATAAGATGTCCTCCTAAAATTAAGGTCTACGTTTGATATCAGTGGACTTTCCTACACCGTAAATGCCTTCCTTGCCTAGGCTAGTCTGTTTTATATATCCTCCTTGCTTTGTGCGTTATGGATTGTTTGTCTTTCAACGTAGCGGTTCAAATGGTTCAAATGGCTCTAAGCACTATGGGACTCAAGAACTGAAGTCATCTGTCCCCTAGACTTAGAACTACTTAAACCTAAATTAACCCAAGGACATCACACACATCTATGCCCGAGGCAGGATTTGAACCTGCGTCTGTAACAGCTATGCGGTTCAGGACTGAAGCGCCTAGAACCTCTCGGCCAAAACGGCCGGCAACGTAGCGGACTTCCTAACTGCGTCATACTTGTGATCACAAAATTTAATGTTTTCTCGCTATTTTCATTTCTGCTATTTTTCATTACTAATGCCTTTCTATGGTTCACTCTCAACCCATAGTTGGTACTCATTAGACTGTTCATTTCATTCAGCAGGTCCTGTCATTCTTCTTCACTTTCACTGGGGATATTAATGTCATAGTGAATCCGGTTATTCATATCCTCTCGCCCTGAATTTTCATCTCACAGTCGAATCTTTCATTTCTTTCAATACATTATTCATCGATGTATACATACTGCACCCCTGTCTTACACGCATTTTGTTCTTGGTATACCTGCTCTCGCTTGGCTCCCGCATATGCTGCATATTAGTGACCGCTGCTTGCAGTTCACTACTCTCTCCTACATTTTACACAGTCGAACACCCTTACTAGGTTGACGAATCGTATAAGGGTGCTAGGATCTTTCTTCGGTCTTACTTCCATAATGAAGCTCTTCGTCAGAACCACTCTTCTGATACCTTTACCATTTCCTAAGCGAAGATGATCGTTAGTTATTAAGTTTCATGTTCCTTAGGTCTCTTGAATGATTCTTTTATCGAAATGATGTGGAACCTGTCTGTTCACAAGCTATGTACACATGGCTATTGTTAACGTTAAGGAACACATTATTTTGTGTCCTACTCATGGAACTACACTTAAAAAAAGGTGTCCTCTCTTTAAAAAGAGAAAGAAAAAGCTGGCTACCAGTTTCTAAGTACATATTCGTTAATGGATAGAAGGAATTGAATAGAAGAAATAATTTTAAGTTAGATTTAAAATTTGGTCTGCTACCAACCTACATGGGTAATAAAGATCGTTTTCCCTCTAGTGTCGTAGGTATGGACATCTCTTTTATTCCAAATTGTGATCCTTTACTTATGACGGATTTCATTAGCGAATATATTCAGTGAAGTTAGAATGGCTAGCTCGTTGATGTGGTACCTACATGACGTCCGTGGTGAACACATTATTCATACTGCTCGCACTTTGTGCAATCGATACTTTCCTACTAAGTGATGAGTTACCCCAGAAAAGTATTCCATAAGACACTATTGAGTGGAAATATGCCAGGAAGTAGATTTGTTTGTTTCCAAGATCGTCAATTATTCGAAAAGTAAGAGTGGCTGATCTTAATTGATATCAGTAATATGCATCTTCCATTTCAAGCCGTCGTCGATATGTACACCGAAAAATTTAGAGCATTCTACCCTATTGGTACTGTATTGCTTCTCATGTGGTACCCTGCTACTTCTCATGTGCTACATCACTCGTTCCTACGATTGTTTGTTGCGCAGAACTAAATGCAGTGTGGTTTTTCATAGTTTATGGAGAATCCATTTTCTGACAACCACTTTAAAATTCTTTGTGAAATGTAATTTAACATCTCTTCTGTTCCTTTCCCTCGAACTGCAATTTTTCTAGCACGATAGTCATCTGAAAAAGTACCAATTTTCCTTGATGAATGTTAAGAAGAATGTCGTTCAGGTATAAGGAATAGGAACGGACCCAAAATTGAGCCCTGTGAGGCTCCATTCATGATTTCCTTCCAGTCAGTAAAATTTTATACCGTTCCGACATTGTTTGAACTTTTCAGCAAACCATTCTGCATTCGGTTTGTTAAGTGTAGTTTAAACCAGCCGTGCTGTCCTAACAGGTTCTCAGTTGAATCTGCCTGACAGATTAAAACTACGTACTAGGCCGAGACTCGAACTCAGGACCTTTGCCTTTAGCGGGCAAGTGCTCTACCGACTGAGCTATTCGAGCACGACTCACGACCCGTCCTCACAGCTTCATTTCTGCCAGCACGTCCTTTCCTACCTTCCAAACTTCACAGAAACTCTCCTGCGAACCTGCAGAACTTGCACTGCTAGAAGGAAGGATTCATATCACCGCACACTCCGCTGTGTAGTGAAAATTTCATTCTGGAAACATCCCCCAGGCTGTGGCTACGCCATGTCTCCACAGTATCCTTTCATCCAAGAGCGCTAGTTCTGCAATGTTCGCAGGAGAGCTTCTGGAAAGTTTGGAAGGTAGGAAACGAGTTGCTGGCAGAATTGAAGCTGTGAAGACGGATCGTGAGTTGTGCTCGGATAGCTCAGTCGGTAGATCACCGGCCCGCGAAAAGCGAAGGTTCAGAGTTCAAGTCTCGGGCGGGCACACAACTTTAATCTGCCAGGAAGTTACATATCAGCGCACAATCTGCTGCAGAGTGAAAATTGTGGCGACGTGACTTGCAGCTGGCAAGATGTGTGTGGCGGAGGAGGTGAGATGTGGAGGTAAAACCTGTGAATCAATCGCGACCATGAAAGAAACGCTAAAATCTCACTGTCTAGCGATCAGGAAGACAGATCGCAATTTACTGTCTACTAGAGCCCCCTCTACCAATGACACATGCCAGAGCTTCGACCAGAAGTCCTCACCAGACCAAAGACCCATACCCCAGAACTTCGCACCTCTACACAAAAAAAAAAAAAAAAATCAATTTTCCCACAAGATGCAACACCATCTTGAGCCAATCAAAAGGCTTAGAGGCGCCAAATCTCCCCTCCCACACGACAGCACAAACTCATGTCGAACCAGGGCAAGAGTTGAGAAACCTGCATTTTTTAAAAATAGAAACTGCTAAATACTGGCTTTTTTTAAGTTTTCGCAGAGGGGGAAGACATGATTTTCTTCAAGGTCATGTCACTTCCCACAACAAGCAAACAGATACAATCTCAAAGATCTTTATCTAAATCGCCTGTACCTTGGAGCATGTTAGTCCTAGCTAGGACGTGTAACAAAGATTCTGTCTCTAAATGTTTCTCAGAGAACATGAAAATATGTGAATTTTTACTACATGTGGCTCTGCACACAATGCCTGGCTTACGACTCCACTGGGTAGACTCATTCCTTAAACCGTTGCCCGTGCCCAGTCTTCTGCTGGTGCCATGGCAGGCAGAGTGGCATTGTTCTGCTTGAGCCCTGTCTCGATGAGGGGCTGCCCTGTCTGCCCTGTATGGCTGTGGGACTGTCTGATAAGATTTACTGAGGGATGGGCTCGCCGTCGATTGCTTTCAACTCCAAACAAGCCATTTCTATAAGCTAAGAATCATAACAATACCTCATGCTTTAAGTGCCCTACCAGGCTCCATCAGCATCTGCGCAGGCCATATAATTTCTGGAGTCTTGCTCAAGGTGTGTCAGGTTACAATAAAATCTTTAATAATTTTTCATATGTGAGAAATAGGTGAGAGAGTAAATTGTCCTCTCTCAATGTCCACTCCCCTTCAACTGAAATGCTTACTCCAGTATTTCTTATCGTAGTATCTACATCCTTAGCGAACTTCAAATGAGTCTCACCATCCCAGTATTTCAGTACCACACTTCCTTCTACTTTGATTCTTCCAGAGGATTCTCTTAAACTTCAGTCTACTCTTCATCATTACTAACTTGTGATATGAATCTGTACTTGCATCTGGTTATTTGGAAGCATTACATACTGTATCCTAATCAAATAAAAACTCAAGATCAGAAAGAAACTGTGATGCAACAGCATTAAGTAATAGGCTGAATGGACTCAGCTCTACTGCAGTCCACCATCACTTTCAATGATGGAGTGAATGGTTAAAATAAAATATGGTTGCTTGTCTAAACGGCGGACCATGTACTAAGTATATTGGTATTTCCTACTGCAGCTGGTACCCCTAAAACTTTGTAGCAGTTTGTGAAATATAATACACTACTGGCCATTAAAATTGCTACACCACGAAGAAGACGTGCTACAGACACGAAATTTAACCGACAGGAAGAAGATGCTGTCATATGCAAATGATTAGCTTTTCAGAGAATTCACACAAGGTTGGTGCCGGTGGCGACACATAGAACGTGCTGAGATGAGGAAAGTTTCAAACCGATTTCTCATACACAAACAGCAGTTGACCGGCGTCGCCTGGTGAAACGTTGTTGTGATGCCTCGTGTAAAGAGGAGAAATGCGTACCATCACGTTTCCGACTTTGATAAAGGTCGGATTGCAACCTATCGCGATTGCGGTTTATCGTATCGCGACATTGCTGCTCGCGTTGGTCGAGATCCAATGACTGTTAGCATAATATGTACTCGGTGGGTTCAGGAGGGTAATACGGAACGCCGTGCTGGATCCCAACGGCCTCGTATCACTAGCAGTTCACGATTAAATGCCTGACAGGTAGTTCGTCGAGTCAACTTCACGCTACTTCTCTCCGTGCCACATTACAAAATAACATTTAAATCTTCCGTACGAGCTCTGAAATCTTTTATTTTATGATGATGATCATTTCTCCTTACGTAGATGATCACTAACCAAATAATTTCACAATCTGAGGAGAAAGCTGGTGATTGAAATTTCATGAGAAGATCCTCCCACAACTAAAAATTCCTTCATTTTAATGATTGACATCCCAATTCGCTTGTCATATCTGTGGCAACCCCTCCCTCAATTACGTCAAAATACAAAATGAGCTGCCCTTCTTTCCTCCGTCAATCCTATTTGATACAGATCCCACACTGCACAGCAGTAATCCAGAATAGCGGGACAAGCGCAGTGTAAGCAGTCTCTCCAGTAGACCTGTTGCATTTTCTAAGCACTCTGCCAGTAAAACGCATTCTTTGATGTGCCTTACCCACAACATTGTATGTATGATCGTTCCAATCTAAGTTATTCGTATTCTTAGTACCTGTGTATTTAGCTGAATTTAAAGCCTTTAGATTTGCGTTATTTATCGTGTAACCGATATGTAGCGGATTCCATTGTGGATGATTTCACACGCTTATTTATTTAGACTTAATTTAGTAAACGATAAACTTTTTTTCGTTTAATCGTTTTGCAGGGGCCGTTATCGAGAAAGAGTTCCGTGGAGGTCCGAAACTACGTGTAAAGTTCGTTGCAAACCACTTAGTGCCTCCGTTCTCAGAACCTGGATGTATGTACCCGTTAGTTATGCTGCCTGAAAACAGTTTCTAACCATAATACTTGTCTTACTGTGTTTAATCCTTAACATAAAGACAACTCTCGGTGAGTAGACTGTGACAACTTTTTGAATTTTCGAACTGAAAATCACGTTTCTGTTGCTCTGGAAACTCATTATATATGTACCCTGCAACTGGAACTAAGTTACCTGTTTAATGACATAAATTATTGTGAAACATTCCGTCAAGAGCTGTTAGTGACTGTGAATTGTAGGTTAGGGATATTTCTGTTACTGATCCCTTCCAATGTTGTAAGCAATAAACTTATTACTTTATTGCAAATATTTAAGTGCAAACTTGTAACGAACGCCTCCCCCTACCCCCCCCCTTCCTTTATAGCGTTTTCTGTTGATAAAAAATAGCTTCGTGTCCCATTTTGATGTTACACGGGAGTGGAATGCTTTGTATTGTATAAAAAACTTAAAGCTCTGGTTTCTGAAAAGTGGAGCGAATTGCCGCAGAGGTTTTGTAACTAGATCTTATAAACCAGACAGAAAGAGAGAAAAATAGGAAAGAAGGATATGTAAAGTCTCTTTACGCTGCTTCTATTATTTACAGCTAAATATAACAAAAATTGTTTAGAAAATTGCCCTCCGGTATTCTGGGAGGCGTGCTGGCTCCTGATTGATCCGTCCAGTGGACCAATGACGAGGGCAGGTGTGCCGCAGTCTGAATGTCATTTTCAGGCGGTTTGTCACATCCGACTAGACAAATACTGGGCTGGTATCCACATCCCATCTCAGTTACACGATTCACAGACATTTCGAAAACGTTGGCACGCTTCCAGATGGGATAAAACTAGACGTAATCAGATAGGGTGCAGAAATTCTGTCGCAGGGTGGAAGGGGTAGTCACATGGAGAGCATCTGGCCATCATCTACCACTAACAGAGCCAAATCCAAATTAATATTCCGACTCCGTGAAGGTACGGTATGAAAGAAGAAGAGCAAATGTAGAAGGTTTTTACCGATGCAGAAAGTCTACATTTCCTGCCCAACGAAGATGATGAACAACAGTGCCAAATCCAGATCTATATGCCGAACCCGTGAAGATACGGTACGAAGGAAGATGAGCAAATGTAAGACATTTTCACCGATGCATTGATGATTATAAAGAATCCGGCTCGGTTGCAAATAGAAACCGGATGTTGACCTAGGTTTCGGTGCGTATAAACACGCCTTCTTCGGAACACACTAAAACTACAAACTGCCTAAAGAGACACGGTCCAACATTAATACAGAACGCCCAAAAGGGAAAAAGACGCGCGTAAAATTTAAAATAAAAGGTACGTGTGTACCTTGTCAATAAGAACAGCTATTGACATGGTACACACGTACCGTTTATTTTACATTTTATGCCAGTCTTTTGTGTTGTGTGTTAATGTTGGACCATGTCTTTAGGCAGTTTGTAGTTTTAGAGTGTTCCGAAGAAGGCGTGGTTATCTGCGCCGATACCTAGCTCAACATCCGATTTCTATTTGCAGTCGAGGCGGATTCATTACAATCATTAAATTATTCACGACTACTGACGCTCTGCAATGTTAAAAGATCTCAAGTTTCTACATTGAATTAGGTAAAACTGAGAATAAGGCAAACAAAATATAAATAAATGACTATTTCAGTTAATAAAATAGCCTGGAGAGGCTACCTTCTGTTTTTACACATGAAAAAGGGCGTAGAGGAGAAAAGTTTGAGAACCACTACAGTAGACAACTGGAAACTGGAAAGCCGTGGCCTGGTCAGATGAGTCCCCAATTCAGTTGGTTGGTGCCGATGTTAAGGTTCGAGTGTGCCGCAGACCCCACGAAGCCATGGATAAAAGTTGTCGACAAGGCGCTGTGCAAGCTGGTTGTGCCTCCGTGGCCTGGTCAGATGAGTCCCCAATTCAGTTGGTTAGAACCGATGTTAAGGTTCGAGTGTGCCGCAGACCCCACGAAGCCATGGATCCAAGTTGTCGACAAGGCGCTGTGCAAGCTGGTTGTGCCTCCGTGGCCTGGTCAGATGAGTCCCCAATTCAGTTCGTTGGAGCCGATGTTAAGGTTCGAGTGTGCCGCAGACCCCACGAAGCCATGGATCCAAGTTGTCGCCAAGGCGCTGCACTAGCTGGTGTGCCTCTGTGGCCTGGTCAGATAGTCCCCAATTCAGTTGGTTAGAGCTGATGTTAAGGTTCGAGTGTGCCGCACATGCCACGAAGCCATGGATCCAAGTTGTCGACAAGGCGCTGTGCAAGCTGGGTGTGCCTCCATGGCCTGGTCAGATGAGTCCCTAATTCAGTTGGTTAGAGCCGATGTTAAAGTTCGAGTGTGCCGCAGATGCCACGGAGCCATGGATCCAATTTGTCGACAAGGCGCTGCGCAAGCTGGTTATGCCTCCGTGGCCTAGTCAGATGAGTCCCCAATTCAGTTGGTTAGAGCCGATAATAAGGTTCAACTGTGCCACAGACCCCACGAAGCCATGGATCCAAGTTGTCGACAAGGCGCAGTGCAAGCTGGTTGTGCCTCCATGGCTTGGTCAGATGAGTCCCAAATTCAGTTGGTTAGAGCCGATGTTAAGGTTTGAGTGTGCCGCAGACCCCACAAAGCCATGGATCCTAGTTGTCGACAAGGCGCTGTGCAAGCTGGTTGTGCCTCGGTGGCCTGGTCAGATGAGTCCCCAATTCAGTTGGTTAGAGCCGATATTAAGGTTCGAGTGTGCCGCAGACCCCACGAAGCCATGGATCCAAGTTGTCGCCAAGGCGCTGCGCTAGCTGGTGTGCCTCTGTGGCCTGGTCAGATGAGTCCCCAATTCACTTGGTTAGAGCTGATGTTAAGGTTCGAGTGTGCCGCACATGCCACGAAGCCATGGATCCAAGTTGTCGACAAGGCGCTGTGCAAGCTGGTTGTGCCTCCATGGCCTGGTCAGATGAGTCCCCAATTCAGTTGTTGAGAGCCGATGTTAAGGTTAGAGTGTGCCGCAGACCCCACGAAGCCATGGATCCAAGTTGTCGCCAAGGCGCTGCGCTAGCTAGTGTGCCTCTGTGGCCTGGTCAGATGAGTCCCCAATTCAGTTGGTTAGAGCTGATGTTAAGGTTCGAGTGTGCCGCACATGCCACGAAGCCATGGATCCAAGTTGTCGACAAGGCGCTGTGCAAGCTGGTTGTGCCTCCATGGCCTGGTCAGATGAGTCCCCAATTCAGTTGTTGAGAGCCGATGTTAAGGTTAGAGTGTGCCGCAGACCCCACGAAGCCATGGATCCAAGTTGTCGACAAGGCGCTGTGCAAGCTGGTTGTGCCTCCATGGCCTGGTCAGATGAGTCCCAAATTCAGTTGGTTAGAGTCGATGTTAAGGTTCGAGTGTGCCGCAGACCCCATGAAGCCATGGATCCAAGTTGTCGACAAGGCGCTGTGCAAGCTGGTTGTGCCTCCATGGCCTGGTCAGATGAGTCCCCAATTCAGTTGGTTAGAGCCGATGTTAAGGTTCGAGTGTGCCGCAGACCCCACGAAGCCATGGATCCAAGTTGTTGACAAGGCGCTGCGCAAGCTGGTTGTGCCTCCATGGCCTGGTCAGATGACTCCCCAGTTCAGTTGGTTAGAGCCGATGCTTAGGTTCGAGTGTGCTGCAGATGCCACGAAGCCATGGATCCAATTTGTCGACAAGGCACTGCACTAGCTGGTTGTGCCTCCGTGGCCTGGTCAGGTGAGTCCCCAATTCAGTTGGTTAGAGCCGATGTTAAGGTTCGAGTGTGCCGCACATGCCACGAAGCCATGGATCCAAGTTGTCGACAAGGTGCTGTGCAAGCTGGTTGTGCCTCCATGGCCTGGTCAGATGAGTCCCCAATTCAGTTGTTGAGAGCCGATGTTAAGGTTAGAGTGTGCTGCAGACCCCACGAAGCCATGGATCCAAGTTGTCGACAAGGCGCTGTGCAAGCTGGTTGTGCCTCCATGGCCTGGTCAGATGAGTCCCAAATTCAGTTGGTTAGAGTCGATGTTAAGGTTCGAGTGTGCCGCAGACCCCATGAAGCCATGGATCCAAGTTGTCGACAAGGCGCTGTGCAAGCTGGTTGTGCCTCCATGGCCTGGTCAGATGAGTCCCCAATTCAGTTGGTTAGAGACGATGTTAAGGTTCGAGTGTGCCACAGACCCCACGAAGCCATGGATCCAAGTTGTTGAGAAGGCGCTGCGCAAGCTGGTTGTGCCTCCATGGCCTGGTCAGATCAGTCCCCAATTCAGTTGGTTAGAGCCGATGTTAAGGTTGGGGTGTGCAGCAGAACCCACGAAGCCATGGATCCAAGTTGTCGACAAGGCGCTGTGCAAGCTGGTTGTGCCTCCGTGGCCTGGTCAGATGAGTCCCCAATTCAGTTGGTTAGAGTCGATGTTAAGGTTCGAGTGTGCCGCAGACCCCATGAAGCCATGGATCCAAGTTGTCGACAAGGCGCTGTGCAAGCTGGTTGTGCCTCCATGGCCTGGTCAGATGAGTCCCCAATTCAGTTGGTTAGAGCCGATGTTAAGGTTAGAGTGTGCCGCAGACCCCACGAAGCCATGGATCCAAGTTGTTGACAAGGCGCTGCGCAAGCTGGTTGTGCCTCCATGGCCTGGTCAGATGAGTCCCCAATTCAGTTGGTTAGAGCCGATGTTAAGGTTGGAGTGTGCAGCAGAACCCACAAAGCCATGGATCCAAGTTGTCGAGAAGGCGCTGTGCAAGCTGGTTGTGCCTCCGTGGCCTGGTCAGATGAGTCCCCAATTCAGTTGGTTAGAGCCGATGCTTAGGTTCGAGTGTGCTGCAGATCCCACAAAGCCATGGATCCAAGTTGTAGACAAGGCGCCGTGCAAACTGGTTGTGCCTCCATGGCCTGGTCAGATGAGTCCCAAATTCAGTTGGTTAGAGCCGATGTTAAGGTTCGAGTGTACCACAGACCCCACAAAGCCATGGATCCAAGTTGTCGACAAGGCGCTGTACAAACTGGTTGTGCCTCTGTGGTATGGTCAGATGAGTCCCCAATTCAGTTGGTTAGAGCCGATGTTAAGGTTCGAGTGTTCCGCAGACCCCACGAAGCCATGGATCCAAGTTGTTGACAAGGCGCTGCGCAAGCTGGTTGTGCCTCCATGGCCTTGTCTGATGAGCCCCAATTCAGTTGGTTAGAGCCAATATAAAGGTTCGAGTGTGCCCCAGATGCCACGATGCCATGGATCCTAGTTGTCGACAAGGCGCTGCGCAAGCTGGTTGTGCCTCCGTGGCCTGGTCAGATGAGTCCCCAATTCAGTTGGATAGAGCCGATGTTAAGGTACGACTGTGCCACAGAGCCCACGAAGCCATGGATCCAAGTTGTCGAGAAGGCGCTGTGCAAACTGGTTGTGCCTCCATGGCCTGGTCAGATGAGTCCCAAATTCAGTTGGTTGGAGCCGATGTTAAGGTTCGAGTGTGCCACAGACCCCACAAAGCCATGGATCCAAGTTGTCGACAAGAGGCTGTGTAAGCTGGTTGTGCCTCCGTGGCCTGGTTAGATGAGTCCCAAATTCAGTTGGTTAGAGCTGATGTTAAGGTTCGAGTGTGCCGCCGACCCCACGAGCCATGGATCTAAGTTGTCGACTAAGTGCTGTGCATCTGGTTGTGCCTCAGTGGCCTGGTCAGATGAGTCCCCAATTCAGTTGGTTAGAGCCGATGTTAAGGTTCGAGTGTGCCGCAGACCCCACGAAGCCATGGATCCAAGTTGTCGACAAGGCGCTGTGCATGCTGGTTGTGCCTCCATGGCCTGGTCAGATGAGTCCCAAATTCAGTTGGTTAGAGCCGATGTTAAGGTTCGAGTGTGCCGCATACCCCACGAAGCCATGGATCCAAGTTGTCGACAAGGCGCTGTGCAAGCTGGTTGTGCCTCCATGGCCTGGTAAGATGAGTCCCGAATTCAGTTGGTTAGAGCCGATGTTAAGGTTCGAGTGTGCCGCAGACCTCACGAAGCCATGGATCCAAGTTGTCGACAAGGCACTGCGCTAGCTGGTGTGCCTCCGTGGCCTGGTCAGATGAGTCTCCAATTCAGTTGGTTAGAGCTGAAGTTAAGGTTCGAGTGTGCCGCAGAGCCCACGAAGCCATGGATCCAAGTTGTCGACAAGGCGCTGTGCAAGCTGGTTGTGCCTGCATGGCCTGATCAGATGAGTATCAAATTCAGTTGGTTAGAGTCGATGTTAAGGTTCGAGTGTGCCGCAGACCCCACGAAGCCATGGATCCTAGTTGTCGACAAGGCGCTGTGCATGCTGGTTGTGGCTCCATGGCCTGGTCAGATGAGTCCCCAATTCAGTTGGTTAGAGCCGATGTTAAGATTCGAGTGTGCAGCAGACCTTACGAAGCCATGGATCCAAGTTGTCGACAAGGCACTGTGGAAGCTGGTTGTGCCTCCATGGCCTGGTCAGATGAGTCCCAAATTCAGTTGGTTGGTGCCGATGTTAAGGTTCAAGTGTGCCGCAGACCCCACGAAGCCATGGATCCAAGTTGTCGACAAGGCGCTGTGCAAACTGGTTGTGCCTCCATGGCCTGGTCAGATGAGTCCCCAATTCAGTTGGTTAGAGCCGAAGTTAAGGTTCGAGTGTGCAGCAGACCCCACAAAGCCATGGATCCAAGTTGTCGACAAGGCACTGCGCAAGCTGGTTGTGCCTCTGTGGCCTGGTCAGATGAGTCCCAAATTCAGTTTGTTAGAGCCAATGTTAAGGTTCGAGTGTGCCGCAGACCCCACGAAGCCATGGATCCAAGTTGTCGACAAAATGCTGTGCAAGCTGGTTGTGCCTCCGTGGCCTGGTCAGATGAGTCCCCAATTCAGTTGTTGAGAGCCGATGTTAAGTTTCGAGTGTGCCGCAGACCCTCACGAAGCCATGGATCCAAGTTATCGACAAGGTGCTGCGCAAACTGGTTGTGCCTCCGTGGCCTGGTCAGATGAGTCCCCAATTCAGTTGGTTAGAGCCGAAGTTAAGGTTCGAGTGTGCCGCAGACCCCACGAAGCCATGGATCCAAGTTGTCGACAAGGCACTGTGCAAGCTGGTTGTGCCTCTGTGGCCTGGTCAGATGAGTCCCAAATTCAGTTGGTTAGAGCCTATGTTAAGGTTCGAGTGTGCCGCAGACCCCATGAAGCCATGGATCCAAGTTGTCGACAAGGCGCTGTGCAAGCTGGTTGTGCCCCTGGGGCCTGGTCAGATGAGTCCCCAATTCAGTTGGTTAGAGCCGATGTTAAGGTTCGAGTGTGCAGCAGACCCCACGAAGCCATGGATCCAAGTTGTCGACAAGGCACTGTGCAAGCTGGTTGTGCCTCTGTTGTCTTGTCAGATGAGTCCCAAATTCAGTTGGTTAGAGTCGATGTTAAGGTTCGAGTGTGCCGCAGACCCCATGAAGCCATGTATCCAAGTTGTCGACAAGGCGCTGTGCAAGCTGGTTGTGTCTCCATGGCCTGGTCAGATGAGTCCCAAATTCAGTTGGTTAGAGCCGATGTTAAGGTTCGAGTGTGCCGCAGACCCCACGAAGCCATGGATCCAAATTGTCGACAAGGCGCTGTGCTAGCTGGTTGTGCCTCCGTGGCCTGGTCAGATGAGTTCCGAATTCAGTTGGTTAGAGCCGATGTTAAGGTTCGAGTGTGCCGCAGACCCCACAAAGCCAAGGATCCAAGTTGTCGACAAGGCGCTGCGCTAGCTGGTGTGCCTCCGTGGCCTGGTCAGATGAGTCTCCAATTCAGTTGGTTAGAGCTGATGTTAAGGTTCGAGTGTGCCGCAGACCCCACGAAGCCATGGATCCAAGTTGTCAACAAATCGCTGTGCAAGCTGGTTGTCTCTCCGTGGCCTGGTCAGATGAGTCCCCAATTCAGTTGTTGAGAGCCGATGTTAAGGTTCGAGTGTGCCGCAGACCCCACGAAGCCATGGATCCAAGTTATCGACAAGGCGCTGTGCAAGCTGGTTGTGCCTCCGTGGCCTGGTCAGATGAGTCCCCAATTCGGTTGGTTAGAGCTGAAGTTAAGGTACGAGTGTGCCGCAGACCCCTCGAAGCCATGGATCCAAGTTGTCGACAAGGCGCTGTGCAAGCTGATTGTGCCCCTGGGGCCTGGTCAGATGAGTCCCCAATTCAGTTGGTTAGAGCCGATGTTAAGGTTCGAGTGTGCCGCAGACCCCACGAAGCCATGGATCCAAGTTGTCGACAAGGCGCTGTGCAAGCTGGTTGTGCCTCCATGATGGTGCGGGCTGCGTTTACATGGAATGGACTTGTTCCTCTGGTGCAACTGAACCTATCACTTAATGGAAATTGTTACGTCCGTCTACTTGGAGGCCATTTGCAATCTTTCTCCGAATTCATGTGCCCAAACATGTCACTGGGCAGCCGTTGTTCGCAATTGGTTTGAATAACATTCTGGACAATTCGAGCGAATTATTTGGCCACCCAGATCGCCAGACGTGAATCCCATGGAACGTTTATGAGACATAATCGAGTGGTCAGTTCGTGCGTCAACGTGAGCGGAGATGCTCGACCAAAATGTAAAAATTAAATATTGTGACTGAAGTCGATGTTTCAGCAGAAAGGAAATATTTTCAATCTAAGCAGCCTTATTTACGTTGACTCTGTTTCTCAGCGTTCATCAGTTATACTGTGTAGAGCAATAGTTTCCATTTGCCAATCCAGTGCCCTTATGAGCAGATGAACGTGAAACATGGGAAGCGAAGCAGCAGCAACTCCGAAGGAACAGAACAATGTAAGCCAACTGTGTCCTCAGAGCTCCGGCTGCGATTCAGTTTCACCTTACCTCGTGACCCTCTTAGCGCCGTTACAGAGATACGCAAGGCGGGCAGTTCAGGACGCGCGTCTTATCTGCGCGTTCCAGGAAGCACACTTGTTAGCAGCGGACGGGCCCCGAAGCCATCGTGCTTCGCGCATGCGCGCTGGCGCAGAGTTTGCAAGTCCGACTCGCATACGGCTGCAGCCCTCCATCAATTTCAGCGAGAAGAGGCACCCGCCCCTCGATTCGTGGCTCCATCAGCGCCGCGCCGTGGCTCATTTCGGCGCTATTCACACCACTGCCGGCTACTGGGGGAGGGGGGAGGGGGTGGGGGGTGGTAGGAGCGAGCGGTGTGGGGGCAAGGAGGTTCTCTGTGCTGCACGTCATCACTCTGCCTGCCTCACTAATCCGCTGCTCTTTTATTCCCCCACGTCTCACCCCTCGTTCGCACATCAGTAGATACTATACACTGGCCAATCTGCATCCGTACACCTATGTACCACGACTAACAGTAGTGCAAAGTAGAGCTGAATTACTTTTGTACAGGTCAGCATTGCCATATTCCCTTGTTAGCAATCTTCCCGGATTAGGTCGGTATACATGCCAGTTTTCAAATGGGCTGACTAAAAATCTTCTCCAGACCTTTGATTTCTTTTACTATGTGCAGAAGTTGACATCGCCTGAGCTTCAATTTCCAGCCTGTGCACAGCAGTCTGGTTTACTTCATTAGAAGCTTCTGACTAAAGAATTTTATCTATCGAATTAAGTGTCTGAATGCTCTTTTTTATTCGTTACATCAAACGCAAGAAAGCATTTGATCTTGTGCTGCACATTTTGCTTCTAAATTAATATTCATCCATTCACTACGCTTTCATGTATCTGAACTTCCCTTAGGTTTCAGAGTTTTTTTTTTTTTTTTTAAGTGTTTGCTTCTACTCTTAACTGCAAAATCTTTGATCAAAGTTTTCTTCCTAAGTGATTTCAGTGATCTTCATGTGTGACGTAGTGATCAAAAGTAACGCCTCCGTATATGTGGAAGATGGTGTTCTGCGATTAGAAGCTCGACTACAGCACGCTGTTGCTCAGGCACCGACAGTCACGTTACATACCGCCATATTGCACAGTGCGATTCGGAGACCTCTAACGGCAAGGCGTTGCAACTTGCGTCAGCGAAGCGGCGAGGTACTGAGAGTGATACATATGACATATAATACCTCAGCCGATCGATGACATTACTTTTCTGCATGTCCAAATAATGTAATGTAATGTGGTATGTTTCGTCAAGAGCATAGCGATACTACAATTCAATGATTTAAAACTGAACACTACTTTCGATACGCATAGCTCAGAGGACAGTAATCAAAAGTGTAAAAATAACGTTACAATTACAATACACATAATCTGTTTTGGTGCAAAAAGTTCAGTAATCAAGGCTGATGATTCACTATCTAAGAATTAATAATACAATGCGTGAAAGGACCAAAACCCCCACAATATCAATCACTTTCTCCGTGGCTCTTATTAGCAAAGTGTGTCATCTAACATTGAGCATGAATAACCATAGATTTTGGTCTGAGTAAGAGGCGACAGCCGTCCGCTAGAGGAGCACGTACATCATTGTTCACCTAGCTAGCGTATGTTGTGCGGCAAACAATAATTCACTGAGGCCACGGTGATACTTACGTTTCTAATAGTATTGAATACAGTGTGCTTCCCAGTAACATATTGCTCTGCCCTCACTAGGGTAAGTTCATCTCTCCCTATGTCTTTCCCTCCCTCCGCCGAAGTAATTCCCACTGATCATTGGCCGGTAAGCCATATCTATATGAAGATGGAATGTGTTGTTTCGGCCGGCCGGTGTGGCCGTGCGGTTAAAGGCGCTTCAGTCTGGAACCGCGTGACCGCTACGGTCGCAGGTTTGAATCCTGCCTCGGGGATGGATATTTGTGCTGTCCTTAGGTTAGTTAGGTTTAAGTAGTTCTAAGTTCTAGGGCACTGATGACCTCAGATGTTAAGTCCCACAGTGCTCAGAACCATTTGAGCCATTTTTTGTAGTACACATAAAGCAATAGATAAAAAATTTTGAAACCATTCCTTATATTTGTTATTCTTCAACTTAAAATGTTTTTCTGCAATATAAAACATGTACTCTTGTAAGTTCAGAGTTTTGTTTGTTAACACATAAAGAACAAATTGTTCCAGAAGCCACGAATAATTGTTATTTTTTGGGGATGGGTAACATTTCCAGTCGGGTTGTAAGGCTTCAGTTGTCGGTATAGGACTTTCTATGGTTGTCGGTATGGTTTCATTTGTAACGTCGTACCATACGGCACTGACTGTAGTTGGTAGAATTTTATTGTTGATATTTTTCCAAACGTTCATCCAGTTTTTAGTACAATTTTGTATCTGAATTGGGATGTGAAGAGGATGTCGTAATATATTCGTAGTCGGTTCTACTGTTGGTAGACGACTGTTGTGGTCGAGCGTTTCTAGGCGCTTCAGTCTGGAAGCGCTCTGCTGCTACTGTCGCAGGTTCGAATCCTGCCTCGGCCATGGATGTGTGTGATGTCCTTAGGTTAGTTAGGTTTAAGTAGTTCTAAGTCTAGAAGACTGATGACCTCAGATGTCAAGTCCCATAGTGCTCAGAGCCATTTGAACCATTTCTTGAATATCTACTGTTGGTTTGTGCGGTTGGAAGTCTTATATAGCTCCAATCGACATAGCACTTTCGGACATAATCCAAGCTGGCATCTGCATGTGCTACATTAACAGGAGCATATCTATCCCCCGGAACGAGAGGAACAGAAGTTTCGTATTGCCTGTCTTAGTGGCATGTATTAATTTAAAAGCATGAGTTAGAACCATTGCATCACATCTAGATTTAACGTCTTTAATTCAAAGTCCTCCGTTTTGCCTCTGCTAAGTCGCCGTGCGGAAGGATACCTTGAAGATAATCTGTTACTACACATACCAACACGCTGCAGCTAGTATTGTATGTGCGGTAACATGCGGTATCGGTAAGACTGCTGCGACATGATATATTTTGCTAAGTATGTTCGTATTTATAAACTGAACATTCTGCAGTCGGTCTAAGGATCACATTTTATGGTCCTTCAGCAAGGCTCTCATGACATTAAGTTCGTAGCCATGAGCTTGGGTTTCGCCCTTAACTACAATCCAAATTGGAGTCTCTTTTCAGTTAGCTCTAACAAGTGCGCACCTATAGCATTATTGTAAGAACCGAGATGCATTATTTTGGATTCTGAAGTTTTGCGCCGGAGATTTGTGAGTAGTGTTGTACGAAGCGTCGCACTTCATCGACCTCACTATCCGAATTTACAATAACGCTTATGTCGTCAGCATAGCCGTGACAAAGAAACGTAAAATGAGAACTGCTTTCGCTTGGCTGCAGCGAGAACAACAATTATGCAACTTCTATGTCCACAGCAGATCACAATTACAAAAGGGACTCGAAATTTACTCAGTGTGCTTCAATACAAGTGTTGCGTCGCATAATCATGCCTTCACGGACGTATAAATAAACAGAGATCCGGCGAAACTCAGATCGCTCTCTTCCTTCATGTGATCGACAGCGCGATAGACAAGGGCGCTTAGGTCGATACCGTGTTCCTTATGTTCATGAAGGTATTTGACACCGTTCCACACTGCCGTTTAGTGAAAAAAAAAAAAAAAAAGAAAAAAGAACGAGCTTATAGAGTATCGGAGCAGACAGAACTCAGCACATCGCTCTTAACGGAACAAATTCGACAGGTGTAGAGATAATTTCGGGAGTACCCCAAGAAAGTGTGATAGGATCGTTACAGTTCACAATATGTATAGAAAAATGCTGTAGCAGAAAGCGTCGGATGATCTTTGTTCGAAGATGATACTGTTGTCTATAACAAAGTAACAACACCAGAAGGTGCATTGATGAATGGTGCTGGCTGTGGTAGTTGACCCTGAACGTAAATAAATGTACCATATTGCACATACATAGGAAAAGGAATCCGCTACTGTACAGCTGCACTATTGGTGACAAACCGTTGGATACAGTATCTGCCATAACATTTTTAGGAGTGACTGTCCAGAGCGGTCTTAAGTGGAATGACCGCATAAAGTAAATAGTAGGAAAATCAGATCCCATACTCAGATTCAGAGGAAGAATTTTTTTTTAAAAAGGTGACTCATCCACGAAGGAAATTCATTATAAGGCGCTCGTTCGAACAATTCTTGAGTATTGTTCGTCTATCTGGGATCCCTACCAGGTAAGACTAATAGAAAACATAGAGAATATCCAACGAAGAGCGGAATGTTTCGTCACAGGATCGTTCAGCCGGCGTGAGAGCGTTACGGAGATACTCAACAAATTCCATTGGCAAACGTTACAAGAAAAGCGTTGTGCGTCACGAAGAGATTTACTATTGGAATTTACAGGACACTTTCCGGGAAAAGTCGGACAACATAGTACTTCTCCTCACATATGTGTCACGCAATTACCACGAGGAGAAAACCTGAGAGCCAATACAGAGGCTTGCCACAATCACTCATCCGAAGCGCTATTCGCGAGTGGAATAGGGTTGGAGGGCTCAGTTAGTGATACAAAAGCACCCCCCGTCACACACCGTCAGGTGGCTTGCAGAGTATGATGTAGATGTAGATAAGTCTTACTACAAGTGAACTGGAATTAACAGTATCATAATAGAGATTCATGTATGCAAGCTTCTTAAATGTAAGCAGACTCATCGTAGTCTTCTATTACAACTATCGCGAGCACTACCATATCACATCGGATAATGAAAAAAGGAAAACAAAGTCGCCTAGCGTCGTGCTGCCGGCGACGGTGGAATCGCTGCACGTCCGCGAGGAACACGCCTGGAGACGTCACATGTTCAAGTTACGTCATCCATTTGTAGGATATCTCACGACATTTGCGTCCCCATGTGTCTTACGTGGAATTACATGTCTCAGAATATTCTATGTCTCCTCGGGAGTTTTTGAACATTGATAAGAGTCACCCTGTGAAAATGTGACGTTTTAGCTAGGCTTTACCGTTGAAACACTCCCTTATTAAATCACCTTTATGGACTAGTGGATTATAGCCTAAACTGTTTAAAATAGTTTTACTGTATGCAACTGATAAAGGCTGATCGGTTAATATTTGCACGGGAGTTGTTTCGTATCAAATCCAACAAAGCTAATTAGGATGTCAAGTAGCAATAATGGGTACATACTTTATTGTTACGGCACTATATATATTATCCAAACAGCACGAATGAGGCAGTTACTCCCTTCGCCTGACGAAGTACACTCCTCGAAATTGAAATAAGAACACCGTGAATTCATTGTCCCAGGAAGGGGAAACTTTATTGACACATTCCTGGGGTCAGATACATCACATGATCACACTGACAGAACCACAGGCACATAGACACAGGCAACAGAGCATGCACAATGTCGGCACTAGTACAGTGTATATCCACCTTTCGCAGCAATGCAGGCTGCTATTCTCCCATGGATACGATCGTACAGATGCTGGATGTAGTCCTGTGGAACGGCTTGCCATGCCATTTCCACCTGGCGCCTCAGTTGGACCAGCGTTCGTGCTGGACATGCACACCGCGTGAGACGACGCTTCATCCAGTCCCAAACATGCTCAATGGGGGACAGATCCGGAGATCTTGCTGGCCAGGGTAGTTGACTTACACCTTCCAGAGCACGTTGGGTGGCACGGGATACATGCGGACGTGCATTGTCCTGTTGGAACCGCAAGTTCCCTTGCCGGTCTAGAAATGGTAGAACGATGGGTTCGATGACGGTTTGGATGTACCGTGCACTATTCAGTGTCCCCTCGACGATCACCAGTGGTGTACGGCCAGTGTAGGAGATCGCTCCCCACACCATGATGCCGGGTGTTGGCCCTGTGTGCCTCGGTCGTATGCAGTCCTGATTGTGGCGCTCCCCTGCACGGCGCCAAACACGCATACGACCATCATTGGCACCAAGGCAGAAGCGACTCTCATCGCTGAAGACGACACGTCTCCATTCGTCCCTCCATTCACGCCTGTCGCGACACCACTGGAGGCGGGCTGCACTATGTTGGGGCGTGAGCGGAAGACGGCCTAACGGTGTGCGGGACCGTAGCCCAGCTTCATGGAGACGGTTGCGAATGGTCCTCGCCGATACCCCAGGAGCAACAGTGTCCCTAATTTGCTGGGAAGTGGCGGTGCGGTCCCCTACGGCACTGCGTAGGATCCTACGGTCTTGGCGTGCATCCGTGCGTCGCTGCGGTCCGGTCCCAGGTCGACGGGCACGTGCACCTTCCGCCGACCACTGGCGACAACATCGATTTACTGTGGAGACCTCACGCCCCACGTGTTGAGCAATTCGCCGGTACGTCCACCCGGCCTCCCGCATGCCCACTATACGCCCTCGCTCAAAGTCCGTCAACTGTACATACGGTTCACGTCCACGCTGTCGCGGCATGCTACCAGTGTTAAAGACTGCGATGGAGCTCCGTATGCCACGGCAAACTGGCTGACACTGACGGCGGCGGTGCACAAATGCTGCGCAGCTAGCGCCATTCGACGGCCAACACCGCGGTTCCTGGTGTGTCCGCTGTGCCGTGCGTGTGATCATTGCTTGTACAGCCCTCTCGCAGTGTCCGGAGCAAGTATGGTGGGTCTGACACACCGGTGTCAATGTGTTCTTTTTTCCATTTCCAGGAGTGTAATAAGGGTTAACTCATCACAGATTGCCTATTAATATCGTCACACGCCAATATTTTCCACGTGGCACTGAAACCACAATCCTCACTGCAATTCAAATTGTGGGTGCCCGGCGCAGTTGTCGCGGAACCATGGTGCACAAATTAACACTTACACACATCAATAAATCACTTAGTTAATGCCTTTTACGTATTTGCTGGAGGTCAGGCTCACAACGTTGAGTGACACAGACAGCCGTTAAACACTTGTAAATGCCGTCGGCCGTCCTACCGAGACCCGCTCTGCTCGTTTAGCAGCCAACAACTTACCCAAAGTCTAAACACAGACTCCTGGGCGCACCGGCCCTTTCGACTATCAGTACCTACTACGACCTGCATGAGGCGAAGATACATTGTTCTCGATACGCAAGGGGCGGTTGACCCCTTACACCATGACGGTAATTCATACTGAATAAAACAACAAGTAAATTGTGACTGGGTAGCAGTACACTTGTCCTTTCATTATGCACAATCAAAAAGCAACACAGATTCGTACGTTTACTGTTGTCTACTTACCATGCCAATTCGGTAATTTGTTATTTCCCTTGCTATTTGATATCAGCACTTCAGAGCAGACGTTGTTTATAGCATCAAGTATGGGCATTTAATAAAACGTTGCGCACCTCATTTAGAGTCCCATTTTGTCCCTAAACAGTTTGTTACTGGGGAGTTATCTCCTGTGTGGTGTACTTTGTCGGACGACTTTGGTTGTCTCATTGATGTGATGATGGAATCTATCAAGCTTGTGGAGATAGTTGGCATGAATTATATTTATTGCTTAGATATAATGGATGCAAAATCATCAAATTGCTGTCAGTCATATAAAGAAAGTATAATAATTCAGTGTAGCATGTGCAAAAAATGAAGTTAAATGATTATATTTGGCACAGGAAGGAATTTTATTAAACAACATGATATTTGCTGTTTTCTTGGATAGCTAGACAACATACAAGCTAATCATATTAATGGAGTTTATTACAGTAATTGAATTGTCAATACTTAACTTACGTTTCTAAAATGACGTGTCGCACGCAATTGGCGACGTACAAATAATCAATGGCATTCGCTATATTCGCTTGACTCATAGAATCGGTATCAGAATTAACGTTTCTCTGCCTCGTGATGACTGGGTGTTGTGTGATGTCCTTAGGTTAGTTAGGTTAGTTCTAAGTTCTAGGGGACTGATGACCATAGATGTTAAGTCCAATAGTGCTCAGAGCCATTTGAACCATTCTTTTTTTCAGAATTAACAATAGTGTTTACAAAAGTTTCAATTCACCTACTTCCGTCTAGAAAGGTGTCGGTTATTAAGAAACGCAAATTTTCAATAACTAATAAACTACTTATGAAGTTTAGTGTAAGACTACACTGAAGATTTATTGATGATCAATTCCTGCCCCACTAATGATTTTCTTAGTATAACCGACTGACATGGATATATTGTTAATGATACCAAATAACTTGAGTGTTAAGTGGTGCCGGCCGGGGAAGCCGAGCGGTTCTAGGCGCTACAGTCTTGAACCGTGTGACCGCTACGGTCGCAGGCTCGAATCCTGCCTCGGGTGTGTGATGTCCGTAGGTTAGTTAGGTTTAAGTAGTTCTAAGTTCTAGGGGACTGATGACCTTAGAAGTTAAGGTCCATAGTGTTCAGAGCCATTTGAATTTTTTTGTTAAGTGATATTCGTCTTCAGCTCAGTAATGGGATCAATCTTAGTAAGGTAAACTTATTTTCTATTTAATGGCTTACCCTACGTTAAAAAATTATTAAATCCACCACAGTATATATATATAGTAACAATTCTACTATCACGTTTTAAATGAAAATATGTTTAACATTTTATGACTTAGTCCACATTCATAAAGACCATTTCACTTGTGATGACCATCTCACTTGTGATCTGTGTAAGTTAAATTACCATCTCTCTTTTCTGTTTCAAATGTGTATTCTGTAATCTTTTGCGACATATAGTACATCCTGGAGGATCGCCTCACTGTGGTTCAATGGAACAAAAAATACAGCTGATGCAATTTAAAAGTTAAGTTGTTATTATTGAGCTACCAGTTATATCTGAATTAGCGTAAGTAACTAGTACAGTCTCTGTGTTTGAATATAATACATAATATGGATATTCAAAGATATGTGACATTAATACTAAACTAGTTAATGTGTAATCCTTCTCTGATGCTTTGTGACAGGTTTACGAATATTACGAGAAGTGCATTGTTCGGATTAGATATTATTTTGTAAATGTTGTTTGTTTTAGGCTACTGTTCACTGATTGCCTTATGTACAGCATATATTTCACTACTATCATATCTGAAAAACATCATGGTCTGGCATATGCCTCGAAGTAACTACTTCAAAACCTTGCTAGTGAAGGTCTCAAGAAATCAGTCACCTTATTTTCCAAAGATTCTCATAGTGTTTATTTACCTTCTATTCAAATATCTATTTACATTTACATGGTACAGACAACTAATATTAGGAGACTTAATCTTTATGAAGTTGTTTTGAAGGCGACTGCCGATAGCTAAGAAAAAGAAATCAAAGTAAAGACATAGCTACCGCTGTTTTATGCAATTCATGCTGAAAGTTACTAAAACATTCTACATAAAAAATTGACTCTAGACATGAAAATAAAATGAATTCATACCACAAAAGTAGAGATGCGCATGAGTACGATGAAAAAAGAAAAATAGTACCATATCAGAATCAGTAGTGTCAAAAGGGTAATAATATAAAATGGAATATAAGTATAGGTAACGGAAAAATGGAATGTGTGGGTAGTAACGTTACGTGAAAGACAATAATTATCACTGTCATATAAGAAGTGCTACACTTCTTTTTAAAATTATACACGTTGTGGAAGTGTGTGAGACACAACTAATTACAACTCGATTATGTCACAAGTGTTACATACTTTTAGAAATAAAGTGTATAAGTAAAATACAACAAATTTTCTCATCGAGTATTATGAACACATGAAGCACTTAAGTACATTACACAACCTCATATACCGGGTGCCTCTCCAATGGGTGGTCAGTCGCATTTTTTCTGGTGTTTCGGCAGATATCTGCAATTTTGCTTTTGCAATCATAAATAGAGTCAGCCCTAACAAACGCTGCCCTTTACGACTTTTTATGACGATGTCGATGTAAAGTGTATGTTTTTGTCCTATTACAAGCAAAATGATTTTTAGAATTGGCATTTACGGGACAAATAGACGGAGCGGTCCGTAATTAGTATAGCAGCGACTGGGCGCCGTGCTTCTCCACGGCGGTGCGGCGGTAGCAGTCTGCGGTGCTGTTACTGCTGGAGTACTCGCTATTCATATGTTTTAGTGTCCGTGGTAAAACATATCGATGAGACAAATATCGTGCTAGACTAATTTCGGACCGCTCTCTGAAATGGGCACGTAGAATTCCTCTTTACAAGTGAATTGTTCATTTCCAAAACAACGTTTCTCTTCTCGGTGACGTTTCCCAGGAAGAAAAAAGTGTGTAAGGGATAATCTGGTGAGGAGAGCACTGGATTTTTTTTTGTTTTAACTACAGCCGAATGCAAATATTTTTACATCTTGTTCGTTAATATGAGACCAATATAAAATCTTACAGAATTTCTTTGAAAGTGAAGGAGAAATGCTGTTTCTGAAGTAAACGGTAATAGCTTAGGAAACTGATAAGAGAGTCAGCCCTAACAAACGCTGCCCTTTACGACTTTTCATGACGATGTCGATGTAAAGTGTATGTTTTTGTCCTATTACAAGCAAAATGATTTTTAGAATTGGCATTTACGGGACAAATAGACGGAGCGGTCCGTAATTAGTATAGCAGCGACTGGGCGCCGTGCTTCTCCACGGCGGTGCGGCGGTAGCAGTCTGCGGTGCTGTTACTGCTGGAGTACTCGCTATTCATATGTTTTAGTGTCCGTGGTAAAACATATCGATGAGACAAATATCGTGCTAGACTAATTTCGGACCGCTCTCTGAAATGGGCACGTAGAATTCCTCTTTACAAGTGAACTGTTCATTTCCAAAACAACGTTTCTCTTCTCGGTGACGTTTCCCAGGAAGAAAAAAGTGTGTAAGGGATAATCTGGTGAGGAGAGCACTGGATTTTTTTTTGTTTTAACTACAGCCGAATGCAAATATTTTTACATCTTGTTCGTTAATATGAGACCAATATAAAATCTTACAGAATTTCTTTGAAAGTGAAGGAGAAATGCTGTTTCTGAAGTAAACGGTAATAGCTTAGGAAACTGATAAGAGAGTCAGCCCTAACAAACGCTGCCCTTTACGACTTTTCATGACGATGTCGATGTAAAGTGTATGTTTTTGTCCTATTACAAGCAAAATGATTTTTAGAATTGGCATTTACGGGACAAATAGACGGAGCGGTCCGTAATTAGTATAGCAGCGACTGGGCGCCGTGCTTCTCCACGGCGGTGCGGCGGTAGCAGTCTGCGGTGCTGTTACTGCTGGAGTACTCGCTATTCATATGTTTTAGTGTCCGTGGTAAAACATATCGATGAGACAAATATCGTGCTAGACTAATTTCGGACCGCTCTCTGAAATGGGCACGTAGAATTCCTCTTTACAAGTGAACTGTTCATTTCCAAAACAACGTTTCTCTTCTCGGTGACGTTTCCCAGGAAGAAAAAAGTGTGTAAGGGATAATCTGGTGAGGAGAGCACTGGATTTTTTTTTTGTTTTAACTACAGCCGAATGCAAATATTTTTACATCTTGTTCGTTAATATGAGACCAATATAAAATCTTACAGAATTTCTTTGAAAGTGAAGGAGAAATGCTGTTTCTGAAGTAAACGGTAATAGCTTAGGAAACTGATAAGAGAGTCAGCCCTAACAAACGCTGCCCTTTACGACTTTTCATGACGATGTCGATGTAAAGTGTATGTTTTTGTCCTATTACAAGCAAAATGATTTTTAGAATTGGCATTTACGGGACAAATAGACGGAGCGGTCCGTAATTAGTATAGCAGCGACTGGGCGCCGTGCTTCTCCACGGCGGTGCGGCGGTAGCAGTCTGCGGTGCTGTTACTGCTGGAGTACTCGCTATTCATATGTTTTAGTGTCCGTGGTAAAACATATCGATGAGACAAATATCGTGCTAGACTAATTTCGGACCGCTCTCTGAAATGGGCACGTAGAATTCCTCTTTACAAGTGAACTGTTCATTTCCAAAACAACGTTTCTCTTCTCGGTGACGTTTCCCAGGAAGAAAAAAGTGTGTAAGGGATAATCTGGTGAGGAGAGCACTGGATTTTTTTTTTGTTTTAACTACAGCCGAATGCAAATATTTTTACATCTTGTTCGTTAATATGAGACCAATATAAAATCTTACAGAATTTCTTTGAAAGTGAAGGAGAAATGCTGTTTCTGAAGTAAACGGTAATAGCTTAGGAAACTGATAAGAGAGTCAGCCCTAACAAACGCTGCCCTTTACGACTTTTCATGACGATGTCGATGTAAAGTGTATGTTTTTGTCCTATTACAAGCAAAATGATTTTTAGAATTGGCATTTACGGGACAAATAGACGGAGCGGTCCGTAATTAGTATAGCAGCGACTGGGCGCCATGCTTCTCCACGGCGGTGCGGCGGTAGCAGTCTGCGGTGCTGTTACTGCTGGAGTACTCGCTATTCATATGTTTTAGTGTCCGTGGTAAAACATATCGATGAGACAAATATCGTGCTAGACTAATTTCGGACCGCTCTCTGAAATGGGCACGTAGAATTCCTCTTTACAAGTGAACTGTTCATTTCCAAAACAACGTTTCTCTTCTCGGTGACGTTTCCCAGGAAGAAAAAAGTGTGTAAGGGATAATCTGGTGAGGAGAGCACTGGATTTTTTTTTTGTTTTAACTACAGCCGAATGCAAATATTTTTACATCTTGTTCGTTAATATGAGACCAATATAAAATCTTACAGAATTTCTTTGAAAGTGAAGGAGAAATGCTGTTTCTGAAGTAAACGGTAATAGCTTAGGAAACTGATAAGAGAGTCAGCCCTAACAAACGCTGCCCTTTACGACTTTTCATGACGATGTCGATGTAAAGTGTATGTTTTTGTCCTATTACAAGCAAAATGATTTTTAGAATTGGCATTTACGGGACAAATAGACGGAGCGGTCCGTAATTAGTATAGCAGCGACTGGGCGCCGTGCTTCTCCACGGCGGTGCGGCGGTAGCAGTCTGCGGTGCTGTTACTGCTGGAGTACTCGCTATTCATATGTTTTAGTGTCCGTGGTAAAACATATCGATGAGACAAATATCGTGCTAGACTAATTTCGGACCGCTCTCTGAAATGGGCACGTAGAATTCCTCTTTACAAGTGAACTGTTCATTTCCAAAACAACGTTTCTCTTCTCGGTGACGTTTCCCAGGAAGAAAAAAGTGTGTAAGGGATAATCTGGTGAGGAGAGCACTGGATTTTTTTTTTGTTTTAACTACAGCCGAATGCAAATATTTTTACATCTTGTTCGTTAATATGAGACCAATATAAAATCTTACAGAATTTCTTTGAAAGTGAAGGAGAAATGCTGTTTCTGAAGTAAACGGTAATAGCTTAGGAAACTGATAAGAGAGTCAGCCCTAACAAACGCTGCCCTTTACGACTTTTCATGACGATGTCGATGTAAAGTGTATGTTTTTGTCCTATTACAAGCAAAATGATTTTTAGAATTGGCATTTACGGGACAAATAGACGGAGCGGTCCGTAATTAGTATAGCAGCGACTGGGCGCCGTGCTTCTCCACGGCGGTGCGGCGGTAGCAGTCTGCGGTGCTGTTACTGCTGGAGTACTCGCTATTCATATGTTTTAGTGTCCGTGGTAAAACATATCGATGAGACAAATATCGTGCTAGACTAATTTCGGACCGCTCTCTGAAATGGGCACGTAGAATTCCTCTTTACAAGTGAACTGTTCATTTCCAAAACAACGTTTCTCTTCTCGGTGACGTTTCCCAGGAAGAAAAAAGTGTGTAAGGGATAATCTGGTGAGGAGAGCACTGGATTTTTTTTTTTGTTTTAACTACAGCCGAATGCAAATATTTTTACATCTTGTTCGTTAATATGAGACCAATATAAAATCTTACAGAATTTCTTTGAAAGTGAAGGAGAAATGCTGTTTCTGAAGTAAACGGTAATAGCTTAGGAAACTGATAAGAGAGTCAGCCCTAACAAACGCTGCCCTTTACGACTTTTCATGACGATGTCGATGTAAAGTGTATGTTTTTGTCCTATTACAACCAAAATGATTTTTAGAATTGGCATTTACGGGACAAATAGACGGAGCGGTCCGTAATTAGTATAGCAGCGACTGGGCGCCGTGCTTCTCCACGGCGGTGCGGCGGTAGCAGTCTGCGGTGCTGTTACTGCTGGAGTACTCGCTATTCATATGTTTTAGTGTCCGTGGTAAAACATATCGATGAGACAAATATCGTGCTAGACTAATTTCGGACCGCTCTCTGAAATGGGCACGTAGAATTCCTCTTTACAAGTGAACTGTTCATTTCCAAAACAACGTTTCTCTTCTCGGTGACGTTTCCCAGGAAGAAAAAAGTGTGTAAGGGATAATCTGGTGAGGAGAGCACTGGATTTTTTTTTTGTTTTAACTACAGCCGAATGCAAATATTTTTACATCTTGTTCGTTAATATGAGACCAATATAAAATCTTACAGAATTTCTTTGAAAGTGAAGGAGAAATGCTGTTTCTGAAGTAAACGGTAATAGCTTAGGAAACTGATAAGAGAGTCAGCCCTAACAAACGCTGCCCTTTACGACTTTTCATGACGATGTCGATGTAAAGTGTATGTTTTTGTCCTATTACAAGCAAAATGATTTTTAGAATTGGCATTTACGGGACAAATAGACGGAGCGGTCCGTAATTAGTATAGCAGCGACTGGGCGCCGTGCTTCTTCCCGCCAGGTGTTCTTAGTAAGTAAGAAAAAAAAACTATTGTTTATGACTCACAAATTTCGACACAGAATATGTTTTTAAAATAAAATTAATTTTACGATATTTCTATTTCATTGTATAGCTACACCCTTATAAATACGACAATGAATGAGAGCATAAAAAGTAACCTATCTGTGTGCGAAGTTTTATCAACATAATTTGTCACCAGCTGTTGCAGTGGGTCTAGCAAGCAGTTCATCATAAAAGTTACAATAGTCTGTTACTACCTGTGGATGAAGTTTCCTTATGGCAGATAGTCTCTTCTGACTTACTTCCACATAGCCCTGTGGAGAAGCAGGAGCACAGGGCAGCAATGCATAGTCGATTGTAGAAAGTTAAAATGCCTCTGAGCAGTATGGGACTTAACATCTGAGCTCATCAGTCCCCTAGAACTTAGAATTACTTAAACCTAAGAAACTTAAGGACATCGCACACATCCATGCCCGAGGCAGGACTCGAACCTGCGACCGTAGCAATCGCGCGGTTCCGGCCTGAAGCGCCTAGAACCGCTCGGCCACTGCGGCCGGCCCGTTTGTAGAAAGTGACAGTCGAAAATTACGATCAAGGAGTCCATGGAAGAAGTTCTTTCCTATGACACCATCCTCTTAGTATTGAATCTCCATAAATTTACTTAAATGGAATGCTGCTTTTCCATCTCTTTCACTCTACTTCCCGTATACGAATATTTCACTAAAAGTACTGATTTCTTCAACTACTGGGCCAATAATTATAAAAATCAATAATGTCTGCTGTCTGTGCCATTTTCACAGTAAATCGGTTGTTCCTGTTCTGTTTGGTCAGTGAATAGATCCTCTGTGATGCGAAAATCTTCCTCTTTATAACACCAGAATGACGATCACATAGCATGAAAGAAGAATGCCCACGTACGGGATCATAACGGTGTATATATTGTTACCTTCCAGTGGTAACGACGGTTTGGAGATATCTAAGCAGTGTTATTTCTGTCTCACCGGGACATCTATCATAAAATTTTGTAGGAGCCTAGTAGAACTTCGTAACTCACTATTAATGTCATTTAAGATAAAATAGCACAATTCATCCGGAGTTTTGTTAGCCTACCTCGCATGACATACATAAAAATTTGCAGTATTGATCCTCGTGTTGAGAATCTCAGCTGCATTAATGGTGAGTTGTCTACAGAAGAACGCTTCTTTTTGTGGTATCTCAGGGAAATATTTACAACACAAACAGCATCTCTCCAGGAGAAATGTCGTTCCTGCACAAAACTTAAATTTTGCTTGCTTGCTTGCTTGATTTTGGGGAAGGAGACCAGACAGCGTGGTCATCGGTCTCATCGGATTAGGGAAGGATGGGGAAGGAAGTCGGCCGTGCCCTTTCAGAGGAACCATCCCGGCATTTGCCTGGAGTGATTTAGGGAAATCACGGAAAACCTAAATCAGGACGGCCGGACGCGGGATTGAACCGTCGTCCTCCCGAATGCGAGTCCAGTGTCTAACCACTGCGCCACCTCGCTCGGTTTTTGCTTGCTGTGTGTAGGCCATGGACACATGGTACACGCATTATTTCTACATAAAACTGAGGTTACGTATTCTATAATCACGAAAATATGAATAACTCACAAAATGTATAAGAAGAAAAGTGCTTTCTGCACTATATCCTAACTATTTTCTTTCTAATGGGAAACAAATCATTGTTTTCCATCGACGATGGGCGTCGTATGAAGGATGTGATGAGCAGCATTTGTTTGGGATGACTCCACCCACACCTTTCGAAAGCAAAACTGGAAATACACCCTACGTAGATGATTTTAATTTATGCTTGTCTGGTAGTTTCACGCTTTTTTTCTGTGTGCAGATACTGTGATGCAGCCTATCAACGGGAATCGGCAGTGATAATCTGAGACACATAAACGGCTGCGTGTAAGTTTCGTAAAACTCTGCACACTACTTTCTACCTCACTTTCGTCCTAAAATCGTAGCCACAGATAACATGTGAAACCTGCAGCTTCTGCAGGCTCTTGCTCCTGAATTCGCTCATGGTGACGTAGTTCTCCTAGAGAATTCTTTTCAATTTATTTCATACAATAGTCCGGTTCCTTTCGTTCTCCAAACAGGATCCTTGATTGTACGAAACGCAATACTCGGGCACCGGCAGAACGCGAAAAACTTCCGCAAGAACGACTTGGGGGAAAAATGGATGTGGTGAGTGGCTGGGAGGTCGGCGCTTCCTCCCCCCCCTTCCCCCCCACCACCCCCCGCTCGCTAGCTGGCCTGCCTTTGCGTGGCCTGGCCTCCTCTGCTCTGGCCCCAGCCCTAACTCTTCAATTGAGGCGGCCACGAAATTGCCGGCAGTTACGGGCCTTTCAGCGGCGCGGGCCGGCGATCGAGAACCGATTGCTAGCGGCACAAGAGGCAGATGCGGTGCGCAAGCCCCGCCTGGCTTCCCGCCGCAGATTAACGTGCAGACACCGCCAGCGGGCGTGGGGCGGGGCTGCGAGCTGCGACCGGTTATTCTCTCACTCGCCAGGATTTCCACAAGAGCTGTGCGGCACTTTCGTTCAGGCGGGTACAGATCAAAAATGCATCGTCTTCGTATGTATATCTTCAGACAGGCAGAGGACAGCTAGCTGTTAGTATATTTTTGAGAGTTAATCAGTCCTTCCGACGTGTTTAACGCTATCAGTACCAACACATTTTCCATAATGGATGCCATCAAGGGGAGTGCGGTATTGGGGGGGGGGGGGGCACTTTATGTCCACCACAATAAGAGGAAAAAGAAACAAATTTCATTAATTGTTGCATAGCGAAAGTTAATAAGAGGACTAAGAGGTCATACCTAAGTAAATATACAAATTGTGTAAGTTTTTATCTGTGTATGGGATCCACATCTACACACGTATTATCAATATTTCGTGGGGCTACAGAAAGACCTCGAAAAATAGGCACACAAAAATTGAAATGAACAAGGCGGTAAACATATTTGGCTACGAGAGGAACCATTAATTGAAAAGGGAGCACATGTTGGGAAGTCTGATAAAATATCAACCAGTGGTCCGTTTGGCACTATAGTCATTAGAAGAATGGTGAAAATTTATGAAGATATACGATTGCCGTACGAAAGAGGCGATGAAAATATTAACACAAAATTCGTAGAAGTCCTTCCAACCGGTAGAAACGTTGCTGAGTGTTCTGCAAGTTAGGCTAGCCTATTACCTGGAATGGTAAGCAGGACAGAACGCCTGCGATAAAGTGTCGGTTCTCGTTTAGAGAACTCTGTGCCTCAGATGGCGCTTTTCCAACATCCGAAGACACCTGATTTTTTTTTTTTTTGTTGGATTTACTTATTTACGTTGCATCAAAGACTCTGATAATGTGTTCACTTTTTAAAAAAAATACACTTACACCTTAAGAAACTTTCGTATACGTCCCATCCTAAATCAAGATGATAATATACCTGTTTACTTATTTACGTTATCTCAAAGGCTCTGATGATGTATTCACTTTAAAACAAATACACTTACACCTCAAGAAACTGTCGTATACTTCCCATTAGAAATGAAGATGATAATATACCGGTTTAATTCCTCGCAATTATCTTTGGCTTAACAGAAATTAAAATGAAGAAATGCCGTTTAAACTTAGAAATTCCTTTAGAATGAGGAAAATACTGGCTTCCTGACACCTTACTCCGCGAAGAAATGAGCCAGTATTAATCTGGAGGTGGTGCCGGTTGATGCTGTAAATAAGTCAGCGAGAATTATTCAGCACGTCGGCTTTTATTTCCGGCCAGCTTCTGGTATTAAATCTTAATCTTCTAAAGTTCATTAATCTC
The DNA here is from genome assembly GCF_023898315.1 of Schistocerca nitens. Classification (NCBI taxonomy): domain Eukaryota; kingdom Metazoa; phylum Arthropoda; class Insecta; order Orthoptera; family Acrididae; genus Schistocerca; species Schistocerca nitens. Next base: position 782,675,351 of record NC_064614.1, on the reverse strand, counting down.
GTGAGTCAGACATACAATGGATATAAAGAGGCTGAATAAAAACGTAGAACAATGGAGGCTCGCTAAGCAAGATTTATTGCGTTCGAGTAAGCAGCAAGGCGTGGAAGGGGGGGTCTGGGGCAGCTCTCAGCGCGCCAGAGCAACGATCTCAGACGCCTGCGTAATTACCCACGCAATGCGATAATTGAGTCAGGTGTGCAGCAATGCATGCGTTAACGTGGAGACTACAACGCATCAGAAAAGTTCAATACTTACTGAATATATCTGTCGGCAGCACAAGTTTAGGGGACATATACTAATTATTATCGCAAGTACCGAATATTTCCGCTGTAGTCTAGAGTTAGTTGCTTTCAAGAAATATTGCCGCCAAGCAGTTCTACTCCTCAGAATATATCGGCTTCTTCTTACAGTACGTTCCACTCTTACAACACGGCACTTTTTTTTCTATGAGCTACAATTTTATGCCTTTCCATTAAATATTTCATACGGGCGAGGGGTGTTTTTCCAGTTGTGTTTACAGCTAAGCAATGCCGGAGTCTACCAATCTGAAATTGAAGGAAGGAAGTAACTATGTTCGCTCTTTCAACAGGGACACTAAAGAAAATCTAGTGTCACGCTGTTATGAAGGGCTGCTTCTGAAAGTCATCCAGGCACATTTTAGTGATTATGAAATATGTTTGTTATTAGGTAAGATATTATGTAATAATTTGTACGGAAAACGCAGTTCAAGAAATTTTTCTTCCATTACAGTGATCTAAAGTAACAAGTTTACCAGATAAACGGAGAGGGCATTTTGTGTCGTTCATGCCGCAATTGCAAGAGGAGAGTGATAATGGCTTTTTTCATCAGGGTGGTGCTTCACTGCACTTCCACAACCATATTCTTGGATGCTGAGTTCTTAGATGCTGAGCTACTAAGACGATGGATCAGACGTACTCTTATTACTATAATGGCCTCCAAGTTCTCGGGACCTGATGCAGTGTGACTTTTACCTGTCGGATTATGTCAAGGACACTGTTTACACTCCTCCGTTTCCCCACAACATCGCTGACCTAAAAAGACCTGTCAGGGGACGTTTGAAATGAAACGGAATGGTCGTGAGGCTCTGACGGCCTGGAGTCCCTACCCGGGGAATTTCGGCCGCGGAATTGCAAGTCGGTGGATTGCTGTGTCCTGTTGTGGGGTTGTGAACCACTGAGGGCTACGGTGGGACGAAGCCTCTCCATCGTTTCCGGGTCGCCGGTTTCATACACACTGTATACCTCACTTCAATACAAACACTTCTACAATCACCTGAAAGTACCTATATAGTTTTGAATATCGGTCTATCATTGTTTCATGAAATTTGCCAGTCAATATTCATCTCTTTTTCAAACCAGCAATAATGTTTATAAAATCAATACTAGAAACATAAATAATCTTCACAAGGATTTAATCTCACTTACACTCGTCCAAAGAAGTGTCTGCTATTCAAGGTCACATATTTTTCCATCGCCCATAGAAAATTTAACTACTAATAAAGCTCAGTTCAAGTGGAGCGTAAACTATTTATTGGTGGCCAACTCATCCTCCATTGATGCATTTCTTTGTGGAACCAACTGATGTGTATGTGTTAATACCAAATAACGCAAGTATAATCTGAAATCCGTACAAATTCAGTGGAGCAATACGATCATTGTAAATCACTGTTGCAAAATGATTTTGCTGTATGATGATGGGTGGCTACAGCAGCCTAAGAATTTCCATATGAACCTCTGTCTATTGCACATTTACGTGTTTCGTGACATTTATTACCATTTTAAGCAAAATATGATTATGATTTCTTTTCTTATCCCTCATCAATTTTAGGCCAGCATGTTTGTTTTTCTTTTTAAATATTTACTATGTGTTCTTGTTTTTCTGACATTTTCTACATCCTGGAGTATCTCCTCAATATGTATCTACTGCGACGAAAAATACTTTTAATCTAATCTAATCGAACGCACACATCAGCCAGATAAGGCGCCTGCAGTAAAGAGCTTCTGACGTATGCCGTTGGTTATCAATTCCGTTTTGACTGAATGTAAGATGTCTGACAGTTGGTCTGTAAGCATGCTACCCACAAGGGCTATAGACTTAGAAAATAGCATTTCTACCGGCCGCCGCCTGTCTTGAGGCGTCAATCGAATGCGGTATGGAGGGCCATGTGGTTAGCACACCTCTCTCCCACCCGTTGTCGGATTTCTTGACCGTGAAGCAAGACCTTTTCTCGGTCGAGAAGCTGCTCAATTGTCGTCTTCAGATTGACTGCTCTCTGTACAAGTCCTCATACCAAGGAAAATTCCTTGAAAGTACCGGGTCCTCTGTATGACCCTAAATATACACTGAAAGATACTGAAAGCATTACACCATGACTACGCTGAGCGACCACTACCAAGACGATACTCCAGTATACGGATACCAGTGAGCTTGGTTGCTTAAAATAGCTTGCTAGTGTAGTTAATAATTTTCGTCGAAGAAAAAAGTAATACACATGACCTGAACTTTGCTTTACTTGTTGCAATGTAGCAAAGAATTTTTTTAAGTCCATTTATAATCCATTCACCTTTTCTGCATTTCCAGCACAATTCCTGTCATTTCTATTATATTTCTAATAAAAATGTCGTGTGACTCCCGTCGGGTACACCGATCACTTGGTGCAAGTCTTTCGAACTGACTCCACTTCGGCGACTTGCACGTCGATGGGGATGAAATGATGATGATCAGGACAACACAACACCCACTCCCTGAGCGGAGAAAATCGCCGACCCAGCCCGCAATCGAACCCGGGCCCTTAGATTGGCACTCTGTCGCGCTGGTCACTCAGCTACCGGTGGCGGACATATTCTTAATAACAGTATGATAACTGGAATGTCGAGTGGGAAGATTTGGGATCGGCTCACCGTAATGGAAGGACGAGAGTCCCCACGTACCTGCTTCAGCGTTCATCATTATAAAACGTAACTTGCCTTTATTAAAGTCAAACGAGTTTTAAAAACAATCAACAGTGAAAGTCACTAAGCAGACTTTAGAAAAATGACTTTTAAACAGATTCCTCTAATTACAAGCCACCAGTCACTAGGGGCCAAAATAACAGAATTTTAAAAACAAGTAACTGCAGTTAGCGAAATTCACTGAGCAGTTTTTTCAACTAAATGACCTTCAAGCAGCTGCCAGTAATTATGAACCCATTGTCACTCAGTAGGAAGAAAAAGTAGAGACTTTTAAAAGAAATTAAGTCGCTGAATAGTTAGTTACATTTAACCGAAATTCCCTGGTTAGATTTTAAACAAATGATTTTTAAACAACTGTTATTTATTACGAACCTACTGTCATTCAGGTGACACTAAAATACAGAATTTAAAACAAAATTAACATCCACTAAATAAGCATCTACAGTTAGCGAAAATTCACTGATTAGACTGTAAGCGAATGGCCTTTAAACAGTTGCTATTAATTATGAACACACTGTCGTTTTGTAGAAGGCAAAATGCAGGATTTTAAAAAGAATCAAGAGTCTTTGAATAATCAGGTACAGTTAGTTCACTGATCAAATATTAAGAAAATGACTTATGAACGGCTATCATTAATTATGTACCCACTGTTCTTCAGTGCACACACTAGCATGAAATGTTATCAACATGGCCTTCAAATTACTAGTCATGCTCTCGGAAAAAGAGGGCTGGGGGGCAGTAAGGAGTGGTGGTAAGATGCCTAATATCAAGATCGAAACAAAATCTTCGTAATTCCCTAGATGAGAGTGCTGGGCCATAATCACTTACTCGACAAAGACAGTAGAGATTGTTGTAAGATGCTTTACAGAGTGGCCTCTAGTGACTCTGAAGCTGGGACTAACCACTGAAACGGGAAAACCAATCCACCATCCCACAACGCGAGTACTAGGAAGGGATCCTGTGTACTCCACAAAGAGAGGTTCCATTCCATATTCCTGCTTTCACCAGTACACTCGAGAAGACTCTTGAGTCGGTTAGAACTGGGATTCTCTTGTTTGTAAAACTAATATTTCCTTCCCCACTAACCGACGTATATCCTCACACATATACGGCCAAACGACATTTTGTCCAGTTTGGGCCAAGGTATTTTGGAAATCTAGACGACTGCTCACTATAGAGCTATGAAAATACCGAAAAACAGCAGGAAGCAATACCTGAGACAAACAAATTTTGAGTGTGTTGTCACTATTCGCCTTTTTGCACACAATGCGTTTATTAAGGACCTACCCGTCTATGAGCTCAACATCTAAAAGCCTTTTATTATTTGGAAAATACGATAATATTCTTCACGTCTCCCCTTTAGATGGGAAAAGTGTTCAAGAACTTCAGCCAACACAGCGCCCCCTATGACAAGGTGGCCACCATTTTCCGCAAAGTTCAGGGAGTCGCAGTCTTCATACATGCGACCTAAAGAGTCGGCCACTTTGTTGTCTGGACTCCTGATATGATGAACTTTAAAACGAAATGTGGAGATGCAGACTGCCGAACGAGCAACCCTACGAGTTTATCTCGGGCCGGCCAGTACCCAATTCAACGCCTGATTATCAGCCCCTAGAACAAACTCCTTATGCTATAGGCAGAACTTAAACTTCTCCAGCGTGAACAGAACTGCTAAAGCTTCCCATTCATACAACGAATATTTTAATTCAGCGGGAGATAAGCAGCGACATGCGTAGGCGACTGGACACCGCTGCCTTTGATGTTCTTGGATGTCTGGACAATAAAGCGCTTGCTGAAGCCGTGATAACTAACACATGATGGTTGCTAGGGACGTCGTAGGAAACTTGATGACTCTCTCCCCATAGGAAGGGCTCGCCTTTCTTGCACAAGTTATTCAAGGCCGCCGTAAATTGGGCGACATTAGGAACAAACTTCGGAAACAAATTCACCATTACAATAAATCTTGTCACTCCCTTCTTGCTCTTAGCAGTGGGGTGTCACGCAAGGAACGAAACTATGTAATTAAAAAGGGATATAAGGGTACGAGACAAGGTAATCTTAGAAGGTTTGACAGGAAGCCAGGCCTTTCTAAGCCGTAACAAAACTTCTTCGACGTGGTCTAAATTGTCGCCGAACTTCGCACTCTAAACCGCCACAGCTTCAAGACAATGATAAACATGGTACAAAAGACGAGACAACACAGCCGCACCCGCAGACAATCCGAAAGGAACGCGATTAAACTCGTAAAGTTTCCCAGTCTGTACAATCAGTTACTGGTTTGGAATCTTCAGTCAAGGGTATCTCATGGTATGCTTCATTGAGATCCAGTAAAGAGAACTAGCCAGCGAACCAGGTGAAGCAATTGTGAAGGTCGGGCAACGGAATTCATTCCAAGACGACCTTCTGGAGGAATGCCCTTTAATCGTCGACTGGCCACTTAGAAGAACAAGCAATGTGGGTGAGGCATAGCCTATATCATCCAAAGCTCGAAACCTCTCGTTCCCCAGGCCGACTCGCTCCGCACGCCACACACTCACTTTCGAAGGTTTAATGTCATCATCCCGAAGCATGTTATTAATTATCCGTTTAAAATGTTCGTCTTGGATGGAAATAATCTGCAAGGCCGTGACGAACAGGAATATCGTCAAAAAAGCGAATCATATCTCTGATCTTACGAATACCGCCTAATTTATTAGCGATGGCATCGGGAAATCTGGATAACACGCTGAACAGTTGCCTATCCTCATCTGGTTCCAAACGATCAGTGCTAAGCGCAGACGGCCCCAGCTGTCATTTCTAATCGCTTGAGAGCGCCGACACGAACACAATGCTATCCTATCATTAGAGCAAAAGCTGAAAAACAGGTGAGACCTTGATAACCCAGAAGCAGACCGGTACGCTCTATGAAATATCAGCCCATTATCAACTGACAAATTCTTATCAAGGACAAAGTTGACTGGTCATGTAAAAGCCAGTACGCCTAAGTATCCCGGAATACCCCTTCCAGATGTAGCACTTGTCTATTAACTACACGACATCTCTGGGTTGGGCGCGGGGGTTACAGAAGAAGCATTCTACATAAATTCCCAAATTCAAGATACCAAAAAGGGAGCACTAGGTTTCGCCGTGCTCTAATGTGGGAGCAATTCTTAACAGGAAGACGTGTACCTCTTGTCACCAGTGTCCTATGGCTTCACCCGACATAACCGCACAAAATGTCTACTATCACCATATCTGAAACACGCATTAGGTTTAACCTTACTGAGCCCAAAGCGGGTGATCTCCTGCTGGTTCACCTCAGACGGAGTAACTAGGTGACCACCGGCCTCCCGTTGCTTATCACCAAATCTTAACCCTTCCCACTTGCCAACCAACGTATCTAATTCCACAAAGGTGGTACTTTTCCTAGAAAAAGCTAGACGTAACCGGTCCTCAGGCTTCATGCCATCTAATAAGGTCTTGACTACATCAGCTTCAATTACTTGCAACCCCGGAGCTAGCACAGCAGTGTAGATCTCATCAAGGTATGGAGGCAGGGACTCGTGCTTGTATTGCACATGCCAAAAATGCTTGCGCTCCAACTCGCGCCTCATTGAAGGTGCCAACTTTCGTAGAATAACGTGCTGTCTCAAATCCCAAACAGACCTTTCGCTCCGCATTGTTTCACCTAAAATCTTGCTTAAAGCCCCGTGGGATAAAGAAGCTGAAGAACAATGGCGTGTGAAATGCGCAATGCATCAGCATGAAATTCAGATCGAGCCGGTAACCACAATACAAATTCACCCCGTCTAGCCTACTCTATTGACAGCTCATTAATCCTCGGTAGTGGATGAGAAATGGAGTTTGGGAACATAGCAAAAGCACTGGAGGAGTCCACATTTACTGACCGCTCGGTTTTCTGCCACGCTCTTGGCGGCACAGATTACCACCTACAACGTCCCTATCGCAAACCCTAGGTAGATCATCTAACGCGACAAGACTTACATTTACCTGTAGCTCCATAAATTGAATAATAAAGCTATCAACGGCAGCACTGTAGTCGGGCTTCAGGGATGCCTGCTTTAAATCGTCGAGAAAATTCACCCAATGTGAAGCCTGCACTTGAATCCTATACACACTTTCGCACATAGACTGGCTGTTCCGTAAAAAGTTCACGTCTTTCCGCAGTCCTACCAGCGCAGCCCAACCATCACAGAGCACAGCACCTACCACGACATTGCACCCGAGGCTGAGGTCCAAGTCTCTCCCCAAAGCGCCGCGCAAATGAGCAGCCAGTTCACGTACTGCGACTCGACCGGTTGCTGTCGAGTTCGTACAAAAAGTGGTCTTTCTTGATGTAGTCTATCTTTACGTATGTCCTGGCTTCCGTAGTGACTATTGCTTCCTGGAAAACAGTACGTAAGTAACCAAATACTGTTTACACTTAATAAATTAACACGAGTAAGGTACTAACTGAGAACGCTGTTGCAACAAGGGAGAGGATGGCCACTTCCCCCCCCCCCCCCCCCCCCTTGGGTCTTTCCAGGAAAGGGGAAATAACCTTTTCCTGCTACCAGTTGATAACTAAGAATTCGGGTCGGAAGCTTTTTGATCGGGTCACCCTAATAGAAGGACTGGGATCCCTACGTAACTGCTTCAGCCTTTATCATTTTTTATACATGACTTGCCTTTATTAATGTCAAACGACTTTTAAAAACAATTAACAGTAAATTTGATGGAGGAAACTTTAGAAAAATGACAGCTACCACTAATTGTGAGCCATCAGTCATCAGACATAGACCAAAATTACAGAACTAGAGCCGCGCGGGATTGGCCGAGCGGTCTTAGGCGCTGCAGTCACGGACTGTGCGGCTGGTCCCGGCGGAGGTTCGAGTCCTCCCTCGGGCATGGATGTGTGTGTTTGTCCTTAGGATAATTTAGGTTAAGTAGTGTGTAAGCTTAGGGACTGATGACCTTAGCAGTTGAGTCCCATAAGACTTCACACACATTTGAACATTTTGAACAGAACTGGAAAACATTTAATTACAGTTAGCAAAATTCACTAGGCACTTTTTTAACTAAATGATATTTAAACAACTGCCGTTAATTACGAACCACTATCACTCAGTAGACAGCAAAATTACAGAATTTTAAAAACAATTACGGTCATTGAATAAGCAGATACTTTACCAAAATTCATAGATTAGGTTTTAAGCAAATGACCTTTAAACAGCTGCTGTTAATTTTGAACCCACTGTCATTCAGTACACACACGTCACAGAGTTTTAAAACAATTAAGAGTCACTGAATAGGCATCAGTCATCAGTTTTTAACCAAATGACTATTAAACAGGTGCTATTAATTACGAGCGCTGCTTGCATAAGTCCCACCAGGGGGGGGGGGGAGGAAGGGGACAAGGGGGGGGGGGGGAAGCGCGAGTGGCATCCACGGAAATAACCTGGACACGATGGCTTTCGTACTTTAACTCCTTAAGCCTACATGAGACCGGACCACGTTCACTATCGTACAACCGGCCATACAACCTTCAAGCCGCTGGCGTATTTTCCAAAATACCAAGCCCAGGCACGGAAACCGCCGGGTAGGCCATAACCAACAGTCAAAACTAGTCTCGGGGCCTTCGCAGGAGCCGATTCGTTTTCTCGTATACCATCCAGAGCTCCAAACCTCTCGTTCCCCAGGCCGACTCGCTGCGCACGCCACACACTCACTTTCCAAAACCGTCCTGCTTCGCGGCTTTTGTCGCCTCTGATGGTGCCACCGGCGTACCTCCAAAGTTATCCAGACAAGTTCTTTAACGAGAAATCGATAGAAGGCCGAGACCACACGGCTCGCAGTGTGTCTTCCACTCCTGCCTGCAGCCCTATAAATATATTTTATTTACCTGTTTCCTCTACCAAATATCAATTTTCATCCTTCACAAATTTAAATAGTTTCTGCTTTCATTACCCACGTGTCGCTATCGTGTGTCAAAATTGGCAGTAGATACTGATTGTAAACTTCCAGTCAGATACATCTTATGCTTTATTTGTAAACACTATTTACTGTACCAGAAGGATTCCTGGTCATTGTTATTTTCCTACTAACTTTTTCAGATGCTATTTTGCCACATGAATCAACTGAGTGGTGACTGCGAGTGAAGTAATGGGCCAACCACCTCGTCGCAGTGGTAATACCGGTTCCTGTCAGACCACCGATGTCACCGACACTCAGCACTTGTGATGTCAATTGAGGAGCTACTTGACTGAGAAATAGTGGCTCCCGTCACAAAAATTGAAAAAAGCCGGGAGAGCGTTGTGCTGACCAGATGACGCTCCACAACCGCATCAATTGAAGTTAACTGATATAATGACGTAGTGCACCCTGAAGAAGCAGTTGTGTGCTGTTGAGGTGCACTTCAAACCGGTAGAAAATTACAAGCCAGCTCATTCGTTAAAGAATAATAATTACGCCGGAACAATGAGTACCAAATCGTGGAACTAGAAAGTAACAACTGTGTGAATGGATTTTTTCGAGGATGCTTCGTAGCCACTTGGAATTAAATGCTCTCAATTAATTCACACAGTAAATAAACAACTGCCTTTCCTAACTTTTGCGTACGCCCTTTATGGGTGCTACTTTGTTGTTACCTGAAGATAGTCCATTATGACTAACTCAGATATGTAATGAAATTTTTGATAGTAAAAGAGATTTGTGTGCTTGTGAATCTTAAATATTAAATTGCCTTACCATGGAGTCAAGGAAATGTCTATTGCTATCATCCTCTGGTTCCAGATATTACATAACGTTGCGAGCCGCGCTTGAAATCAAATCCACTATCACAAATTAGTTTCATTGCACGTATTTGCAGTTCTGTTCCGAATAACGGCAGTATTTATTAAAACTGAAACGTGTCCACTGGGAATATTCGATGGAGTATCCAATAAATCAAATTAATTTAGGTCGCTTTTCGTGTTCGTGACGCACGCGTCGGATGCTAGATAGAATATTTTATGACCTGGTTCACCCAGCCTGCGATATATTTTCAGTACGAAGCAGAGTAGACGCAGATGAGGGGTTGGCAGCACGAACAATTAACTCAACTCTCAACAAGGAGTTCTGTTGTTCGTGAAAGTTGTCCTACGGACAAAGGCACCCTTGCGACTGTTGGTAATGTAGCTGTTTCAAACTTTGTTTCGGTTATCAAAGTTTTTGTCTTTTCTTTTCACGGAGTGATTTTGCAACCCACGTATTCTTTTCTTCCCCTTAGGTACCACGTGTTTTCCCATAGTCGATTCTCATATCAGCCTGAGTTTGACTCTACTAATCCTAAAAGCAATGTTACCTTCTCATTCTGACGTGGGATCTAAAGCGCGAAATTTACTCCTGTTAAGGCACGCTCGCGTATTACGTGGCCACTCTAGAGTCACGTATGTTGATCACACCTCCTCTGCCCATTTATCAATGTTTCTGCTTCTGCCTTTGGTAATTGTGTATTTGCTTATTTATGGAACGAATACTTCAACTGATATCTTTAGTAGTACCTGCATCTTTCACTTGCAACTTCCCATACGAGTTACGAAGGACACTGAATATCAATAATAAGTGGTGGGTGTCCGGGATGCACTGCACGGCTCTTGGAATTAGTTAAAATTATTTATTGGGCATATCAGGCAGTGCGGTCGCTAAGAGAGCATGATTAAATATAATGAACGACTATAATAATAAAATTATTGATACAGCTCTGTTTCAGAAAGAAAGGACTATTTAAATTACGGAATATGTAAAGTCTGAGAAATAAGACAATGAAGAAATACAAAAAGTGAAAAGAACGTCCGCATATGTCGCCCCATCATTATCAACACCATTACTACGGACAAAATATTGGCTTCGGTACACAAATGATGAATGTGAAGGGGCCACACCAGTTTCTTTACTAGCGTTGATCACGTCCTACGGTGTCGACAGTTCAAATTATATGGTGAAATTATATTTATTTCAACTTTGCGGCTGGTGGTCCTTTCTCTTGCCATTGATGCCGGTTAACCTAATGGAAGGAGATCGTGTATGTCATCTGTTCGTCGACGGTGTATCGTGCTATTGCAGCATTTTAACAGTTTGTGTATTTTCTGAGATGGGCATTTGAGACAAGTCCATATTTACTTAAACCGCAATGAAAAGCCGACTATACCCACAGTTGGACTCGCTGTTGAAATCGATCCGGGTCTGCTTCCATACCTATCTAGCCAAATACTGCACTGCACGTTAATTTATACGATAAGATCTCAAAGAGGACTGCAATTTTCATAAAAAGAGGTGTAATCTCTAGGGAAGATATCCAAGCAACAATAACTGGAATAGAAAACAAAGAAAAGGTACTCAGATTTTTAAAATACATATATATAAGACGTTGTTTTCTGTATAACAGAAATAAAAGGAAGGTTGAATATGATATTTGACTTTAAGGATGCAAGGACAATAACGATAATATTCGCTAATGATGCTGTCATCTTCAGTAAAATGCTTATAGGATCTGATAGAAGGAAAGTGCACTCCAAAGAGCACGGAGTGTGCAATGATAAGCACTGATAGTAAGCCAAGGAAATGTGAAAGCAATGAGGAGTAGCAAATAAAAGATGAATGATAAGCTTAACATCTAATTTGGAGACGATGAATTAGGTGAAGAAAAGGAATTTTTTTATACTCTCGAAGGACAGAGCAAAGAGGGTACAAGAAGCAGACGAGCACAGGCAAAAAGGTCGTCGTCCCGCTAAAAGAAGACTACTTGTACCAGAAGTACCACCTAATTTGAGAAAGACACCTACAAGAACGTGTTTGGAGAAATAGAAACAGCATCCTATAAGAGTGAAACGTAGATTCTGTGACAAAACGGAAAATAACCGAAACGAATCCATTGATGTGTAGCGCCACAGAAGAGCATCGAAAATGTGGTGAACTGATAAGAGGGGTTTCTCAGCAGAATCTATGAGACAGTGAAAACTTAAGTAATCGGCGGTCACACAGCATCAATGTCTCTCTATTTTTTTACGCGCAGACGCAGACAGATTTCTTAGCTATACTGGTATTATTTTTATTGCGTCTACCGGCCGACATGATCGACGAGAATACAGATGGGATCAGATACGTAACACACTTTTCAACTTAAGCTTTACGAGTATGCCCTGTAGTCAGTAGTGAATTGTACAATAACTTCCCTCATTTACGTTAGTAATATTTATACATTGTTTAGTTTCACAACTGCAAGACAACATTATTTCACATATCTCCTGTTGAGGTGATATCAGAATGTAGAGCTACTTTAAGAGTACGAACAGAGTTAGGTGTTTAATACAAGCGTTGTTCATTTTTTCCCAATTGTTGTTCGAGAGTAGACCGGTCGAAATCACCAACTTTCATTCCAGTTTTAGCTGAATTAAGACGCGTATGTGAAAAATAATATACATTTTATACACGGGAATAACGATGTTTACGTTGATACGAAGGTAAAACCAGTCCTGTCAAGATCGATTGGGTGGTTGATTCGGGGGGTGGGGGGGTGGGGGGGTGAGGGGGCGGCAGGACCAAACAGCGAGGTCATCGGCCCCCTCGGATTAGTGAAGGAAGCCGGCCATGCCCTTTTGAAGGAACCATCCCGGCATTCTCTGAAGAGATTTTGGTTGGGGAAATCACGGAAAACCCAAATCAGGATGGTTTGTACCTTCGTTCTCCCGAGTGCGGTTCCAGTGTGCCGACAACGGCACCACCTCTGTCGGTGGTCCTGCCAGCAAGTACACTCTATAGGTATTAGGGAATGGACACTGACACTTTATAAACGCTGAACGCCTCTTAAAAACCAAGTCTAATTTCGAAGTGGTATGAAACTTATTCATCGTACAGTCACTGCATCTCTAAACACACGGAAGATAAGGATTGTATATAAAACCTAGGTGTAATAGGTACCACTATTGTAATAATAACTGCAGTGCCACTCGAGAATTTCAATAACATTTACCTTGCAACAACTAAGGTCTAAATAAATGTGCAGATGGTGTAATGCACACACAGTATTGCACTGTCACTCACATGTGTCTCTCACGTACAGGAATCATTGACTGACTGGCGAAAAGTTCCTGGACATTGCAATCATTGCAAAATTTGGTCTTTGGAAATTTGGGTCACAGGTGTGTGTTCCAAATAGGTAGCACATTTAAAAAGAGTAATACAGAATGTGATTTCCATACTAATGCAAGAGTCCTGGTAAACCATTCTCACATTATTATTTACACAGTACTGCCAATCTGCCACTGAATCTTTTGCTTGTAATAGCAGTAACGACTCCATTTTTGAAGAAAGATGGGGACGCTGAGGTTTTTTGTAAGGAAAGAATCATACATTTATCGTTGCTATGTAGTTTCCAAGGAACATACACTGTCCAGCCAGAACATTATGACCACCTACTTAATAGCCACTACGTCCTCCTTGGGCACTGATAACAGCGGTGACGTGTCGTGGCTTGGAAGCAGTGAGGCCTTGGTATGTAGCTGGAGGGTGTTTGCGTCACATCTGCACACACAGGTCACCTACTTCCGCTAAATTCCGGAAAATGTGGAGATCAGCTCTGACGCCACCTTCAGTCGCATCCCAGATAGCCGCGCGAGGTAGCCGTGCGGTCACAGGCATCTTGTCACGGTTCGCACGGCTCCCCCGTCGGAGGTTCGAGGCCTCCCTTGGGCATGGGAGTGTGTGTGTTGTGCTTAGCGTATGTTAGTTTAAGTTAGATTAAGTACTGGGTAAGCCTAGGGACCGATGACCTCAACAGTTTGGTCGCATAGTCCTTACCACAAATTAATTACATCCCTGATGTGTTCGATCGCAATCAGATCTGGCGAGATGGAGGCCACAACATCAATTGGAAATCGCGACCGTATTCCTCAAACCATTCCATCACCGTTCTGGTTTTGTGACATGGCGCATTATCTTATTAAAAATGCCACTGTCGTCGGGAAACGTGATCGTCTTGTAGGGGTGTACGTGCTCTGTAACCAGTATACGGTACCCCTTGGCCGCCATGTTGCCTTGCACGAGCTCTACCGGACCCATGGATGCTCACGTGATTGTTCCCGAGAGCAAGATGGAGCCATCGCCAGCTTGTCTCCGTCCCGCATTGGAGGTGTCAAGGAACTATTCCCCTGGAAGATGACGGATTGGCGACCGCCCATCAGCATGTTTAAGAAAGTATTGGGATTGATGATACCATATACAGTGTCTGACTACCTGCCATTCTTTCCTCGCCAGGTGACGCTGCTATCGCCTGGACGGGCTTAAATCGATAGGTCAATGGTAACAATGTTCATGTTGATCAACGTACATGTAACTAGCAAAGACAGATAGTTTACAGGAAACAGTAAGATGCGTGTTAGAATTTGAGAACATACGGTGCCTTCTTTGTATTTATCCAGTCACTGGTTGAAAAAAGAATTAGATTGTTTTCATGTAGATTTAAATTGTAAGTAAAAAATTAATCTGCATATTATTAAAACTGCACCAAACGAATGTCAAGGAAAACGTTTCTTCCGTGTATAAACTTACGTATAAATCAGTAAGGTTATAGATGAGCTTATTTGTGATTATTATGATGATAGATTCTCCTGGATGTTGTACCACATTATGTGAAGAGTATTTGTGTTCTTAGTCGCTTCCCTGCGAAACATCTTCAAAATATCTTATTTTGTGTGTTTGTGGATGATGATCTTAAAAACTGAAAGTCTGTAGTTTGCTGATCTTTTCGCAACTAGATACCCATAATAGCAGCAATGTGAATAGGACAGAGTGAGGATATGGGAGCGGAAGGGGGTAGGGACAAGAAATCGTTGACTAGGATGGGCGTGGTATGGCAATAACGTGGGGTGTACCAAAATCAGCAAAACCAGCATACTCGTATCTACCTATAAGTGATGGAGTGACTTTCACAGGGGAGTAGAGGGTAAAAACTGTAGAGGAACCCAGAGGTAAGACTGTCGAACGAACATTGGAAATCTAGGGTGTAAGTGCTCCTCTGAGCCCAGCCGTTGTAGCCGAGCGGTTCTAGGCGCTTCAGTCTGGAACCGCGCGACCACTACGGTCACAGGTTCGAATCCTGCCTCGGGCATGGATGTGTGTGATGCCCTTAGGTTAGTTAGGTTTAAGTAGTTCTAAGTTCTAGGGCATTGATTACCTCAGTTGTTAAGTCCCATAGTACTCAGAGCCATTTTAACCATTTTTGAGCTCCTCTGAGATGATGACGTAAGAGTTTGGCGCAAAAGTGGATGTCACGTCGGGATGCATCAAACCGGTCAAATGACTGACGGAAAATAAATTAAAACAAAAGTTATAATACTGTCCCAGAACTTGCCACAGTAAAGCTTAGTTATTTTTGAATAGACCTCACCACATCAGTGAATATGGCTTTTTCTCATTGCTAGTTGCTTTTGTTACTAAAGATTAATGATGGAGGTATACGACGTCAAGAAAAGAGCACCAGTCGTACCTTTCCTATTCATTACAGTTCAGTGTCCAGATATGTCCCTCTAGCACGGTTCCAGGCCACAGTGAGACTAAAGGCCGTTTAGAAGTGAGGAGTGGGTTGGTGTCCCGTCGCCTACAGCCTGAGTGCGCGCTGTTTGCCGTCCGCCTCCGCCACTGTGTACCAGCACGAGCGTCGCCGGCCGGCCGTGGACAGAGCCGGTTATTTGCCTTCGTCCGTCCAAGATGGCGCTTAGCGAGCGCACACAACGGCCGAGCAAAGCCGCCGCCTGGCCAACTATGCGCTCCGTGTCTGCTTGCGGCCGCTCCCTGTTTTGCTGTGCAGCGCAGCCCAGGCGACAGGGGCGCGCAGACGACCTGGACACACAGCCAGTTAGCTGAAGCCCATCCTAAGGGCGCCAGAGCGGCGTAATCGAGCGTGCTGGTGTAGGCTTTCTACTGGGTAGGCACAGTTTCAAAATGAACTTTTATGTTTGAGGGAAGACCGAAAGCAGGTACATACAACACTTGAGTTCTAGAAGGTTTACTGACAACACAAAGATTCAGTATCGGAAATGCGAGAGGTAGACTTAAAGTTTTAACTATCTTCACGAAGAAAATATCGTTGTGGAGTTAACATTTTATTTATTCATACTGAAATTCCCGTGCCACACACCGTAGCAAGGTGATACGTCCAGTCATAAAAACAGATTAACACCACCTCTTTATTTTGGCTCATTTAGTGACCCGGTAACGGTCCCCCGCCAGGGTAGCCGATAGCGCTAACGCGCTGCTTCCTGGACTCGGATAGGCGCGCCGGCCCCGGATCGAATCCGCCAGCCGGATTAACGACGAGGGCCGCTGTGCCGGCCAGCCTCGATGTGGCTTTTAGGCGGTTTTCCACATCCCGCTATGTGGATACCGGGCTAGTCCCCATGTTCCGTCTCAGTTACACTGCTCGCAGACATCTCAACACTTTCGTACTACTCCATGGATTACACTCGACGCAGACAGTTGGCCCCGCATCTCGTGGTCGTGCGGTAGCGTTCTCGCTTCCCACGCCCGGGTTCCCGGGTTCGATTCCCGGCGGGGTCAGGGATTTTCTCTGCCTCGTGATGGCTGGGTGTTGTGTGCTGCCCTTAGGTTAGTTAGGTTTAAGTAGTTCTAAGATCTAGGGGAATTATGACCACAGCAGTTGAGTCCCATAGTGCTCAGAGCCATTTGCAGACAGTTGGGGTACACTATTTCCGTCCCGGGAGTACGGGGTGGCAGCAGGAAGGGCATCCGGCCAACCCTTAAACATTAACATGCCAAATCCGATTAACGATGGCGAACCCTGCGTCACTGTGGGACAAGGCTCAAGCGATAGATAGTGACCTGGTAACGATGTTTAAGTCGAGATTTACATAGCATTATTTTTTTTCTCTTTGCTAATTTAAACTACATGAATGCACCTCATTCTAGTCACACGGTGTCTGTCCAAAAGATGAGATGTTCCTCTCGTATAGCTTAGTTTACCACTATTTACGTACTGGAAAGCAGTTAGATGAGATGTAATACATACAGGGATTTTACAGAACTTCCAACGACATTTTCAGCTATTAGTTCAAAATCGTACGCTATAGCGGTTCAGCGGAATTACTTGCAGAACCATTTGAGATATTGTAGTACTGTTTAAACTAATATGAATCTATATATACGACGACAGTAACTGTTCTTGAAAGAACAGATACTGTTGACGACCGTGCAGCTTTTCCCTGGAATAAATGATGACTAACTGAAACCCTCAGCTACTGACAGGTGTTGTTGATATACCTCGATTGGACAGCTGAAAATGTGTGCCCCGACCGGGACTCGAACCAGGGCTCTCCTGCTTACATGGCAGGCACTCTATCCATCTCTTATCCATCTTTTTTTTATCGCTGTGTTTGGTCGTTGCGGACGACGCAAGACATCCTGTTCAAGTTCGGTGGTTGATCCTTCCACTCAGTTTTTTATTACAGAGGCCAACGGCATATGAGCCACCAAGGACGCAGATGAATAGCGCGACTGTAGAGACTTATCCCTTGCACGCTTCCCGTGAGACTCACACTCCCAACTGTCCACAATTCTATACATGTAAAGTACCTTATAGACATTTGGCCATCCACTCATTACTCGCGCACGCTTTGACGATTCGCGTAAGAGTTTGGGCAACCTGTGCGCATTCGCACGACGAAGGTCAATGGCTGGGTAGCCTTTAACTATATATATGAAGACAGCAACTGTTCTTGAAAGAACAGATACTGATGATGACCGTGCAGCTTTTCACTGGAATAAATGATGACTAACTGAAACCCTCAGCTGTCGACAGGTGTTGTTGATATACCTCGATGGATGGATAGAGCGTCTGCCATGTAAGCAGGAGATTCCGGGTCCGACTCCCGGTCGGGGCACACATTTTCAGCTGTCCACATCGAGGTATATCAACAACACCTGTCGGCAGCTGAGGGTTTCAGTTAGCCATCATTTAATATGAATCTTACGAATATCCGCACTAAATGTAAGAGCCTACGGAATATCAGACCAGCTGTGTAGCTGGATTGAAGAGGTTTTAGCAAACAGAACACAGGATGTTGTTATCAATGTAGAGACGTCTACAGACGTTAAAGTAACCTCTTGCGTACCGCAGGGGAGTGTTATGGGACCATTGCTTTTCACAATATATATAAATGACCTAGTAGATAGTGTCGGAAGTTCCATGCGGCTTTTAGCGGATGATGCTGTAGTATACAGAGAAGTTGCAGCATTAGAAAATTGTAGCGAAATGCAGGAAGATCTGCAGCGGATAGGCACTTGGTTCAGAGAGCGGCAACTGTCCCTTAACATAGACAAATGTAATGTATTGCGAATACATAGAAAGAAGGATCCGTTATTGTATAATTATATGATAGCGGAACAAACACTGGTAGCAGTTACTTCTGTAAAATATCTGGGAGTATACGTGCGAAACGATTTGAAGTGGAATGATCATATAAAATTAATTCTTGGTAAGGCGGGTACCAGGTTGAGATTCATTGGGAGAGTGCTTAGAAAATGTAGTCCAACAACAAAGGAGGTGGCTTACAAAACACTCGTTCGACCTATACTTGCGTATTGCTCATCAGTGTGGGATCCGTACCAGATCGGGTTGACGGAGGGGATAGAGAAGATCCAAAGAAGAGCGGCGCGTTTCGTCACAGGGTTATTTGGTAACCGTGATAGCGTTACGGAGATGTTTAATAAACTCAAGTGGCAGACTCTGCAAGAGAGGCGCTCTGCATCGCGGTGTAGCTTGCTCGCCAGGTTTCGAGAGGGTGCGTTTCTGGATGAGATATCGAATATATTGCTTCCCCCTCCTTATACCTCCCGAGGAGATCACGAATGTAAAATTAGAGAGATTAGAGCGCGCACGGAGGCTCAGACAGTCTTCTTCCCGCGAACGATACGCGACTGGAACAGGAAAGGGAGGTAATGGAACTTCCGACACTATCTACTTGGTCATTTATATATATTGTGAAAAGCAATGGTCCCATTACACTCCCCTGTGGCACGCCAGAGGTTACTTTAACGTATGTAGACGTCTCTCCATTGATAACAACATGCTGTGTTCTGTTTGCTAAAAACTCTTCAATCCAGCCACACAGCTGGTCTGATATTCCGTAGGCTCTTACTTTGTTTATCAGGCGACAGTGCGGAACTGTATCGACCGCCTTCCGGAAGTCAAGAAAAATAGCATCTACTTGGGAGCCTGTATCTAATATTTTCTGGGTCTCATGAACAAATAAAGCGATTTGGGTCTCACACGATCGCTGTTTCCGGAATCCATGTTGATTCCTACATAGTAGATTCTGGGTTTCCAAAAACGACATGATACTCGAGCAAAATACATGTTCTAAAATTCTACAACAGATCGACATCAGAGATATAGGTCTATAGTCTTGCGCATTTGCTCGACGACCCTTCTTGAAGACTGGGACTACCTGTGCTCTTTTCCAATCATTTGGAACCCTCCGTTACTCTAGAGACTTGCGGTACACGGCTGTTAGAAGGGGGGCAAGTTCTTTCGCGTACTCTGTGTAGAATCGAATTGGTATCCCGTCAGGTCCAGTGGACTTTCCTCTGTTGAGTGATTCCAGTTGCTTTTCTATTCCTTGGACACTTATTTCGATGTCAGCCATTTTTTCGTTTGTGCGAGGATTTAGAGAAGGAACTGCAGGGCGGTCTTCCTCTGTGAAACAGCTTTGGAAAAAGGTGTTTAGTATTTCAGCTTTACGCGTGTCATCCTCTGTTTCAATGCCATCATCATCCCCGAGTGTCTGGATATGCTGTTTCGAGCCACTTACTGATTTAACGTAAGACCAGAACTTCCTAGGATTTTCTGTCAAGTCGGTATATAGAATTTTCTTTTCGAATTCACTGAACGCTTCACGCATAGCCATCCTTACTCTAACTTTGACATCGTTTAGTTTCTGTTTGTCTGAGAGGTTTTGGCTGCGTTTAAACTTGGAGTGAAGCTCTCTTTGCTTTCGCAGTAGTTTCCTAACTTTGTTGTTGTACCACGGTGGGTTTTTCCCATCCCTCACTGTTTTACTCGGCACGTACCTGTGCAGGAAGAAATGAAAAGAGGCAGGTGGTAGACAGTTTAAGTATAACTACAGGTAAGGGGCCTGGATTCCTATCGCAGTCGGTCATGTCGGGCGATGTTAAGCAATAAAAAAATTTTAAAACTGTGTTTGTTGGTGTGAACGTTAGTGTGGCAGCAGCATTTGTGTACTGAATTCGTCCCTGGAAATTACGACCCTCTGGAAAGAAGATTATCCATTGTTAATCATGATGAAATTCTGGTACATAATAAAATGGAAACTGCAAGTGGCGCGGGAGCAAGATATTAATTACATCTTACTGGAGACATGAAGAGCGGATCCATTCATCATACCACAGTCTACAACTACTGCACTACCACTGCAATATTCATTAAGGCAAGAACAGTTTTATTAAATAGAAGTGGGTAGCATTGTAAATGAATATTACATTCAATATCTCAAGTGTTCATTTTCTGAATAGGAACTGTGACTTTAACAATCTATTCCAAGTTAATCCACTGGCATCAAAGGAAATGCTGTATTCTCATTTCTTTGTCAATTGATTTAACTGGTTATGTTTAAATGCAAACGAGCAACAGATCGTTAGAAAATGTTTCAGAAACAGGACAACACAACATTGTCGTAATTTCAGTGAAAGTTAGCGAACCCAGTAAAACCAACTTCGGAGCTATTCGAGTATTAAACATAATAAAGGTCGCTTTCTTAAAGTATTTCCTAAGAATTTTCTTGAGCTTAATTTCAATCAGTCTAAGTTATCAAATTCTCATTTCTCAAAGACAGTCATATTTCAAGAAGGCAGCTATTGAATTATATCATAATCTCACAGCTTGCATTCACCTTGATTCCATGTAAGTAAAGTCAAATATATTTTATTAAAATAAATTCATTACGTACTGAAGTAAAGTAATTTCAGAAACAGTAAAGTTAAGCAGCTGCTTCACAGCTGGCGACCTCAAGTCTTCCTGGGAGTTGTCATAGTCTACAACCCAATGCTGAGAAGGGATAAAACTATAAGGTAGGCCGGACTGAAATGATTGTACGGTGTTTTCCTCTTCGCTGTGTATCGAAATAACTGCAAATCGAGCCCCATTATTCACATATGGGTTTAGACAGAAATCCATAATAAATTAGCACCTTTAAAATTAAATTTATATTCTGTTAGGTCACTTATGGTCACAAACAATGAATCATCGTTTATGGCAGTATAAAATTAACAGTTTTGAAGTGCAGAGGAAATGCCGATGCTCAACTGAGCGGTAAAAGCTTTCGATTTCACTGAGAGAAAGGGGAGAGCCTTTTCTTTTATTTTCTTGTGTGGTGAAGGACACGACACTTCAGTCCGGGAACAACTTGGTCGCCACAGAAAGCGGTCAGTGCCAAAAATTGCCGTATCTCCGTAACTCGGCAAATCAAGTTTCTTCCAGTGACGTAAGCTATTATTCCATATATGTCAAAAGTTTCAAGTGGATACACAGCTTTCATGTTGGTTAAAAATTACTTCAAAATGTTTGGTTACACACGATTCATGTACTTTAATCCTTTTTGCGAATTGGACGCATGTTGCAGTCGGTGGGTTCATTTACATGTGGTAACCGTGACAAGACTTCGAAATCTTTTGTAATGAGAAAGGTGATTTAAGTGCGGTTTCGAAAAAAAACACGAGAATTTTTTTGAAAAGCAAATGACGGCAACTTGTAAAGTATTGAGTCAAAAGCTGATTAGGAAGACACGACAGCTCACGTTTGATTATATAAAGGTGTTATTGAGACCCAACAACAATTTGGCAGAATGGAAAGTTCTAACAATAATCAGGAGCCCGAAAAATTCAAAATGAAGGTGGATAGCTTAAGCAAAAATGATGCGGCTGCTAATGACGTTGGCGTGAACAGAGATAGTGGATATGTTAGTGAACAATTGACAACACCAGTAGCAAGTAAGTGGGATATAAACATCTTATAAAATACATATAGTCAAGTAATTAAAATATTATAATTAAAATTAATTAAAAATGTTTAATGAAATCATGAAACATATCTATTTATATTATAAATAATTCCACAAATTACTACAATGTTCCACCTACTTCGTTCAACTAGGCTAACATGCAATCTAGATTAGAACTTCAAAATTCATGGTTTACAATAACACCGTGATTCTTTAGTAACAAGGAAACAAGAGTAAATCGCATACCTGTCCTCTATTACACAATGCAAATGCATATAACCACATACTATACTGTGGTTACACATGAAATAGTGTCTAATTTTAACTCCCAAAGGGAGATATTAAGAGACATTGAGGCATTTAAGTAGATATTCATGAAGTACATTCCATGAATGGTAGAAGACTTGGAAAAACATTGTAATTAGTTAAAAATGCGGTATATAACGTGTTATTGCATTTCACCTATGTAACAATAAGTGTAACCACATCAAACATGCCATAAACACAACTTGTGATGACAACAACTATAAGCTGACTAGAACATCAGTGTAGGCAGTTAAGTACAGAGAGCAAAACCTAAATATTAAATCAGAATGCAAGAGTTTATATCAAAAGACTAATGTCTGCTCAATTGGGTGATCATACTAATACCAAGAATCATAACAATACTTTTATAAGATAAGCCAAAACATTATAACCACTTGTTTAACAGCATGTCAATCCACATTTGGATTGCAATACAGCTGCAAGTCCTGGACAAATCCTTGGGTGCCATCTGTGCGTGGCTAATACCGATAGTATCACGCTACGTACGCCTCTAGTCCATTGCTGGGATAGCAGAGGACATTTTACCACAACAGTTTGCGTGTAAACAGCAGTGGATGGGATATAAGCCCTTCCTCAGGGAGCTATCATGTGGCCTAGTTTGCAGTAGTGGCAGTGGCAGTTTTCTGCCTATTTATTTTTGTCATCACTGTGGGAGAAGTAACTGACACCTGCTGGCTTTGTGAGGGGTGAGAGGGGAGCGGGGGTAGGGTGGGGTGGGAGGGGGGGGGGGGGCTTTCTAGTCTGCGAACCAACAAGGAGTTGTTGCAGGATACTGGTCCCACATCACGTGCTCAGTGTTTAGAATCCAGGTTCAGCTCAATCGTTTACGTTGTTTAATGCTAGATCCTGCCTTATTACTGACCCAAGAAGAAGGCTACAGTCAATGAATTACGTAATAAGGTCAACCGTTTGGAATTGGAGAGCAGTTTGCTTAATTGGCAGGAGGACGCAGGTCGGGTTGACGGTTCTCTTCCTGGGCAGCTAATCAGCAACAACTATCTGAGTCAATGGAGTGGGGTCAGATAAGACGGAAATTATTTAGCAAACTACCCAACCCGATTAAGTCTTTGGTGCAGGGGATCGCCAGAATATCTGTTGATACTAATGATCAAGTAGTAGATATTTTGTGATTGATAGTACACTTGCAATATCAAGCCACTAGCTCATACACTGCTGACTCAGTTATATTTCATGTTAGCTACGCTTTAACTCATGGAAAAATAAGTGGAACTGTTTCGGACTGCCTTGGTATGAGCGATACGTTAATTGCATTCTGACGGAGGTCGACAGAAAAGTAAACTGTGTAGTCGCTATTGCAACGGTCTAGAAAGTCGGTACTTTTATCAGGTATAAGGACATGATGTAATCTTGGTGTAGTATGCAGAAGATGTTCGCATTGCGAGTGTGGCGTTGTGCCTTGATGTAAGTTCAAAAATGGTTCAAATGGCTCGGAGCACTATGGGACTCAACTGCTGAGGTCATAAGTCCCCTAGAACTTAGAACTACTTAAACCTAACTAACCTAAGGACAACACACACATCCATGCCGGAGGCAGGATTCGAACCTGCGACCGTAGCGGTCGCGCGGTTCCAGACTGTAGCGCCAGAACCGCTCGGCCACCAGCGGCCGGCTCCTTGATGTAAGTAAATCTGCAGCTGTTGACAACATTCTGATAGGATTGCGTCCAGAGGACAGAGCTCGGATTTCGTTTTCTATAAAGCCACCAACTTTCCCTGTGGCAGATGGGTTGGTAGATAGCAATGAAAACGCCCGTTTCAGTGATGAACAGCCCAATGTTAAACACAATAATAAGAGGACCTGATTCCTGTGCCACCAAGTTCCACACTTCGAACACAGGTCACCGTATGAGTCTGTATAGGCTCATCAGTAAGGTGATACTAATTTAATAGCTGTCATCAGTCATGAACACTTTTGTACTATGTTCTGTTCTGGTATTAATGTGTCACTGACGAACTGACGATGGTACAACAAGGGTATCGAATTTTTAAATTGCCTGCAACACAGAAGACATGTATGGTGTGCCGAACTCTGAGAGAGATGCTGTTACCAGCTATTGGCAAGGTGCAGTTATGTGTTGGAAGCCACTGGCTCTCTAGACCTACTCAACTTACCGTTACTGAAGTTCTGAGCCCTAAGATACTCCTAGGGTGCGATTTTTTTGGTATAGTGGGTGCATACTAAATAATGTGGGGAAGGGCATTACGTTTAAATGTTGAGCCAGGGGAGAAGTACAGTTTGCTCTAGCACAAGCACAATACCTGGAGATTGCTGTCCAGCTTCAGAGGTGGCAAAGTAACTTGAGTAAAGAGCATTCACTTGCATTGTCGAAAGTCTTGGGTGGTACCCACCAGTACTTACTGTTGGGCTGACGGATCAGATTACAGTTCGACAGTCATCCTACCACATGTCACCGCATAAATGAACTTTTTCTTTTTTTTTTCTTTTTGGTCATCAGTCTACTGACTGGTTTGATACGGCCCGCCAGGAATTCCTTTCCTGTGCTAACCTCTTCATCTCAGAGTAGCACTTGCAACCTACGTCCTCAATTATTTGCTTGACGTATTCCAATCCCTGTCTTCCTCTACAGTTTTTGCCCTCTACAGCTCCCTCTAGTACCATGGAAGTCATTCCCTCATGTCTTAGCAGAGGTCCTATTATCCTGTCCCTTCTCCTTATCAGTGTTTTCCACATGTTCCTCTCTTCTTCAATTCTGCGAAGAACCTCCTCATTCCTTACTTATCAGTCCACCTAATTTTCAACATTCGTCTATAGCACGACATCTCAAATGCTTCGATTCTCTTCTGTTCCGGTTTTCCCACACTCCATGTTTCACTACCATACAATGCTGTACTCCAGACCTACATCCTCAGAAATTTCTTCCTCAAATTAATGCGGTATTTGATATTAGTAGACTTCTCTTGGCCAGAAATCCCTTTTTTGCCATAGCGAGTCTGCTTTTGATGTCTTCCTTGCTCCGTCCGTCATTGGTTATTTTACTGCCTAGGTAGCAGAATTCCTTAACTTCATTGACTTCGTAACCATCAATCCTGATGTTAAGTTTCTCGCTGTTCTCATTTCTACTACTTCTCATTACCTTCGTCTTTCTCCGATTTACTAACTGTGTACTCATTAGACTGTTCATTCCGTTCAGCAGATCATTTAATACTTCTTCACTTTCACTCAGGATAGCAATGTCATCAGCGAATCGTTTCATTGATATCCTCACACCTTGTACTTTAATTCCACTCCTGAACCTTTCTTTTATTTCCATCATTGCTTCCTCGATGTACAGATTGAAGAGTAGGGGCGAAAGGCTACAGCTTTGTCTTACACCCTTCTTAATACGAGCACTTTGTTCTTGACGTCCACTCTTATCATTCCCTCTTGGTTGTTCAAAAATGGCTCTGAGCACTATGGGACTCAACATCTTAGGTCATAAGTCCCCTAGAACTTTGAACTACTTAAACCTAACTAACCTAAGGACATCACACACACCCATGCCCGAGGCAGGATTCGAACCTGCGACCGTAGCAGTCCCGAGGTTCCGGACTGCAGCGCCAGAACCGCTAGACCACCGCGGCCGGCTCTCTTGGTTGGTGTACATATTGTATATGACCCTTCTCTCCCTATAGCTCACCCCTACTTTTTTCAGAATCTCGAACAACTTGCACCATTTTATATTGTCGAACGCTTTTTCCAGGTCGACAAATCCTATGAAAGTGTCTTGATTTTTCTTTAGCCTTGCTTCCATTATTAGCAGTAACGTCAGAATTGCCTCTCTCGTCCCTTTAGTTTTCCTAAAGCCAAACTGATCGTCACCTAGCGCATTCTCAATTTTCTTTTCCATTCTTCTGTATATTATTCTTGTAAGCAGCTTCGATGCATGAGCTGTTAAGCTGATTGTGCGATAATTCTCGCACTTGTCAGCTCTTGCCGTCTTCGGAATTGTGTGGATGATGCTTTTCCTAAAGTCAGATGGTATGTCGCCAGACTCATATATTCTACACACCAACGTGAATAGTCGTTTTGTTGCCACTTCCCCCAATGATTTTAGAAATTCTGATGGAATGTTATCTATCCCTTCTGCCTTATTTGACCGTAAGTCCTCCGAAGCTCTTTTAAATTCCGATTCTAATACTGGATCCCCTATCTCTTCTAAATCGACTCCTGTTTCTTCTTCTATCACATCAGACAAATCTTCACCCTCATAGAAGCTTTCAATGTATTCTTTCCACCTATCTGCTCTCTCCTCTGCATTTAACAGTGGAATTCCCGCTGCACTCATAATGTTACCACCGTTGCTTTTAATGTCACCAAAGGTTGTTTTGACTTTCCTGTATGCTGAGTCTGTCCTTCCGACAATCATATCTTTATCGATGTCTTCACATTTTTTCTGAAGCCATTTCGTCTTAGCTTCCCTGCACTTCCTATTTATTTCATTCCTCAGCGACTTGTATTTCTGTATTCCTGATTTTCCCGGAACATGTTTGTACTTCCTCCTTTCATCAATCAACTGAAGTATTTATTCTGTTACCCATGGTTTCTTCGCAGCTACCTTCTTTGTACCTATGTTTTCCTTCCCAACTTCTGTGATGGCCCTTTTTAGACATGTCGATTCCTCTTCAACCGTACTGCCTACTGCGCTATTCCTTATTGCTGTATCTATAGCGTTAGAGAACTTCAAACGTATCTCGTCATTCCTTAGTACTTCCGTATCCCACTTCTTTGGGTATTGATTCTTCCTGACTAATGTCTTGAACTTCGGCCTACTCTTCATCACAACTATATTGTGATCTGAGTCTATATCTGCTCCTGGTTACGCCTTACAGTCCAGTATCTGATTTCGGAATCTCTGTCTGACTATGATGTAATCTAATTGAAATCTTCCCGTATCTCCCGGCCTTTTCGAAGTATACCTCCTCCTCTTACGATTCTTGAACAGGGTATTCGCTATTACTAGCTGAAACTAGTTACAGAACTCAATTAGTCTTTCTCCTCTTTCATTCCTTGTCCCAAGCCCATATTCTCCTGTAACCTTTTCTTCTATTCCTTCCCCTACAACTGCATTCCGGTCGCCCATGACTATTAGATTTTCGTCCCCCTTTACATACTGTATTACCCTTCAATATCCTCATACACTTTCTCTATCTGTTCATCTTCAGCTTGCGAAGTCGGCATATGTACCTGAACTATCGTTGTCGGTGTTGGTCTGCTGTCGATTCTGATTAGAACAACCTGGTCACTGTACTGTTCACAGTAACACACCCTCTGCCCTACCTTCGTATTCATAACGAATCCTACACCTGTTATACCATTTTTTGCTGCTGTTGATATTACTCGATACTCATCTGATCAGAAATCCTTGTCTTCCTTCCACTTCACTTCACTGACCCCTACTATATGTAGATTGAGCCTTTGCATTTCCCTTTTCAGATTTTCTAGTTTCCCTATCACGTTCATGCTTCTGACATTCAACTCCCTGACTCGTAGAACGTTATCCTTTCGTTGATTATTCAATCTTTTTCTCATGGTAGCCTCCCCCTTGGCAGTCCCCTCCCGGAGATCCGAATGGGGGACTATTCCGGAATCTTTTGCCAATGGAGAGATCATCATGACACTTGTTCAAATACAGGCCACATGTCCTGTGGATACACGTTGCGTGTCTTTAATGCAGTGGTTTCCATTGCCTTCTACATCCTCATGTCGTTGATCATTGCTGATTCTTCCGCCTTTAGGGGCAATTTCCCACCCCTAGGACAAGAGAGTGCCCTGAACCTCTATCCGCTCCTCCGCCATCTTTGACAAGGCCGTTGGCAGAATGAGACTGACTTCTTATGCCGGAAGTCTTCGGCCGCCAATGCTGATTATTTATCAAAATTTAGGCAGTGGCGGGGATCGAACCCGTGGCCGAAGACGTTTTTATTATGAATTAAAGACGCTACTCCTAGACCACGGGTTTCCATGAACGTATTAATGAAAATTACTATCAGCTTTTGGCTGCTGGTGAATTCGACCATCAGTCGTGCACTGCTCGCGTTTGTCCCATTTATTGTTTGTCATCTTCTATTACGGTACTGCCGCCTCGTTTTCTGATTCCATTTACTGGCGTCACTAACTCCCTGCCTTACTTTCCCGTGTGCAGCAGCAGCAGTGCCTGTCGATAAGTGCACTGTCGTACCATCTCTGGAGCGACCGATAGTATTTCTGGGTCGTCGTGTGTCTGGCAGTCGGTTGGAGACGGACCAGCAGCGCAGCCGGGATGCAGCAGCAGTGAAGTCATGGGACGGAGCGCCGGTAAGGCGCCGACAGCCAGTGCTCGCTGACCGCTGGCGACACACATAAATTGCCCGACGGAAGGAGACTGGAGCGGGACGACTGTTGGTTCGTTGTTCGGTTGGTCATCTCATCGGCTGACGTATACTTCGTTATTTCACCGTTACTGAGCCTGGCACTTGGTCGCTTGGCGTGGAGCAGCGCGGAAATCTTCGCGGTGCGCAGTTTTTCCGGGCCCACTGGCGGCCTCAATGCAGTGTCAGAATGTGTGGTGCTGTTCCTATTGCTACGACGTTTGTGGCTCACCGATCCTGGACATGAAAGTTGAGTTTTGACTTAATATACCAGCTAGTCACGACTATTCACATTGTGCCGATGGGGTTCGTTGTCAACTGTTGGGGTATTCCCGCGAGCAACAACGTGTGCTTTCAAGTTGGCAAATTTTAGCCACCCGCCGGTGGAGTTTTGTTGTACCTGGTTATTTGAATTGAAGTGCACCAGTGGAATCTTCTGTCTTGTGGCCGTTAACCGTTCCGGTTACCTGCCCTGACCATTGAAGTGAATTCAGGCAGTGTATTTTCCTCATTGTGTTGTCGCTGTCTAACACGGTGTGTAGTTTGGAAGCTCAATGTATAATTGGTTGTGGGCGCCAATACCTTCTACGTCGTTCCATTGAACTCCCTGTTGTGTGCTGGTAAGGTGAAGCGGAGGTTATCTTGTCGGTGGGTCCGTTGACCGTCTGTCGGTTTGTTTGTCGTCGGATCGACAATGGTTGGACCGACTGCCTGTCTCACCTAAGCGAGTGTTAATTTTAGAGTTCCAGGCCGTCACTCGGAACGTCTGAGCGCCCTTGGGTGTACTGCCTTTTCTTGTTTGTTCTTGTTGTTTGTACTTGTATGGCTTCCAGCCGATTTTTAGATTACGGTTGTTTTGCCCTTAAGGCCTCAGATGGTTTGGGCCTTCAGGCTAATTTAAGAACTGTTTTACTTAAAGCCTTTGGCTCTTTTAAAAGTAATGTTATTGAGTCTTAAGTGTTGGGCCTTCAGCCGATTTTGAATTTAAGTTGATTTGCTCTTAAATTGTGAGATTCTTGGGGACTTTAGCCGATTTTGAATGAAAGTTGTTCTGCTCTTAAGGTGTTAGATGGTTTGGGCTTCAGCCTAATTTAAGAAGTGTTTTACATAAAGCCTTTGGCATTTTTAAAATTAATGTTATTGATTCTTAAGTGTTGGGCCTTCAGCCGCATTTGAATTTAAGTTGTTTGCTCTTAAAGTGTCAGATTCTTTGGGCCTTCAGCCTAATTAAGAAACTGTTTTAAGATAAGGCTCTGCCTTTGATTAAATTTCTGGTTTGGTGGAGCTTTAAGTTATTGGCTTTCAGCCGTTTTTAAATTAAAGTCGTTTTGACCATAAGGCATGAGAATCACAACTTAAGCTACCTGTCCTGTCCTACGGATTTAGCAGGGCGTCTCAATATGCATCATAGATCTTTTTGGTGCCGGCAGCCTAGTAGGGTGGGGAAGGATACCATCCAGTTGTGGATTATAGGGCACCAGCTCAAAAGGTGATTCAGTAATACATTCTCCTGCCCAACATTCATAATTGTTTTACTGGGTTTTGGGAGCTCAATATTTCCCTGTTCTTGAGCTGAATAGCTCAGTCGGCAGTGCAGCTGAAGAGGAATGGACATTTCTAAAAAGGGTCATCACAGAAGTTGGGAAGGAAAACATAGGTACAAAGAAGGCAACTGCGAAGAAAACATGGGTAACAGAAGAAATACCTCAATTAATTGGTGAAAGGAGGAAGTACAAAACTGTTCTGGCAAACTCAGGAATAGCGAAATGCAAGAAGGTGAGGAATGAAATAAATAGGAAGTGTATGGAAGCTAAGACGAAATAGCTGCAGGAAAAATGCGAAGACATCGAAAAAGAAATGATTGTCTGAAGGACAGACTCAGCACACAGGAAAGTCAGAACAACCCTCGGTGACATTAAAAGCAAGGCTGATGACATTAAGAGTGCTACGGGAATTCCACTGTTAAATGCAGAGGAGAGAGCGGATAGGCGTAAATAATACATTGAAAAACTCTGTGAGGGGGAATGTTTGTCTGACGTGATAGAAGAAGAAATAGGAGTTGACTTAGAAGAGCTAGGGGATCCAGTATTAGAAACAGAATTTAAAACAGCTTTGGAGGACTTAAGATCAAATAAGGCTGAAGACATAGGTAACATTCCATCAGAATTTCTAAAATCATTGGGGTAAGTGGCAAGAAACGACTATTCACGTTGGTGTGTAGAATGTATGAGTCTGGCGACATACCATCTGACTTCCGGAAAAGCATCATCCACCCAATTCGGAAGACAGCAAGAGCTGAAAGTGCGAGAGTTACCGTTCAGTCAGCTTAACAGCTCATGCATCCAAGTTGCTCACAAGAATAATCTACAGAAGAATGGGAAAGAAAATTGAGGATGTGCTAGATGACGATCAGTCTGGTTTTAGAAAAGGTAAAGGCACGAGAGAAGCGATTCTGACGTTGCGGTTACTAATGGAAGCAAGGCTATAGAGAAATCAAGACACGTTTATGGGATTTGTCGACGTGGAAAAAGTGTTCGACAGTGTAAAATGGTGCAAGAGTTCGGAATTCTGAGAAAAGTAGGGATAAGCTATAGAGAGACACGGGTCATATACAATATGTACACCTGAAAAATGGAATAATTGGAGTTGACGACCAAGAACGAAGCGCTCGTATTAAAAAGGGTGTAAGACAAGGATGTAGCCTTTCGCCCCTACTGCTCAATTCGTACACCGAGGAAGCATTGATGGAAATAATAGAAAGGTTTAGGAGGGGAGTTAAAATTCAAGGTGAAACGACATCAATGATACGATTCGCTGATGACATTGCTATCCTGAGTGGAAGTGAAGAAGAATTACATGATCTGCTGAACGGAATGAACAGTCTAATGAGTACGGAGTGTGAAATGAAAGACGAAAGTAATGAGAAGTAGTGGAAATGAGAACAGCGAGAAGCTTAACATTATGGTTGATAGTCTCGAAGTAGATAAAGTTAAGGAATTCTGCTACCTAGGCAGTAAAATAACCAATGACGGACGGAGCAAGGAGGACATCAAAAGCAGACTGCCACTTGCGAAAAGAGCATTCCCGGCCAAGAGAAGTCTACTAGTATCAAACATAGGGATTAATATGAAGAAGAAATTTCTGAGAATGTAGGCCTGGAGTACAGCATTGTATGGTAGTGAAACGTGGACCGTGAGAAAACCGGAACAGAAGAAATTGAAATGGCTCTGAGCACTATGGGACTCAACTGCTGTGGTCATAAGTCCCCTAGAACTTAGAACTACTTAAACCTAACTAACCTAAGGACAGCACACAACACCCAGCCATCACGAGGCAGAGAAAATCCCTGACCCCGCCGGGAATCGAACCCGGGAGCCCGGGCGTGGGAAGCGAGAACGCTACCGCACGACCACGAGATGCGGGCCCGGAACAGAAGACAATCGAAGCATTTGAAATGTGGTGCCACAGACGAATGTTGAAAATTAGGTGGACTGATAAAGTAGGGAATGAGGAGGTTCTGCGCGGACTCGGAGAGGAACGGAATACGTGGAAAGGAGAAGGGACAGGATGATAGGACATCTGTTGAGACATGAGGGAATGACTTCCTTGGTACTGGATGGAGCTGTTGAGGGCAAGAACTGTGGAGGAAGACAGAGATTGAATACATTTAGCAAATAACTGAGGACGTAGGTTCAAAAGACTGATGAAAAAAAAGAAAGAACTCACATGAGACTCAGAAGACCACTCCCCCCAAACTTACGTTTACGTTTCATGTTAACTCATCTGTTTCCAACCTATAGTCAGTTAATGACCTTCTTCCTCAACACAATGATCCTAAGGCCATTGAGAAAAATTGGGAATTTGTAAGGAATAAAATCAGGCTTACACACTGTAGCGAAGTCACTTGGTATAGCAAGGGCAGGCAGCCAACCTCACTATGACCGGGAGACAGAAATTTTGGGCACAACGCAAAGGCGGATAGTCTGTCAAATCTAATATCTTACCGAGATATGTAGTACCATGCAAGGTGGTCCCAATTATTTCCCTAGTGGGCTTTCTGATGCAGAACCTCTCCACCAGTAAAGCAGTTAGCATTCGCAATGGTTCAAATGGTTCCAATGGCTCTGAGCACTATGCGACTTAACTTCTGAGGTCGTCAGTCGACTAGAACTTAGATCTAATTAAACCTAACTAACCTAAGGACATCACACACATCCATGCCCGAGGCAGGATTCGAACCTGCGACCGCAGCGGTCTCTCGGTTCCAGACTGTAGCGCCTAGAACCGCACGGCCACTCCGGGCGGCTAGCATTCACATTAGCCAAGTGAATGTTGCCACTGGGAACTATGACACTAAGGAACCTTCTCATATATTGTCTCTTACAGCCCACAGATACGAGCTAAAGAGGGGAAGATTTCTCCGTGTATGCGTGGCTAGTATCGACGCAATTACATTAGATATGCTTCTGGCCAGTTGCTGGGAGACGAGAGGACGTTTCGTCACAAGAATGCACCGTCAACAGCGACGGACAGTATAGTAGCCCGTCCTCGGATGGCTATTATTTTAACCAGCTCGCAGCGGTGGCAATTGAAGGTGCATGTTGATTATGAATGTCTGGGTGCTCCATGCTGATTGCTAGACAGCGGCCGCCTCGTCTGCGGAGTGTTACGGGCGCCACCACGCCGGTTGAGAACTTGAGTGTCATCTAACGACTATTGAAGGAACTGTTGCCAGTCCATATTGTGGAGTATGGTGAGGTCATTTGGTAACAAGCATTAAAAGGCGCTCTTTGGTGTTTTGATATCGACTGCCGAATTTGTATCAGCTAAACATTTGTTATTCATTCGACACGTTACTGAGCAACGTGGTTGTTTTACGATGAGTGTAAAACAAGCTTCATGTTATATTACTTTGTAATGTACCCGCCATGTACATTTGTCCTAAGTTGGGCAGTGCTTTTAATGCGTTTGGTATTTTGTTAGGAACGTACTGCTTAGATTACCTGTATTTTGTTTGCCTCGTATATTATCTGGTGTCTTACATTTTATGAAAATTCTGTGTATTCAATTCATTTCCCTATCCTTTCAGTGCGTGTTAAACTTATTTTACTTACTTAATGGTTCGGTATCACGGACCTCAGTGTACGGTCACCAAGCAGATTTGGTAATAAATCCGTCAAAAGAGATGTATTGTGATAAGATAGCGGGATAGTTTTGTGTATTAGATCATATCACTTCCAAATTGCGTTTTTTTTTTTTACCTGGTCTTCCTTCTGTTTATTTTTTTCAGTTGTTGGTCATGCTGCCGGCTGGCACTTGCTCACTTTGTCTGTGTTTCTGAAAGACTGCTGCCATTGTCTGCAAGACGTGAAGTTAAGGGTTGGTCTCGTTAAGAATTTTTCAGTTTTTCATTTCATATGTGGTTTATTTTAAAGAGTGTCGTTAAACCTTCATGTAAATCTAAGAAATACCACCTAAAGGCGTCGTTTAATATATGAGGAGGCTAGTGTTTTTCTTGGCCACTGTGCGAATGAACCTGTTCTATAGTTACTTACGCACTTCTAGAATTTTCAAAAAATTTCAGGCGAAATCCTAAGAAATCTTTGCCAGTTGTAAGGTTTGCTTATGTGGCCGCAGCCCATTAATTCAGTACATCTCTTTCCTTTAAGATACAGTTAACAGTTCAGTGTAGGAAAAATCTTAAGATTTGGTTCTGGCTATAACTCAGATTTAGTACTTACGTTCGTAATCCGTACCTGTTCTCGGTATTCTCACTGCTACCACTTACTTCACTCTGACCAGCCATTGGTGCAGTTTCTAAGAATAATATTGGATTTACCTTGCAACTGTATTTTGTTAACTATACGGTTCTATATTTCTGCTCCCTTGGTCTAGGGGCCAGATATATCTGCGTTCTGTGATTTGCGTTGTGTTTCGGTGGATATTAACGACAGTAATATGTAACAAGGTTGCTAAATATCGTGTGGTGGAGGACACTTTATGGGTAGTATAATTTCAGCAAAAGTACATTAACGTGCGAGACTTGGTTTCTATCGAAGTATCTTTGTTCGTTAATGGTACTCATGTTATAAACGTGATATCTCTAGAACTCAATGATACGCGGATTGACACTAAGACAGATGAAGCAAGTGAGGAAAATAATGGAAACGAAAATACATTACCCATACAAGAGAATTTGGAGAAAGCTGATGATGACTTGCTCACTGATGGTCAGCCATACAGTAATGCAAATAATGACCAGACAGATAAAGCAGAGAAACAGGTCCGTTGGCCTACTGGGAGAATTAAAAACTTGGTGACAATGGATCCTGGCGTGCGTCTTGCCACACAAGAAGCAGTTTTCCTAGTAGCAAAAGGAATTCAGCTGCTTATTGAATCATTGGTAAAGGAAGCTTACAATTTACAATTTCACAATGGAGGGGAAGAGGAAGATCATAAAGAGAAAAAGACATTGAAGCTGTGGTTGAAGCTGTAGACTCTCTTATATTCTTGCAGGGTGTACTCGATGACTTTTAAAATGCATGAACTATTTAAAAGTAAGTTTGATACTTGAAATATGCTTGGAGATTATGATGTATTATGCTGTTGTCTAAGTCACATTCTGCAATCATGCTTTTGCTTGTAATATCAGATGTCATGTTTTAGCGAAAGCTAATGGTTTTGTCAGACATGTATTCATGGTTTAGATACAATTTTTTGAGATTCTTCCAAAACGTGGTATTCTGTTAAAAAGTCCAGTAAAAACCAACTTCATAATTGAAAAAATTGATAGCGTCTTTCATTAGTAATCACAACGTCATCGGTCCCAGGTTCGAAACCCGCCGCCGCTTAAATTTTGAATAATAATTAGCAATGGCGGCTGAAGACTTTCGGCATAAGAAGTCATACTCATTCTGCCAACGGCCTTGTCAAAGAGGGCGGAGGAGCGGACAGAGATTCAAGGCACTCTCTCGTCTTTGGGGTGGGAAATTGCCCCTACAAATTGAAGAATCTGCAATGAACAACGGCATGAGCATGCAGAAGGCAATGGAACCACTAACATGTGTGTCCATAGGACACGTGGCCTGTAAATGAAAAAAAATTTAATAATGGTTTCTCCATTGGCAAAAGATTCCGGAATAGTCCCCCATTCAGATCTCCAGGAGGGAACGACAAAGACAGAGATGACCACGAGAAAAAGTTTGAATAACCAACGTAGAGTAACGTTCTACGAGTCGGGGCAGGGAATGTCAGAAGTTCGAACGTGGTAAGGATGATAGAATATCTCAAAAGGGAAATGCAAAGGCTGAATGTAGATATAGTAGGGGCAATGAAGTGCAGTGGAAGGAAGACAAAGACTTCTGGCCAGGTGAATATAGGATAATATCAACAGCAGCAGAAAATAATGTAACGGGAGTAGAATTAGATATGAACAGGAAAGTAGGGCAGAGAATGGATTACTGTGAACAGTTCAGTGGAAGGGTTGTTCTTATGAAACTCGACAGCAAACCAATACCGACAACGACATTTCAGGCATACATGCCGAAGTCGCAAGCTGAAGATGGAGAGATAGATGAAATATATGAGGATATTGGGAGAAAATAATCCAAGCATTCGAGATGTGGTGCTACAAACGAATGCTGAAAATTAGGTGGACTGATGTGGTAAGGCATGAGGAGATTCTGCGCAGAATCGAAGATGAAAGGAATACTTGGAAAATACTGATAAGGGACAGGATAAAAGGACATCTATTAAGATATCAGGGAATGACTTCCGTGGCACTAGAAGGAGCTATAGATGTGAAAAACTGTAGCGGAAGACAGAGGTTGAAATGTATCCAGCAGATAATAGAAGACGTAGGTCGCAAGCACTACTCTTAGATGAAGAGCATGGGAGGCATTCGTTGTGAGTCGCATCAAACCAGTCAGAAGACTGATGACTCAAACAAAAAAACAAAACAAAAAATATGTAAAGAAACAAAGAAAAACTGCATGCCTCTCCCTGTGGTTGGAGACATCGAGTTGACGCTCGACAGTATTGTAGAAATGATTCACTGGGTACACGTCAGTCAAACGTGGTGGCCAAGCCATCAATGTGAGTTCATTGCCATACTTTTCAAACCACTGCTTTCCACACGTCAGTTAACTTCATGCAGGTGGTACAGAGTAATGTTAACGTGTACACAGAGTGATGGTGCTGCTATTACCACAGCTTCCGTGCCTACCCAGGTGAATTTCTCTCATAGCACAAAACTGCCGCCGCAAGTCAGACCATGAGAAGCTTTTCTCTTGAATGACTGCGTATTCAGGCACGACCAACCAAGTAGTGTATACGAATGGTGATTCATGAGACCAGGAAATACAGTTCCATTGACCCGCCGTATCATCTTGCTGTACACCGTACTTAGTGCAATCGTCATTGATAATGTCATCGAGAGGGGCACATTCATATGTCTGCTGCGGATCCCCATGCTCGACAATGTGCACTGAACGGTGTGCTAGGAAAAAGTTGTGGCACTATCGGTATCGTAGTCTCTGTTGAGATCTGCCATAGATCGCCATATATCCCACTTTGAGTGGGAAAACCTCCTCGTTCTTTGATAAGGCTTCAATGCCCAACACCTTGTCGCCAACAAGTTTCATAGTACTGAAAGACGTGCGTCTACCTTACACTTGTTTCACTTACCTACGATGTACGATATTGTAGTCATATTATTATCATTACTAATACGGCAATAGCATACTTGCTACTCTCCTGATTTTTTTCAGTACGACAGCACAATGAAACTGGAGAGAGGATTGGAGCAAGGTACTTTTATTTTATTTTCTTATTCAGTAGTCTCCATTAGTTAGCCAAATTGGCTTTTCTTGTCCCGCGCTGATCTTTGAGCTTGAAATCATGGGCCGGTAGTTTGAATTACTTATTCTTCTAAGTAGTAGTACCAACCCAAAACTCAGTTTCTCCTGCACGTTTGGCCCTGACTAAATTCTATCCAATCACGAGTCATCCAGGTAAGTCAGGAATGTCTGCTTGAACGGCTGCTATTTCGGCGGCAGATCCGTGCCCCCCCTGTTTGGCCAGCGAAAAGTGCACCAATTCCCACCGCCACAAGGCCCGGCTCCGTTGGAGCAACGGCCGGTGGGCGGTTAGCAGTCGTGGGGAGTCGTTGGCGAGATCTACATCTACATGATTACACCGCAATTCACATTTAAGTGCTTTACAGATGGTTCATCGAACCACAATCATACTATCTCTCTACCATTCCACTCCCGAACAGCGCGCGGGAAAAACGAACCCATAAACCTTTATGTTCGAGCTCTGATTTCTCTTATTTTATTTTGATGATCATTCCTACCTATGTAGGTTGGGCTCCACAAAATATTTTCACATTCCGAAGAGAAAGTTGGTGACTGAAATTTCGTAAATAGATCTCGCCGCGACGAAAAACGTCTTTGCTTTAATGACTTCCATCCGAACTCGCGTATCACATCTGCCACACGATCTCCCCTATTACGTGATAATACAAAACGAGCTGCCCTTTTTTGCACCCTTTCGATGTCCTCCGTCAATCCCACCTGGTAAGGATCCCACACCGCGCAACAATATTCTAACAGAGGACGAACGAGTGTAGTGTAGGCTGTCTCTATAGCGGACTTGTTGCATCTTCTAAGTGTCCTGCCAATGAAACGCAACCTTTGGCTCGCCTTTCCTACGATATTGTCTATGTGGTCTTTCAAACTGAAGTTGTTCGAAATTTTTACACCCAGGTACTTAGTTGAATTGACAGCCTTGAGAATTGTACTATTTATCGATTAATCGAATTCCAACGGATTTCTTTTGGAACTCATATGGATCACCCCACACTTTTCGTTATTTAGCGTCAACTGCCACCTGCCACACCATACAGCAATCTTTTCTAAATCGCTTTGCAACTGATACTGGTCTTCGGATGACTTTACTAGACGGTAAATTAGAGCATCATCTGCGAAAAACCTAAGAGAACTGCTCATCCAGAGAGAGTATTTTTGCCAACATATCGATGGAAGGTTGAAGTCCCCACCAACTATAACCGTATGATTGGGGTATTTATTTGTTACGAGGCTCAAATTTTCTCTGAACTGTTCAGCAACTTTATAATCGGAGTCTGGGGGTCGGTAGAAGGAGCCAATTATTAACTTACTTCGGCTGTTAAGTATAACCTCCACCCATACCAATTCACACGGAGTAGCTACTTCGACTTCACTACAAGATAAACCACTACTGACAGACACAAACACTCCACCACCAATTCTGCCTAATCTATCTTTCCTGAACACCGTCTGAGACTTCGTAAAAATTTCTGCAGAACTTATTTCAGGCTTTAGCCAGCTTTCTGTACCTATAACAATGTCAGCTTCTGTGATTTCTATTAGCGCTTGAAGCTCAGGGACTTTCCCAGCACAACTACAACAATTTACAACTACACTTCCGACTGTTCCTTGATCCAAGCACGTGCTGTATTTGCCATGCACCCTTTGAGATTGCAGCCCATACCGTACTTTCTCGTGACCTTTAACCTAAAAAACCGCCCAGTCCACGCCACACAGCCTCCGCTACCCGTGTAGCCGCCAGCTGAGTGTAGTGAACTCCTGACCTATTCAGCGGAAGACGAAACCCCACCACCCTATGGCGCAAGTCAAGGAATCTGCAGCCAACACGGTCGCAAAACCGTCTGTGCCTCTGATTCAGACCCTCCACCCGGCTCTGCACCAAAGGTCGGCAGTCGGTTCAGTCAACGATGCTGCAGATGGTGAGCTCTGCCTTCATCTCGTAAGCAAGACCGGCAGCCTTCACCAAATCAGATAGCCGCTTGCATCCAGAGAGAATTTCCTCAGATCCAAAGCGAAACATGTCATTAGTGCCGACATGTGCCACCACCTGCAGCTGGCCGCACCCTGTGCTCTTTATGTCTGCCGGAAGGACCCTTTCCACATCAGAAATGACTCCACCTGGAATGCACACGGAGTGCACACTGGATTTCTTCCACTGCTTAGCCGCCATATCCCTAAGGGGCCCCATTACGCGCCTAGCACTGGAGCTCCCAACTACCAATAAGCCCACCCTCTTTAATTGCCCGGACCTTAAAGGCTGAAAATCATCTTCTGAAACAGGGCTCAGTCAGAGGCAGTACCTGAAACCTGTTTGTCAGACGCACCCGGGAGGCTTTCTGATCAGCCTCCAGCCGGCCGGGGTGGCCGAGCGGTTCTAGGCGCTACAGTCGGGAACTGTGCGACCGCTACGGTCGCAGGTTCGAATCCTGCCTCGGGCATGGATGTGTGTGATGTCCTTAGGGTAGTTCTAGGGGACTGATGACCTTAGACGTTAAGTCCCATAGTGCTCAGAGCCTGATCAGCCTCCGGGGACGTCTTTCGCTGCCTGCCACGCCTTGGAACGACCTCCCACTCAACCAAAGGCGAGGGCTCACCCCCACTGCGGGTACAGCCGGGGCAACCACAGCGGCAGACCGATCTGGGGAGAGACGGGACGAGGTTGACATCCCCGTGATACCCAAGTCCGGCTCCCCACAGTGGTGCCCATTGGCAACAGCCTCAAGCGGTAGCGTTCTCGCTTCCCACGCCCGGGTTCCCGGGTTCGATTCCCGGCGGGGTCAGGGATTTTCTCTGCCTCGTGATGGCTGGGTGTTGTGTGCTGTCCTTAGGTTAGTTAGGTTTAAGTAGTTCTCAGTTCTAGGGGACTGATGACCATAGATGTTAAGTCCCATAGTGCTCAGAGCCAGCCTCAAGCTGCACGACCGAAGTCAGCGCCTGCTGCAGCTGTGAGCGAAGGGATGCCAACTCAGCCCTCATCCGAACACAGCAATCACAGTCCTTGTCCATTCTAATCGATGTTGAACAACAGTTACTGAAAGACGAGTGCCTAGATAAGGCGAGGGAAACTCGCAAAGAATGTATGAACTAACCTGTAGAAATGCCTAACGACTGCGCTACAATCTGCCTGAATTTACGATTACAGTAACTAAAACTCGAAATTACACCTCCTATACGAAACTCACACGCAATTCAAGTAAGAATCTACGAAGTAAACACAGAAAAGAAGCTATATACGTATCTTTCTGCGCTGTCGATGTGCACCAACTGGGAGCTCAGGCGGCAGGGAGCACACTGGCTGTGACCAACCGACACTGGCCGTTCAAAACAAAAACAGAAGACAGACGACTACGCAAATTTACACTGTTCAGGTACTAAAGCGCGATGCTACAACTCTCAAATACTATAACGCGGCCGAAATTTATGAATTAAACAATGCAAGTACCGAAAAACATGCAAAGAAATTAAGAATTAAACTGTGTGAGAAATAAATAAGCTAGGACTATACGACTTGCTGCTGGCAGCTGCTTAGCCAACGGCGGCAGGGAGCAGAAGACGGTTGAAAGTTGGTAAGCAGACGTGATCTTGCTAGATTCAGAAGTGGATTGAGTCGCAAATGTTAAGTGTTAAGTGATCTTTAATTTCAGGAGGATTTGTGCCTCATTGCTTTTATTTCTTCCTCATTTTGCTATTTTGTTTTTGGAGTCGGCGTCAGAGCCTGGTTGGTTGCAGTATGTAAAACATACGTCGGACTCTCAGTTACCTCGTTCTGTATCACTCAAAGCGACTTGTAACCACTTCGCCTTGCGTGAATGTCTTTCCTTCTCCAATACTCCGTGATATTAGTGAGCATGTCATAACGGCCTATTGTGTGTTAGGTTTTCCCTTCTTTGTCTCCCATGTGTGAACACGTGGCATGCAGTTCTGCGAACGATATCTAAATTGAACCAGAAGTAGCATTGGCCGCGTTTCTTATTATTTGTATTCGTAAATCAGGGTGTTGGAGAATGAGTTTTATGAATTTATTAGTTTACGGACGGGAGGCCGCTTTTATAACATGCTCCACAAGTAGTTCATAGCTAATATTTACGTAAGAGACGGGATTCAATAGCTAATATTTGCATATTAGCTGTTGCATCCCGTCTGTTACCATTCACCAATTATTAGAGCAAATTCTTTTTTGGATGGTCAGCTGTCACCTTTCCTTGTCCATTTCGAACGCTAGTATTGTGGGTGACTGCTGAATTTCGGCCATATCCCCCTATGCCCCTCAGTCTTGTATTTACGTCCATAAGTAACAAAATATGTATAGTCAATCATTGTACTTCGTTTGTACAAGTGTAACTTCGATTTACAATAAATTGTTGTGCTTTTAATCCGACATTCAATGAAAAGTGTTATCCCTATTTATAGATATATCGAGAAAATGTTAGCATTGCAAGGCCCCCTACTGAAAACGCTCCTCTTAAGATGATAAAATTAATAGTAAATCCAATGAGTAGTTTTTCTTTGATCGTGGTAGATATTTTTTATGCAGTGAGATAGACGATCCTTGTGCCAGGCCCTAATCATTTCTGATGCGCCGACGACTCTTGTATGTAGTAATCTGCATGAAATTCAACCCAGTCCTTCCTTCTATATAAGGGAAAGTCACACTGATAGGGAAGTTGTGAGCAAAATGCACGTTATGTAGTGAAATGGAGGCCATGGCATTCCCGATCCCTTTTAATGGGCAGGGCACGTCTTTTAGTACTTCAATCATTTGCTATAGAGGCTCACGACAGCAGTATGCGAGCAGCAACCAGTCCTTATCGTTTCCGTGCTGCTCGGTCATAGGCACCGGACGGCTATAATCTGTACTTTGTCAAGGTTGCTTATGTGAATGGGTTTCCCCATTTACGGAGCGTATCGTCGCTATAATGATTCTCCATTCGTCGCTGTTGCCCTTGTACGGTTTCCTCACCTTGTAAAGTGCCCGAAACGCCTCCAGGCGTCATTCACCGTCACGGTTGGCTATCGTTGTGATGTTTAGATTAATCAGTTCACGTAGTGCAGAAACAGCAAGTGTCAACAGAGCATCTTGGTTCGCCTTCTTATGTGGCACCAAATGAAACCCCTTTAAGTATTGTCGCATGTAGATGGTAGAAAAAAAAAGAAGCTGTAGTGGCCAGGATTCTTACAACAATTCATGACAGGAAGCTTTCTGCAATATCATCGCTGATATTCACTGTGGGACGATGAGGGAGACTTACAAGAAACCTATGGGAATGGAGGTGGATGACGTCATCGACAACCACCGATATTTTCAAGGCAACACTGTAGCAAGTAAGCGCTGCGCAAGGGAATTTGAAACTTGCCCCGGGTGAGCGATGATAATATCAGTGTGGCACATAAATCTATGGAGTTTGTGCCTTAGGCAGGGAGTATTTAGAACGGGATTGTTCGTATCTTCCTCGGATATAATGCGAAGGGTGTTTTTCGATCAGCATCTGAGATCAGAGTCCCATTGGGATCCGTAAAGGATCACCCTGGTTTGCGTAAAGCGGGTGTCAGCCGTATTCCTAACAGTTGTGGCATGTAATGTATCGGTCAGAAGGCGGCGTAGCCGAGCGGTCTGAGGGCGCCTTGTTACGGTCCGCGCGGCTGCCCCCATCGGAGGGTCGAGTCATACCTCGGGCATGGGTGTGTGTGTTGTCCTTAGCGTAAGTTAGTTTAAGTTAGATTAAGTAATATGTAAGCTTAGGGACCGATGACCTCAGCAGTTTGGTCCCTTAAGATCATACCACAAATGTCCAAAAATATCGGTCAATCAGGACCGTGAAAGACCATTGGGCTGAACATAAGTGGCACACATGGTTAGAACAGCCGAGCAAAGCCACCATTGTAGAACACGGTCTTGGTACCGATCATCCAATTGGAATATATCAACAAGGATATTCTGGCGTGCCCCTCCAGATATTTGGATAGTATTATTAGAAAGCTGTTGCAATTACTTTAGCACGTAACCTTAAAATAGGCATGGTGGTTTATGTTTAAATTCTCTGTGGCATCCAGGTCTCTCCTTTGTCAAATCACAGAGGGACAATGTTTACACTACCTCGCCCGTCGATTATTAATTTCACTAGCGGTAACTTCTGACGTCGGTTACCTTTCATTTGGGATGGCGCTAGTGCTTAGAGTGTGTGTGTTATCTTTCGGGGTCTCTCTACAAACCTGGATTTTAAATTCTCTTACACAGTCCTCGTTTGCTGCAGTTTTTCCCTGAAAATTGGCAGGTGTGCTCCTGTCGAAATATCGGTGATAGTTGACGACGTCGCCCGACTGCCTTCCCTAAGCTATTTGAAACTATATGTGCTGGATAAACTGAGGAGCCAGACGAACTTCACGAAACAATACTCGATAGTTTCAGGATGTGCAAGCAGCTGGTGCAGAAGAACATAAAATGTGCAGTAACGGAGGCTCCCAGTTCCGATCTTGGAAGTGAGTGCAGTCTAGCCCAGTGTGGCTCGTGAAACCGGAGCGCATGCAGCAGTAGCGTCGAAATGGAGGGTTCCCAGCGGAGAATACAAGTTCTCCGGCATAATGCGTCCCCGGTGGCAAACTTAACGCGCGCCCCAGAAAAAGAGTGCGCTGCAGAATTTTACTCGCCTCCGTCGGAGGCTCCGGGTCCTGCGGCGGTCCGATAAGGGTCCGGGCCCTGATA
Source organism: Schistocerca nitens (assembly GCF_023898315.1). Taxonomy (NCBI): domain Eukaryota; kingdom Metazoa; phylum Arthropoda; class Insecta; order Orthoptera; family Acrididae; genus Schistocerca; species Schistocerca nitens. The sequence continues at coordinate 782,631,068 of NC_064614.1, read as the reverse complement.
ATTGTTGCGGTCGCGCCTCGGCGCGGGGGCCGTGGCGGCGGCAGTGGAGGCGGCGGGGGCAGCGGCGGCGGCGACAGGCCGGGTGGCGGCGTGTAATGGCCCGTCTGGCAAGTCGACAAGGCAAACATTCCGGCCGTAATGGAGCGGCGCGAGCGTGCCAAGAGCGCATCCCGCCCGCCGCCAAATGGCCCGTCAGCGAGGGAGCATTACCGCGCGCCTCCGCCGCCGCCGCCGCCACCGCCGCTGTCTCGCCGAGGAGGAGCGCCACCCGAGGAGGGCACTCAGTCTCCGGCCGCGGCGCAATCTGCGCCGCAATCCACGTGCCTCTGCAGCTGCTCCGTACGCCACGCTAAAACACTTCTGGCTGTGTCAAAACGTCGTGGTGTAAAATGCACTGATGGAAAAATATCACTACACCAAGAAGGTGTTCTGCGACGTAAAAGGAAGTTGGTAGGCTTGTTTCCACACCTAAAAGATGATGCCTGTTCAAATTTCACACCAGTCGCATAAGAGTGAAGTCAGTAGCCCCACTGAGAGGGCACATATCAGGTTTGCTTTAAATACGAGCTCTAGACGCCGTGAGCGTCAGTTACCTCCGATACTGGACATGGTGAGTTCGATGTCAAGACGCCATTATCAACACCTCACTGAGTTAGAACGAAGTCGTGTAATAGGGCTACGAGAATCTGGATGTTCCTTCTGCGATACTGGAGAAAGACTTGGCAGGAATGTAGCCACTGTACGTGACTGCTGGCAGCGGTGGTCATGTGGCACTAGCGAGAGCGAAGACCATCGTGTTCTGGCAGCGGTGGTCATGTGGCACTAGCGAGAGGGAACACCATCGTGTTCGGTGTATGGCCCTGTCGCAGCAGCAATTTGAAAGGCATTAGGCAACCCAGTGACACAAAGAACTGTTACAAATTGGTTACATCAATGACAACTACGAAACACACGCTCTGTAGCGTGAATTCCACCTAACAAAGTTTCGAGAACCGATGATTCTAGGAATACACTACAATCCCCTAAGTATCTTTCACATAGAGCTCGTGAGGATGAATTAATAATAATTACTACACACACAAACGCATTCAAACAATTATTCTCCACGCGCTCCAATCCTGAATGGAACGGCAAGAAACTATAAAAGCTGGTACAGTGAGACGTACCCACTATCATGTGTCTCATGGGGGTTTGCAGAGTTCAAAATGTTCAAATTTGTGTGAAATCTTATGGGACTTAACTGCTAAGGGCATCAGTCCCTAAGCTTACACACTACTTAACCTAGCCGGCCGAAGTGGCCGTGCGGTTAAAGGCGCTGCAGTCTGGAACCGCAAGACCGCTACGGTCGCAGGTTCGAATCCTGCCTCGGGCATGGATGTTTGTGATGTCCTTAGGTTAGTTAGGTTTAACTAGTTCTAAGTTCTAGGGGACTAATGACCTCAGCAGTTGAGTCCCATAGTGCTCAGAGCCAACTACTTAACCTAAATTATCAAAAATGGTTCAAATGGCTCTGAGCACTATGGGACTTAACATCTGTGGTCATCAGTCCCCTAGCACTCAGAACTACTTAAACCTAACTAATCTAAGGACATCACACACATTCATGCCCGAGTCAGGATTCGAACCTGCGACCGTAGCGGTCACGTGGTTCCAGACTGAAGCGCCTAGAACCGCACGTTCACACCGGCTGGCCCTAAATTATCGTAAGAACAAACACACACACACATGCCCGAGGGAGGACTCGAACCTCCGCCGGGATCAGCCACACAGACCATGACTGCAGCGCCCTTGACCGCTCGGCTAACCCCGGTTTGCAGAGTATAGGTGTAGATGTAGACCCAAAACGAACCCCAATTGGGACTTCAGTGGTATCAGGTGAGAGCTCATTGGAGGGCATGGTGGAGGTTTGTTGCATTTCCTAATGAAACCTGGTTATGTCTCGACACCAGTGACGGCCGTGTGTTAGAAAGAGGCCAGTTGAAGGTCTGCAACGAAACTGCGTGCTAGACACGCTGCACCTAAACCTGTAGTTATGATCTGTAGTGCGATTTCCTATGGTAGCACGGGCACTCTCGTGATCATCCCACGCACTATGACGGCAGATCTGTACTTCTGTGTGGTGATTCGACCTGTTGTGCTGCTGTTGGCGAACAGCTTACCAGGCGTGTTTTCCAGTACCATACTGCTCGCCCACGTACCGCAGTGTTAACCCAACATGCTCTACAGAGTGTAGACATGTTACCTTGGCCTCCACGATCTTCGTACCTGTCTCCATACGAGCACATACGGAACATCATCGGATTGCAACTCCAGCGTCATTCATAAACACCACCACCTGGTCCTGTATTTAGCGACCAAGTGCAACAGGCGTGGAAATCCATCCCACAAATAGACACCCGGCACGTGTACAATACAACACATGCACGTTTGCATGCTAGCCTTCATCATTCTGGCGATTACACCGATAGTTAGTGTACCAGAATATCACATTTCCCAACGGCGTATCTCACGCTTACAGTGACCTGTAACTTTGCAATGTTCAGCACTTAAACACATTACCTACACAAATGTTTCCCAGAAATTTCATTAATCTACGTTAATAATTTTTTTGTTTTGCGCTTTTTTCCATCAGTGAGCGGAGAGGTTCTCTATACGTCTTGCTACAGTGTTTTTTATCGGCCAGTTTCGGTCGAAAAAATGAGGAATTGGTTGTGGAACATCATGGAATATTTCGGTACAGCAACTGTAGTTTCATCAAGTTTCGGTAGGTGGCGACGGTGCATGTAGCCTCCAAAATGGCGTCTTTAACGAAGGCACCTTCCAAGGATAGAGCCGTTATTGAGTTTCTTTTGGCAGAAAACCAGAGCGACGTAGATATCCATAGACGCTTGCAGAATGTCTACGGAGACCTGACAGTGAACAAAAGCACGGTGAGTGGTCCGGCGAGGCGTCCGTTGTCATCACAACAAGGAGGCACAAAGCCGTCCGATCTCCATCGAGATACCCTCAGGAAAATGAAGAAAAGACTTCGTGTTCGTCGCCAAAAAAATGTCAACGAAATTGTCCATCTCCATGACAACGCAAAGTCTCACACAAATCGGTGCCCCCGATAGGTGATCCCAAAGCTTGTTGTTACTGCTCTTCTCATCCAACCTACAGCTTGGATCTCGCACATTTCGACTATCTGTTCAGCGCAATGGAATGCACTCTGCGGGAAGCAGTACGGGGGTGATGGGGGAGGTTCTGGATGCAGCAATACGTTGGCTCCGATGTCGAGCAGTAGAATGGTACCATGCAGGCATACATGTCCTGCCAGTAAGGTGGCCAAAAGCTGGCGCACTGAACGGAGACTGTCTTGGAAAATAGGGTTTTGTAGCCAAAAGAGTTTGGAATAAAATGGTGTAATGGAATACTGAGTAAAAATAATCCGCACTCAGAAAAAATGTGTTGCATTACTTATTGAGTATCTATCGTATTCATTTCAGCCGCTAAAGCACGTCGGATTTGAGCTGGTGCACTGCTGGCGCCAGTCTCCATCGATTGTCATTCTGATCGTTGTGAGTCGATTTTCGATGCCTGCGTTTCTTCTTCGCATCTTTGGCCGATGGCTATTTAACTGCGGCGCGCGCGCTCTGCTGGAGCCTGAGTTCGGGTATCAGCTGAGTGAGCGACAGTGACGTGTGACGCTGCGGGTTCAAAGTTTTAACGATCATCTGGAATGAAATGAAAGTTAATCTTTCTTCACATATCCGTTTTTCAATGTAAGACACTTTTCCCGATGGATGACTGCAACATCTCAATTTCTACATCTGCGTCAGCACTCCGCAAGCCAAATGGATCTGAGCACTATGGGACTCAACTGCTGAGGTCATAAGTCCCCTAGAACTTAGAACTACTTAAATCTAACTAACCTAAGGACAACACACACATCCATGCCCGAGGCAGGATTCGAACCCGCGACCGTAGCGGTCGCGCGGTTCCAGACTGTAGCGCCAGAACCGCTCGGCCACCAACGGCCGGCACTCCGCAAGCCCCCTTCTGGCATGTGGCGTAGCGTACTTTTCATACCACGAGCTAATCCCCGCTTCTCTGTTCCACTCGTGAAGCGTGAGGCTTGAGCATCTCTGCAACACTCTCGCGCTGACTAAACGATCCCGTGAGAAACGTTCCGCTCTTCCTTGTATCTTCTCTATCTCCTCTATCGGTCCTACACAGTAAGTGTCGCAGACTGATGAACAACACTCACGATCCGGTCGTACAAGCGCAATATATTCCATTTATTTTCGTTCAAGGTCAACTGTCAGAGAGTGCACCATTCATCAGACCGCGGTAGGTCATTCACCTATACCGTCTTCTGGAACTACTACTTTCTCATACACAATTGCAGCTTCTGTAAACAGTGTTAAAGAGCTGCTGACACTTTCTACGACATCATTTTTATACACTGTAAGCAGTAACCCATCTTCGGGTTCTACGAAAATTAATTTTGCATCTGTCGATTTTGTTCCATTAAGGGCGGTGCGCTGAGTTCTATCTGGAAGGAAGTCTTCAATCCGGTCTCAAATCTCGTCCAACACACGATAGGCTCGTATTATTTTCACTAAACGGCAATGTGGGATGGTGTCAAATGCCTTCCTGAAGCCAATGAATACGGCGTCAACCTGAACGCCGTTATTTACAGCGCTACGGACGTCATGGAGGGTTAACTGTGGAATCCTTGTTTTTATACAGGAGATTTTCCTTAACAAAAAATTCAGAATTCCTGAGCGTAAAACATGCTCCACAATTCTACAACTGATTATATAGGCCTTATGGGAGTGACCTGCGCTTGGGTATCCTTCTTTGCTCCAGCAAACTACTATAAATTGCTGCTAGAATAGAGCAAGTATTTTTTGCATTATCTTTGCGTAATCTTGCACGTACGTTATCTTTTCCTGATACCTTCCCGCTATTAAGCAACTGTAATTGATTTCCTATGTCGCGATCTGTTTTCTCAGTATCTGCCGTGTCCACGTTCGTATGAGGATTGAAAAGACTGTCTGTATTACGAACTTTCGCGATGAGACGATTCTGAAAGACCGAACTCAGTATTTCAGTCTGCTCTCGGTTATCTTCCGTTTCGGTGCCTCTGCCTCTAAGGTCATTGAGTGGCTGAGTAGGTGATCTCGAATCATTTACTGATTTTCCGTAACACCAAAGCGTCTGAGGGTTTCCAGTCATATCGGTCGACAAAATTTTACTTTTAGTGCCCTAGAGCGCTTCTCTCATTGATCCCCTAACGCTCACTTTCGCTTCTTTTAGGTTTTGTTTGTCTGCTGACTGTAGACTCGAATCTGTGATCAAGTTCTCTGTTTCTACGTAGCAGTTTTCTAACACGGTTATAAAACCACGGCCGATATTCCCCATTCCTTAAGACCACGGTCACCTTCAGACAACTCCCATGTACTCTTCGTTTGATTATAGACAAGGCTGGATTCAAGCGGAAGGAGGCTTTCTTCATCGTGGAGCTGATGGACCGGTCTTTCTCTAATCATCGCAAATGGGTTGTGGCCGGAGCCAGCTAGGTCGCTTTTAAGAGCATTTTCATTGTGAAGGCCAGTATTGGCCGACGTTGGTGGCAACTGAACTTCTCAGTGTACATACTGCCACGAACCAGTATTTCACAGAACCGCTGTAAGTAGGAGTAGGAAAAGGGCAGTAAAAATGAGTAGATTTGATTGGCTGAAACGCCTATATGTCACACAATGTCTAGCAGTCGACCGGCAGCTTCCGTGGGGTGCGGAAGAGGTGTAGCCATCATGGACTGGGTGCTCGTGTTTTCAGCGTATTTGACCCAAGAGAACAATTCGTGGCAGGCTGCATCAAACCAGTCAGAAGACTGATGACCTAAAAAAAGGACATGACCCTTCGTGATCACCCTAGTTGTTACTGCTGTACTGAAGACTGAAAGTATCTTTCGCAGACGCAGGAGCAGAGTTCTGCTTAGAAACATACCTGTTTTTCTCGGTGAATGTTGCGTATTAATGAATGTAGACTTGTTCGGTAAAAAGACGGACCTCAGACTAGAGCTTGTAGCTAGCACCTTCCTTAACGGTAGAGATTTTTGTAGTTTGCTAGAGAGAGATTGAGAGAAGTGCAATAACTTTGTGATGAATCACTAATTCACCTCCAAGTGACTATAACTCAGTTATACTACAACTCAGTTGCACTGCCTTAAAAATAAGATACCAATGACGGACAGCAGCATGGTATCACATTTACCAATCCAATCACTTCCCTGCCAACGCTACGTAGCTCACTGACAACATCACTCTTGCAAATTAAACATTTATCCGGCATTTTTAAAGGATTTTATTTTACATATTGAAACGTCCCCTTTTGAACAATTATACAAGGACTGTGCTTAAACTGACACACAATATTTTGTTAGCGCAACGCAATCTGACTTTCAAAAACCTCTACAAAAGAATAGCCCTGACTAACATTAAACTATACCTTTCACAAATCACTAAATCACTTACCTCACAATAATCTTCGTTTCTCCCACTACTGCAATACAGCAAGCGCCACTACTGCCAGCTAAATAAAAGATTCAAACTATGGAAGGCACTAACTACTGATAGGGATAGTTAGCAAATGAAAGATATTAATAGAGAACAAACAATGTATTTACCTTGATATCTTCATATATAAATATAGCAGTTCATGACAAATTTCAAAACTCCGCCATCTCTCTCCCCACATCCACCACTGCTGGCGGCTCACCTCCAACTGCGCAACGCTACGCGCTGTTCACAGCCAGCTGCCTAACACTACAATGGCGAGTATTACAACAATGCAAAGCAGCCACAGACTGCACACAGCACAGCCAGTGATTTTCATACAGAGGTGGCGTTACCAAAAAAAACCTAAACAGCCTACTTACATAGCCCCCATGCTCCCCACAAAAAAATTTTACAAATTTTTTTGGGCACTGGCCAATACATATTTGTTAAAATTTTTCATAATCGTAATTACAATAACAAAGAAATCAAATGCACACACTTATTGATACAATGTTGGTCAAAAGCTAACATTTTCTCACAGTCCATAAAGACAGTCCTGATCATTCATCACATTGCAGTGTTTTTCTCAAAGTCTGAGCAGTAAAAGAAAATGCACACGGAAGTAGTGGATTTCCATGCAGTCTTGAAGAAGTAGCGTTGTCCTTCCAACGGAAAGACAGTGCTGACTCTTGACATGCTGACAGGTAATGGGCCACAACAGAGCAAACCCACAGCGGAGTCAGTCGAAGTTTTGAAGAGTATTGGTGGGTAGGTCATCATAGAGCAGACCCACTGTAGTCCTGGTAGAGATTACGGTATTGGTGGGCCACCAGAGGTGCAGACCCACTGCAGTCCTTGTAGAAATAATGGTACTGGTGAGTCAGCAAAGACGCAGACCCACTGTAGTCCTTGTAGAGATAATGGTACTGGTGGGTCATCAAAGATGCAGACCCACTGTAGTCCTTGTAGAGATGGCCAGCAGCCATCTGTTGTGACTATGCAGGTGCACAATCACCACTGAAGAGTCTTGCGGATAATAGAGCAAGTCCATAACCACCACTTGCGCACTCACAAAGTTTTTGAATTGTCCTGAGAACCAGCAATGCTGTTAACCAGTCCCTTGCTGAATTATTAACACACGTGCAAACACTAACAGTCCCTACTTCTCACATATTGTCCATATACTATGACCAATAGAAACGTGTGCAGTGAAATGTAACTTACAAGTTACTTAATTTGATGAACTGCTGTCAATTACAATTTTATAACATAAGAATACAATAACAAGGTACAAAATACATCATTCAAGAACATAACAATACGGATAACATTTGTAGTACAGGCTTTACAACAGAACAGAAATAAACATATACATCAATGTTACAGGAATGATGAGATAAGTAGATACATAAAAGTTCAGAATAACTTTCGAAACATCAACTTCACACATGAGCATTAAAACAAAACAGAATAAATAATATCTAAGCATATTTACAAGTTAAATAACATATTATTAAAACCAATTATATTTGAGGATAACAGTATTCCTCATCATAGTGAATAGTATTAGAAAAAAAATTCTATGAAACTACACAGAGACAGGAAGAAAACAAATACACAAGGGTACACAAACACACACAAACACATAGGGGGATAACACAATGGAAAGGACAGGGTTCGTTTTCAGTGTAACTTTTGGTACTGCAGTATTTTGCGAACAAAACCTTTTTTGTTCTTGGAGATCTCCCTTCGTTCATCATTATTCCCAAAAAGTCCTATCTGTGCCTCTTTTCTGTATTCTAACCATATTTCTTTCAAAATAAATATGGCTCATTGTACAATACTCATTTAGGCCCAAATCATTTTCATATAACTTTCAAAGCATTCTTTCCCTATTCTCCATAGTTAGGTTCTTATATAGTCTACCCCCTCTTAAGCTAACTTAAATCTACTGAGCTCAGATATTAAACTAAGGGACAAGGCAATGCAGCAGCAGAAAACAATTAACACAAACAGCAATGATGAAAAATACAAAAGGCAAAGCAAGCAGCATAAATTACAACTAATATAAGGCAATGAGCAGCAAACAAGAAAAATAAATCAGTAGTAAAACTAGCTTAACAGAATAATACAAAGTGAAATTTAGTAGCACTATGCATAGCAAACAGCAGCAGCAAATGCTATAATTAATACCTAAGCATGGCAAAGATCAAGCAGAAAAAAATAGTACACTAAAGACAACAATGCATATAAGGGAAATGTCTATTCACATCTTAATGACTATGTAATTAAAGTGGTGCACCACAACAACTTATTGTAAAAAAATATTACCATATACTTGAAAAGAAAATTATGTGTGCAGTTACTGTTACTAGTCCCTTCTTATTGTTCTTTCCTTTCCAAGTGCTCCTTTTTTTTAAGAATGTGGATTACAAAATTATTATTTAATAGATCTGTTGACAGAAAGTGTTCACATTAGCAAATGCATTTTATTTTATAAAAGCAATGCTGCAACACAGCTCGAAACTAGATATCAAATGAAATAAGCAAATATGAAAAGCGAAGCATAAAAATATCATTCAATAGTCATGTAACATTTCATAAGTTAGTAGAAATTCTCTCAATTCTCGTAGAAAGATGCTTGTCATAATCAGGTGTGCGGATGTAAAATATTTCTCGTCATTTCATTAGGCATTTCAGTAAATATCGTAAATTAAGAGCTCCACAGTGTAATCATATGTTTTCAAGTTCGACCGTGTCGTTTTTGCGATGCTTTCTACAAAGGAATGTCAGAAGCGAGATTAATGGCCTCCTTTTTTTTTCTACCTGTACCGCTGAAAAGGGCTCGCAATAATGGCTTTTTCTCCAGGCGTCTGGCACACCTGGCCGCTCAGCTGGGTGCCCACGACGCATTACGTGCAGGTGGTCACTGAACTTTCTTACCGAAATATTTACGACACCAGTTTCCGCTATAGTGACAGTCTCATATAAAAATATTTCACAGGCCAAGAATTTACGTTGCAAATGTGTAGAAACAAAAATCCTATGAATATAACAGTGTTCAAAAAGTTTTCGTCGGCATTGTGATACATTCACGCATTTACACACATTTCATAACTCTTAAAGTACGATTCTTGGTTTCCAACATCCTTTTCCACAAATCAGAGTCCCTAAACACTACTCATTATTCCTTACCTTATTACACATATACATATTCGTCGACACTTCTTCAATATATAGCATCAGCTTACTGATCATAAACATACCGCAACAGCATAATACACATAGTCATCGTAATAATAACATCATAACACCTCAGTCAACTCTCAAAATCGTCGTAGCTTCCTCCAATAATTTCAAAACCTAAAAAAAATTATCTGCTCATGTCAAAAGTGTCATCTGCCTCAAATGTACTTTAAAAATCATGATCTCATACCAAATATATCATTCAAAGCTCTCATAATATCACAATGGTTCTGAAAAAATATGAACAGTTCACTAAGTACAGACAAAATACAATTTCATAAGTGTGAAGGTATCCAACTGTGTAATTACGTAAACATCTGTCACTGAGGTAGTAAAAAAATTTTTGTTTCTTTGTTAAATAATCAGATAGCTGTGTAATTTATGTGTTAGAGAAATATGGTACCGATGTGTAAAGTTGTATAAGCAAATACCATATTAGCTAGGGCTCCTTGTGTTTGCCACACACATGGTACACAAAGTAAGCATGTACCCCCCTGAGGATTAATATAATTATACCCTCAGGTGTTACAGATTATTGCAATGGAATGAAATGTATCACGGAAAACCCTTGCATCATTGCACCTCAAATATCTTAAAAAAATGTTTTAAGTGCGAAATTAATCACTCAAATACGTGTACTGTAGCGCTAAACTGTGCGGCATGTTGCAACATGATCTCTGTGAAAGTGTCGTAGTTATCGTCCTCCGAAAGCTAAGTTCTGCAGAAGTCAATGTACTTACCTCATGATAAACAAAGGTGAAATGCTTTGCGTATAGATATCTTAGTTATTACACTTATTACCGTGATGAAGAAAGTACTGTGCTGTAACGTATTGTTGTGCTACAGAAAAGGCTGTCTCCTTGTAGCTATACCACAAAAGTTACTACTAAAACATGTTTTACTTTCCAGAAGAATTCAGAAAAATTGTGCAGATATAAAGCAGATCAGCACAAAAGCAACAATGTAAATTGTGTCACACATTAGTAGTGTCGTGATATAATTGTGTAGCTGTCAAAGAAACCAAATGCTAAGTCACCTTTAATCCCACACAAAGTACTTCAAATAAAGAATGTCTTTTCAAGTAAACCAAAATGTTACATGAAAATCTCATTAGCAGTGCCAGTATATGTTCTAAGTTGTGAACCTGATAGTTGTTACGTAATCGTGCAACTAACAAGCAAGAATGTACAAATACAACACTGTGTCGTCTGTTCACTATAACAATACAATCGTAATTTCTGTTTAAAAATGTTCCCTAGGTTCTAGACTGGATATTTAACTTCAAACATTGTTGCATGTTAACAGTTTCTTAAGTCTGAAAAAGCATACTAGAAATGTGAAGTGAAACGCTTTATGGCAAAGACAAAGTTAAAAAGCAGATTATCTTTCAATAAAAGGTTTTACATGTGAAATGTGGTGTAAACCTTTACTCTTCATAGTACTCAGACTTTCAACTGAAAAGCAATTGTCATGTTTTATACATCGGTAAAGAATGCTGGAATTTTTCTCAAGGTTAGCGTCTTGTGTTATTTTTCTCGGAGCCAGCGGGCGCACGCGGCTGCCTGCTGTGCGAGTCATTGTCTGTCTCTTTGTTGGCGCGCGCCGTTATTGGGATTAGGAGACCTAACTTCTACAAATTCACCTTGCCGAGAAGGCCCAGCCCTGTTTAAATCCCGCCAGTTCTGATGCAATTCAGGTCTGTCGTTACGAATATATCGTCTGTCGTCATGTCGGTAGATTCCGTAGTTTCTTCCTTGTCCGTCACGTTGTGGAGAATTTCTCCCTGAATCGTAACTGTGCGCCGAACTGTTGCGTCTGAAGTTATTCTGTCTCCCTAGATAATAATTATTTTGGTTCCCATATTGTCTGTTTCTCTGGTAGTCTCTGTGATAGTCATTACTATGGAAATGCGATCTTTCTCTGTAATTAATTTTCCTCTGCCAACGGTTGTCATACGGGTGGGGTCTGTTTTGGTCACGATTTACGTTGTAAGAATAGTCTTGTCGTGTCCAGTTATTATTTCTGTCATTGTGGTATTGTGGCGGATGTGACCTGTAATTGTTGTGCTCCTGTTTTCGCGTACCGCGATTGTCAGTGTCGATTTCCAATTCTTGTAACAGTCCCTGAAAAGCTTCAATGTCGTATTTGCAACGTCCTGCTAAAATAATATGCCGTAAATGTTGAGGTAATTTGATTAAGCAAATGCGGATGAGTTCTGAGGGGCTGTATGGGTTTGGAAGATACTGATTCTTATGCAACATGTCTTCAAAATATTTCATAAGACTGGAAAATTCAGATTGTTCGAAACGTTTCATCATTATGATGCTATGTTTTACTCGGTCTTGTGTAGCTTGAGACCAATATGCTGAGAGGAAGGCATGGTAAAATTCTCCTTCACTGTGGCAATCGTGAATGACCGATTGCATTCTTACAGCTGGTTCATTCTCTAAGTAGCCACACATAAATTCTAATCTGTGCTCCAATGACCAGTTGGGAGGAAAACAATGAGAGAATTGATGGAGCCACGCTTGGGGATGAATGTCGTTGGCAGAATTCTTAAACGTTTTGAATTTACGTGTAGTAATGAACAGCTTATAGTCAAAATCATCGTGTCGGCGAAAAGCATATCGGTCATTGTTAGGTCGTGTTGGCCGTTCCATCTCAAAATTCGGTGCACATTGCCAATTTCTTTCATAACTTCCGAAATGCCCTGTGTTATTATTTTGCGGCTTTTCCGTATTTCTAAGTCCCTCTTCCCGTGTTGGAGCGCGAGTGTCCTCTGAAATACGTAATTCTTGTATTACCTGTGTCAGCTGATCTTGTACTTCCCGGATTTCTCTTTGGTGTTGCGTATTAATTTGATTCATATTTTGTTTCAGTTTCCTAATTTGTTCGCTCTCTTCTGTGTCATTAAAGACTACCGGTTTTGTGTCGTTCAGATTATCATCTACCTTCGTAGATAAGTTAGTGAACTGATCCGAAAGTTCGGCTACTTTCTCCGATAGTGTACTTATTTCCTCAGTGTGTTCTTCTGAACCAAGTTTTAGAGTATTTACTGTGTCCTTTAAATTTTCCTGAGTTTTTGCAAGTTGCGTAACCGAATCGGTAGATGCAACTGAGTCAAATTTAGCTTGCAAGGTCTCATGATTTTCATGAACAGTAGTTTGCAGTTCTTTTATGGCTGCTTTGTGATTCTGTAATACTGAAAAGCGAGCAGCGCTCGTTGTGAGTATTGAGCTTTCTCGCAAGAATGCCAAAGCTGCCGTACAGGATGACTACCACTGAGTTTCCGTCTAGCAGTGTAGAGCAGCGCGCAAGTATTTACGTAGATTCTGTCCACATGCAACCCTAGCGTTAGTACACTCCTGGAAACTGAAATAAGAACACCGTGAATTCATTGTCCCAGGAAGGGGCAACTTTATTGACACATTCCTGGGGTCAGATACATCACATGATCACACTGACAGAACCACAGGCACATAGACACAGGCAACAGAGCATGCACAATGTCGGCACTAGTACAGTGTATATCCACCTTTCGCAGCAATGCAGGCTGCTATTCTCCCATGGAGACGATCGTAGAGATGCTGGATGTAGTCCTGTGGAACGGCTTGCCATGCCATTTCCACCTGGCGCCTCAGTTGGACCAGCGTTCGTGCTGGACGTGCAGACCGCGTGAGACGATGCTTCATCCAGTCCCAAACATGCTCAATGGGGGACAGATCCGGAGATCTTGCTGGCCAGGGTAGTTGACTTACACCTTCTAGAGCACGTTGGGTGGCACGGGATACATGCGGACGTGCATTGTCCTGTTGGAACAGCACGTTCCCTTGCCGGTCTAGGAATGGTAGAACGATGGGTTCGATGACGGTTTGGATGTACCGTGCACTATTCAGTGTCCCCTCGACGATCACCAGTGGTGTACGGCCAGTGTAGGAGATCGCTCCCCACACCATGATGCCGGGTGTTGGCCCTGTGTGCCTCGGTCGTATGCAGTCCTGATTGTGGCGCTCACCTGCACGGCGCCAAACACGCATACGACCATCATTGGCACCAAGGCAGAAGCGACTCTCATCGCTGAAGACGACACGTCTCCATTCGTCCCTCCATTCACGCCTGTCGCGACACCACTGGAGGCGGGCTGCACGATGTTGGGGCGTGAGCGGAAGACGGCCTAACGGTGTGCGGGACCGTAGCCCAGCTTCATGGAGACGGTTGCGAATGGTCCTCGCCGATACCCCAGGAGCAACAGTGTCCCTAATTTGCTGGGAAGTGGCGGTGCGGTCCCCTACGGCACTGCGTAGGATCCTACGGTCTTGGCGTGCATCCGTGCGTCGCTGCGGTCCGGTCCCAGGTCGACGGGCACGTGCACCTTCCGCCGACCACTGGCGACAACATCGATGTACTGTGGAGACCTCACGCCCCACGTGTTGAGCAATTCGGCGGTACGTCCACCCGGCCTCCCGCATGCCCACTATACGCCCTCGCTCAAAGTCCGTCAACTGCACATACGGTTCACGTCCACGCTGTCGCGGCATGCTACCAGTGTTAAAGACTGCGATGGAGCTTCGTATGCCACGGCAAACTGGCTGACACTGACGGCGGCGGTGCACAAATGCTGCGCAGCTAGCGCCATTCGACGGCCAACACCGCGGTTCCTGGTGTGTCCGCTGTGCCGTGCGTGTGATCATTGCTTGTACAGCCCTCTCGCAGTGTCCGGAGCAAGTATGGTGGGTCTGACACACCGGTGTCAATGTGTTCTTTTTTCCATTTCCAGGAGTGTATTATTGGATACTTCATGTCTGTATTTCACGTAGTGTTGACACACATCGGGGAAAATAAACACAGGTAGACTGCGCCGCCAGTGATTAATTAGTCGAGCTGCGGAGGAGTCGTTATAACTTTGTAAGACAGTCTATAGTATGATCTTGTGACGTACTAAAAATGTAAATGTCGTCTGAGTAGGGCCTCTCATCGAGTAGACCGTTCGCCTGGGGCAAGTCTTTCGATTTGGCACCACTCCGGTGACTTCCGCGTAAATGGCGATGAAATGATGATGATTAGGACAACATAACACCCAGTCCCTGAGCGGAGAAAAATCTCCGACCGAGACGGGAACCGAACCCGGGCCTTAGGACTGACATTGTGTCGCGCTGACCACTTTTATTTTACCTCTGAACATTTTATTAAAAAAAGAAAAGAATAAAGGAAAGGGTACAATACTTTATTATATTTTATTTGTTACTCATTTTGTTCTTATGTATTTATTTGTAATTCTTTATTTTTGTTCTATTTTTCTTTTTTCCTCGGGGGTTACCACAGCAGCCAGACGGTGGGATGTCCTGGTCGTCTTCTCGTTCAGTGAGGGTGAAACATCCTATAATTACCGTTGATGTCTTTCATCAGTCCATCATGTGCATTCTCTCAGTCTCTTCTCACATCTGGTACACCCTAATGGTCTGGAGGGCGCGTAAACAACGACCCCAAGTAATTCACAAAGAGAGTACCATACGAGGCATTGCGCCGTAAAATCGTGTAGTTACTCGTTAAATAATGCCATAAATCTAACAACCCTGCAACGCTCTCAATAAAAAAGTAAAAACCATGAGGACAACACAAATACCTAGTTATCTCGAGGCAGGTGAAAATCACTGACCCCGCCGGGAATCGAACCCGGAACCTCCACTCAGCTACCGTGGGCGGACTTCTTACGTACTGGGGTAGAGTGAATGAGAAATCGCCTGCTCGGCCTTCAGTTACGCCATTAACTAAATGTTCTTAGTAATCAGCGATTTTTCCATCCGTTAGAACGCGGAAACTATTAATTTTTTGTATGTCCATCCAATGAAGACGGCGAACTGAAGCATCGAAAGAGGCTGCAACAAAATAAACTAAATCATAAGGACGGTAGTAGGCGTTTCATTTCCTCACAATGGAAACTATTAGTTCCAGAGAGAACTGTGTCTAACGTACTTCGTGGGAAATGTAAAGTAGTTTAATTTTGACCTGGGAATGTTTTTCGCTATGGGCTGCTGTTTCCGAGTTATGCAGTAATAACGTAAAAAAGTGATTAGATTGGAATCCACATGTTCCCGTTGTGGGCAGCCATCGTTGAATATAGATAACTGAGGTAAGAACATCAATGGATCGCTAAATGCAACGTTTCATTATGTCAGATTTCGATTTCAACTGTTACATAGTCATCTTCACTACATATAACAACAAGGGATATTAGTGTAAAGTGCCACGTAGTAAAAATATTGGTTGATACAGAAGATACAAGTGTCTATCATGAACGCTTATGTTCTACATATACGTGACACTTAGGTCTAATGTCACCTGTTACATGCACAGAAGATGACTATGTAATAAATAACATGAATCTAGATCTGCTGTAACAAAACGACAGATTTCGCGATCGATTGCTGCTGTTTCCTCCATTATCTTTACGCATCCCCAATCCAACGCTCAGAGCTCACCGGCCGGGATTTTTAGTATGATGCACTGCCTCGTACCACTGTACAAAAATTTGCCACTACACGAACTTGGCACTGAAGAGCACTGGGTTTCTAGCCACGGCCGCGATGGCGGCTCCGCGGGACGCCACGGAAACTCCGTAGAATGGACCAAAGGAACGTTTCAACTTCTCGCAGAGCTGGGCTGTAGAATGCATTGTGGCTATTCAGGAAACGTCAACCTCGAAAATATTTTTGTAATTCTGGGTATTTGTGCCAAGCAATGGTTTCTTTATCCATGGAAAGAGGAAGAACTCACTGCTCCGGTGTGTTACGAGAATAAAAGACTCCAGGTAAAATGTGATAGACAAAAGGAGCAGCATGTGTGTCTTATGAGGGATGAACCGTGGCGTTTTTCAGGAAAATTGTATTTTTTATCAGCTTCCCGCCAAGCTTCTTCTGGAGAGCACCCCATAAGCTGGATTCGGCCGTTTCCTTCTGTGACGGTTTGCCCCTCACGAGCTTGCTAGCGCCACGCTATGTCAGCATCGCCGTGCTCAAACATGTTCCTGCCTCCACCGTTTTCGATGGCAGTGAATCTAAATACTTCCAGTGCTTTCTGTTTTCCTTTGGGTAATGCTGATGCATTCAGCATTCGTTCATGCTGATTACACGAAGTCATCTAGGCTAATCTGTCATAGCTGTAAATTTTAAGCTGCTGCCTCTGTTGGGTGGGATTTTTTGACGGGTGTGAACTGTTATGTATCAGGCGGAACTATGGGCATCATGGAAAAAGGGTGACCCGGCTGAGTCACGCAATTTGACTCCTAGTCTGATCACGAGGTATGGACATTAATTGCACGCCTTGATCACGTAGGCTGACGTGAGGATCAATGAACTATACTTGACGGGATGTATCTGGAACACCTTAGGTGATTACAAAGTTAGTAGACAGGAATACAATTAAGTACTTAGCTTTAATTCAGTATCAGCGGTGAACGTCGATCTTCACTTTGTACAATAACATTTAAAAGTGCAGTTATAGACTGAACAGCAAATACTTCTTTACAATTCTGATTGCTTCACACATATACACTCCTGGAAATGGAAAAAAGAACACATTGACACCGGTGTGTCAGACCCACCATACTTGCTCCGGACACTGCGAGAGGGCTGTACAAGCAATGATCACACGCACGGCACAGCGGACACACCAGGAACCGCGGTGTTGGCCGTCGAATGGCGCTAGCTGCGCAGCATTTGTGCACCGCCGCCGTCAGTGTAAGCCAGTTTGCCGTGGCATACGGAGCTCCATCGCAGTCTTTAACACTGGTAGCATGCCGCGACAGCGTGGACGTGAACCGTATGTGCAGTTGACGGACTTTGAGCGAGGGCGTATAGTGGGCATGCGGGAGGCCGGGTGGACGTACCGCCGAATTGCTCAACACGTGGGGCGTGAGGTCTCCACAGTACATCGATGTTGTCGCCAGTGGTCGGCGGAAGGTGCACGTGCCCGTCGACCTGGGACCGGACCGCAGCGACGCACGGATGCACGCCAAGACCGTAGGATCCTACGCAGTGCCGTAGGGGACCGCACCGCCACTTCCCAGCAAATTAGGGACACTGTTGCTCCTGGGGTATCGGCGAGGACCATTCGCAACCGTCTCCATGAAGCTGGGCTACGGTCCCGCACACCGTTAGGCCGTCTTCCGCTCACGCCCCAACATCGTGCAGCCCGCCTCCAGTGGTGTCGCGACAGGCGTGAATGGAGGGACGAATGGAGACGTGTCGTCTTCAGCGATGAGAGTCGCTTCTGCCTTGGTGCCAATGATGGTCGTATGCGTGTTTGGCGCCGTGCAGGTGAGCGCCACAATCAGGACTGCATACGACCGAGGCATACAGGGCCAACACCCGGCATCATGGTGTGGGGAGCGATCTCCTACACTGGCCGTACACCACTGGCGATCGTCGAGGGGACACTGAATAGTGCACGGTACATCCAAACCGTCATCGAACCCATCGTTCTACCATTCCTAGACCGGCAAGGGAACTTGCTGTTCCGACAGGACAATGCACGTCCGCATGTATCCCGTGCCACCCAACGTGCTCTAGAAGGTGTAAGTCAACTACCCTGGCCAGCAAGATCTCCGGATCTGTCCCCCATTGAGCATGTTTGGGACTGGATGAAGCGTCGTCTCACGCGGTCTGCACGTCCAGCACGAACGCTGGTCCAACTGAGGCGCCAGATGGAAATGGCATGGCAAGCCGTTCCACAGGACTACATCCAGCATCTCTACGATCGTCTCCATGGGAGAATAGCAGCCTGCATTGCTCCGCAAGGTGGATATACACTGTACTAGTGCCGACATTGTGCATGCTCTGTTGCCTGTGTCTATGTGCCTGTGGTTCTGTCAGTGTGATCATGTGATGTATCTGACCCCAGGAATGTGTCAATAAAGTTTCCCCTTCCTGGGACAATGAATTCACGGTGTTCTTATTTCAATTTCCAGGAGTGTAGATCAATTGTCAATGCATGAACTGTATGTGGCGCCTGGCTAGGTCGTAGCTACTGACTTCGCTAAAGGCTATGCTAACTAGCGATTCTGCAAATGAGATCTCTGAAGCTATAACAAGTGAACCATTCCTATTAAAGACGGCTGTAGAACTGGCCAGTGCGCTAGTTTGTCTCGTAAGACAAGCCGAGTGGCGGCGCTCGGTCTGCATGGGTCGACAGTGGCGATTTGCGGGTCCGATGTGTACTGATGGACGGCGGCCTATTTGAAGCCTACAACCTAGCATGTATGGTGCCTTGCGGTGACACCACATGAACAGTCAAAATTCCACTACTCAGAATGCAGAAAACAAATTACCGCACGATACTGTGCATCATCAACCGACTTTTAACCTGTTTGAACCCTCTCGCGTGAGCTACGGTACTGTAGCGTAGGATTTCCAAGTGTATCAAGACTGGTCATAATTAACACTTGAACCATAGAACTATTAATTTTGACGATGAAATAATACGCATTTCTACCACAAAGGTTACTCTAATTGCCCAACATTGCTAAATGAATTGCATTATATTTTATCATCGCTAATTAATTTCTCTACTCCATAACAATCACATACAAAGAAAGCTAGGAAATTCTTATAAAAAATCTTTAATTTCACGATACAACAGTTTATAGAAAATAAAGTATCATCGAAACGTTTCCCACTCAGTTCAGTTTTCCTTTTCCTTTATCATCTTCTTCGCTATTCATTCTACTTGTCAGGATAAGGCGATGTAAAACGTTCTCAGCCTGCCGGTAAAAGACTGCGTTTTTCAGCTGCAAGTGCACTGGTGTTTCGAAAAACTGCCGTGAATGTATCTTATACATCGCTTTCCCACTGAGTATATTCCGTAACTCGGATAAATTTGATGTTCAGATTTGGTGTGTTTTGTTTGATCAGTGACATGAGGGATTTGGTGAGTGTGGAGCCGGTAACGTAATCCACATGCGGCTACAGCTTTATATATTTCAACTCCAATATATCACGGTTTTGCCCATTTTCTTAAAGTGCAATGAACTAGACATTTTCCCGTGACTTTGCTTCCGGAGAAGTTCCACACGCACATTACACACATCTGCTGCCCCCTCCCCCATCTCCCCCTCCATCTTTTCTTCTGCTCATCTCTGTCCTTCGTCTTCTGCCTATCTCCTCCTCCCTCCACATATCTCTCTATCCCCTCCTTCACCTCCATCCATCGCCTCCTCCCACCTCTCTCTCTGGCCATTGCCTCCCCCGCCCTCTGTCTATTTTCTTCTGCTGCATCACCCAAGTCTCTTTTCTCCTGCCACATCTATTTTTCCATCTCCTCGTCCCTTTCTCTCTAGCCTTCCTCCTCCCAAACTCTCCATATCGGTATCCTCCGGGCCTCCTCTCTCTGTCCATTCCATCATGCCCCCTCTCGACATCCACACCCTTTCCCCTCCTCTTTACCTTCTCCTCCTTCTCCCATCTATTCCCTCCTGCCTGCCTCTCCCTATCCATATGCCAGCATCTCTTCCTCTCTACCCATCTCCTCCTTCCCCCCTCCCCCCATTTACCGCTCTGGCCCCTGACTCGCTGTCCATACACTCCTATGCCCTTTTCCCTATTCATAACCTACTGCCCCATCTCTCTCTGTACAGCTTCTCCTCTACCTTCTCCCAGCCGTGCCATCTACATACGTAGCTCCGGAAAAACAGGTCGATAAAGCAAGCTGATGCTACTCTCACAGCATGATCATTGTGTTGGGCAGCCTCGCATGAGGGCGTGAATACAAATATTTTGACCGAAAACGCGCTTTCTTTGTACTACGTGTTGCTCATGTCAGGAAATGATATTAGCGCCTAAACATGCAACCTATAGATCATATCTTAGAGTTAGCCTTTCCGTTTTATATTAATCTATTGGTTTCTTTTTTTCTGTGGACCTATATCATCCCCTCGTCCCTTAGTGGTGAGTGTGTGCTGGCTCTGTCCTTCAGCTAAAGGGGTTTAAAATATACAAAGATGGAATGAAAAATTGTGAGCGATGAACTATAAACAATGTTTGAAAATACATAAAAGAGTCAGTTCATTGACGATATTTAAAACAGCACATAGAAAAAGCTGTCCTACAAGCAAAAGTCTGTGAGTTAACAAGGGTTAAAACAAGCATTGCACTATATCACAATTAACTACCACTTGACAGGAGGGACATTTAGCCACGCGGAGTGGCCGCGCGGTTTAGTGCGCCATGTCACGGATGGCGCGGCCCCTCCCACTGGAGGTTCGAGTCCTCCCTCGGGCATGGATATGTGTGTTTATAGCGAAAGCTAGTTTAAGTTAGTTTAAGTAGTGTGTAAGTCTCGGGACCATGACCTCTGCAGAATTCATACACATTTGAAGATTTTGAAGGACATTAATTAGGGAAAGTACTGGGGAGAAGAATGGATCGTTCCGTTGGGGTAGTTATTTGATGGAGCTACTTAGTTCAGGTGGGTTGAGTTTTTGTGGTATAGGTATAACGTGAAGGATTCGGCATACAGATAGTTAGAATGGTGGAGGGGGAGGGGGGAAGATTTAGGTCAACAGGAGGTAAGAAAACGGGGTTAGAGTCTGAAGGGAAACAAAAGTGCAAATGTCAGCTGCTAAAGCACTCAGGTAGAGCTCTTCACTTCATGCAGAAGCATCTTTGCCTCCACAGGGATCGCTGTCCATCCAGCAGGAAAAGATGTCAACACCTTAACTTTATGCCCATCTTTTGCTAATAGTGAACCTTGCATTTTAAAATTTAGAAAAAATGTTTTTATTGTTTTTAATGAACTCAGTTTTGAAATTAAACGTTATCCACATATTCGAGATCTAGCCCCATTAGTAGTAGACGTTTCGCAGCGAAAGTCATGTTCAATATTTTGAGGTTCTATGCCACACTTACACATCAGTTTCTTCTTAAAAATGAATTTGTTAATAAATACGAGAACAGTTTTTTGGTGGTCATAAGCTACCAACCTCCTCTCTTCCCCTCTCACCATTTGTTGTATGTGCTATTGAAAGCGCACAGGTATTGATGGGGTTAATGCCCCCATGGTAGTTAAACAACATTTGTTTGATGCATTTGTTAGTTAGCTTCTACCCAAAGAGTTATTCGGAGTGGTGAGGATGAACTGTGTGATGTAATCGATAGCCTTAGCGCTGGGTCCTGCTACAGACATGTGACTGTAGGCGCATCGCTGGCCACACCAATGGGATGGAAGTAGCAAGACACGCCTACAGACGTTCTCCACGACACTGTCGGCGGCCTGTCTTGAAACAGACTGACACACAGACACGAGGTCATTTCTTTGCCAGGCTACGTTCCAGTTAACACCTAGTGCACAGCAAGCAGTGAAGAAAGTACCGTGTCTGGCGACAGCAGAGATGGAGACAACCAGTTAGACTCTCCCGCTTAATCTGCATGTCACGGCATATGTTTGTGAACTATATTCTATAACAGCGCTACGACACAGAGCTTCTATTGAAGAGTGCTTCAAGTTTTATTACCAAAGACAATATTCCATCATAAGTGCTCTGTTAATGTGTAGAAATGTACCTACGCTCTAACCCAGAGTCACAGCAAAGAAGAAGTCGTACAACAAAAGATAATGGCTTATATTGTAAATGTATTGCAATTCAAACATTTTACTCGTGCAATAATCACGTCATTGATCACCTGTTCAGAGCCGCCCAGTGTGGCCGAGCGTTTCTAGGCGCTTCAGTCTGGAACCGCGCGATCGGTACAGTCGCAGGTTCGAATCCTGCCTTGGGCATGGATGTGTGTGATGTCCTTAGGTTAGTTAGGTTTAAGTAGTTCTAAGTTCTAGGGGACTGATGACCTCAGATGTTAAGTCCCACAGTGCTCAGAGCCCTTTGAACCATTTTGAACCTATTCAGAACCCTATTCATTTGTGACAACACGTCACAACAGTGGCCGCTTTTTCGCAGAGGATTCGAGCTCCGCTCACTATCACCCTGCCTTCCTCCCCCGAAAACTGGCAGAGGAGCCAAGGCCACCTTAACTTCCGCTCCTCGAATCGTGAAAGTTATAATGCCCCATTCACCATGCGGGAACTCGAAAATGCACTTGCCTGGTCACAGTCCTCCGCTCCAGGGCCTGATTCTATTCATATTCAGATGCTGAAGAACCTTTCTCCTGCGGGTAAAGGTTTTCTTCTTCGTACTTATAATGGCATCTGGATTGAGGGTCATGTTCCCACATGCTGGCGTGAATCTATTGTCCCGATTCCTAAGCCGGGAAAGGACAAGCACTTGCCTTCCAGTTATCGACCGATCTCCCTTACCAGCTGTGTCTGTAAGGTGATGGAACGAATGGTTAACTCTCGTTTGGTTTGGCTGCTTGAATATCGACGCCTACTTACCAACGTACAATGTGGATTTCGTAGGCGCCGCTCTGCTGTTGACCATCTGGTTACCTTGTCGACCTTCATTACGAATAACTTCTAGCGGAAGCGCCCGACCGCGGCTGTGTTCTTTCATTTGGAGAAGGCTTACGACACCTGTTGGAGGGCGGGCATTCTCCGCACCATGCATACATGGGGCCTTCGCGGTCGCCTCTCTCTTTTTATTCGTGCCTTTTTAATGGATTGACAGTTCAGGGTATGTGTGGGTTCTGTCCTGTCCGACGCCTTTCGCCAGGAGAATGGGGTACCACAGGGTTCAGTTTTGAGCGTCGCTCTCTTCGCCATAGCGATCAATCCAATAATGGATTGCCTTCCAGCTGATGTATCAGGCTTTCTCTTCGTGGACGATTTTACCATCTATTGCAGCGCGCAGCGTACATGTTTCCTGGAGCGCTGTCTTCATCGTTGTCTTGGCCGTCTTTACTCCTGGAGTGTCGCCAATGGCTTCCGTTTTTCTGCCGAGAAGACAGTCTGTATTAACTTCTGGCACTACAAAGAGTTTCTCCCACCGTCCTTACGACTCGGTTCCGTTGCTCTCCCATTCGTGGAGACAACAAAATTTTTAGGTCTTACATTTGACAGGAAACTTAGCTGGTCTCCACATGTGTCATATTTGGCTGCCCGTTGTACCCGTTCTCTAAATGTCCTCCATGTTCTCAGCGGTATGTCGTGGGGAGCGGATCGAACCGTCCTACTTCGCCTATATCGGTCGATCGTCCGCTCAAAGCTGGATTATGGGAGCTTCGTATACTCCTCTGCACGGCCGTCCATCTTACGCCGCCTCAACTCTATACAACATCGGGGGTTACGTCTTGCGATTGGAGCGTTCTGTACTAGTCCCGTCGAGAGTCTTCATGCTGAAGTCGGTGAATTGCCACTAACCTACCGGTGCGATATACTGCTTTGTCGGTATGCCTGTCGGCTATTGTCAATGCCCGACCACCCGTCTTATCGTTCCTTTTTTGACGACTCTCTCGACCGTCAATACGGGTTGTATGTCTCTGCCCTGCTACCCCCTGGAGTTCGCTTTCGTCGCCTCCTTCAGCACCTTGACTTTTCACTCCCTGCAACGTATCGAGTATGCGAGAGCCAAACGCCACCTTGGCTCCAGGCTCAGGTTCGCGTTCCTCCCGGTTTGTCGAACTTCGTTCGAAGTTCATTAATATGATCTTCATTTATACAGATGGCTCTAAGACCAATGACGGTGTCGGGTGTTCTTTTTTTGTCGGGGCACAAAGTTTCAAATACCGGCTCCATGGCCATTGTTCGGTCTTCACAGCTGAGCTCTTTGCGTTCTACCAGGCTGTTCTTTACATCTGCCGCCACCGACGTCTGCTTATGTCATCTGCTCTCATTCCCTGAGCGCCATCCAGAGCCTCAGTGATCCGTATCCGGTTCACCCTTTCGTGCACCGGATCCAACGCTCTCTTCAGCAGCTGGCGGACGACGGTTCTCCAGTTACCTTTATGTGGGTTCCTGGCCTTGTCGGTATCCCTGGGAATGAAGCTGCAGATGCCGCGGCCAAGGCTGAGGTCCTCCAGTCTCGGACAGCTTCTTGTTGTGTCCCTTCATCTGACTGTAGCAGGGTCATTTGTCAGCGCAATTTGTCGCTGTGGCATGCCGATTGGGCTACACTTACGGACAACAAGCTTCGGGCCTTGAAACCTCTTCCCACGGCTTGGACGACCTCTTCACGCCCTTCTCTGCGGGACGAGGTCGTTTTGGCCCGGTTACGAATTGGACACTGCCGGTTCAGCCATCGCCATCTGCTGACGGCTACGCCGGCACTGTTCTGCCTATGTGGGCAATTGCTGACGGTGCGCCACATTTAAACGTCCTGTCCGAATTTTAACACACTGCGCGTTGATCTTGGCCTACCATGTACTGTGGATGCCATTTTAGCGGATGACCCAGGAGCAGCTGCTCGCGTTCTTCCTTTTATCCACTTAACAAACCTGTCTAAGGGCATTTCATTTTGCTGTTTTTTTTTAAATCCTATGCCTGTTAATAACTGAAGAAACTGCAAAAAGGTGGGAATTTAAGGAGATGGGACCTGGATAAACTGAAAGAACCAGAGGTTTTACAGAGTTTCAGGGAGAGCATAAGGGAACAATTGACAGGAATGGGGGAAAGAACTACAGTAGAAGAAGAATGGGTAGCTTTGAGGGATGAAGTAGCGAAGGCAGCAGAGGATCAAGTAGGTAAAAAGACGAGGGCTAGTAGAAATCCTTGGGTAACAGAAGAAATATTGAATTTAATTCATGAAAGGAGAAAATATAAAAATGCAGTAAATGAAGCAGGCAAAAAGGAATACAAACGTCTCAAAAATGAGATCGACAGGAAGTGCAAAATGGCTAAGCAGGGATGGCTAGAGGACAAATGTAAGGATGTAGAGGCCTATCTCACTAGGGGTAAGATAGATACTGCCTACAGGAAAATTAAAGAGACCTTTGGAGATAAGAGAACGACTTGTATGAATATCAAGAGCTCAGATGGAAATCCAGTTCTAAGCAAAGAAGGGAAAGCAGAAATGTGGAAGGAGTAAATAGAGGGTCTATACAAGGGCGATGTACTTGAGGACAATTTTATCGAAATGGAAGAGGATGTAGATGAAGATGAAATGGGAGATATGATACTGCGTGAAGAGTTTGACAGAGCACTGAATGACCTGAGTCGAAACAAGGCCCCGGGAGTAGACAACATTCCATTAGAACTACTGACGGCCTTGGAAGAGCCAGTCCTGACAAAACTCTACCATCTGGTGAGCAAGATGTATGAAACAGGCGAAATACCCTCAGACTTCAAGAAGAATATAATAATTCCAATCCCAAAGAAAGCAGGTGTTGACAGATGTGAAAATTACCGAACTATCAGTTTAATAAGTCACAGCTGCAAAATACTAACACGAATTCCATACAGACGAATGGAAAAACTAGTAGAAGCCAACCTCGGGGATGATCAGTTTGGATTCCGTAGAAATATTGGAACACGTGAGGCAATACTGACCTTACGACTTATCTTAGAAGAAAGATTAAGGAAAGGCAAACCTACGTTTCTAGCATTTGTAGACTTAGAGAAAGCTTTTGACAACGTTGACTGGAATACTCTCTTTCAAATTCTAAAGGTGGCAGGGGTAAAATACAGGGATCGAAAGGCTATTTACAATTTGTACAGAAACCAGATGGCAGTTATAAGAGTCGAGGGACATGAAAGGGAGCAGTGGTAGGGAAGGGAGTAAGACAGGGTTGTAGCCTCTCCCCGATGTTGTTCAATCTGTATATTGAGCAAGCAGTAAAGGAAACAAAAGAAAAATTCGGAGTAGGTATTAAAATTCATGGAGAAGAAATGAAAACTTTGAGGTTCGCCGATGACATTGTAATTCTGTCAGAGACAGCAAAGGACTTGGAAGAGCAGTTGAATGAAATGGACAGTGTCTTGAAAGGAGGATATAAGATGAACATCAACAAAAGCAAAACAAGGATAATGGAATGTAGTCTAATTAAGTCGGGTGATGCTGAGGGAATTAGATTAGGAAATGAGACACTTAAAGTAGTAAAGGAGTTTTGCTATTTGGGGAGCAAAATAACTGATGATGGTCGAAGTAGAGAGAATATAAAATGTAGACTGGCAATGGCAAGGAAAGCGTTTCTGAAGAAGAGAAATTTGTTAACATCGAGTATAGGTTTAAGTGTCAGGAAGTCATTTCTGAAAGTATTTGTATGGAGTGTAGCCATGTATGGAAGTGAAACATGGACGATAAATAGTTTAGACCAGAAGAGAATAGAAGCTTTCGAAATGTGGTGCTACAGAAGAATGCTGAAGATTAGATGGGTAGATCACATACCTAATGAGGAAGTATTGAATAGGCTTGGGGAGAAGAGAAGTTTGTGGCACAACTTGACCAGAAGAAGGGATCGGTTGGTAGGACATGTTTTGAGGCATCAAGGGATCACCAATTTAGTACTGGAGGGCAGCGTGGAGGGTAAAAATCGTAGAGGGAGACCAAGAGATGAATACACTAAGCAGATTCAGACGTATGTAGGTTGCAGTAGGTACTGGGAGATGAAAAAGCTTGCACAGGATAGAGTAGCATGGAGAGCTGCATCAAACTAGTCTCAGGACTGAAGACCACAACAACAACAACAATGCCTGTTAATGTGTCTTTTATAGTGTTGTCCCTTTTAGTTGCTGTTTTAACCTTGTGCCTCGCAGTGCATTCCTAACTTAGTCTGGGCGCTAATGACCATTGTAGTTGTGGGCCCTAAAACCACAAAAAAAATAAACAGTGGCCACGAGGATTACCATCAATTGTTTATCTTTTTTGTGTGCTAGTATACTGAAGCGCCAAAGAAACTGATACAGGCATACGTATTCGAATACATACATAAATAGGCAGATACGGCGTTGAGGTGGGCGACGCATATACAGGGTGTTACAAAAAGGTACGGCCAAACTTTCAGGAAACATTCTTCACATACAAATAAAGAAAATATGTTATTGTGGACATGTCTCCGAAAACCCTTAATTTCCATGTTAGAGCTCATATTAGTTTCGTCAGTATGTTCTTCCACCTACGCTCAATGGAGCACGTTATCATGATTTCATACGGGATACTCTACCTGTGCTGCTAGAACATGTGCCTTTACAAGTACGACACAACATGTGGTTCATGCACGATGGAGCTCCTGCACATTTCAGTCGAAGTGTTCGTACGCTTCTCGACAACAGATTCAGTGACCGATGGATTGGTAGAGGCGGACCAATTCCATGGCCTCCACGCCCTCCTGACCTCAACCTTCTTGACATTCATTTATGGGGGCAGTTGGAAGCTCTTGTCTACGCAACCCCGGTACCAAGTGTAGAGATTCTTCGTGCTCGTATTGTGGACGGCTGTGATACAATACGCCATTCTCCAGGGCTGCATTGGCGCATCAGGGATTCCATGCGACGGAGGGTGGATGCATGTGTCCTCGCTAACGGAGGACATTTTGAACATTTCCTGTAACAAAGTTTTTGCAGTCACTCTGGTACGTTCTGTTGCTGTGTGTTTCCATTCCATGATTAATGTGATTTGAAGAGAAGTAATAAAATGAGCTCTAACATGGAAAGCAAGCGTTTCCGGACACATGTCCACATAACATATTTTCTTTCTTTGTGTGTGAGGAATGTTTCCTGAGAGTTTGGCCGTACCTTTTTGTAACACCCTGTATAAGACAATAAGAGTCTGGCGCAGTTGTTAGATCGGTTACTGCTGCTACAACTGCAGGTTATCAAGATTAAGTGGGTTTGAACTTGGTGTTATAGTCGGCGCACGAGTGACGGGACATAGAAGCATCTCTGAGGTACCGATGGAGTGGGGATTTTTCCATATGACAATTTTACGAGTGTACCGTGAATATCAGAAAGGAGGTAAGACATCAAATCTCCGACATCGCAGCGGCAGGAAAAAGATACTGCAAGAACGGCACCGACGACGACCGAAGAGAATCGTTCAACGTGACACAAGTGCAACCCTCTCGCAAAATGCTGCAGAATTCAATGCTGGGCCATCAACAGGTATCAGCGTGCGAACGAAGCATCATCGATGCGGGCTTTCGCAGACGAAGGCACACTCATGTGCCCTTGACGACTGCATGACACAAAGCTTTACGCCTCGTATGGGCCCATAGACACCGAAATTCGACTGTCGAAAACTTGAAACATATTTCCTTGTCGGACGAGCCTCATTTCAAATTGTATAGAGCGAGTGGACGTGTACGCGTTTGGAGACAACCTCATGAATCCATAGACCGTGCATGTCAAGAGGGGACTGTTCAAGCTGGTGGAGGCTTTGTAATGATGGTGTGAGGCGTCTGCAGTTTGAGTGCTATGGGACCCCTGATACGTCTAGATACGATTCTGAGAGGAGACACGTACGTAAGATCCTGTATGACCACCTACATCCATTCAAGACCATTGTGCATTCAGACGGACTTGGGAAATTCCAGCAGCATAATGCGACACCTCATACGTCCAGAATTGCTACAGAATGGCTCCAGGAACATTCCTTGTGAGCTTAAACTCTTCCGATGGCCACCAAACTTCCCAGACATGAATATTATTGAGCATATGCGGGATGAATTACAACGTGCTGTTCAGAAGAGATCACCTCCCCCTCGTACTCTCGTGAATTTATGGACAGCCCTGGAAGATTCATGGTGTCAGTTCCCTCCAGCCCTACCTCAGACATTAGTCGAGTCCATTCCACGTCGTGCTCCGGCACTTCTGCCTGCTTGCACGTACCCTACACTATATTAGGCAGCTGAACCATTTTCTTTGGCTCTTCAGTGTGCATCATGTCTCTTCCTGCTCAAAGCCCGGATTTTTCATTGACGAAGAGTGTTGCGTTGGAGGGTTGGTTGGTTGGTTGGTTGGTTGGTTGATTTGGTGGAGGGGGCATAACAGCGAGGTCACCGGTCCCATCGGAATCAGAAAGGAAAGGAAGGCGGATGTGACCTTGTAAAGGGACCATTCGGACATTTGCCTGAAGCGATTTACGGAAATCGCGGAGAACCTAAATCAGGATGGCCGGATGCGGGTTTGAACCATCGTCCTCGAGTCCAATGTCCTAACCACTGCCTTAGCTCGCTCGGTGTCTTGCAGGTCCAACGTACTGACCAGCTGGTACAAACGCTGCAAGGAGTGATGCAGCTCGCTGTCACGCCACACCAAGAACCACCCCCAGTCCCAGTACCGCCAGTGCATGATGTGGCCCATGCACCGAAATTCAGTGCACATAAAGTAGTGGTAAAGAGGAAGACTGAACCTTTAGCGCATTTCCACGCCTACATCAGAGGTAACCAGCGCATTCTTCATTTTCTTTGCACGTTACACGCGGCAGTGTATAGAATCACAGTGAAACTTTCCCCTCATATCCGTCCACACGAAGTGCCGTACAACAATTTTGTGTGTAAAAGGTCAGGGTATTTTGAGTCTCAAGTTCACGTGGCAGCTGCTAGTCACAAGTTTTTTTTTTCTTTTGAAACAGCAGCCTTGTCAATCTTACAAACAATAGGTCACAGAGTTGCGTTGGTTAATAAGAGAGTGTCAGTTTAAGTGTTCGTGCGGCTTAAGTTACAGTGACATTACACTAGTAGGCACCATTACTCAACATGCAGCCCATGCTCGTACTCATGCTTCTATTCTCACATTGCCGAGCCTGTAATTGCAAACTGTTTTCTCTATTACAGAGTCTCAGCACATAGCTGATGTTACAGAAATTTAAATGCAAGCTCCAGCAATTTCATTTGTACAAAGTAAGAAAAGACATGAGGCAGTCCCTCCCCTCTCCTCACAGAATCGCCGTAGACCCTTGCCTCAGTTTTGTCCTTGCTAGTCGCGCGCCCGCATCTCGTGGTCGTGCGGTAGCGTTCTCGCTTCCCACGCCCGGGTTCCCGGGTTCGATTTCCGGCGGGGTCAGGGATTTTCTCTGCCTCGTAATGGCTGGGTGTTTTGTGATGTCCTTAGGTTAGTTAGGTTTAAGTAGATCTAAGTTCTAGCGGACTGATGACCATAGATGTTAAGTCCCATAGTGCTCAGAGCCATTTGAACCATTTTGCTAGTCGCGCAATTTGCGTAAACGGCTGGACTGCCGTTAAGGAAATCTTGCCCTCGCTGCTATAGCACGCACCAACGAGCAGAGTGCCCTTTTCCTGAGGCGACGTGTTTCTCCTGCCGAGCCGGCCGCGGTGCCCGAGTGGTTCTAGGCGCTTTAGTCCGGAACCGCGCGACTGCTACGGTCGCAGGTTCGAATCCTGTCTCGGGCATGGATGTGTCTGATGTCCTTAGGTTTCTTAGGTTTAAGTAGTTCTAAGTTGTAGGGGACTGATGACCTCAGATGTTAAGTCCCATAGTGCATTTTGTTTCTCCTGCCGAAAAAGAGCCCACAGAAACACAGTGTATGCAGTCTTCCGCGAATTGGACAGTTTCTTAGTTCGAACTACGTCCCTTACAAGTGGACATTCTTTCTGCCAAGCTTGACCATTCAGTGGCTCAACTCTTTTGCCGTAAAAACCGTCCCTCAGTGATTACACGGCAGGAAAATAAACTGTATGAACATGTACGTGCGGCAAATCACTAAGTTAAACTCCAGTTCGGGACCGGTGGTTCCGTTACACTGACGAATCGTGTTACTTTTGAGCGGTTAGTTATTCCGCCGCTACGGCAGCCACTTGCCATACTTACAGGGTTTAATAGACAGTATATCCCTGTGTTAAGTGTGTTCAGTTTGCCTGTTTCTTCTCGTGGCACTCAGAAATCAATTCTTGTCTTCATGTGACGGTAAGAAAATTTTTGAAATGAACAATTTTGACTTGTTTCGTTATAACATTCATGGCGATATGTTGTATGTTAATTCAGTTGTGCCTCTGCACAGTGTTCCTAAGCCACCCATAATGACGTGGTTTTAACGTTCGGTGTCACATTTCTGACCTTCATCGCAGAGGTGTCGAAAGAGGTTAGGTTGGGTTGTTTGGGGGAAGAGGCCAGACAGCAAGATCATCGGTCTCATCGGATTAGGGAAGGACGAGATAGGAAGTCGGCCGTGCCCTTTCAAAGCAACCATCCCGGCATTTGCCTGGAGCGATTTAGGGAAATCACGGAAAACCTAAATCAGGATGGTTGGAGCCGGGATTGAACCGTCGTCCTCCCGAATGCGAGTCCAGTATGCTAGCCACTGCGCCACCTCGCTCGGTGTGGTCGAAAGGGGTTGTGAAATACGGGTAAGTGGATCTACGACGACCTTTGACACACCCACGATGGTGTCTGCCATAATTGTGTTGAAATTTTGCGCCAATGTGACATCATTAGCTCACTTTACGCGTCGCATAAACTTCTGACAAGGGAACCTCCCCATCGCACCCCCCTCAGATTTAGTTATAAGTTGGCACAGTGGATAGGCCTTGAAAAACTGAACACAGATCAATCGAGAAAAGAGGAAGAAGATGTGTGGAACTATGAAAAAAAAAAGCAAAATATACAAATTGAGTAGTCCATGCGGAAGATAACCAACATCAAAGTTAGGCAGAGCTCAGGAGCGCCGTGGTCCCGTGGTTAGCGTGAGCAACTGCCGAACGAGAGGTCCTTGGTTCAAGTCTTCCAACGAGTGAAAAATTAAATTTTTTAATTTCAGACAATTATCAAAGTTCAGGCACTCACACATAATCAACTTCGCTCTCCAAAATTCCAGGACATGTTCGGGTTTGCTTGGACATATGCAGGATTTGACGGTCTACACACGGAAAAATTTGAAAACGTTAAAAACTTATGTTTTGACACAGCACAGGGAAAACTGTGCGACTGTGAAACTGTTGCATTCATTAGTTGCAGTTTATGTGAAAAACTCTTATGTTTTCATCACTTTTTTGGGAGTGATTTTCACATACACAAGAAAACCTAAATCGGGAAAGGTATAAGAATCTTTTTACCCATTCGCCAAGTGTACAAGTTAGGTGGGTCGACAACATATCCCTGTCATGTGACGCACATGCCGTCACCAGTGTCGTATCGAATATATCAGACGTGTTTTCCTGTGGAGGAATCTGTTGACCTACGACCTTGCGATCAAATGTTTTCTGTTCCCATTGGAGAGGCACGTCCCTTCGTCTACTAATCGCACGGTTTTGTGGTGCGGTCGCAAAACACATACACTAAACTTATTACAGTGAATAGAGACGTCAATGAACGAACGGACAGATCATAACTTTGCGAAAATAAAGAAAGTAAACTTTTCACTCGAGGGAACACTTGAACCAAGGACCTCTCCTTCGGCAGCCGCTCACGCTAACCACGGGACCATGGCGCTCCTCAGCTCAGACTCTCCTTGATGTTACCTGTCTTGCGCATGGCCTACTCTCTTTGTATATTTTGCTTTTTTTTTCATAGTTCCACACAACTTCTTCCTGTTTCCTCGATTGATCTGTGTTCAGTTTTTCGAGGCCTATCCACTATGTTCCCTTGTGAGCTCTGGCCATTTTCTCTCACGTGTCGGCATGTTGCCGTATGAAGCGTCTTCGAGGCCAACGGTTTTCAGGATTGACAAGTATATGCGTAGTGTAGAGTAAGACCTCTGTGTCTGCATGTGTGTGACCACTACATGCTCGTTGGCAGTAGCAGGGATGCCGCGGCGTAATGGATGCGTGTTGACGATGACGTTAGGTGGCCTGCATGCGCGGCAGGAATTCCCTTTCAGCGGCGCTCTCTGAGGGCCTGGCGTCTAGCCGTGTCTCTGCATGTAAGTCATTCAGCGGGGACGTACGCGTCCCGTGTGGACATAACTAATGGCAGTCAACAGCTCAGCCGACGGCCAGCAGCGGCCAGGTGCAGACCGCGCCTCCGCCTCGGTATTTACCTGGCGACATGCCGCTACAAATTGCCTCTAAATCAGGCGGTCGCTCCCCTACTTGCCGGTCGGGGTCAATTTGCAGCCAGGCAGCGGCGACGCCGCGTTCGGGAGGAGGGACGTGGGAGGAGGGACATACATCACCGCCTCGGCTCGCCTCACCGCTCTTCCCGGAGGCCTCCGCGTCCGGCCACCGCTGTGCGTCACCCCCAAACTGCTGGCCGCCGAGGCAGCGGGCACGGGCGCAGTGCTGCACAGCGCGAAAATCTAATTTCGATCGACAAGTATTCGACGAGCCCGCTACTTTTGAATACAGTCTTAAACGAGGTGATAAAGAAGTATTGGCAGGTAGTGCTTATAGAATGTGAGACGAAGAAATAAATATCATTTGCTATGACGACGTGCAGATCTCCTGGAAAACAGTGAAGGTAACCTGCAGATTCTTTTACACAGAAACCTAAATAGGATCACACCCACTCAGGAAGCCAAATGTATGTGGGATCAATTAGATGCAAACTACGAGGGTTGCCCAGAAAGCAATGCACCGCATTTTTCTCTTGGCCTAAAACAATGCTACCAATGCGGAACGTTACGTCTGTATTGTTTGAAGTCTCCTGAGTGAGCGCGCCAGTTTTCCGTCACTTCCGACAGATAGCGTAGCTGCAGTACACTTTCAAATTGGCATATGTAGATGATGTACTTTACAAGCAACGTGCCATCATTGAATTTCTCACTGCAGAGAAAGAAACCGTGGGGAATATTCACAAAAGCTTGTCCAAAGTCTATGGAACGTCTGCTGTCGACAGAAGGACAGTTGGTCGCTGGGCACGGAGGGTGAAGTCATCAGAAGGCGGTTCGGCGAAGTTACACGATTTGCAGCGGTCGGGCAGACCATTCACGGCTGTCACACCTGACACGTTTAGCGTTTAACGTTCGAGAGACATCGATAAACTATGGGGTATTACCTAGGTAGTGAAAGTATTTCCACACGAGTAACTACAAACGAGAGAGGAGAAAGGTTCCTTGAGATGCAACACATTCTGGCTACTAACAGCAAAGACACTTTTCGAAAGTCTCGAGAGGAGATACGCACAGGAAAAGAGAAAAGTAAGGAGAGATTCCGTATGGACGAAGCTTTTTTAAAAAATAATTAATTTATAACGGGATTGCAGGGCCTAAGCAGAAACAGTTAAATACATAATTTAATAACGATGAAATTAAAGGTAATGGTGGTGAAAGTCTGTCTGCAGAATTTTATACAAGATTATCGAGGCTACGTTATGTACATTTCAAATTCTTTGAGGTGTTACACATTGCTCTAGTAAACAACAAGGTTGCCAATCCAGTTGCAAACAAATGAACATCCCTAAAGTTTCGAATAAAAAGAGCCGGACATTGAAATATAGGTAAATGGAAGACAACTACGAAAAAACCGTGGGTAATAGAATATAGAGGCAATACTTCCATTGCTCGACGAAGTCGAAAACACAGAAATGATCAGAGAAAAGAAAGGAATGCATCAAATTACGTTACTGACTAATTACTATATATTAGCCCCAGCGGCCGGCTTATATTGGTGGTGAGCATATAAGCTGGCCGCTGTGGCCGAACGGTTCTAGGCGCTTCAGTCCGGAACCGCGCTGCTGCTACGGTCGCACGTTCGAGTCCTGCCTCGGGCATGGATGTGTGTGATGTCCTTAGGTTAATTAGGTTTGGCTAGTTCTAAGTCTAGGGGGCTGATGACCTCAGATGTTGTCGCCCATAGTGCTTAGAGCCATTTGAACCATATTTTCTTTGAACCACCAAATGGTGGGTATGGAGGAAATAAAATATATCGGGTGGACCAAAATTAGCGGCTCCTGCCTTGTAGCGTTTATCATTGGCTGGAGGAAGAAAACCTTGAAAATAAACCACCTGGTCCTCTATGATGGAGGTTGTGCAGTGCGCCAGCTCCTCATTCACGTGAAAAATTTAAAATACTCAAAATCTAATAGTATGCCTCTGAAAAACTGGGATCTTGGACGAAGAAATGGCGAAGAAAAAACTAAAATGCATTTGGGATGTTGGAATGTGTAAGATATCTCCACAAAACAGCATATATTTTGTCAACAGAAATCGATAGTTTCAAAATGGATGTTTTCGTATTTTCTGAGACCAGGCCGAAGGCAAAGGAGAAGATAATTATGTACATATTTGGAGTGGGTGCTCGAAAGCAGTAAGAGCCAAAGCGGAAGACTCCTTTATGTAAAGAAAGCATCGAAAAAGAGAATCACAAATCGGAAATCTATTAATGAACTTATTATTGTGGTATAAATGACTTTATTTGCTAGAGAAGTTATAATTATTGGTTTATATACACCCATGAATGATGCAAGAGAGAAGGAGGAAGAAACTATCTGGACATTCCTTAGGGAGACCACAGAAAAAAATTCAAGGGAGGAAAAAACTAGCTATCATGGAAGAGTAGGAATTGAAGAATCATGTCCGATAGTGTGAAAACATGGAGAGACAGAATATAATGACAGTGGAAAACGACCGATTGAAATTTGTATACAGTTTGATCTGAAAAATACTATCACATTTTTGAAGTACAAGGATATTCATAAATATACTTGGCAACAGAATACAGGAGAATGTCATTCTACAATAGATTACATCGTCATTAGGCAGACAAGTAGTTTCAAGGCAGCAGATGTTAGATATTATAGAGGAGCCCGGTGTGGATCAGACCATTGTTTGGTAAAAATGAAGAGCTTTTGGCCATGGAAGATCGCAAAGAATTATTCTAAAACATGAAAACGAATTGTGCTGAGAAAGCTCAAAGTCTATACTTCAATATTGATAGCCCGCAAGATGAAAGTATACGAGCATTCTTCGCTGGCAGAATGGAAAAAAAATAGAAGACTCATTTGAAGGAAGTAAAGGGAAATGTATGATTACAAAGAATACAATGCTAAAAGTATAGCTGTTCCGGCTTAACACAAAACGAAACAACAGAGAAGACAGTGAGATGTCAGCCAATAGAACGCTGACTAGGACGATACCACGACAGTAGCGGCATATATACGAAGAGGATATAAGCGCCAATCCAGCTAGCCTCGGCCGCACTACAAGAGCCGTACTAGAAACGAGCCGTGATTCAAACGATTAGCCGTTATCTGTATTAATTGCTTGCATCGAAATTGTATATATCGAGACACACTGATTATTGGCATGTCGCCAGCTGCTTGCGACACTTCATTTTAAAAGGGAAAAATTAAGTGTTGTCAATTCAACTTACTGTAATAAACTCCATTAATAAGATTTACTTGAATTGTTGTTTAGCTATCCAATAAAGAAGCTTCCTAGTCACCCTATATTACACGAGTGGGCAGGATCCCACAATAGTAGCAGAGGTGCTGGGCATAAGGGGAAGTATGGGAAAGGACATGTGCCACTGTCAATAGCAAACTACAGCTTGTGAGAACGAAACAAGCTTGGTCTGCATTTAAAGGACTCCGACAAGAGACAGAAGCCAAAACCAACATCCAACTGATAAAACTAAAAGAATGGCACGAATATTTCCCGAAATTATTCAGTGAGAATAGGAAAGAGCACCTGGAGAAAGGAACAGTGCAAGAAAAGGAGCAGGAAGGGGAGCATATCCAAGTTTTTGTAAGCGAGGACAGCAAGGTGTTAAGCATAGGGAAGAATGGTAAATCATCTGGACTACGTAATGTCAATCTGGAGCTCCTAACATAAGGTGGTGACAAAATTGTGAAACTATTAACACGGTGATTCAATAAAATTATATGTGTAGCCAATTAGCAATGGACTACATAAACTGGGATGGAAGATTAATTACTAGGAACGGAAAACATCACTAATGATCCAGATGACTTATAGGTAGACAGAAAGAAAATTAAGAAGGTTAATACTTTCTATTATTTGGAATCAATTTTAGAGTTGCAGGGAAAATCAGAGGTAGAAATTAATAAAAGAATTAGCAGTGGAAGGATGGTCATTGGGACGCTCAACTAAATCTTATGGAGCATAAATGTCATAAACCGAACCAAAAAAATCATATATAAATCGATACCAAAGAGCATAGTTGTGTATGGAATAGAGACTTGGACTACAAATCTGAAACACCTAAAAAGCTGGAAGCAATGAAATGGACTTCAGAAGAAGACCAGCAAGAATTTCCAGAAAAGAGAAAGTAAGAAGCGACGAAATAATGAAGAGAAAGGGTGTAGAGAAAGAATACATGACGTAGTGGACGGAAGGAAGTTATGTGGTCATGTAAGAAGAATGGAGGAAGCCAGAATTCCGAAAATGATCCTGGAATGGGAACCAGAGGGAAAGAAGAGAAGAGGACGTCCTATGACCACCTGGCTCCAAAATGTACGATTAACAATGAGAAGACTTACAGCAGAGGAAGAACATATACAAGATTGAAACACCATGAAGGACATCTTGAGGAGAGAAATTAAGATCTTATGAAAATTATGTAATAATTTCCGGGTATTTGTTACGTTGTAGAGAAACTTTTGCATAGAGTAAAGTCTCAATAAATAAAATAATTATGTAATATTCTGTTGCAATATGACGTCATTCTGTCCAGTGCTGTTATTTCTACAGCATTTTGAAAGTCTAACGTTAATTATAATCAACCAGAGTGTATACATTGATAGTGACCGGGCCAAATATCTCACGAAAAAAGCATCAAACGAAAAAACTACAAAGAACGAAACTCGTCTAGCTTGAAGGGGGAAACCAGATGGCACTATGAATGGACCGCTAGATGGCGCTGCCATAGGTCAAACGGATATCAACTGCGATTTTTTAAATAGGAACCCCCATTTTTATTACATATTCGTGTAGCACGTAAATAAATATGAATGTTTTAGTTGGACCACATTTTTCCTTTGTGATAGATGGCGCTGTAATAGTCTCAAACGTATAAGTACGTGGTATCACGTAACATTCCGCCAGTGCGGACAGTATTTGCTTCGTGATACATTACCCTTGTTAAAATGGACCGTTTACCAATAGCGGAAAAGGTAGATATCGTGTTTATGCATGGATATTGTGATCAAAATGCCCAACATGCGTGTGTTATGTATGCTGCTCGGTATCCTGGACGACATCATCCAAGTGTCCGGACCGTTCACCGGATAGTTACGTTATTTAAGGAAACGGGAAGTGTTCAGCCACATGTAAAACGTCAACCTCGACCTGCAACAAATGATGATGCCCAAGTAGGTGTTTTAGCTGCTGTCGCTGCTGATCCGCACATCAGTAGCAGACAAATCGTGCGAGAATCGGGAATCTCAAAAACGTCGGTGTTGAGAATGCTACAACATCGATTGCACCCGTACCATATTTCTGTTCACCAGGAATTGCATGGGACGACTTTGAATGTCGTGTACAGTTCTGCCTCTGGGCACGCGAGAAATTAAGGGACGATGACAGTTTTTTTACACGCGTTCTATTTAGCGACGAAGCGTCATTCACCAAAAGCGGTAACCTAAACCGGCATAATATGCACTATTGGGCAACGGAAAATCCAGGATGGCTGCGACAAGTGGAACATCAGCGACCTTGGCGGGTTAATGTATGGTGGGGCATTATGGGAGGAAGGATAATTGGCCCCCATTTTATCGATGGCAATCTAAATGGTGCAATGTATGCTGATTTCCTACGTAATGTTCTACGGATGTTACTACAAGATGTTTCACTGCATGACAGAATGACGATGTACTACCAACATGATGGATGTCCGGCACATAGCTCGCGTGCGATTGAAGCAGTATTGAATAGCATACTTCATGACAGATGGAATGGTCGTCGAAGCACCATACCATGGCACACACGTTCACCGGATCTCACGTCCCCGGATTTCTTTCTGTGGGGAAAGTTGAAGGATATTTGATATCGTAATACACCGACAACGCCTGACAACATGCGTCTACGCTTTGTCATTGCATGTGCGAACATTACGGAAGGCGAACTACTCGCTGTTGAGAGGAATGTCGTTACACGTATTGCCAAATGCATTGAGGTTGACGGACATCATTTTGAGCATTTTTTACATTAATGTGGTATTTACAGGTAATCACGCTGTAACAGCGTGCGTTCTCAGAAATGGCACGTTCACAAAGGTACATGTATCACATTGGAACAACCGAAATAAAATGTTCAAACGTACCTATGTTCTGTATTTTAATTTAAAAACCTACCTGTTACCAACTGTTCGTCTAAAATTGTGAGCCATATGTTTGTGACTATTACAGCGCCATCTATCACAAATCAAAAAAAGAAGTCCAAATCAAACATTCATATTTCTTTACTTACAATCACGAATATGTAATAAACAATGGAGTTCCTATTTAAAAAAAACGCGGTTGATATCCGTTTGAGCTACAGCAGCTCCATCTAGCGGGCCAACCAAAGCGCCATCTGGTTTCCCCCTTCAAAGTAGACAAGTTTCGTCCTTTGTAGTTTTTTCGTTTGAAGCTCATTTCATGAGATATTTGGCCCGGTCACGATCAATATATATTAACTTCTCTTCATCATTAATTTTTAAAATATCAAATATATATATATATATATATATATATATATATATATATATATATATTTGATATTTTAAAAATTAGTGATGAAGAGAAGTTAATATATATACATTACCGTGAATGACCGAAATTGGAGAATGTCGAGTTTCACCGGTGAATGTCGACAGATACCAAATACGTCAGTGAAAGATCGAATAGTTCATTACATCATTACATTGTTGTACATTCGGACCCTCTCCGGTGTGTGTCGATAATTACAAATAAGATCTGGTGGAGGTCCAAAACAGAAAAGTCAAAAAACAAGCGATTGGCTATCTCGCGCCAAATCCTTTGTTCTGCTAGGAGTCAATCAGCTTTGTCAGTCTTATGCTAGCTTTGATAACGCGAGCCACGTTTTCTTAATTTTTATCCGATACCCCAATTTATACTAAATGGATACTGCAGTGAATCGTGATCTTTTTCATGAAAAGTTAAATGCGTTAGTTGCGGGTAAACGAGAAGACAATTGTTTTTATTTTTCTCAAGAAAAGTATTCTAAAATACTTTCTGAAGTTGTTTCTGCTAAAATTAAATGCTGCACACCTTTGGATTACAGACGATTAAAACGTTTTGATGTTTTAAAAATTAATGAAGAAGAGAAGTTAATTGTATTAAAACTAGGGGAAACGAACATACAGTATTATATTACCAATGAAGAATTGTACAGTATACTATATGAAACTCACAGCAGAATAGGCCACGGAGGAAGAACAGGTATGCTTAAAGAGATGCAAGTTAAATACAAAAATATTACATACGAAGTTCTAATGTTGTATTTAAATTTATGCAATCAGTGTCAAATGAAACACAGTGCACCTAAGAAAGGTATTGTTGTGAAGCCAATTGTTAGTTCTGAATTAAACTCAGGATGTCAAGTTGATCTGATAGATCTGCAGTCAAACAGAGATGGCGAATATAGATTCATAATGGTGTATCAAGATCATTTAACTAAGTTTGTCGCGCTATGACCTATGAAAACTAAAAGAGCTAAAGAAGTAGTGCATCATGTTCTTTCAATATTTTTAACGTTTGGTGCACCAGCGATATTGCAATCAGATATTGGTAGAGAATTTAGTATTCAAGTCATATCCGAAATATGCGCTATGTGGAAAGATGTTGAAATACTTCATGGAAAGCCTCGTCACAGTCAAACACAAGGCTCAGTTGAAAGGGCCAATCAGGATGTACAGAATATGCTAACTGCATGGATGAACGATAACGATACAAATAAATGGTCTGCTGGTTTATCCTTTATTCAATTTGCCAAGAACACTACATACCACGAAGGAATACGCCAAAGTCCTTATGAAGCCATGTTTAGCGTTAAAGAAAAAGAGGCATAGCATCGTCTTCTTTGCCTGGCGAAGAAATCGCAAATATTGAAACCGAAGAACAGCTCGAAGAAATTGCCAATACTTCTGAAACCGAAGAACTGCTTGAAGAAACTGTTAATGCTTATAAAAAAAAATATGAGCGGTGGTCATATCGAAAACCATATTCTAAAGAAAAATAGGACCTACAACCTACAACGTCTTCACATCAAATTCTGTCTGAAAAATACGAGGTGATTTCCACAAAAAGAGCGGCCGCAAAAGAAAATCCTCTACTGCAAGCAACAAAGATGTCACGAACCTGACAAAGACAGTATCCTACTGCTCAAATTGGTGATAATGTACGAATACAAGTCCCTGATGTCGACCGTGGTCGTACAGATAGCCGAAATGTGTTAGTGGTTGTTGTTGAAATAGAAGACTCCGACTTCTATAAACGGGCAAATAAAAATGGTATCCTCAAGCAGCTTTACACACGTGACGTTTTATAGCGACTCAATTACGGAGAAGAAAATATAAACATCCAACATGTTCAAAATTCACCATTAGTGCACTGTTAATGTCAACATTTACCGGTGTAAGTCAGAAATAAGGGTATTTAGCAAACATTTCGAACATACACTATGCGACTATGTGAATGTTGACATTCACCGGTGAAAGTCGACATTCTCCAGATTTCGGTGTTTCACTGTAATATTAACACACACATATATATATATATATATATATATATATATATATATATATATATATATATATATATATACATATATATATATATATATATATATATATATATATATATATACTGGTTGATTATAATTAAAGTTAGACTTTCAAAATGCTGTGAAAATAACAGCACTGGTCAGAATGACGTCAAATTATTGGTGAAGAGCGACAACGTATGGCAGACGAAAAAAAATAGTCTGAAAATTTATCAGCGGATGGTGCTGTATGTGTAAGAATACGTAAATAAAAACACCTGTCATGCGCACGACCCATTGAAGTTGGTATAAACACGCCGGGTACAAGGCTTTTCCTCTTTTCGTGTGTGCGATGTTCGTCATGACTGTCTCAATGCAGGATCGCACTCTGCTTGTAAAGTTGTATTACAAGAAAAATGACTGTACACACGTCGCTCTGCATAAGTTCTGGACACTGAAAGATTTGAAAAAAGGCGTTGGTCCGATGACTCCCGTGGATCTGGAGAAAGCGATTCGAAAATTCGAAAAGATTGTTTCTTTTCGTGTGCAACCTGGTACAGGAAGGACATCAATTGATTAGACGTCAGTGGAAGCAGTGGCCACAGCAATTCAGGAGACGAGTGGTAGTGTGCAAACGTGTAGTGCACGGAGAATTGGCCGAGAATTGGAAATAACCGTGAGAACGGCGCGTAAAATCCTACAAAACATCCTTCTTTCCTCTCCATTCAAAATTATCCGTGTGCACGAGTTGCTTCCTGTTGATCTGCCAGCAAGAGTGACCTTTGCTTTGGAATTTCTAGCTCGCATGAAATTCGACAATGACTGGCCGTGGAAGATTTTGTGAGCAGAGGAAGCCCACTTCCATCTGGCAGGATATGTAAATAAACAGAACAGTCGAATATGGGCAACGGAAAATCCACATGCAAATCAACCAATACCGTTTCATCCTGAAAACGTGGCTGTGTGATGCGGGCTTACGGCATTATTTATCATAGGGCCATATTTCTTCGAAGAGACAGGTGCTTCCGGTCCTGTTACCTTTACCGTCATTGGTAAGTGCTATGAGTGTCTTTTGCGGAACCTGATCTCAATCCGTGGGACTTATGGCTGTGGAGCTATCTGAAAGATGCTGTGTTCAGTAATCCGACTGCAAATAGCTGCCTTGAACGCATGCATTGCGCACGACATTCTGAACGTGATTCCGGAAACACTTCGATCAGTTATGGAACATGCTGTTTCTCGATTTAAACTTGCAGCAGAAAACAGTGGACAGCATATTGAACAAGTTTTGCGCCAGTCACATGGAAATTATTAATCCGATTTGATTTTGATTGATGCTTTTTATGCGGTTTTTAGCCCCAGGACAGTTAAAAACCGATGTGATTTACGCTTTTTATGCGGTTTTTTGCCCTCAGGACAATTAAAAACCGATCTGACTAATGCTTTTTATACGGTTTTTGGCCTCAGTACAACTAAAACACAATATGA
Source organism: Schistocerca nitens (assembly GCF_023898315.1). Classification (NCBI taxonomy): domain Eukaryota; kingdom Metazoa; phylum Arthropoda; class Insecta; order Orthoptera; family Acrididae; genus Schistocerca; species Schistocerca nitens. The sequence continues at coordinate 782,587,358 of NC_064614.1, read as the reverse complement.
GGGATGCTTTTTGCCTCAGGACAAATAAAACCGGTTTTTCCCATCCGATGTGATATGACCTTGCTGTGGTGGATGGGCTTACGTAACGAACAGTATCACACCAGTACACTCGTGCACACTCAGTACTACAGTTTGCTTAACGTCAAACGTACATATGAGGCACTGTTGTATGATTCCTTTGTCATTTGTAGTCTACCACTAATAAATTATGATGCTTTGCTACATTTTTTAACTATTTATTTTTCTTCTGCCATATGTTTCCCCCTTTTCCGATAATTTGACGTCATTCTGACCAGTGATGTTACTTCTACAGCGGTTTGAAAGTTTATAATTAGCATATATATATATATATATATATATATATATATATATATATATATATATGAGAGAGAGAAACAAAATCGAAATAGCTGGAAGAAGAATGTGACGAAAGCATGAAAGGAGTGGTCCTGTTAAGGACAGATTCAGCATATATAGTAAAAAAATCGAACAAGTTTCCGTGCACTCAAGAACAGGGGAAACACCTTTGTAAGATGTGTAGTCAAATAAAATTCACCCCGAATTTCTAAAATCATTTGGAAAGTAGCAATCAAACGATTATTCATGTTAGTATATAGGTATTGGAGCCATACCATAGGAAGAATATCATTTACACTATTTCGCAAATAACAAAGGCAAAAAATTCGAGAAATATTGCACTATCAGTTTAACATCTCATGCATCCAAGTTGCTAACAAGAGTGCTGTACATGTAATTCAATAAAAAATTCAGGATACGTTGGAGAATATGTTTTTAGAAAAATTTGTGGAAGATAATGGCTCAAGGAAGGCAGTTCAAACGTTGCGTTTGATAAAGAAAGGAAGATTTATGAGAATCCAAAACACTTTCTTGGGATTTGTAGACCTGTTACACGAAATCGACAATTTAAAATGGAGCATACTATTTTAAGTACGTAGAAAAAAAGTATAAGCTATAGAGAAAGAGAAGAACAAACAAGAACCGTAAAAACGGAAGACCAAGAACTATGTTTTTGGATTAAAAAGGATATACGACAGGGATGTAATCTTTCGCTTTTATTGTTAAATCCATCGATGAAGCATTGACGGAAATAGAGGTTCAGGAGTAGGGTTACAAGGTGAAAGGATATCAACGACAAATTTCGTTGGATTGAAGGATTTCTGCTACTCTGGAATCAAAATAACAGTTGTCGGACATAGGAAGAGGCATAACGTATGGTATTAAAAGGCAAGAGGGCGCTCCTCACGAAACTACGTTCAGTACTATCAAACATAGGTCATAGTTTGACTAAGAACGTACTGTGAATATATGTCTGGAAGTCAATCATGGACTGTTGAAAGTCGGAAGGGAATCGAAGTGTCTGAGATTGTTCAGAGTACTGGTTAGGTAAACAAGGTTTACAATAACAAAAAATATCGAAATTTGCAATAGGGCCTTGTGTCAAAACAGGACATCAAATTAGTAGTGTTTCATCTGGACAAATGAAAACCAGTATTTAACCATGCTATATGGACTGTGCGGCCATGATCATAAATTATGTATGTCATTCACCTATTATATCCTCTCATATGTAAAACAAAATAATGATAATGTATCACCTTCTAAATAACCTAGCAGAGAGAAGTAGCAGTTTTCGCCTGTCACAGATGCAGCATCTCACTTACATCATATACCTATGTGACGTAATACCGTACCCTGCTTCCAAAATTATTTTATGATTATTTTTGACTATTAATATAGAAAATTTTAATTTTATGTTTTTTTTCTGACATTTCTATAATTTCATGATATAAAGAGGTCAAGAAAGATATTTACTCACAATGAGTAAATAATGCAGTTGTGATTTGTATACACTTATTACGATTTTTAAATTTGAAAATGTAGAGTTTTGGACATAAAACCTGGGTGCTGATCTTCCGTCACAGTCCTTTACTCAGGGAGCAAATAAAACCGGCCAACCCTCAGATTTCTACATCCCGCCATATTTATGATCTGGCAACAAGTAGGATGCGGAGGTGTCTGGAGGAAGTTTTGTCTTCAGCTTCGGCTCTTCCAGCATTGCATCAGCTCGTGACTTTGTGCCAACCATCTGTGATAAAAGAATGAAGTGAAGTTCTCATTGACAGAATGTGAAGATGTCATGCGATATAAAGACAAAAAAAAAGAGAACAGTAACCATCCCGCAATGTAGACACTAAGTCACAACTTCGAGTCCACTCCTCCTCCTTTATTTTTTATTTTTTAATAATATTTCGATTTCCTGCTAAAGGTATCAGTCTGATAGAAATTCAGAGATAATTCTCTTCTGTAAAACAGCCCGTAGCTGCATCAAGATATGAAAATTCCACGCTTGAGTGTTTGCTATCATACAGCGGACTCTGCAGACACGTCAAAAGCTTATCATGAATCGCTAGGTCTTTACATAAAACCTATCATATTTAGATGTCTCAAAGAAAAAGGCAATCTTCGGTACTGTGAAAAACATTTCCTCTCTTTCGAGCTCTTTGCTTTCAATATCTTGGGTGGAGGCAGTGTAGGCCAAAACAAGAAGAAAGTGCCCAACAGAGAGTCAGTCATCAGCTGCGCAATGAAACCTTCATTTGGTTCGTATTGCCGATTTCGACAGTTTAATCTGTCATCTTCAGACGTGAAATAGGCTCAGATCATTGGTAAGCTAACTTACAATTAAGAATCGGACGGTAGTGTTCTTTGCTACAATAGCAATAAAACAGGTTGACGTTGCTAAGAAATGTGACATGTGCGACGAGTGGCCAACAATTAATTGTCAAATCTCGAGTCGTTCATGGTATTTGCGATGAAACTCAACCACCATCAGTCTGGCAGAATACGACAAATGCTGATCATGATTACTGTTATTATTTCATTATATGTTCAAATTTATTCCAGTCTGGTTGCAACGCTTTCTAGGAGAAATGTATGTAAAATAGAATGAATAGGATGCTTCCATGAGTCATGCAGGCTTTTTATTAGTGTCATCATGTCACAATAATAATAAATACTTGTGTTGAAAGCTAAGGAAATCGTACTACCTCTGCAATTCACAACTGTGTAAACAGTAATAACAGTGAACACACTGAAAAAAACCGCCACCAGACTTGTAGATAGTTTTTTGTTAGGAAGCAATTCTAAAAATGTACAAATTAATCTCCAAGTTAAGGATGCAGTACTTATAATATACTCTAAGACCTCTTTGTTTCTAAAATAAGAAATAAATAGACTGATCCTAGAAATTACAAGATGTTACTCAAACGAGAGAACGTACTCTATCTGAATCATGTGAAAAAGTCATAAGCGAGTTAATGCCCGTGGTCCGTCGGATGGCAGATACGAGGGCTGGAACTTTACTAGTGACAACTATTTATTTACAGCTCGTACAGAGTAGATAAGTGTTTCAAAGTTTTACTGACCTTCAAAGTAGTCACCAGTAATATGTAAAACCCGTTACCAGCGATGTGGAAGTCGAAAAATGTGTGTGAAACCTTATGGGACGTAACTGCTAAGGTCATCAGTCCCTAAGCTTACACACTACGTAACCAAAATTATCCTAAGGACAAACACACACATCCATGCCCGGGGGAGGATTCGAATCTCCGCCGGGACCAGTCGCACAATCCATGACTCCAGCGCCCAAGACCGCTCGGCTAATCCCGCTCGGCGATGTGGAAGTCGTAAGATACTCTTAGCAGTGCCAGTTGTGTTGACAGAGCGGCGCGGTCTACTGCCCGACGAATTTGTAGCAGTTCTGAAGCGAATGCCGTGAAGTATTTCCTTCAGTTTAGAAATCGAGTTAAACTCACGAGTGCTTAAGTCAGGGGTGTGCAGTAGGTGGTATAGCACTTAGCAGCCCCATCAGTCAAACAAATCAGTAACCGATTGCATTGTACGTGCTTGAGCATTGTCCTGCAACATGATGGTCAGGTACTGCAGAAGGTGTCATCACTCCTGTCTCTAAGCTGGTCTTAGGTTGTGTTCCAAAACTGAACAGCATAGAAACGGAAGTGATGACACTTTCTGCAGGACCTGACCATAATTTTGGAGAACTATGCTCAAGCACGTACAGTGCAAGTTGTTAACTGATTTGTTTGACTGATGGGGTTGCTAAGTGCTATACCACCTACCGCACTCCCCTGACTTAAGCCCTCGAAAGTTCAACTTGATTCAGAAACCGAAGGAAACACTTCACGGCATTCGCTTCAAAACTGCTACAAATTTGTCGGGCAATAGACCGCGCCGCTAGAACTGTCAACAAAATTGGCACTGCTAAGAATATCCTACGACCTCCACACCGCCGGCAACGTGTTATACAAAACGCTGGTGACTACTTTGAAGGTCAGTAAAAGTTTGAAACACATGTCTATTTTGTACGAGCTGTAAATAAATAGTTGCCACTAATAACGTTCCAACCCTCGTATAATGCTCCTAACGTGTTTTCCTTAGTTAATATGAGGTGTCAGATACTTTTCACTGAGAGTCTACTCCTCTGTATATTCTTAAAAGCTTTTAGTGACTTGTTATCTATTTCGGAGATAACGGTGGTTAAAACAAGTGTGAGTTGTATATATGAACGAAACACCGGATCTCTATAAATTATCTTTACGGTATTAGACTACAATATCTTAACAACTGTACTACCTTTCAATTTGGGGAAAGATGACACACATTATAAAATAATAATTTTGAAACTGTACTAGGTAATAAAGCCTGGTTTTCAACAAGATAGGTGACAGCATTTTTATTTCTAAATTACAGGTAGCACGCATTGACGAAAACGAATATAGCTTGTTTTCTTGAAACGAAGTCGGTTAGCCAATTGCAAAGATACTGTCAGACACAGGAGGGAAAGGAACCGTCGTTCCAGCTAACTATTCTGTCTTATTTTCTGGACTCAGGCAAGCAGGTAGTGTTCTCCACGAACACGGCCGGGTCGTCCCTTGCTTTCAGACACCAACGTGGGCTATATGTACCGGATGTTTACAAGGATTCCGGCAACATTAGTGCACAGTATCTTCCATAAGAAGTTACGCATTCAATCCACGAATTGCAGCGCTTATATGCTATCCAACGTTGACGCAATCAGTATATTTTTGGGAAAATGTGTCCAGAGAACTGAATAGTAATAACGTTCAAATATGGATATCACAGCGTAAGATTGAAAGAGACTATCCTAAGGCCAATGTATAGTGATGATTATGCACACTTGCATCATAAGTCTATCCTTTTTCGGCTTGTCTACAGTAATGTTTACTCGTACTAGTTTTATGCGTTTGTTGAGTTACAAGTTGAGCGCCTGCATCTTGACATCATATTCCAGAAGCGTGATCTCAAGATGTTGGTCAACTTTTCGGAGCAGTGGATTTGAGGAGATGGTCTGCTTTGGTGGACGCCACCGTCATCTGACCTCACTGAGCCTCGCTGCGAATCGATACGTCACGTAAGGTTCACAAGTGTCCTCATTTTTGGTCAAAGGGCGTGCCAGGAGTGGGTCACAATATTATTCCCTGCTGAGTCGAGTCGCATCGTATCCTGGGCCGTGGTTCGCAGCCGAAGTCTTTCGTGGTGCACGTGGGGCGTGCTGCTGTGGCGACATGAACGGGCGAGAACGGAGCCGGATGAATGGAGCAAGCCGCTTGGTGTTTATCGCTGTAACAGCGTTCTTGTGGGCAACAGCTAGCAGTGAAGGAGTTCTACGAGTGGGAGAAAGAGGCTGTCATACGGATGTCAATCTGTGTTCTCTAGCAGCTTCGGGGCACTTAATGCGGGTGTGCACGTTTCAGAACTTTCCTTGTGATTGAGTCCGTTGTGTCGCACGTTGTGGCCTTGTGAAAGACAGTTTGCTGTGCAACCAATTCTTTCAAATTTTTCAGTGGCTTTTACCGGCAATACTACGTATTCTGTCCGTCGTGTTGCTGGCTCGTAAATTTTGTTTTCCGGGGCCGAACAAGAGGGTTTTGAATTTATAAATATGCTTACGGTGCAACTCAGCTTCCTTAAAGTACTTTTCGTTTCTGTGATTAATAAGTGTTATTTTTTTCTTTTTCCTTTTTCCTTAAGAATCGTTTTTCTTTAAATTTTGCGGTGACGAACTCCCCACTTGCGTTTCGTCTGAATGGATAATTTAATCAGGCTAACTTGTGAAAATTGGGCAAGTAAATTCTGCATCCTTTCAGCCATCCTTATTTAGCACTTTAACTCACTGTGCGGTAGGCATCAAGTATAGTTAATATGACAAAGTGGATGTGTGGTTTCATTCATCATTTACTGGTCTGGCATGTAAGGTGTGTTTGCATTTAGCTCATTTATGAAAGAAGTTGATCTTATTGGATTCATGTTATTTATTATAATAGTAGCTTGGACGTCTGTGCGTCTTTATTTAACTGCTGTCTCTGGAGAATAGTTTTAAATTAATTCGGGCTGAGCCCTGGAGTTTTAAATCAATTTAAGTATGAATTTGATTTGCCTGTTAAATTTGTTAAGTGATTGAAGTTTTTGTTTGAGCGCAAATGCGTTCACCAGAATTTTGACCGTTGGGTTATTAATCTTGATGCGTATCTAGTTTGTCTTTTGAATATGTTGGTAATTTGGATAAGGGGTGCATATTGCAAGCTGTTTCGAGTGGATGTGCGTCGTTATATGTTTTCTTTCTTCGGCATTCACTACACTCAAGGATAAATTCAAATAGATTTTATAAAGACTGTTGTCACCAAATTCAAAACGTAATCTGTTAATCTGATCTAGCGTTATTGAATGCATTTCAATGTTCTTTTATGTGTATGTTTTAGAGTGAAAGGACATCTTAGTTCCTGGTCAGCCTATCTTGGGGAGCTTCACGCTTAGCAAAAGTGTCGGAACACAAAATTTTAACCTTTAATTTCAACTGTTACTTTTCACTAGCATTGTTAATTCCCCATTGTCGCCGGCCGAAGTGGCCGTGCGGTTAAAGGCGCTGCAGTCTGGAACCGCAAGACCGCTACGGTCGCAGGTTCGAATACTGCCTCGGGCATGGATGTTTGTGATGTCCTTAGGTTAGTTAGGTTTAACTAGTTCTAAGTTCTAGGGGACTAATGACCTCAGCAGTTGAGTCCCATAGTGCTCAGAGCCATCTGAACCATTTTTGAATTCCCCATTGTCAAGGAACTGGTTGTTCTAATACACTTAAAATTTGTCACGCGAGGTGTTCAATCGATGTTCGTCCAGTCGTTCCATCGAATCACGAATACAGATCTACGGGACTTTCATGTTACACATTCTTGGTTGGTTGGTTTAAAAGAAAGGGGGGGGGGGGAGGGGTGAGGGACCAAACTGCGAGGTCACCGGTTACACAAGGGAAAGAAGAAAAGAAAGGAGACGTACAGCAAATAACAGGAGAAAGGGAGAACCAGAAGAACGACAGAAGGACAACTAACACTACCATGGACAAAACAGGAACAGAAAACCACAGAGAGAAGCAAGAAACGGGTAGAAGGGGTAAAAACAAGAGAGTAGATGACGCCGGCTGGCCGACCACATGAACAAAAACGAGAAGCCAGTCACTCCGCTACAAATTGAAACATCCACCCAAAAATCATTACAGTGGAGAACACAAAGGGTCAAAGAAAATGCACTAAAACTTATATAGAATGATAAAATCCACCGTCAAATTCTTGTTGTGGTCTTCAGTCGAGAGACTGGTTTGATGAAGCTCTCCATGCTACTCTATCCTGTGCAAGCTTCTTCATCTCCCAGTACCTACTGCAGCCTACATCCTTCTGAATCTGTTTAGTGTATTCATCTCTTGGTCTCCCTCTACGATGATTACCCACCACGCTGTCCACCAATACCAAATTGGTGATCCCTCGATGCCTCAGAATATGTGCTACCAACCGATCCCTTCTTCTAGTCAAGTTGTGCCACAAATTTCCCTTCTCTCCAATTATATTCAATACCTCCTCATTAGTTATGTGATCTACCCACCTAATCTTCAACATTCATCTGTAGCACCACATTTCGAAAGCTTCTATTCTCTTCTTGTCTAAACTATTTATCGGCCATGTTTCACTTCCACACATGGCTACACTACATACAAATACACTCCTGGAAATGGAAAAAAGAACACATTGACACCGGTGTGTCAGACCCACCATACTTGCTCCGGACACTGCGAGAGGGCTGTACAAGCAATGATCACACGCACGGCACAGCGGGCACACCAGGACCCGCGGTGTTGTCCGTCGAATGGCGCTAGCTGCGCAGCATTTGTGCACCGCCGCCGTCAGTGTCAGCCAGTTTGCCGTGGCATACGGAGCTCCATCGCAGGGTTTAACACTGGTAGCATGCCGCGACAGCGTGGACGTGAACCGTATGTGCAGTTGACGGACTTTGAGCGAGGGTGTATAGTGGGCATGCGGGAGGCCGGGTGGACGTACCGCCGAATTGCTCAACACGTGGGGCGTGAGGTCTCCACAGTACATCGATGTTGTCGCCAGTGGTCGGCGGAAGGTGCACGTGCCCGTCGACCAGGGACCGGACCGCAGCGACGCACGGATGCACGCCAAGACCGTAGGATCCTACGCAGTGCCGTAGGGGACCGCACCGCCACTTCCCAGCAAATTAGGGACACTGTTGCTCCTGGGGTATCGGCGAGGACCATTCGCAACCGTCTCCATGAAGCTGGGCTACGGTCCCGCACACCGTTAGGCCGTCTTCCGCTCACGCCCCAACATCTTGCAGCCCGCCTCCAGTGGTGTCGCGACAGGCGTGAATGGAGGGACGAATGGAGACGTGTCGTCTTCAGCGATGAGAGTCGCTTCTGCCTTGGTGCCAATGATGGTCGTATGCGTGCCACAATTAGGACTGCATACGACCGAGGCACACAGGGCCAACACCCGGCATCATGGTGTGGGGAGCGATCTCCTACACTGGCCGTACACCACTGGTGATCGTCGAGGGGACACTGAATAGTGCACGGTACATCCAAACCGTCATCGAACCCATCGTTCTACCATTCCTAGACCGGCAAGGGAACTTGCTGTTCCAACAGGACAATGCACGTCCACATGTATCCCGTGCCACCCAACGTGCTCTAGAAGGTGTAAGTCAACTACCCTGGCCAGCAAGATCTCCGGATCTGTCCCCCATTGAGCATGTTTGGGGCTGGATGAAGCGTCGTCTCACGCGGTCTGCACGTCCAGCACGAACGCTGGTCCAACTGAGGCGCCAGGTGGAAATGGCATGGCAAGTTGTTCCACAGGACTACATCCAGCATCTCTACGATCGTCTCCATGGGAGAATAGCAGCCTGCATTGCTGCGAAAGGTGGATATACACTGTACTAGTGCCGACATTGTGCATGCTCTGTTGCCTGTGTCTATGTGCCTGTGGTTCTGTCAGTGTGATCATGTGATGTATCTGACCCCAGGAATGTGTCAATAAAGTTTCCCCTTCCTGGGACAATGAATTCACGGTGTTCTTATTTCAATTTCCAGGAGTTTACATTCAGAAATGGCCTCCTGACACTTAAATCTATACTCGATGTTAACAAATTTCTCTTCTTCAGAAACGCTTTCCTTGCCATTGCCAGTCTACGATTTTATATCCTCTCTACTTCGCCAAATAACTCATTCACTACTTTAAGCGTCTCATTTCCTAATCTAATTCCCGCAGCAATACCCGATTTAATTCGACTACATTCCATTATCGTCGTTTCGCTTTTGTTGATGTTCATCTTATATCCTCCTTTCAAGACACTGTCCATTCCGTTCAGCTGCTCTTCCACGTTCTTTGCTGTCCTTGACAGAATTACAATGTCATCGGCGAACCTCAAAGTTTTTATTTCTTCTCCATGGATTTTAATTCCTACTCCGAATTTTTGTTTTTTTTCCTTTACTGCTTGCTCAGTATACAGATTGAATAACATCAGGGATAGTCTACAACCCTGTTTCACTCCTTTCCCAAACACTGCCTCCATTTCATGCCCCTCGACTCTTACAACTGCCATCTGTTTTCTGTACAAATTGTAAATAGCCTTTTGCTACCTGTATTTTACCCCTGTCACCTTCAGACTTTGCAGGAGAGTATTCCAGTCAACATTGTCAAAAGCTTTCTCTAAGTCTACAAATGCTTGAAAAATAGGTTTCCCTTTCCTTAATCTATTTTCTAAGATAAGTCATAGGGTCAGTATTCCCTCACGTGTTTCAACATTTCTACGGAATCCAAACTGATCTTCCCCGAGGTCAGCTTCTACCAGTTTTTCCATTCGTCTGTAAAAAATTCGTGTTAGTATTTTGCAGCCGTGGCTTATTGAACTGACAGCTCGGTAATTTTCGCATCTGTCAACACCTGCTTGTTTTGGGATTGGAATTATTATATTCTTCTTGAAGTCTGAGGGTATTTCGCCTGTCTCATACATCTTGTTCACTAGATGGTAGAGTTTTGTTAGGCCTGGCTCTTCCAAGGCTGTCAGTAGTTCTAATGGAATTTTGTCTACTCCCGGGGCCTTGTTTCGACTTAGGTCTTTCAGTGCACTGTCAAACTCATCACGCAGTATCATATCTCCGATTTCATCTTTATCTACCTTCTCTTCCATTTCTATAAAATTGTCCTCAAGAACATCGGCCTTGTCTAGACCTTCTATATACTCCTTCCACCTTTCTGCTTTCCTTCCTTTGCTTAGAAATGGGTTTCCATCTAAGCTCTTGATATTGATGCAAGTGGTTCTCCTTTCTCCATTAATTTTCCTGTAGGCAGCAGCTGTCTCACCCCTAGTGAAATGCGCCGCTACATCCTTACATTTGTCCTCTAGCCATCCCTGCTTAGCCATTTTGCACTTCCTGTCGATCTCATTTTTCAGACATTTGTATTGCTTTTTGCCTGCTTCATTTACTGCATTTTTATATTTTATCCTTTCATCAATTAAATTCAACATCTCTTCTGTTACCCAAGGATTTCTATTAGCCCTCGTCTTTTTACCTTCTTGATCCTCAGCCACATTCACTATTTCGTCTCGTCTCTCAAAGTATAAAACGTAAAACGAAACTGGCCGATGAGGCGTTGTCAGCTAAAATTAATGGCAACGAGTCCGGTAAATGAAGAGTCCGTCGCAGGGCAGCCAAAGAAGGACAGCTCACCAAGCTGGGCGCCGCACCGACACTGAGGTGGGTCATCACGGGGCAGGAGGTAACCATGTGTCACCAAAGCGTGGCCAATGCGGAGCCGACAGAGAACCACAGAATCCATGCGAGGGGCCCGCACGGAAGACTGCCACACATTCGTAGTCTCCTTAATGGCATGCAGTTTGATATACGTGCTGAGGTTATGCCATTTTGTCTCCCTAAACCACAAAACCTTGCGGCGTAGTACTGAACGCATGTCAGTAGCAGAGAAGCCGATTTCCATAAGCGGTTTCAAGTAGCCTGTTTGTCCAGCCTGTCAGCAAGAGATTCCGACGTGACCTAGGGTCCAGACAAACACCACAGAACGACCAGACCGTTCCAGGGCAGAGAGAGACTCCAGGATGGTCGCTTCCAAAGGATGACGACGGTAGCACTGGTCGATAGCTTGTAGCCTGGTCAAGGAGTCAGTAAAAATAAGGAACGACTCCCCAGGGCATGAACGGATGTGCTCAAGAGCACAAGATACAGCCACCAGCTCGGCAGTGAAAGCACTGTAGCCATCGGGCAAGGAATGCCGTTCAATATGTCCTGCATGGACATACGCGGATCCGGCGTGAGCATCAGTCATCGAGCCATCGGTGTAAACCACTTCGTGGCCTCGGTACATTTCAAGAATTGAGAGGAAGTGGCAGCAGAGAGCTGTGGGGCTAACTGAGTCCGTAGGGGCAAGTGAAAGATCCAGGCGAAGCCGCGCTCTAGGTGTACATCATGGAGGTGTACGTGAATGGACCTCAGGTATAGGTGGCAAAGGCAAGGACTCCAGTTCAGAAAGAAGGGATCGGACACGAACTGCAATTGGAAGCCATGACCTGGGCCGCCGATACGGGAGTTGAACCGCCATGAGTGGGAAAAGGAGATGTTGATTCGGATGCGCAGGAAAACTGCGAAGGTATGCAACGTAACTGGCCAGCAGTTGTGCACAGCTGAACTACAGTGAAGGGAATTCGGCCTCCAGAAGGACGCTGATCACCGGATTCGTCCTAAATGCTCCCGTCGCTAGGCGAACGCCACAGTGGTGCACTGGGTACAGTAAACACAACGCTGATAGCGCCGCCAAACCATAAACCAGACTCCCATAGTCAAGGCGGAAATGACCGAGGGCTCTGTAGAGCGGCAGCAGCGTAGAGCGATCTGCACCCCAGTTGGTGTTGCTCTGGCAGCGTATGGCATTGAGATTCTGCCAGCACTTAAGCTGACGAAGGTGAAGAAGCCAAGACAATCGGCCGTCGAAAACCAGTCCTAAGAATTTATATGTCTCCACTGTTCTGGTTCTAGATGAACGGGACGACGCTGACAGAAGTGCAAGACTTTGCGGCCGAAAACTGGAAACCGTGGGCTAGAGACCATGACTGCGCCTTGTGGATTGCTCCCTGTAGGCGCTGCTCAGCAACAGCAGTACTGCTGGAGCAGTACGAAATGCAGAAGTCGTCTGAAAACAGAGAAGGTGTGACAGACGGCCCTACAGCTGCTGCTAGACCATTAATGGCAACTAAAAATAGAGAGACACTCAATACAGAGCCCTGCTTGACCCCATTTTCCTGGACATGGGTGGAACTATGAGAGGTACCAACTTGGACACGGTATGTACGAAGCGTCAGGAAATTTTCGATAAAAATCGGGAGTGGGCCTCAGAGACCCCACTTGTATAATGTGGCAAAGATATGATGTCGCCAGGTGGTGTCATAAGATTTTAGTAAATCAGAAAAGACGGCAACCAGGTGTTCGGATGGCAGACTCGATGGACACAAGATTATCAGTGGTAGAGCGATCCTGATGGAAGCCAGCCTGACATGGAGCCAATAGGCAATGTGACTCCAGGACCCAACTCAACCGCCGACGCACTGTACATTCCAGCGGCTCACAAAGAACGTTGGGCTGATAGCTATCCACATAAAGCCGGTTTTAACCAGGTTTGAGCACCAGGATGATGGTGCTGTCCCGCCACTGCGATGGAAAGACGCTATCGCACCAGATCCGGTTGAAAATGACGAGGAGATGTCACTTGTAGTCATATGAGAGATGTTTAATCATCTGGCTGTGGATCCAATCTGGCCCAGGAGCTGTCGAGGGGGGGGGGGGGGGGGGGGCAATTTGCAAGGGCAGTGAAGAGCTCCCACTCTGTAAATGGGGGGTTATAGGATTCACTTTGGCATGTAGTGAAGGAGAGGACTTTCCCTTCCATCCGCCATTTGAGAGTGCGAAAGGCTGGAGGGTAATTCTCCGACGCAGAGCCTCGAGCATAGTGCACAGCAATGTGATCGGCAATCGCGTTTGCGTCGGTAGATAACACGCCAGTTATGTTGACACTGAGAACACCTTTTGGGGTCTGGTACCGGAAAACAAGTTTGATCTTCGCCCAGACTTGGACAGGTGACGTATGGCACCCAAAGGTCGAGACAATTCTCTCCCAACGCTCCTGCTTCCGTCGTTTGATAAGTGAGCGAATGCGGGCCCGGAGCCGTTTAAATGCTATGAGGTGCTCCAGGAAACGGTGCCGCTGTAGGGCTCGCCGACGCTCCTCAATTGTTTCAGCGACTTCCGGCGACCACCAAGGTACTGCCTTTCACTGGGGGCACCCTAAAGAGCGAGGGATCGTGTTTTCTGCCACAGAAACGATTGTTGTAGTCACCTGCTCAACCATCACATCGATGTTACCGTGTGGGGGAGATTCAACATTGACAGCAGAAGTGAAAGTTTCCCAGTCCACCTTGTTTCAAGCCCATCTGGGTAGGCGTCCGTGGGCCTGATGCTGGGGCAGTGACAGTAAGATGGGGAAGTGGTTACTACCACACAGGTCGTCATGTGCTCTCCAGTTGATAGATGGGAGAAGTCCTGGGCTTCAAATTCATAAATCAATGGCCGAGTAACTACAATGAAATGTGTGGCGGCCCCAGTATTTAAGAGGCAGAGGTCGAATTGAGGCATTAGAGTTTCGACATCTCTGCCGCGGTCAGTAAGCACGGTACCACCCCACAAGGGGTTAAGGGCGTTAAACCTCCCAAAAGTAGGAAAAGTTTAGGAAGTTGATCAATCAGTGCAGTTAATATATTCAGGGATACTACACCATCTAGACGAAGATATATATTGCAGACAGTTACCTCCTGCGTCATCCTTGTTCTGACAGCCACAGCTTCAAGAGGGGTTTTAAGGGGCACAGTTTCACTTCAGACTGAGTTTAGGACATAAACGCAAACTCCACCTGACACTCGATTATAGTCGCTACGGTTCCTGTAGTATCCCTTATAGCCATGGAGGGCAGGGGTCTGCATTGCTGGGAACCATGTTTCCTGGAGGGTAATGCAAAAAGCATGTTTGAAGCTTAACAGCTGCCATAGCTCAGTCAGGTGATGGAAAAAACCGCTACAATTCCATTGGAAGATAACGTCATCGTGAGACTGGGAAGGTATGGAGCATTCAATGAGGCAGTTTACACCTTAGGGTCACCTGCTGCCACAGACTTTTCGTCTGAGCAGTCATTATCCATTGTGTCTGAGGGTCCAGTGAGATCTAGGTCCTCAGCGAATCTCCACGTCATCTACAGATGCAGAGCTCGTAGGTGTGGGTGCCACTCCAATTCCCTTGGTCTTGCGGACCTTCTTTTTGGGTTTCCCTTGGTGGGAGAACTTCACTGACTCAGTCTCCAGGATTAAAGATGAGCGTGAAGCCCTATGACCAACTGATTTTGGGCTCTTCACCTACTCGCAAGTGTCATCTTTCCCACTAGCAGAAATCTGGGAAGGGAGTGACCCAAGGGAACCCTTTCTAGCGAGAGGAGCTGAAGAAGACAGGCTTCTCCAGGTCAGAAGTGGGGACTGATATCCCTGATGTTTGGGGGGGGGGGGGGGTGTTGTTCCCAAAGTAGGTGGTGTGGGAGCAACAGGGAGGGAAGTGGCCCTAACCGTCAAGGTGGCAAGTGTAATCTTCTGGTTCTGAGAGGCGACAGCAATGAGAGGAACTGATGGGGCCTCAACTGTTCACATAGTGGCGGCATAAGAGGAGGGCATAGTCACAGGATGTATGTGTTCTAATTTCCTCTTAGCCTCAGTGTACGTCAGTCGGTCCAACATCTTATATTCCATGATTTTCCTCTATTTCTGTAAAATCCTGCAGCCTGGCGAGCTAGTCTCCAAAGTTGATACAGATGGGAGGTGGAGCATGTGGATTATTGGGACGTGATGGACGTCCACAATCTCGACATGTGACGCTGGAAGTACAGCAGAAAGACATATGGCCATACTTCCAGCATTTATAGCACCATGTTGGGGTAGGGATATATGGCTTGATGTCACAGTGCTAGACCATCACCTTGACCTTCTCAGGCCGTGTGTCACACTTGAAGGCCAATATGAAGGCAGCGGTGGCAACCTGATTATCCCTCAGACCCGGTTGGATGCACCAGACGAAATGAACACCTCGCCGCTCTAAATTGGCGCGTAGCTCGTCGTCATACTGCAACATAAGATCCCTGTGGAATATAATAACCTGGACCATATTTAATCTCTTATGAGGCGTGATGGTAACAGAAACATCCCCTAACTTGTCACAATTGAGCAATGCCTGTGACTGGGCAGAGGATGCTGTTTTTATTAAGCCCTCCACCTCCCAAATTGGTCCTCCAAATCTTCCAGATAAAACTGAGGCTTCATGGACACGAGAGATTCTCCAACTCTCGTACATGCGAGGTACCATGGCGAATAAGCTTCACTGCCATCCTTAGCTTGGCGTGCCTCCCATGTTGTGGCCAGGGAGGGGGCGATTTGGTGTCATATTTCTTACCACTGAAGACAGACTTTGCCCACTTAGGCTGCTGGTGCGGCCCACCAGCAAGAGACTACGTACTACACTTCATGGTGTGTCATCCACCCTAATGCCACCCACTCTGAGCAGGGGCCCTCCCCATGGGCGCCACCCAGTCACAGCAAGGGCCTATCTGGCAGGATTGCCATTTCCAATAGTCCCAATGCCCCAGGGAGATAGGCATCTACTCCATGGCATATGTGGGGAGTTAACAGTGCAGGCATCAGCAGTGGAATCCCTGTGTCGTCAGGGGGCTACAACAAACAGGTTATATGGCGGCCCCACCACAATGAACTGTCTACCATGCTGGATATATGGGGCAAGTATTCTATGGTCTTCGTCGACGAAGAAAATTACACTGCATAATGGGTGGAGGAAAATGCACCCATGAAGGTGTCCTCGCTTAAGAGATGGAGAATGAGCGGGACCTCAATGCCACGACGAGAAAGTTGTGTAAAGATCTCAATGCACGATGGACACAATGCACCATGTAAGGCGCCCTTCCCCAATTGTCTCGCTCTTCGAGAAAAATTTGAAAAATGAAGGTCAAACCTTACAGGGGACCATCACATGAAGGCTGAAAGGTGTGAGACTCCTTTTAGTCGCCTCTTACGATAGGCAGGCAGGAATACTTCAGTCCTATTCTAAACTCCGGACCCGCAGGGTAGGTGGGAAGGGGGGGGGAGGGGGGATCCGCATTCTGAATGCATCTGAACATGTAGCCGTAGATTTCTTAGAGCCGTACATGGCGAAAAAAGAATACCGACCATACGCTGTCCGCATCATTGGTACAGATACTGCCGACTGATCTGTAAGAAAGAGCAAACGCAACTCTATGAATATCTTGTAACATGTTGATAACCAGCTAGAATTATCTACTACAATTTCAAATTTATCAAAGTGTAAAATTGTATAGATAATTTATAGATAATTTGTGGACACCTTCTTCTTTTCCTTGTTTCTCCTACGTGCAGCACACTGTCTGCGAGGACTAACAACTGAAAATGAGATGATCAGGCAAGTGATGTATGATTCAGCGAGTGTGCTAAGAGGCTGAGCACGGCTGATGAAGTCTAACGAAGTGCTTTAATATTGTACTTAGTTCCGAAGTTCAGCAAGGAGCGCTTCACGCGTGACTTGGCGCCTAATCTGGCCTTGGGCGCCAGCACAGGTGACGCAGCTTAAACAGCTCCTCCCGTAGGCCACACATCTGCCGGCGGGGGGCGCTGTGTACACGGTTAAACATTCAGCCCCCCCCCCCCTGGCAACCACGTTTACTTGCTGTGCCCACACCGCTCTTCCAACTAATGATGTTGTCGCGTGTTAACAGCGTGTGTGAATAAGGTGCCAACATCGGAGGTAGGGAGTACCGTAATGCAGCAATGAAAGCATATTCGTCGCTTGACTTCTTGACTGACAACGGTTTTTTGATTCGCATTTCTACTTGTGAACTTGATCGCTGTTGTCTTAGCATGCGTTTCCATGTTGATTTTTTGCATTTATTTGTACTGTACGAGAAATTCTGACACACTTATCAATTTTGTCGATATTTTTATCACGTTAGACTCACTAAAACCTGTAATAAAGTAGTTGTAGCAAATTGAAAATAGTACAGAATTTCCATGATCGTGGTTTGGGATGAAATATATTTTCTGTATTTAAGAAATTCGTTAAATATTACCCCCTTCTCCATTCAGATTCTGTAAGGAATATGACGCCTACATGATGCAGGAATCATGCACTGGATAAATATAACTCGGCACTAATGTTGGTTTCTTAATGATGCCTGAGACAAAGGTGTAGTGGTGTGACATAGAAGTCATTCGTAGGAAGCTATTGTTCTATATAACCACGTCGTGAAATGCTTTATATTTGCGATTTATTGGATAGTGTCGAGGCTATACGGCAATAACATGAATAGCGTAATCTAAAATTACATTAAATTTTTGACGGGTTTCCCTCAGGGCAGAATTTTTCAAAATGTATTTACTGTTAAAGAAGACGAGTACACAAAAAGTGAGCTTTCAAAAAACCGAATCACGCATTTAATAAAAGTAATATAAAAAAAAGTTGAATCGTTGGTGTAACTCTCCCGACTCACAAACATGTATGGGTAAAGTATAATGTCAGTGTCATGACTGAAACTTTCGGAGTATACTTCGTGATTCAGAATATTTTCGTAAAGAAAGATAGCTTTCATAAAGAAAAATCACTTGAGGAAGAATATTGCTATGTGAAACTAATGCATGACATATCACACACAAGTCCAGTCAGGTTTTCAAATGGAATGATTGTGTATTTAGTGATAACTAAGACTTACATTGCTCTGGATTGTGGTGCAGCTCACAAACTAAAAAGCATTTTCTATCATCGTCCACCAGGTCACCAACTTGTACCACCTTCTTCCCTTTTTACCTACATCTACATAAACGTAGATACTCCGCACTGAACCGTACGGCACATGGTGGAGGGTACCCTGTATCACTATTAATCATTTCCTTTCCTGTTCCACTCGCAAATAGAGCGAGGGAAAACCGACTTCTGTATTCCTCCGTATGATCGCCAATTTCTCGTCTGGTTTTTATTTTAGTAGGCGAGAAGTTCGTCTATCATGCGACTCACCACAGAGTTAACACTTATAATGCTGAATTGGGTATTATCCATAAAACATGAAAATCAATGATATAATAAACTTAACACCAATTTTTCAGTCAGTATACACCTCTGTGATATGTACATATATAGTGTCCAGTCACATGCCGAGAGAAGTGCAGGAAGGGAGTAAAGGATGTTCCGTGACGTACCGGTATGTAGGTGGAGCTATGCCGGCTCTAGTGTCATGACCAGATGCGCTAGGTTTCTTGGGTGAGGATCAATGGTGCGAAGAACCTTGTCGACGTAGTCCCACTGATTCTCGATTGAGTTTCATACTGGGTAGTTTCGTGGCCAAGGGAGAGCAGTAAGCTCACGCTGGCGCTCTTCGAGCTACGCTCGTACACTGCTGATACATGCCATCGCGCCGAGGAAGAACAAACTGCATTAGGGTGAGGGGGGGGGGGGGGGAGAATGATGTGGGTCCCGAGCTTAGGCGAACATCACGAGATGGGGAATGCCGCGGAAACATTCCCGAGGCCCCAAAGCTCCCTCCTAAGATCTGGACTTCCTAGAATCCATCTGTCCGAGGGAACGAATCGGGCATGGATGTTTGTGATGTCCTTAGGTTAGTTAGGTTTAACTAGTTCTAAGTTCTAGGGGACTAATGACCTCAGCAGTTGAGTCCCATAGTGCTCAGAGCCATTTGAACCATTTGAGGGAACGAAAAACTTTACTCATCCGAAAGGGCCACCTGTCGCCACTCAGTGAACGTCCATTTGCGACATTGACCAGATGTCAGCATGTGGGCATGAACCAGGCGCCTACTGCGGACACCCATAAGCAGTGACGTTCGCTGAGCGGTCGTTGAGCAGACACTGTCTGAAACCATTTAGCTCATCTTGGCGACCAGTTTCTCAGCAGTTGAATGTCTATCCGCGCTTACGTATCCTCACAGCCGCGTTTCACCCTTGTCATCTACGGCACGTGGTTCACCACAGTTGCTCGCCGGTTTTGTATGCAGCCATTTATCCGTGCAACACGCAAACAGTTTAAAAACTTAGGCGTTTCAGAAATGCTTCCACCTTTGGCCAGTTAGTCAATGATCATAGCCTTTTGGACGACAGTTAAATCTTTCCGTTCCTGCATTATGACAACGTCTACACTGTTACCTGTGTCACTGGACTCGGTTTGTATGCTCTCCATTGATAGTCCTTCCACTTACCAGTCACTGAGCAGTTACTGCATGCTGACGTGGAATATAGGGAGTAGTCACATTAATGTGACTGGGTCGCTTATATGGATGAGTCAAAATTATGTCAACATTAAATGGGAGAAAGCGTTTACTCAGAGTTTTCGTATTACGTGACCAACAGCAGCTAACGTTCAGCAGTACCCCAGGAAAATTATGTTACGACAACATGGCCACTGGTATAAAAGATAGCTTACCGCAAGTCATTTGCCTAACAATGGCCGGCTGCATCTTGACATTTCTGACAGAACCTTAGAGCGTTCCACGCGGACCTCTTTCTGCCGAGCGGTGAAACTTTGGACGACGACAGGGTCACATGCCAAGACCCTCAGAACGAAATCGGTTCAATGTCCTCTGTGGAATTTCTGTTTTCAGATTGTAACATCTCCTTGATTATGAGGGTCTCCGTATTATGCCCTCCTGCATGGTAGCAACGTTTACCTCACTTCTGCCAGTTCTAGATCGCCCCCTATTTCCTTAATAATTGCCTGCTACTGATCCAGTTGCTACAAACTTCTGGTAAATGCAATAAACTGTTATATAAGTATGTGTCAGTGTATCTGTAAATCGTCTTGAAAACCTTGGGCGCACTTTTGACGTTGACCGCACGACTTCCATTAAGATGGCAACCACTTTTCTCTGCTCCATTGTGAGTCTGTCAGACATAGGTACTGAAATTCTGGAATAGAAACCTAAACAACATTAAGAATGTTCACACTGTTTTGACTCAGCCATGAGTATTAACAACCCGGAACAGAAAACGAAAAACAAAATCAAGATTTTTCTCATAAATTTGACTCACCATACATATATTACTGGTCGCTAACGACTGATAAATCAAAAGTCGCTATTTCTATGGAGTAACAGTTGCTGAAACTTGAGCAATCATAGTTCGTCTTTATGTTCGCAATCCAAAACACAAACATTTCGTACAGCCAAAACTCATGCTGTAAAAGCAGAGTTTATAATTTCGCGTCTTCTGCGCGTCTCTGATTGTACCACAACTGATGTCATGCCTACAAGATAAAATCGTATGGAAACACATAGACCAAAAGTTGTAAAAACAAGTCATTATAACAACCCATTCATTAAAAATGACATTAGCACCCTTAATTTACTACAAAACACAATAACAACGTTCCGTGATGTCCAATACCTTAAACGTAATTTTTACTGACAGTAGTCGCAAGAGCCTTCGTCTTCATGTTCTTTCATTGTACCAGAACGTTAGCCAAAAATATACATTAAGTATGGCAAGAATGCTCGTGGTTTCAGGATACGTGTATGAAACTTTGAAAATGAACCGTTGGCGAACATCAAAGAACAAGTCGATATTCATGGCGATATTTTTTATATATTACTTAATGTATGTTTTAGCCCAAATGCGCAAACGCCAATAAAGCTGCATAAGCTTTAAGACCTCCTCCCATGAACCATGGACCTTGCCGTTGAAGAGGAGCCTTGCGTACCTCAGTAATACAGATAGCCGTACCGTAGGTGCAACCACAACGGGTGGGTATCTGTTGAGAGGCCAGACAAATGTGGTTGCTGAAGAGGATGATTGACTGATCTGGCCTTGTAACACTAACCAAAACAGCCTTGCTGTGCTGGTACTGCGAACGGCTGAAAGCAGGGGGAAACTACAGCCGTAATTTTTCCCTAGGGCATGCAGCTTTAACGTATGGTTAAATGATGGCATCCTCTTGGGTAAAACATTCAGGAGGTAAAATAGTCACCCATTTGGATCTCCGAGGAAGGGGGTGGGGGACTACTCAGGAGGATGTCGTTATCACGAGAAAGAAGACTGGCACTCTACGGATCGGAGTGTGGAATGTCAGGTCCCTTAATCGGTCAGGTAGGTTAGGAAATATAAAGAGTGAAATGGATAGGTTAAACTTAGATTTAGTTGGAATTTGTGAAGTTCGGTGACAGGAGGTACAAGACTACTGGTCAGGCGAATACAGGGTTATAAACACAAAATCAAAACCGGGTAATGCAGAAGTAGGTTTAATAATGAATGAAAAATAGAAGCGCCGGTAAGCTACTACGAAAAGCATAGTGAACGCATTATTGTAGTCAAGATAAAAAACGACGCTCAAACCTACCATAGTAGTAAAAGTTTATATGCTAACTACCACCGCAGATGAAAAAGAGATTGAAGAATTCAATGATAAGATAAAAGAAATTATTCAGATAGTGAGGGAGACGATAACTTATTAGTCATGGGTGACTGGAATTTGACAATAGGAAAAGCAAGAGCAGGAAAAGTAGTAGGTTAATATGGAATGAGGGTAAGGAATGAAAGATGAGGCCTCCTGGCAGAATTTTGCACAGAGCATAAGTTAATCATAGCTAACATTTGATTTAAGAACTATGGAAGAATGTTGCATTCTTGATAGAGGCCTGAAGTGACTGGAAGGTTTCAGATAGATTATATAAAGTTAAGGAAGAGATTTGCAAACCAAGTTTTAAATTGTAACACATTTCACTGAAGATACTGCAAAAAGTTGAAAGTTTAAGGAGATGGGACTTGAATAAACTGAAAGAACCAGAAGTTATAGAGAGGTTCAGAGAGAGCATTAGGGAACCATTGACTAGGGCGGCGGACAGAAATACAGTAGAAGGAGAATGGGTAGCTTTAGAGACGAAATAGTGGAAGCAGCAGAGGATCAAGTAGGTAAAAAGACGAGGGCTAGTAGAAATCCTGGGTAACAGAAGAGATATTCAATTTAATTGATGAGAAAATATAAAATGCAGTAAATGAAACAGGCAAAAAGGAATACACACGTCTCAAAAATGAGATCGACAGGAAGTGCAAAATGGCTAAGCAGGGATGGCTAGAGGACAAATGTAAGGATGTAGAGGCATATGATATCGTAGAGCCATTCATCAGGATTGGCAAGATAGATACTGCCTACAGGAAAATTAAAGAGACCTTGGGAGAAATAGAGCTACTTGTATGAATATGAAGAGCTCAGGTGTAAAACCAGTTCCAGGCAAAGAAGGAAAGGCAGAAAGGTGGAAGGAATTCATAGAGAGTCTATACAAGGACAATGTACTTGAGGGCAATATTACTGAAATGGAGGAGGCGTAGACGAAGATGAGATGGGAGATACGATACTGCATGAAGAGTTTGACAGAGCACTGGAAGACGTAAGTTGAAACAAGACCCCCGGAGTAGACATATTCCATTAGAACTACTGATAGCCGTGGGAGAGCCAACCCTGACAGAACTCTACCATCCGGTGAGCAAGATGAATGAGAAAGGGGAAATATCCTCACACATCAACACGTACAGTATATATTGATTGCAATCCCAAAGAAAGCAAGTGTTTATAGGTGTGAAAATTACCGAACTATCAGTTTAATAAGTCACTGCTGAAAATACTAACACAGACGAATGGAAAAACTAGTAGATTCCGACCTCCGAGAAGATCGGTTTGGATTCCGCAGAAATGTTGGACCACTTGAGGCAATACTGACCCTACGACTTATCGTAGGAGATATTTTAAGGAAAAGCAAACCTACGTTTCGAGCATTTTTAGACTTAGAGAAAGCTTTTGACAATGTTGACTAGAATACGCCCTTTCAAATTCTGTATGTGGCACGAGTCAAATATAGGGAGGGAAAGGCTATTTACAATATGTACAGAAACCAGATGGCAGTTGTAACAGTCGAGGGGCACGAAAGGGAAGCAGTGATTGAGAAGGGAGTGAGACATGGTTGTATCCTATCTCCGATGTTATTCAATCTGTATATTGAGCAAGCAGTAAAGAAAAAAATGAAAAATTTAAATTGGAGCAGCAGTTACAATTCATGGAGAAGGAACAAAATCTTCTATGATATAAAATGTTGACTGGCAATGGCAAGGAAGGCGTTTATGAATAAGAGAAATTTGTTAGCATCGAGTATAGATGTCTTTTCTGAAAGTATTGTGTGGAGTGTAGCCATGTGTGGAAGTGAAACATGGACGATAAATAGTTTGGACAAGAAGAGAATAGAAGTTTTCGATATGTGGCGCTACAGAAGAATGATGAAGATTAGATGGGTAGACCATATAACTAAGGAGGAAGTACTGATTAGAGCTGGAGAGCAGAGAAATTTGTGGCTCAACTTGACTAGAAGATCGGTTAGTAGGACACATTCTGAGACATCAAGAGAATATCTATTTAGTATTGGAGGGAGGCGTGGAGGGTAAAAATCGTAAAGGGAGACTTAAGTATGAATACACTAAACAGATTCAGAAGAATGTTCGTTGCAGTAGGTACTGGGAGATGAAGAAGCTTGCACGGGGTAGAGTAGCATGGAGAGCTACATCAAACCAGTCTCTGGCCTGAAGACCACAACAACAACAACAACAACAAGCTTTAACACTCTTTTCTTTGTACGTTGAGTGTGTCTAAAGTTTCGATGGGACGTATTTCTAACTACGTATCCTTAGCTAACGTGTCTCCGTTTCTGGTGGTTTCGTTAGTCTTTCTGCGCCTCAGAAAAGCGGTGGTGATGCACTATATGGGAATAGTAAAAGAAAATGGCAACCTCATCGAGAAAAAGGCAATGGTATTTACCTCTCGAGGGAAAGTACACGTAAGCTAGTGAGCCCGATACA
Organism: Schistocerca nitens; assembly: GCF_023898315.1. NCBI lineage: Eukaryota > Metazoa > Arthropoda > Insecta > Orthoptera > Acrididae > Schistocerca > Schistocerca nitens. The sequence continues at coordinate 782,562,923 of NC_064614.1, read as the reverse complement.
TTGATATCCATAGGCATTATGTCTGTTCCGAAACTGATGTACATGAGGTGTTTACGAAACTTGGAAATACAGGTTATTTAATGCATGACGCAAACAATATGTTCTGTTTAGGTCATGAACCAAAACTTCCGAGGCAGGCGCTAATCACTAGTTAAGTTCCAACAGATGACTCAGACTATGCCAGGCGGCGTAGTGGATCTAGCTGACACAAGACTTACGAGCGACCTAGATATGAATTTGAGAAAGTCGTTGCGCGGTTTAGAATATCAGACGAATGTGGGAGCAGTAAAAACTCAAAGAACTGTGAATAAACGGAAACATAAACAACAAAAAGCAATGTTGGTGTATCGACCGACCAGTTCTAATGCCTTGTTACGGAATACTGAGATCTGTGCATGATGGAGAGGTTGATTGAGAAATACTTCACTGTTCTGATGAATCATACACTGTCGGAAAAGAAGTGCAACACTCTCAAGGACAAGGTAATTTTATTGACAAATGATGTTAAGAGATAGCAGATTCAAAACAAATGAAACACACACATCAGTGAAGCGTGCCCAAAAAGACGCATGAGTACGTAACGCCCATCTCCCCCTCCCCCCTCCTGCCCCACACCTCACTCCTCTGACGGAAATGCAGGCGTGTATTCTGGCATGCAGACGATAGTAAAGGTGTCGAATGGCAATCTATGACAGACTGCGCCAGGCATTTCACGCCTTTAATTGCAATTCGGCAACGGTTCTTGCTGGCCCTGAAGAACGAGAAAGTTCCCTCTTCATATTGCACCACACGTGTGCAGTTGACAAGAGATCTGGTGATATTGTTGACGTGGGCATTTGTATACCACAATGGGCTTGTTGCATCTTAGCAGCCGTACTTGGGCGTGCATAGTCTCGCTGAAATAACACATCCGCTTCCTGTCACTGTGCCATGGGAATAACAAGAATAACAACCAGTGCGACGTAGCGCTCTGTGGCTCCTCTACGCGTCAGAAACATCAGTTGTGGCCGCCAGTTGTAACTGATGTTCCCCCACATGATGAAATCTATGGTGGGACCTGTGTGTTGCCGGCCGCGGTGGCCGTGCGGTTCTAGGCGCTGCAGTCCGGAACCGCGGGACTGCTACGGTCGCAGGTACGAATCCTGCCTCGGGCGTGGATGTGTGTGATGTCCTTAGGTTAGTTAGGTTTAAGAAGTTCTAAATTCTAGGGGACTGATGACCTAAGATGTTAAGTCCCATAGTGCTCAGAGCCAACTGTGTGTTGTGGATAAATACACTCTGAGACATGATACAGACCTAGGGAGCAGCCTATGTGTGTATGTTCATCACTCGTTTACACACAGAGCCTCGTTTCCTCACTGAAGACAACAGAGCACCGTTTCACTCTCCAGTCGGCTATTTCACCACACCAGAGTAGCCGCGTTTGCCTTTGTCGATTGTCAATGGTAGCCCGGCCAGAGACACACGTGAACTTAGTCCTGCTGCGAGCAGGCGGTTCTAAGTGGTTCTCGGTAGTACTAGAGAGATGGTGGTATCGGTGCAATTTTGGTATCAAATTGATATGCAAATTAATTAAATTGACCAATTAATCACCACCTGCCTCATACCAGCACCACCACGCCGACCTCGGCTACCCACACCATGACCACACCCACCACCACCCCCAGATGATGTCACATGTTTCTTTCAACCTGCATGTAGAACCCAAGCTGTCCCCCTCCTCCAACTTCCCAAATGGTTCAAATGGCTCTGAGCATTATGGGACTCAACTGCTGAGGTCATTAGTCCCCTAGAACTTAGAACTAGTTAAACCTAACTAACCTAAGGACATCACAAACATCCATGCCCGAGGCAGGATTCGAACCTACGACCGTAGCGGTCTTGCGGTTCCAGACTGCAGCGCCTTTAACCGCACGGCCACTTCGACCGGCCCAACTTCCCCCTCATCCAACCTACCATATTGGCGGTCGTTTCGAATTTTGGTGGGAATTTCGAACTTTGGCGGTAATTTATTTATATCGGGGTGGTGCTGAAATCCCAATCCATGCTCCCCCCCCCCCCCCCCCCCCACACACACACACTGGAACTGGCGAGAAATCAAAATTGGCGGTATCCTTTCCAGGACTCGAAAACTAGTTATCCTGGAAAGAAAGCCCAAGTGCACCACGCTAATGTAATTGTATCACCAGAAGCACATGGAACATTAAAAATGGTGGTTTCATTACCGGGACTTGAACCCTGGTTCTACTGGACGGAAACACCAAGTGCACCCCCATAACACAATTATCGCACCAGAGGCGCTTGCGATTGCCATCAGTAACCAAAGCCAATACACACTACCACCACCGATGGAAAAAATACATCACACTTGTAATTACACTTCGAAATTGTCATGAATAAAGAAGCACTTAGTAATGAAAGCATTATAATGCAACAGATGTTCTGGGGAAAATAATCATCCTAAAAGACTGCAGAAAAGGCAGTAGTTGAATGTGCATTCTCCTCAATGTACAATCACAAACTGTCGGAAATCGAGGTCCTCTTCCTCACACCTTCTCCTCCCCCCCTCCTCCCCATCACCTACCTACAAGGAGGACATAGGCTTTTTCAAATGGCCAGCTGCTCCGCCAGACGCCTCGTGGCACGTGCTGCCTGCTGTCTGACCTTTACTGTGTTTCTGCACCCCAACAGCCATCCCTCTATAGCCACAGGCCTCACCAGGCCCTCTGCCATCCTCCGTGGTACACGGCATGCCGTGAGGCGACGGTCCTAGACAACACAAAAGGGATATTTAGTAGTACCACCACACCCATCCGAAGAATGCACCGAATGATTTTTTCAAAAGTCAACTGCTTGCAAAACAGGAAGATCCTTCCACATAAAGCGACCACAGACTGACACCGTAGTTTCTTCAGTACAAAAATGGTTCAAATGGCTCTGAGCACTATGGGACTTAACATCTATGGTCATCAGTCCCCTAGAACTTAGAACTACTAAACCTAACCAACCTAAGGACATCACACAACACCCAGTCATTACGAGGCAGATAAAAACCCTGACCCTTTCTTCAGTACAATGTGCTGTAGCGAGCATGCTGCCGGGCGGTCAGTTACACGTACAGTACACAACGACGCCGGCATCACTCAGAACAAAACCGTGATAAACGACGGCTATCCCAAAGAAGGGTTGTTCATCTAACGGTAGAGACACAGTCTCTTACGGAATTCGCCCACACGGCGTTCTGAGCACTGGAGTGTAGAAAACACAATCGTGACGATAGTAAATGTCGTCTTTCCACGAAAATAGGTACAGTCCATTTTCTTTTAGTTTTATGAGCAAAATCTGTATAGCTTTTACATTCAACTGCAGGATACAATTCGCATCTCATTATTTTGCGACGTCCAACGAAGTGCCTCGCTGGCCTTGCGGTTCTAGGCGCTTCAGTCTGGAACCGCATGACCGCTACGGTCGCAGGTTCGAATCCTGCGTCGGGCATGAATGTGTGTTATGTCCTTTGGTTAGTTAGGTGTAAGTAGTTCTATGTTCTCGGGGACTGATGACCATAGATGTTAAGTCCCATAGTGCTCAGAGCCATTCGAACCATTTGAACAAAACAAATTGTGAGAACCTTTCTCACCCTGTGTAGGTGGGAATTTGGAATTTCGTTAAAATATATCGCCACAACGAAAAAAAAAGAGGAGAATGAAAGAAACGCGTGTCAAGAATCATTCCATCATTCCATGGTGCTCTAGTCATCTCCTCCACCCACTAGGTGGCATGCCATTGATATTAATATCATAGGCTAAGGAATTAAATCTGCCGGCCTGTGTGGTCGAGCGGTTCTAGGCGCTACAGTCTGGAACCGCGCGACCGCTACGGTCGCAGGTTCCAATCCTGCCTCGGGCATGGATGTTAGAGATGTTCTTAGGTTAGTTAGGTTTAAGTAGTTCTAAGTTCTAGCGGACTGATGACCTCAGATGTTAAGTCCCATAGCGCTCAGAGCCATTTGTACCATTTCAATTAAATTGATCATGAGAGTCAGTCTGCAAGGAGAGTAATTTTTTTTCAGTAGGCGGATTACACTCACCAGGTATGGCAAGTGGGAATCTTTGGACGGAAGACGATGTTGTTTCGAGGAACACTATTGAGAATTGACAATAGAAGCTGACCGCAGAGGGATTCTGCAGCCCACACCATACATTTCGCGTAAGGACCGCACATTAAAAACACGATTATAGTGACTATGTTACCATCACCCTGCGATCCTGAGTCTACCGGCACACACGAGTTGCTGATAGTGTTACGCTTTCTGATAGAAATGTTGTCTGCGATTTTGAATCAAGTCTATCCATTCTACCAGACACTTGCATTGGGTCCTGTATAGATGTCTTTTAATCATTACAGCCAATTACGAATCATATTCGTGCCACTCTCATATCTCGGAAAGAGTCACGTTTTTCAACCTATCTCCTAAGGAGTTCATACAGCAAAAAATCTAGCGCTGTTTTGTAGACAGTCCCTCTGCATTTTCTAACTGCTCCTCAGTACCTTCCGTTCCACCCGTGCAGCTTCGTCCATGTGATCATTGCAATGTAACTTAGCCCTGAATGGGGGTCAGAGAGCGCTATATTTAAGACCTTCTGCGTCGCCTGGAGAAAGAGGATGAGCTGACTTAATGCGACAGGGCCGCAATTTTACCACTCAGTGGAAATGTGAACATGTTGTCGTAGCTCCACCAACAGTGTACAGAAAACAGTGCAAACATACAGAAAACAGAGCAAACATACTGCAATATGTGGTTGGAAGTGACTGGATGCATTCGAGTACAGTGCTGTACTATGCCACCTGACCATCAAAATAGTGCATTTGTGCTAGGTGTTGGCAGGTGTACTACATTTACAAGTAATTTTAGAACACAGAAGAGAAGTGATGTCATGATCGCATGGATAGAAGTGACATAAAATCGATAAACTGACGGAAAATACGTATATATTGAGGAAAATTACGCCTAAAAGCGGGGGAATCGACGGGGTACTGGCATGTATTCTTAATGGAGGAACACAATTCTTGTACATGGGAACTAGTATGCGACAGCAAGAGGAATACAGGAAAACATTGAGATGGACACACTGGGAACTGAGGACAGTCATAATTTTTTGTCGAGGCAACATTCTACTGGATGTGTATTGAGGTAATAGTGACACATGCGAGTTGACTTCCGTTTTTGATGCTTTCCTGGGTGAAATAGAACCATCTGCCTCTAAACTTAAAGTGCATATGTGTTAATGGATGACAGAGAGTAGATGGAGTGATCGATTGAAGTGGGGTTGTAACGAGGTAGAACTTAATGATAGACTGGTGATGTATTTATAAAGAGAGGGACATGTGGCTGCATCATTTCCCGTTGTACTGTCTGTCGGTATGTATCAGTTGTGTGACATGACCTGCTTTCAACTACCATACAACTGCGTGTTCTGTGAGCGACAGAGCACTGTCTACTTGCGATAGTTAACAGCAAACCTCTCAGTCATCAGAGGACTTCCATCCTGTTTCGAGACATTCCTCTAGACGTATTCTATTCCATTGCGGCATCTTGAGCATAAATTTGAGTCTTCAGTTTCATAACTACGGAGGTTCTAAGTTAGCAACAGGTGTTTGTTAGGTACTCCAATCCCTGTTATATATTTGTTTGACATATTTCCTATTTACGAAATTAGTGGCGGCATGATGAGTAATTTAACATGTCAATCACCGCTGCTATGCGTTTGTCTCTTTCTTTGTAAGAGGCATTCTCCATTACTAACGATCATTTTATATAGGTCTGATGCGAGGATAGCATAATTTCTGAACCACGATCAGATGTGAACAGTGGGGGCTATACACCTCTGGAAAGCTATATTGTACAAGTATCACAAGGAATCGATGTTTTAAGGAAGTAATTTTCCATTTTATAGTTTGTCACCGTAGTTAATGGTAGAGAATCCTGCTGGTAGAATGTATGTCATGCGCTGGAAATCTATTTATTTCATTGGGACAGTAACAGCGTTGCATTCCATATGACTAATAGTTTGGAAACCACAACGATCTTACATTATAGCGTATCTCAAGTGCAGAACCTTGTAGCCCCAAGAGTGCATGTTTTTATGTTTTCTCTTACCAATACCTTCTTGGTAATGACCCCAGATACTAGAACAATACTTTAGAATTGATAGCGCAGTTGATTTAATTAAAATGCTGTAAACTCCATCCATCTGGAGTACCATCGTGCATAAAAGCCACCCGTTTCTCGTTCTTAACCATCTGTTATATCACCACATATCTACTATACACCGATAAGGGATGCTGACTTCCTTGACAATCGCGCATCTGGAGAAATCTTGTGCTCTTGGATGGGTGAAGGACAGCAGTTATAGCCTCGCTTCGCACTGATCCTCCACGAAATATGGACTGTAGTGGTCTTCTTCTGATCAGATACAGATTAAATTGGTGCCAGTGCTGCAGGGAGCGTTGGTCAAGGACAATGCGAGGAGACCTTTTGGTCTCTAACTTTATCCTAAGAATTCGAGAATGCCCTATGACTCCCATCCACATAGAGAAAAATCGTAAATAACGCACTATGATCGAAGTCCTACAGAAATGTAGGTCGCTGTCTGCTACACTTTGGTGTATATTTCGAGAATTAACAATGAATGAACGTACTGTGCAGTCATCTATTTACATTCGCAATGGTAGTAGCAGAGTAGTGGAGGGGCTGTTTAGAGATGATACAGAAAGCACGCTGCCACGTCATTGGTCGGTGTTGAAATTACGATAAAATTGCTAAAATTGATCCCACTATCAACTATGACGCTTATTATTACAGAACATCCGTCCAATCCATCCACTGGTATGTTGTTGATTACTCAATAATGACTGAATGACATCGCTTGTTTGAGATTGACAGAGAGTCTTCGTGGAACGGGCAACACCTTCCGGCATGGCTAACGCCAAAACAGTGATCGTATACATGGCATCAATATGAGGAATCAATCAAACGGAACACAACACCATCAGCTATCCGTTAATGTGAATGATGCGGTTAAATGTATAGATCGTGAATCACCTTCGAACAGCAGTTTGGAAACGCTGCACAATGTCTCAAAACTCTTCCAGTTTCCTTATTTTGTGACTGTCTTTTATTTCAATCACTCAGTGTTTGTGTGTGTGTGTGTGTGTGTGTGTGAGAGAGAGAGAGAGAGAGAGAGAGAGAGAGAGAGAGCCAGTTGTGGGAGCAGCAGCACCTACATGATTTATACCATGTGATGTCTGGTTTTCTTTGAGAGCCAATGGATCGAAACGTGTTAATGTCAGTTTAGAACCTGACACAGACCTTGAAGCCATGGCAGAAAAAACAAAATGTGTGTAAAAAGCATGTTACAGCAGGAATAGCGGTGTATCAAACAACGAAACAGGGAGCTTCTCTTGCGACTGATAATGTGTGATAGTTGCTTCTCGTAAAGTACAGGGGATGAAAATTTACGCAGGTCTGTGCAAGTGACTTTCTTCACTGGCTGCCTTTTCCAATGAATCAATACCTTTATATTTAGTAGGATCGCCGCATATGCTTGATGACAGCATCCAGACGGTATTTGTTTTCGATGTATGAGAGGAGAGAGATGCGGTAAAAATCTATTGGGTGAAGGTAGTGGAGCTTTTATAGTTCGTAATTTTTCGCTGTTGGATGGTACATAATTATGATGATAGAATGTTTGGGTGATAGACGTGACTGGACCCTGAGGGACGCAGACTGCAGTATCCGTATGACGTTGAGTCTTTCTAATTTTCCCGATGTGAAACACCACAATAACTGTTAGTACTGTCTTTTATACCACCTCGTGTTGCAGGAGCAGACTTCTTTTGGTGCTGACCTTACACATCATACACTGATGGCAGAGCTATGACCCTATTCCACTGAATGGTAAAAACACAGTCCTAGCTCACTCCATTTCTAAATGGGTCGCAGAATGAGGTAGATACAGCTCTCTCTGACTTGTGGGTAAAATTTCTATAACTAATCTCGCTATCAACTGCAGTGTGTATTACCAATGGTGTCTTTCCCACCCCTACCGTTCACTCGGTACACTGTTGATTACTGCATAATGATTGACTGACACCACTCAGTTGAGATGGTGGGATCCTTGGCAGAACACCACATATTTGCTACTTGTCACTGTGGATCATGGGATTAAATGCAGAGGTGATCACCTTCATAGAGCTGTTTGGAAGCGTTTCTCATTGCTACAGACTCGTCTTATTTCCATATGGTGTGATGCCCTCCACATGGTTTTATTTTTATTTTTTTGTTATTTTTTTCACCAATAATGGAACAGTACCTCTTTTTATTTGTGTTGCCTCACTTCACCTTCTGGCGTTGGTCAATTCTGGAAAGGTAATCATGTACATGATTGTAAAATTAAGGAACAATGCTTTTAGAAATGGAGCACCGAGACATCCGACATCCTGTCGATGAGGAACACAGGGTTAGCTGTACAGGTCATCATCACCTTTGAATAGCTGTAGGCAGCGCCCTACAATACAGCAAATTCTTCCAGTTCCCGTATGTTGCGATGTCTTCCACATTTTTGTCAATGAGCGCAACTGTCTTTTATCTCCACCAGCCTGTGTTGTGGTAGCTCTATAGTTTATGCCATGCGATGTTCAACTTTCTGTGAGAGCCCGAGGATCAAAACATGTTAATGGCGGTTTAGCAGCAACTGACACAGACTTCTAAGTTACGGCAGAAAAAACGAATCGTATGACGGTGTACGCTGATTGGGTGGGTTATAACCGATAAAAACAATGTATTAAACTGCTTCTGAAGGAATAATACAGGCTCCCTCTCGTGTGATTGATAGCCTGTTGGATATGGTCCCCCTACAGTACAGGTGATGAAACGTTACACCAGTCTGTGGAAGTGACTTAGATCATGAGCCACCTGCTGCAATGAACCAATACCTGTATATTTAAAACGATCACCACATATGGTCAATGCCAGAAAGCAGACTGCATTTGTTTCATCACAAGTCCCAGGGTGATGGGAACATAGTCGCTAGAATGGTGTTTTTAATATGTGGTCATTGGTAAAATGTACGATGTGGGCTGTAGAATCCCTCTGTGGTCAGCTTCTAATTTCGGTTCTCAATAGTGTTCCTCGTAAAGAACATGTTGTCCCTCCACAGATTCTCATTTGACCTACCTGGTGTGTGGAATCACTCTACTGAAAAAAAATTACTCACCATGCAAACTGACTTAGAAGATCAATTTAATTAATTAGCTTATTAAATTGATCCTCCAAACCTGAACCATGGACTTTGCCGTTGGTGGGGAGGCTGCGTGCCGCAGCGATACACATAGCCGTACAGTAGGTGCAACCAAAACGGCGGGGTATCTGTTGAGAGGCCAGACAAACGTGTGGTTCCTGAAGAGGGGCAGCAGCCTTTTCAGTAGTTGCAGGGGCAACAGTCTGGATGATTGACTGATCCGGCCTTGTAACATTAACCAAAACGGCCTTGCTGTGCTGGTACTGCGAACGGTTGAAAGCAAGGGGAAACTACAGCCGTAATTTTTCCCGAGTGCATGCAGCTTTACTGTATGGTTAAATGATGATGGCGTCCTCTTGGGTAAAATTTTCCGGAGGTAAAATAGTCCCCCATTCGGATCTCCGGGCGGGGACTACTCAAGAGGACGTCGTTATCAGGAGAAAGAAAACTGGCGTACTACGGATCGGAGCATGGAATGTCAGATCCCTTAATCGGGCAGGTAGGTTAGAAAATTTAAAAAGGGAAATGGATACGTTAAAGTTAGATATAGTGGGAATTAGTGAAGTTCGATGGCAGGAGGAACAAGACTTTTGGTAAGGCGAATACAGGATCATAGATACAAAATCAAATAGGGGTAATGCAGGAGTAGCTTTAATAAAGAATAGGAAAATAGGAGTGCGGGTAAGCTAATACAAACAGCATAGTGAACGCATTGTTGTGGCCAAGACAGACACGAAGCCAACGCTTACTACAGTAGTACAAGTTTATATGCCAACTAGCTCTGCAGATGACGAAGAAATTGAAGAAATGTATTATGAAGTCAAAGAAATTATTCAGATAGTGAAGGGAGACGAAAATTTAATGGTGATGGGTGACTGGAATTCGGTAGTAGGAAAAGGGAGAGAAGGAAACGTAGTAGGTGAATATGGATTGGGACTAAGAAATGAAAGAGGAAGCCGCTTGGTAGAATTTTGCACAGAGCACAACTTAATCATAGCTAACACTTGGTTCAAGAATCATGAAAGAAGGTTGTATACATGGAAGAACCCTGGAGATACTGACAGGATTCAGATAGATTATATAATGGTAAGACAGAGATTTAAGAACCGGGATTTAAATTGTAAGACATTTCCAGGGGCAGATGTGGACTCTGACCACAATCTATCGGCTATGAACTGTAGATTAAAACTGAAGAAACTCCAAATAGGTGGGAATTTAAGGAGATAGGACCTGGAAAAAAACTGAAAAAAACCAGAGGTTGTAGGAATTTTCAGGGAGAGCGTAAGGGAACAATTGACAGAAATGGTGGAAAGAAATACAGTAGAAGAAGAATGGGTAGCTTTGAGGGATGAAGTAGTGAAGGCAGCAGAGGATCAAGTAGGTAAAAGACAAGGGCTAGTAGAACACCTTGGGTAACAGAAGAAATATTGAATTTAAATGATGAAAGGATAAAATATAAAAATGCAGTAAATGAAGCAGGCAAAAAGGAATACAAACGTCTCAAAAATGAGATTGACAGGAAATGCAAAATGGCTAAGCAGGGATGGCTAGAGGACAAATGTAAGGTTGTAGAAGCTTATCTCACTAGGGTAAGATAGCTACCGCCTACGGGAAAATTAGAGAGACCTTTGGAGAAAAGCGAACCACTTGTATGAATATCAAGAGCTCAGATGGAAACCCAGTTCTAAGCAAAGAAGGGAAAGCAGAAAGGTGGAAGGAATATATAGAGGGTCTATACAAGGGCGATGTACTTGAGGACAATATTATGGAAATGGAAGAGGATGTAGATGAAGATGAAATGGGAGATATGATACTGCGTGAAGAGTTCGACAGAGCACTGAAAGACCTGAGTCGAAACAAGGCCCCGGGAGTAGACAACATTCCATTAGAACTACTGACGGCCTTGGGAGAGCCAGTCCTGACAAAACTCTACCATCTGGTGATCAAGATGTATGAGACAGGCGAAATACCATCAGACTTCAAGAAGAATGTAGTAATTCCAATCCCAAAGAAAGCAGGTGTTGACAGATGTGAAAATTACCGAACAATCAGTTTAATAAGCCACAGCTGCAAAATACTAACGCGAATTATTTACGGACGAATGGACAAACTAGTAGAAGCCGACCTCGGGGAAGATCAGTTTGGATTGCGTAGAAATATTGGAACACGTGAGGCGATACTCACCCTACGACTTATCTTAGAAGCTAGATTAAGAAATGGCAAACCTACGTTTCTAGCATTTGTAGACTTAGAGAATGCGTTTGACAATGTAGACTGGAATACGCTCTTTCAAATTCTGAAGGTGGCATGCGTAAAATACAGGGAGCGAAAGGCTATTTACAATTTGTACAGAAACCAGATGGCAGTTATAAGAGTAGAGGGACATCAAAGGGAAGCAGAGGTTGGGAAGGGAGTGAGACAGGGTTGTAGCATATCCCCGATGTTATTCAATCTTTATATTGAGCAAGCAGTGAAGGAAACAAAAGAAAAATTCGGAGTAGGTATTAAAATCCATGGAGAAGTAATACAAAATTTGAGGTTCGCCGATGACATTGTAATTCAGTCAGAGACAGCAAAGGACTTGGAAGAGTAGTTGAACGGAATGGATAGTGTTTTGAAAGGAGGATATAAGATGAACATCAACAGAAGTAGTACAAGGATAATGGAATATAGTCGAATTAAGTCGGGTGATGCTGAGGGAATTATATTAGGAAATGAGACACTTAAACTAGTAAAGGAGTTTTGCAATTTGGGGAGCAAAATAACTGATGTTGGTCGATGTAGAGAGGGTATAAAATGTAGACTGGCAATGGCAAGGAAAGCGTTTCTGAAGAAGAGAAATTTGTTAACATCGAATACAGATTTAAGTGTCAGGAAGTCATTTCTGAAAGTATTTGTATGGAGTGTGGCCATGTATGGAAGTGAAACATGGACGATAAATACTTTGGACAAGAAGAGAATAGAAGCTTTCGAAATGTGGTGCTACAGAAAAATGCTGAAGATTAGATGTATAGATCACATAACTAATGAGGAGGTATTGAATAGGATTGGGGAGAAGAGAAGGTTGTGGCACAACTTGACAAGAAGAAGGGACCGGTTGGTAGGACAAATTGTGAGGCATCAAGGCATCACCAACTTAGTATCGGAGGGCAGCGTGGAGGGTAAAAATCGTAGAGGGAGACCAACAGATGAATACATTAAACAGATTCAGAAGGATGTAGGTTGCAGTAGGTACTGGGAGATGAAGAAGCTTGCACAGGATAGAGTAGCATGGAGAGCTGCATCAAACCAGTTTCGGGATTGAAGACCAAAACAACAACAACAACAACATTAAATTGATATCAATGGCAGGCCACCTGGTGGGTGGAGGAGACGGCTAGGGCACCATAGAATGAATCTTGACAGGCGTTTCTTTCTCCTCTTTTTTTCTTGTTGCAGCGATATCTTTTAACGAAATTTCAACTTCCCACCTACACAGGGTAAGACAGGCTCTCACAATTTGTTTTGTAAATGTTAGTATGATACAGCATGACATTGGTAAAATAGGACCTGCCACAGTGTACAAAATAGCTACATCCTGTTGGAGTATATCTTGTTGTTGTCGAACGTAATGGACATGTGAGCTAATGGCCTTGAAAGGTTGTATTCTCTAATGTTATTTCACATGTGTGAAATGTCTGTAATATCCACGTCATCATCCGTGATCGGCAGCGGGGCACTTCGTTGGACGTTGCAAAGTAATGAAATGCGAATTGTATCCTGCAGTTAAATATAAAAAGTATACCGATTATGTTCATAAAACGAAAAGAAAGTGGACCTTGCCTATTTCCGTTGAAAGAGGACATTTATTATCGTCGTGATAGTGTTTCCTATATTCCAGAGCTCAAAATGGCCTGTGGGCGAGTTCCGTAAGAGACTGTGGCTTTCCCTTTAGATAAGCAGCCCTGTGTCGGGGAAGCCCTCATTTATCACGGTTTTGTTCTGAGGGATGACGGCGTCGCTCTGTATTGTACGTGTAACTGACCACCCGGCAGCATGCTCGCCTAAGCGCGTTGTACTGAAGATACTGCGGTGTGAGGCTATCGTCGCTTTAGGTGGAAGGGGCTTCCTGCTTTCCAAGCAGCTGACTTTAAAAAAAAAAAATCTGGAACGTTCTACGGATTGGTTTGGTGGTCCTACTAAATTTTCCTTTTGTGTAGTCTAGGACCATCGGCTCAAGTCATGACTCGTACTGCGGATAAGGATGGAGGGCCTGGTGAGGCCTGTGACCATTGCAGAGTGGCAGTTGAGTGGCAGAAAAACAGCAAAGGGAGGCAGCACATAGCACATGCCATGATGTGTTCGGCACAGCAGCTGGCCATTTGAAAAAGCTTGTGTTTTCCCTGTAGGTATATGGAGGGAGGGGGGAGGGGGAGGCATGAGGAAGGGGGCAGAGATTTTCGGCAGTTTGTGATTGTACATTGAGGAGAATGCATGTTCGTCTACTGCCTCCTGTGCAGTCTTTCAGGATGATGACTTTCCCCAGTACATGTGTTCCATTATGACATGTTCATTGAACCGGGATTTATTTTCAAAGGATATTCTTAAGAATTTATTTTATTTACTAGCGATTCGTCAAGAACATTAACACATTTAATCACACTGTGTAAGCATGGAAGTAGTTGCCAGGGAGTAACTGATGAAATCATAACCAAATTCCTTTTGACAAATGGGAATTTTATTCACTTTAATAGTGCCCAAAAACATTTTTTGAAAGAAACAGATTTAAATTTATAATCAGAAAGCACCCTCTAAATATCAAATTTACAATTTATTCAGAGGCAGAAAGAAACAAGTTTTGACTGTATGAGCTTTCGGGCAGAGAAACTTACCGCTCCCTTTTGACACGGTCGTAGTTACGACCGCTCACAACAGCCTCCGAAACACTACACTGGTGCAAATCTGCAGCACACCAGATTACTTTAAACTAAGAGTTTTAACAATTTACATAAGCACACGAACTATGCACCTCCCGTAGGAGGGATGGAAATGGTACAAAACACTAACAATTAAAATATTAACCTTGCCACCGAAGGTGAAACTTGATTTTAACTTCTAAGAAACGTCTTGCGGTGAAAGGGTGGCAACTTTGTACACTAAAATGATCATTTAAATAAAAGCCCATGAATGCAATCTTATATAAAATTCCACAAGGTTGGCCAAACAATAGTTAAAATGCTCTACATTACACAGATACCGCCTCTCAAGATCGTAGGCAACAATATCAAAGTTTCGAAAGATCAAAACATATTTCAGGTATTAGGCCGTTACACTCCAAGCAATAAATTCGTTAACACACCAAATCCGACAAATATGACAGAGGCAGCTACTAACGTACGGTAGATTGATAGGGAGATTACCGAACAACCCGAACTGCAGGTTGCTCTAACCCGCCCCTACTCCACAAGGGAAAAACGGACCACCCAATTTACAAATAACCAGCTTCCCGCGGGTAGGCGGACGGAGAAGAATGGTGGGACGACCCCAAAGCAAAACGACTTGTGACCAAGAAAACAAGTAGAATTTAACAAGAGTAAATGAAACAACATATCACCAATCACCTAACTTCTAATAAACTGCGATTTCTCGAAAAGCCCTGGCGCAGCACCCCCAAATCGCTCTCCCGAACCGTCCGCTGCCAGCCGCTTCAACGGACGCAGGAAGGCGCGCCGATCTCCCGTCTCACGGCGTCGCAGCTCGCACCGGCCAGACTGAAGTAGGTTGACTCATGTTGATCTCCTGTCGACCGCGAAGTCACTACCCCTCGCTATACGCCGCGGCCCACTGGACTGACGTGGCGACCTTACATGCGCCGACGCTCAAGACGGACAAGTCATTTTGTGTCTCAGTGCGCGACCGACCAACCGATAGATCCAACCGCCAATGACCATTGGCTGAGCAAACTCGATCAGACTGGCGGCCTAACGCGCAGACTCAGATGCAGGAACTAAGCCCGGACCGGGCGACCACTCGCTGAGTTCTCTTACTGGTGGAGTGGAAAGACTCTCATTTTGCCGGCTTTAAAGTTTGATCCGAACGACAGACATACTAGCACTCCGAACGACAGACAGACCCTAAATGCCTAACAAATGCGGACGAGAGACAGGCTAGCAAGCTGGGGACGAGAGACTGACCCAGACTGACTCCCTGGTGACCTCATAGCGCCCCTCAAATGCACGTGAACAGTCAACCTTTCCCCTTTCCCACCAGAGGGAGACACAAAAGCTGCGATTGCCACAGCGGCGCCGCCAGAAACGGAGGGAGACTGCTTCACAATACGCGATGCGGTGCGCTCTTCAAAACAGCATTTTTTACCACGTCTCACATTATGAGTGCTGGTTTATTGATGACCATTTCTGAGTTCAGTTACAACTGTGAAGTATTTTTTCCATCAGTTGTGGTAGAGTGTATTGGCTACAGTTACTGATGCAATACCAAGCGCATCTGGTGTGATAATTTTGTTATGGGAGGGGGGTGGGGGGTGAACTTGGCGTTTTCGTCCAGTAGAACCAGGGTTCAAGTCCCAGAAAGGACAGCACCATTTTTAAATTCTCGTCAGCTCCAAGTGCCTCGGGTGATATATTTATATCAGCCAGTTCCTGTGTGGGTACCTGGACTGAAGGATGGTTTCTGAACAGGCGTCTGTAGCGAACTCTGATGTCAAACAACTACAGATACTGTACGCTTACAGATAATATGCCTCTTAAACTCCTCTTTGTTGGACACCAGCATCTCTTCAATTGAACATACTTCCAGCCAAAAAGAATAGAAATAGTATCTTAGACTCCTTCCATTCTCCTGCCAGATTGTAGGTGATGGGTAGAGTTTGAAAGTGTCTGTCACTAGTTTCAAGTGGTATTGAGAAAATTTTATCCCAGCAGGATAACACCTTTGTCAATTTTTGAGCTGTACTGCTATTTTAGGTGGTCCTTTGTGTTGTGTAATTAGGCCTGATCTTTTTGGTTAATTACGTAATTACGACCTATCTTCAGTTTCCTGATCAGAATAAATAAAGTACACTAACCTAACCTTCTTCTCCTGCATCTGGACTGTTCCCATGTGTTGGGTGGTGCATTTGAGCTTTTCATCCAGTAGAATCAGGGTTGGAGTCCTGAAAGAGCACTGCCACTTTTTTTTATTTGCCCTCAATCCCAAACACCTCTGATGGTATAATTGTGTTCTGGGGGCTACACTTGTTGTTTCCATCCCGTAGAACCAGTGTTCAGTCCTGGAAAGGACACCATCATTTCTAATTTCCCGTCACTTCCAAGTACCTCTGGTGATATAACTGAGTTAACGGGGTGCCCTTGGTGTTTCTGTCCAGGGTGACCAGGGTTTTTATCCAACAAGGATACCACCAATTTAAATTTCCCGGCAATTCTTGGGTGGGGTGGGATGTCGGCACTGCCCTGGGACAAAGAAATTCCCACCAAAATTCGAAATTCCCGCCAGTACAGTAGGTTGGGTGAGGGGCAAGGTGGAGGATGGATGGGACCTACGTGCAGGCGGAGAAAAACATGTGACATCATCCGGGGATGAGGGTGGGCGTGGTCGGGGCCGGGGATGGGCACGGTTGGGTGAGGGGGTGGGCTTGTTTGAGGTTGGAGGTTGTAAGGGGTGGGCAGTGTTCAATTCAATTTAATTATTTTGTGTATCAATTTGATATCAAATTTGCACCGATGCCGCAATGTCGCTACTAGTCTCGGTGACACAGCAAATGCAACATGTTACGTGATTTCTTTCCTGGATAGTGTACAGTCAGCCTCTGGTTTTCACACAGTGCCTCGACTTTACCTGCGTCTGAACAACGTGGAATTCCATAACCTGGTCTACTGGTATGGGAATGTTCCACAGACCACCGATAAAGGCATGGGGGAGCACAATGCCCTGCATATGCAGCACTTTGTCAATAATTCCATCCAGAATCCCGCAGGTCCACAATACGACCTCATCTGAAGGAGTATGTACTTGTTAATCGGCATCGTTGTACCCCAGAAGAAGTGTATGAAACACTGATCACTTTTAAACGATGCACAATTACTGGCTGCAGAGTCAAAGTGAAGGGTGCACGGACAGGCCTCATGAGCGCCAAATGATCGCCAATGGGCTTGATAAATTAATTGAAGACTACATGGAAAGAAGGGTTCAAGTCCAGATTTGAGAAAATGGACTATTGGCGTCAGTATGTAGTTTATCAGACATACTTTCAGGTGGTTCAAGTTGGCTGTGTGAAGTCATGCAGGTATGAGTTTCTGAGCTCTTCTTTTTTGTCTGTTTTTTATGGAAGTTTCATTGTTGACATTGCTATATCCCATGTCGTAGTTGATTTATACTTTGTATTCTAGAAGCTCCTGATTTCTGCTAACAGAAGAGTCGATATTGTTTCACAGCTTTGTGGTGTGATGGAATCGAATTTCGTGTAATAGTCAGATACAATCTGTGTTTTAATTGACAATGGACTATCCAGAAACAAGCAGCAGGGCTTAGTAAAAGACAGAATTAGGGAAGACAATCCGATTTATCTAGAAAATGAAGATCTATGTCCCCTACGTCACCTATGTCAATGCAAGAAAAATTGTGCTGACATGCTGATGCAGAAAAGTCTAAACTTATATCTAATTTCAGCCTACTGAAAAACTGGAACAAGCGAAGTTGTTGCCTGGGAGGCCTGTTCTCTACCCATAATTTTCAAAGAAGGCCTTGCCGTGATAAGACAGTAGCTACTTTGCGTGATCATACAATCCATTACAAGGTAAGAGTTATGAGAGATAATTCCATAAAAGAACTGGCTGTTTGTAAAAAGACCTTCATATCAGTGCATGAGATTTCAAATAAAAGATTAGAAACAATTAGAACTTCCTTAAAAATGAAGGCAAGACACGAGTTGACAAACGAGGGAAACACTGAAACCAAGCTCATACACTTTCAGCAGGAATAGAGTAAAACATCTAAACTCACATCGTGTCATTTATAGGGAGATCCTGATATTACAACATAAATAAAACAGAGAAACTGTATTTACTTGAAGAACTATCTATCATGAAAATGTTTAATGTGTTTCAATAGACAGACGCTACCCGTTTAGCATCATATGAAACCTATCGTAAAATATTTTATACAAATTTTAATATCTCGTTCGGTTTCCTTGAAGTGATACAAGCAGTACTTGCGATAAGGTTTCAGAGTCCTAGGGGAGCAACTCACACATGCAACAGATGGAAACGAAAACGAGGTGTTGGAAACAAAAGGAGAGAGAATAATGAATATGAACTCTACCGCCGATAAGCTGATATTTCTATCAGCATAAAAGACAATCTCGACAGAGTTTACAACCTATGAATTGACATGTATGGATTTCCAATAGAGTCTTCCGTATCCAAACATTAAGTCCAGTGTTGTCTATTATAAGAGCCAGCTTTCTCTACAATATTTAACATATATCGACTCTCAAACAATAAAGCAGCATTTTATGTTTCCCCTGATGTGGCAGGTAATAAAGGTTCAAATTAAGTAATTTCTTTCCTGAATCATTTTGTCAATATGATTTTGGATCAAGAAATTAAAAATTAGGAAACCTACTGTGACTCATGGTGCGGTCAAAACTGAAACCACAGCCGTTACATATTCCTTCAGTATATTTTTCACCATGCAAAGCGTTTTGAATCTATTCTTCTGATATCCCCAGTTACTGGACAGTCAAATCTGGAAAACAGCAAAGACATTGGCATCATCAGAAGTAAAACAAAACGTGAATTACTGAAGGACTGGGTCGACAGAGTTACAGATGCACGCGCAAAATCCACTTCTTTTAACATTATTAAAGTTGATGGCTCAAAAATGATACTTGAATGGGCGGATTTCATGCAACCAAAGCATCACTTAGAATTATTAAGGAGATGAAGGTAGAAAGTCATGATCCAAGGCTTGACACACATCGTGACATTCACATCAGTGATCACTGCTCCTTCTGCACAAATGGTAGAGAAGCCAGAATTTGCCGACGAAGGGTTTTTGTTCCCATCATACTGTCAGGAAAGTAAGAATTTAGTCAAAAATTACTGAATTAAACTGGATCATATCATTGTCTGAAATAGCAGTTCCTGATTTATGATAATGAAACTATTGAAACACCATGCTAATAGATCACAAATCCAGTGTTTCAGGACTGCTACCCATTGCCAAAGTAAAGTATCGTTACCTGTAGAAACAGAGAGTGTTCTGTGACGCAGGAGTCCAATAATGTTTTACCAACATGCCTTCCTGGCAGCAAATTTATTGTTTTTACAATCCTATTTTGTGTCATAGGATGCATAAACAAGCAGTAAAACATGATTACTGTGTTATACAAAAAAGTGATTTATTCTTAATAACTGAACTTATGCTCTATTAACTGTAATTTTACTGCTTGTGTTGTAATCACAGATTGATTGATTATTAGGAGTAATATACTAGGCAATACAATAAGGCTACAAAAGTTGAGACGCTGTAGTATCACATTGACTTACTAGTCATTGTAATTTATCCACGTTCATTCAAAATAAAAGCAGAAAATTGTTAACAATATTATTCTTAAAACTCAATGAGTCACGAAAACACTCTATGATAGAGGACTAGACTTGAACATGGGGACAATTTTAAGGTGGGCGTTGCATAGCGGTTATAAAGTGAAATATAATATCGATATCACATTAAATTCTGAATTTTAATGTGATTGGAGGGTTGTAGTAGCAAACTTAAAATTCGTCGTTTGGACAAAGACACACTTAGGGTAAAAATTTAAAAAGATTTTTATTGCTTTTCTAAGGAATTGTCATTCAGTGCACTGTATAAATTACAAAATCGTATATCAATAGAAACTGAAACTGTTACGTTTCGTCGGCCGCTGTGGCCGAGCGGTTCCAGGCGCCTCAGTCTGGAACCGCACTGCTGCTACGGTCGCAGGTTCGAATCCTGCCTCGGGCATGGGTGTGTGTGATGTCCTTAGTTAGGTTAAATAGTTCTAGGGGACTGATGAACTCAGATGTTAGATTCCATAGTGCTTAGAGCCATTTGAACCATTTTCTTTTGTTACGTTTTAAACTTTAAAAGCGTTGCCCTGAAAAATCTATAAAATGGGATTTATCAAATTCAAACGTTCAAATGTGCGTGAAATCTCATGGGACTTAACTGCTAAGGTCATCAGTCCCTAAGCTTACACACTACTTAACCTAAATTATGGGATTAATCCCTTCTTCCCGTGTGGTCTTCAATTATTAACACTACAGTCCCTCAGTATGCGCATGTAATACCCTGGTGTGAGTAAACGCAGACCTTGATTGTGTTCCACCTTTTTCTGGAAGTGTAATTTCGATTATTGGGGTACCCGAGCTCCGAGAACAGCCCACGCTTGACAATTTCTCAGCAGTTGCACAAACTACCTCCACATAATGTGAAAAACATGTGTGACGTCCACTTACAGCAACTTTACTGTTAGAACCTATTCTTTTGCATCAGACCACAGCTTCTGATAGGTACAGTATATGTAAAACGTACCGCGAACATTTTTCTTAAGAATAAAGAGCTGTCGAAAAGGTTTCAGTGTATTTCACGCAGATCAGTGCAAGATCTTTAATACGATGAAAGAACCACTATCAAACATTTTCAATGACAGTGACTGTCCTTGAAATACTGTAGACATATAATCAGGCTCTTGATGAAAAGTGTTACTGAACTAATAAGAGATGACGAAAGTAAAGTCTGAATAATTCGCAGTAGCTACTGTCATACCTTCCAGTCCGGAGACAGGTTTGATGGAGCTCCCCAAGCTAATCTATAATGTGCAAGCGCTCTCATCAATGCATTACTCCAGCGCATACTTCCGTTTGAATCTGCTTACTGCAGCCAAGCTTTAGTCACCCTCCATGTTTTCTGCCTCCCAATTTTGCTCGGCATTTACAATGGCATTCGCCACGTAATGTATTCAGTAAAATATTCTGACGACACATTCACCCCTTATTATGTGTCCTATTACACACCAGATCTTAAACGTTTCTTATTTCTTTACCTGAAATGTCTATCGTCCCTGGTTTACATCCATACAAAGCTGCACTTAACACAAATGCCTTCACAAAAGACTTGTTAACATCTGATGTTAACGGATTACTCTTTTTCAGATATGCTTTTCTTATCATTATCAGTCTCCATTCTGTATCCTCTAGAATTTTTCCATCCCCTCTTATTTCACTACCCTAGTAGTAAAACCCGTCCACTAACTTTTGTGTTTCCTAATCTGATTCGTCAGAGTCTCCTGATTAAATCGACTAAATTCCACTGACTTTATTTGCTTTTCTTTGTGCCTGATAACCTCTTTTCAAGACACAGTCGATTTCCGTCAGCTATACTTCGAAGTCCTTTACCATCTCCAAAATAATAAAAATGTCATCGGCTCAACATCAAACGTTTAATTTCTTCTCCTTAAACTTTAATTCCCTTTTGAAATTTCTACTGTGTTTCATTTACTACATGCTCAGTGTACAGATTGAGTAACATCAGGCTACAGCCTTGACTCATTCCATTCTCATCAACTGGTTCCGTTTCATGTATTTCTGCTCTAATACTTCTACTCTAATGAGTACAGTTTTGTTCCTACATAAGTCGCAAATGAAGAATGGCTTACTGCATTTACAACAACTACCATAATTACAATGACTGTATTTCAGTCAACTGTTTCAAAACCTTTCTTTCAGTCTATAAATATTATAAATGAGTGTTCGCCTTTATTCAGTCAATCTTCCAAAATAAAATGAGTCAGTGTTTTACAAACATGACTTATTAATCTGATGGTATGATAATGTTCACTGTCTCCTTTGGAGTTGGAATAATTACATTCATTTTGAAGTCTGAGAACAAAAAATGTGTCCCATTCAGCGTGTACCAAATGGTAAGGTGAATCCTTGATGAGATGATGAGTGATTTAATTTGCAACAAAATGTTTTACATCTGTAACGCCAAAACGTGGAGTTTCTCTTCCTTTTGAATAATAATCCCAATTAACGCATTTCTCCTGTGATTCAATTTACTTTATTCTTCTAATTTCTTTAATAATTACATTAATATGTGTTATTGCCCTTGGTTTCTCTTAATCCTATCGGAACAGATGCTCGACCCATCCTCCTTTCGCACGAATACGAGCTTCAGCATGCCGACTGATCTCGCGCGGCAAGTTATGAAGTCCCTGCTGACGTAACGCCACTGCCACCGTTTCCTTCTTTGCAAAGATTCCTTCTTTGCTTGTTATTCCTGATCTGTATACTTTCTCTTTGAGGAAACCCCACTGAAAGAAGTCCTATGGCGTCCAAACGGATGACAGTAATGGCAAGGAACAGTACCGCCACTTCCAGCCCTTGTAGCAGGTGAAAGGTCGTGCAACCACTGTCGTTCTCATAGCCGGAAATATGCCAGAGCATCATATTTATCCATAGGTGTTGTCTGTAGGAAAATATCAGCTAGTACTTTTGTAAGCATGTCTTTTAAGAAATGAAGATAAACAGCAATACCCATTCTGTTCTCCAATATGAATGAGTCAAACAGTGTTGTTCCGGTTGTTGTGGTCTTCAGTCCTGAGGCTGGTTTGATGCAGCTCTCCATGCTACTCTATCCTGTGCAAGCTTCTTCATCTCCCAGTACCTGCTTAGTGTATTCGTCTCCTGGTCTCCCTCTACCATTTTTACCCTCCGCTCTGCCCTTCAATTCGAAACTGGTGATCCCTTGATGCCTCACAACATGTCCTACCAACCGATCCCTTCTTATAGTCAAGTTGTGCCACAAACTTCTCTTCTCCCCAATCCTATTCAACACTTCCTCATTAGTTATGTGATCTACACATTTAACCTTCAGCAATTTTCTGTAGCACCACATTTCGAAGATTCTATTCTCATCTTATCCAAAATATTTGTCGTCCATGTTTCACTTCCATACATGGCAACATTCCATACAAATACTTTCAGAAACGACTCCCTGACACTTAAATCTATACTCGATGTTAACAGATTTCTCTTCTTCAGAAATGCTTTCCTTGCCATTGCCAGTCTACATTTTATATCCTCTCTACTTCGGCCATCATCAGTTATTTTGCTCCTCAAATAGAAAAACTCCTTTATTACTTTAAGTGCCTCATTTCCTAATCTAATTCCCCAGCATCACCCAACTTAATTCGACTACATTCCATTATCCTCGTTTTGCTTTTGTTGATGTTCATCTTATATCCTCCTTTCAAAACACTATCCATTCCGTTCAACTGCTCTTCCAAGTCCTTTGCTGTCTCTGACAGAATTACAATGTCATCGGCTAACCTCAAAGTTTTATTTCTTCTCCATGGATTTTAATACCTACTCCGAATTTGTCTTTTGTTTCCTTCACTACTTGCTCAATATACAGATTGAATAACATCGGGGAGAGGCTAACACTCTGTCTCACTCCCTTCCCAACCACTGCTTCCCTTTGATGTCACTCGACTCTTATAACTGCAATCTGGTTTCTGTACAAATTCTAAATAGCTTTTCGCTCCCTGTATTTTACCCCTGCCACCTTCAGAATTTTAATGAGAGTATTCCAGTTAACATTGTCAAAAGCTTTCTCTAAGTCTACAAAAGTTAGAAACGTAGGTTTGCCTTTCCTTAATCTAGCTTCTAAGATAAGTCGTAGGGTCAGTATTGCCTCACGTGTTCTACGGAATCCAAACTGATCTTCCCCGAGCTTCTACTAATTTTTCCAGTCGTCCGTAAAGAATACGCGTTAGTATTTTGCAGCCGTGACTTATTAAACAGATAGCTCAGTAATTTTCACATGTGTCAACACCTACTTTCCTTGGTATTGGAATTACTATATTCTTCTTGAAGTCTGAGGGTATTTCGCCTGTCTCATACATCTTGCTCACCAGATGGTAGAGTTTTGTCAGGACTGGCTCTCCAAAGGCTGTCAGTAGTTCTAATGGAATGTCGTCTACTCCCGGGGCTTTGTTTCGACTCAGGTCTTTCAGTGCTCTGTCGAACTCTTCACGCAGTATCATATCTCCCATTTCATCTACATCTACATCCTCTTCCATTTCCAAAATATTGTCCTCAAGTACATCGCCCTTGTATAGACCCCCTATATACTCCTTCCACCTTTCTGATTTCCCTTATTTGCTTAGAACTGGGTTTCCATCTGAGCTCTTGATATTCATGCTAGTGGTTCTCTTTTCTCCAAAGGTCTCTCTAATTTTCCTGTAGGCAGTATCTATCTGACCCCTAGTGAGATAAGCCTCTACATCCTTACATTTGTCCTCTAGCCATCCCTGCTTAGCCATTTTGCACTTCCCGTCGATCTCATTTTTGAGACGATTGTATTCCTTTTTGTCTGCTTCATTTACTGCATTTTTTAATTTTCTCCTTTCATCAATTAAATTCCATATTTTTTCTGTTACCCAAGGATTTCTATTAGCCCTCGTCTTTTTTCCTACTTGATCGTCTGCTGCCTTCACTACTTCGTCCCTCAAAGCTACCCATTCTTCTCCTGCTGTATTTCTTTCCCCCATCCTTGTCAATTGTTCCCTTATGCTCTCCCTGAAACTCTCTACAACCTCTCGTTCTTTCAGTTTATCCAGGTCCCATCTCCTTAAATTCCCACCTTTTTGCAGTTTCTTCAGTTTTAATCTACAGTTCATAACCAATAGATTGTGGTCAGAGTCCACATCTGCCCCTGGAAATGTCTTACAATTTAAAACCTGGTTCCTAAAATCTCTGTCTTACCATTATATAATCTATCTGAAACCTGTCAGTATCTCCAGGCTTCTTCAATGCATACAGTCTTCTTTTATGATTCTTTAACCAAGTGTTAGCTATGATTAAGTTGTGCTCTGCGCAAAGTTCTACCAGGCGACTTCCTCTTTCTTTTCTTACACCCAATCCATATTCACCTACTACGTTTCCTTCTCTCCCTTTTCCTACTGACGAATTCCAGTCACCCATGACTATTAAATTTTCGTCTCCCTTCACTATCTGAATAATTTCTTTTACTTCATCATACATTTCTTCAATTTCTTCGTCATCTGCAGAGCTAGTTGGCATATAAACTTGTACTATTGTGGTAGGCGGGGGCTTTGTATGTATCTTGGCCACAACAATGCGTTCACTATGCTGTTTGTATTAGCTTACCCGCATTCCTACTTTCCTATTCATTTTTAAACCTACTCCTGCATTACCCCTATTTGATTTTGTGTTTATAACCCTGTAGTCACCTGACCAGAAGTCTTGTTCCTCCTTCTACCGAACTACACTAATTCCCACTATATCTAACGTTAACCTATCCATTCCCCTTTTTAAATTTTCTAACCTACCTGCCCGATTAAGGGATCCGACATTCCACGCTCCGGTCCGTAGAACGCCAGTTTTCTTTCTCCTGATAACGACGTCCTCTTGAGCAGTCCCCGCCCGGAGATCCGAATGGGGGACTATTTTACCTTCTGAATATTTTACCCAAGAGGACGCCATCATCATTTAACCATACAGTAAAGCTGCATGCACTCGGGAAAAATTACGGCTGTAGTTTCCCCTTGCTTTCAGCCGTTCGCAGTGCCAGCACAGCAAGGCCGTTTTGGTTAGTGTTGCAATGCCAGATAAGTCAATCATCCAGACTGTTGCCCCTGCAACTACTGAAAAGGCTGCTGCCCCTCTTCAGGAACCACACGTTTGTCTGGCCTCTCAACAGATACCCCTCCATTGTGGTTGCACCTGCGGTACGGCTATCTGTATCGCTGAGGCACGCAAGCTACCCCTACAACGGCAAGGTCCATGGTTCATGGGGGTGTCAAACAGTGTACCACGGAGGAAACCAGGGCATCTCGTTTAGCACAATGTGGAATGAGTTTCACAAGGATTCTCGTCAGCATAAATGTATAACTTGCGATTGTTTATAACACCAATTATTGTGTACTCGCACTCGGCTGATGAGGTTCACTAAATTTGGTGGTCATTAATCAACTGAAATAACTACTGTCCATGATCTTGTGGCTTTAATTCTTGCACATTGATCAGATAGTACGGACTAAGACTTCTCTGATGAAGTACTAGCAAACCAGATGAGTGAAAGAATAAAAAAATGTCGCCCAAGACTTTTTATACTCATAATTAGACGTGCTTATACAACATCAATAATTTCTTCATCACGATCTGGAGAGTGATCTGGTCGCCAAACATGATACGTAGGTTGTGGCATTTCTATATCCCCTTACCTTGGTGCAGTTCTTAAAATACCTGCCTCCTTGGATGGCGTCGTTGCGGAAATTTCTCTCGGTATTCTCTTTCATCCGTGGCCGCATTACAATTACAGAAACCATAAACAAAGTGAACATCCCGGTATTCTTCGTTACTAAACATTGTGGATGCTGCTACACAGGCTTAACCTATGCAACTGATCATCTCAGCTGTCTTGTCCAGGAGCACACAGGACTAGACAAAAGAAACGCTATATGAGCAACATTGAACGTTTTACTTAGCTACATAAACGTACACAAATAGCAGCTAAAGAAACAACGCAGACTGACAACGCGCGACGTTCAACGCGGCGTGGAAACACGGTCTCCGAAACGCTCCTTTTGACGTGTAGGGAAACGAATACGGAAAAATTCTATTCACAGTTTATGTTGAAAATAAGTTATTCTATTGTCTTACCAATGACTGACTTTACCTTTTAATACTCACTGCATGTCTCGCATTATAGGTGAATTAATTTTGTCCCTTCCCCTTTTTGCAGTCCCGTCCAAGAGATCCGAATATGGAGCTAGTCAAGTATCTTTTGCCAATGGAGAGACCATCATGACACTTTAAGTGCAGAACAAGTGATCTACATCTACATCTACATGGATACTCAACAAATCACATTCAAGTGCCTGGCTGAGGGTTCATTGAACCATCTTCACAATTCTCTGTTATTCCAATCCCGTATAGCGCACGGAGAAAATGAACACCTATATCTTTCCGTACGAGCTCTGATTTCCATTATTTTATCGTGGTGATCGTTCCTTCCTATGTAGGTCGGCGTCAACAAAATATTTTCGCATTCGGAGGAGAAAGTTGGTGATTGGAATTTCGTGAGAAGATTCCGTCGCAACGAAAAACGGCTTTCTTTTAATGATTTCCAGCCCAAATCCTGTATAATTTCTGTGACACTCTCTCCCAAATTTCGCGATAATAGAAAACGAGCTGCCTTTTCTGAACTTTTTCGATGTATTCCGTCAGTCTGTTGTGGTAAGAATCCCACACCGCGCAGCAGTATTCTAAAAGTAGGACGGACAAGCGTAGTGTACGCAGTCTCCTTAGAAGGTCTGTTACATTTTCCAAGTGTCCTGCCAATAAAACGCAGTCTTTGGTTAGCCTTCCCCACAACATTTTCTAGATGTTCCTTCCAATTTAAATTGTTCGTAATAGTAATACCTAGGTATTTAGTTGAATTTACAGCTTTTAGATTAGACTGATTTATCGTGTAACCGAAGTTTAACTAGTTCCTTTTAGCAGTCATGTGGATGACCTCACACTTTTCGTTATTTGTGGTCGACTGCCACTTTTCGCGCCATTCAGATATCTTTTCTAAATAGTTTTGCAGTTTGCTTTGAACTTCTGATGATTTTATTAGTCGATAAACGGCAGCGTCATCTGCAAGCAACTGAAGACGGCTGCTCAGGTTGTCTCCCAATTCATTTATATAGATAAGCACAGCAAAGGGCCTAAAACACTACCTTGGGGAGCGCCAGATATCACTTCTGTTGTACTCGATGATTTTTCGTCAGTTACTACGAACTGTGACCTCTCTGACAGGAAAACATAAATCTAGTCACATAACTGAGAAGATATTCCATAAGCACGCAATTTCACTACGAGCCGCTTGTGTGGTACAGTGTCAAAAGCCATCCGGAAATCCATAAATACGGAATCGATCTGAAATCCCTTGTTACTCAACACTTCATGCGAATAAAGAGCTAGTTGTGTTTCACAGGAACGATATTTTATAAACCCATGTTGACTGTGTGTCAATAGACCGTTTTCTTCGAGGTAATTCATAACGTTCGAAGACAATACATGTTCTAAAATCCTGCTGCATATCGACGTTAACGATATGAGCCTCTAATTTAGTGGTTTACTCCTACTATCTTTCTTGAATATTGGTGTGACCTGTGCAAATTTCCAGTCTTTGGGTACGGATCTTTCGTCGAGCGAACGGTTGTATAGGATTG
Source organism: Schistocerca nitens (assembly GCF_023898315.1). Taxonomy (NCBI): domain Eukaryota; kingdom Metazoa; phylum Arthropoda; class Insecta; order Orthoptera; family Acrididae; genus Schistocerca; species Schistocerca nitens. The sequence goes on along the minus strand of NC_064614.1, from coordinate 782,534,339 downwards.
TTAAGTATGGAGCTAATGCATCAGTATACTCCGAAAGGAACCTAATTGGTATACAGTCTGGACCAGAAGACTTGCTTTTATTAAGTGATTTAAGTTGCTTCACTGCTCCGAGGATTTTTACTTCTACGTTACTCATGTTGGTAGCTGTTCTCGATTCGAATTCTGGAATATTTACTTCCTCTTCTTTTGTGACGGCATTTTGGAAGACTATGTTTATTAACTCTGCTTTAGCAGCACTGTCTTCGATAGTACCTCCATTGGTATCGCGCAGAGAAGGCATTGATTGTTTCTTGCCGCTAACATCCTTCACATACGACCAGAATCTCTTTGGATTATCTGCCAGGTTTCGAGACAAAGTTTCGTTGTGTAATTGTTATAAGCATCTCGCATTGAATTCCGCACAAAATTTCGAGCTTCTGTAAATATCGCCAATCTTGGGTATGTTGCGTCCGTTTAAATTTGGCATATTTGTTTCGTAGTTTATGCAACAGTGTTCTAACCCGTTTTGTGTATCAAGGAGGATCAGCTCCGTCGTTTGTTAATTTATTTCGTATAAATCTCTCAATTGCTGCCGATACTATTTCTTAGAATGTAAGCCACATATGGTCTACACTTATAATATTAATTTGGAATGAGTGGAGATTCTCTCTTAGAAAGGCGTCAAGTGAATTTCTGCTTTTTTCAATAGGTATATATTTCGCTTATTTTTCGACGATTTCTGGATAACAATATTCAATCTCGCTACGACAACTCTGTGTTCACTAACCTCTGAATCGGTTTTGATGCACGTTATTAACTCAGGATTATTTGTTGCTAAGAGGTCAAGTGTGTTTTCACAACCGTTAACTATTCGCGTGGGCTCATGAACTAACTGCTCGAAATAATTTACAGAGACTGCGTTTAGCACAATTTCGGATGATATTTTATGCGTAGCTCCGGAATTAAATATGTATTTTCGCCAACATATCTAGGGTAAATTAAAGTCACCACCAACAATTATCGTATGGGTCGGCTACGTGTTTGAAATCAAACTCAAATTTTCTTTTAACATCTCTGCAACTGTATCATCTGAAATGGGAGGTCGGTAAAAGGATCCAATTATTATTTCATCCCGGTTGCTAACAATGACCTCTGCCCATACTAACTCACAGCAAGTATCTACTTCAATTTCGCGACAAGATAAACTACTTCTGACAGCAACAAACACGCCACCGCCAACCATGTTTAGTCTATCCTTTCGGAACACCGTTAGGTTCCTCGCAAAAATTTCGGCTGAGTTTGTATCCGGCTTTAGCCAGCTTTCAGTGCATGTAACGATTTGTGCATCAGTGCTTTCTATTAGCGCTTGGAGCTCTAGTACTTCCCAACACAGCTACGACAATTTACAACTGTTACACCAATGGTTCCTGTATCTACGTTCTTCCTGTGTTCCGCCTTCACTCTTAGCGATTGAAGCCCTTCTTGTGTTTTCCCGCGATTCTCTAACCTAAAAAACCACCCAGTCCAAGCCACACAGCCCCTGCTACCAGTGTAGCCGCCTCCTGCGTATAGTGGACACCTGACGTATTCAGCGGAACCCGAAACCCAACCACCCTTTGACGCAAGTCGAAGAATCTGCAGCCTACACGGTCCCAGAACCATCTGAGTCTCTGATTCAGACCCTCCACTCGGCTCTGTACCAGAGGTCAGCAATCGGTCCTGTAGACAATGCTGCAAATGGTCAGCTCTGCTTTCATCTTGCAAGCAAGACTGGCACCATTTACCACTTCTGTTAGTCGCTCAAATCCAGAGACAATCTCCTCTGATCACACATTATTGGTACCGACGTGAGCAACCACCTGCAGTTGTCTACACCCTGTGCTGCTCATGGCGTCGAGGAGGACCATTTCCACATCTGGAATCACTCTACCCGGTATGCACACGGAGTGCACATTGGTTTTCTTACCCTTCTTGTCAGCCAAGTCCCTAAGTGGCCCCATAACGCGCCTAACGTTGGAGCTTCCAACTACTAATAATCCCACCCACTGTGTTTGCCAGGATCTTGCAGGGTGAGTGGTTTCCTCTGAAACAGGACAGGCGACAGCATCTGGCTCAGTGACAGTGTCAGCCACAGATAGCACCTGGAACCTAGCATACAAATGATTTGTCTTTAATGCAATCGTTTCCACTGCCTTCTGCATTCTCATCTCGTTCATCATTGCCGATTCATCCGCCTTTTAGAGCCAGTGTCCCACCACAAGGACTCGAGAGTGCCCTGAATCTCTGTCCGTTCCTCCGTCCTCTTTTGTCTGCTGTTGGCAGAAGGAGGATGAATTATAATGTCTGACATCTTCGGCCTCCGATTGTTGCTGATTTTTATTCAAAATTAAAGCTGTGACGAGGTTCGAATCCGTGACCCAGAACGTTTTGATTACTAGTCAGATACGCTACTTCTAGACCACGGGTTGAGGATAAAAACTACAGACGATAAAAATAGTATGGAAGAGAAAGTTTGGTTTACATCCAGCAAATAATTGAGGACGATGGTTGAAGTTGCTAGTCTAAGATGAAAAGGTTGTCACTGGAGAGGAGTTCGCGATGGGCCGCATTAAACCAGTAGAAGACTGATGACTAAAGAAAAAATTCAAGAATGTCATTAGTTCTGATGGGTGCCGTCTACCCATGTAGCCTTGCTTCGTCTTAGATCTTTTCATATTCTTCTATTTCCTCTTCCATTTCTACGATACGGACTGCGAGTTTCCCCTGTAAACAGTAAGGAATAGCGTACCTCAACGGACGTGTGTTGTAACCTTCCCGCCCGCGGCGCCGAATCACTGCAACGTCCACAGGTGCCGTGTTGCGGGCGAGAATAATCTCCAGGCGCCACCTGCCCCGTCGTTTGCCGGCCGGTACCCGACTCGCGCATTCTGTTTGTGCTGAGGCGACACGCGGCGGTGCCGTTTCATAATTCACCTGCCAGATAAAGCAGGCCGCTGTCAGCACTGGGGTGCCACGCTGGCGCTGCTGCTGCATATGTATGTCGCAGTCTGCACAATGGCGGCACGTAGCGATCTGCACATGTGGCCGGCGTGCCATACGCGCGACGTGGCCGGCGTCGCACGCTGCTGCGCGCCTCGGGGTTTGCATCTCTCACCAGATGCCATCTTCCGCGCCGTAATCTCTACGGCCATGAAACAAAGCTGTAACACACTGTGTGTCCTATTTATCACTATCAGACCAAAAAACTTCATGTCCAGAAGCAAAATGAAAGTTGAATCAAGTAAATAACTGAAAAGCTATATGTTTGTTTCTAGAGTCGTAATTTATTACTTTATCTACTGGTTACCGATTTTGATACCATCCTCCGGCCACCCTGTGACCAAAAAATTCGATTTCATAGGAGAACAGCAGTGCAAGAGCAACTTACAAAAGTATTATCCTTTGTGACAATAAACGCATGATATATACTGAATGTAAAATGAATAGGTAGCCTCTTACCTCTGGCATGCAAACGTCACGATTGTAGACACAAACTTATTCTTTCTCAGCATTGGTCGCACTTCCACCGAAACTAAGTCGGGAATGTTGTTTAGCTTCCAGGAGCAAGTATGATTGCCTTCCTTGTTAATTTGATCAAGTGGAAGATATGGACAGTAGAAAGGCTCATTTAATTACAACCATACACGTTTTATTTGGTAATACACTTCCTCTCCTCAAACCTGTTCAAAAATATCACATAGTACCGGTAACATAAATATTAAATACGTGACACAAAATTAGTCTTCCGACCAGCACACAATGCAGAAAAAAATATGGACAAAAATGTGGGAAATCACAAACACAACACATTAGCATACGGTGTAAGAAAACTGTTGACATTCATAGCAGCTTCCAGTCGTCTCGGAATAGATAAATAAAGATTCTGATTGGTTTTCAATGGAATCTTATAACACTCAGTCCTCCATACATTGGCAAGTTCAAGTAACGATGATCGAGGCGGACGACGATCACGTGCCCTTCTTTCCAAAGTACACCACAAAGGCTCAGCAATATTCGGATATGGTAATTGTGGTGGCCAGAGGAGATGTGATACGACATCATCGTGCTCACAAAATCATTCCTGGACGATGCGAGCTGTATGAACAGGGGCTTTTTGTCTTGGACACAACATCACCATTGTGCCATGAGATAGTCCTGATGAGCCGAATTGGTCACATAATCCTTGGCAGTAACGCAACCTTGTGAAGAAACCATGGGTCCCTTGGAGTACCACGATATGGCTGTCCAGATCACCACCAAACGCCAACCGTGTTTCACAGCTGGGAAGTAAACTGACCCAAAACTTGGGTACTGTGTGGAACAAAACACATCTTACCAAATGATTTACTTCCGTTGCTGCATGGTTCAGGTTTTACGACTTCGGCATCACGTTTTACCGACATTTGCATCAATTATGAATGGATTTAGAACTATAGCTCGCCCTGCCATTCGTTTCTTCTGGGCCTCCCTCCATGTTGTTTTGCTGCTAAGAGGATTCGGGAGAGCGACGTTATGGTTGGGAATGACTTTTAAAGCTGTCACAATCCTCTTCAATGACCGACCGTCACGATCAGTTAGCACACACTTTCATCCGCATTGTGACCTAGCAGGTGATGTTTCTCACTTTCTCTGTGTGTGGTATAAACCTTCCTTGCTGCGCCTCTTGAAACGGTTTGGCTACCTTTGCCCAAGTTCGGATTCACTTAGAACCGACATGATGCACTTGCAGCTGCACTGTTCTGCCTACGACTGCACTCGCAACGTTGGTGGTCAACGACCGCGACCGCGAACAGGGGCCCTAAATGCTGAGGGCAACGATCTAGTCATGCGAGTGATTCAGGAACACATATTCAGTGGTTTTTACATGCAAAGGGACTTCTGGTTGAAGCCCCCTCCTGCTTCTGCTTTCTGCTTAGGGTCAGATAGAAGGCGCTGATCGGCAAAACAGGCCCCGGTTCGTCATGTAAGATGGCCGGATGACTGAAAATGGGAGAAGGAAGCCGTTTAAGAGAGACTGAGTCACAGATAAGGTACCGAGGTCTCATCTTGGTAGACGTTTTTTGCCAAAACATGGCATTGGATTACTGTGAGAACGACGCGTCCCTAGTTTAAAATGTCTTTTCTTCATGCAAGAGATATTTGGAGTCGCTGATTTGCTCCTCTCAGGACATGCAAACCACACAGGACATGGAAAGTAGAGCCTTGCTCCCCCAGCACAGGAACCCTGGTGCTGTGTCTAGATTAGCCACTACGCCAGCAGAACAGTCAAGAGGGCAGGTTCAATGAGTAAAGGATAGTTTGATTGGTTTGTGCAGTGTAGGGGCGGTTTCGTTTTGCTAATTTGGCTACCGTATTTAGGCTTGGTGGAAAGGGGTGGTGATTCTTCGAGGTCTTTGTCTTCTGGCACTCCCCTAGTGGAGAACTTCAGATATTTCCATAGTGGGTGGGGCTTGTGGTCCGTATCTTGTGATGGACTAAGGGCCCGTGAACTTATTCGTTCTGATTCGATCATCTTACATTTGACAATTGCAACACGCACCGTCGTACCTTTGAGTCAAGTTGGTTTGGACAGACCAGCTAACTGGTGTACCTCACACTGAAATCTGTGGAGATTTTAGTGCTCTGATAGCAAAGTTCCATGCGTTCTGATAATCAGAACTTATCATAACATTATGGCTGCTGCAGCGACGCTCCTCGCCCGCAAAACGCCATTTTCTGCTGCTGCCTGACTCAAGGTGAAAGGGTAAAGTACTTCTGCACCAGCGTAGAGTTGTCAGTTGATATTGACAGTTTCCTGTGCTCAGGTGAACCATAGTTTGTGGAAGAGCTGATCTTTGTTGATTCGATTTGAATAGAGTTGGGCCTCATGATGGATACGTGTAATCGAAGCCAGATTGCGTTGTAAAAGGAATTAATTTAGGGGACAATTTGTATAGCTTCCACCCTCAATGTATGCTTTGCCTGTCACACACCGTTCCTTTCATAGTTTGTGTTCGTCTTTTTTGTGTAAGATTTATCAGCTAGTTGTAGTTACTAGAAGTTTAGTATAATTTGCCATTATTTGTTAACTGAAGTACGGCACTGCTATGATTCATGCTCCCTCTATTATTCTTTGTTTTATTTGAGTGTGGTGGTGCATGTGTAGCTTCGCTCAGATGTATTTTTACAATTAAAGCGAGCGCTGACTTGCGGTGTGTGCGAATACATCAACGAAGAGAAGTCAGAAATGCTGCATAGTGTTTAAAATACTGGCTGTACCGATGTAAGTACGAACACATTTTTGCAATTAAAGTTCTCCCAACTTTCATTCTCCACAGATAACTAAAATTTCTACCCTCACTTCGTTGCTGTACAGTTCCCTCACCATCGACCGCTCATCGTCTTACTGTTTCCTGCCACTTTGACTCACCAGCGAGATGATAGGAATCAGTACCATAAACAACAAATGTTTCTCACACTTTGTTGAATGCCCAAGCCTCAACTAAATTACTTTTCCTAGTTGACCTACAAAATTTGATTCTATTGCCCAAAAAGAGAGCTGACGTCCATCAACTCGATATCACGATTGTTATCTGCGTTTACTTGTACATAAAATATAGTTCTGATAACTGTCTCAATAAATGGCAGCAGACTGCCACAACTATGAAAGCACTTTCAGAAATACATTAATTGTTCAGTGAAGATCTAACATACGGTAATACAGTAAAATGTTTAGTCATTCATGAATTCATTATTCACGATGCCTTTTGGAGCTTTATTTCTCAGTGACGTTTTTCAGTGTTTCGAAATGTTAATAACAGATAGGAGTTTCAACGACTTGTTTTCGGGTGTTTTAGTCGCTCTGCCAGTTATATGCACAGTCACAAACACAATCACGTGCGCTCACGAGCGGAATGTTGGGACGCGCAGACAAGAGAGTACTCTGCTGACTGCTTTGAGACTCGGTAGCTATGGCCAGACGCAGATACTGTGGCAGCCTCCTCCCACCCTGCGCTTCCTCCAATTAAACTGCAGCCTGATTTAGAGGCGGGGTGTTGCCTCCTGGAGGTACCTGCCCGCTGCTTTGATGTAAGGCGATCCATTGTCCTGTCGACAATAGCGGCCATCTCGCGCCGCAGGCAACACGGCCAATGCCATCGTGCATCCTCCTCAGTCTCCGCCGATAGCCAGAACATCCTCCTCTATTCCGAGGCCCTATACACTGTTCACGGAAAATAAGGTAATGTTTGTTCTTCTCGGAAGTAAAACCGACACGTTTCCTAAATAAATTTTATAGTTTCTCGGGTGGACAGCACACTCAAGATGTGAAGACTTGTTCATCATCAACAAATTATTATTATCATCATGCAGTGCAAGATATTTTTCGTTGCTGTACAGGTAAACATCTCTTTAGAGTTTCTTTATATTTGGAGGAAGTTTCTTGTCACAATGACAACTTCATTAACTAGTCTTTCTTCCATGGGTTCTAAACCGCCCGCAAACTACAAAGATGAAAGGGCACGTGTTCTGTCAACTGAGCTACCGAAGCACAACTTACGAGCCATCTTCACTGCTTTACCTCCGCCATTTCTCCAATCTCTTACATTCCTAACTAACAGAAGTTCTCCTGCAAAACTTGCGGGACTAGCACCCCTAGCACAACGAAGCTTCGCGACAGCCTGGGGGATGTTTCCAGAATATACTTTCTCGCTCTGCAGAGGAAGTGATGAGAAAGTTTGGACGGTAGGGGCTGAGGCACTGGTTGAAGTACAGCTGTGTGGACTGGTTGTGAGTAGTGTTCGAGTAGCTTTATTGGCAGAGCACTTGGTCGCAAAAGCAAATATCCAAATTGAGTCTCTATCCGGCTCATAGTTTTACTCTGACACGAAGCTTCACAACAGCACACACTCCGCTGCACAGTGAAAATATTCATTCTGGTTATTGAAAAGATGCTTCTGTACCAAGAAAACCATGGAAGTAAGAAAAAAGAAGGAAGATGACGCTAAAGACTAACGTTGTCCGTTGTTTTGTAGACAGAGTGGGTGGGTCTTGCCACCACCTGAAATAGCCCAAATCGTTACCAGACTACTGTCAACGGTTGCTCCTTGTTTATTATTTCTGTCGTGTGTGTCGTAAAATTTCACTGCTTACGCGAATAACATAGTGTCAGGAAGGCAATTTGGAACGTTTTTCTGCTCTTGAATGCGTTTTTGTTCTAGCAATACTACACTTTGGTCTCGTTAATATAGGTTGTTTTTTGTTGCCATATTTCGATAACCAAGAAAAAAGGAAGTGAGGAAATTTCGAAGAATGATTACGTAGCGAACGCGCGGGCCCCCAACAATATATATCTAATGCGCGAGTCGATGTCGACTACACGACTATGGTGACGCGAATTATTGTAAATGTATAATGCGTAGTCAGAGGAACATAACTTATCACTTGCTGATGAGAAAAGCATGCTTTCGTAACAAATTTAATTCCACTTTTACTGTATTTGTATCGATAGCAAATGGAGCTGGAACTCTGAAACCAATGCTTGTTTTCTTAATGATACTGCTTCTGCTTATTTACATCGTCAGCTTTCACCTCGTATGCATAATATATTTAATGTTCATGTTTGCAAAAAACTTACCTACATCTCCTTTGGTAGCCCATAAACGTATGCAATGAGGGGAGAAAGGAGAAGAAGAAGGAAGGCGTGCTGTCGTATCTTGTGCATGTCATCAATGTGAAACATTATTGAAATGTCAAAGAAACAGAACTGCATAGAAGAATCCCTCCAAGTAGAAGAGAGTTCTTGTTTTATTCGATTGTCAGGGCATTAGTTGCACTGTAGTTTAGGCATCGTCTTATTCTGAAATCTTACTTATGATGGTTCATCCCCTGTATGACCAATAACAGCAATTTACACGGAAAAAACCATACAGTTTCTTTTAAAAATGCTCCAGCATTGTACAATACTGTAAATGCGATTATGGGTATGATCTGAAATGCTTAGATCGAGTAAAATGGATAGTTTGCTTTAAGATGTGTGTAAGACATTTTTTTAATAATGATAGTCTAACCCATGTAGCATATAGGACTACCTTTCCAAAAGTAGCCCGTTTGCTTTCTTTCCCGGAATATTTCTCGCCAGTAACAGTCAGTTTTTTAGGAATGACCAAACGCAGCAAAATGTTCAAATGTGCGTGAACTCCTTAGGGACCTAGACTTACACATTAACTTATGCTAAGAACAATACACACGCCCATGCCCAAGGAAGGACTCGAACCTCCGACGGTAGTGGCCTCGCAATTCGTGACACTGCGCATCTAACTGCGCGGCCACTGCGGGCGTTAAATATAGCACAATTGGAGTGTAAATCTACTTTAATCATCTGGCCCATTTTACTTTTCAATTTGATTCTGAGATTTACAAAGTATATAAGCCTATACCATGCTTTGTGATATATAAGTAGCTAGTTAGTTTCATGTATCACACGATAAATCGTAGGAATGTATAACGAGTCATTTTATATTAACATTCATATTCTTGTAAATACGGCTCAATGCTGATAATTTATTAGATTTTTTTGTTTGTTGATTAATAACGGACAGATTTTAGTCATTAATTCCTACCCATCACTACACATTATAATAAAGAAAAATCTTCTGCATAATTGAAGGAGTTGTGAAAGAGAAACGTTCTGAGTTTAGTTTCAAATTATACTTTCTTGTCATATTACTGGGTAAGTTACCTAAAGTTTTGGTTGCAGCGTTGTGAACTTCCACGCTCTTAAAAAAAAATAGAACTTAGAACTACTTAAACCTAACTAACTTGAGGACATCACACACATCCATTCCCCTAGGCAGGATTCGAACCTGCGACCACAGCAGCAGCGCACTTTCGGACTGAAGCGCTTAGAACCGCCGGGCCACCGCGGCCGGCTATTCGTGCTACAGATAACCTTAATATGGAGTAATGAATGTCAATTTTTTCTTCTGTTATTGTAATTACGTACATCATTCTTCGTATTAAAGTGAAGAGGATTGTCCAGAAAAAATTTCGCGAGTGAATAGCAATGCGAAAATCTATATTGTGAAGTAGATATATTGCTGCTCACACTTCTAGCAGCAGGCAGGCACGGCGAACACTGTTTTCACATAAGTTTTCGGCCATAGTTTTTTTCAGAAGGGAAGCAAAACAGACACAAAAACATACACACACACACACACATTCATACAATCATACACACAACTCCCTTACACGCACACACACACACACACACACACACACACACAACAGTTGCCTCCGGCTTTTCTAGCCAGAATCTATTTGAACAGGGAGCAAATATGAACAGTGACTAGGAGGAATTTAGGGCATGATACGCTACATCAGCAATCAGCATGGTCACGTAGCCGTCTGTTGTGTTGGAGCGGGACCGTTGTTACAGTGTGACTCGGACGTCGTAGCGTTTGCATTCTGGAAGGCAACGAAAAACACAGGAAAGAACAAAAGTAAACATCGCAACCATAATTTATGTACACAAAAGAAAATATTGCTTTCGAATGAAATGGGATTGCTTTAAACTTTTGATTACAATCGGACTGATTAGTACACCGGTAAACGACGCAAGGTGGCATTTTTGATGAAACAAATAAGTCTCCACGTATTCAGAGCATCAGATGGTATTTGAGATACAACCACAAAAGTCGATAGATACCCCCAACAGTATAAACTGGATACAGGCTCATCATAGTGACATCATCGAAAAATGCCACAGCGGTGAACCATGAAAGTACAATAGCGGTGAGTCTAATATTTTGGGCCATGTAACATGGCGGACGTCGGCTTGAAGCTCGTGACGTAGTCACGACTCCTTTTTTTACCTCCATGGAGCAAACGATCGCTAATGGCATTACTGTCTTTGAAGAGCTTAGAATTTATATCAGCTGGGCCAGTTGTGAGACTGACCATTGGAAAGTCAGGCCGACTACGAGCGCGACCTCGACCACGTGCTCCTCTGTGTTCCGCTACGTGGAGGCCAATCGAACGGCTCAAAGGAGGTCGTGGAGTCTAACGTAGTCGGATCTGGGTTTTCGTGTCGGTTTTCTCCAGGTGCTCCTGACTTGCTGAGTACGTGTAATCTATTAGATTGCTTTAAAGTCGTTTCTGTTGGCCATTCTCAAAGTACGTGTTGTAAATACATGGTGGTACTCTGGCTCGCATGGCGCAAGTTGGTTAATTTGTCTGCAACATTCCCACATCATTAGTGTCGGTTTACCTATGTACACCCTCAACACTCATTGTTCTGTCAAGTTATTAGTAGTCACGGCACGGTACAGAATCAGGTATCCATTCGTATGTCCAAGTAATAGGATTGTTGAATTAAATACACCCTTGCCTACTAAAGCATTTTTCAATGCATATGGATTTATCGTTAATCAGTTCTGTCTTTTTCTGTCATCCATTACACAAAGAGCTTTCTGTCCAGTCGACTGTATGCCTTATTGCAGAAGTGATTATGTTTTGAGATGAAATAATTATCAGTGACACATAGCTTAAGAAGTTTATTCCTTATTCCCTGTCACTGATAAATTTGTCCTGAAGAATTCTATTACCTCTTTGGAATTGCGTGCACGTTAAAATCTGCATTAAGTTACAGCAAGAATCTTTAGACGTTCTCTGCCTTCAGCAGAACTACTATTCAACGTGATCCGCAGTTACAATCAGCATACACAGTTCTCAGAACTGCAGTTAGCCGAATGTTATTGCTGTTTATTCGCGTCCTTTGCACCTCATAAGGTAAGTTCTTACGTGGAGCATATATAACAGCAAATGGAGTAGTGCTTCGGGGATTGAGACAAGCGTCGATATAAGTATATAATACCTAATGGCTTCTATTTTGAACGAGACAGGAGTTATGGGAGTGGAGCACAAGTTCAGTTTCTCTATAAGTCTAATAAACGCAACAGACATACATAACAGACATCTAAGTCTGCCAGCTCTGGGATAACTTTCCGAGACCGTGACAGTAGAAATCAGGTGATTTTGATGCGAACTCACCGAGCAATGTTCGGTGCGCATTTTCATCCGGAAAGGAAGCTCCTTGAAGGTTGTTCGAAAGAGCGCGGGAAAGGTGAAGAACTAAGTGCACAAGATAAGGTCAATAACGTGCGGCAGAATGACTTCCCAACCCATCTCCTGTGCAGTATTTATTGTCAGTCTAGCAGAACGCAGACGGACGTTATTGTGGATTAGCGTCACTTCGCGCAGTCTTCCTAATCGTTGTTCTTGGATTGCATCTGCAAGACGTCTCGGTTGTTGACAGTAAATGTCAGTATTGACGGCTACACCTCGAGGAAGCAGTTCGTAGTTAATCACAGCGTCGCTATTGCCCCAGATGCATAACATTGTCTATCGTGCATGCGCGCAGGTCTTTGTGCAGAGATTTACTGCTTTGTTTAGGCTCAGCCATCCACTTCTTTTGTTGTGTTAAAACGTAGATACCACTTCTCGTCACCAGTAATGATAGAAGATAAGAATTGTCGGTGTTGTCCACGAGCCAATTGACGACGAACAAGCTGAGGTGCACATGTGCCCTCAATCTGGTTTTTTGATTTTGGCTTAGAGCATTCGGAACCCATGTACCCGATTTATGAACCTTCCTCATTGCGTGCAAATGTAGCACCATGGTGGAATGATCACAGTTTATCACATTTGCCAGTTCTAGAGTGGGTCATTCTGGATTAATGCGTTTAAACGATCTTCATGAAACCCTGAAGGTCTTCCTGAACGTGGAGTCACTAAAGTCAAAATGAATCTCCTTAAGACGAGAAAACCATTTTCTTGTCGTGCTCTATCGAACTGCATTATCGCCACACACGGTGCCAATGTTTCTTGCTGCCTTCGCTTCTGTCACCCCTCTGCTGGACTCAAACAGAAGAATACGTCAGAAAATTTCCGATTTCTCCATCTGGCACTCTGTTTTCTATCGTCCACAACTTTACTCACTATTTCCAAATGTAAAAATGAGAGTATGTAAACTCAAATAACAATAGTGACCTACAAATGAAAAATGACAATCGATAAATAAACCCATAGCAACAGGAACGCCAACGTGTAAAACAAAAACCAAAGTAATATGTAGGCGAATAAATAAAATTCTTCCAAATAAAACTTCCCGTTTCATTTTAACACGCCCTGTATGCTCCATGACTGCCTGTAGCTACACTCATTAACGTAGCTTATCGATCCGTGAGATGTCAGACTATTTCGTTAATCGTTGGAACTCTCCTGCCGTCATAAATAAAACACTGTGCAACACCAATGCATGAGTTCACGTTCAAGAAAGAGGCTTCTCTATATTGTTGCTCCACACAGAACTTCCAGTTACAAGTACGAGACTATTAGAGGAAAAATTTCCACAGGCTAGGTTCCCTTCCAAGGTTGCCAAATTCACATTTCTTGGTTTTCATTGGTATGCCGTGCAACATTTTTCTTCTGGCCTCATAGTCAGTTCTTAAGAGATTTCTGTTACTCATACCTGTTGCCGGGTCATCCTACTGGAGCATCGCGATATTCTCTCTGGAGAGATTCGAGATGTAGGAACGAGCAGCGCCCAGGACGCCCATTGGCTGGAGCTCCGTCGCTTTAAGCTCTGCAACCACGTTTAATCTCCCGTTGGGAACAGAAGTAAGTGAGCATTTCTCCTCCGAGTGAATGTTTTTGACGTTGATCTTAGCCCTCGCTGGAACGAGATCAAGTACATGAAAGTACTCGCAGTCAGGCACGGCGAGTATCTCGACGTCGGTTAAATCGATCCCTTCTTTACTAATAAAAGTTGTATCGATTCTTGTGAGAAAGAATCGCCGTGGAACGCTAGGTAAGAAATACTCATCTTGTTTAGAAAGCCCACGGAAAATATTCTTAGCGTAAAGCACAGTGTGTATTATCTTGAGGAAAGCGTTTTCGTTTATATTTTGTTACCTTTACTATTTCCTACCATAGAAATTTCGTTCTCAGCGTTTACGAAGTTTAGCTGTCTTTCTCATGACTCTTAAACCTTACGCCGGCCGAAGTGGCCGTGCGGTTAAAGGCGCTGCAGTCTGGAACCGCAAGACCGCTACGGTCGTAGGTTCGAATCCTGCCTCGGGCATGGATGTTTGTGATGTCCTTAGGTTAGTTAGGTTTAACTAGTTCTAAGTTCTAGGGGACTAATGACCTCAGCAGTTGAGTCCCATAGTGCTCAGAGCCATTTGAACCATTTTTCTTAAACCTTACGTACTAGGAAGTCATGATGTTAACAAGATCAGTAAAATTCATTTCAGAATTTTCCTTATATGTGCGGTGTAGTACCTACAAACTGCAATTTTTCGTACTATACTCACCCACTCAATGATTTGACTTGTATTCAGTGTGACTCATTGACTATAATATCTCAGTCACATGTAAATTGTATAGTTGACTTAAAAGACGTCCACTAATTTTTGGCTAATGCAGATGTTTAAAGATTGTTAATTAGTACTTTAGTTGGGCGATCTTTCGCCCTTTCACATAGCCTTTAAGTAGCCGCGAGCTTACAGTTGAAAAATTAAGGAGCTTAACACTACATTCCCCCGGGTGCCAAGTCAGCCAAAGTCCCACAAATGATAATTGGATTTCGTCCCATGTATCGCAAAGAAAGCACACATACGAAATGTTATGTCGTAGTTCATGTAGACCAATCAGGGACTGAACATTGTTAAATGATTCCTACTAACTTTCTCTTACAGGTTGCATGAGGTTAGTGATCACAAGAAAATGGAGGGTATGCTAGTAGACAAACTGAAAGATAGTTTAGCGAACTAAATTGCTTACTACAAGACATTTAATTACAAAGTTAAGTGTACTCGTGAACTATATTAAACAACTAATAATTATAAAATGTGAACACTGAGTTTCCGTACGCGGAAACTGTATTAATCACTGTTATTAAGCGAGTGTTAGCTTGGTTCAGGAAAACAAAACGTGCAAACGGATGCTCACACCAAAGACTCAAACATTCGCAGAATAACCGGAGGTGATATACACCATTTCCTAGGAAAAGTTGAGTGGTCAAATCAGGGCTGTGCCCCACAGAAAAGAGAAACTCGAAACACAGTCGGAAGCACGATCCATTAAGTGAATTGTAACCAGATAAAGAACAAGTACTGCCCAATCTAAATTTAGTTGAATAAAAGTAAAATTATCACTCGCGAGTACCCCACAAAACCTCTAACAAATCATTTTATAGTTACAGAAATTTCCTAACTTTTATAATTCCTCTAAGTGAGACCAGGGGCGGCACGTCATACTCACTACAGAGCAGCTCAGTGACTCGTCTAGGACACAGAAAGCCGTACAACTTGCCTCACTTCTGTGCAAAAAGAACGAGACACTTGGAGAGGGAAAACTGAACAAAGACGAATCTTTCGTTGGAGTCAGACGCGTCCTCCAATCACAGGACAAAATTTTTCACCGGTTATATATCCAACATTTGGAAAAAAAGGCGATCCTCAGGTGCAGACGAGAAATAATCGATTGAGAGGACCTCCGTTACAAAAACCAACTCAGGTAACGACCCGCTTCTCGCCTCAAACCCGCTTTAACTGTTACACTCAACTGCTGTTCCCATCCCTTTGCCGCAAACCTGAAGCAAGTTGGTCCACCAGAATTTTTCAACTTGTGAATCTTCCTAATTACACCTACATTCATTCATTCCAGAAATCATCTTTCCTTTGGACAGGTGGTTAGAAGTACATGGTACTCTGAGTAACAAATGTAATGCAAATTAAAATGAAACACAGTCAATTTCTGTTCGCTGGTATAGAAAGAATGTAATAAGGCAAAAGGAGAGAAAAGACTTTCTGCAGAAGTTGATACAATCACAAAATTATGTGGAAGGTGGACTGACTGACACCTTTCAGACAATGCATACAAAACACAGGAAATTTCGTCTTTTTCTGTGGTGTGTTTTCTGTAAAATAGAATTTCGGACTAATAATACTGCCATTATTATCAACGTATTTCATGTCGTCTCTTTTGGTCCCTTACAATAAGTGTAGGGAATGAAAAGTAACAGAATGAAAGTAATACTGAGGCAAACATAATCAAATTATGACTGCATAATCTGGAAGAGTCGGAAAATTGAGCCGCGCGGGATAGCCGCATGGTCTTGGACGTCTTGTCACGGTCCGCGCGGCTCCCCCCGGCGGTCTAGGCTCTACAATCACAGACTGTGCGGCTGGTCCCGGCGGAGTTTCGAGTCCTCCCTCGGGCATGGGTGTCTGTGTGTGTTTGTCCTTAGGATAATTTAGGTTAAGTAGTGTGTAAGCTTAGGGACTGTGACGTTAGTAGTTAAGCCCCACAAGATTTCACACACATTTGAACATTTGGCTCCCCCCGTCGGAGATTCGAGTCCACCCTCGGGCATGGGTGTATGTGTTGTCCATAGTGTCAATTAGTTTAAGTTAAATTAAGTAGTGTGTAAGTTTAGGAACCGATGACCTAAGCAGTTTGGTTCCATAAGATCTCACCACAAATTTTCAATTTTTTTTGGAAAATTTAAAGAAAGAGGAAAACCATATTCAAAACGCATTTAATGTACAGGGTTACAATTATTGAACTATATGAAATGAAATCGTCATAAATTCAGAATTGTTTGCGTTCGGTGGTTCAAATTACACTGTTGGCCGCGGGGCATTATAGGAATTACTATGCTTTTATTTAGCGGCGAAGGCCACTTTCATTTGGATGGGTTTGTCAATAAGCAAAATTGGCGCATTTGGGGGACTGAGAATCCGCATTTCGCAATTGAGGAGTCTCTTCCCTCTCAACGGGTGACTGTGTGGTGTGCAATGTCCAGTCATTGAATAGTCGGTGTTATATTCCATGATGGCACGGTGACTTCTGAACAGTACTTGAAGGTTTTGGAAGATTACTTCATCGCCTTTGTCAGAGGTGACCTTAATTTCGATAAGATGATGTTCATGCAAGACGGAGCTAGACCTCATCGAAGCAGGAGATGTCCTCGAGGAGCACTTTGGGAAACGCATCCTAGGGCTGGAGTACCCAGAGGCAATATTCTCCCCATCTGAGCACATACGATTTCTTTTTTTGAGGCATTATTAAGGACAAGGTGTACAGTAATAACCATTTACTGAGCTGAAACAACCATTCAGGAGATCATCGACAGCATCGATCTTTCGAAACTTCAGTGGGTCATGCAGACCACATCATCGCTATCGATGGCAGGCATGTCGAACATGCCATAATCATAATCTGAACATATGTAGTGACGTTTACATTTTGAAAAAAGTGAGTGCACCCCGTAGTTCGTAACTAATTTGAGCTTTTTTCATACAGTTCAATAATTGTCAACCTGTACATGGAAAACATTTAGTCAAAGTAGATACATTTCTAACACTAAATTGTTTTTTACACAATGTGCACGTTGTTGGTCTGCACAGCAGTCAAAACTGTTTGACAAACAAAAATGATAAACAATTGTTGTCTCCTTGGCATATCACAGTAACATACACATACGTACGGATATACACTCTATACTTGCACCATTGTGTACGTTGTCTGTTGTTTATGCTTTCACCTATAGAACTGTCAATTTGTGACACTTGTTATAAATTACTACTGCCTCTACAACTTTTTGGAATCTGTTCAACTTATTTAGTGAATCTATGCGTATCAGATCACACCAGAAGGTTTTCGCAGATTTATCGTCCACACGAACCAGAACACAGCAAGAACAAATAATTGCGATATTTATCGTTCAGTCATTTTAGCAGATTACGGGTCGAAGTAGCTGTCAGTAATAAGTCTGGAAAAGAAAACTGAGAATCTGTTAGAGAAAAATCAATGACGATTTGCGAAAGGTAAATGTCTTAGATAGACTGTTCTGTGATTATGCTAGATAATGGAAGCAAGAAAATTCGATACACGCTCAAAGAATTTGTCGATATAGAAAAAGCATGAGACAATGTAGTGGAAATATTATTTAACAAATATTGAAGCGTATATTTCTTAAATAGCATCTTTTTGTTCTTGATTAGAATGGCATGAAAAAACTTACATCAGATGCAGATATGTCAAATCCTTTATCGTTAAATGAAAAAAATTATATACACTCCTGGAAATTGAAATAAGAACACCGTGAATTCATTTCCCCAGGAAGGGGAAACTTTATTGACACATTCCTGGGGTCAGATACATCACATGATCACACTGACAGAACCATAGGCACATAGACACAGGCAACAGAGCAAGCACAATGTCGGCACTAGTACAGTGTATATCCACCTTTCGCAGCAATGCAGGCTGCTATTCTCCCATGGAGACGATCGTAGAGATGCTGGATGTAGTCCTGTGGAACGGCTTGCCATGCCATTTCCACCTGGCGCCTCAGTTGGACCAGCGTTCGTGCTGGACGTGCAGACCGCGTGAGACGACGCTTCATCCAGTCCCAAACATGCTCAATGGGGGACAGATCCGGAGATCTTGCTGGCCAGGGTAGTTGACTTACACCTTGTAGAGCACGTTGGGTGGCACGGGATACATGCGGACGTGCATTGTCCTGTTGGAACAGCAAGTTCCCTTGCCGGTCTAGGAATGGTAGAACGATGGGTTCGATGACGGTTTGGATGTACCGTGCACTATTCAGTGTCCCCTCGACGATCAGCAGTGGTCTACGGCCAGTGTAGGAGATCGCTCCCCACACCATGATGCCGGGTGTTGGCCCTGTGTGCCTCGGTCGTATGCAGTCCTGATTGTGGCGCTCACCTGCACGGCGCCAAACACGCATACGACCATCATTGGCAACAAGGCAGAAGCGACTGTCATCGCTGAAGACGACACGTCTCCATTCGTCCCTCCATTCACGCCTGTCGCGACACCACTGGAGGCGGGCTGCACGATGTTGGGGCGTGAGCGGAAGTCGGCCTAACGGTGTGCGGGACCGTAGCCCAGCTTCATGGAGACGGTTGCGAATGGTCCTCGCCGATACCCCAGGAGCAACAGTGTCCCTAATTTGCTGGGAAGTGGCGGTGCGGTCCCCTACGGCACTGCGTAGGATCCTACGGTCTTGGCGTGCATCCGTGCGTCGCTGCGGTCCGGTCCCAGGTCGACGGGCACGTGCACCTTCCGCCGACCACTGGCGACAACATCGATGTACTGTGGAGACCTCACGCCCCACGTGTTGAGCAATTCGGCGGTACGTCCACCCGGCCTCCCGCATGCCCACTATACGCCCTCGCTCAAAGTCCGTCAACTGCACATACGATTCACGTCCACGCTGTCGCGGCATGCTACCAGCGTTAAAGACTGCGATGGAGCTCCGTATGCCACGGCAAACTGGCTGACACTGACGGCGGCGGTGCACAAATGCTGCGCAGCTAGCGCCATTCGACGGCCAACACCGCGGTTCCTGGTGTGTCCGCTGTGCCGTGCGTGTGATCATTGCTTGTACAGCCCTCTCGCAGTGTCCGGAGCAAGTATGGTGGGTCTGATACACCGGTGTCAATGTGTTCTTTTTTCCATTTCCAGGAGTGTACATCAATAATGATGTTCAGCCTCTAGAAATAAATTAGTGTTTAATTTCTAAATGTAGCATTTTAAATTAAATTTTTTTTCATATAATCGCATTTTCATGCAAGCAGTTACTGTAAACGTGAATATTTCTATTAAAATATTTTATGTAAAATTATGATTCAATATTTTTTAATTAACATATAGTTTGATAATATAGAAGAGCACTGTAGCGAAGCAGATCAGATCACTTAATAAAGGCAGTTTTCCGGTCGAGATTAGAAACTAACTAGATTCTTTTCAGAGTATGCTAACATAATAGCTTCCACCATAGTCTCATACAACCGCTCTCTAGGGATTGATGACCTTAGCAGTTAAGTCCCATAAGATTTCACACACATTTGAACATTTGAACATTTTTGAACAACCGCTCTCTCAATAAAAGATCGGTATCCAAACGCTGCAAATTTGCACAAGAGAAAATATCAGTAAATCGCTTAATTACAGATCAGTATCACTGTCGTCGATTCCCAGTAGGATTTAGGAACATGTACTGTTTTCGAGTATTATGAGTTACCGCGCAGTAAACGATCGATTTACCTATTGTTAGCAGCGATACAAAAAATACCATTCTTGCAAACTCTACTAGATCTTTATTCACATGAAGCAATGTGTGCTGTAGACAGGGGATCTCAAGTTATTCCCATATTTCTGGATTTCCAGAATACCTTTGCTACCGTTCCTCACAAGTGGCGTCTAGACAATTTGCGTTCCTATGGAGTATCAGAAACGTCACAGTTCGTAGTATCTGACGGAATAAAATGGAAGTGATAAGTGGTGCTACGAAAGAAAGTGTTTTAGAACCTCTACTGTTTCTAATCTGTATACACGATTTCGGAGGTATTCCGAGCAGGCACCTTAGATTTCAGTGGAGAAATAACACAGCCTGCCGGTTGTAAGTAATTGTTTAATACACTGACAGAGGTTTCGACACCACTAAGAATATCTTCATCAGAATAAAAATTTAAAAACCGTAAAGATACATTATAAAAGGCAATAGTCAAAGTCTGATGTTATTCCTTGCGAGAGGTACATTCCAAAGGCGGGAACGTTTTTAATTTTTGACTTGAGCATGTCTGCACTAAACTTTCATTATTGTCTTCCCGCAATGTATCTTAACGGCTTTTTAATTTTAATTTTGAAGAAGACATTCTTAGAGGTGTCAAAACCTAGGTTAATGTATTAAGCAATTATTTGCAACCGGTCGGCTGTTTTATTTATCCAATGAAACTTATGTACGGTCGCTGAAAGACAGCTATGTCTAAAACTGCATCTTAGATTGGTTGCAGATGCTTCGGTTATTTACCGTCTAGTAAAGTTATCAGAAAGCCAAAACCAATTGCAAAATGATTTAACACACGATATCTATATCGTGCAAAATGTGCCAATTTACAAAAGTAATGAAAAGTGCGAGGTCCTCCACATTGAGTTCTAAAAGGAATTAGTTAAATTTCGGCTACAGGATAAACCATACATATCTAAAGGCTGTTTGTTCAACTAAATACCTAGGGACACCAAATACTTAAACTGCAACGAAGACGTAGATAATGTTATGGAGAAGGCGAACCAAAGACTGCGTTGCACTTGCAGAACACTTAGATGAGACAATAAATCCACTAAAGAGACTCTGAACACTGCAACTTTCCCTCCTTTGCTAGAGTAGTCTTCTGTTGTATGTGATTCTTACCAGATGGGATTGGCGGAGGACGTCGAAAAAATTCAAAGAAGGCAGCTGGTTTTTCTACTATTGCTTAACAGTGGCGAGAGGGCACGGAAAGTCGTTTTCCGATGCGGCCAGATCTTTCCGAGAAATTCTTCTCTCTAGCAGTTGTGTCTTCGGTAGGATGTGGTCTCATGCAGAAGATGGTACCTCAAGATGGCTCCAAAATTACAGACAGTATCCGCCAAACGCAGCAACGGATCGAAGACATCGGCATAGACAAGCCCCCCATGCGTTTCTTAAAGCCGCCACAACAACGCTTTTCTTTTTGCCTTCATAACAGACCTGTATTCCAGAATGAGATTTTCACTCTGCAGCGGAGTGTGCGCTGATATGAAACTTCCTGGCAGATTAAAACTGTGTGCCCGACCGAGACTCGAACTCGGGACCTTTGCCTTTCGCGGGCAAGTGCTCTACCATTTTTTTTTCTCTCTCTCTCCATTTTGTTCGTTGTTGATCGTTGTGCTTGTTCGTTGCGGACGTCACACGACATCCGGTCACGTTCGTTTGTTGATCGTTTCACTCAGTTTTTTTTATTACAGAGGCCAACGAGCTCTCTGACCGAACACGCTGAGCTACCGTGCCGGCACCATCTGAGCTACCGAAGCACGACTCACTCCCGGTATTAACAGCTTTACTTCTGACAGTACCTCGTCTCCTACCTTCCAAACTTTACAGAAGCTCTCCTGCGAAGCACTTGCCCGCGAAAGGCAAAGGTCCCGAGTTCGAGTCTCGGTCGGGCACACAGTTTTAATCTGCCAGGAAGTTTCAGACCTGTATTGCCATCTAGACACTGTAAATGTCACACGAGTGATGGTTTTCACAATTCAGAGTATACATATGTTCCAGGCGTACTCTGTATCGAAGTTATATTGTCTTAACAGAGGACAGATTTCGACGTAAAACTAATGTTACGTCCATTGTTTAGTGAAACCAGCAAACAAGCATATTCGTGTCCGAGAGCAGTGCCGCTCAGCGCCCTCTCTATGCAATCAGCGACCTGCTGTCATCATCGCCTTCGACGACACTAACGTCGCAGTACAGATCCGGCTGTGTGCCATTGCAACAGGTATACTGAATTGTATGCTATGTTAAAGAGAAGTAGTCTCCATTATGAAACTCTCCTGTAATAAAGTGCTAAATGTTGTAAGAGTTAGCGACAGTGTCAGTTTCATATCGCCCGTGTGAACGAGTATTTATTATGTTCAAGTTTTAATAAATTACCTATATCTTATTTGTGTGCTGGAATGTAGTCGAATTAAGTCGGGTGATGTTGAGGGTATTAGATTAGGAAATGAGACACTTAAAGTAGTAAAGGAGTTTTGCTATTTGGGGAGCAAAATAACTGATGATGGTCGAAGTAGAGAGGATATAAAATGTAGACTGGCAATGGCAAGGAAAGCGTTTCTGAAGAAGAGAAATTTGTTAACATCGAGTATAGATTTAAGTGTCAGGAAGTCATTTCTGAAAGTATTGGTATGGAGTGTAGCCATGTATGGAAGTGAAACATGGACGGTAAATAGTTTGGACAAGAAGAGAATAGAAGCTTTCGAAATGTGGTGCTACAGAAGAATGCTGAAGATTAGATGGGTAGATTACTTAACTAATGAGGAGGTACTGAATAGGATTGGGGAGAAGAGGAGTTTGTGGCACAACTTGACCAGAAGAAGGGATCGGTTGGTAGGACATGTTCTGAGGCATCAAGGGATCACCAATTTAGTATTGGAGGGCAGCGTAGAGGGTAAAAATCGTAGGGGGAGACCAAGAGATGAATACAATAAGCAGATTCAGAAGGATGTAGTTTGCAATAGGTAATGGGAGATGAAGAAGCTTGCACAGGATAGAGTAGCATGGAGAGCTGCAACAAACCAGTCTCAGGACTGAAGACCAAACAACAACAACAGTATCCATTCGACCTCCTACTGAACTAGCTACAGTATGCCACACCAGCTTTCTCCTTCGGAATATGTTGTTCACACTCACCTACTTAGGGAGTAATGATTATCGTAATAAAATAAGAGAAATCAGAGCACGCACGGAGGGATTTAGGTATTCGTTTATCCTGCGTGCTGTTCTATAGTGAAACGTTAAACAATATGAAAGTGGTTCGGGAACCTCTGCAAATTATCTCTCTTGAAAGATTTAGCAATCGTGTAAATATTAAAGATGTTTCTCCGTCTCAGTTGCACCTTTTCAATTAGACTACATGTTTCGGTTACTCTGGCTCATCTTCAGATCTAAGTAATTGCGTCAGCGACCCATCTTTTGTACTCAGAACCACATACCGGAGTATTCTGACATGTCGTTCTGAGTAGACAAATGGGTCATTGACACAACTACGCCGGCCGAAGTGGCCGTGCGGTTAAAGGCGCTGCAGTCTGGAACCGCAAGACCGCTACGGTCGCAGGTTCGAATCCTGCCTCGGGCATGGATGTTTGTTTGTGATGTCCTTAGGTTAGTTAGGTTTAACTAGTTCTAAGTTCTAGGGGACTAATGACCTCAGCAGTTGAGTCCCATAGTGCTCAGAGCCATTTGAACCATTTGACACAACTACTTTGATCTGAAGACGGGCCCGAGTGATGGAAAAACGTAATCTAAAAAAAAAATTTAACTGGAACGGAACAACAAATGAGAATTATCTTTTCCATTTTACCTTTAAAAAGGAATTTTATTTTATTTTGTGGTTTAGAACTGTGTTCGTATACGCATGGAGATGGTTACTTTGCTAGATGCAGAGATCTGATGCTCATTGTATTTATTCAAGTGTTATCGTTAATAACAATGTCATAAACGCTTTAAATCACATTGAAATGTGTGTAATGTAGCTTCGTATATTTGAACTACATGTGGCCAATAAATAAACCAATAACTTTAATAAACAATATCGCTGAAAAAATCTGTTTCGTCAGAATAAATTAATAATCACGAGGCAAGTTCCTACTGTCCTCCACATGTACTGGATGCCACTAACAATATTTTATTAAAATTGTGAAAGCCCTACTGGTTTTTACACCTGTAGCTAGACATCGCCTCACTGGCTCTGCGGGTATCATCTGGCAGCTCAGGCTACTGGTAGCTGCTTCAGCAGGATTCTCGCCGGAGAGAGGCTCGCGCTACCGCGGGTACATTAGCAACCCGCGCCGAGCGCGTGTTGGCGCCGTGTTCCATTGTGAACCCTAAAAGGGGAGGCGTATTCTGCGACAGCAGCGGCAGTGGCGGGACAGCAAGATGGCACCGCGCGGCCGTAGCCGGTGGCTGCTGCCTGCTGGCTGCGCTGCGCTGCTCCCCATCCGGCCGTTTCGGCACGCCCCGCTGCGCTAATTGGAATGTCGTTAATGGGCTCTCTTTCAGGCGGCTCCTCCCCCACCCTCACCTCCGCCCCCTCCCCTGGCTCTGAAAAGGCTGGGGGCGGTGGCGACCGGCCGCGCAGCCGCCGGCGGGGCGCGCAGCATCTGCCGTGCCATCCTGTCGTGTTCCATTGATAGAAACTTTCCGAGGGGAACTGTCCTCCACCTCGTGATACGTTTCAATAGGAGCAAATGACATTACGAGTAATGAGGGAAAACCCCATAAAAATGAAAGCGGAAGTAATTTTGTTTTTCAGTTTCGTGGGTGAGTGTGTGTGTGATTGTGTGTGTGTGTGTGTGTGTGTGTGTGTGTGTGTGTCTATGTCAGTGTGTCTGTGCGGCGACTCACAAAACCGACTGCAGGATGAACCACCCTTTCTTTCGTGACAGCGGTACAACCAACTTCGAGAAGCGATGCAACCGGCGGGCACTCGGGCACTCGGGCACTCGTGTTCAGCGTGTATCAAATGACAACGCGACGTGAATGGATGGGGTTTTTCCTCATAGGTGAATATTTGCGCTCAGGCTAGCAGATAGAATATAACGAAACAAAATTTTCTGAAAGGCTGGCTTCCGAGTGAAGCGTCGTTCGAAAACTACGAGAAACACCCAGGGAAGCGCTGATTAGGATACTGTACCTTTAAGCATGTTTAAAGAAACGAAAAGGACCTTAAAGTACAACACAGGCTTGACAGAGACTTAAAATTAAATTTCCTTGTGCCACCTAGTTCTGAAAAAAAGGTTACTGAACAAAAAAGTGAAACTGAAATCTATGTCTTTTAGTCTCAGATATTATTCACACATTTCGAAACGCCCGACGAAAGGAAGAAATGCTTTCTGGAAGATCGGCCTTAAGTGTTGCGGTAGAGTGCTTTTGCGGCTGGTAGGTGCAGCCCCACGAAATCCTCTCTTGTGCGAGTCTCGTCATCTCAGAGGAACGCTTGCACCCAATGTTCGCAGTTACTTCTGCGATAGCCGGCCGCAGTGGCCGTGCGGTTAAAGGCGCTGCAGTCTGGAACCGCAAAGCCGCTACGGTCGCAGGTTCGAATCCTGCCTCGGGCATGGATGTATGTGATGTCCTTAGGTTAGTTAGGTTTAACTAGTTCTAAGTTCTAGGGGACTAATGACCTCAGCAGTTGAGTCCCATAGTGCTCAGAGCCATTTGAACCATTTGAACTTCTGCGATAGATTCTAATCTCTCTCTTCGACTATAGTTTTCAGTCTCCAGGGCTCCCTCAACTACAGTGGACGGTATTCCTAGACACCTTAACGCATAACCTATCATCCCGTCCCTTGTTCTTGTCAATATTTCCCATATATTCTCCTCCTCATTTCTTCAGAGGATTTCCTAATTTATTGTGTTATGAACTCACGTAATTTCCATCATCTTTATTATTGTATTCATGGCGGTGATTTTCAGCAACTATCGTATTTTTTTAGGCAAATTTCAGTCACCACTTGCAAATAAACTTATTATCTTTACTAGTTTCGACAAACTAATTTGTCTTCTTCCGAAGCAACTGATGACTAAAATTTATCCTGAAAAAAATTTCATTTTTTGTCTGTAGCACTACATCTCTCAAATACATTTATATCTATATCTGCATGGAAACTCTGGAAATCACACTGAAGTGCCTGCCAGGGTTCATCGAACCACCTTCACAATTATTCGCTATTATTCCAATCTCGAACACCGTGTGAGCTTTGATTTACCATATTTTATTATATTGATCGTTTCTCCCTGTATATGTCAGCGACAAAAAATATTTTCGCATTCAAAGGAGAAAGTTGGTGATAGAAATTTCGTGAGGAGATTCCGCCGGAAAGAAAAATGCCTTGGTTTTAATTATGTCCACACCACATCCTATATTATGTCAGTGATACTCTCCCCTATTCCTTGGTAATACGAAACGCGCTGGTCTTCTTTGAATTTTCTTTATGTTCTCGGTTAATCCTACACCGCGCAACAGTACTCCAAAAGTGAACCGACAAGCATAGCGTAGGCAATCTCTTTAATAGATCTGCTACGTGTGCTGCCAAATAAATTGCTTCCACTCTTTTCCTTTCGGGTTTCTCCGGCGGTTCTTGATTCACTGCCGTACAATACTATGGTGCAAACATACGTTCTCAGAAATTTCATTCTGAAATGAAAGATGATGTTTGATACCGAGAAAATTCTTATGGCTACTAACGCCACCTCATCCTGTGCCAGTGCTTTTTAAGGGTTCCTTACCCACTCAATATGTTTCTTTGATTCTAAGGTAGCGCATTTCCTTCACTTAGTCGTCCCTAGTTACAAGAAGTTGATCGCTAGTCTCATTTCTATGCTCCTCTTTAGTTTTATTGTTCTTCAATTCACTTTCAATCTTTAGGCTGTTCATTCCATTCAACAACGCCTGAAATTCTGTTAAGTGTGTGTCTGGAGCTTACGAGCACCCAATGCCGAGTTTATCAGCACCCTTACACATGTAATTCTGCCAAATGTAGGAAACTATAATGAGTGTATGTGTATATTAGTCTAATATTTGTGATGTCTGACGGTCAACACCCCCCCCCCCCCCGCCCCACCCCATGAACCATGGAACTTGCCGTTGGCGGAGAGGCTTGCGTGCCTCAGCGATACAGATGGCCGTACCGTAGGTGCAACCACAACGGAGGGGTATCTGTTGAGAGGCCAGACAAACGTGTGGTTCCTGAAGAGGGGCAGCAGCCTTTTCAGTAGTTGCAGGGGCAACAGTCTGGATGATTGACTGATCTGGCCTTGTAACATTAACCAAAACGGCCTTGCTGTGCTGGTACTACGAACGGCTGAAAGCAAGGGGAAACTACAGCCGTAATTTTTCCCGAGGGCATGCAGCTTTACTGTATGGTTAAATGATGATGACGTACTCTTGGGTAAAATATTCCGGAGGTAAAATAGTCCCCCATTCGGATCTCCGGGCGGGGACTACTCTAGAGGACGTCGTTATCAGGAGAAAGAAAACTGGCGTTCTACGGATCGGAGCGTGGAATGTCAAATCCCTTAATCGGGCAGGTAGGTTAAAAAGGGAAATGGATAGGTTATAGTTAGATATAGTGGGAATTAGTGAAGTTCGGTGGCAGGAGGAACAAGACTTTTGGTCATGTGAATACAGGGTTATAAATACAAAATCAAATATTGGTAATGCAGGAGTAGGTTTAATAATGAATAAAAAAATAGGAGTGCGGGTAAGCTACTACAAACAGCACAGTGAACGCATTATTGTGGCCAAGATAGACACAAAGCCCACGCCTACTACAGTAGTACAAGTTTATATGCCAACTAGCTCTGCAGATGATGAAAAAAGTAATGAAATGTATGATGAGATAAAAGAAATTATTCAGGTAGTGAAGGGAAACGAAAATTTAATAGTCATGGGTGACTGGAATTCGTCAGTAGGAAAAGGGAGAGAAGGAAACATAGTAGGTGAATATGGATTGGGGGGAAGAAATGAAAGAGGAAGCCGTCTGGTAGAACTTTGCACAGAGCATAACTTAATCATAGCTAACACTTGGTTCAAGAATCATAAAAGAAGGTTGTATACATGGAAGAATCCTGGAGATACTGAAAGGTATCAGATATATTATATAATGGTAAGACAGAGATTTAGAACCAGGTCTTAAATTGTAAGACATTTCCAGGGGCAGATGTGGACTCTGACCACAATCTATTGGTTATGAACTGTAGATTGAAACTGAAGAAAGCCGGCCGGAGTGGCCGTGCGGTTATAGGCGATACAGTGTGGAGCTGGGCGACCGCTGCGGTCGCAGGTTCGAATCCTATCTCGGTCATGGATGTACGTGATGTCCTTAGGTTAGTTAGGTCTAATTAGTTCTAAGTTCTAGGCGACTGATGACCTCAGGAGTTAAGTCGCATAGTGCTCAGAGCCAAGCCAAAACTGAAGAAACTACTAAAAGGTGCTAATTTAAGGAGATGGGACCTGGATAAACTGACTAAACCATAGGTTGTAGAGAGTTTCAGGGAGAGCATAAGGGAACAATTGACAGGAATGGGGGAAAGAAATCCAGTAGAAGAAGAATGGGTAGCTCTGAGGGATGAAGTAGTGAGGGAAGCAGACGATCAAGTAGATAAAAAGACGAGGGCTAATAGAAATCCTTGGGTAACAGAAGAAATATTGAATTTAATTGATGAAAGGAGAAAATTAAAAAATGCAGTAAATGAAGCAGACAAAAAGGAATACAAACGTCTCAAAAATGAGATCGACAGGAAGTGCAAAATGGCTAAGCAGGGATGGCTAGAAGACAAATGTAAGGATGTAGAGGCTTGTCTCACGAGGGGTAAAATAGATACTGCCTACAGGAAAATTAAAGAGACCTTTGGAGAGAAAAGAACCACTTGTATAAATATCAAGAGCTCAGATGGAAACCCAGTTCTAAGCAAAGAAGGAAAGGCAGAAAGGTTGAAGGAGTATATAGAGGGTTTATACAAGCGCGATGTACCTAAGGACCATATTATGGAAATGGAAGAGGATGTAGATGAAGACGGAATGGGAGATATGATACTGCGTGGAGAGTTCGACAGAGCACTGAAAGACCTGAGTCGAAACAAGGCCCCGGGAGTAGACAACATTCCATTAGAACTACTGATGGCCTTGGGAGAGCCAGTCCTGACAAAACTCTACCATCTGGTGAGCAAGATGTATGAGACAGGCGAAATACCCTCAGACTTCAAGAAGAATATAATAATTCCAATCCCAAAGAAAGCAGGTGTTGGCACATGTGAAAATTACCGAACTATCAGTTTAATAAGTCACAGCTGCAAAATACTAACACGAATTCTTTACGGACGAATGGAAAAACTGGTGGAAGCGGACCTCGGGGAAGATCAGTTTGGATTCCGTAGAAATTTTGGAACACGTGAGGCAATACTAACCTTACGACTTATCTTAGAAGAAAGATTAAGAAAAGGCAAACCTACGTTTCTAGCATTTGTAAACTTAGAGAAAGCTTTTGACAATGTTAACTGGAATACTCTCATTAAAATTCTGAAGGTGGCAGGGGTAAAATACAGGTAGCGAAAGTCTATTTACAATTTGTACAAAAACCAGATGGATGTTATAAGAGTGGAGGGGCATGTAACGGAAGCAGTGGTTGGGAAGGGAGTGAGACAGGGTTGTACCCTCTCCCCGATGTTATTCAATCTGTATATTGAGCAAGCAATAAAGGAAACAAAAGAAAAATTAGGAGTAGGTATTAAAATTCATGGAGAAGAAATAAAAACTTTGAGGTTCGCCGATGACATTGTAATTCTGTCAGAGACAGCAAAGGACTTGGAAGAGCAGTTGAACGGAATGGACAGTGTCTTGAAAGGAGGATATAAGATGAACATCAACAAAAGCAAAACGAGGATAATGGAATGTAGTCAAATTAAATCGGGTGATGCTGAGGGAATTAGATTAGGAAATGAGACACTTAATGTAGTAAAGGAGTTTTGCTATTTAGGGAGTAAAATAACTGATGATGGTCGAAGTAGAGAGGATATAAAATGAAGACTGGCAATGGGAAGGAAATTGTTTCAGAAGAAGAGAAATTTGTTAACATCGAGAATAGATGTGTCAGGAAGTCGTTTGTGAAAGTATTTGTATGGAGTGTAGCCATGTATGGAAGTGAAACATGGACGATAACTAGTTTGGACAAGAAGAGAATAGAAGCTTTCGAAATGTGGTGCCACAGAAGAATGCTGAGGATTAGATGGGTAGATCACATAACTAATGAGGAGGTATTGAATAGAATTGGGGAGAAGAGGAGTTTGTGGCACAACTTGACAAAAAGAAGGGACCGGTTGGTAGGACATGTTTTGAGGCATCAAGGGATCACAAATGTAGCATTGGAGGGCAGCGTGGAGATTAAAAATCGTAGAGGGAGACCAAGAGATGAATACACTAAGCATATTCAGAAGGATGTAGCTTGCAGTAAGTACTGGGAGATGAAGAAGCTTGCACAGGATAGAGTAGCATGGAGAGCTGCATCAAACCAGTCTCAGGACTGAAGACCACAACAACAATAACATGGTCGACAACAAAAAAAGTGAAACATGGTGCCAACTCGTAAACTAAAGCTTTGAATTGAACCAAGGAGGCATCTTTAGGATGCATCCGCGTCAACAGTGTGACAAGCACTCTCACAAAGGTCCTGTGGAGTGTGAACATACTGACACAAAGGAGTGTCCTCCATGGAGGATACTGCTGAATTAAAAAAACAACTTTAATGCTGAAAACTCTCTTAGTACTTGGCGGTACTAAGCGGTAGCTAATCCATGAGCCCTGCGGCCTTGGTCTAGGGGTAACCTGCACGGTAGCTCAGCGTGTTCGGTTAGAGGGTTAGCTACCCTCTGTAATAGAAAAACTAAGTGAACAGATCAACGATGAACGTGTCACATGGGACATCTGCCACGAGCAAATACAATAAACAAAATGAGGTAAACAATATCAGGAGTTGCGTCTTTGATTAGTACTCAAAACATCGACGTCCCTGTGTTCGAAACACGCCACCCCTTATATTTTGATTATTAATCAGCACTGGCAGCCGAAGTCTTCCCTCACCCTACCAATGGCCTTTTCAAAGAGGGCGGAGAAGATGACAGAGGTTCAGAGCACTCTCCTTTCCTTGGGGTTGTGAACTATCCCTAAAGACGGAAGAATCAGCAGTGGTCAACGGCATGAAGATGCAGAAGGCAATGAAAACCACTTAATTAAAAACAAATAGCGTGTATCCACTGGATATGTGGCCTGTTACTGAAAAAGTATCATAATGATCTCTCCATTGTAAAAAGATTCGGGAATAGTCCGCCATTCGGACCTCCGGGCTGGGACTGTCAAAGAGCAGGTGACAATGAGAAAAAGGCTGAATAAACAACGAAAAGATAACGTTCTACGAGACGGGGTCTGGGATATCAAAACTTCAACATAATAGGAAAGCTAGAAAATTTGAAAAGGGAAGTGCAAAGGCTGAAGATAGATATAGAAGGGGTCGGTGTTGTAAAATGGAAAGAAGACAGGGATTTTTGGTCAGATGAGTATGGAGTTACACTCCTGGAAATTGAAATAAGAACACCGTGAATTCATTGTCCCAGGAAGGGGAAACTTTATTGACACATTCCTGGGGTCAGATACATCACATGATCACACTGACAGAACCACAGGCACATAGACACAGGCAACAGAGCATGCACAATGTCGGCACTAGTACAGTGTATATCCACCTTTCGCAGCAATGCAGGCTGCTATTCTCCCATGGAGACGATCGTAGAGATGCTGGATGTAGTCCTGTGGAACGGCTTGCCATGCCATTTCCACCTGGCGCCTCAGTTGGACCAGCGTTCGTGCTGGACGTGCAGACCGCGTGAGACGACCCTTCATCCAGTCCCAAACATGCTCAATGGGGGACAGATCCGGAGATCTTGCTGGCCAGGGTAGTTGACTTACACCTTCTAGAGCACGTTGGGTGGCACGGGGTACATGCGGACGTGCATTGTCCTGTTGGAACAGCAAGTTCCCTTGCCGGTCTAGGAATGGTAGAACGATGGGTTCGATGACGGTTTGGATGTACCGTGCACTATTCAGTGTCCCCTCGGCGATCACCAGTGGTGTACGGCCAGTGTAGGAGATCGCTCCCCACACCATGATGCCGGGTGTTGGCCCTGTGTGCCTCGGTCGTATGCAGTCCTGATTGTGGCGCTCACCTGCACGGCGCCAAACACGCATACGACCATCATTGGCACCAAGGCAGAAGCGACTCTCATCGCTGAAGACGACACGTCTCCATTCGTCCCTCCATTCACGCCTGTCGCGACACCACTGGAGGCGGGCTGCACGATGTTGGGGCGTGAGCGGAAGACGGCCTAACGGTGTGCGGGACCGTAGCCCAGCTTCATGGAGACGGTTGCGAATGGTCCTCGCCGATACCCCAGGAGCAACAGTGTCCCTAATTTGCTGGGAAGTGGCGGTGCGGTCCCCTACGGCACTGCGTAGGATCCTACGGTCTTGGCGTGCATCCGTGCGTCGCTGCGGTCCGGTCCCAGGTCGACGGGCACGTGCACCTTCCGCCGACCACTGGCGACAACATCGATGTACTGTGGAGACCTCACGCCCCACGTGTTGAGCAATTCGGCGGTACGTCCACCCGGCCTCCCGCATGCCCACTATACGCCCTCGCTCAAAGTCCGTCAACTGCACATACGGTTCACGTCCACGCTGTCGCGGCATGCTACCAGTGTTAAAGACTGCGATGGAGCTCCGTATGCCACGGCAAACTGGCTGACACTGACGGCGGCGGTGCACAAATGCTGCGCAGCTAGCGCCATTCGACGGCCAACACCGCGGTTCCTGGTGTGTCCGCTGTGCCGTGCGTGTGATCATTGCTTGTACAGCCCTCTCGCAGTGTCCGGAGCAAGTATGGTGGGTCTGACACACCGGTGTCAATGTGTTCTTTTTTCCATTTCCAGGAGTGTATATCAAGAGCAGTAGAAAGTGCTGGAACGTGAGTAGAATTCGTTATGAATAGAAACGTAGCGCAGTGAGTATGTTACTGTGAACAGTTCAGTGATACCGTTGTTCTTAGCAGAATCGACAGCAAACCAACGCCGACAACGATAGTTCAGGTATACATGCCGATGTCGCAAGCTGAAGATGAAGAGATAGAGAAAATATACGACGATATTAAAAAGGTAATAGAGTACGAAAAGGGAGATGAAAACCGAATGGCCATTGGGGACTGGAATGCAGTTCTAGGGAAAGGAGTAGAAGAAAAGGTTACCGGAGAATACGTGCTTAGGACAAGGAATGAGAGATTAGAAAGGCTGATTGAATTCTGCAATAAATTTCAGCTAATAACAGCGAAAACACTGTTCAAGAATCACAAGAGGGGAAGGTATATTTGGAAAAGGCCTGATGATACGGGAAGTACCAGATTAGATTACGTCATGGTCATATAGAGATTCCGAAATCACATACTGAATTGTAAAGCGTACACAGGAGCAAATATAGACTCTGATCACATTGTAGCAGAGATGAAGAGTAGGCTGAAGTTTAAGAGATTAGTCACGGAGAATCAATGCGCAAAGAAGTGGGATAAGAAAATACTAAGAAATGATGGGGTACGATTGAAGTTCTCTAACGCTATGGACACAGCCATAAGGAATAGCTCTGTAGGCAGAATAGCTGAAGAGCAATGGAAATCTCTACAAAGGCCAATCACAGAAGTTGGAAAGAAAAACACAGGTACAAAGAAGGTAGCTGCGGAAAAACCATGGGTAACAGAAGAACACTTGGTCGATGAAAGAAGGAAGTACAAATAAGGTAAGAGAAATTCTGGAACAGAGAAGTACAAGACGCTTAGGACTGAAATAAATAGGAAGTTCGGGGAAGCTAAGACGAAATGGCTGCATGAAAAATGTGAAGAAACCGAGAAAGGAATAAATAGGTGCAAGATTTGTCTGATGTGGTAGTAGAAGAACAGGAGTCGATTTAGAAGAGTAATGGGATCCAGAATTAATATTAAATTTTAAGAGAGCTTCTGAGGACCTACGATTAAATAAGGCAGAAGGGATGGATAACGTTCCATCAGAATTTCTAAAATCCCTGTGAGAGGTGGCCACAAAACGCCTATTCACGTTGGTGTGTAGAATTTATGGGTCTGGCGACATATTATATGACTTTCTGAAAAATATCATCCACCCAATTTCGGAGACGTCAGAAACTGACAAGCTCGAGAATGATCTCACAATCAGCTTAACAGCTCATGCATCCAAATTGCTGACAAGAATAATACACAGGAGAATGGAAGAAACTGATGATTTGTTAGATGACGATCAGTTTAGCTTTAGTAAAGGTAAACGCACGGGAGGCAATTCTGACGTTGCGGTTGATAATGGAAGCAAAACTAAATAAATATTAGGACACGTTCACAGGATGTGTCGACCTGGAAAAGGCGTTCGACAATGGTGCAAGATATTGGGAATTCTGAGAGGAATAGGGGTATGGTATAGGGAGAGTCGGGTAATGCACAGTATGTACAGAAGTCAAGAGGGATTAATAGGAGCGGACGACCAAGAATAAAGTGCTCGGATTAAGATGGATGTAAGAGACTGCCGTAGTGTTCAATCTGTACATCGAAGAAGCAGTAATGGAAAGAAAAGATGGGTTAAGGACTAAATTCCGAGGTGGAAAGATATTTTCTGATGACGTTGCTGTCCTCAGTGAGAGTGAATAAAGAATTACGTGATCTGCTGAATGGAGTGAACAGTCTGATGAGTACAGAATATGGATCGAGAGTAAATCGAAGGAAGATGAAAGTAATTACAGCTTGCAGAAATGAGAAAAGCGAGAAACTTAACATCACGTTTGGTCGTCACAAAGTTGATTAAGTTCAGAAATTCTGCTGCCTAACAGCAAATTAACCAATGACGGATAGAGCAAAGAGGACAGCAAGAGCATACTAGCACTGGCAAAAAGGGCATTCCTGTGAAAGGGAAGTCTACTAGTATCAAACATATCCCTTAATTTTGGAAAGAAATTCCTGAGAATGTGCGTTTGGAGCACAGCATTGTATAGTAGTGAAACATGTACTGTTGGAAAACCGAAACAGAAGAGAATCGAAGCATTTGAGACATGGTGATACATACGAATGTTGAAGATTAAGTGGACTCATAAGCTAAGGAATGAGGAGGTTCTGCGCGGAATCGGATAGGAAAGAAATACACTGACAAGGGAATGGACAGGATGGCAGGACGTGTTTCAGACGTGAGGGAATGACTTCCATGGTACTAGAGAGAGCTGTAGAGGGCAAAAACTGTAGACGAAGACGAAGATTGGAATACATCCACCAAATAATATAGGCCCTAGGTTGCAAGTGTCACACAGAGATGAAGAAATTTGGAAATTTGTGGTAAGTACTATGGGACCACACTACTGAGGTCATCTGTCACTAGGCTTACGCACTACGTAATCAAACTTATACTAACTTACGCTAAGGACAGTACGCACAACCATGCCCGAGGGAGGACTCGAACCTACGACGGGGGGAACAGCGCGAACCGTGACGAGACGCCTCAGACAGCACGGCTACCACGCGCGGCGAGAGATAAAGTGGTTGGCATTCGTGGTGGGCCACATCAAACCCGTGAGAAGACTGACGACGCAAAAAAAAGTCTTTATTGAGTAACCATGAAACTAGTCACCGGTAGAACGCTACTATGATCGTAAAAGTTCGGTATGGTGCATACTAAACTGTAACATAGACGTTGCTTGGATAGATGGAAACTGTCTTCGAGTGTTATTTCAGTTGTTTGCAACGTATACCAGACATAGCGACCATAAGAATAAGGTAAGAGGCTGGAGCACGTACAGAGATGTACAAACAGACGCGTGCCGTCGATCAGTATGCAAATGAAACAGGACAAAAGCTAATGACACTGGTAGATATCCTTCGCCACGCTGTCTATAATGGCTTATGAACTGTACAAGAAGGTAGCGCAAAAGAGAAGTAAATTCCCTGTCTAGGTAGACAATACGGACAAAAATTCGAAACGCTGCTAACACATGGAGGAAGGTGTGCTGTTGCACTTCGAATTACAAAGCTAGAGGTATTGATGGATACGTGATCTACTTTAAACGTGCGAAGGATCTAACGTTGAAAGTAATTCACTGCCATCTTGCGAAAGTGTATAGAGCGAGTGTAATGTCAGAAAAACTGTTGTGGATTTTATATAGGCAAAACAGGTGCTATGAGCATTTCGGAGAGTTTGAAGGCCCCTTCCCATTAGATAAACAACAGCCTGGACTGATGCCACCTTTCGTTGCTCATCGCCACCAGCCATTACCTTCTTCCAGTAATATCCACCAGTCACCACCTTTTGATATTCGTCACCGTTAGTCACCCCTTTCGCCAGTTATCGCAATCAGTGTTCGACATCCAACAGTGATCACTATCAGTCATTGTCTTCTGCCGCTCACTGCCACGAGTCATGCCTGTCATCTCCACTGGTCACCACCTTCTTATAGTCATCAGCTTCAGACATCACTTTCTATCATTGCCATTAGTCATTGCCTACAGCCAGGTATCACCATCATGCACCACCTTCAATCGGCCATCACCATCAGTCGTCACCTCCTACCAGCCACAGCCACCAATCATCGTCATATTCCAATAATCGCCGCCAGTCATCACCCTCACGTCCAGTCATCACTACTGTCACCGCCAGTCACCACCTTTACCAGAGTCATCACCATCCCTGCCAATCTTTGGCGTCAGTCAACACCAGTCATCACTTTTGGCGTCATAATCGCCATCGCTGACTTTTCGCTGCCTGTTACATCCTTTGCCATCGTTTCATTGCCAAAATATCTGTGATCTCCTTCCTCGAGGATATTTCTTCTTCTAGCCTCAGTATTGCCACCCTTACAGTCTATAATGGACCAGTCCACGCAAACATTTTCGATGCATTATCTCCATCAGTTTTAACTCAACCAACTCCACGGAAGTAACCCTACGATGTGAAATTCCAGCTCACTATCCATCCAATATCGTCACACGACTCATCACAAAATCGTCACGAAACACCTAGCATCGATT
This sequence comes from Schistocerca nitens, assembly GCF_023898315.1. NCBI lineage: Eukaryota > Metazoa > Arthropoda > Insecta > Orthoptera > Acrididae > Schistocerca > Schistocerca nitens. The sequence continues at coordinate 782,497,067 of NC_064614.1, read as the reverse complement.
CCTCACCCATTCCATAAACCTAAGCCCACCTCCCACCACACCCCCCTTCTCCCACTTCAGAACCTCACACAACAGAACCTGTGGACTTTGCTTCCATGACATCTCGAATATACTCCATCTAATCACATCTAAAATGTCTATCCTTCGAAATAAAGAACATTTCATACCTCAACGCATCACAAACTCATATTCTCCAGAGGCTCTAAAGTCCTTCAAAGTAGGGTTCCTGTGCCGCTTGCTACACTGGCTTTCTGTCATGACTTTGTCTTCATGCCACTGCCTTACGGCTCACTGCATCCCGCTACACCTGCCTTCTCTACCCGCTTATTCTCACTGCTATGCTCTGTAATCAGAGGGAACTCGAATGATAGATAAATTCCATTCACGACTCCGGAGTTCGGAAATGCTCCAAAACTGCAACAGCTCTGATCCCACAATCCCCATGTGCATCTCCTCCAAAGACCCACCCGCCAAAGATCATCACATTGAGGAAGGGTTCAGAATGGCTCTGAGCACTATGGGACTCAACTGCTTTGGTCATAAGTCCCCTAGAACTTAGAACTACTTAAACCTAACTAACCTAAGGACACCACACAACACCCAGCCATCACGAGGCAGAGAAAATCCCTGACCCCGCCGGGAATCGAACCCGGGAACCCGGGCGTGGGAAGCGAGAACGCCACCGCACGACCACGAGATGCGGGCTTGAGGAAGGGGCTACATACATATACTGTTGTGCAAAATATGAGGTCGGAAGTAGCTTTTATATGATGAGTCATTGCCAGATTGTTGAAAACCATTCAAAATCCCAAATCGCACCAAATATTTTTTTTTCACCCAAGACAACCGGTTTAAACAGTCTAAGTTGTTATCTTCAGATCTTAAACATTTTTAGTAAAAGGAAACCACAAAAAATGCTGAAGACCTGAAGATAACAGCTAAGACTGTTGAATCCGGTTGTCATGAATGTAATTTTTTTTTTTTTTTTTTTTTTTTTGCAATCTTGGCTCATCGATATTCTCATAATGAGAAAATTCAGTAATTTTCAAATGACATAACTCCAAAAAAGTACAGAGTTAAATGAATAGAAATGACATGTTTATTCAAAGACAATAATTGCAGTGGAATCTCTGCGACTTACGATAGCCTCACAGATGGGAGATGTTTTTACTAGGGTGTGTGATCACCATAGACAGCAGTATATGTTCAGCAGCGTGTTGGCCGCTAGATTGGTGACAAGTTCTTGTTTTAGGGCATTCAGTTCCTCCACCAGCGAGGTTGAAAACTGCTGGATGGTCGTTGGTACAAGCAGACTTACTGCAATATGCTTCTTCAATGCATCCCACGTATGCCTGATGGGTTTTGTCAGGCCAGTCCATTTGCCAATTATACTCTCGTACAAAGAGTCCTCCATCTACGGTGTTCGATGCACTCATGCTACATAAAGCTGAAGTCACGGCTAGATGCACCCCTGAAAAGACACACAAGGAAAGAAACACAGTGTCATAATATACCTCCCCACACCATAACAAATGGACCGCCAAAGTGTAAATCATGGACAATATTTCTCACCATATGAGGGCACATACAGAATCAGTACGCAGAGTGAATCTGTTCTCTTCCCAGAACAGCACGTGACTCCAGTCTCTATGCTCTTGGGAATGCAAACGGTGCTGGCGATGTGTGAATGTCAAAGTATACATTGCACTGGTCGTAGGGCAAAACGACCTTCGGCATACTTTCGGTGTACGACTTTGGAGCCTGAGATGTGTACCTTGCATGCCTATTCCATGTGGTTACAATTCCAACAACTGTTTGACGTGGGTTCCTTCTTGCCTGATGCTATCATCTAGTGCTGCAGTTGTGTGAGGTCGACACCTCCTCTTCTTTGGGCAGCCTGTGATACCAATGGGTAGTCGGCTGGTGTGGCCGAGCGGTTGTAGGTGCTTCAGTCCGGAACCGCCCTACTGCTACGGTCTCGGGTTCGAATCCTGCCTCAGACATGGATGTGTGTTAAGTCCTTAGGTTTAAGTAGTTCTAAGTCTAGGGGACTGATGACCTCAGATGTTAAGTCCCATAGTGCTTAGAGCCATTTTAACCATTAGAACCAACTAATGGGTATGATATATTGGTATGACCAATAGCTGACGTCTGGGCTACACTTCGCTCTTCCTCCAATTTTCCGATGATTCTTCCCCTTGTGAAGTCATCCATTTTGCAGTGATGAACACCACCACAGAGCACCGTAACTACACGCTGATCGTCACTCTCTTTTCCTTTTCCTTCAAATGCCTAGTGATACAGGGCCAGCAGCATATGGCGGTATAGTCATTCCCACCTCATGCGACGTGCCGTCCAGGTTTTTGTGCATGACGGACACCTCGGACATCATAACCGCTCACGTTCATTTATTTTCACCTAGTAGCTAATGTGTTATGTTACTCTATCTACGTCAACTATAAGATATGCTGAACGGTGTAAAAAACACCTAATTTACAACGACCACTTAACTCCTGATTTCAGAAACACACCAAATAACCCCACGATGAAGTGTATACACTGAGCCGTGCGTGAGTCAATTCAAGCCCTGCAAATGCGACTTCGATAGAAAGTTCAAATGGTTCAAATGGCTCTGAGCACTATGGAACTTAACATCTGAGGTCATCAGTCCCCTAGAACTTAGAACTACTTAAACCTAACTAACCTAAGGACATCACAAACACCCATGCCCGAGGCAGGATTCGAACCTGCGACCGTAGTGGTCGCGCGGTTCCGGACTGAAGCGCCTAGAACCGCATGGCCACACCGGCCGGCTCGATAGAAAGTGCCCTGTGGGAATGTCTTTGACTGGTTGCTGGGTAAATCGTGCGCCGACTACATCACCACGCTCAAACGCAATTAAATCTTGATAACCTGCCATTTTATCAGCAGTAACCGATCTAACAACTGCGCCAGACACTTGTTTTATATACGCGTTGCCGACCACAGTGCCGTATTCCACCTGTTTACGTATCTCTGTATTTGAATACGCATGACCATACCACTTTCTTTAGCGCTTCAGAGCACATTAAATGCATTCACAGTTGTGAATATAGACAACCATCAGCTATATAATGGTATGCCGATAATGAAAATTTATGCTGGACCGGTATTCGAACACGGATTTCCCGCTTATCGCCAGCACTCGCCTTATCATTTGGCTATCCGCGCTAGACTTCTGGCTGGACACAAACTTCCATATGTCGTCAGCCACGTGTCTACATCATGTACTCGTACATCCGTTATGTATGTTCCCGTACAGGGGAGACTTTTTTGTTGAAAGTCGATTGCCAGTGTCAGCGGATAAATACATTATACAGCCGGTGGTTGTCCGTATTCGCAGCTGCGAATACATTTAATGTAATTCATGCTGGCTGTAGTCGCCACAATTCGTGCATGTCCGAAGGAACTTTGCATCGTATTTCTGAATAACACAGGCACTACAGTATTGTATTTATTCGCAGACACTGGGCAAGCGACTTTCAAATAAAATGTCTCCCCTTTACGGAATATACATAATGGATGTACGAGTACAGGACGCAGACACGTGGTTGACAACATATGGAAATTTGAGGCTCTCCATGAGCAGTGCTCGGATAGCCTAATGGGAAGACGACCACATGCATTATGCGGGATATCTGGGTTTGAGCCCCGGTCTGGCACAAATTTCCATTGTCGTCATTCCACTATACAGCTGATGGTTATCTGCCACCGGCAGACTCTGGATATTTGCTTTGCGGCTCTGAGTACCTCGAAGCTCTACCCCCATCGCCGGACAGACAGTGGGAAGGGGACCGAATCGAGACTCACATATGACCGTTGAAGAAGCACTCTTTGAAGGCGCTGTCGTCCGCACGCGACGACACGATCAAACAGCTGCAGAGGTCCCCACTAAGCACTACAGGTTGGAGGACTTACGGCGACACCGCCGACAGTGAATCACACGCCTTGCTACCAGAATTTCGCTGCTGCACGACGCAAGAAACCACAGTGAAAGCCGTGGAGCATCATTTTTGTCATTTTTATCAGGAAAGTGTCGTAGAAAAGGGGCGTATACGACGAGCACTGTGAAAGCGTTACAACGGGTGACACGCAAATGGACAGGGCGACGGTGACGGCATTAATAGAGGAAACCTCGTCTGAGGAGGGGGGCGACGTCTTGGGCAAATATGGGTCAGTCAGTCTCCAGTGGAGTTTTATTGGATCTTCCGTGACATCATTGTGCTCCACTGGATTACAGTGTTCCGAGAACTCATGGCCCCGCACTACAAAATACCGCCTTCCTTCGTCGAAGGGCTTCTCGTACCAGTACACAAGCCAATAGGAGGTCTTCAACAGGCTTTTGGCGGGTCGCGTTAAGATTCTCGTCGTTGAACAGATGTCGCAGATTGTAGAAGCCACCGTCGACTTCGGAGAAGTAATATCATCTCGGCATGCCGCATGCGAGGGGCGATCGTCTTCATCGACTTCAATCGATCCTTGGATAGAGTACTTTTTCATTTCTCAAGTAAAAACCTGCTCCCTATTATTATATAGTTGGTCGTACGTTGTGTGATTTTACATGTTATATCATACAAAACACCCCATGAACCATGGACCTTGCCGTTGGTGGGGAGGCTTGCGTGCCTCAGCGATACAGATGGCCGTACCGCAGGTGCAACCACAATGGAGGGGTATCTGTTGAGAGGCCAGAGAAACATATGGTTCCTGAAGAGGGGCAGCAGCCTTTTCAGTAGTTGCAGGGGCAACAGTCTGGATGATTGACTGATCTGGCCCTGTAACAATAACCAAAACGGCCTTGCTGTTGTGGTACTGCGAACGGCTGAAAGCAAGGGGAAACTACAGCCGTATTTTTTCCCGAGGACATGCAGCTTTACTGTATGATAAAATTATGATGACGTCCTCTTGGGTAAAATATTCCAGAGGTAAAATAGTCCCCCATTCGGATCTCCGGAAGGGGACTACTCAGGAGGACGTCGTTATCAGGAGAAAGAAAACTGGCGTTCTACGGATCGGAGCGTGGAATGTCAGATCCCTTCATCGGGCAGGTAGGTTAGAAAATTTAAAAAGGGAAATGGATAGGTTAAAGTTAGATACAGTGGGAATTAGTGAAGTTCGGTGGCAGGAGGAACAAGACTTTTAGTCAGGTGAATACAGGGTTATAAATAAAAATCAATCAGGGGTAATGCAGGAGTAGGTTTAATAATGAATAAAAAAATAGGAGTTCGGGTTAGCTACTACAAACAGCATAGTGAACGCATTATTGTGGCCAAGATAGACACCAAGCCCACGCCCACTACAGTAGTACAAGTTTATATGCCAACTAGCTCTGCAGATGATGAAGAAATTGAAGAAATGTATGACGAGATAAAAGAAATTATTCAGGTAGTGAAGGGAGACGAAAATTTAATAGTCATGGGTGACTGGAATTCGTCAGTAGGAAAAAGGAGAGAAGGAAACATAGCAGGTGAATATGGATTCGGGGGAAGAAATGAAAGAGGAAGCCGCCTTGTAGAATTTTGCACAGAGCATAACTTAATCATAGCTAACACTTGGTTCAAGAATCATAAAAGAAGGTTGCATACCTGGAAGAATCCTGGAGATACTAAAAGGTATCAGATAGATTATATAATGGTAAGACAGAGATTTAGGAACCAGGTTTTAAATTGTAAGACATTTCCAGGGGCAGATGTGGATTCTGACCACAATCTATTGGTTATGAACTGCAGATTGAAACTGAAGAAACTACAAAAAGGTGGGAATTTAAGGAGATGGGACCTGGATAAACTGAAAGTACCAGAGGTTGTAGAGAGTTTCAGGGAGAGCATAAGGGAACAATTGACAGGGATGGGGGAAAGAAATCCAGTAGAAGAAGAATGGGTAGCTCTGAGGGATGAAGTAGTGAAGGCAGCAGACGATGAAGTAGGTAAAAAGACGAGGGCTAATAGAAATCCTTGGGTAACAGAAGAAATATTGAATTTAATTGATGAAAAGAGAAAATATAAAAATGCAGTAAAAGAAGCAGGTAAAAAGGAATTCAAACGTCTCAAAAATGAGATCGACAGGAAGTGCAAAATGGCTAAGCTGGGATGGCTAGAGGACAAGGATGTAGAGGCTTGTCTCACTAGGGGTAAGATAGATACTGCCTACAGGAAAATTAAAGAGACCTTTGGAGAGAAGAGAACCACTTGTATGAATATCAAGAGCTCAGATGGCAACCCAGTTCTAAGCAAAGAAGGGAAGGCAGAAAGGTGGAAGGAGTATTCAGAGGGTTTATACAAGGGCAATGTACTTGAGGACAATATTATGGAAATGGAGGAGGATGTAGATGAAGACGACATGGGAGATAAGATATTGCGTGAAGAGTTTGACAGAGCACTGAAAGACCTGAGTCGAAACAAGGCCCCGGGAGTAGACAACATTCCATCAGAACTACTGATGGCCTTGGGAGAGCCAGTCCTGACAAAACTCTACCATCTGGTGAGCAAGATGTATGAGGCAGGCGAAATACCCACAGACTTCAAGAAGAATATAATAATTCCAATCCCAAAGAAAGCAGGTGTTGACAGATGTGAAAATTACCGAACTATCAGTTTAATAAGTCACAGCTGCAAAATACTAACGCGAATTCTTATAGGCGAATGGAAAAACTGGTAGAAGCAGACCTCGGGGAAGATCAGTTTGGATTCCGTAGAAATGTTGGAACACGTGAGGCAATACTAACCTTATGACTCATCTTAGAAGAAAGATTAAGAAAAGGCAGACCTACGTTTCTAGCATTTGTAGACTTAGAGAAAGCTTTGACAATGTTAACTGGAATACTCTCATTAAAATTCTGAAGGTGGCAGGGGTAAAATGCAGGAAGCGAAAGGCTATTTACAATTTGTACAGAAACTAGATGGCGGTTATAAGAGTGGAGGGGCATGAAAGGGAAGCAGTGGTTGGGAAAGGTGTGAGACAGGGTTGTACCCTCTCCGCGATGTTATTCAATCTGTATATTGAGCCAGCAGTAAAGGAAACAAAACGAAAAATTCGGAGTAGGTATTAAAATTCATGGAGAAGAAGTAAAAACTTTGAGGTTCGCCGATGACATTGTAATTCTGTCAGAGACAGCAAAGGACTTGGAAGAGCTGTTGAACGGAATGGACAGTGTCTTGAAAGGAGGATATAAGATGAACATCAACAAAAGCAAAACGAGGATAATGGCTCTGAGCACTATGGGACTCAACTGCTGTGGTCATTAGTCCCCTAGAACTTAGAACTACTTAAACCTAACTAACCTAAGGACATCACACACATCCATGCCCGAGGCAGGATTCGAACCTGCGACCGTAGCAGTCGCACGGTTCCGGACTGCGCGCCTAGAACCGCGAGACCACCGCGGCCGGCCGAGGATAATGGAATGTAGTCAAATTAAATCGGGTGATGCTGAGGGAATTAGATTAGGCAATGAGACACTTAAAGTAGTAAAGGAGTTTTGCTATTTAGGGAGTAAAAAACTGATGATGGTCGAAGTAGAGAGGATATAAAATGCAGACTGGCAATGGCAAGGAAATCGTTTCTGAAGAAGAAAAATTTGTTAACATCGAGTATAGATTTAAGTGTCAGGAAGTCGTTTCTGAAAGTATTTGTATGGATTGTAGCCATGTATGGAAGTGAAACATGGACGATAACTAGTTTGGACAAGAAGAGAATAGAAGCTTTCGAAATGTGGTGCTACAGAAGAATGCTGAAGATAAGGTGGGTAGATCACGTAACTAATGAGGAGGTATTGAATAGGATTGGGGAGAAGAGAAGTTTGTGGCACAACTTGACTAGAAGAAGGGATCGGTTGGTAGGACATATTTTGAGGCATCAAGGAATCACAAATTTAGCATTGGAGGGCAGCGTGGAGGGTAAAAATCGTAGAGGGAGACCAAGAGATGAATACACTAAGCAGATTCTGAAGGATGTAGATTGCAGTAAGTACTGGGAGATGAAGAAGCTTGCACAGGATAGAGTAGCATGGAGAGCTGCATCAAACCAGTCTCAGGACTGAAGACCACCACAACAACAACAATCATACAAAATCAGTTTTATTTCTAGTACACTGATTTTGAGAATTTTACAAAATGATAAAATAAAAAATAAGAAATGAAAAATATGAAAAGTACAAATGTGTTTACACAATTTCGTTTAAATTCATTGTTAACTTAGATAATGATAGTAAATGAAATATAATACGTTGTGGATGTATTTTAAATTAAAAGCGTATTTAATGGAAGAGACAAGAGATGGCAATTAGATTTCCATACGGTGTGAGAGTCCTTCCCTTTATACCTTTTATATGTATCGATGCATGTGTTACATATGTTGTGTTGACAGTGGTAATATTTAAATAACAATCTATTGAATCATTAGGTTACAATGTATTTCCGAAATTATGGTAACCTTGGAGACTGGGAGTTGATTTAAACTGTCACAGCTGCATCAGGTGTGAGGGCCCAGTTAACCTTGGAGCCAGTCACACCTGATACAGCGAAAGAAGAGAAAATATCACATCTTGGCATAGTGTTACGTCCTGTAGCATGGTATAGCAATCAGCGACACGGAGAGTTACGTTTCAGACAGATTCGATTTAGTGTCGGGGAACCTTAGCTTACTTTTGCTATGTATGCATCATGTTTATCTCGCCTTCACTTCCATTGTGTGATATAGCATCCGATTCAGTGTCTGTGTCACTAGCTGTGTCGTTTACTGTGTACTGTTGATCTGTCAGCTGTGGAGCCTACCTTATTGTAGCGGATGTTGTATGCCATATGTAGTGCTCGTGGTGTTTCTTCTGCGATGTTGTTTATAAGAGTTCCAGTCATCCTGTCTGAGTATTAACTGTCCTATGTTCTGGTTCGCTAAACTCGGTCTTATATGACCTAGGTCATCGCAGATGACCGCTATGTGTTCAGGAGCGCCATTATCAACACTAGCACAAGTGTAAGTCTGTTTTAGGCCAAACCTGTGAGGTGCATAGGTTACCGGCTATGGCTCGTGAGAAAGTGCACCATTCCACGTGCTGGATTTATGTACTTCAAGTCCATCCGCTCTCGGATACAGCGGAAGAAGGAGTAGACTCTACTTCCTTTATCAATTGTGCCCCTTTCTGTTGGCCATGCAGCAATTTGTCGGTCATGTCTTGTTCAGTTATTTCTCTTATTTTATCGCGCCTTCTCCTCTTCAACCAGTAGGCAGCTGCTCTACGGGGAATTGTAATATCTATAGGGAAAACTCCCAGTAGCACACACAGTACCTCAAATGAGGTTGTGTGAAAAGCCACTCCTCTTACCGCGACACACAATGGCTTTATGCGTAATTAAATATAATCGATATACCCAAGCACTGGCTGCAAAACAAGTTCTTGACTCCAAGAATACTGTGTAATATGTCCTCATTGTCTGTAGGGGTAGTTTGTATCTTATAGTGCTCAGTCGTGCAAGTTTATGCATGAGTTTTGTTGTTTTGGTAATTCTTAGTCTGGCGTGTCCAATAAAGTGTAAATGTTTGTCAATATAAATGTCGAGATATTTTGTTACAGCTTTCGTTTACACATATATGATTTTTAACTTTATAATTGAATTTCTTTTCAGTGTGGCTGTTAGAAGTACGTAACAGTTCTGTTAGTTGGTATTGTAGTTTGTTGTATGTATACCATTCACTGATGAACGCAAGGAGCCGAGTGCCTTTACTCTCTAATTGGCAACTGGTGTTCGCAAATATCGTGACTAAAATGTCATCAATGTACACAATCACCCCGCGTGCCATGTCGTTGTGTACTAGTGCATTCAGTAGTGGTTCTATGGCTCTGTTCCAGAAAATCGGTCCGCATGTGGATCCTTCCGGATATCTCTTTGTTACCCTCTTTGTTACCTTTTGGCGGCCAGTCTTCCATTCCACTATCCTATTTTTAGAATAATCTCTAAAGCTGTAGTATAGAATCAGCGGCATATTCACTCTTCAAGTCTTGAAAACAGCGCGGCCACCAAAGGTAGTAGAAAGCGTAAGCTATGTCAATTAGGATTGCTATTATGTATTTGTCATATATTCTCTGTGTCATTTCTGTGGCGCTGTTTACTCCGTCGCCGGTGGATTTATGTGGTCGGAAACGAAACTGATGTGGCTAAGGCCGAAGAGCTGCCGATGCGATTGAAGTCTGTCTCTCATAAATGTCTCCTGTACCTTTGCCAGCTTGTTAATGAGGCGTATTGGTCCGTACGTCTTATGGCCAGTCGGTTCTTAGTCCTTTGCTATCTTGATAATAACTGCATTTGCTGTCTTCCACGTATTCGTTATTCATTCTTCTAGTAGAGCATCATTCCATAAGTCTGTCAGGTATGAAACGATAAGCGGAGCAGCTTGTTAAGTGGGTGGTTTCGTGGTGGATGCCATCAGGGCATTTTATGTATGGCCAGGGCAATTTCTTCGTGAGAAAAGGTGATGGTAGAGTTTACCACCATTTCCTCCTACAGATGATGGTTGGCATGGGATTTCCCCCTGGGCTCATTGACCCCGAGAGAACCATTTGGCCCAAGCTGTTCCTCGAGCCCATCGCAACGGAAAAACGGTAGGCCCACCACCCGTCAAGCGGCCTCTACGACAAGGTTGACCCCTTTCTACATATCTTTATGCAACAGCGTAACGTAACATCAGCATCACATCGAAGACAGAATGACCTGAATTACAAGCAGTGCGGAAGGAAAGCGATTGGCTGGTTCTGGGAAGGCTTCATTCATTGCATTAGCAATGTTGTTGACATCTTAGACGACATTATTGGGAATAGAAAATGTCAGTGGCAGTGGACAAGAAAACTCCATTTGCGCCACTTCATGAAAAAAGATTCTTTCAGTTGAAGTACCGCAAGCAATATACACAAGTTATTTCACTTTGTGTTTTGAATCATATTTTTGTTGGAACACTATGCCTTATGGCATTTTCATTTGTATTCATTTGCTTATTATAATCACGCAAATAAAAAAAAATTATCATAGAACCGTGGAGCCTATCCACCTTGGGAGATTTTTTGGAATAGTCTGGGACAACGCAAAAAATGGGTGGGGGCTTGGTTAGCTAATGCCTAGGTCCCTAGTTTGAACTGACCCCTAGAGAACCACTGCTTAAATTCTGAATAAAAATCATCGGCAATGGCGCCCGAAGATTCCACCAAAGGAAGTCACCCTGACTCCGCCAACGGCACAGAAGCGGACAGAGATTCAGGGCACTCTCCTGCCCCTGATATGGTAGGAGGCCCCTAAGGGGTGGAAAAACCATCAATGATCAACGGCATGAGGATGCAGAAAGCCCATAGAAACCACTGATTTACAGACAGATACTTACTGAACACGTGCACTGTAGCTGAAAAGTGTCATAATGGTCTCGCCATTCGCAGAAGATTTCCGACTGGTCCCCCATTCGGATCTCCAGGAGTCGACTGTGGACTGCCAAAAGGGAGGTGAACATGAGAAAAATACTGAATAATCAACGAAAGAATAACATTCTTGAAGTCGGGACGTGGAATGTCAGATGTTTGAACGTGGTAGGCAAGCTATAAAATTTGGAAAGGGAGACACTAATGCTCGATATGGATACAGTGGGCTTCAGTGAAGAGAACAGAGAGTGAGTGAGTTAGTGTGAACAGTTCGATAGGGCTGTATCTTCAGAATCGACAGCAAATCAAAACCGATAACAACAATTCTTTGCAAGCAGCTGAAGAGATAGAGAAAGAATTTGACGATATTGTTCGCAATCCTGACTAAGACAGATGTACGCTATAGGAAAAGACGGGTAATACTCAGTATGTATAAGAGCCAAGAGGGGACCAAAAGAGTGGAAGGCCAGGAATGGATTGCACGGGTTAAAAAATGTGTAAGACGTAAAGGGAGATCTAATAGTCATGGGGGACTGGAATGCGATTGTGGGAGAAGGAGCAGAATATAGGCTGGGCAGTAGGAATGGAAGAGGAAAAGTAATTGAGCTGTGTAGTAAATTTCAGATGATAATAGCGAATGCTCTATTCAAGAATTATAAGATACAGGAGGATTTGAGACAATCATGGTCATGCAGAGTTTCTGAAATCAGATATTGGATTGTAAAGAATACCCAGGGGCAGATATACACTCAGATCACTGTTTGGTAATGATGAAACGTAGGCTGGCGTTTAAGAGACTAGTCAACAAGAATCAATATGAAAAAAAAAGAAAATGGGATACCGTAGTACTACGGCATGAAAAAACACTCTTGATGTTCTCTTATGCTATAGATACTATGATAAAGAAAATATCTGTGTATGTAGTTCAGCTGAAGCAGAATGGACAGATCTAAAAAAAAAAAAAAAAAAAAGGCAATCGCATTAGTTGGAGAGAAAACCGTAGGTACAAGGAAGGTAACTGCGAAGAAACCATGGGTTACAGCAGTCAGACTTCAGGCGATCGACGAAAGCAAGATGTGCCAAAATGTTCAGGGAAATTCAGGAATACGGATATACAAAGTACATAGGAACAAAAGAAACAGGAAGTGCGGTGAATTTAGGGCTACATGACTGCCTGAAAATGGGAAGAAATTGAAAAAAAGAGTTCTCGTCGAAAGAATTGCTTCAGTACATATAAAAATCAAAGCAAACTTCGTTGAAATTAAAAGCAAGCGCGGCAAAATTTAGGAGTGCAATGGGAAGTTCACTGTTAAATGAAGAGCAGAGAACGGATAGCTGGAAAGAGTGCATTGAGGGCCCCTACGAAGGGGAGGACTTACCTGATGACGTGACAGAAGAAAAAACAGTAGTCAATAGGGAAGAGATAAGGAATCCTGTATTAGAATCACAATTTAGATGAATTCTGGGAGATTTAAAATCAAATAAGGCAGAAGGGATAGATAACACTCCATCGCAATTTCTAAAATCGTTGGGGGCAATAGCAGCAAATCAATTATTCAAGTTGGTGTATAGAAAGTAGGAGAGTAGCGATATACTATCATACTTTCGGAAAAATATCATCCACACAGTTTCCAAGATAGATAACAAGTGCACAAGTTACTTACAAGAATAATATGTGTAGTAATGGGAATGGAAGTTGAGGTTCTGTTAGCTGACGATCAGTTTGGAAAATTTGAAGTTTGTGGTAAGTTTCTATGGGATTAAACTGCTATGGTCCTAGGCTTACACACTACTTAATCTAACTTAAACTAACTTACGCTAAGGACAACACACGCACCAATGCCCGAAGGAGGATTCAAACCTCTGACGTGGGAAGCCATGCGAGCCGTGGCGAGGCACCTCATAACGCGCGGCTACACCGCACGGCGATCAGTTTGGTTTTAGGAAAAGTGAAGGCATCAGATCGGTAGTTCTAACGTTGCGGTTGATAATGGAAGCAACATTGAAGGAAATTTAAGACACGCTTATACGATCTGTCTACCCGAAAAATGGGTTAAACTGTGTAAAACGGCGCTAGATGTTCTAAATCCCGATAAAATGGGTACGCTACAAGAAAATGCGGGTAATATACTACACTTACAAGAACCTAGAGGGGAAAACAAAAGTGGAAGGCCAAGTACGAAGTGTACGGATAAAAAAAGTGTAAACCAAAGATGTAGACTGAAGCCTATGCTGTTCAATCTATACGCCGAAGAAGCAATGACAGAACTGAAAGAAAGGTTCAAGAATGGGATTAAAATTCAAGGTGAATGTATACGAGAGATTCATTAACGACATTGCTAACCTCAGTGAAAGTGGAGAAGAATTGCAGGATCTGTGGAATGTACTGAACTGTCCAATGAGTACAGAATATCAAATGAGGGTAAATTGAAGACAGACCAAAGTAATGACGAGTAGCAGAAATGAGAACAACGAGAAACTTATCAGAATTGGGGACTACAATGTATACAAAGTTAAGGAACTCTACTTCCTAGGCAGCAAGGTAACCCATGACGGACGGAGAAAAAAGACATAAAAAACAGAATAGTACTAACAAAAAGGGCATTCCCTTGCAAGAAAAGTCTGCCAGTATCAAACATAGGCCTTAATTTGAGGAAGAAGTTTCTGAGAAGGTACATCTGGAGCACAGGATTGTATGGCAGTGAGATATGGACTATGTGAAAAGCGGAACAGAAGAGAATCGAAGCATTTGAAATATGGTGCTGCAGAAGAATGTTGAAAATTAGGTGGACTCGTAAGGTAAGGAATGATGAGGTTCTGCGCAGAGTCGGTGAGGAAAGAAATATATGGAAAACACCGACAAGAACGAGGGATAATATAACAGGACATTTGTTAACACATCAAGTGATAACTTCCATGGTACTAGAGGTAGCAAATAATTCAGGACGTAGGTAGTTACTGCTATTCTTAAATGAAAAGTTTGGTACAGAGGGGGGCGGGGGGGGGGGGGGAGGGAGCGGATTCGTGAGGAGCTGCATCAAAGCAATCATAAGATTGGTGAAAAGAAACCTGGTAAATGGTCGAAGTTGGCGAATTCTGACTTAAACTTTTCTTTAATGTCAGTGGGTCTCGCCTAAATTCCATTGTGGTTTTCTGTTTACGTTAAATACAAGTCCGGGGCACCCCATGTACTCTACACTTATTATTGGCCGCTGGTTGTAAATGTTATTCTTTTAATTGCTATTTTTTATTCATTTGCCAGAAGGTTTGACTATTTTCTTTAACTTTTGGAATTCTAGGTTCTTTTTAAATATAGTAATGAGATGTTCGTGTTGTTATTACGCTTATATGCGTCTCTGGTGCAATAAGAAGAGCGACCAACTATCTTTCCAAATTACTTTCTCTGTGGAGAATTGTAATATTTATTTATTCTGCCTTGCAAGGCGCTTTCTCGAAATATAAAACCCTCCACATTAAGTGATTACCGTTTCCTCCAGTAATTTTCGGGTTTGCAGCCGGATGCCATCAACAATCTGCCCGATATTTCGGCCATCCTCAGGCGATCAGACGAAGTACTGAAGACACCTTATGCAGTCATGGAATAAATAGCGAATTCCGAGCATGCGAATCGTACTGGTGGTTTAAAATGGTTCAAATGGCTCTGAGCACTATGGGTCTTAACTTCTGATGTTATCAGTCCCATAGAACTTAGAACTACTTAAACCTAACTAACCTAAGGACATCACACACATCCATGCCCGAGGCAGGATTCGAACCTGCGACCGTAGCGGTCGCGCGGTTCCAGACTGTAGCGCCTGGTGGTTTACACCGCATGCGTTAGGTGGTGACATGCGCGAGGAAGCCAAGTAGCTTGTGCTGCCCTCAATAACGAAGTAAGAACAAACTAATCGCTGAGTATCGACTGAGCATATCGATTCTTTTGTGACCGCATAATTTTAATAATTGGATTCCAATTTTTATCCAGCTGAAAGCCGTTATCACGATTCATTAAATTATCAGCAAGACGTATTTCCACGGATTAATTAATTAGAGGATCCCAGAAGCAGGAAACCGGTGCTAAAATTTGGCTACTATTGTATACCACCAGTACGATTCGCATAAGTATTATTCGCTATGTATACCATCACTGTATCAAGTCCCTTTAGTACTCCGTCTACTCACCTGAGGATGGCCGGACATCTCTGGGCCGAAATAGCGTGGCAGAATGTTGATCAGATCCGGCTGCAAACCCGAAAATTATCGGACGAAGAAATACGCCGCAAAAATTTCAGAAGCCACATGATTAATGTTTGTCTCTTTGATGACTCTTAACGTTAATAAATTTTCGTTAGAATGTTATATGATCCTATTGACCCACCAACTTACGACTCGCTCCACCACCTCCCTACCGTATCGTACACAGTCACGGTCTCCAAACTTCTGTAACACCTACGATCATTCCCATTCTGCCTAAAACAAATGCAAAAATAAATCCCCTTCGACAAGACCGGAATTGATGATCCCCAACCGTTACATCGATATACCAACTCACCTAAATAATATCCTGCGTTCTCCTTCCACCGCTGAATAAATCATCCGCTTTCTTACTACTGCGCCGCGCGGGGTTAGCCGAGCGGTCTAGGGCGCTTAAGTCATGGACTGTGCGGATGGTCCAGGCGGAGGATCGAGTCCTCTCTCGGGCATGGGTGTGTGTGTTTGTCCTTGGGATAATTTAGGTTAAGTAGTGTGTAAGCTTAGGGACTGATGACCTTAGCAGCTAAGTCCCATAAGATTTCACACACATTTGAACATTCCTTACCACTGCATTTTCAGTGATTCCTCTAAATGCCACAGCCGCATATTGCTAAAACTGCTCCAAGTGTCTCCTTTCCCAGCTATAGTCTGTTGTCAAATTTCTTCTCATTCAAACTTGTGTAACACATCCATCCTCATCGCATCCAGCCCCAACCACCGCCACCACCCCCACTACCAACCCCACAGCATCTCCAGATTTCTCAAATCCCCCCCACCCCGTAAACACACACAAGCCACGCCTAACAACAGTTTCTACATAGCTGCAACTCCAGTGTCAGTTCCCTTCGTCCACTCTCCATTACCGAGAGCAACTAGAGCAAGCAAGAACTGGCATTAGCATCATCTTCTGCACCTAATCACGACCAAGTTGTTTACCATCAGTTCTATGTTAAATAATCCGAGGGTGTAAAACATCTATGTTAGTGTGCTGCCACCGCGCCCCGTATAGGGAAATGGAATCATATTAAAGAAAATAAAGAAAAAAATGAGGAGCACAAGTCGTAGCGGCCAATGAAGTCGATTTTAGATGGCAGCATATTTCGTGTTGAGCTAATCGTCGCATGTGTATAAGGCAGCCTGCAAGCAAACTCAACATTTCCATTGGCAGTACAGCGGACTAACGTGTGTTCCCGCTCCGTATTGCGTCCAGTATTTGACGACTATAGAATGGGGTCGTCTCCAACACTTATTGCTGTATCAGGTGGTCAGCGTCCCATTCCTACGCTGCAAATTCAGAAGGAATGAAACGTAGGTGCATCATGTGCACCTCAGAAATCTTAGACAAAGTAAACCTCAGTAATACGGAGAGAATAGAATTCGCATAGAATTTTAAGACCATTGGCCTATGGGACACTGTGTGTAATTTTGGTTGGTTCCCTCATGCACAGAAAGACAGTGATATTTTTTATTGCGTCACCATGGAACGTTTTCTGAAGGCGATTGGCAGAAATCGACAGGGACCACTTTCGAAAGGCGTCATGTTGTTACACGACAGCGCCAGTCCGCACACTACTTTCGTTGTGCATATTTGGAACGGTTTTTCTGAAGGGTTTTTTTGAAACACAATCCATATCATCCACATCTCGAAGGCACCAACCATTTTCGTTTCCTCGGACCTGTAATGAATCACTTGTCCGGTCACCATTTCAGTATTTCTGAGTGATTTCCGTTATGCTCATTTCAACAGAGTCGTTTCCTGATGGGGCAATGAAGAGGGAGGCTATATGGATAAATAACATGCACCAGTAGATTACTATGTAGAAGCAGATACAGGGGGTGGATAAAAATGTAGAAATAACAGAAACACAACACATTACCATATCTTCTATTGAGCAGGAAAACCGTTAAAATTAGTTTCTAGTTGTCTTGGAATGAATAAATACAGATCATGAATGGTTTCCACGGAAATCAGATACCATGTTTCCTGCGAAATAATGGTGAGTTCAGGCAATGATGGCGGAGCTAGATAGCTATCACCCTCCTCTTTAAAGTCAACCAAAAATGCTTAATAGCAATGATGTCAAATGACTACGGTGGCAATTCATCTTCGGGTTGACAAACGAACTAGCTGCTTGAACAGGGACCTGTTGTCTTGAAACAGAACATCACCATTGAGAAACAAACATTGTACAACGGGCTGGAACTGATCAGCTCAAATTGCCACGTATTCTCTGATGATAATGAGGCCTTGTAGAATAACCATGGACCCTCACCATATTCGCTTTTGGGACTTAAAATCGGCTGTAAGCTTGAAACAGTGTGAAAGAAGACTAATCCGATCAAATAGCATACATTCAGTGCCCCACAGCCCAGGTTTCATGGCTTCGACACCACGGTTTCTCTTACGGGCTTGATTGACTTCGGAATTGCATCTCGCACTGCAATTTCCCTCTGCTGTGTTGATTCTGAGAGGATTCGTGAGTGCGACTTCCACTTTTACAGTGATTGTCCTTCACGATTACTCGACACACACTTTTGATCTCGTTGCCACTTAGCAGGTGATGTTTTTCTGTTTTTCCTCCATGCCGTATAAATCTTCGATACGGTGTTTCTTACAACAACAAACACTTCGGCTGCCTTGGTTACGGAAGCACCCACTGTTCGAGCAGCAACAATTTGCCCAAATTCGAATGCACTGACGTCCTACAAAAGGCACTCACATCTATACAGAACCATGTTCTTGCCACGACTGATACTTACAACGTATTGAGGACAACGCTCATGCGCTGTAAGCGGTCTTATACAACAATACAGTCTGAACGGTGGGCTAGCGTCTGCATTTATGTTGAAACACGGTGCTTCTCACACTGTCTCCACAGTTTTGTGCACCCATTGTGGATGACGTCAGGCACGCAAAGCAGTTTCTCAGTATTTTACATTTTAAATCAAAAGTAGCTATCGATGTCATTATTTGACTTATACCTTCATAGTAAATGCATCATATTAATAACACAACATTTTTCGAGCATCGATAGAAACTGCTTTACCCACTGCAGAAAGGAGAAAATAATTTATCACACAAATTATCTGACTTTACACAAGTAAAAGCCGATAAAAACTTGTTCAGACACGCCTACAAGTTCTATCTATTCTGATGTCATATTATCAAATGTAGCTCAGCAGTATTTTTCCGAAGAGTTTTCAAAACTACATGAAAGAAGCGAATACTTCCATAAATCGCACGGCCGGAACAAATTTGTTTGCCGTGTGAGAGAAAAGGTATCACCGATATATATGCTGTTAGATGTATTTTACGCAGATACCGCGAAGCAGCGGTTCGTTTCTGCAGTACCTGGACAATCAATTTGGTTTAGAAATTCGGTTCATTGGGTGCGAAATAATTAATTGAGAACAAATGAAAAATCTCTTTGTGTGTATTTCAGTAGAATTGGCTCAGTAGGGTGGCAAAATGAGAATGAATTATTTCATCACCAGTTATGAAACATTCTGTGTGAATGGTTCTGAAATTAATGCGCTCGATAACAATGCTTCCGAAGAAATGAAAATTCACGCTCGCGTTTTGGCGGGAAAAGGTTCGCATTCACTGAATACCAGTACGAGTGCAATTTACTGATGTATGCAGGTCTACAGAACAGTGATAAATAAAAGCTACTCCACAGTTAAGTGAAATTCTTCTGCCGAACTGTTCTCTTCGTTCGTGTGTCATTTTCCTTACCCTTACTACAGTTAAGTCTTTTCTTTACATGTTGAAAGATACAAACAATAGAGACTATATATATATATTTATAGTGAAGCATATAAATATTATTTATAGTTCCAGACGTGCGCTTTGAATAAATACACTGTTCGTGCTATCAGTACATTCACGTCTAGGCGACGTTGCGTTCACTTCTTGTTTACCCTGCACAGTGAAAAAAATTCAAAGACTACTTCCGTTCGACCATTAGCTTGAAATAAACTTTGTAATGCCAGAATCACGAAAATCCGCATCAAATTAAAAAAAAAAATTGTGGATGCACAGATTTCTTGATGTATCTGAATATTCTGAAATCCACATTTTTACCAGTTTTATCATATTATAAGGGAGTTTCCAACTAGTCTACATCATGGCCATACAGAGTTACCGAAATCAGACCCTGGATTGTAAGAAGTACCCAGGACACAGATGGCAATTCAGCAGTGCTGAAGTGTTGCCTGATGTTGAATGTCCAAAAGAATCAAAGTAGAAGGACGAGGGACACTGAAATACACGGGAATGGCGTTAAAGTTCGCTGAGGATGTGGACTGTATTGTACTGTATGTGAACCGGAGGCCTAGAAACGACAGAGAGGCTCCGTCCCCGCCGCAGCCACAGTGTTCCACAACCCTACGACGACTACCGCAGTCCACTTCACACCTCCGCCGCACCACACCGAACCACTCTTTCAGGGTTGTTGTGCGGTTTGGCCTCACGAAGATGACGTGCTGCAGACGCGAAATTTAACCGACAGGAAGAAGATGCTGTGATATGCAAATGATTAGCTTTTCAGAGCATTCACACAAGGTTGGCGCAGGTTGCGACACCTACAACGTGATGACACGAGGAAAGTTTCCAACCGATTTCTCATACACAAACAGCAGTTGACCGGCGTTGCCTGGTGAAACGTTGTTGTGATGCCTCGTGTAAGGAGGAGAAATACGTACCATCACGTTTCCAACTTTGATAAAGGTCGGATTGTAGCCTATCGCGACTGCGGTTTATCGTATCGCGACACTGCTGCTCGCGTTGGTCGAGATCCAATGACTGTTAGCAGAATATGGAATTGGTGGGTTCAGGAGGGTAATACGGAACGCCGTGCTTGATCCCAACGGCCTCGTATCACTAGAGTCGAGATGACAGGCAACTTATCAGCATGGCTGTAACGGATCGTGAAGCCACGTCTCGATCCCTGAGTAAACAGATGGGGACGTTTGCAAGACAACAACCATCTGCACGAACAGTTCGACGACGTTTGCAGCAGCATGGACTATCAGCTCGGACACCGTGGCTGCGGTTACCGTTGACGCTGCATCACAGATAGGAGCGCCTGTGATGGTGTACTCAACGACGAACCTGGGTGCACGAATGGCTAAAAGTAATTTTTTCGGATGAATCGAGGTCTGTTTAGAGATTCATGACGGTCGCATCCGTGTTTGGCGACATCGCTGTGAACGCACATTGGAAGTGTGTATTCGTCATCGGCATACTGACGTATCACCCGGCGTGATGGTATGGGGTGGCATCGGTTGTTCGCACTGACGGCACTTTGAACAGTTGACGCTACATTTCAGATGAGTTACGACCCGTGGCTCTACCCTTCATTCGTTCCCTGCGAAACCCTACATTTCAGTAGGGTGATGCACGACCGCATGTTGCAGGTCCTGTACGGGCCTTTCTGGATACAGAAAATGTTCGACTGCTGCCCTGGACAGCACATTCTCCAGGTCTCTAAACAATTGAAAACGTCTGGTCAATGGTGGCCGAGCAACTGCCTTGTAACAATACGCCAGTCACTACTCTTGATGAACTGTGGTATCGTGTTGAAGCTGCATGGGCAGCTGTACCTGTACACGCCACCAAGTTTTGTGTGACTCAATGCCCAGGCGTATCAAGGCCGTTATTATGGCCAGAGGTGGTTGTTCTGGGTACTGATTTCTCAGGATCTATGCACCCAAACTGTGTCAAAATGTAATCACATATCAGTACTAGTATAATATATTTGTCCAATGAATACCTGTTTGTCATCTGCACTTTTTCTTGGTGTAGCAAATGTAATGGCCTGTAGTATATTAAATCTGCTAGTGTTTGGCCAGTTCACAAACCAACAGTGCACAAGGAGTAAGATTACTAACGAATCAGTTGGCCAGGCCACACATTCAAGTAAATAAATCTAGCAATTATTCAACTGCCAAATTAGCCGGTTATCTCTTCAAAAATTTACATCAACTATAAATAAAAGGAGTTGAAAGGAGAACTTCAGTAGGGGCGCAGTGATTAAGACACAAATAAAAAAGATTGGCGCACTATACAACCCCGGCTTGGCAAGGCGTAACGTGCTGGGAAAGATTAAGTGGTGCAGGTGGCCGTTCGGTCGAGAGCGATCTTGACTCTGCTTTCGGACGGAAGGTTTGCGTATCAGTCATGCAGATTTCACATACGTCACACCAAAAGAAACAAAATTGGTAACCTAATTAACAGAGGAATACAGAATGTAGTACCAGAAATGGGCCAGGCGTCTACTACATACCAAACGCCTCCGCACGACAAAGTACAGCAACAAGAGAAACTAGTAAATAGTTCTTTTTTTTTCAGTGAGTGAATAGAGTCAGATGATTGAAACAAGTAAGGCGTCTAAACTCTACATACAGTCCCAAATTCAGTTACCAACCGGGAAGTTAGACTACCAACCATAAACTGTACCAAACTCGCGACATGGGGCGAGAACTAAACAAGTAACCGCCACACGGAGTGAAGTACTAAACCCCAAGCAACTGCGTTTAATTGGCAAACGAATCCATGACTAATACCAGGCAGAGCATAACCTTTCGTATAACATTATAGCCATGTATAAGGTAGTAGTAACAAACACAAAATAAGATTCTCACAGAAAGAGACATAATTATTAAGATAAATAATCCCCACCTTTACAAACAATGAAAAACACAGTGAAACTTGGTATTGTAATCAACCAATAAGACAATGAATGAAATTGTGCACCCAAATTATAGTACATTCACGGCATGGTTCATTAAACGAAACGACTAAATATATAAATGCGCGCCGCCACAAATCCGATACCTTGGATTAGGTAACTAGGAACTAGAGATCGAATTTCGCAAAATAACACTCAGATTGGAGCATTACATAAAGAAACAAATTAAGGAGTTCTATAGGAGTGCACACGCAACTTTCTTGCCTAGAGACAGAAGCGGGATCAGTAACCAAGAGTGTAATATGGAACCGGACGTGAACCTCTAACAAACTACCGGAACACTACCGAACAGAACAGTCACAGTACTGATACAGGAAATGACAGTTATACCTACGGTTACTGCCGATGCTCCGCTCACTCGTATCCGGTAAACCAAATCGGAAGGTCACCAGACGTATCCGTACAACGATCCAGGAACGACAGTGTGGAGCCATCACACTACCACTACTTCAACACAGTGGCGATCCGCCAAGCGACCCTACGTCCGGCCAGTTGCCGAAACACACAACACGCTCCGTCCCTCGGTACGCGCCCCACATGTTCAAAGGTATGCAGGCTGTCAAACCGAGGCAATAATGGTTCACAATCTAGGAACCCGCCTAAGTTTCTATTCCTGGTATCGCTGCTATGCACAGAGACGGTGACTGTTAACTGCCGAACCTCTGGTAGTCATGAAGCGCCTCGTCGCCAGTTTCCAACTCGGCCCGAGAGAACCATTTCACCTTCCCGGTCTCACCGCCACTGCCCTTGCGCCTCCGATCTCCGGGCGAACCTCCTAAGGTAGAGATGAACTAGAGACCGTGGAGCACCCTATCGATCGGGCAACGGCTCACTGGCGATCAAACAACCATTCAAGCTTGTTTGTAGAACATATGAGATGGGCGGCGGCGTACCATGAGACTTTTGGAAATACTTCATCCACACTATTCGGAAGATGACTAAGGCATAAAAGTGCGAGAACTGTCACGCAATCAGTTTAGAAGCTACAGGCACTGTAGTTCAGCGTGTTCGATCGGAGAGCCGGCTGGTCTTTGTAATAAAGAACTGAGAGAAAGAATGATGTGACGTACGCTACGACCAAATACAACGAACAGTAACGGTCAGAATGAAATAAAAATGGTCAGCGCGACGGAGTGTCATGCAAAGGGGTCAGGAATCGATTCCCGGCTGGGTCGGAGATTTTCTCCGCTCAGGGACTGGGTGTTGTGTTGCCATCATCACCATATCACCTCCTCGACAAGCAAGTCCCCGAAGTGGCGTGACCTAAAAAGACCTCCACCAGCTGACCGGTCTACTCGACGGGAGGCCCTAGTCACACGACATTTAATTTTTCCAGTTTAAAAGCTCATGCAGTTAAGCTGATGACAAGGGTAATATACAGAAGCATGGAAAAGAAAACTGAGTATGAGTTACGTGATCAGTTTGGCCGTAATAAAGGTGAGGGCACCGAAGAGAGAGTTCGCGTGTTGCGCTTGATTATGGATGCCAGACTAATTAAAAATCAGGGTACACTCATGGCATTAGCCAACCAAGAGAAAGCGTTGGGGGATGTATAATGGTGCAAGATGTTCAAAATTATGAGGAAAATTCTATAGGGAACGACGAGAAACATACTGAGCTGTGCTGTCTTGCCTCGATTCATCATTGTACCTGCTGGCGCTTGCGCTCCATGAGGTGGCGCTTCAGCTCTTGGCGAGCAGCCGTAGCGGCAGCGAGCTGGATGAACAGAAACTAGGCAGCGTTTGGGGCCGGAGGCAGGGCTTGGCGGTGGGCGACCGGCATTCAGCACTTGTTGCTTTTTGTGTCTAGGCGTGCGTCTATTTCCTGTTTGTGGACAGTTGGTGGTTTCATCGTTTGCTTGCCTTTCGAGGGCTATTCGCGCGTTGCTTATGTGACCTGATCTCGCTGGCTTGCTTCTATCGCCGATGCATGAGTAGCTGGGTAAACCTTGTGGCTGTTGGTTCTGTGGCCCTGCCTGCCGCTACGTAATCTAACGTTGCTCGGGCCTCCATTGCTCAAAACTGGCTTGTATCGTACGGAACTGGGGACCTAGAAACGATGGCAAGGCTTCGCTCCCGTCGTAGCCCTCAGCGGTTCACAACTCCACAACAGGCTACAGCAGTCCACTCACCCCACACCGAACGAGGGTTATTGTGCTGTTCGGCCCCCAGTGGACCCCTCTCCCCCCCCCCCCCCCCCAACAAACGTCTCACACCAGACGAATGTAACCCCAAATGTTTGCGTGGTAGAGTAATTATTCTATACGCGTTCGTGGAGACAGTGTTTGCCCAGCAATCGCCGACATAGGTAACTGAGGCGGAATAAGGGGAACCAGCCCACATTCGTCGAGTCAGATTGAAAACCGCCTTAAAAACCATCCACAGTTTTGCCGGCACACCGGACTTCGACTCTAATCCGCCGGGCGAATTCGTGCCGGGGACCGGCACGCCTTCCCACCTGGAAAGCAGTGCGTTAAATCGCACGCCTAACCGAGCTGGCCAGAACTGTCTTACTGCCTTGTTAGCGGGTTAATGTATAAATTTACTGGCGTCTCACTAATGCGTACTTGATATTAGTAAAAGGTTTTTGGCCACGAAGAGTGGCCGTGTGGTTCGAGGTGCCATGTCACGGATTGCGCGGCTCCTCCCCCCGGAGTTTCGAGTCCTCCCTCGGGCATGGCTGTGTGTGTATTTCTTAGTATAAGTTAGTTTAAGTTAGCTTAAGTAGTGTGTAAGTCTAGGGATCGATGACCTCAGCAGTTTGGTCCCTTAGGAATTAGCACACATCTAAACATTTGAATATAAAAGGTTTTTGAGCCTACCATAGCTTCAGGGTGTGCTGTGCAAGGGCTTGCTCATCTTACGTATTGCTTTAAATATCTTATTAATTTAAACTGTTCTTCTACATACGTTTAAAATATTATCTTTTCTAAATTTTGTAATTATTATGGTCATTACCAGTTCTTAATCAAGTAACTTATTTAAGTATGTTTTAGAAGTCCTTGTGCACCACACCACACATGTGATCACGTGTCCTATGGTTACTGTACTTGTATTATTTAAGGATAGCTCGAGGGTGTGGACTTACTGCCCGCGCCGCTGTCCTTCCAGGATTCTTGGTTCAAATGGCTGTGAGCACTATAGGACTTAACATCTGAGGCCATCAGTCCCCTAGAACTTAGAACTACTTAAACCTAACTAACCTATGGACATCACACACATCCATGCCCGAGGCAGGTATCGAACCTGCGACTGCAGCAGTCGCGCGGATCGGAATGAAGCGCCTAGAACCGCTCGGCAACCGCGGCTGGCTCCAGGATTCTTATTCGAGTGAATACCTTCAGGCACGTCTTTATGTAAATTTAGTAATGTCATTTCGTCTATTTATTTTATTGTTTGTTAGTTATCTATAGATGCTCTAGTGAAATGCAATGATCGCATTTCATTGTTGGCTGGGATGTCCCATTCGGGTTCGGCCGCCAGGTCCAAGTCTTATTTCATTCGGCGCCACACTGTGCGAGTCGTGGCCGATGATGAGGATGAAATGATGAAGAGGACAACACAACACTCAGTCCATAAACGAGGAAAATCTCCGATCCGGCCGGGAATCGAACCCGGGCTCAGTGCATGGGAGGCAAGCACGTTACCACATAGCTAAGCAGGCGGACAGACGCTCTAGTAATTTGACGCTACTGGGACTTGGAAAGAAGTATGAGTAATCCGGAGCCTTAGACTTACACATTACTTAAACTAACTTATGCTGAGGACAACACACACACACCCATGCACGAGGGAGGACTCGAGCCTCCGGCGGGAGGGGCCGTGCCTTCAGTGACATGGCGCCTCAAACCGCGCGGCCATTCCGCGCGGCGGGGCCGTTCGTTAGGTTATGTGTATCGCACCCACCTGTTATTGAACGTCGATTTTTTGGGTCAAGTAATTTCACTCACGTGCCTTTGACATTTATATTTATTCTTCAGGCGGAACTCACTGTGCCTTGCTGTCTCTTGTGGCGGAGATGGACATTGTGTACTCGTGCGAGGAGGGCGCCGGGAGCGAGTGATAGTGAAGTGCAGCTTGTGTTGAGTCGCTGCGGCATGGCTCCGGGGTGTGTTTTAGACGCCAGTGGGGCGGTTTGATTCCAGCCGCCCTTCCTGTCCCTTGACCAGTTTTCCGCCGAAATATCTGAGTTCCTTGCTTTATTCCAGCCTAAATTGGTAATCGTTAAAATATTTTGGGAGGCGTCTCTTATTTCTGTTAACTTGAGGGCTGGAAGTGCCTCTCGTTCTGCCGGCCGGAGTGGCCGTGCGGTTCTAGGCGCTACAGTCTGGAACCGAGCGACCGCTACGGTCGCCGGTTCGAATCCTGCCTTGGGCATGGATGTGTGTGATGTCCTTACGTTAGTTAGGTTTAATTAGTTTCTAAGTTGTAGGCGACTGATGACATCAGAAGTTAAGTCGCATAGTGCTCAGAGCCATTTGAACCATTTTGAGCCTCTCGTTCTGTGAGCAATTATGTTACCGCCATCAAAGGAAGCTTGGGTTTTAAGGGAGAATGTTTTATGCTTATGTTTTTAAAACGTTCTTATTTAACTTACATAGCAACTGTATATCTGCTGTCACCCATTTTATTCTAAACCCTCGTTGCCAGCTTTATAAAGTCGTCGTCGCTACTGTTGTTGTTATGGTACGCCGAGTCTGTGAGTTTGTCTAACGACTTCTGGTGCAGTACACCGCTAAGACAATTATCCCTGCCACTATTATACAGCTATGCCCTAGGCTCATGTAACAGGATAGGTGAACAAAAGCTCAGCAACACTCAACAAATTATTAACAAAGTCACAGTAATGAGTTAAAATGATGTACTATCTTTGAGACTTGTCGAATAATCAAGTCTGCAACACTGCATGTAATATAACACAAAACGGCCTTCAATGGCTAAGTGCAAATAATCGTATTTAAACTCCACAGTACATAGCAAATGCAATTTACAACAACTCTGTTTACTTCTAAGAATTCACTAAACGGCGTTCCCCCTCTAAGTCAGTTCTGGACAATGCTCTGTATACAAGTGGGTGAGAGCTGCCCTTCTGTCTTCCGAGTAGGCTTCTAACCGTTGTCATCTGGTCATTGGCGGATTGTACTCGGCGGGCTATTAGCCGAGCTGAAGTCATATCTTCATTCTCAGCGCCACCCGTGGTACTGGTGGAACTTGCGCAAGTGGCGGGTGTCTATGGCACTTGCACCAGCTCGCATCTCTGCGCTTGTGGTGCTTTGGACCTGGTTGCGTCTTGTTATGACGACACAGCAACACAGGTTAACCTGGTAACTTACTGTAGTCGATTGTCCTTCCTTGTCAATTATTACATTTTTTGGATTAACTGATTAATTCACTCGAGCTATTTTAATTGGCATTAACTGTTATTTTGACCTTAAAACATTGTGCCTGAAAAATTACTCTCTATCTGTTCTGGGGAGTTATGCGTTTATTGTTAACAATAATTTTTAAGGGGGGTAGGACGTCAAACGGGCCGACTTGGAGCAGGAGAGGCATCACAGGACATTTTAATTTCCAGTGTCTATACTTTTACAAATAAATTCATAAAACTTTGTCAGCATCACCAGGAAGAATTCAGGACTCACACTCATTGCAGTGGAAGCTCGAAAACATAACAAAAAAATGTTTAGGCGTGTAAAATTTCATCATTTGTTCACTTACCAATGGCTGCATTTGTTGCTATAGGTACACATTTCTTCATAGGTTAGAGAGATTCTTCGATGAATTTTGCACATCATATATACCATAGTCACAGGTGTATGAAACTGTAGAATTTATTTAATCTATGAAAAAACGAATGAACTGTTATATTTTAAACTTCATGTTAAGGAAAAACACAAATTTTATAGTTAATAACCTCAATTTTTACCACAGTTTTTAATAGATTTCGAAAGTTCGGGAGTTTCATACACAGTTAAGTATGGTTTGTATGCTGTGCACAATTTATCGAAGAATCTCTCTTACTTATGAAGAAAAGTGTGCCTATAGCAACAAATACTGCCATTAGTAAGTGAAAAAAATGATGAAATTTCACATGTAGAAAAAAATTATTTCGTTATGTTTTCGATCTTCCACTGCTATGAGTGTGAATTCTGAATCCTTCCTGGTCATGCTGACGAAGTTTTATGAATTTTTTTGTAAAAGTATAGACAGTGGAAATTAAAATGTCCTGTGGTGCCTCTCCTGCTCCAAGTCGGTCCGTTTGACGTCCTATCCCCCTTAAGGGCGTTTTACTCGCCGCTTGGTGAAAACACTGAGTTTAGTGCACTTAAATGCATATAATAATTCATAGGTGCCGCGCGGTCTGTGGCGTCTTGTCACGGTTCGCGCGACTCCCCCCTTCGGAGGTTCGAGTCCTCCCTCGGGCATGGGTGTGTGTGTTGTCCTTAGCGTAAGTTAGTTTAAGTTAGATTAAATAGTGTATAAGCTTCGGGACCGATGACCTCAGCTGTTTGGTCCCATAAGGCCTTACCACAAATTTCCAATTTTATTTATTGGGCTATTGTAGTCACGCATCATCAAATAAGAAAAACTAAACACATTTTGCAGCACTTATTTGCAATGACAGTAACGATAGCCGTACTCCAGTGGCAACGACGGTGGAGGTGTATCCGTGGAGAGGCCACAGAAACATATCTTTCCTGAAGAGGGGCGGCAGTCTCTTCAGTAGTTGCAGGGGCACAGACTGAATGACAGGCCTTGCCGTATCACCCTACATGACACTGTTCTGTTGATATTGCGAAATGCTGAAATCAAGGGACAAGTACAGCCGATACTTTTACAGTGACAAGCAACTCTGTTTTATGGTATCCTCTTGGGTAAAATAATGCGGAGGTAAAATAGACCCTCTATTCGAATCTATGACCTTAGGAGGATGTTATCATCGGAAATCGAAGATGGCGTTCTACGGATCGCAGTGTGGAATCTTAGATCCCTTAACTGGGTAGGTAGGTTAGGACATTTGAAAATGGAAATGGCAGCAGGATGAACAGAACTTCTGGTTAGGTTAGTACAGGGTTATAAATACAGAAACAAGTAGAGGTAACAGAGGACTATGTCTAATAGTTAATATGACAATAGGAAAGTGGATAAGCTACTATGAAAAGCCAAGATAGAAAAGAAGCTAACACCCACCACAACAGCACAAATTCATATACCAACTAGCCGCGCGGGTTAGCGGCCCGGTCTGCGGCGCCTTGTCACGGTCCACAAGGCTGTACCCGTCGGAGGTTCGAGTCCTCCCTTGGGTATGGGTGTGTGTTGTCCTTAGCGTAACTTAGTTTAAGCTAAATTACGTAGTGTGTATGCTTAGGGACGGATGACCTCAGCAGTTTGCTCCCATAAGACCTTACCACAAATTTCCAAATTTTTTCATGTCAACGAGCTCCACAGATGATGAAGATACTTTAAGAATGTACTATGAGGTCAAATAAAGTCTTCTTTAGTTGTAGGAGAGAAAAACTTATTCTTGTGGGTGTCTAGAATTATGTAGTAGTAAGAAGAAGAAAAAGAAAAATGCTAGGACAATGTGGACTGGGGTAAAGGAGTGAAAGAGGAAGCTGTCTAATAGAATGGTGCACAAATGATAATTTAATCATCGCTTACATTATGATTAACAATCGCGAAAGAATTCTGTATGCGTGGAAGAGACCTGCAAGCACTGGAATGTTTCAAATTGATAATGTAACGAAACAGAGATTTCATAACCGGATCTTAAACTGGAAGACATTGGCAGGGGGAATATGTAGACTCCATCCATATGTTATTGCATGAACAGCTGCGGTACAAGGAATGAAAGGGAAACGGGATGGGAGAGAGATGGAATGGAGATAATGAAATCCAGCAGCACAGAACATTGCGGGAATGCAACGGCGAGGAGTTGAACACAAATTCCTGACTGGCACTCGGACCCAGCGGCTCCGCTTCTCTAGAAAGATTACCTTAATAGCCTCGGCCATCTGCACACGATTACTGCCAGACCCAAAATCGCAGCTTCGCGCTCACCGTACAGCAACGACCCTAGCCCAGTAATCCTCGCAGAGCTCTGATCCCAGTAGGAAAACGTCAGTTGTGTATCCGCAGTGAAACTTTTTCATCAGGCAGTCGGTTATAGAAAAACAGATATGAGTGGTGAATGTTCTGTTGGTCCACTTCTTAAGAACAATGAAGCCTGGAAATAAGGACATTGGCGCAGCAGCCTTAGATTACCGATCTATTTGCATTCTTCCTGCTCTGTCTAAGGGCTTAGTATATATATTTCAAGAATAACTAACTAACTAGGTGAGTACAAAAAATCTGCTAGAATAATACCAATAGCAACTCCAATTAGTCACATGCCTGCTAAAGGAACAATAATGATTACCACTGCCCCTGTACGCACTCGTTTCTTTTCAACCACATCTTCCTCATTTCCCAATATTCTTAGCTGGTGCAATTTTCTTAACTTTCCTTATTACGGAACTCACTATAGCAGAAAACACCTATTTTGAAGCTTACAGACTCATTTTATATGTGCCACTACCATTACTTTTATTATTGCCATTATTATTATTATTATTATTCCATTTGAATATAGACCACCTCAACGTAACACTGTTCGTGTGGGCGAGAGTATTTGCGTGCTCCCGCAATGCAAAGGCCTATGCAGGCAGTGGCTTAGCTACTGGTAGGAGCCCCCAAGCCGGACGGGCCTCGGCGGTGGAGTCAGACGAAGTGTGCTCATAACGCCGTTTCTTCTTTTATCCTGCCTTGATTCCAGCCCCTTTGTTTCAGAGATGTGGACTTGTGAATACGAATATAAAACTTGTATAAAGAAAGACAACTCCGAAGCATATCCCGGAATTATTTCCGCCATACATGAGTAAAGTGCAACCGAAAATTACCGGTAAATGCCTGCTACCGACCTGATTCGACACGTTGCATGTTTTCGCTACCGTGGAACCAGTCAGCAAGGTCGAGAGGGTGGCACGAGTAGTGGGTGACCTTGGCTGCATTTAAAACGCGTCTCAGGAGCAGTACCGTCCAGGGAGATGACCTTTCGTCCGACTGCAGCCATGTGGTATTAACAAGGGTAGCGGGCAGTGTACCGGTTTTAAACCGGCCCAAATGGAAGTACGGAACACTAAACTCGCTAGAAATCATCGGCATCACGTCGGCACCGGCTGAAACAAAAAAGAAGTATAAACGTTACAAATACCTGATATTGTCGGCAGGAGAGACATCAGTTAATTCAACATAAAGAAAGCTTCTGATATGAAGCTTTTTATTGCCTTGATTGCGTGTTTGTACAATGGTTTACTAGTTTCGACAGGACTAAAGTGCGATCTTCAGATCCATGTTACAGGTTATAAAATAATGCTGTGCAATAAACGATCGTTATCGCATAGGATGATTTCATGAACTGTACCCTGTGAATCTGAAGGTGATAGCTTAGTCCTGTAGAAACTAGTTATCCGGTGGAAATACAAGCGATCAAGGAAATAAGAAACTTCTAATACGAAATTTTATTTACAAATTATAAACCTACCTGACTACGCGATGGAACATGGAATTCCTTTATTCTTCTCAATTATCTGAAAAGCTAAAATAGCCTATACAAATAACATTCTCTTGTTTGATAATAAATTTATACATCAAATATTTATTTCTGATATTTCATTTTTTCAGTACCCTACTTCTACTACTACAAAACTACAATAAAACCTCTAACCAGTTACCCAATTACTAATACCACTATAAGCACAACAGAATTTGTTCTGTGTTTGTTCATTTATTTTGATGCATTTAACCTGTTGATTATTACAAACAATGCTGCTGGAGGAACATCCGCAACCAAGCATTATACCAGGAGTGGAAAATACCGTTGCGCGCTCATAGCACACCGCGTCTTGTACTTGTCCAGCACGGCTATCGGAGTCACAACACCAAGTTACGATACCTGAAGATGGGCTTATAAGAGCCTGAAAGCGGTTGGGTTCTAAATTAAAGAACCTTACTACTGTAGACGTATTTTCAACCTTTGGCTGTTGATGGTTGTTTCCTCTACTGGATCCGCCGTTATACTACCCCGGTCAACAGCCGTTGTCTGCTGGGTTCCTTGGGCGACGGACAGCACGTCAGCAGCGGTTCTACTATAACATGCAATTCCACCAATCACTGTTACGCCTTAAACTTCACACCTCCATGATCAGTTGCACCAACGAGATGTAAAATCACGAGAAACTATTTCATTTCTTGGTCGCCGACCTCACTAGTCTTCTCTCCATCTGCAGGGTATGTGGTCTAGCCGGGATGGCAGCATGCAGACGTGTGGTTGAATGCCTCGTGGACTCTTCCTTGGCCTTCCTGGATACTTCGGCTGCAGTATAGTCCAAGATGCGCCAGGTTCATTCGCTCCTTACTGCTGCTTTGGTGTCTAACATCCTTAACGCCCGACGGCCATTACACGCCCCATTTTCATAGAGCGCGGAGTCCCATGATGTGTTTTCTGGTAAGTCCACACTGCCGCTGGGGTAGCTGTATCTGTATAGATATGTAGCATACGGGCCATGACCAGTCAGGTAATGTATGAGTCTACTCGACGGGTTAAAAAATCTCATTTTGGGCTCTACCAGATGTTAGGGAGAAATTTGTACATTCTCTTGCCTGAGTGTCAACTGTCCCACGCATTTGCAACAGTTGTAATATGCAAAACAGCCATCATCGACCTGGGATTAGGCTCAGTGTTGCTGTAACAGCCTTGCATGAAACCAGGCTCCCAACTGAGGGTTCAATTCTTCAGGAGAGTTACACATTTCCCTGGAAGGGAAAGGGAGTTGCCTATCCCAGGAACCACGGTGTTGGCTTCGCCATCGAGTTCTCAGAACGCATCATAGTTTTGTATTTGTCACCTAGCAGCGACCCATTGACACTGATAGCAGTATTTGCTCCATCTGACCTCGACTGCGTAATCAATGAATCCATTTTCCGAATATCTCAGCGAATTGGTATAGGGATTGCACCCTGCGGACCGTCTGTGTATTGTACGTGACTTCAGCGCCCGTATCGTATGTGGTTCTGCTACTTTGCCAGACAGCTTAGGCACGCGTGGAGCGGGAAAGATAAAGGAAGAAGGTTTACAGTTGCTTGAATTTTGTACCAAGCTATTTTTGAAAACATTATTGGAGTTATCAGTGATCCAATTATAATCTTTGAAAACAATTATAACAGTCTGTAGCGCAAGACACACTTATACAAAGGTGGCCGTTTTCGATCATCACATGATCATCTTCAGACCTACAGTCATTTTGATGGACAATGGATGTAACTCTGAAGATGATCGCGTGATGTTCGAAACCGGTCACCTTTCAATAAACGTGCCATGCGATCCAGACTGTTATAATTATTTTCAAACTTTGTGTTCGTCATTGACACGTACTTTAGGCAGGATGAGGCACAAGATTCGCTGGATGCTCTCTCGCTCCAAGTACTGGAATCAACTAGAGGAGGCATCTCTGTAATTTTCTCCATGCCAGCTCCTTCCATAGTGCTGACTGTGACATGATAATATAATAGCAAAAGGTAGCTGAGTGCCTAAGAAGATCCTCTCTGCTAGGAGAACCAAGATCAATCTTTGCAAAATCAAGAACCTTGCAGCATTAGAAATATTTGGTGACAGAGTTCGGAAAGAAGTTGCCACCTGAACCCCAAACGCACCTATTCCTGTACATTGGCCGAAAGTCGAGTCGTTTCTTACCTTTATTGCAGGCACGACATGTGGTACTTTGAAAGAGAAATCCAAAGATTGGTTCCGCGAGAATACTGAAGCCTTAATTCTTTTGATTCTAAGGCGACAGGTAACTGTCTACTGCCTCTCAGGGAACGTTACCTGCGGAGTCTAGGACACGAACATCGTGTTGACTACTCCCGTCGTCCCCGATGCACACTACTTGGTGAGATAACACATACCAAGAGACCCCTTAGAAAACCTGCTTTACTCTTTAGAAACGGTGTCAAGTGCGATATCAAAACATGACAAATGGGAGGAGCACGGCAAAGACCGCAAGAAATGGAGAAAAGTCATCAAGGATGGCAGCAAGTTACAGATGGCAGCTGGCTCAACAACTTAGCTGCGGCACGAGCGTGTAGAGAAGCCCCTGCGTTGAAGTACTCTTATGGCGCCGAGTGGGTTCTCTTATTGGACACCAAAAGAGGTGCTTGCTTGTTGCTGTTTGGATCTTCCGTTGGCAGGTATAAGCTATTGATGATGATTATGATGATTAATATTATTATTATTATCATTGTTAGAGACAGCAGAAGTAGTAGTGCTACTGTTAACTTTATTAGTTCACAGTCAGTATTACCTAGTCACATTATTACTAAAATCACTCAAATCATTTTAATAGTACTTGTCATATTAAAGTACTGAGGTTACTAAGGAGTTACTGAGTTACTGAGGTTACTAAGGAGTAAAAAAAGGCGCTTTATATGTCAAGCCCTGGTCCGATGTAAGAGAGGGTCTAACAACACTGATCGTATCAATTAAAATAAATAAATAACTATACTTACCAGTGTTTTAAGTATTGACCGTGTTTCCTTTAATTTTGGTTGTATTTAGATACCTGACGATGGTCTGTTGAGGGCTGAAACTGTCTGTGTAATAGAAATTACAGTTGTCTGCAACCATGATGTTTCACCATTAATATTTGTTTATTATGAAACTGTTTATAGATTATTAGGCCATTATCAGGTTACAGCTGAATACCACCCACAAGATACAATAGTACAGAAGAAGTGAAACATTCAAAACTGAAAATAATTCCTAGATACAGAATCACAGAATCTATGCTAATCACTCCTGTCATGTATAAAATATGTTACTAACTTTGGTACTGTTGTGTGGACGTCATTCATCATTCAATCCACAGCCGAGGAGCCCAATCAACGTTAAGACGAATAAGTTAATAATATGTGAATTTCATGATGTTGATTGGTTTAAAATGATGGAACTTTTAATGTGCATTATGTTGGATTGCCGACGCAGGAAAATAATGCAACAGGTGTGTAGCAACCAAATAATACTTGTCGAAATATAAGACAGAGATAAAAAATTGCGAGATTAGATAAGTAAAGGTGTTTTTCTGGGATGTAGCCTTTCCCCATAACTCTTCAACACACAGGGTGTTTGGAAATTTCCGCTACAAAGCTCTATGAATTGTAGAGGAGAATTAGTACGCAATGCTTTGAAATTCTGTACACGGTTGGATCAGCAACCGTAGGATGAAGTCATCTTGTAGAAATAGGTAACAGCCAATCAGTAGCAAAATGGGACGTTTATTAAAGCCCCTTTACGATGGTTTCAATATTCATAAAAAAGTCTGCAGAAGGAAAAATTGACAAGTGGAATTAGCTGTACATTGGTGAGAAATACCATACGATAACCATGTTACGCATGATTTAATTATTATGGAAATGAAGTTTTATATTTGACTGACGCCTTTCGGCTATATTTAGACGTACCTCTGACACAACATGTAATCCAGTTGAAGACGTAGTTATAAAAGCAAGCTGAAATCATGGTAATGGGGTTTTAATAAACCTTCCACTTTGCAACTGGTTGGCTGTTTACTATTCATAAAAGAAGATAATATTTTGAATAGGAACCCATGTCCGCAAACGTACCGTTTCCGATCTATGACGAGTTCAGATGTTTAACTCGACCACTTCTGCTTCAGGAACTTAATTAGGCGTGACGCAGGGCAATTATTATGTTACAATTTGGAAGGAAGTGTGAAGAAACATCCACTTATCGCTTAAGGACATTTGTCTGTATTACCACGTAAACATTACGTGTTTATATTACACCAAAACAAAAAGAGAACCAAACATACTGTACGTGCAATACGTAACGTTTATGTATTAATACAGACAAATGGGTTTAAGTGATAAATGAATATTTCGTTATGCTTTCTCTCGAAATGTTATCCAATAATTTCACTGCCTCACACTTAATTCAGTTCCTCAGGCAGAAGTGGATGACTTAAAACATCTGAACACAAACTGTCGTACAACGGGAACGATGTTTCCTGACACGGGTTCCTATTCTAAATATCATATTCTCACTACCCTCTACAGGTCCTAGAAGTGTGAACGGGAATTTTCGAATACTCTGTATACATGGACGACGCAATAAACGAATGTGAAGATACATTTGATGAAAGGATGTTTCGATTTGCAGAAGACGTAACAGTATTAGCTTAATCTGAAAGAAAGTCGCCATAGCCAAATAAGTCATAATACGAGAATAAGTAACGTAGAAACCGAAGTATTTTTATGCTGTAAAGTTGCAGCAGCAGCCAACCTATTCCTGGATACAGAGAATCACGAGCATTTCACCAACTCTGAGCACGCGGATAGCAGAATAGCAGAGACTGGTGCGTCATGCGAGGAGATGAAATGCTGAACTTCACAAGCTACAACTGCATTCAACAACAAGAAGAGAAGGAGCTATTATCGGCGGAGGCATGAACTGTGGGGAAGCTAGAACAGAAAAGGCAGCATACGTCTGTGGTATGGTGTTGGAGAATTATCCTTAGTTATCATGGATACAGAGAGAAAAACCAAAGAAAAAGTCTCCACTCACTAATGAGAGAAAAGATTGCGGTGGAGGAACGGAGAGACAGGTAGGTTGAACCCCTATGCAGCATTGCCGCTTCATTATGAAACACAAAGAAATTCAAAACTTCCATACTTTAGGCAGATAAACAATATCTGAAATTGACAACATACCTCCTAATTAGTTATGTGATCTACCCATCTTATCTTCAGCATTCTTCTGAAGCACCACATTCCGAAAGCTTCTATTCTCCTCTTGTCTAAACTATTTGTCGTCCCTGTTTGACCTCCATACATGGCTACACTCCATACAATTACTTTCAGAAACGACTTCCTGACACTTAAATCTGTACTCGATGTTAACAAATTTCTCTTCTTCAGAAACGCTTTCCTTGCCGTGGCCAGTGTACATTTTATATCCTCTCTACTTCGACCATCATCAGTTATTTAGCTCCCAAAATAGCAAAACTCCTTTACTATTTTAAGTGTCTCATTTCCTACTCTAATTCCCTCAGCATCACCCGATTTAATTCGAATACATTCCATGATCCTCGATTTGCTTTTGTTGAAGTTCATCTTATATCCTCCTTTCAAGACACTGTCCATTCCGTTCAACTGCTCTTCCAAGTCCTTTGCTGTATCTGACAGAATTACAATGTCATCGGCGAACCTCAAAGTTTTTATTTCTTCTCCATGGATTTTAATACCAACTCCGAATTTTTCTTTTGTTTCCTTTACTGCTTGCTCAATATGCAGATTGAATGGCATCGGGGAGAGGCTACAAACCTGTGTCGCTCCCGTCCCAACCACTGCTTCCCTTTCATGTCCCTCGACTCTTATAACTGCCATCTGGTGTCTATACAAATTGTAAATAGCCTTTCGCTCCCTGTATTTTACCCCTGCCACCTTCAGAATTTGAAAGAGAGTATTCCAGTCAACATTGTCAAAAGCTTTCTCTAAGTCTACAAATGCTAGAAACGTA
Organism: Schistocerca nitens; assembly: GCF_023898315.1. Taxonomy (NCBI): domain Eukaryota; kingdom Metazoa; phylum Arthropoda; class Insecta; order Orthoptera; family Acrididae; genus Schistocerca; species Schistocerca nitens. Next base: position 782,458,997 of record NC_064614.1, on the reverse strand, counting down.
GGTTTGCCTTTCCTTAATCTAGCTTCCAAGATAAGTCGTAGGGTCAGTATTGCCTCACGTGTTCCAATATTTCTACGGAATCCAAACTGATCTTCCCCGAGGTCGGCTTTTACTAGTTTATCCATTCGTCTGTAAAGAATTCGCGTTAATATTTTGCAGCCGTGACTCATTAAACTGATAGTTCGGTAATTTTCACGTCTGTCAACACCTGCTTTCTTTGGGATTGGAATTATTATATTCTTCTTGAAGTCTGAGGGTATTTCGCCTGTCTCACACATCTTTCTCACCAGATGGTTGATAGGACATGCTCTGAGGCATCAAGGGATCACCAATTTAGTACTGGAGGGCAGCGTGGAGGGTAAAATTCGTAGAGGGAGACCAAGAGATGAATACACTAAGCAGATTCAGAAGGATGTAGGCTGCAGTAGGTAGTGGGAGATGAAGAAGCTTGCACAGGATAGAGTAGCATGGAGAGCTGTATCAAACCAGTTTCAGGACTGAAGACCACAACAACAACAACATATGGAACTGAAGAAACTTAACGGAAGATGTGGAAGAAATGAACAAAAGTTACTTTCGACCAATCTACGGATTGACAACAAACTATGACAAAGATCACAAATTGCAGTAATTCTACCCAAAAAATATAAACCATAAAATTTTGAAGGACATTTCCATAGCCACGGTCAGTTGCCGCTTGATCCGCTGCCCTAGTCCTCCACATTACACCACACTTCAACGTCATTCCGTTCTGATATGCACCAAAAGAGGGACTTCGATTTTTAACCCGGTTTTATTGAAAACCACCATTGTTCTCTCTGTGTCCGCCGTTCGCGCAACAGACAGCTCGCCCTTTCGACGCCGGCCATAGACTACCCGCAGAGCACGGTTTAGTCGCCGCCGCCGATGGCAGCGTGATTCGATATATGGTGACGTGGGCATTGGGACTCCGGCTGCCGCCGCCCGCCGCACCGCGCCGCGGGGCAAGTATTTCATTACAGCGCGCGCCAATCACGCACCGCTGCCAACCTCCCGGCGCTAATTGCAGTTTGGCCAGTCCTCCCTTTAATTTCCTGCTGTCACATTTCGGGGTCGCCGCAGCAGCTGGCGAATCGGGATACGGTGTTGGAGGGCTGGCTGGCTGACTCCGAAAGGGCACTCGAACTAATGACGCGTGTTTTTGCGAGGGGGTCGTCTACATCGCCTGCGACAAGCCGGGAAAGGACGGCGCGGCCGGGGCGACGATTGTGATATTCCGAGCGTGTAGTTGGTGCAAGCGGGAGGGGTGTGGAGCTCGCCTAAATGGAGGCAGGTCGGCGAGTGGGGTGGGTGGGGGCGGAGGTAATTAAAGGGGCGCTGCAGCACCGTCAATGCGCTGTAACGAACGGCGCCGCATCCCAGAAACGCAGCGCCAATCTTCCGCATTGGCGCTGGGGCCGTTCTGTGCGCCGCAGAATACGCCGATAGTCAATCGCTGCTGGCGGTATCACCGTTCTTTGGCCGCTAATCAAGCGCTCTGTGTGCCGGTGCGCTGCCGTATCGCCCCAATAAGGCACGGATCACGTGCGGTACTCTTCAGCACAATGGCGCGTCGGGCTGTTCTTTGTTTTCCTTTTCCTCTTTTCGTGGCTCCCCGTTCCATGCAAACTGTGGTCATTAGCGGCCTTTTACGAGACTCGCTTCGAATTTAAACTCTCATGTAAATGGTAATGTCACTACATCTATATTAATTCCATAGGAAACGAAAATACTTACATCACACGGGACGAATCTTTATGGGCAATACCTTCAGTGGCTCCACAACTGTGTTAGACAGCTATTACATACGAAAATTTCAGTTTAAGGCAAGAGGGATTTATTAGTGGAGAGCTCCTTCTATTTCATTGATGAATTTCTTAGTAGACACAACTGATGTGTCTGCGTGTTACTAATACACACACTCTCTCTCTCTCTATTCGTTTAGTCGGTTCCGACTCTTCGTGACCCCATGAACCAAATCACCGTTCAGCCTTTCTAATGGTCCAGGTCTCACATCCATACATCAAAACTGGCAATTAAAATTACTACACCACGAGAATGACGTGCTACAGACGCGAAATTTAAACGACAAGAAGATTCTGTGATATGCAAATGATTAGCTTTTCAGAGCATTCACACAAGGTTGGCGCAGGTTGCGACACCTACAACGTCCTGACATGAGGAAAGTTTCCAACCGCTTCCTCATACACAAACAGCAGTTGACCGTCGTTGTCTGGTGAAACGTTGTTGTGATGCCTCGTGTAAGGAGGAGAAATGCGTACCATCACGTTTCCGACTTTGATAAAGGTCGGATTGTAGCCTACCGCGACTGCGGTTTATTGTATCACGACAATACTGCTCGAGTTGGTCGAGATCCAATGGCTGTAAGCAGAATATGGAATCGCTGGATTCATAAGGGTAATACGGGACGCCATGCTGGTTCCCAACGGCCTCGTATTACTAGCAGTCGAGATGACAGGCACCTTATTCGGATGGGTGTAAAGGATCGTGAAGCCACGTCTCGATCCCTGAGTCAAGAGATGGGGACGTTTGCAAGCCAACAACCATCTGCACGAACAGTTCGACGACGTTTGCAGCAGCATCGACTATCAACTCGGAGACTGTGGCTGCGGTTACCCTTGACGCTGCATCACAGATAGGAGCGCCTGTGATGGTGTACTCAACGACGAACCTGGGTGCACGAATGGCAAAACGTCATTTTTTCGGATGAATCCAGGTTCTGTTTACAGCATCATGATGGTCGCATCCATCTTTGGCGACATGGCGGTGAACGCACATTGGAAGCGTGTATTCGTCATCGCCATACTGGCGTATCACCCGGCGTGATGGTATGGCGTGCCATTGGTTACACGTCTCGGTCACCTCTTGTTCGCATTGACGGCATTTTGAACAGTGGACGTTAGATTTCAGATGTGTTACCACCCGTGGCTCTACCCTTCATTCGAACCCTGCAAAACCCTACATTTCAGCAGGATAATGCACGACCGCATGTTGCTGGTGCTGTACGGGCCTTTCTGGATACAGAAAATGTTCGACTGGTGCCCTGGCCAGCACATTCTCCAAACCTCTCACCAATTGAAAACGTCTGGTCAATGGTGGCCGAGCAACTGGCTCGTCACAATACACCAGTCACTACCCTTGATAAACTGTGATATCTTGTTGAAGATTAATGGGCAGCTGTACCTGTACATGCCATCCAAGCTGTCTTTGACTTAATGCCCAGGCGTACCACGGCCGTTATTACGGCCAGAGGTGGTTGTTCCGGATACTGATTTCTCAGGATCTATGCACCGAAATTGCGTTAAAATGTCAGTTCTAGTGTAATATATTTGTCCAATGAATACCCATTTATCATCTGCATGTCTTCTTGGTGGGGCCGGCCGCGGTGGTCTAGTGGTTCTAGGCGCTCAGTCCGGAACCGCGAGACTGCTACGGTCGCAGGTTCGAATCCTGCCTCGGGCATGGATGTGTGTGATGTCCTTAGGTTAGTTAGGTTTAAGTAGTTCTAAGTTCTAGGGGACTGATGACCACAGATGTTAAGTCCCATAGTGATCAGAGCCATTTGAACCATTGCCATCTTCTTGGTGTAGCAATTTAAATGGCCAGTAGTGTAATATAAAATAGTGTAAGTATTTGTACAGTATGACCTCTGTAAAAATTCAAGGCAGTGATGCCAGCATTGGAAACAATGAGTGTTTATCTCATATCTGATAATATGTTGCAGAATTATTTGACTCCCTCCACATCCATGACGATCACTGCCCTAGGGATCTGTGGAACCTACATTAGCAAGTTTGTTTTCATTGTAAATATTTATTTTGTTTTCCTGTTCTAATGACATATTTTTCATCCTGGAGGAATAATGGATCAAATTAAACTGATAGTACATCTGATCCAATTTAATTTATCAAGAACTTGACGGTAAATTTAAATGTAGCCGTAGAACCACAGCCAAGCAAAAACTGAAATAAACCAAAAGTAGCGTAAGTAGATACATGAATTAAGCCTTCAACGATTTCCGAAGTAAAAGTTTACCTACAGATGTCACAGAAAATCTTGCCTCATGTTAATTCGGTAAACTGGTTGAAGCCATCAGTCCGGGTCCTCTGTGATCTTAAGAGCATCGAACTGGAAGATGACAGAAAGCAGACCGAGATACTAAACGTCTGTTTCAGTAACTGTTTCACTAAGGAAAATCGTACTCTGCTTCGTCTTTTAGATCGTGGAACGTACTTTATAAGACAGATATCGAAATAAACACGGAACAGCTAACTTACCGAATGCTCTCAGTGGCGGAAATTTCATTGAACTTGTGGTGATACAAGTACGATTCTGCACTGAAAAGCCAAAGAAACCGGTACACCTGCCTAATGTAGTGTAGGGCTCCTGCGAGCACCAGAAGTGCCGCAGCACGACTCGACTGGACTAATGTCTGACTCGACTCGACTAATATCTGAAGTAGTGGAGGGAACTGACACCATGAATCCTGCAGGGCTCTCCATAAATCCTTGAGAGTATGATGGTATGGAGACCTCTTATGAACAGAAGATTACAAGGCATCCCATATATGCTCAATAATGTTCATTTCTTGGGAGTTTCGTGACCAGCGCAACTGTTTAAACTCAGGAGAATGTTCTGGGAGCTACTCTGTAGCACAGCTGGACACGTTGAGTGTCGTATTGTCCTGCTGTAATTGCCCAAGTCTGTCGGAATGCACAATGGACATGAATGGATTCAGGTGACCAGTGCCTTTTACCTTTCCGAGTCGTATCTAGGGGTCCCATATAACTCCAGCTGCACACTCCCTACACCATTCTAGAGCACTCACCAGCTTGAACAGTCCCCTGCTGACATGCAGGATCCATGGACTGATGAGGCTACCTCCATACCAGTACACATCCATCTGCTCGTTACAATTTGAAACGAGACTCATGCGACCAGGCAACATGTTTCCAGTCACCAATAGTTCAATGTCGGAGATGAAGGGCCCAGGTGAGGGGTAAAGCTTTGTACCATGCAGTCACCATGTGAACACGAGTGGGCCTTCGGCTCCGAAAGCCTATTTCGATGATGTTTCGTTGAATGATTCCCACGCTGACACTTCTTGAAGGCCCAGCATCGAAATCTGAAGCAATCTGCGGAAGCGTTACAGTTCTGTCACGTTGAACGATTCTCTTAATTCATGGTTGGTCCTGTTCTTGCAGGACCCTTTTCCAGCCGCGGCGATGTCGGACATTTGATGTTTTGGTACACTCGTGAAATGCTCGTACGGGAAAATCCCCACCTCACCGTATCTCTCAGATGCTCTGTCCCATCGCTCGTACGCCGACTGTAACACCATGTTTAGACTCACTTAAATCTTGATAACCTGCGATTGTAGCAGCAGTAACTGATCTAACAACCACGCTAGACAGATGTTGTCTTATATAGGCGTTTCCGATCGTAGCGCCGTATTCAGCCTGTTTACGTATTTCTGTAATTAAATTCGCATGGCTATACCAGTTTCTTTGACGTTTCAGTGTACACAGAGCATGCAACGGGACTTGCTCCTCTTTAAGCAGTAGTGTGCCGTTGGGAGATGTAGTAATGCACTGTTTCTAACTGGAAAATAAATCAAGTCATTCACAAATGAGGAGAAAAAAAGACAAATAATTCTCAAAGGATGGAAAAAAAAAATTCACACGTGGCAGTAACTTTGGCTGTTATCTGACGGGTATTAAAGGGCTATTACCCTTCGCAATATGTATGCATGAACTACTGTATATCGTCGGACGTTGCAACATACATTTCGCGTAGGGTGCACGGCGAAAAGATAAGAGACATCAGCGCTTTTGCGGAGGGATATAGACAGTCGTTTTGCCCTCGTTTTGCGAGTGGAACAGGAAGGAAATAACTAGTAGCACGATGCATCACTGTGTGGTATACTTTTATAACTTTGAGGGAATACGTTTCTAGAACAGTGAACTAATATACCGCTTTCTTCTACGCATATCTCGTCAAAGGACTATAAAGATAAAATTACAGACTTCGCACAGAGGCTTATCAACAATCATTCTACACACAAACCATTTACAAGTAGAACAGAAAAGGGGGGAAGTGACAGTGCTACTTAAAGTAAATAGACTAGACTCTGAAAGAAATGTTGAAACGACTAAATTAAGGAGTGTTTAGCCTGATCAATGCTTCCTGGATCCCAGAGGTTCTATGCTAGTATGGGAGACAACAAAGATGGTTGAATCTGTTTTTGAACAACAAGTTAGTTGTAAATTTTGAAAGAATTATGCAGAAATCAATAATAATAACGATTATTGGTGTTAAGAGAGTTATGTAGTTAAGTGTAACCACAAATGTGAGCAAATGAATGGAGATGATAAGAAAGGAGTTAGTAAGAAATGTGTTACTACGGAAGAAGTTAACAAGGTAGGATGTACTTAAATATTTCTTGGTAAATACTTTTGTATTAGTAATTAGGAAATAGAAATCTCATTTCCTTGATATTCGTTATTAATTAAAATTATTGAATAATACTTACAATACGACCACATCTGCAGCCTAATGGTTATCGTCACTATCTTCGATGTGCAACATCCTAGGTCTGGTCATTATTTAAAAAGTAATCACAATAACTGTTAATACATTTATCCCACTGTGAGATTAGGCACTCGGTGCCTTCATGAGAAAATGTTTGCGGTTAGCCACGGAACCACGATTGCTCCCAAGGGTGCGCCTCTTTATCCGAAGCAGGTGGATGGCCATGAATTTTCCACAGAGAAAGTCACATGGGAAGCGATTGGGTCAGTATGGAGGATGTTCAATAGCTTCCCAACGAAACTTCCGCAGCGTAGTCGAACATATGATGGGCGGGCATTATCCTGAAACAAAAAGATGCCGTCCGTCAACATTCCTGGGTGACTCGACTAGCCCACATAGACACATTGCGAAACCTGAAGTGGACCACCATGTCCAAAACTACGACAGAATGTCAGAGAGCACACAACTACATCGTGTTCAGACTTCAGTGATTCAGGCAATTGGTTTTGGAGAATGACATTTCACTCTACAACGGAGTCTGAACTGAACAGATGCAGTTGTGTGCCGGACGAGGAGCCGAAACAGAACCTTTGCCTTTCGCGGGCAAGTGCTCTAACAACTGAACTACCGGAGCACGACTCACGACCTGTTCTCTCAGCTTTACTTCTGCCAGTGACATATGACTTTTGCCGTTTGGAAGATGGTTAACTAGCTCCCACCATCGAGAGCTTAAATAACGGATGATCCTTAAACCTCCCCGTTCATTTTTGTCAGCTACACACCATTATTTTTACAGAGTCCCCGTGAAACTATTGTTTAAAAGGAGCAAGTGACACGGAATATCTCATGTATGGTGGCTGAAGAAGGCGGCACATCTCACAGATGACAGCGTTAGAGCATCATGTTATCACAAAGGCTCTGACTTAATACCTTGTGATTCATCAAGGAATTAAGGCTGTAAATTCATCCTAGGCATAACAGTCGGTACATGTGGACACTAAAGTAGAGCATTCAATTGTCACGATTCAGAACACAACACTGTATGTGGTTATGTTTCGCTCTGAAAGTCATTTCGTAATGCGTGCAGCTTACAATATGAAAAAAAATTATTTTAAAAAAATCTTGCATGAACTGCCATGTTGAATATTTTTATTAATATTTTGTAATTCATAACATCTTTCACAAAGCTTACAATAACGATTAATTAACGCAACTTTATCGTAGATAGATACGGCTGGAGACCGTGGCTGTAATATGAAATAGTTGATGGTATTTATGGCATTTGTTTTCGTGTGCTAAAATTCAAAACATGTGGTGCACATTGAAAAGTCGTTTTGTGACTGAACGAAGTGGATTAAAATGCAGTGTAACGTTTGTGACTGTGAAAATTCTAACATTCCTGAGAATGTAATTCATTGCAAGAAAACTGCTAATACAAACGCGCCAGATGGACATTTCACGACAACTCACAGGAAACCAGTGTATAATCTCTATTGATGAAAGCATGAAAAAACCGTCTGAGGATGGATTGTAAAAAATTCGAAACCTAATGGTACATTTTGAACAAAGTAACATAAAACCAATTTGTGGCTGGTTGTTGTTCACCATCAACAACTCATTAAAATGATTAATTACTTTTAACTGACACACTTATTAAAATAACTGGGCTATTACTTCAGGGGCTTAATGGATTTCTAGGAGAAACAAAAATTTTCAACGTCGTCTTGAGACGCCGCCCTTAAGGGGGCCTTGGCTTCTATAACTGCCTTGTGAGGATGTTCAGAAAATTAATTTCGTCAGTCACAATTTTTGGAGGTGTGATACTTAAACTTTCCTGGCCAGTGAAGGAGGACTGTAGGTCTTACACTTAGTAGAATAATGGAAATGACATAACACAAGACCATGCTGGCTGGTTGTCCCTTATAATACCCTCAAGAGCCTTTGAAGACTTTGTCTGCTAATCTATTGACACTCACTGGAATGTTGTATCAGTTTTCGTGTAACGAACGTATGCAATAATGTACCTTCGGAAACTGTTTACCAGTTGTTCCATTTTCATAGACAGAGATATGGAATTGTAACTAGTTTTGAGAAACAATGCTTATATCTTGATGGTTATGTTCCAGTACTTAAATGTATGGGATCGGGTTAGAAAACTAGATACCCCAAAAAGAGTACGTCATGGAGAAAGTAATGGCCATGGATAGACCACGATATTTGTTATATCCATTTGCTGGGCCCACAGCTTCTTGGAAGTGCATCAATGATTCCAGTGACTTTTTTAAATCCGTATGTGAAAAGAGAGAAGCAGATGAATTGGACAGATATTTTTCTTTAGGGTTAGACGATTCTGAGACAGGTTTTGGTGCTGAGCTCTTCCAAGATTTCGAAGCAGATGGTTACCAAGCGTCATACTAATGTTTCTGCGGAGCCAAGCCCTCGGTAGCCGTGAATATGGCCATTCAGTCACTGAACATATAGCTCTGGCTTTGGCATGCGGTTTCTTGATGCTGTTTCTGAAGTTTGTTTGGCTGAGTGACCGAAAAATGTATACCCATCACCCAGATACGCAATCTTTGTAGAGTTGACTCATGCTTGCTAAGCCACGGTGAACGTCAGTATTGTGTATATTCCTAATAAAGGTAATATCGTTGCTGGTAGTATTTCTCCTCCAAGGTTGAATAACAGGACCAAACATAACCTGAATGAAATTAATTTCAGTGTCTTGCATTTGAAAAATGCATAGTTTTATTATGTGTCCACTTAAGAATACATATTGCAAAGGAATTTATTAAAGATCTGTCTTGACGAAAAGGAGACAGTGAAGAGGAGAAATCGGAATAGTGTTGCAGTTAGACAATTTTACTCGATTAAACATGAAATTTCGTTTCATAGAAGATATGTAAAAAGGTGATATTGGGGTGTATGCATTCTTGACTAGCTAATCAACAAATTGATTTGGCATACTCTGATGAGTCACGCACATGTTGGGTCGAAGAAATGTTCTCACACGCTTCATGAGACGTATTGTTTTCTAAACATGACGAAACATACTGGTAAGGTAAAGGCTTCATGCAAACCTGGCCACAAGGCGAAACTGCCAACTGTGTCTCATCGTGCCCATTTGTTTCCTATTATTCATTTCTAAATTCAAAATCAAGATGCACAGGTGCAGAAATTTACCAGGAATTTTCTTCATTTCATGCGAACAGTGCTGCTATTGATCTCTGAAGTACAATATTACCAGAGAGGAACTTTTAAGGCACTTCAATTTTAATTCAGTTATAAAGAATGTAAAGTACTTGGACGTCATAAATGTAATTTTTTGCGGAACACAAGAAATGTTTCTGATAATGTGTGTTAGGACTTCTGGTAGTCAATAATTTTCCCTCGTCATAAGAAGTTACATTACAGAGCTGTTACGACGGAGAAAACGCAGTTTTCGGGCAATGCCTTCGAAAGAAACACACAATAGCATGTCGTTCGGGTATTATTTTTAAAATTATTTTCGGGAGTGATTTCGAACTTGCTGCGACTTTTGGGAAGTTGTCAGTTCTCTGCTGTTGAATTCAAGTCACAATTAGTTTTCCTCACTCAACTTATTTAACAAGTATAAGGGTTCACAACCGTGGCCGTATTAATTTTTAATAATGGCCGCGGTTTAAGGCAGGCGGCAGTGCTTAAGGTCTTTATCAAGAGTATGTACTATTAATGACTGGGAAACTACTGAATGACAATATTTCAAATCACATGTCATGACATCTTTGAATTTATTATGAAATATACGTTATTTGCAAATTCTTAAAATGGCTGTTCTACTTTTCACACTTGTTCGTCCATTACCAGTGGCAAATATTACACGCATTTCTCGTACTACATCCTTGACGATATTAGAATTAATAATACTAAGTTATATTAAATAGAAGAAAAGGGAACATGAATGCGTATTTAAATTTTCTGCCAACATGCTGGGTAAGTGCTATTAATGTGTCAGGATTGGCGAGGAAAGGAAAGTAGTAGACACCCGTTGAGGTTTTGAAGTTAGACATTTTATGATAGACATGATGGTTTATTTCAGTAAAAAGTGGTTAATGGCAGGCCTAGAGAAGCCGCCCAAAATTTAATGGGCTGCTCCCCAAGAGAGCAGGAGAGAAGAGCATCTAACCGGGTCGGAAGCTGCCAGCAGAAGAGAACGGACGGCGTGTCTGCTCCCGGCGGCTGGCCGCGGCTCCACCCCATGTGACCACCCCCGAACCTCCCTATTGGACAGCCAAAATGTAGACGCGCAGTTCGGTAGTGTTACCTCGTCAGCGACATTTGATTTTAGCTACTGACGGTTCAATATGTGAGTTTCGAAGTGGTTCTCTCCGGTATAATGCAACGTGACTTACGAGCTGAAACTAGCAGCCAGGTAGAAGGCACTGGCGAACATCAATTGAAATACATAAAATAAAATTTTTATACTATTACATCCATTCAGTAACGGCCCCAAAGGTACAGTGCTTTGAGTCTGTCAGGAAAATTCACATAAGGCTGCGAGGTATTTTACAGTAATGACCTAGTACTTGGAAGCATTTTCATGAACACTTACGAGCAAACACGAAGTAGTTCATAGACGTTCTCGGTACAATCCAAACGAAAACGCTAGTAATCAGTGACTCACATGTGGTTAATAGGAAGAAACGCAACATTATTCTCAAGGGAAACTGGATAAGTTTAAAGAACCGACAAATAATGAAGTCTGTATAACAAATCTCCCCTTTCTGTAAATGGGAAGAAGAAACGGCTCCCTCTTAATCAGTCATTCAAATGAAGTATCTTTCTAGACCTGCTGAAACATTCTTCAATTTGGGTGGGTGGGAATGTGAAGTCGTTCTCCATGAATGAAAGTTGAGTACCAGAGCGCCAAACGCTAATAGAAGATACTGATGCTCATATCGTTATAGGCACTGAAAGCTGGCTAAAGCCGAAGATAAGCTCAGCCGAAATTTTTGGGACCGTGTTCCGAAAAGATAGGCTAAACACAGTTGGCGGTGGCGTGTGTTTTGCTGTTAGAAGTAGTTTATCTTGTCGTGAAATTGAAGTGGACAGTTCCTGTGAGTTGGTACGGACTGAGGTCATTGTTGGCAAGCGGAATAAAATTATAATTGAAACCTTTCGCCGACCTCCCAATTCAGATGATACAGTTGCTGAAAGGTACAAAGAAAACTTGAGTATGGTTTCAAACACGTACCCGACTCGTACGATTGTAGTTGGTGGTGACGTTAATTTTCCCTCCTTATGTTGGCAAGAATACATGTTTAATTCCGGAGGTACTCATAAAAAATCATCCGAAATTATACTAAACGCAAATGGTTCAAATGGCTCTGAGCACTATGGGACTCAACTGCTGTGGTCATAAGTCCCCTAGAACTTAGAACTACTTAAACCTAACTAACCTAAGGACAGCACACAACACCCAGCCATCACGAGGCAGAGAAAATCCCTGACCCCGCCGGGAATCGAACCCGGGAACCCGGGCGTGGGAAGCGAGAACGCTACCGCACGACCACGAGATGCGGGCTACTAAACGCATTCTCTGTAAATTATCTTGAGCAGTTAACTCATGAGCCCAAGCGAATACTAAACAGAAGTGAAAGCATACTTAACCTCTTAGCAACAAACAATCCTGAGTTAATAACGAGCATCAAAACGAACACGGGGATTAGTGAATGCAGGGCTGTAGCGAGATTGAATATTGTAACTCCCAGATCCTCCAAAACTAAGTAAAAATATTCCTATTCAAAAACCAGATAAAAATTCACTTGACGCCTTCTTGAGAGATAAACATTCACTCCTTCCAAATTAACAATATAACTGTAGACCACATGTGGTTTGAATTCAAAGAAATAGTATAAGCAGCAGTTGAGAGGTTTATACCAAATAAATTAACAATCGATGTAGCTGATCCTCCTTGGTTCACAAAACACTGTTACAGAAACAGCGAAGGAAACATGCAAAATTTAAACAGGTGTAAGATCTACAAATTTGGCGATCTTTTACAGATGATCGAAATTTAGGGTGGACTTCGATGCGAGATGCTTATAACAGTTTCCACAACGTAACTTTGTCTCGAAACCTGGCAGAAAAGCTAAAGACATTCTGGTCGCATGTGAAGTATGGTACCGGCAAGACCAATCAATGCCTTCTCTGCACGATAGAAGTGTTGATACTATCGAAGACAGTGCTGCCAAAGCAGTTACTAAACACAGCATTCCGAAATGCCTTTATAAAAGAAGACGAAGCACTTATTCCAGAATTAGAATCAAGAACAGCTGCCAACATGATTAACGTAGAGGTAGATATCCTTGGAGTAGTGAAGCAACATATATCACATAATAAAAGCAAGTCATTTTGTCCTTAGTGTATACCAATTAGGGTCCTTTCCGAGTATGCTGATGCAATAGCTCTATACTTAACAATCATATACAATTGTTCGTTCGATGAAAGATCAGTACCCAAAGAATGGAAAGTTGCACAGGTCACACCAATACTCAAGAAAGGTAGTAGGAATTATCCACTAAATTACTGGTCCATATAATAAACTTCATATGCAGCAGGATTTTGGAACATATATTGTATTCGAACATTATGAATTACCTCAAAGAAATCGGTCTATTGACACGCACTCAACACGGATATAGATAACATCGTTCTTGTGAAACACAACAAACTCTTTACTCGCACAAAGTGTTGAGTTCTATTGATATGGGATTTCAAATTGAGTGCGTATTTCTGGATTTCCGGATGCTTTTGACACTGTACCACACAAGTGGGTTGTAGTGAAATTCCATGCTTACGGAATATTGTCTCAGATAAATGACTGGGTTTGTGAGTTACTGTCAGAGAGGTCACAGTTAATAGTAATTGACGGAAATTCTTCGAGTAAAAGGGAAGTGATTTTTTGCGTTCCCCAAGGTAGTGATATAGGCCCTTAGCTGTTCCTTACCTATATAAACGATTTGTGAGATAATCTGAGTAATTTATTAGTTTTTTGCAGATGACGCTGTCGTTTATCGACTAGTAAAGACATCAGAAGATCAGAAGAAATTGCAAATCGATTTAGAAAACATATCTGTATGGTGCAAACATTGGCTATTGACCATAAATAACGAAAAGTGTGAGGTTATCCACATGAGTGCTAAAACGAATTCATTAAACTTTGGTTATACGATAAAGGTCGTAAATTTAACCAAACATCTAGGAATTACAATTACGAACAACTGAAAGTGTAAGGCTCACGTAGAAAATGTTGTGGGGCAGGGTAAACAGACTGCGTTTTGTTGTGAGGACACTTAGAAAATGTAACAGATCTTCTAAGGAGACTGTGTACATTACGCTTGTCCGTCCTCTTATAGGAAACTGCTGTGCGGTGTGGGATCCTTACCAGATAGGACTGACGGAGTACATCGAAAAAGTTCAAAGAAGGGTGCACGTTTTATATTATCGCGAAATAGGGGAGAAATTGTCTCCCAAATGATAGAGCACTTCGGATGGGCATAATTAAAACAAGGAGGTTTTCGTTACGGAGCAATCTTCTCACGAAATTCCACTCACCAACTTTCTTCTCCAAGTAGGTACATATTTTTTTGATGCTTAAATACATAGGGAAAAACGATCACCAATATAAAATAAGGGAAATCAGAGCTCGTACGGAAAGATATAGGTGTTCGTTCTTTCGCACGCTATACGAGATTGGAGTAATACAGAATTGTGAATGTGGTTCGATGAACCCTCAGCCAGACACTTAAATGTGATCTTCAGAGTATCCTTGTAGATGTAGATGCAGAGTGTTCTGTCTTTGCAGAACAACGTTTACAAAACCCATGGTGGAATAACTAGAACTAAAAGCTGAATAAGACTGCGAGGTCGCCTATTCAGCACTCTCTGTTTACAACTCCACGTTGTCAGGTTGACTCTGCAGAAGCAGGTTACGTTGCGACGAGAAGTATACGTGGAATTAGTTAAATGCAGTGAAATGAAATGACTTGATCGGTAAGTATGCCATCCATTTATTTTCTCATGATATCTTCATTTTATTTTCAATATTTCTGACCGATTTGACCCGATAGCATTTCACTTCATTGGGTCTTTAATAATTGCAATGATTGTAATTTAATTCATTTCAGCTCATATTATAAATTTAACATTTATTTATTGGCACCCAAAGACCTGTTGTCTGTGTTGATCTAAGAGGATGTTTCCTTTTTCTGGATGAAATTCACTTATCAGTTGCAAATAAAGTTCATTATGCGTTATCTGTTTGGCATAATAACATTTTTTTGTAACGGATAACTGAATTTTATCCGGAAAAGTAATAAAGTCATGAATAAGATAACATATTCTCATTACTCATTTTGTGCCATAACTGATAATGAAGCTCTCTAATACAGTAGATAATGGTAATAACATAATGGAAGTGAACTTTTACCAACAGAAATGAAATTTAAGGTGAGAGTCAATGAAGCGTACTTTTACTTATGATGGTTAAGGCAGAGAGGTCAGAGGGAAAAAATCATCTTAGAAAGATATGCCGGTATTCATGACTTTTTACCTCTTCTCAATTTCGATGCTTGCTAATAATAACTAGAGAAATATTGCATCATACACAAGACACTGTTTGATTACCTTTTTTTAAGCCAAACAAGCTATACAGCATGTTCTGTGCTACCTTCAAAGAATTTTATTTCTTTTATTCCTCAAGTGAATTGCTTGCAGAAACTTTGTGTTCTTCTGACAGATGCAACATCCAAAAAATGGCAGTTGCAAGAGAAATAAGTGTTACAACACATCAGAAATAAAAGAAAGAAGACAGCGGGATCCAAAGACCAAGTCAATCTGTAAAATAATTTGTAGGTATGAAACTAGCGACACACATACACACACACACACACACACACACACACACACACAGTGAAGCGCCAAAGAAACTGGTATAGGCATACGTATTGAAATAGAGAGGCAGAACATGGCACTGCTGTCGGCAACGCCTATACAACACAACAAGTGTCTGGCGCAGTTGCTAGATTGGTTACAACTGCTACAATGGCAGGTTATCAAGCTTTAAGTGAGTTTGAACGTTTTGTTATGGTCGGCGCACGAGCGATGGGACACACAGGTAGCGATGCAGTGGGGATTTTCGTGTACGACCATTTCATGAGTGAACCGTGAATATGAGGAATCCGGTAACACATCAAATCTCCGACATCACTGAAGCCGGGGAAAGATCCTGCAAGAACGGTAACAATGACGACTGAAGAGAATCAATAAACGTGACACATGTGCAATCCTTCCGCAAATTGGTGCAAATGTCGATGCTGGGCCATCGGAAAGTGTCAGCGTGCGCTCAACGAAACATCATCGATACGGGCTTTCGGAGCCGAAAGCCCAGTCGTGTACCCTTGACGCTACATCACACAAAGCTTTACAACTCGCCAACAATGGCCTTCGACTGTAGATGACTAGATACATGTTGCCTGGTCGGACAAGTCTCGTTTCCAATTGTATCGAGCGGATGGATGTGTACGGGTATGGAGACAGCCTCATGAATGCCTAGACCCATGGATCCTGCATGTCAGCAGGGGACTCTTCAAGCTGGTGGACACTCTGTAATGCTGTGGGGCGTGTGCAGTTGGAATGATATGGGACACGTGATACATGTACATACGACTCTAACTGGTGACAGGTACTGTTCACCTGGATCCATTCATATACATTGTGCATTCCGACGGACTTGATCAATTCCAGTAGCAGAATGAGACACCCTACACGTCGTGAATTGCTACAGAGAACACTCTTCTGAGTTTAAATACTTCTCCCCAGAAATGAACATTATTGAACATATCTGGGATGCCTTGCAACTTGCTGTTCAGAAGAGATGTCCACCCTCTCGTACTCTTATGGATTTATGGACAGCCGGCAGGATTCATAGCCTCAGTTCCCTCCAGCACTACCTCAGACGTTAGTTGAGTCCATGCCACATCGTGTTGAAGTACAGTCGTGGACAAAACGAGCGAGACCCCTCGTCTTTTCGTTATGCTGATCCGCACGGCTTTAAAGTCTGCTACACAGCATAACAGGCAAGGCCACGAAGTGCTACCAACATACTATGCACAGGCGTGAAATTGACAAACTATCTGAACTTTTCTAGACTGTTTTAAATAATTTGTAAGACTATATTAATGCTGATTAGTGTGTTAAATACAACACGTAAATATAAGACAGAACTGAAAGAAGAAACACTAATTGGTATGAACTGTACCAATAGAAATGAATTTCAACTTATCGAGATAACATAACTGTTTTAGTAAGACAAACAACCCCGGATCGATACGAATTAGCAAAATATTATCCGCTTTCGGCCGCGAAACGGTCTGTGTCAACGTTCAGACCAGTCATACTGGATTACCGTTGCTGACCTACCATGAAAGTGTGCAAATGTAGCAATGCGTGAAGATTCATAACGAAATTCAGTTAAAAATCATTCAGTGCCACACTTAAGTCAATTCCATTATTGACAGAAGCGGAAAAAGTAGGCAGTAACATGTATGAAATTCTACAAGAGTGTCATATTGACATGCACAGGGCGCCAGTACAGAATAAAGGTAGCGATAAAACGTATTGGGGGCGCGAGAATTTCTTAAAATTGCTTTACTGATATTCTACCTGTCTCCATCGAGATTAGAACCGAAAACAAACCAGACCTTCCTTTCACTACGGTAGCAGACAACCCAGGCAAACAGCCCTCTATTATTACCCCAGACATGAATAAGCCGGCAATTTCGCAATGAAAATGGTAAAATGATCTGCAGATTCTGTTGCATAGAGCTTTCTGGGCTCAAAAACATGAATTTTCTTCCTTTATGTCACCGCTTATGTGACAATCATTCGGGATGTTTATCGAAATAACAAAATACTGTTATTAGAGGGTAAATTTAGTAGGATAATTCTGCACCACCCCAGGAAATAAACAGCTACACAGCTGCCAAACGTATTCTACACTGTTTCCAATTCTCCACTAGACTCGCCACTGCCCGAAAACGTTCATTAGCCTAAGTGTTTCTTAAGCTAGCTAGCAATGGGAATTATCGCACTTGTAAAACGCGGTGGCATTAATACTGGGATGTGAATTACAACGTGTATAGGCAAATGGATTCTATTTGCATTCCTGTAAACATGATTTGGATCGAAAGCGTAGCTACGATTAATATGCTGATGTATCGACTGCAACTAGACCATTTCGAATAAAGAGTAGGGGGTGTTATTTGTGCGGCCCTCATCTTCAGTAGCTGTCGTAGCTGTTTTCGTTGTTAGGATTTCGTCACCTAAACCGGTAAAAACGGAACCCTACAAGTCTCACTTTCTTGACCGTCTATCGGTCTACCCAATCTTTAAAACCCGTTTTCCTCCAGAACGTGTGGACATAATAAGCGGAAATGAATCGCACTTCTTGCGGTAACCGGTCCCTTGGTGGTGTAAAAAAGTGAGCTTCTATGTCAACGCAATCTAAAGATACGGCCGTTTATGTAAAGAAAATTTACGCGAAAGGTCAAAAAATGACTTCAAGAACTATGCGACCAAACTGCTTATGTCATCAGCCCCTAGACCTAGAACTACTTAAACCTAAGTATCCAAAGGACATCATAGACATCTATGCCCGAGGTAGGATTCCAACCTGCGACTGAAGTAGCCGTGCGGTTCGTGACTGAAGCGCCTGGAACCGCTCGGCCACAGCACCCGGCGGAACCCTATTCACCTCATGTATAATGATAATATATACTGTCTAGTGAGGATAAACTGTTTTCGCCAGCAACTCAGATCGTTTGATCACGGAACTTTTAGGAAGCTACATTCAAACTTTGTTCGAAGTCGTCTGCAATATCCATTTATAAACACCTAAGAACGTCGTATGCGATATCCACTTCTGGAGACGCTGGCAGATACTACAGTACCATAACAAGTAGGTAAGAATTTATTGTTATTGGTCCATGCATCACACTTTATTTCAATATGGCTTAAACTAATGAACAGAAAGTAAATAAACAGCAAACAACTTCGATGTTCAAATCAAATGAAAGTCACATGTCGCAATTACAGCATAATTTCGTTGTTACATCTACATGACTACATCAACAAGATTTCTCTGCAATCCAGACTTACGTGCCTGGCAGAAGGTTCGGACTATTTCTCTACCGTCCCACTCATTAACAGTATGCGGGAAAAAGGACCACTTAAATCTTTTCTTGCGAGCCTTGAGTTAAATTATTACTATGGTTTCTTCCTGTGTAAGTTCCCGAGGAAATAATCCTTCGGCATTCAAAACAGATGTTGGTGATTGAAATTTCGTGAAAAGATCTCGCAGCAACGAAAAACGCTTTTGTTTTCATGAATGTTACCCCAACTCGATTATCAAATCTGGGGCCCTCTCTCCCCTATTTCGTGACATTACAAATCGTGCTACCGTTCCTTGGACGTTTTTGCGTGCACAGTGAATCACGTCTGTCAAGGATATTATAGCAGTGGACGGACAAACGTAGTGTAGGCAGTGTTTTCAGTTGGCCTGTTGCGTATTCTTAGTGTGCGGCCAATAAAACGCAGTCATTCGTTTGCCTTCCCCACAAAAGTATGTTTTCGATCGTTCCAGTTAGAGTTTTACTGGGTACTGAGATGAACTGACAGTGCTTCGACTTGTGTTTTTTCATGTAACCGAATGTTAATTATTGATACTGGACGCAGCTTTCGTGTTTAATGCATTCCTCATTTAACAGAGTACACTCCTCCTACACCACATATAACTGTTTCAAAGTATGAAATTGTTACTGATGTTACCAAGTTGCAGTGGTCATCTTAACTTGCCGTTTTGAAACAAAGGAAAATATTATAGCGAAATGTAGCAACTAAGAAGCGGAGTATCCAAATAAATAAACATTTCCGGTTTAAGAAGTTGCAAAAAAATGGCTCTGGGCTCTATGGGACTTAACATCTATGGTTATCAGTCCCCTAGAACTTAGAACTACTTAAACCTAACTAACCTAAGGACAGCATACAGCACCCAGTCATCACGAGGCAGAGAAAAGAAGTTGCAGTAGGTCTACTACACAGTAACGTAAATTAGAAGCAAAGTCCATTAGTAGATCATTATCAGGAAAATCAGCCCTCATAATGCAAAGTGCCACTACAAGAAAGAAAGTTTCCAAACATGTCAATGAGTAATCGAGGAAAGCGGACGCATTCTATTTACTGAATCCCAACGCACGACACTTACGAGGGGACACGCCAAGTGTCATACCCCGATCTTGCTGAAACTTCGCTCAGTGAAAGAGGGGAGAAAATAAGCGAACACATGTCTCGGCTTATCTGCTTACACTCTACCGCTTCTGAGAAAACGACGGTCAAAGTTTTCAATGCGCTGTTGCTATAGTGTAGATACCTCTTAGCGGGTAAGGATTCAACTGAAGCGGTAGCTCTGCGGCTACCATAGCGACTTCGGAACTTTGCGCTGCGAGTTCGAAACCCGGTTTTTCCTGCCCCCCCCCCAGCCCCCCCTCCCCCCACGCCCTCACTCTCTGAATTATCTCCGAATGTTTATTCCAATTTATGTTGAAACACTGTTGTCGCTATTCGACAGTTAATTTACTGTGTAAAGCAATAAGTTAAAAAGGAAACACATAGTGCGTAGTGTGGCGATCACTCTGTTGTAGAAATAATTCAGAAGCCAAGATCGCTTAAATACTGTTTACTGGATAACCGGTTTCAACACACTGAAGGTGCCATCATCGGATCTGAATGTAGATTAACATTTATAAACCATTTAGATATAACGATACATGAGGCAGACCAGATGATTTTAGATCAGCTTGTCTCATTCGTTTATTATTTTTTAATTCGTTAATTACACATAAAGTTAATTTGCGAATAATGACAACATTATTTCAACATAAATTAGAAAAAAACATTCGTAAATAATTCTGATAGAGAGGCAGGAAAAAATAATAATAAAGAAACCCAATATGGTCTCGAACACGGGAATCAAAGTTAAGGAGGAACGACGGTAGCCACTGAGCCACCGCTTCAATTCCGTTCTCGGCTGCAGAAGGTATCTACACTAGAGCAAGAGCGCGTTGATAACTTTGACCGTCGTTTTCTCGGAAACGGTCGAGTGTCTGCAGATAAGTCGAAACACATGTTCGCTTATTTTGTCCTCTCCTTCACTGAGCAAAGTTTCCGGACAATCAGCCTATGACACCTGGCGAGTTCCCCTAGTTACTCGAGTCGCTTCTTATGCCCGGCGAGAATTATGTATGCCTCAGAGTAAACTGCGCCACTTGGAAACACGGCGAGCGGGGATAAACACGTTTTCCTTCTTATAAGGCAACCTTCTACAGCTAAAATTCACGAAGTGTGTGGTGTCACTGCCAGACACCACACTTGCTAGGTGGTAGCCTTTAAATCGGCCGCGGTCCATTAGTATACGCCGGACCCGCGTGTCGCCACTGTCAGTAATTGCAGACCGAGCGCCACCACACGGCAGGTCTAGTCTAGAGAGACTCCCTAGCACTCGCCCCAGTTGTACAGCCGACTTTGCTAGCGATGGTTCACTGTCTACATACGCTCTCATTTGCCGAGACGATAGTTAGCATAGCCTTCAGCTACATTTGCTACGACCTAGCAAGGCGCCGTATTCAATTGATATTGAGATTCTATTAATGTGTCATCAAGAGCGATGTTCTACAAATGTGGATTAAAGTTAAATATTCCAGAAGCTACGTACTTTTCTTTATAGCATTCATTACGTATCCTGTTTCAGACCTCACGCCAACCTGCGTGAGTTTAAGCGCGTGCCTTTCGGCTTCCTCTCATTGTGTCTAGGCTGTCTTGTCTAGACACAACAACGTGTTCTTCAGGTTGCGTCATATATTTCAGAAATGTTTCTTGCTTTAGGCCTGCCGCATTTGCAAAACGTAAACATTTTATTTCATGTAATATTTATCAGCATAAGACATGACAAGAGTGGACCAGTCCCCTCTCAGAAAAAATTACAGATTCTAAGTTGCTCCACTATGTAATGACACGGGTACGGGCTTGCGACCTCTCGTTTATGCCATCGATTTTCGTGTTACACATACTTGGCCACTGCGTTGTGGCTGCCGTCGTGCAGGAGGCAGTCTGTTTCCTGCTAGCGCTGTTTCCGCAGCAGATATTAACCGCGACGAATCATTCAGTCAACGCTAAATGGCCCATCTGGCTGAGGAAGACAAGGGCGCTGTAATAGCACTCCATGCAGAATGATCTTCAAATGGCTATATAGCAAGAACTATGGGTCTTCCCAAGTCGACGGTAGCCAGGTGGATCAAACGAAAGGAAGAGAGTGGTAACCTGAATGGCAGGCCTCATGGCCGTCGCCGCAAAACAACAGCAGCTCAGGATCAGCAGATACGCCGTTTCAGTGAAAACCACCCATTTGTCAACGCACGACAAATTCAGCAGACTTTGGGTCTCAATGTTAGCAGTAAGACCGTCACTCGTCGTCTAAGGGAAGGTGGACTGAGAGCAAGAAGCACTGCTGTGAAAGAGAAAAAAGGTTCAAATGGCTCTGAGCACTATGGGACTTAACATCTGTGGTCATCAGTCCCCTAGAACTTAAAACTACTTAAACCTAACTAACCTAAGGACATCACACACATCCATGCCCGAGGCAGGATTTGAACCTGCGACCGTAGCAGTCGCGCGGTTCCGGACTGAGCGCCTAGAACCGCTAGACCACCGCGGCCGGCTTGTGAAAGAGACATAGACTGTTTCCCACAGAGAATCTCGCTTTGCTTTTGCTGCTGAAAATGTCGACAAACCTCTCCAGTTTTGGAGGCGAGTGATTTTCACGGACGAAAAAGTTTTCTCTACGGCATCAACCGGAAAAGTACTTGTTTACCGGCCTAAAGGTGCTAGGTATAATCAAAAATATATTACAGTTGCCGAAGGAGTGGCAGGGAGTCGGTAACGGCATGGGCATGGATATCGGCCGAAGGGTGTGGGCTCCTGTGGGAAGTGGAAGGAAGATTCGATGCGCGCAATTACATATCAATTCTGGAGAAAGTGATGTTGCCTTCTGTGACAGCAAGATTTGGCAATGATCGATCATGTTCCAACAAGATCGCTCGCCTATTCATATGGCACGTGTGGTTAAGAGGTGGTTCGACGACCATAGTAATATTACTGTAATGGAATGGCCACTTAAAGGAGCTGACATGAATCCCATTGAGAATATTTGGGCAGAAATGGTCAGAGTAATACGAGAAAAGGGGCAGTCACCGTCGATTCGCCGACAGCTTTCTGATGTGATTCATGACGCTTGGAATGAGTTACTTGAATCTCCTAGCTATGTGGCTCGAGTTGTGAGCTCAATGCCCAACAGACTTCGAGCCGAAGGAGGCTATACGCGATACTAAGCAGCATCAGCGGAGATGTTTTTTTTTTTTTTCAGCCCTTCACCAATCAGCTGCAACAGCTGTTTCATGTTTTTTATTTATTTACAGACGTATATTTTATATAATTTCAAGGAAACGCAGTAAGTGGAATGTGGACAAACAAATTAATTCACAGCAAGATATGTAATATTTAATTTGACAAGAGAAGAAATACACACCTTATATATTCATGCAGTCTGTAAAAAATACATGACACACGTGTATATGCAAGAAGGGTATAAAACAATTCAGCACACATGAAAAATATTGAGGAGAAGCTCGCCGATGAAGGCGTGATTGGAGAACAAAGGTTGGGCTAGAAGGAGAGGTAAGGAGGCCCGAAAAAGCAGAGAAAAATCAAATACCCAATAGACTTTGAGTCGTTGTCGCAGCAGAGGGCGGTTGGTATATGCGATTCGGAGCAACAGTAGAAGAATAGTTTTATTTACTGATTTTTGAGGTTTTATTTTGTGACGGCTAAACAGTGCAGCATCATGAGACCCACTATTTGTCCACATGTGGCTAAACATCAGAGATGTAAAAAATTTTAAGAGATGCCGAAGTTCTCTGGAAGAGTAACGTGTTTTAGACAAGTAGATGATTTTTAGTTAATTTCATTTTAACCATTCACACTATACTTTGACATTCTAATCTTTGATTTCATTTTATTATCATGTATCATTCCTTCATTGAAAGTCAACGGTAGTAAGTTTCAAATTATGAAGAATAACTGGAAGTTTTTAATTTGTGGAATAGCGTATTTAACAGTTAATATTTTCAACAAATCTGTAGTTATAGGACATATTAATAAGCAAGTCAAAAATGGCATTGTGGAAAGATCAGGTTGGTCTCTAAAGGGTAACGACGGTAAAATAGCAAATACGAAACTATGGGTAACAACTATTGTTGATGGTGAGGAGCCATAATCGATATGCCACTATTCTGTAATTTTTTTCTGAAGTTTATCGTCAATCCTAGGAGTGAAACCGATACTCTGTTTTACGTAAAGAATGTAACCTTCAAAATTTATTTAGCAGCGAAGAATATTAAATCATACTTTATAGATCAGGAACCTAAGCCAACTGCCTTTAATTCTATTCTCACGGATGACACTGAGACAGTAAATAACAAGAGAAGAAACAAAACTCTCAGAATCTATATAGAGAATTCAAGTGTCCAGTGGATTCAAAAGTTTGCTATAATAGCGAATAATTGCTTTTACTGACTCCTTCATGCCTACGTTTTCTGTCAGACAATGTTTGAAACTAGGACTAGCAAGGTAAACAATTTTTCCACAAATTGTCAAATTGGAAGTCGGAGAGCCAGTTACATAAATTACGATGACAACAAACGTTTTTCAAGTAAACTGATCACAGGAGGCATCCAACACATTTATTGTGTGTTAAATGCACAGTATGTAAACTGGCAACGCCACCAACACACAATACCACTAATAAGGGAACATCCCCATCGCACCCCCTTCAGATTTAGTTATAAGTTGGCACAGTGGATAGGCCTTGAAAAACTGAACACAGATCAATCGAGAAAACAGGAAGAAGTTGTGTTGAACTATGAAAAAAAGCAAAATAAACAAACTGAGTAGTCCATGCGGAAGATACGCAACAACAAGGACAGAGGGAGCTCAGGAGCGCCGTGATCCCGTGGTTAGCGTGAGCAGCTGAGGAACGAGAGGTCCTTGGTTCAAGTCTTCCCTGGAGTGAAAATTTGAATTTTTTCTTTTCAGACAATTATTATCTGCCCGTCCGTCCGTCCGATGGAGGTAACTGCACCGTAGTATGATGACGCTACACCGAAACAAACATCGAAACACGTGACGTCAGTCGACTACAGCGCACGGAAGAGAGAGTATTCCTGCTAACGAGGCTCCCTGGCTGGCAGTTGACTGTTCGCTACTTTGGAAGAGAGTACATTAAATACGTGAGATGCGTTCCGTGGGCAATATGAATCCAGCAAATAGAGCTCGCGACTTCAATAACAATGTCAATGAATATTTTCAGAACTGTAAGGCATCGGAAAGTTCCTTAAGGGATCGAACGATTGTTGAACATTTGTATGATTATTTCCTACATTTGTTGATAAACAGTACGTGTGGTGATGATTGTCTGAAAATAAAAAATGAAACGACTCACTCGAGGGAACACTTGAACCAAGGACATTTCACTCCGCAGCTGCTCACGCTAACCACGCGGCCACGGCGCTCCCGAACTCACATTATCCCTGCGCATGGACTACTCAGTTTGTATATTTTGCTTATTTTTTTCATAGTTCCACAGAACTTCTTCCTGTTTGCTCGATTGATCTGTGTTCAGTTTTTCAAGGCCTATCCACTGCGCCAACTTATAACTAAACCTGAGGAGGGTGCGTTGGGCAGGTTCCCTTGTTATCTATGAAACAACGGAGCATCCTCGTTACCCATGTGATGGATAAGACGACTAATTCGCAACATAAATGTCAATGTAAGCATCAATTTATGTTGGAACGTGCTTCCTGGACCAAATAACATACATTTCCTACGTCTTCAATACGAATCATGAAGCAAATTTTATTTAAAGGACATAAAAATAGCGAGTGATTTTACTAACATAATTATGAACCACCCACGAACATAAATCGATGATCACATAGTTGACAAAAGTATTCTACAGTATTGCCATTGTCCATTAGACTAGCAGCAGGAAAAAACGTTCGCTCAGCTGTACTGAGATATCTTGCACTGACGAAGCTCGCGCTTCGAAGACGCCGCAGCATCGTCTGCCACCATTTCATGGGAAACGAAATATCTCAAGTGTACAGTCTTAGACATAAAAACTGACCGCCGGCGCAAGCACAGTGCGATCCGCGATTGACGCCGTTGAAAGCACGGCTAACCCGCGCCGGCAAGCTGTTAATATCATCTGATGTTGCTAACAAGTTATTTACTTCTGGTGAATGATTTTCTGCGCAGTTCATTTAAGATAGAATAACTAAAATATATTTGATGTTAAGGAAAACGAAGGACGCCTAATTCATTTCCCTCTCTTTACTTATGATGTTACATTCGCAATCTGAGCATACGTATTATCCATAACCACACTTTAGCGCCACACAGATATGTGAATGAAACACATTGGCGTACAGTTTTATACTTAAAATCTGACCGCCGCCCGCCCGCCACAGAGACTAAGTCCGAGTCTATTCACTTAAAGTAGCCAATAAAACTGAACGGCCATCTGCACAATCTGGCAACTCTGTAAGATGCGGAAGTGTTAGGAGGAAGTGTTGTCTACTTCCGAGATGTTCTCGGATTGTGTGAGCCCGTGGTCTAGTGCTAGCCGGCACGGTAGGTCAGCGTGTTTGGTCAGAGAGCCGGTTGGCCTCTGTAATAAAAAAACTGAGTGGAAGGATCAACCACCGAACTTGAACAGGATGTCCTGCGACGTCCGCAACGACCAAACACAACGATCAATAATGAACAATAAAAAGAAAAAAAAAGAAAAGATGGTAATCGTCATGCATTCTAAGCTTATGGTCGTGTCCAACTATTTTTTTTTTTTTTTTACCACATTTCGGTCTAAAGTTATGAGTCTGATTGAGCATCGAAGATAATTCGCTTAACATTCTACCCACCAGCAATAACAAGTATTCCAGAAACAACTCCGCAGGACAGCTCGTGGCTGCGCCGCGATCATAACAGCTTACGCTCGAGCGTTTCCTCTCGCTGCAGCGGCTACCGGCCACCGGCCGGACGCCACCCGCCGCCTGAAATCCGGCGCAGCCCATGTGAATGCGGCGCCACGTTGTCAGTGTATGTATCAACTGTCATTTTCGAATTTGAAGTTCTAGTTATCATCTTGCAGTTAAGCACTGGATTTTTCATACTTGAAAATCATGAACTACAGTTAAGCATTGTAAAATTGAGTCGCAAGTGGAAAAAGGTGTAACATCTGCAACACAACGTTTACTTTTGGTATAACAGAGGGTTGAATGCAGAGGAGGCAGCTAGAAAGATTTGAACTGTGTTTCGAGCGAGTGCTTTTGGTAAAAATACGCCAGAAAAAGATATTCGTGTTTCATCGTAGAGCGTTCTGGCATGAATGATTTTCCACATTAAGGAAGTCTCGACTACTGATATATGTGATAGATTACCATTTAACCATCATGCGACATTTTCATTCAACAGGCAAAGTTCAGAAGTCTGGTGTAGGAGTACTGCATGCTCTATTTCGAAACAAAAATAATCAACTGACTATTATTGAACGTCATCAGGTCATTCATCGAGCATTCCTATGCAGTACTGTTACTGGTGACGTATTATGTTGCCTTTATCGTTAACTTCCTAAGAGGAAATGAAAGGCTGAGCCCCACCAAAAGACGTAAAGTCGAGGGAAGAGTAGTGTGAACATGATATTTTACATCTGATAATTACGAAAGTGTGTTTTGGGGTACGAATTCTGCCCCCATGGTGTGTGCAACACAGCTGAAATTTGTTGCCAACAACTGAGACACCTTTCGGTCACAGTGTAAGAAAATCGAGCAGCAAAACTACATCACCTGTGCTACTGCATGATAACGCACTATGTCGATTTGAGAAACAAAACTATCCAGGAGATTGATAGGAAAGTCGTCTCTCAGGCACTTGTATTGATAGGGAAGTCCTCTCTCAAACACTTTACCTTTCCCGCTCTTGATTGGTCAACCGTCAAGGCAATTCATTTCTAGACGAAAATACTCTTAAAACTACTCTGGTTTAATGACATATGAGTGTCATGGCGGCTGCAGTGTAACACGTGTTAAGTTCGGCTCGCGAAACTTAGTTGAATTCGAAGGTGTTCTCGCAGGTGGTGTTGTCTAGTACAAGTGGAAATCGTGTAAACAACAGTGTTCTGTGCAGTAGTGCTATTTATTTTCTGTGCTCCACCAATATCTTCGAGAAAATGGTAAACAGAAGAGTCAACAGCAGCGCGTCCAGCAGCGGGGAAGCAGCAGGTGCGGCGGGCCCGCTCTTGGCGGAAGGTGCGGCCGCGGCTCCCGGTATAGCGGAGCTGGTCCGCTCTGAGGTAAACGCTGCGCTTCGCGATAAAAACAATCTCGATCTGATAGCAGGCACTATATCAGATACTGTAACGGCAGCAGTATTGGCCAAAATGCGTGAAACTGTTGAGGCCAATACTGCCGAAATTACAGCACTAAAAAAGTCTGTGTCTGAATACGAGAAAAAGGCACGAGAGTTGGAAGTGAAACTATCTGCCGCAACTGACGAGCTAGAACAGTACCAAAGGCGAAATAGTCTACGACTGTTTGGAGTAGTAGAAAATAAGGAAGAAGACACGGACAACCTGCTTATACAGGTTGCGCGTGAAAAATTAGGCGTTGAAGTGACCAAGGCAGACATCGACAGGAGCCATCGGGTGGGACGAAAACTACCAGGTGCCACCAAACCTCGTCCAATAATAATTAAATTTGTCTCATACCGAAAAAGGGCAGAGATCTTTACCCAGAAGAAGAAGTTAGCAAGGACAGGGCTTAAAATAAGGGAAGATCTGCCATATCCCATTTCGGTCTTCAGAATGTGTGGACTCAGGATGGCAGAGTAATCATTAAGACAGCAGCTGGAAAGAAGACAGTCACAAACGTGACAGAACTGAATAGTATTAAGTGAAGCTACTCGAGCCAAAAGTGCAAACTTAACACCATTTGCAAATTGTAACAGCCCTATACTGAGATATAGTCTTGTAATTGTATTAATTTGTTAATTATGCCCATATTTGTACCTTCAACTAATTGTTTTTGTAACTGTATTAACTTTTCACTATTTTTTTGTGTTTGTAGCTCTAACCATTACTTAATTTTAGTTACTGCTAATACTTTCTTCATTTTCTCAGCTTATTATCTTCCGTTCTGAAATAGTTCTATTGCAATTATTGGTCTCTCCTTTAGTTCATTAATCACCCATATCTTCGGTTTAAATTGTTCATAACAAAAATCACTATCAGTATCACTTTAGCAAATTTCAATCTAATTGTAGCTTCCTACGATAATCACTACCAGTATCACTTTAGTAAATTTCAATTTAATTCTAGCTTCCTACGATAATCTATTAATTATTAAGCTTACTTCTCTCTGCTGGCAGCATCGGCCTCTTAAATCACTCCCTTTTCCCTTATTTCCACCCTAAGCTGTTTCAAATACGCTAATTACATTTCTCCTCTTACGACAGAGGATACACAGTGACACACTGCCGTCACTATTTTGGTCATATTCTCCTTGCACCGAATACCACTAATCCATTTTCTATACTCCCGCAACCTCAGGAAATCTCTAGCAGTCGCCTTTCTTTCGGCACTCGCGGTGTCACAAACAGGGCGCGCAAAATCTCGGACACCCCTGTGTTATGTCACTTGGCGGAAGCAGCGGCCAGTGCCCCTCGCGGCAGGTAGTGCCTAACAAAGGGACAAACCGGTCTGCCACCCTACTCCAGGCTGCCCAGCGGAACGCATCAGAGCTTTTAGCAGCTCACTGCAACATCCAGTCTTTACCTGCACATTACGAAGAACTTAGCCTCCTCTTCAACCAACTAAACTACCACGTAATCCTCTTATCCGAAACGTGGTTGAAACGACACATATCCTCTACATCTTTTCATCTCCCAGGGTACACATTTCTTAGGGCAGACAGATAAAAAAAGCGAGGTGGCGGGGTCGGCGCGTATATACGAACAGATCTCAAAGCGAAAGTCTTATGTACGTCAAATCCTGCTGAAGAAAAAGAGGCTGAATTCATGTTCATTGAAATAAATATACAAAGTCGGAAATTCTTGACTGGCGTCGTGTACAAGCCGCCAAAAATAAGCTCAATGAGTTCCTTCCAGTCGGAATTACATTCACTTCAGTGTCAATACGAACATGTCATCGTAATGGGTGACTTGAACATAGGCCTGCTAAGAGACACTCCCTCCGCAATAAACCTAAGAAGACTGTTTAGTTGCAATAGCATGAACATTCTTCCATTACAACCTACACACCATACGGCGCACAGTCATACTCTTATAGACGTAACAGACTGACAAAGTAAGAGATGTTGGTCAAACATCGGCCCCTGGCCTCTCAGCACATGATGTAATATTCCTGGCCTACTCTGTGCAGCCCCCAAGGATCAAATCGCGTTACATAACTTGTAGGAACATGAAACGTATTGACCTTGACGCTCTAACAGCCGATTGCTCAGAAATCTCATGGCATCAAATAATCAGAAAACCTACAATCGACGGCAAAATTAATGAACTTGGTGATAAACTCACTGCCCTCTATGACAAACATGCACCTGTGCGCACAATCCGTGTAAGAAAATCTCCTGCTCCATGGCTGACAGCTGAATTACGTCAAATGATGACTAATAGGGATGCTGCCCACAGGCGTTTCAAGGCAGATCCGAAACCCGAGCGTTTCGAAGAATATAGAAAGCTACGGAACACAGTGAAACAATGCATTCGCAATGCTAAAATCAGGCACGCTCGCTCCCTTGTATGCAGCGATCTGACGCCCACGACTCTATGGAAGAATCTCCGTAGCTTGGTGGTCGGAAAGGCATAATCATAAACTACTTTTCATGTGTCAGCTAACGAATTAAATGAATTCTTCTCTGCACCTCTGAATACCAGCACAGCTGATAATTACCGTCCACAAGAATCCCCAAACAGGATAACTAACAACGATACCTTCCATCTAAAACATGTAACAACAAATACGGCAAGAAAAGCAATAATGAGAATCTCTTCTGATGCAATAGGCAACGACAGTATCGGTATAGCCATGATTAAGAATGTTGCCGATATCTTAGTACCTGTCTTAACTGACATATTTAATTTTTCCCTCGTGAACAGAATATACCCCACTGCATGGAAAAGAAGCCTAATTCGACCCATCCCTAAGATCGAAAACCCACAACTGCCTAGTGATTACCGACCAATTAGCATACTGCCTGCTGTTTCCAAAGCACTTGAATATATTGTTCATGACCAAATCACTGAACACTTGCATGAATTCAGCCTATATGACAAATTTCAATCCGGTTTCCGTAAACATCACAGCACAAACACTGCTCTAATTAAAGTAACTGATGACCTGAAATATGCCATCGACAATCGAAAGGCAACAATATTGACGCTACTGGACTTCAGCAAAGCTTTTGACACTGTTAACTTTGACATATTGCTCAGAAAAATGCAACAGCTTAATTTCTCTGATAGTGCAATGAGATGGTTTGAAAGCTACTTAAAAGACAGACAGCAATGTGTTGTCTGCGTAAATGAAAAATCTTCCTGGAAACATGTTTCCTCTGGAGTGCCACAAGGATCAGTCTTAGGACCACTTTTGTTTTCTTTATATGTCAACGATATTTCGTCGGTTCTGTCCCCTTTAAATATCATTTCTACGCCGCGACCTCCAACTCTACATAAGCGTCAGACCTGAAGATGTAAACACTGCAATCGCTCAGATGAATGATGATCTGTCTTCAGTAGTGACATGGGCGAAAAACCTGGGGCTTAAACTAAATGCAAATAAGACGCAAGTAATCTTAATAGCCCATCAGAAATTAATAAGTTCAGATTTCCGCGAACGGCTACCTCCTATTCTGCTCGACGGTACTCCAATACCGTATCAGAAAACAGTGAAGAACTTGGGTGTAACTTTGGATGAGCATCTCAACTGGGTGGAGAATACAGTTGCTGTGTGCCGAAAGACGTCTGCTTGTCTCTATGCTCTGAAAAAGTTTCGGAACATATTTCCACAGGACTTGAAACGCCAGCTCGTGCAAGCACTCGTTCTACCGAACCTCCACTATTGTGATGTGATTCAACAAGGCATGAGTAGTGAAAACAAAAGACGGCTAGAGCTAACCATGAATGCCTGTGTGCGTTACACCTGCAACATTCGCCGATATGATCATGTTAGTGCTTCATACTCCGAGCTAGGGTGGCTGCGGCCGGACAAATTGCGTGACTACCACACTCTATGTCTACTTCACCGACTCCTCGTCGCGCAAGCACCCCAGTACCTTGCTTCAGAGATTAAAAACCTGTCATGCCATCATAATCGAAACACGAGGTCACTCTTATTTGGTATCCTAACTGTGCCCACTCACAAAACAAAAACTTTTGCAAACTCCTTCTCAGTTGCCGCTGTCCGCCTTTGTAACAAACTGCCCCTTACCTTGCGCAAAATTCAATCTCCTGCTGCTTTTAAGAAGACGTTGAAGCATTTACTGCTATCATCCTCATAAAGTTCTCCACAAAATTAATGTACAAGGCCAATCCTCTCATCTGTCAAATAGCAAAGCTAGCGTATCCTATCTTGCTCCTGAGATGCCTTCCTCTTCATCTATCTCTATTAGCCACGCAATCTTCTTTTCCTTTATATTTCCTTAATTATGTTTCATCATGTCTCTCTATTCTTCTCCTCCCTTCGCCATGAGTCTCCCTCATACTCCCTGCTGCCAGCACTCCCATATAAAATCTGTCTCTTCAATAATGTCTAATTATAACAGTACTTATGATCTACGAATATAAACTCTATATGTATGTATTTTTCCAGGTATACCTTTCAAATTGTTTATTTCACTTTTTGTACTAGATGTAGTTTAACATGCCTACTAAAACATATGAATGTAAAATAAGTAGAATGCCTGGTTAGATGTAAGAGAGGGCCTGATGGCCCTAATCTTGCCAGGTTAAATAAATCAATAAATAAATAAATGAAAGAACCAGTAGGTTTCTACAGTCGTAGAATTTGTAAACAACTTTAGCATTGTCAGATCGTTTTAGATATCGTGAAGGAAAATTCCGCTGCTGATTAATTTCTCTTTGATAATTACTGTGGCGTTTAGTAAACTAATGGAAAATGCAATTAAAATATTCACTGTACTAATACAAATTAAATTCAGCCACAACACTATCTTTACTTAAGTAGGTAGTCAGCGCTAAATTATGTGCGCCACCATTAACGTTGCTGTAACTAGTTTGACAGCATAACACCACCACAACTACTGACAACCTGAACCATTATCATCACGCAGTTGTAACTCGCAGTGATTACAAGTTTCTCATGTTTGTCAAGAATAGCGGAAAGCGCCTCAGAAGTTCCATTTCCATTACGCCTAGGACGGAGAGAATCCTAAATATCAGTAATAGGTCACCTAGCGAAGAGAAGAGTCAACGTATTGTCTCAAGTTCTTGCAGTTTGATGTTAATGCAGTTCCAGATGGTTTCGCACTAACGGGTTCTTTTGGCTATCTGAATACTCATATGGGAATTATAGAAGTGTAATTGCTAGAACGTTGAACTACCTTAATAACACCTCATTCTCGATTGAATACGACTCGGAAAGAAACTTTAATTTGACGTTTCCATCCTTCTCCTGACGTCTTACTGAATGAAGTCTGAAGTGCACGCACAGTTGAGTTGCCTGCCGCAAGGATTCTGTGAAGTGTTGTGGCAGCAGGCGGTCACTGCTGAATACAGACATGTGCTCCAGGGGAACTCGTCTTTGTTGCATTTTTCCATGCCGTAATTAGCACAATAACATAAGGCTTGTTCTGCTGAAGAACTTGATGCCCACAAGTCCTTAAATAATCTCCCAGCGTGAGTAATGCATGAAAGGAAACAGACTTTTGGACAAAAGAATGGACAGCTCCCTGCTTTTTGCGTTTCCGATAGCGCCTACGATAAGAATCTGGTGTCATATTATGTTTCAGAACCCTAAACTGTTTATTTTTTTACCTCATACTAAAACAAAAGTTATGATATGAGAAGAGGAAATGACTTATGTGCTTCTCAGGAACTTAAGATATTCGTGTTTATTTGCCCACTTCATACTAAAACAAGGGCGTTAATATGAGAAGAGGAAATGAAATATACGCTTCCAAGACATAATATTTCCTTGTGTGCTACTACTGCATACATGAAAGCCCTGCAGTGAATTTTTGTATGTTGGATAAATTTTGATATCACCTCACATTCCTTTGTGAGCCTATTTTCTTGGGATTCAAATAGAGTGGACAGTTCATCACTGGTTGATATTCTGATGACTAATGACATGATACCCGTTGCAATTGCTCCATGGCACCTGTGAGTAGAGTCTCACGTTGGTTACTACAAGAACACGAAGGCAGTGATATCCACTCACTGCGGTCAGAGCCCAGGTGATTTCTTTCTGTTTATGGCTAAGCGTCTGCTGCAGGGTCCACGCTCAGCCAACATAAACAAATCGCGGAGGCAGTGGGCACGGCTAAACGCTGCTCTTGTCGCGAGCCTCGACAACAAGAGCGCACTGTCTCTGCTAACGATACTATGGAGTTAATACATCTAACTTAACGTAATATGCAGAACGTGGGTTGGGTGAAAATTCAGTTTGTAACTTCCCATCGCATTAAAATACTTTACAGTCATATTTGATGAATTATTTATTGTTGGTTGTCTCTCTAATGTTAAAAGTATTGATTCAGATTGTGCATGAACACGAAAACAGACAGACACACACACACACACACACACACACACACACACACACACACACATACACACACGTAGTCATTGATTCCAGTGAGGGTGACAACTACTGCGTGTTGAACAACACATGCACCAGTCAGTTTCTCAGTTGGCGTCGAGAGGATGAGTTTTTTTCAATTACCTTGCATTGCAAGAATTGTAAGGAGGAGCCTGAAAGTAAATGGACTTGTATGCTAAAGAGCTGCGTCAAAGCCACATGGGTTTTGTGGACGAGTATACATTTAGTAGCCGCGCGGGATTAGTCGAGCGGTCTGGGCGCTGCAGTCATGGGCTGCGTGGCTGATCCCGGCGGAGGTTCGAGTCCTCCCTCGGGCTTGAGTGTGTGTGTTTGTCCTTAGGATAATTTAGGTTAAGTAATGTGTAAGCTTAGGTACTGATGACCTTAGCAGTTGAGTCCCATAAGATTTCACATACATTTGAACATTTTTTTATACTTTTAGTAACCGACCCACCCACGATCATTACGTAAGATTTCTCGAAGGCGTAGGGGAATTGATTTCATTAAGTCGTCGACAGTTTAGCGTGATAGTTTACTTCCCAACATATGTTTTCTATATTTGTACAAAGGTCGCTTGCTTTTGTAGATCCACGTGGCAATGGCCTTGTTACCTCTGCCAACATATTCTCTATCTGATTGATGTTTGGTGATCGTGGAACAAACGGCAACAGCTTTATCCTCTCTTGGCCCTGAAACCAATCTCGCACTGCTCTGCTATGATGGATGGGGCTCTGCTCCTGTAAATAAACTATTATCTCGTTAGTTCATGTATTTATATTTAAATAACGTATTTGTAATAAGCACATTGGATTATTATTTTCCACAGTGTTTAAGAATTCAGGCCCTGTCATAGAAAAGTGATCTATATTCAACAGTCCGATTAAGAATGTGATTTACCGAGTCTATCACATGATGAGAGTCGTAGTCGGATATCCACATTAAGACTGCCTGGCTGAATCCGATTAGAACTATCTGGTATCGAAACGAAATTACAGAAATCAGATAATTTGAACGTCTGTATTGCAACAATGCTGCGCACATAAATTCCTATGATGGAGTAACAGGTAGCAACTTTCTAAGAAAAAGTGAGAAATATGTCTACTAGCAGCAATGTAACGTGATTATAACCCACATTTATGTGATGGGAATACTGAATCGAACAATACACTTCTATTTCAGTGGTGGGAAGATACACCATATCGGATTTGCTTATGACATAATGACAATAATAATAATAATAATAATAATCGCGTGTGGCGGATAGGGGAAACCCTCCCCCATATGGGTGGTACCGAGGAAATCAAATACTAGGGGTGAACCAAATACTAACACAACCCTGAACGGCTACTAAATCCGATGAACCCAAAATCCAGACACGTCTGAGTGAAAATCACCGCTACTCTGGTCACCGTCGGTTAGCTCAATGAGCTTGGCTGAAAATATTTGCTTTCAAAGGCTTAAACACCCTCTTGTCCTGTCCGGTCCTGGTATCACCCAAGCCAAACCAGTGAAACACAAGCAAACATGAACTATGCAAGCAAAGTCAACTTTACCCCAGGTGGTACACAACCCTGCTGTTGACAGGCGGCAGTTGGATTTTCGGATTCTGGGGAGTCCAGGTTAGCACGGCAGAGAATATCGAAGATCTCTGGTAAATTTCCCTACAAGCAAGAAATATGCATTTAAAAGTAAACATCGATACATTGATCCAAACACGAAAACTAAATAATCTCACAAAAGAAGTCCACCGACAAAAAATTCTCATCCTTGCTCCTCAAGAACCACGACTAACTGACAATGAAACCTTGCATTAGGGAAACAATCGCATCTTCAAGAGCAAAATACAACAAAATGTAGCGAATGGCGTACCAATCTTCGGCATTGCATTTCTCGAACACAGATCTATCATCAACTCTGTCAAAGAAATCACACCCATCAACAACTAAAAGGTTCAAATGGCTCTGAGCACTATGGGACTTAACATCGGAGGTCATCAGTCCCCTAGAACTTAGAACTACTTAAACCTAACTAACCTAAGGACGTCACACACATCCATGCCCGAGGCTGGAATTGAATCTTCGACCATAGCAGTCGCGCGGTTCCGAACTGAAGCGCCTAGAACCGTTGAGCCACCGCGGCCGGCCCATCAACAAGCGACTTATGACTATGCTCATTCAGAGCCCCAGTAAAAAATATACACTCATCAATGCACGTGTCCCCACCAACATCGAAAATAAGAAAAACACCGAAAATGTCGAAAAATTCTGGAACACACTCGAAAATACTATGAGAAAAATTCACCAGGATGACGTGAAAATACTAATGGGAGACTTCCACTCTCTATTTGGGACAGAAAAAACCTGTGGTAAAATCTTTGGTACAAATGCAACACACCGAGACGCTTAGACCAACGGCACACGTCTGACTGACATTTGCCAACAATTCAACCACAAAAGGATGTCTTCCCACTTTAGGACAAAACCAGTTCCCAGGTAACATGCTTAGCTAACAGGTGCAAGCTGCTTTCGTTCGCCTTTCGAGACTCGCTGAAAGCCAGATTTTTAATTCTTTTGTAGCACAGCTACAAGCAGGCTGATAAAAACTCAATAAGGGAATCGTAAGACAACGCTCGAGCAAAATTCGTCTTGCTACTTACAGTAATTCTTAGTGTCATAGCGAAAACCTTACGGTACTGCCAAATTCATAATGCCACTTTTGTATTCTGCCGACATATTTTTTGTTGTTGTGAATACATAATTTTATCTATGTAATGTCACATTTTCATAATACTTACGAATGGTACAGGAAATGAAATAAATACAGATCTTTTCGAAGTCAAAAGTCGGTAATATCCTACTAATTCGTGTTAAAATAGGCTCAATCGTCTCACAGACACTAAATGCTTTATTAAGATAGACTGCCGTCGTGATGTTTCTGTAGTAAGCTGAATTTAATTTGTATTAGTACAGTGAATATTTTAATTGCATTTTCCATTAGTTTACTAAACGACACAGTAATTATCAAAGAGAGATTAATCAGCAGCAGAATTTTCCTTCACGATATCTAAAACGATCTGACAATGCTAAAGTTGTTTACAAATTCTACGACTGTAGAAACTTACTGGTTCTAACGATGTCATTAAACCAGAGTAGTTTCAAGAGTATTTTCGTCTAGAAATGAATTGCCTTGACGGTTGACCGATCAAGAGCGGGAAAGGTAAAGTGCTTGAGAGAGGACTTCCCTATCAATACAAGTGCCTGAGAGACGACTTTCCTATCAATCTCCTGGATAGTTTTGTTTCTCAAATCGACATAGTGCGTTATCATGCAGTAGCACAGGTGATGTTTTGTTGCTCGATTTTCTTACACTGCGACCGAAAGGTGTCTCAGTTGTTGGCAACAAATTTCAGCTGTGTTGCACACACCCTGGGGCAGAATTCGTACCGCAAAACACACTTTTGTAATTATCAGATGTAAAATATCATGTTCACACTACTCTTTCCTCGAGTTTACGTCTTTTGGTGGGGCTCAGCCTTTCATTTCTTCTTAGGAAGTTAACGATAAAGGCAACATAATACGTCACCAGTAACAGTACTGCATAGGAATGCTCGATGAGTCACCTGATGACGTTCAATAATAGTCACTCCGTTGATTTTTTTTGTTTCGAATTAGAGCATGCAGTACTCCTACACCAGACTTCTGAACATTGCCTGTTGAATGAAAATGTCGCATGATGGTTAAATGGTAATCTATCACATATATCAGTAGTCGAGACTTCCTTAATGTAGAAAATCATTCATGGCAGAACGATCTACGTTGAAACACGAATATCTTTTTCGGGCGTATTTTTCCAAAAGCACTCGCTCCAAACACAGTTCAAATCTTTCTAGCTGCCTCCTCTGCATTCACTCCTCTCTTATTCGAAAAGTAAACGTTGTGTTTCATGTGATACACCTTTTTCTACTTGCGACTCAATTTTACAATGCTTAACTGTAGTTCATGATTTTCAAGTATGCAAAATCGAATGCTTAACTGCAAGATGATAACTAGAACTTCAAATTCGAAAATGACAGTTGATACATACACTGACAGCGTGGCGCCGCGTTCACATGGGCGGCGCCGGATTTCAGGCGGCGGGTGGCATCTGGCCGGTGGCCGGTAGCCGCTGCAGCGCGAGGAAACGCTCGAGCGTAAGCTGTTATGATCGCGGCTTAGCCACGAGCTGTCCTGCGGAGTTGTTTCTGGAATACTTGTTATTGGTTCAAATGGCTCTGAGCACTATGGAACTCAACTGCTGTGGTTATCAGTCCCCTAGAACTTAGAACTACTTAAACTTAACTAACCTAAGGACATCACACACATCCATGCCCGAGGCAGGATTCGAACCTGCGACCGTAACAGTCCCACGGTTCCGGACTGCGCGCGTAGAACCGCGAGACCACCGCGGCCGGCAATACTTGTTATTACTGGTGCGTAGAATGATAAGCGAATTATCTTCCATGCTCAATCAGACTCATAACTTTAGACCTAAATGTGGTAAAAAAAAAATAGTTGGATGCGAACAGGCGACCATAAGCTTAGAATGCAAGACGATTACCACTTTTTTTTGTGTGTTCATCATTGATCGTTGTGTTTGGTCGTTGCGGACGTCGCAAGACATCCTGTTCAAGTTCGGTGGTTGATCCTTCCACTCAGTTTTTTATTGCAGAGGCCAACCGGCTCTCTGACCGAACACGCTGAGATACCGTGCCGGCTAGCACTAGACCACGGGCTCAAACAATCCGAGAAAATCTCGGAAGTAGACAACACTTCCTCCTAACACTTCCGCATCTTACAGTGTTGCCAGATTGTGCAGATGGCCGGTCAGTTTTATTGCCTACGTTAAGTGAATAGACTCGTACTTAGACTCTGTGGCGGCCGGACGGCGGTCAGTTTTTATGTCTAAAACTGTACGCCAATGTGTTTCAATCACATATCTCTTTGGCGCTAAAGTGTGGTTATAGATAATACGTATGCTCAGATTGCGAATGTAACATCATAAGTAAAGAGGGGGAAATGAATTAGGCGTCCTTCTTCTTCCGTAACATCAAATTTATTTAAGTTATTCTCTCTTAAATGAACTGCGCAGAAAATCATTCACCAGAAGTAAATAACTTGTTAGCAACATCAGGTGATATTAACAGCTTGCCGGTGCGGGTTAGCCGTGCTTTCAACGGCGGCATATCGCGGATCGCAGGGCTGCTTGCGCCGTCAGTTCGAATCCTTCCCCGGGCATGGATGTGTGTTAGATTAGGTTGGTTTAAGTAGTTCTCGGTCTAGTGGCTGATGACATAAGCAGTTTGGTCGCATAGTTCTTGGAGCCATTTTTTGACCTTCCGCGTAAATTTTATTTACATAAACGGCCGTATCTTTAGATTGTGTTGACATAGAAGCTCACTTTTTTACACCACCAAGTGTCCGGATACCGCAAGAAGTGCCATACATTTCCGCGTATTATGTCCACACGTTCTGGAGGAAAACGGGTTTTAAGGATTGGGTAGACCGATAGACGGTCAAGAAAGTGAGACTTGTAGGGTTCCGTTTTTACCGGTTTAGGTGACGAAATCCTAACAACAAAAACAGCTACGACAGCTACTGAAGATGAGGGCCGCATAAATAACACCCCCTACTCTTTATTCGAAATGGTCTAGTTGCAGTCGATACATCAGCATATTAATCGTAGCTACGCTTTCGATCCAAATCATGTTTACAGGAATGCAAATACACTCCTGGAAATGGAAAAAAGAACACATTGACACCGGTGTGTCAGACCCACCATACTTGCTCCGGACACTGCGAGAGGGCTGTACAAGCAATGATCACACGCACGGCACAGCGGACACACCATGAACCGCGGTGTTGGCCGTCGAATGGCGCTAGCTGCGCAGCATTTGTGCACCGCCGCCGTCAGTGTCAGCCAGTTTGCCGTGGCATACGGAGCTCCATCGCAGTCTTTAACACTGGTAGCATGCCGCGACAGCGTGGACGTGAACCGTATGTGCAGTTGACGGACTTTGAGCGAGGGCGTATAGTGGGCATGCGGGAGGCCGGGTGGACGTACCGCCGAATTGCTCAACACGTGGGGCGTGAGGTCTCCACAGTACATCGATGTTGTCGCCAGTGGTCGGCGGAAGGTGCACGTGCCCGTCGACCTGGGACCGGACCGCAGCGACGCACGGATGCACGCCAAGACCGTAGGATCCTACGCAGTGCCGTAGGGGACCGCACCGCCACTTCCCAGCAAATTAGGGACACTGTTGCTTCTGGGGTATCGGCGAGGACCATTCGCAACCGTCTCCATGAAGCTAGGCTACGGTCCCGCACACCGTTAGGCCGTCTTCCGCTCACGCCCCAACATCGTGCAGCCCGCCTCCAGTGGTGTCGCGACAGGCGTGAATGGAGGGACGAATGGAGACGTGTCGTCTTCAGCGATGAGAGTCGCTTCTGCCTTGGTGCCAATGATGGTCGTATGCGTGTTTGTCGCCGTGCAGGTGAGCGCCACAATCAGGACTGCATACGACCGAGGCACACAGGGCCAACACCCGGCATCATGGTGTGGGGAGCGATCTCCTACACTGGCCGTACACCACTGGTGATCGTCGAGGGGACACTGAATAGTGCACGGTACATCCAAACCGTCATCGAACCCATCGTTCTACCATTCCTAGACCGGCAAGGGAACTTGCTGTTCCAACAGGACAATGCACGTCCGCTTGTACCCCGAGCCACCCAACGTGCTCTAGAAGGTGTAAGTCAACTACCCTGGCCAGCAAGATCTCCGGACCTGTCCCCCATTGAGCATGTTTGGGACTGGATGAAGCGTCGTCTCACGCGGTCTGCACGTCCAGCACGAACGCTGGTCCAACTGAGGCGCCAGGTGGAAATGGCATGGCAAGCCGTTCCACAGGACTACATCCAGCATCTCTACGATCGTCTCCATGGGAGAATAGCAGCCTGCATTGCTGCGAAAGGTGGATATACACTGTACTAGTGCCGACATTGTGCATGCTCTGTTGCCTGTGTCTATGTGCCTGTGGTTCTGTCAGTGTGATCATGTGATGTATCTGACCCCAGGAATGTGTCAATAAAGTTTCCCCTTCCTGGGACAATGAATTCACGGTGTTCTTATTTCAATTTCCAGGAGTGTAGAATCCATTTGCCTATACACGTGGTAATTCACATCCCAGTATTAATGCTACCGCGTTTTAGAAGTGCGAACATTCCCATTGCTAGCTACCTTAAGAAACACTTAGGCTAATGAACGTTTTCCGGCTGTGGCGAGTGTAGTGGAGAATTGGAAACAGTGTAGAATACGTTTGGCAGCTGTGTAGCCGTTTATTTCCTGGGGTGGTGCAGAATTATCCTACTAAATTTACCCTCTAATGACAGTATTTTGCTATTTCGATAAACATCCCGAATGATTGTCACATAAGCGGTGACATAAAGGAAGAAAATTCATGTTTTTGAGTCCAGAAAGCTCTATGCAACAGAATCTGCAGATCATTTTGCCATTTTCATTGGGAAATTGCCGGCTTATTCATGTCTGGGGTAATAATAGAGGGCTGCCTGGGTTGTCTGCTAGCGCAGTGAAAGGAAGGTCTGGTTTGTTTTCGGTTCTAATCTCGATGGAGGCAGATAGACTATCAGTAAATCAATTTTAAGAAATTCTCGCGCCCCCAATACGTTTTATCGCTACCTTTATTCTGTACTGGCGCCCTGTGCATGTCAATATGACACTCTTGTAGAATTTCATACATGTTACTGCCTACTTTTTCCGCTTCTGTCAATAATGGAATTGACTTAAGTGTGGCACTGAATGATTTTTAACTGAATTTCGTTATGAATCTTCACGCATTGCTACATTTGCACACTTTCATGGTAGGTCAGCAACGGTAATCCAGTATGACTGGTCTGAACGTTGACACAGACCGTTTCGCGGCCGAAAGCGGATAATATTTTGCTAATTCGTAACGATCCGGGGTTGTTTGTCTTACTAAAACAGTTATGTTATCTCGATAAGTTGAAATTCATTTTTATTGCAACAGTTCATACCAATTAGCGTTTCTTCTCTCAGTTCTATCTTATATTTACGTGTTGTATTTAACACACTAATCAGCATTAATATAGTCTTACAAATTATTTAAAACAGTCTAGAAAAGTTCAGATAGTTTGTCAATTTCACGCCTGTGCATAGTATGTTGGTAGCACTTCGTGGCCTTGCCTGTTATGCTGTGTAGCAGTCTTTAAATCCGTGCGGATCAGCATAACGAAAAGGCGAGGGGTCTCGCTCGTTTTGTCCACGACTGTACTTCAGCGTGTTCGCGGGGGTCCTACACGATATTAGGCAGGTGTAGCAGTTTCTTTAGCTTTTGAGTACATAGAGATATATGACAGCGTCAAGTGAGAAAGAAAGTAAATGAAACCCCCGGGACACGTATAGAAAGTGGTGAATTTTTTTTGGGTACAACAAAACTAATGAAATGTCATCTTGAATTTTGTTATTTATTCCATTTTTGTGGGATTTGTCCCCAGTCGAGTCAGGGTTAATTAATTAGAGGGGCGGACAGATGTTCTTCCCGTTCCCACCTAGGTGCTCCCCAGAACACATTATGTTTACCCGAACGATGTGCATGTTGTATTATTCATGGGAAGTGAGTGAAAGCTTTCTAAATAGTTGAAGCTAGTGTAAATGAGGCAGAACTTAGATACCAGCCCGATATTCAAGTGGTAGGAAAACCGCATACGGACTGTCTGGCACAATAACCGTCGTCGAGAGGATTCGATGCAGGCTGGTAAAGCTTCCCGTCCCGGAAGCAGCACTGCTATGCCGCCAGTTGGAACGCTATCTTTAGTAATAGTGAATGTGTAAATCATAGTGTCAGTCGGTCATTGAAGACGCTAATATCCAAAACTAGTAGACAAATTTTCTCAAGGAATTTGAGCGAACTTTGGGGCACCGTATAGGCTTTCGTTCCACTAAATCGGACCACGGAAAAAAATGATACCGTGATTTACAGTTTTACTAAGACTGTCTGTCCGTTTCAACATGGTAATCACCAAAACTGCTAACCGAATTGTCATGAGGTTTTGTCATGTTACCTGAGTAATGCTTTGGAAATCGTTTTCATTTCATCAAAATCGGATCACGGAGAGGAAGATGTCCATATGTATTGTAAAATGTATGTCCCGCGTCTCATCCGAAATCACTGGATCCGGTTTCAGTCAAATTTAGTACACATATCAGTTAACGTCTGCGAAGAATAACTGTGGGGGTAGGAACTACCTATTTATCAATGGTCCGTGGAGTGAGGTGAAACAAGAAGTGTAGGCCACGATTCGCGAATACCTAGGTTTTATTCATGAAGTATTTGAGAACGAGAGCACGCAGTGACTTCCAAAATACCATACGCGTAATGCAAACTTTTTCTAGCTGACATCCTCCACAAAATGATGAAAGGAAAAAAGTTTAGGGCTTACTATATTTTCG
Organism: Schistocerca nitens; assembly: GCF_023898315.1. Lineage (NCBI taxonomy): Eukaryota > Metazoa > Arthropoda > Insecta > Orthoptera > Acrididae > Schistocerca > Schistocerca nitens. Next base: position 782,414,842 of record NC_064614.1, on the reverse strand, counting down.
CTGTTATGTGTGGCTTTCAACTTAGGATTTCTGTGAATCCCTTTTAACAAGGCCTTCAGCTGTGTGTATTCTTTAAAGGAAAATTTTTAATTAGGAGAAAGGGGCTTATTTTAAATTGTTTGTCTGACTTGTTGTTCAGGCCTTCAGCCGCTGTTTCAAATTTGTTTGTGGCCTTCAGCCGTGCAATAAGTTAATATTTCTTTAATTACTTCTTCGGCCGTTCTGTTGTAAGTTTAAAAAGAAATTTCTTGGTTGGAAAAATTGTTTATTAATGTGTTTTAATTGTAGTTAAGATTCAGACGTGTAGTGTAGGTCTTCATACGCCAATTGTTTTCAATTGCATGTTATTTTTCTGTAAAGGAAAAAACAATTTACCTTCTATTTTTAAATGCTTTTGATTTCTAAACCAGGTCTTCAGCCGTTCTTGATTTGGTGTGGTTTTGAGCCTTCAGTCCAGAAAGCATCTCAAGTTCTTTAATTAGGCCTTCAGCAGTATTGTTTAATTGTGAGTGTTTCTTAGAAAAATAAAGTTGTGTGTTTGATTGTGCAACTCAGAGTAACTGTTTACGGCCCCATCCACAATCATAACCTTATCCTGTGTCCTCTGTGAGTACCTACCAAGCTGGTTTCAGCCTTGTGTATCAAATTAATGCCTTAGGCTTCTGGCTCGAATGACAAGTCTGTGTCGTAGCAGACACGCTTTCTAGGTGACGACGATGTATTCAGCTACGTCTGGCGACCGTCGCCAATTTCACGATATTCACATTTCACTCTTGACTACGATGATTTGAGTCAATGGTAGCAAGTACGGGATTTCATCGGTATTTGACGAGGTGAGTATAGAGAAAAGTTTTACCCGAGTCTTCCCGGTGACGTGGGTTTACATATCGGACAGCAGCAGAATGAGGATGTGTTGATGGGCAGAGGGGAGAAAATACGGCGTACGGAAGATGAATAAGGGTCAAATGCGGACATTAGAATAGAGGCTGGGGTGAGACAACAGGTATGGCAGCGCATAAACAGTGCGCCGTGTGGGAGCGCGTGCAGGTGCAGACGAGGGGTAGTTAGCGGTAATTAAAGCAGCGCGCCGCCGCCGCAACACGCTGTAACGAGCAGGGGCGGGGCAGGGCGCGGCACGCTGAGGCGAGCAGGCGGCGGCACCGGACCGCCCGCTCCAGCCTCCGCCTCTTGCAAATAGGCCTGGATGAGACGCCGCGCTGCCTAACCACCTCTGCCTCGCTCTGTAAGCGCCACTGCCGCCCTCTCCGGTCCGTCACGCTCCTGTCCTCAATATCCGGTCTTAATTTCACCGATAATTTATTAACAGAGCTCTGGAGAATTCGCGAACGTGAAAGCCACAAGTTATCGACAGCATATCCTCGAAATTTAAAAAAAAATCATGGGTGGAAGAGGCAGCCAAGGGATTGTACAAGTTGTGTGTAGATATCTGGATCGGAGACATACCATCGTAGTTTTGAAAAAATACAGTGACGGAAAAGAAATCACAACAGCAAAAGATATTTAATGTAGAGTAATGAAAATCGCGAATACATTTGTGTAAGTAACATATTTACTTGATTAGCATTACAAGATCACAGGTTGTATGTTGTTGTCGTATGTTAACCGGGGGGCCTACAAACGACGGAGAGGCGCCGTCTCCGCCGCAGCCGCAGTGGTCCACAACCCCACGACGATTACCGCAGTACACTTCACCCCTCAGCCGCCCCACACCGAACCCAGGGTTATTGTGCGGTTCGGCCCACGGTGGACCTCCCCCAGGGAATATCTCACACCAGACGAGTGTAACCCCTATGTTTGCGTGGTAGAGTAATGATGGTGTACACGTACGTGGAGAACTGTTGGCGCAGCGATCGCCGACGTAGTGTAGCTGAGGCGGAACAAGGGGAAGCAGCCCGCATTCGCCGAGGCAGATGGAAAACAGCCTAAAAGCCATCCACAGACCGGCCGGCTCACCGGACCTCGACACAAGTCCGCCGGGCGGATTCGTGCCGGGGACCAGGCGCTCCTTCCCGCTCCGGGAAGTCGTGCGTTAGACCGCGCGGCTAACCGGGAGAGCCACAAGATCACAGGTTAGTGTAACGGCGAGATAAGACTTTGTAAATGTGAAATGCTGATACATTAATAACCAGTGTAACCATCAGAATGTTGAATGCAACGATGGAAATCTGCTTGCATTCTCTTGTACAGCTGCCTGATGTCAGTCTGTGAGATGGAGTTCTACAACATTACTTCTGATCAGTCGATACAGGGACTGTCCATGCTGTTTGTGGATGTTTCATTCATGCTAAACTGGAGAGAAATCTGGTGATCGAGCAGACCAAGGGATATCAACGCCCTGTAGACCATTTTGGGCTACAACAGAAGTATATGGGCGAGGTATATCCTGCTGTAAAACACACTCTGCAATGCTGTTTATGAATGGCAGCACTTGCCGAATCACCAGGCTGACGTATAAAATTGCAGTCAGAGTGTGTGAGATAATAATGAGAGTGCTCCTGCTGTCGCACGCAATCGCACCTGAGACCATAACTACGGATATAGGTCCAGTGTGCCTAGCATGCAGACAGACTGGTTGCAGGCTCTCCACTTCTAACCAACACAGGGTCAACACTGGCACCGAGGCAGAAGCAACTTTCATCACAAAACACAACAGACCTCCACCGTGAGCCTCAATGACCTGTCGCTTCGCAGCAAATAAGGCGCAAATGGCGGTGGTATGATATCAGTTGAATGCTCACTGCAGGGCTCGAAGCTATCCTTGAAGTAACCAATTTGTAAACGTTCATTGTGTTACTGTGGTGCCAAGTGATGATCAAAGTGCTGCTGCGGATACAGCACGATCCGCCTTAGCCGTATTCCGAACACCATGGTGTTTCATTTCAGTAGTGCCACATGGTCATATGGGGCCCAGTCTTCTGTCGACCGTACGTTCTCATGACCACCACTGCCAGCAATAATGTACAGTAGCTACACACCTGCTTAGTATTTCTGCAATATCGCGGAAGGAATATCCAGATTCTCGTAGCTCTATTACTCGTCCTCATTCAAACCCAGTGAGATGTTGATAAAGGCGTTTTTGTCACCTTAAAGACATTCTTAACCAACACCAACTCACTACGTCCAAGATTTAAGATAACCAACGCTCACGACCGTTGCAGCGTGTACTTAAAGCAAAGCTGATTTGCGTCCCAAGAGTGGCGCACAACTCCTTCCTGGTGTGGCAGTTGTTTTCCATCTATGTAGCATTCACACAACCCAACAAGAACAGATACAGGGTGTTTCAAAAATGACCGGTATATTTGAAACGGCAATAAAAACTAAACGAGCAGCGATAGAAATACACCGTTTGTTGCAATATGCTTGGGACAACAGTATATTTTCAGGCAGACAAACTTTCGAAATTACATTAGTTACAATTTTCAACAACAGATGGCGCTGCGGTCTGGGAAACTCTATAGTACGATATTTTCCACATATCCACCATGCGTAGCAATAATATGGCGTAGTCTCTGAATGAAATTACCCGAAACCTTTGACAACGTGTCTCGCGGAATGGCTTCACATGCAGATGAGATATACTGCTTCAGCTGTTCAATTGTTTCTGGATTCTGGCGGTACACCTGGTCTTTCAAGTGTCCCCACAGAAAGAAGTCACAGGGGTTCATGTCTGGCGAATAGGGAGGCCAATCCACGCCGCCTCCTGTATGTTTCGGATAGCCCAAAGCAATCACACGATCATCGAAATATTCATTCAGGAAATTAAAGACGTCTGCCGTGCGATGTGGCCGGGCACCATCTTGCATAAACCACGAGGTGTTCGCAGTGTCGTCTAAGGCAGTTTGTACCGCCACAAATTCACGAAGAATGTCCAGATAGCGTGATGCAGTAATCGTTTCGGATCTGAAAAATGGCCCAATGATTCCTTCGGAAGAAATGGCGGCCCAGACCAGTACTTTTTGAGGATACAGAGACGATGGGACTGCAACATGGGGCTTTTCGGTTCCCCATATGCGCCAGTTCTGTTTATTGACGAAGCCGTCCAGGTAAAAATAAGCTTCGTCACGAAACCAAATGCTGCCCACATGCATATCGCCGTCATCAATCCTGTGCACTATCTCGTTAGCGAATGTCTCTCGTGCAGCAATGGTAGCGGCGCTGAGGGGTTGCCGCGTTTGAATTTTGTATGGATAGAGGTGTAAACTCTGGCGCATGAGACGATACGTGGACGTTGGCGTCATTTGGACCGCAGCTGCAACACGGCGAACGGAAACCCGAGGCCGCTGTTGGATCACCTGCTGCACTAGCTGCGCGTTGCCCTCTGTGGTTGCCGTACGCGGTCGCCCTACCTTTCCAGCACGTTCATCCGTCACGTTCCCAGTCCGTTGAAATTTTTCAAACAGATCCTTTATTGTATCGCTTTTCGGTCCTTTGGTTACATTAAACCTCCGTTGAAAACTTCGTCTTGTTGCAATAACACTGTGTTCTAGGCGGTGGAATTCCAACACCAGAAAAATCCTCTGTTCTAAGGAATAAACTATGTTGTCTACAGCACACTTGCACGTTGTGAACAGCACACGCTTACAGCAGAAAGACGACGTACAGAATGGCGCACCCACAGACTGCGTTGTCTTCTATATCTTTCACATCACTTGCAGCGCCATCTGTTGTTGAAAATTGTAACTACTGTAATTTCGAAAGTTTGTCTGCCTGAAAATGTACTGTTGTCCCAAGCATATTGCAACAAACGGTGTATTTCTATCGCTGCTCGTTTAGTTTTTATTGCCGTTTCAAATATACCGGTCATTTTTCAAACACCCTGAATGTACGAAACCTGTCAGACAACCAGCTTACCAGCTCTTGCAGCCATGTTCATAACAAGAGCTCTACACAGATGAATAGGAAATCAAGTCAAGGTTATTTTAGATGACGATTTATTTGGGTTTCGGGAGATTAAATTCACTGACGACGCATTGTTGACGTTGCGATAGATAATGGAAGCAAAAGTTATGAAAAATTTTTATAGGATTATTCGATACAGAAAAAGTGTACAATGATGTTACACAGTGCACAGTTATCTAAATTCTGAGAAATATATTAACAGGAAAAGACGGACAATACACCATTTGTTCAAGAATCAAGAGTGATTAATAACAATAAAAGATAAAGGACGAAGTGTTCGGATTAAAAATGTTGTAAGACACAGATCACTCTTTCATCTGTACTGTTCAAACCATGCATTTAAGAAGCAAAGATTATTCATGTAAATGTCTTACAGTTCAGAATTTCTGTCTTACCATTGTACGATCAATTTGAATCCTTCCAGTCTCTATAAGGCTCTTCCACGTGCCCAAACTTGTTTCATGTTTCTTATACAAAGTATTAGCAATGATTAAGCAATGTCCTGATCTAAATTCTGCCTGCCACCTTCCTCTTTAGTTCCTTTCCCACAGTTCATATTCTCCTATTTTTTCTTCTCTTCCCATACCCACAATCAATGCCTGACCTTCTCGCTTAAGTATCTGAATAATTATTGTATCACAATACACATTCATTCAAATTCTTTGTGGTATCGTCCAAAGATCATAGCACCACACTGAACCACCCTGGATCGATATCACAGACACCAGAGGTGTTTCGCTGCAGGCCCCAACGACGAAAGGAAGAGCGTAAAGAAGACATGCCTTCTGTCTCCGCCTGAGCACCAAGGCACAATATAACATAGGTTGATAAAGAGCCTAGCGTGGACTCGCTATTCCCCAGTTCGTGATCTACTATGAAGCGGTCAACATCGTCTGGTTGGGGCACCATTTCTACTGAAGTATCAGATGGAACTGCACTTTTGTAATTGTTGAACCTGTACTATAAGAGTAGGATATGTAATTGCGTGCATCATTACTGTTCAAAGATAGTTCTAAATATTCGACTCTCTTGTGTCTATGGATGTATAATATTGATTTTTTATCAATGTTGCAATAAAATGACTAATGTTTCACATGTTGTAACTCCAACCAGCCATTCCCTAGTGGAATCAAAGAACGCACAGTTATGACTGGACAATTGCAGTTTCATCAGGTCGTAACACTCGTCATAATCTGAGCTGCTGGCTGGCATATAAACTTGTACTACTGTGCTAAGTGTTGGCTTCATGTCTACCTTGGCTACGATAATGTGCTCGTTATGCTGTTAATGATACCTTACCTCCATATTTTTTAAACTAACATTAACAACATTGATAGGTGCACTTTGATGTGATCCGATTGCTTGTAGTATAAATCCCATCTTTCTTAATATTTAACTGGTCGTCAACCATAAGGACTGTGGCCATTCCGAATCATAACCAACGCTTGTGGTCCAGGAGTAAGGTCTTTCATTCATAATCAAAATGTGCTTTGTCCCGGGTTCGAATACCGCAACCGCTTGAATTTTCATCAGTAATCAGCATTGGTGGCCAAAGACTTCTCGCGTAAGAAGTCAACCTCATTGAGCCAACTGTCTTTTCAAAGTGCGCAGAGGAGCGGAAAAAGGTTCTGGGCATTCCCTTGCCCTTGGTGTGGGAAACTAACTGAAAGGTTGGAAGAATCAGCAATGATCAACGGCATGAGGATGCAGAATGCAATGGAAACCGCTGCATTAAAAACAAAAATGGTTCAAATGGCTCTGAGCACTATGGGACTTAACTTCTGAGGTCATCAGTCCCCTAGAACTTAGAACTACTTAAACCTAAGTAACCTAAGGACATCACACATATCAATGCCCGAGGCAGGATTCGAACCTGCGACCGTAGCGCATTAAAAACACCTAACGTGTGACCACAGCATATGTGACCAATGTCATGATGACGTCTCCCCCGTGAAGGGAATACCAAGAAGAGGTGAGCATGAGAAAAAGAGTGAGCGCCGGCTGTTGGCTGTGGTGAGGCGCGCACGCCTTGTTTGTGTCTCACCTCTTGTGCTGCTTGGGAGCGAGCACGCTTTTGTGTACTTCAGCGTTGCGGCTTGTATCAGACTCCGACTTTATTGACCATCATGACGTTTTCTTACCGCCAAACCACGATTAATTTAACTTTTCCATTAGATCACAAACGACCGAAGATGTAAGAAGTTGAGCATTTTTTCCGGGATGAAACGCGTCTCCATCCACAAGACTTTCTCAGAATACATTTTTCGATCGACAGTAGTACTGTGTACATACAGCTGGCGAATGATGCGCTGTGTGCCGACGTTTGCGGCGCCACGCTAAGCATCTGAAGTTCGGTTAATCTGACGGACAAATAGGGACTGTCGTGGTTGACCACGCTGGTTTTGGCCTCCGAACGTTACGGGTTTTCGAACTCCCGTTTCAAATACCGTCGGACGCTGTGGTGGCCGCTTTAAATCTTACGGCAATGTCAGTCACATGGCTGATACGTGGTAGACGTTCGAAACATACCGTGTCATCAATAGCGTCCGTCAGATAAAAATTGAACTACGCAAACACGTGCCTTCCTACTTGGTTATTGCCGGCTGCAGGGCTGTTCAGGTTGTGGCCAAGAAGATCATATCCCTTTTGAATGTCTCGGACGTAGACTGGTTCAGACACCGATCGCTCCTCCTGCGGCGCCCATTGCGTTACCTTTCTCTACGCGTCTGTGGTGGTGCTGATTGCTACGCCCCCTCTGAATCAGTCGGTAGCGATGTGAGCTCCTCTCGCCGCTTCGCCTCTCTCTCCTGCACCCCTGCCGGAGGCAATTCAAATGAACGACGACCGTCAGCAGGCAGTCTTTCTGCCATATGACCATATATCGGACCATAGCCGCGCGCAGTCCGACACGGAACAGCATCTTAGGAAGCAACAGTCGCCAAGGAAACAAAAGAGACAACCCCGTACCCCATCTGATGACAGCGTCTATCGGAAGTCTGCACAGGATGACGACCCTGCTCCTAATGGTACGTCGTCCTCTGAGTCCCTGTCTTTGACCTCCTTTCCCGGCTCCATCTCCAGTCAGTGTCCACCTCTGCCGACCGACCTTCCTCCACCTGCGTGTGATGCAGTTGCCGCCCTTTCTGTGTCTGACACTACCTGTGGGCGCACCTCTGATAATGTTCCATTGCACTGGTCCGGTAAAACGTCTATCTCCTGGAGAGACGACGTCGGTGCTGAGGGTGGACATTCCGGAGGTGTACAGAACGATGGACCCTCCTTGGTGGGGTCGGCTCCCTCCTCGCCACAGTGATGTGCTCTTCCGTGGGGGCCTAACAGGGACTTCCCTGTGCATCCCCCCTGTTTGAATCTCCTGTTGTCCTGGCGAAGGCTGGTTTCCAGATATCCCATAGCAGTCAATGTCAACAGTATTCGCATACGCCACTAACGGGCCTTACTCCATGACATGGTCTATGCCTCCTTCAGGAGGTGCATGTTGCAACTTTCTGCGCTCCCCATGGTTTTACGGCACAAGTCTCTCATGCTTCCGCTACTGGTAGTGGGGTGGCGATCCCCGTACGTGTCTGTATCCTCGCTGATGCAGTTGCCTATCTCTCTGAGGTCAGATATCCGGCTCTGACGTTTAATGGTGTTAGGATCGTCAACGACTATGCGCCATCTAGTTCAAGTCGCCGCCGTGAACGTTCCACCTTCTTCTCAGTCTCGCCTCTCTTCCTGGGTCGGATGGATGCATTGATCATTGGAGGCGATTTCATCTGCACCCAGGCACCAAAGATCGACTACCACGCCACTCTCCGTGCGTGGCGCTAGCAACAGTTCTCCAGCACATTAGCCTAGTGGAGTCTTGGGAGCACGTTCATGGCGATCGTCCAGGCTTTAAGCATTTCACTAGCCATTCTTCTAGCTGACTCGATCGTGCTTACATCTCGCGCAATATTGGCAGTGTTGTGCAACCTGCTGAAGTCTGGTCCACTGTATTCTCTGACCATGACGCATATATCTGCGCCATCAGTCTCTGCCGCTAAAGGATGTGGCACGGCCGTGGACCATGGGAACTGAACACGATCCAGCTTACTTCACCCGACTGCCAGCAGCTCATCGAGACTACGTGGGCATCTTGTCATCGAAGCCTTGATGCCTATCAGTCTGCCCTGTCGTGGTGGGTGGTCTTTGCAAAGCCTGCTCTCGGCACAGCCTTATTGGTTAAGAAAGGTAGGTTGCGGCGTGGCAGCGACGGACTCAGGAATTCTATTTCACCTTTCTCCGGGAATGTACTATGATGCCGCACACGCAAGAGTGCCAGGCGATGGCCAGTCATGCCAAGTCACAGCTCGTGCCACCTTGAAGGAGCTATCGCCAGAGCGCCCACACACGATGGGTTAGTCCACGAGCGTCCATCTACGTATCATGTCATAGCGGAACACAGCCTCGGAGGAGGAATTTGATTAATGTTCTTACGACTGATGATGGGCAACGTTTTGATACCCAAGAGGATATCGGATCTGCCCTCCATGCACATTATGTTATCCTGTACTCTGAACAACGTCACCACTCTATCAACATTACGGCGGTCTCCAGTCTCTACTTTGGCTCGGTTCCCGTGGGTGCGACGATGGATCTGCTAGCTAACGTCACGGATGAAGAGGTTCATGACGATATCCAGGTAGGTTTTACGAACACGTCGCCTGGTCCTGACGCCCTCCCACTGGGGTATTGTCGGACATTTCGTCCCCTTTTGGCGCGTGTGTGAACAGAAATTTTTCAGGACCTTATGTCACATTTCGTGCCGATTCCAGACGGTTCCCACCATGGTTTCCTCGTTCTCATTCGCAAGCCTCGGGGTACCTCATGGATATGCCATTACGGCCCGTTGACGTTACTCAACAATGATACAAAGATCTTTACTTGGCCATTGGCTGCGCGGTTTAAACGGACAGTTCGGTACATGGTTTTCGGCGACCAAACATCTTTGGGAGGTACCAATAACATACGCACTGTCCTCTGCCACTAGCAGGACCCAATCACTCTTGCAAACGCTCGTCGAGTGCCTGGACTGTGGCAGTTCTTGACATCAGCCAGGCGTTCGATCGAGTCGATCACGACTTTCTGGAAGGTGTGCTTCGCAATATGGGCTGCCCTGATACCACTGTCGGCGTCGTAATATGCTTCCTTCATGGAACTATGTCTCATGTACTCTATAACGGCCGTATTACTCCTCCCGTCTCGATCCATCGATTAGTGCATCGAGGCTGCCCACTCTCTGCATCGTTGTATGCATTCGCCGTGGAACCGTGTAAAGTTTCCTGCTTTCTTTTGTAATGAGGACTGTAATATAAATGGCAAAGGTAATGTTAATCAGAACACAGAATGGAGTTGGGATCTAAATTGATTTATTTGTTATTAACAACACATGACAAAAAAATTGCTAAAGAAGTGCCACACAAACATTTTTATTTGACAAACGCTTTCACTATTATGGGGTCTATGGTGGACAAAGTGATCAGCTTGGGATCACCACACGGCCCTAAACAGAACACTATTCGCTTTATCTGACGTGATACACGTGAATCCGGGTTGTGGAACAAAAACTAAGCCACAATCAAACATCTATACTATTCCATAAGTATGGTTACAAAGAACAGGGTGTTGAGAAACATATATCAGAGTCCTACGCCATAGCAGCGAATACTTTGCCCTTCTGCTGGTCAGCGCGGGACACCACGATGCGTTCGGCGACTGAAGTCATGGACGGCAGCGATCTATTATTATTGGCGCGCGCCCGAAAAATGCAAGTACATGGTCTCGCGTTCGCCTAATTCTGAACGCAGGTACTTCCCTATGGGCCTCAGAAACCCCGTTGGATTCCAGTGTGCAGGTGGACCCGTTTGTTGGTCTGCCAAACCAATTTGACTCCATCCCACGACTATGCGTGATGAAATATGTAAAATTTTTAGACACCCACGCATGACTCGTTGAGTGCATGATGCTAGAAGCAGTACCTCTGACGGTTCAGAGGGTGACTGGTACAGGCTCTAAGTGGCACACTAGCAAAGTACTCATGTGAATAACTTTACTCTCTTCAAGGATCAACTGCCACTTCTCGCACCATATACATATCTTATCTAAATCATTTTGCAATTCTTCTTGGTCATCTGTTGACTTCACAAGACAGTAAATGACAGCACCAACTGGAAAAAATCCAAGACGGCTACTCAGATTGTCTCCTATGTCAGGATCAATAGAGGACCTCTAACACTTCCTTGGTGGACGCCGGATATTACTTCTGTTATACTCTATGACGTTCCGTGTATTACTACGAACTGTGACCTTTCTGACAGGAAATCACGAATCCAGTCGCACATACGCACGTACTTTTGTTAGAAGACGCTTGTTAGGAAAGGTGTCGAAAGCGTTCTGGAAATCTAAAAATATGGAATCAGTTTGACATCCCCTGTCGATAGCACTCATTACTTCATGAATATAAAGAACTAGCTGTGTTTCTCAAGAACGATATTTTCTGAGTCTGTGCTGTCAATAAATCGTTTTCTTCGAGGTACTTAATAATTTTCGAAAACAGTATATGTTCCAAAACCCTACTGCAAATCAACTTTAGTGATATGGGCCTGTAATTCAACGGATTATTCCTACTTCCCTTTTTGGGTGTTGGTGTGACTTGAGCAATATTCCAGATTTTAGGTACGGATCTTTCTGTGAGCGAGTGGTTGTATAGAATTGCTAAATATAAAGCTATTGTATCAGCATACTTCGAGAGGAACCTGACTGGTATACAATCTGGACCGGAGACCTTGGCTTTATTGAGTGATTTAATTTGCTTTTTTACACCTAGGATGTCTACTTAATATGTTTCTCATCTTGGCAGTTTTTCTTGAGTAGAATTCAGGAACCCGGCCATTGTGGCAGAGCGGTTCTAGTCGCTTCAGTCCGGAACCACGCTACTGCAGTAACTAGCCCGCCATCCGTGTGGAGCATGTATTGATCTCACCGCGGCCTTCTGGTACTCATCCACACACAATTGATATCATCAAAGTGTACGGGCCTGAAGATGGCGTTGACGCAACGTCAAAACTAGTAGCCAAATAAATATGAAATCTTAAGTTCTTATAAAAATTATACTATCTGGTGTCCCACCATCGTCCAATTTAAATATGAATGTACGAAGATTAAATATTTCAGGCTACTTACAATGGAAAAAACGCAAATTTTGGAAGTTCCTAGAGGAGAAAGAGAAGACAACGTCATCTCTCCCAGTCACCAGCAGCAGAATGCCTTCGTCGCCACAAAGGTTTCATCGGCTATCACGTGAAAACGGAAACCAGAGAGAGCTTCCGTCATCAACCTGACAGACAAACATACCACCTCCAAAGATACTAGGCCTATCTGCCCAGGTACAAGGTTCCAGAGTTGGTCATCCTTCTCTCCCCTCCAAGCAGTGAGCACACAGCTCTCGGTCCAGCAGACGACAACAAATCAACTTCCACCACAAAAAGATAGAAGAGACATTCAAACACTCCTTTGTTCACATTCACAAACAAGATGTTTCGGGGAAAGGAATAGGTACACATGAGGAAACGTCCATAATAAGTGACATGATATAATCAAACACTGATGACTTTTTGCAAAATACTTGGTTTTGTGGCACGAAAAAACATTTTTTGCTGCCAGTCCACCTACTCAAGCCCTCTGGGGCGGTTCATACCCTCAGCCACAGTTACACTGTGGTCCACATAATTCATAATTGCTTTAGTTAGTAAGAAGTTGTTATGGAACGCCCGCATCTCGTGGTCGTGCGGTAGCGTTCTCGCTTCCCACGCCCGGGTTCCCGGGTTCGATTCCCGGCGGGGTCAGGGATTTTCTCTGCCTCGTGATGGCTGGGTGTTGTGTGCTGTCCTTAGGTTAGTTAGGTTTAAGTAGTTCTAAGTTCTAGGGGACTGATGACCATAGATGTTAAGTCCAATAGTGCTCAGAGCCATTTTGTTATGGAACGGCTCTGTTGCGACGTTTCAATTGTACCTGTATTACATGATCCCTACACTTTAATTTGGCTACTGCAGGGTGGGAACGGGACATGGTGACCAGACCTAGGGTGGCAACCCCAGCCCACTTTACTCCCGCCCCTCCCTTTGGACGCCGGGAAGATACCTTTCAAAACAAAAAAAAGGTAGTGTCTTTGATTCATAATCAAAACGTCCTCGGTCCCGGGAATTTTCATTAACAATCAGCTTTGGCGGTCTAAGACTTACGGCATAAGAAGTCGCCCTCATTCTGCCAACGGCCTTGTCAAAGAGGCCGGAGGAGCTAACAGAGATTCAGGGTACTCTCTTGCCCTTTGGGTGGGAAACTGCCCTAAAGCCGGAAGAATCAGCAATGGTCATGAGGATGCAGAAGGTAATAGAAACCACTGCCTTAAAGACACATAATGCGTATCCACAGGACATTGACCTGTCATTGAAAAAGAGTCATGGTAGCCTCTCCACTGCCAAAAGATTCCGGAATAATGACCCCATACGGATCTCTGGGAGGGGACTGCCAAGAGGAAGGTGACGATGAGGAAAAGATTGAGTAATCAACGAAAGCATGACGTTCGGGGCGTGGTATGTCAGACCCTTGAATGTGGTAGGGAATCCAGAAAATCTGAAAAGGGAAATGCAAAGGCTCAATCTAGATGTAGTAGTGATCAGAGAAGTGAAACGAAAAGAAGACAAGGGTTTCTGGTCAATTGGTTTAGGATAATATCAACAGCAGCAGAAAATGTTATAACGGGAGGGAGAATCGTTATGAATAGGAAATTAGGACAGAGAGTATCTTACTGTGAACAGTTCAGTGATAGGGTTACTCATGTCAGAATCGATAGCAAACCAACACCGACAACAATAGTTCAGGTGTACATGCCGACGTTGCAAGCTGGAGATGAAGATAGAGAAAGAATTTGAGGATATTGAATGGGTAATACAATGTGCAAAGGGAGATGAAAATCTAATAGCCACGAGGGTCTGAAATGAAGTTGTAGGGCAATGAGTAGAAGAAAAGGTTACAGAAGAATGTGGGCTTGGGACAAGGAATGAGCGAGGAGAAAGACTAATTGAGTTCTGTAGTAAATTTCAGCTAGTAACAGCTGTTCAAGAATCACCAGAGGAGGAGGTATACTTGGAAAAGGCCGGGTGATACGGGAACATTTCAGTTACATTACATCATGATCAGACAGAGATTCCGAAACCAGATTCTGGATTGTGAAGCGTACCCAGAAGTAGATGTAGACTCAGATCAAAATGTAGTAGTGATGAAGAAAAGGTTGAAGTTTAAGATATTAGTCAGGAAGAATCAGTATGCAAAGAAGTGGGATACGGAAGTACTAAGGAATAACGAGATACGGTTGACGTACTCTAAGGTTGTAGATACAGCAATAAAGAATAGTCCAGTAGGCAATACAGTTGAAGGGGAATCGACATCTCTAACAAGGGCAATCACAGAAGCTGGAAAGAGAAACACAGGCACAAAGAAGGTAACTACGAAGCAACCGTGGGTAACAGAACAAATACTTCAGCTGTTCGATGAATGAAGAAAGTACAAAAGTGTGAAACGACTCAGTGGAGTAGCTCCATAAAGCTATTGCCAGTGATGGTGTGTCACGGACACTCCTATGTGTAATTTCCCTAAATCTTTCTCGCACTTCCTCGACGAACCAGAGTGGAACTTATTAGATGAGATTGTACATGTTTGATGTCACTGTAGGTGGCCGTTTGTGAAAGCTACCCAATGATCTAATTGAAATTTCATGTCATAATTAAGTTCTGTAAATGTATGTTCCCTCCTCTCTGGATGTTAGTGAGTATGTATGGCTAGAGTATGAACGATTAGTTTAATGTGAGGTTTGAAGTTATTGGCAGCTATTATTAGTAGTGGTTGTTTATACGGAGTCGTCTGCCCAGAGCAAACGGGATGCTGCCTGTCTTCTGCTCTGGTGCAGGATAGCCAATTTTCAATCTCTCAGACTCTCTGTTTTGGACAGAGAGATCCACCCCTTTGAACCATCAGGTGTCATTGTCAGTTTGGTAGAGGAAGTTGTGCCTCTGACCATTTCCGGCGTTCGGTGAGGGTAGCGCGGTTTTCTGTAGCACGGGAGCGCGGTCAGTAGTCGTTGTCCGTCCTGAGGCTAGTGAGTACCTATGTTAAGGGAACGCTTTATTTAGAACATTGCGTTTGGCGTGATTGAGCGTAATGTAAATTCATAATGAAATATTTAAGTCACTCGAGATTAACTGAAGATTTATTATTCAAACCTCGAATAGTTGAAATTCGCTCTTCGAGATGAATTATTTTAGAGCTACATCACCGATCGAAACTTCCCACGTCCAGACAGAGCGGCGAAATGGTGGAAAGGCGTTAGGTAGGCTTTATGTATAAGTAGTTATCTTGATTGGTATGAGTGTGGTGTGAATGAATTTTTCAAATGGTTCAAATGGCTCTGAGCACTATGGGACTTAACATCTGTGGTCATCAGGCCCCTAGAACTTAGAACTACTTAAACCTAACTAACCTAAGGACATCACACACATCCATGCCCGAGGCAGGATTCGAACCTGCGACAGTAGCAGTCGCGCGGTTCCAGACTGAGCGCCTAGAACCGCGAGACCACCGCGGCCGGCACTGAAGTTTTGTACGTGTATTATCTTCCCTTGTCCCGTTGAGAACTTTGTAGAAAATTCTGTGTCATTGAAACACATGTTTCATCTCGTGTTCAGTAGCGCATCCGAGTCTGATACCGTTCATCAAATGATAGTGTGATTTGATGTAACTAAACTGCTTTCCTCATGATTAACAGACCGCACCCAATTTTCATATCCTTGTGCTACTTTCCTTTGGACACTCGATGAAATAGTAGCCACGTGGTGTTTCTTAAGTTCAGTAATTGATGTTACTTGTAGAATGAAGACTAATTAACTTCACTAACTTGTATAAAGTGTTCAGTCAGATAAGCTAACGAATTCCAGTTCGCTCTAGAAAATCTAGGGAGAGCAATATTGATGGCGACCCTGTTTCTTCTCGTTCAGGTTTGAAATCTTAGTAGCGTTAACCACGTTCATAAAAGTTTCTGTGGGCTTGGACAGCGTACGAGAAGTAGCATTTACCAGTTCAGAGCTGTTAAGGTCTTAGACGGACGAGGGTTTTACACATGGTCGAGCCATGCCTAGGATGCGATAGACCTAGGTTTCTTTATAAGCGGATACATCAGTAGTTTGCTAATAGTATACGTGTTTTCCTTTTTTACAGGATCAAACAACCTCTGTGTTGTTTGTCGAATAGTTTTCCGCGTTGTACACGGCGTCTTATGTTGTTTGTGATGCAAAGGGAATTATTTTGTGAATTTTTTGTTATTTGGGAGGGTGATTTCTCTGATCTTGTACGTCGCGTGTACGATCCTTGTTCTTTAATTACAGTGACTTATTAGCGTCACAATGGAGACTAGCATTTGGTCGAAGAGTGAAAGCCGTAGGAGTCAGGGAGATCCCGAACACGAACAGGCTAATAGTAATTTAAATGCAGGAAGCGAGAATCTAGGGGCAGCAGAGATCGAGGTGCCCGGCACACCGAATATGAGTCAAACAATTACGAGTAACAACGAAGCCGAGGGTCGGAATGCGGAGGAACCTGTTGAAAACAGTCGGCAACCACAGAGTAGGAGCACGAGGAGTAGAGCAAATGAAACAGTGAATAGTCAAAATAGGGGACATGAGATAATTTCAGTCGAACTTTTGATATGCGTGCTTGCGAGGAAAATGCAAAAGAACTTCGACGATTCTAGGGAGAAATTGCGTATTGAATTGAAGGAAATGAGCACGTGCCTTGATAATTTTTAGGGAAAAATGGACAATGTCTAGAGGATTTCTAGGAGGACAAGAGAAACGCAAATGAATGATGTGGACCAGAAACTAAGCAATATTAAAACGGAGATACTACCCGAAGTGAATAGTAAAGTTGGCGAGGCAATACAGCATGTGGACCAGCGATCACCCACGTGGAGAACGAGCAGCTGAGGTTAGACAAAGCGTTATCAGACCAGCGCCAGACATTAGGGGGAGGAGTTGCGGGCCTTGTAACTGCTAGCTCAGGGGCAGCGGGACGCGCTTTTGTCTAGTGCGCAGGTAACCGCCGAACAATGTCCGGAGGCTGTCAAAGAGCAGGTCGTGGAAAACACCACCGCCATACGCACACTGGAACGCGAGCTGACTGCTAACAAGGAACAACTTGTCGATAGCCAAAGTAGTGGAAGTGTCGATAGCCAAAGTAGTGGAATTGTCGAACAACAGCTCGGTTGCCGGCAGTCAGGAGCCCATATTGCCGGGGCAGTTGGTAATGCAGAGAGTGCACGACACGCAGGGAAGGCTACAGAGAAGACCTTTGGAAACGAGGTCATGTACTCTGAGGTAGAGCATGAACTACGTGAGCGCGTGGCGCGTCTTCAGGCTTACGCGATAGGTAGCCGAGGCAAAGTAGCTAAGGTCAAAGGACGCAGGGGTAAGTTTGAAGGAAGGGGCTCTGTCCACAAGGGGGAGTCAGGACTTAGTGATGATGACGGTATTAGAGATGCGCGAGGCGAAGAAGGGAAGGCCGCGAGCGCACGCCAATAGGCGAAAATGAAAAATTTGACTTCAAGCACTTCTTACCTTTGAGGAAGGTCCAGGTATTCAAAGACAGGAGTGATGGAATACATCCCGTCACGTGGGTTGAGCAGTTTGATCATACGATACCATGCCTAAAGTCCATAAAGTGGAATTCATGTGTGGAGTTTTCGCAGGAGAACCAGCATCTCACATGAGAACTCAGTGAGGGAGTTCATTCAGACTTTCCTCGCAGCATACTGGATGGAGGCGATTCAGGATAGGGTAAACATGTGCCAGGTTTTGCTCTATTAATCACAATCAAGACTGTAATAAAAATGGCAAAGGTAATGCTAATCAGAGTAATTGGAGTAGTTGTGGTCTAAATAACAACAGATCTATTCATTCTTAACATCACAAGACAAAAAAATGTCTAAAGAAACAGCACACA
The DNA here is from genome assembly GCF_023898315.1 of Schistocerca nitens. Lineage (NCBI taxonomy): Eukaryota > Metazoa > Arthropoda > Insecta > Orthoptera > Acrididae > Schistocerca > Schistocerca nitens. Next base: position 782,396,833 of record NC_064614.1, on the reverse strand, counting down.
AACATTTTTTATTGGAGAAACGCTTTCAGTGATAAGGGGTCTATGGTGAACAAAGTGATCAGCTGGGTATCAACACATGACGCTAACCAGAACTAATCACTTTACCTGACTTCATACATGTGAATCCGTGGTATGGCCAAAAAACTACAGTAATATCAAGCACATATACTCTTCTATTCCGTAAAGAAAAATATGGTTCCAAAGATCAGGGTGCTGAGAAACATATATTGGAGCCATACACCTGCTGGAGAGGGCAGCACACCTTCATGCGCTTGACAACTGGAGTCATGGACGGCAGCAATCTGTTATTAATGCCGCGCGCCCAAAGACAATGTACGTATGAAGTCTCGCGTTCGGCTAATTCAGAATGCAGGTACTTCCCTATGAGTCTGTGAAACCCTGGTGGATTTCAGTGTGCAGGTGGACCCGTTTGCTGGTCTGCCAAACCAATTTGACTTCGTGCCACGACAATGCATGACGGAATATGTCAAATGTTTAGAAGGCCAACTCAAAACGAATAAGTACACCCACGCATCAATTGTTGTAAGCGTGATGCTAGAAGCAGTACCTCTGATGGTTCAGATGGTGACTGGCACAGCCTCTAAGTGGCACACTGGCAAAGGACACATCTCTAGCCGTTTAGGTAAGAACTGAGCCGTGCTGCGGCTCACGCTGCGGCTGTTTCAAGGTTTCGTTCAGTTGAAATATTTGGGGTTGTTTGTCTTCTTCTGATGTTGACTGGCGCCATTTGGTTTCGCAAGTGTTGCCTGTCCGCTAGTGGCAGCAGCGGCGGTTATCGATATGTAGTAACTGTGGCCCTATCTTTGAGGTGACGTCGTGGTTCCTCCAGGTCATGTGAGTGTGCAGTTCGGTTGGGGACTAAGGAGGAGCCAGGTCCGCACAGTGCGAGAACATGCCAGGACCGATGGTGGCATGCATGGACTGCTGGATCTAAGGCCTGAGGTCACGAAGCTGCACGACCTCGTCGTAAAACGGATATTGCAAGTTTTAAATAGAGTACATTTGAATTCAATTAGAGAAACCTCCACCATTGTGAGATCTTGCGATTCTCCAGCGACTTGGGTTCGTGTTCCTGCTTATAGAGCTGACGATGTGAAGAGCAGGGAGTGGAGTGCTTGGGGAAGGCTGATCTGATTAGCTTCCCTGGACTTCTAATTACTGTTTATTGTGTTCAGTTTTGTTACTATTTGTTAAGTTCAACCAGCGGTATTTTTCCTGCCTGGTGGCCACTAACGCCCCAGTTATCTGCCCTGGGAGTTAGTGTATGTAATGGTAGTGTACGTTTCCTCACCTTGCCACTGCTGTCTGGTGGGGCGTGTAGTTTTGACAGCTTTCTTGATTGTAGGTTGGTTCGCGATTCTTCTACTCTGGTGGTAGTGATTTCTTTGTTGTTACAGGCGCTCTAAGCACAGTATTCTGTGGACGGAGTCGAGACCACCGGTTCTGGCTTTGGCGTATTTTTACATCTTTGCATTTGGTTTATTGGACGTCAAGTAGCTTCAGCCAGATTATCATTAGTTATTCGTTAGACTGCCACTAGTGTGAGTTACCATCTTGTGAAGTGAATGCAACTTTTGGCTGCCTATCTCATCGCTCGCGAAAGTATTTTTTGCCGGACCCAGTCAGAGGTCGATTCCTGGTCCACAGTCTGTGACTGGCCCTTGTTTTTTATTATTTTATTGGCTGTTTTATTGTACGTTTAGGAATTTTCTATATAATTGCCATTCTTGGCGTTACAGCAGGTTTAAATGGTTGTGCTACCAAGTTTACCATCATTTTTTCTCACCCGTTTGGTGATCAGTTACCTGTCTTTTTAAATTAACCTTGCTATTGCATTAATGTTTTACAGTATGTTTGTAAATTTTTTTTTATAATTGCCGTTCTTGGCGTTAAAGGCCTTCAGCCGTGACTGTGGTCACTTGCCTTAAAATTCTGATTGGGATCACATTGGCTTGTTGTTAAAACATTATTAGCTATGTCTTTATTTTACGATTTGGTAAATTGTAAGGTACTGAAAGCACTATTAATTACACAGTTGTTTAGTCCTTCATTAATAATGTGTGATATCTTTATTTATTGCTGAGTCTGGATTACTGTTTTAAAATAAATGTGTGTAATTGCAAAACGGAACCAACAGTAACTGTTTATGGCGCCATCCACAATCGTAACCGACTCCTGCCTTCCTTGACTATCAGGTTTCCAAAACCTGCAGTTCTTTACTAGCGAGCGCCCTTGCAAGGGGGTCCTCTTCTGTTTCTCTCAGCTTTCCTCGCCAGCTCGGTAGCAAGGCACATTTACATCTTAGACTGCCCCTCTTTATCACAATCCAATCAAGAGCTGGAGCACGGCATTCGAATCTGGGAGACGGCTCCTATCTCTGCATACACTGATTTGACCAACCAGCGACTTTAAAAATTAAATGGGAGAAAAGAAAAAAGATTAAACTTTACAGCCTCTTTCCCACGCGTTTATGCCATGTCTATGCTAAAAGCATGACCTGGATAGATCTACAGACCTCCATAGAAAGATCGTTATCTCCCCTGTTGCATCTGTTTCGAACTTTCCAAAGAATGGCCATAAACTCGCTAAAAGCCTCGTGCCTTCACAAATACGTTTTTTAGCAGTGTCTGGACGCCTGGCGCCTCTTTTTCCGCGGAAATTCGCAAAAACTGACAGTCATATCATCAGCTTCCTGCCTAACAAGTGCCCATCTTCTGCTTTATTGCCAGTCATCAATGCTCTGCCCATAGCAGCAGCGACTCCTCGGCGCTAGTCAGCCTACCTGAATGCGACCGCTGGCCGACCAGCGGTATCCAATGTGTCTGCACAATGTGACTGAGGAACCGGGCAGTCCGCAAACGTTTCCGCCCAGGTTCCGCAGAAAAAAAAAAAAACACCCGCCGTACGCTTTTACTGCAGTCGTTTAAATCGTCACCCGCTATCTTTGAATGCAGGTGAATCTTACCACTAATCTTTCACTAGAGCACACAAGCAAGAACGTTAACTACTGCCAACCATTTCATCATGTGAATGAAGTCAGATCGTATCCAGTATAGCAACCAAGTAATAAAGATCTTATTCCCTAAGAATATTAAGCGGCATGACACCGTATCAGAAGTGAGGGTGCCCTGCCGTCTCTCACATGGAATTTTAATGGCGCTGTTCCTGAAACATTCTGGGTTTCCGAGCTCAGTGCGCTTATTCCAATGTATGGAAATGTCATGTGGCTAGGACCTCCCGTCAGGTAGACCTGTCGCCTGGTGCAATTCTCCTAAATTGTCGCCACTTTGGAGACTTGCGTGTCGATGGGGAATAAATGATGATGATAGAGAGAACATAACACCCAGTCCCTGAGAGGAGAAAAACTCCATTATGCAACAGAACCAGTATCTATATGATCCGTTTGGACCGGCAGAATTAATTCCTATATGTCTGACTAAGTTGCCCTATCAGGTATGTCATATTGTTCTTGCCAAGAGGTGTAAGGACGATATCGACAGTTTTGAGGCGATACTTCAGGAGCTCGAGTTTGAGGCAGGAATGCAGGCGTGTAATTAGGTGGCCGAGCCTTGGAATGAAGGAAACCAAAATGATTCAAAATGATTGGCGACAAAGAAATAACAATTATCAGCTATCCAGTGGGAATAATGGTGTTAACAGGAGAAACCGGAGCCAGCAGGTAGGGAATAATAGAAGACAAACCAGTGGTCAGACAAATCAAGGGACAAATGAGAGCAGGGATGGGGGAACAGTAATCGAAATAATGGTGAGCAATCATGAGGCAACGAAAGGAACGCTGCGGTGCCTCCACCGGGCGTGGACATCAGAGGAAGATATATGTGATATCGTATTTGTAGGTTGCTTGGGGTAGTCAACTTATCTTCTGTATTCAGTTTTGTGTTAGATGTAACATGTGTGTTGATATTTCGGCGTTGTACATTCTGTTGTTTAACTATGTTTACCACGTCACCAGAATTATGTTCATGCCACTCGGTGTATTAGAAAACCAATTTTGTTACAAGAAGAAAACTCTTATGAGAGTAGCATTCTTGTCCCGAGGAAATATTTACACTTGTACTAAGTAGAGTTATGGAATGTATGGCAGTGTCACGGATTCAAATGATACAATGAATTAGTACTATTCCAGATAATTATTATGAACTGTGGCTGAAAAGAGTAAAGTTTGAAAACAGATCATTACGTTCCCATTGAGGCAAGAGTCATATTAATTATTTGAGTGATAATACAGAAATGCAGTTGGACACTGGTTACGGAGGAAAAGGAAGTATGATCTTTGTCCCAGGATCAGAACCGAGGTAATAGTTACGCCAGTGCTTACTGTTGTGGATTGGCAGGAGCCAATCCACGGGGTTTGGAGGAAGCCGAAAGGCACGCGTTTAAGCTCTCGGAGGCTGGCGTGAGGTCTGGAACAGGCCAAGGTATTAAGACTAGCAAAAAAGGTACGTAGCTTCTGGAATACTTAACTTTAATTCATAATTGGTGAACATCGGTCTGCCGGTACATGCATCACAAGATAAATAGCAAATGATAATGGCGCCTTGCTAGGTCGTAGCAAATGACGTAGCTGAAGGCTATGCTAACTATCGTCTCGGCAAATGAGAGCGTAATTTGTCAGTGAACCATCGCTCGCAAAGTCGGCTGTAAAACTGGGACGAGTGCTAGGAAGTCTCTCTAGACCTGCCGTGTGGCGGCGCTCGGTCTGCAATCACTGACAGTGGCGACACGCGGATCCGACGTATACTAACGGACAGCGGCCGATTTAAAGGCTACCACCTACCAAGTGTGGTGTCTTACTGAAAAGTCTGCGCTCGAGGATATTTTGCCGCCCGTCCGAGGAAAGAGGCTGTTGCCCAACGCACAAAACGGAATGGTACTCGTCTGAAGTGGCCGATGCGAAAGGTGTTACAGTAGATACTGGACTTGATGAATTATTTTGAGTTTCATTGAAGGAGAAAAGTGTCATCACCCGAGAGTATGAGGCATAAAGAAACAAGCGAAGTGGAAAGTCCAGAAGGATGAGCGAGCGGTATTTTAAACCTTGAAGTACGAGTCGTGGTAAGTAGTGTGAGAAACGAACAGGAACGACTAAGATGACGGAGGAAATAATCTTCAAAATGTCACTGGTGGTAGAAAAGAATCAAATTTTACCGTAGATAATTAATGTCTTCATGCTAAGATAGGGGTGAAGGTAGTTTTGTTATGAGGAATGGAGACCTCAGTAGCTGTAAGTGTAATGAATCTGGAGTAGCTAAGAAGCGTTGTGTCGTAGCTTGGAGTATTCTAGGGGAGTGGTAGACTGTAAGCCCTCTTCTTGATCCTACTCAATCCTCCAACGTCCCAGAATGTAATCGCATATTCCTTGTCCATCACAATGTGTTTAAATAATTAGCGTATTTAAGTAATTGAATTAAGAAGATATGTCTTATGTTTTGTCGATCTGTACTACTCTTGACGTTATTTGTATGTTATCACTCTGTGATGTGAGGAGGATCTTCAGTCCGGTTGTTTAGTTAAGTAAAGCTTCTCAGACATAAATAACCGTAAAATAAAATTCGTTTTTCTTAGTACAGAGACTGTCATTGAAATTAAATTGTGAGTACGTTTTATAAAGTCAGTACCGGCACTACAGTTAAGTAAGCTGTTAATATAATTTTAGAGGGGAATATCAACTAGGTTTTTTTTGTTTTTAGGGTAAACTAATTATTTGCAAAGATAAGAATCATATTTTGGAGGGGTGAATTAGACGTGCGGTGTCGATCATCGTCATTCGCAAGCAGAGAGAGAGGATGTGAAGGAATGTTAGGTGGATATTTACTCTTATTCATCTGACGCCAACAAGATATTTTCAGCGCGCGCCAAGGCTGTTAACAGTCTCCCGGGCTGCCGTGCGAATGGTCGCAATGGGCAGAACAGATGTCTGTCCTTTGCTGCAAGTTGGGGGTGCCAAAGAGCCTATTTAGTGCTACCCACGCGCGAGGACATCCGCCTAGAGCCCATAACTGCCGTGCAGCAGAAGAAAATAAACGTGTCCGTCCTGCGAGGGGACGCGCTGAAGAGCCCCTGGTGTTGCTCTGCGAAAAGTTACAAATTAAACCTAAGTTCTACAAACTTCAGGAACTTAAACGAGTAAAGTACTCAGTAGCGAAGTCGCTTTTTAAAAAGGGAGAAAAGGATAATGTAGACAATTTTAGACCTATCTCTATGCCATTAATGTTTGCTAAAGTTATTGAAATGGCTGTGTATGTAAGGATGATTGATCATTTTATATCACACGATTTGATATCAAATGTACAGTTCAGCCTTAGAAGTCTTTTAACATCCGAAAACGCTATATTCTCTTTTCTCTGTGAGGTACTGGATAGGCTAAGAAAAAGGTTTCGAATACTAGACCTAGTTTTTTATTTAACTGAGGCGTTTGATTGTATTGATCACAAAATATGCTCCAGAAGTAGGACCTTTACGGAAAACTGGGAGTAGCTCACCATTGGTTCACCTCTTACTTTAGCAACAGACAGTTGGGGGGGGGGGGGGGGTCCCAGGGCTCACTGTTGGCGTCACTCTTGTTCCTTATTTATATAAATGAGAAATGATATGCCCTCCAGTAATACCAGTGACTAAAATATTTCTGTTTGCTTATGTGCTTATGACACTAGAATCTTACTAAAGGATGTTGTGTGCTACATTGGCTCGGTTTCAAATAGTGCAGTTCATTATACACTCCTGGAAATGGAAAAAAGAACACATTGACACCGGTGTGTCAGACCCACCATACTTGCTCCGGACACTGCGAGAGGGCTGTACAAGCAATGATCACACGCACGGCACAGCGGACACACCAGGAACCGCGGTGTTGGCCGTCGAATGGCGTTAGCTGCGCAGCATTTGTGCACCGCCGCCGTCAGTGTCAGCCAGTTTGCCGTGGCATACGGAGCTCCATCGCAGTCTTTAACACTGGTAGCATGCCGCGACAGCGTGGACGTGAACCGTATGTGCAGTTGACGGACTTTGAGCGAGGGCGTATAGTGGGCATGCGGGAGGCCGGGTGGACGTACCGCCGAATTGCTCAACACGTGGGGCGTGAGGTCTCCACAGTACATCGATGTTGTCGCCAGTGGTCGGCGGAAGGTGCACGTGCCCGTCGACCTGGGACCGGACCGCAGCGACGCACGGATGCACGCCAAGACCGTAGGATCCTACGCAGTGCCGTAGGGGACCGCACCGCCACTTCCCAGCAAATTAGGGACACTGTTGCTCCTGGGGTATCGGCGAGGACCATTCGCAACCGTCTCCATGAATCTGGGCTACGGTCCCGCACACCGTTAGGCCGTCTTCCGCTCACGCCCCAACATCGTGCAGCCCGCCTCCAGTGGTGTCGCGACAGGCGTCAATGGAGGGACGAATGGAGACGTGTCGTCTTCAGCGATGAGAGTCGCTTCTGCCTTGGTGCCAATGATGGTCGTATGCGTGTTTGGCGACGCGCAGGTGAGCGCCACAATCAGGACTGCATACGACCGAGGCACACAGGGCCAACACCCGGCATCATGGTGTGGGGAGCGATCTCCTACACTGGCCGTACACCACTGGTGACCGTCGAGGGGACACTGAATAGTGCACGGTACATCCAAACCGTCATCGAACCCATCGTTCTACCATTCCTAGACCGGCAAGGGAACTTGCTGTTCCAACAGGACAATGCACGTCCGCATGTATCCCGTGCCACCCAACGTGCTCTAGAAGGTGTAAGTCAACTACCCTGGCCAGCAAGATCTCCGGATCTGTCCCCCATTGAGCATGTTTGGGACTGGATGAAGCGTCGTCTCACGCGGTCTGCACGTCCAGCACGAACGCTGGTCCAACTGAGGCGCCAGGTGGAAATGGCATGGCAAGCCGTTCCACAGGACTACATCCAGCATCTCTACGATCGTCTCCATGGGAGAATAGCAGCCTGCATTGCTGCGAAAGCTGGATATACACTGTACTAGTGCCGACATTGTGCATGCTCTGTTGCCTGTGTCTATGTGCCTGTGGTTCTGTCAGTGTGATCATGTGATGTATCTGACCCCAGGAATGTGTCAATAAAGTTTCCCCTTCCTGGGACAATGAATTCACGGTGTTCTTATTTCAATTTCCAGGAGTGTATAAGTTCATGGCTTGAAAATAAACTAATGCTAAATCACAGTAAGACTCAGGTTTTACGGCTTCTAACACACAATTCAACAAAACGTGACGCTTCAGTTTCACAGAATGGGCATATGACTAGTGATACTAAGCAGTTGAAATTTCTAGGTGTTCAGATAGTAAACCGTCGTGGAAAGCCCACGTTCAGGATCTTTTTCAAAGACTTAATGCTGCCATTTTTACAATTCGAGCGGTGTTGGAAGTGAGTGGTCGTTCGAAGCGAAAATTAGTCTATTGTGGTTCTTTTCATTCGCTTATGTCGTGTGGCATTATATTTTGGGATGACTGTTCCCGTTCTAAAAGGATATTTTTGGCTCAGAAAGGAGTGCACGAACCTCTTGTCAACCCCTATTCACGAGTCTTGATATCTTGACATTGGCCTCTCAATATATATATTCCTTACTGTCATGTTAACAATATTAGCTTATTACAGGGTGTGGTAGATAAGTAATGAGACTGGCCGCCGCGCGGCGCCCCAGTCGCTCGCAGGACGGTCTCCACCTGTACGTCACGTGGTGGGGGATCTGAGCTAACAATAGAACCGGTTCGCAGTCGCGTCGGAGCTCTGGTGCAGTGAGGGTCGAGCTTCGCGTATTACGTTGTTTGTTTGCCCGTGACACTTGTGAAAACGCTGAAGATGGATTGCTCGATAGAACAGAGGTATGCAATCAAATTTTGCTTTCGCTTGGGCAAAACTGCTTCGGAAACTTTTGCTATGATTACGGAGGCCTACAAAGAAGACTCCCTGTCAAGAGCTCAAGTGTTCCGGTGGTTTAATGAATTTAAAAACGGGAGGGAATCCGTTGAAGACATGGAACGATCTGGACGCCCTTCAACGAGTCGTGTGGATGAAACGGTGGCCAAAGTGAAAGAACTCCTGGACTCCGACCGTCGTTTAAGTCTCAAAATGATCGCCGATGAGGTCTCCATGAATAAATTTACGGTTCACCAAATTGTTACGCAAGATTTGATGATGAGGAAAGTTTGCGCAAAATTGGTTCCCCGAGTGCTCACTGCCGAACAAAAGCAACAACGAGTGGACGTTTGCCATGAGATGTTGAATGATTTGGAAAATAATCCACACTTTTTAGACAACGTAGTAACAGGCGACGAATCGTGGACATTCCAGTACGACCCGGAGACGAAAGCCCAGAGCTCGGAGTGGCACACACCGGCATCCCCGCGGCCGAAGAAAGCAAGAATGTCAAAGTCCCGCATCAAGACAATGCTGATTGTGTTTTTCGACAAGCGGGGGTTAATTCACAAAGAGTTTGTCCCTCAGGGGAAGACTGTCAATGCCGAATTCTACAAAGAAGTCCTTCAGCGATTGCACAGAGCCGTCAAACGGAAGCGACAGGACCTTGCTCAACGCTGGCGTCTCCACCACGACAACGCTCCGGCGCACACAGCGTTCCTCGTGACCTCCTACTTGACCCGAATTGGAGTTGAAGTTTTGCCACAGCCACCATACAGCCCTGACTTGAGTCCTCCTGATTTCTTCCTATTTCCGAAGGTCAAAAGATGCCTGAAGGGTCATCGTTTCGACGATATTCCGAACATCCAACGTGCTGTCACGAAGGCACTAACTGGGATAACTCAAACAGACTACAGTGGGGCCTATGAAGCTTGGAAAACGCGCTGGCAACGTTGTGTCGACGCCCAAGGCGAGTACTTTGAAGAATATTAACGTTTTGTACAAATTGGATCAATAAATTTGTTTTTCTAGACTGAGTCTCATTACTTATCTACCACACCCTGTATGTAGAATAAGTAGTTTTCACTCAGTTAATACACGGCAGAAATCAAAACAGCTTTTGTATCGGACTTCCTTAACTATTGTGCAGAAAGGTGTGCAATACACTGCTGCATCCATTTTCAATAAGTTACCACTAGAATTCAAAAATCTTAGCAGCAATCGACGCGCTTGCAAATCGTAACTGAAGAGTTTCTTCATGGGTCACTCCTTCTATCCTGTCGAGGAGTTCCTTGAAAAATTAAGGTGAGTCTTTTGTATTGTTGATTGCATTTGCTTAATCTTATGGCTTGACTTTTTTAGGGTTCATCAACGTTTTACTTTTATCTGTTATTGTTTTTATGTTGCAATATCATGTACTGACACGTTCCATGATATCGGAGACTCGCTCTTCAATTTGGTCCGACGGAACTTAACGCGTAAATAAAATGAAATCTATTCCATGAAGTCTGCCTCCCCCGCTGGTTGACGCCCGTGGGAACGCTTGCAGAAGTGAATGGATGTAAGGATCACAAGGCCGTATCGACTCAGTTTTGAGAATTCGCTGCGAGCTGCGTCAATAGATTGCATCTGTTACTGTATTATTGTATGTGGACTATCGCAAAGGGATTAGTGAACATAAGGTCATTGTAGCGATCCTCAAAACCATATCAACTAAAACCACTAAAAGTAAACCTAAAAATATCTATTTAAAACAGCAGATAAAAATTCTCTTGATGGCTTCCTAAGAGAGAGTTTCCATTCCTTCCAAGCTAATTATGTAAATGTAGACTAGATATGGCTCAAATTCAAAGATACAGTATCGACAGCAATAGATACATTCATACCACATAAGTTAATAAGGGACGGGACTGATCCACCATGGTACACAAAACACGTCAGAACACTGTTGCAGAAGCAGCGAAAAAAGCATGCCAAATTCAGAAGAACGCAAAATCCCCAAAAGTGGCTAAGTTTCACGGGAGCTCGAAATTTAGTTTCCACAATGAAACATTGTCTCAAAATATGCTAGAAAACCCAAAGAGATTCTGGTCGTATGTAAAGTACACCAGTGGCAAAAAACAGTCGATAACGTCGCTGCGCGATAGCGATGGAAATGTTGCCGATGATGGTGTCACTAAAGCGGAGATACTAAAAACAGTTTTCCGTAATTCTTTCACGAAAGAAGACGACGTAAATATTCCAGAATTCGCAACCAGAACAGTTGTTAGCATGAGTGACATAAAAGTAGATATCTTAGGTGTAAGTAGATATCTTAGGTGTTGCGAAACAACCGAAATCACTTAAGAAAGGCAAGTCTTCCAGTCCAGATGGTATACCAGTCAGGTCCCTTTCAGAGTATGCAGACACAATAGCGCCTTTCTTAGCAAACACATACAACCGCTCACTTGACGAAAGGTCTGTTCCTAAAGACTGGAAAGTAGCACAGGTCACACCAATATTCAAGAAAGGAAATAGGAGTAACCCATTGAATGACCGACTCATATCACTGACTTCAATTTTCACTAGGATTTTGGAGCATATACTGTACTCGAACATTATGAATCACCTTGATGAAAATGACTTATTGATACATAACCAACACGGATTCAGGAAATATCGTTCTTGTGCAATACAACTAGCTCTTTATTCCCAGCAATTAACGAGTGCTGTCGACAAGGGATCTCGGGTCGATTCCATATTCCTAGATTTCCAGAAGGCTTTTGATACCGTTCCTCACAAGTGACTATTAAATTGCGTGCATATGGAGTATCGTCTCAGTTGTGTGACTGGACTCGTGATTTCCTCTCAGAGAGGTCACAGTTCGTAGTGACGGACGGGAAATCATCAAGTAGAACAGAAGTGGTATGTGGCGTTCCGCAAGGAAGTGTCATAGGCCCTCTGCTGTTCCTGATTTACATAAATCATCTAGGTCATAATCTGAGGAGCCCACTTAGATTGTTTGCAGATGACGCTGTAATTTACCGTCTAGTAAAATCATCAGACGATCAATGCCAATTACAAAATGATCTAGAGAGAATTTCTGTATGGTGCGAAAAGTGGCAATTGGCACTAAACAAAGAAAAGTGCGAGGTCATCCACACGGGTACTAAAAGAAATCCGATAAATTTTCGGTATACGATAAATCGCACAAATATAAGGGCTGTCAATTCGACTAAATACCTAGGAATTACAATTACGGGCAACTTAAATTGGAAAAACCACATAGACAATATTGTGGGGAAGGCGAAACAAAGACTGCGCTTTGTTGGCAGAACACTTAGAAGATGCGACAAACCCACTAAAGAGACAGCCTACATTACACGTGTCCGTCCTCTGCTGGAATACTGCTGCGCCGTGTGGGATCCTTACCAAGTACGACTGACGGACGACATCGAAAAAGTGCAAAGAAGGGCAGCTCATTTCGTGTTATCGCAAAATAGGGGTGAGAGTGTCACTGATATGATACGCGAGTTGGGGTGGGAGTCACTGAAACAAAAGCGGTTTTCTTAGCGGCGAGATCTATTTACGAAATTTCAATCACCAACTTTGTCTTCCGAATGCGAAAATACTTTTTTGACACCCATCTACGTAGGGAGAAATCATCATCATAATAAAAATAAGAGAAATCACAGCTCGAACGGAAAGATTTAGGTGTTCCTTTTTGCCAATCGCCATTCGAGAGTGGAATGGTAGTATGAAAATAGTTCTATGAACCCTCTGCCAGGCACTTAAGTGTGAATTGCAGAGCAACCATGTAGATGTAGGTGTAGGGGTAGTGAGAATAGTGGGAAATAAAATTTTGTGATGGCTAGTTACGCAAAGATGTTAAAGTGAATGTAGCAACACTATGATGCCGGGTACTGCCAGGGATGTAAACATATGAACAACCAAAGCAATTTGTCAGAAGATGTTGCGATTGTTCTTTTCAAGCACCTCAATTTTGTACTGTTGATTGTGTATATAGATACTTGTTTCATACTTCGGATAATTGAATTTTGCATGGTGGCACCTTGCTACGACATTGTGCTCATTGCTTGGTGTATAGGATTGTTTAGTATATAGGATTTTTCTTGAGATATTCTTTACCATGTAATCGATTAATTGTTCACATTACATAATTATCTTACAGTAGAGGTTGATTTCTATTTTTGCTATGGCGTTGCCTTGCTTTTAGACAATCATTGTTGCTGACCGAATGAAATCATTACGTAAATACTGTAAATTGACACCAACCCCATTAATAATTGAATTTTGCATTGTGGTACCCTGCTACAACATTGTTCTTTTTATATGGCCGAGTGAGGCCCAGCAGTAACTTCAGTAAATTGGTACTAACATATAATGTTACTTATGTTCATTCTTTAGGGAACACGATGTCTCATGTTTCTCCAGTCCGTTTATACGCCTTGTAGTCTGTGCTTTCTTATGTCATTTTACATGTTTTCAATTTAAGAAAAAGGATTAACGTTTGCTGACAGTGATGACTTGCCTACAACTATTGTTGCTCTCTGACCGAATGAGGTCCCATCTTAAATTCAGTAAATTGGCACCACAGGTCAGTGTTTCTTAATAGTTGTGAACAACAAGGAAGTCAAGTCTTTCAAATAGTCTAAATTTCATTTTCGTAAACTTGTTTATTGTCCTTAGCTTTGGTTAGTGAAAAGATGTTGGGTAACGTCCTAGCATGGCCACGACGTTCATTGCACAGTCTTTTCGGTGGGAGGAGGGGGGAGGGGGGGCTAGGTGTGATGAAATGACTCAATGGAGTCGCTCCATAATAGCGATTGAGTATCGTGTAAATTCATAGTGAAATATTACAGTCACTGAAGATTTATTATTCAACCTTGAATAGTTGAAATTCGTACTTCGAGATGAATTATTTTAGAGCTACCCCACCGAACGAAATTTTCCAGGCCCAGACCTTGATTAGGTGTGAGTGTGGTGTGAATAAATTCTTGTACGTGTATTATCTTTCCTTTCCCTCTGAATACTTTGTAGATTCTGTGCCACTGAAACACGTGTTCTGTAGCGTCCCAGAGTCTGATACCGTTCATAAAATAGGGGTGTGATTTGATTTAACTAAACTGCTTTCCTCATGATTTATTGACCGCCTCATGATTTACTGATTGCACCCAATTTTCGTGTCCTTGTGCCACTTTCCTTGGGGCGCTAGATCAAATAGCAGGCACTTGGTGTTTCTTAAGTTCAATAACTGATCTCTCTTGTAGAATGAAATGTAATTCACTAAGTTGCATGAAGTGTTCAATCAACAGTCAGATTAATTGACGAATTCCAGTTTGCTATAGAAAATATAGGGATAGCAATACTGGTGGCGATCCTGTTTCTTGTCGTTAAAATCTTAGCTGGCTTAACCGTGCTCGTAAAAGGTTCTGTGAACTTGGACAGATTACGAGAAGTAACACTTACTAGTTGAGGACTAAGTAATGGTGCTTAGACGAACTGGCGTTTTACAAATGTTCCGGGACTTCAAGTATCCAGAAATACAAGTCGGCTGTTGAAATAAACTGTAAGTGCAGGGAAGCTGAGACGAAATGGCTGCACTAAAAACTGAAGAGATCGGAAAAGAAATAATAGTCTGAAGGACTGACTCAGCATATAGGAAAGTCAAAGCAACCTTCGGTGAAATTAAGAGCAAGAGTGGTAACATTAAGAGTGCAACCGAATTCAATTTTTAAATACCGAAGAGGGAGCGGACAGGTGCAAAGAGAACACTGAAGACCTCTATGAGGGGGGAGATTTGCCTGATGTGATTGCAGAAGAAACAGGACTCGATTTAGATGAGATAGGGGATCCAGTTTCAGAATTAAACTTTAAGAGGGCTATTGAGGACTTAAGATCAAATAATGCAGAAGGGATCGATAACATTCCATCAGAATCATTGGGGGAGGTGGCAACCAAACTACTGTGGACATTGGTCTGTGGAATGTATGAGTCTGGCAATATATCGCCTCGCTTTCGGAAAAATATCATCCATACCATTCCGAAGACTGCAAGAGCTGAGAAGTGCGAGAACTATGGCACCATCAGCTTAACAGTTCATACATTGAAGTTTCTGGCAAGAATAACACACAAAAGAACAGAAAAGAAAACTGAGGATGTACTAGATGACCATCAGTTTGGCATTAGAAAAGGTGAGAGCACCAGAGAGACAATTTTGACGCTGCGGTTGATAATGGAAGCAAGACTAAAGAAAAATGAAGATACGTTCATAGGATTTGCCCACCTGGAAAAAGAGTTCGAGAATGTAAAATGGTGCAAGATGGTTGAAATTTGAGAAAAATAGGGTTACGTTATAGGGAGAGGGAGTGATATACAATCCCTGCACGAGAATCAATAGGTCATGATAAGAGTGGACGACCAGGAACGAAAATCTGGGATTAAAAAGGGTTTAACACAGGGATGTAGTCTTTCATCTCTACTGTTTAGTCCGTACACAGAAGAAGTAATGATGGAAATAAAAGAAAGGTTCAGGGCTGGAATTGAAATTTAAGGTGAAA
Organism: Schistocerca nitens; assembly: GCF_023898315.1. Classification (NCBI taxonomy): domain Eukaryota; kingdom Metazoa; phylum Arthropoda; class Insecta; order Orthoptera; family Acrididae; genus Schistocerca; species Schistocerca nitens. Next base: position 782,381,359 of record NC_064614.1, on the reverse strand, counting down.
GGATATCAATGATACGATTCGCTGATGACATTGCTATCTAGAGTGAAAGTGAAGAAGAATTCCATGAGCTGCTGAACGGAATGAACTGTCCAATGAGTACAGAGTATGGATTGAGAGTAAATCGAATAAAGACGCTAGTAATGAGAAGTAGAAGGGATTCTACTATCAAGGCAACAAAATAACCAAAGACGGACGGAGCAAGGAGGATATCAAAAGCAGGCTAGCAATGGCGAAGAGGGCATTCCTGGCCAAGTGAAGTCTGCTACTACCAAACACAGGGCTTCATTTGAGGAAGAAATTTCTGAGAATACACATTTGGAGCACAGCATTGTATGGTACTGAAACGTGGACTGTGGGAAAACCGGAACAGAAGAGAATCGAAGCATTTGAGATATGGTACTACAGACGAATTTTAAAAATTAGGTTGAATGATAAGGTATGGAATGAGAAGGTTCTGTGCAGAATCGGACTAGGGACCGGATGAAAGCACATCTGTTAAGACATCAGACACTGACTTCCAGGGTACTAGAGGGAGCTGAAGAGGACAAAAACTGCAGAGGAAGACAGAATCTGGAATACATCCAGTAGATAATTCGGGACCTATGTTTGCAAGTGCTACTCTGAGATGAAGAGGTTGGCACAGGAGAGAAATTCGTGGCGAGCCGCATCAAACCAGTCAGAAGACTGATCACACAAAACTAAGTAAATAAACTAACAAATAATCGAAGCCCTGAAATTGAGAATTGAGAAAGAGAATTCCCAATTTAAGCATGTTTATTGTAACGCCAGCTCGGTACATATGAAGACTATTACTTCGTCACTAAGTGTAAATTGCAGCTTTCTGATTTTACTACTGTTTATGATTTCGTTGGGAGTGGAAAGCTGGTAATTTGAAACGGAACAATGCCAACTACAATATTTATTGACATTCTGTAGAGATATTGACATTGAATTAAAGTAAGAAATTATGGAAATTACTGCACATAATTGGCCCATTGGAATTTGTATTATAGTGAAAACTGAGGGAAAACATGCAAATTAATTTTCAAATTTTCCTCTATTTCACGCTCTTTTTTACGAAGAAAATGTTTGTAATCATTTGATTGGGAGGTTCAAAGATTCTGTGATTCTGTGAAAAATGTGGAAGGACCGTATCCAAAAGGGCGATTAACGTTTTTCTTTTGTTAGAAAAACGTATTTCAATGTGTGCTCTTTTAGTGGTGGAAACCACCTCTAAACATCATTCCACCCCTATCAGCCTCGGCGCAGCTTATTTAGACCAACGGTATGATTTTGATTTTACATTTATTGATGTCGTTTGCAGACATTAGATACGCTGAGGAACTCATGGCAGCAAAACATTCCAGGGAATTTCGACCATATCTACCAGGCCACTGTACTGATTACGTTTGGCCACTCACACAGTCTTGACCCAATGTGGTGGTCATCCATGTTGTTTTAGGTTAAGAACAAGGCTTTATTGTAAGGTCAACAGACCTGTGGCTGGTCACTTTCAGTGACAGAAAATTTTTTTCCTGTGAAAACAAGACCTGTCCGCAACACGGTCAAGTGGTAAATACCGGTGCACCGAGCGAGGTGGCGCAGTGGTTAACACACTGGACTCGCATTCGGGAGGACGACGGTTCAATCACGCGTCCGGCTATCCTGTTTTGGGTTTTCCGTGATTTCCCTAAATCGCTCCAGGCAAATGCCGGGATGGTTCCTTCGAAAGGGCACTGCCGACTTCCTTCCCTAATCCGATGAGACCGATGACCTCGCAGTTTGGTCTCTTCCCCCCCAAACAACCCAACCCAACCCAACCCCAACCCAACCCAACCCCAAATACCGGTGCACGTTCACGTACTACTTCATTTGTGTTTTCTTTCTACCACAGGCACGAGCATCATACATTTAAAAATACCTTCATCCAAAGAATCCACCTATTTCAGTAGGACTGAGTGTGATGCCCAACTAGGAATTACGCCAACAGTTGATGCGTTTTAATTGTGTCTGACGTGGATTTTTCTGGCGACTGTAATCCAACGTAAAAAAAATAGCTATCTAGTGAGCAGCAGCAAATGTACGTCTACTTCGCTACTATCCAGACGATCCCGTATTCGCGTACGAAGGAACACAGAGTAAACAGTTTGATGTTTCGTAAAGAAGTAAGGGAAAAATGTATCGAAATACGTTACCAAGAAACTGATGACAAATATCAGTGAAAATGAAATCGGTTTCGGTGTGTATTTCAAGGCAGTTTCACAAAAAGAACTCATCGCCATACTGTAAAAGTTCTCGAGCAAACTAGATGGAGCTTAGCCAAATATTATGAGCCAGTGAGACTAGCTGCCCTCCACCCGAAAGAAACAGAAAGATACTCTCCACCAGCGACTGATTCCGTCAGACGAGTAAATACAGTAGAAGAAAGTCATAATATACCACGTATACTGACTGGTACCAAGTGGACCTGTAGCTGTGGTAAAAATCTGAAAACTAATCGTATTTCGCTCGTGTTAGCGAGTGTAATACAAGTGCCCTACCATTTCCACGCACATCTCACATCCTGCGAAATTACTTACCGTGTATACTGAGAGTAAAGGATTCCTTTTTCATTAGGAAAGCAGTGTGTGAAAATTCGGTTTATTGCGTATAACTATTTCCAAGTGCAAATCATTATATCTACCGTTCTCATTGTGAATGATATTGACTGTCAGTGTTTCTGAAGAAAAGAGTGGAAGTAAGGTAGGGAAACTGAACCTCACCAATATCCACTGCCTGTTGAGCCAGAAATAAGCAACGCCGGAAGGGTCCAGGTTAAATATGGAACACTTCACAGTAATCAAGAAAGTGCACTGGGAATGTGGCCCTCTCGGTAATTAGCACAGCGCTGCCTACGTCTTCCACCTATTGACCGAGTAGCAGGCGTGCCTTCACCCATTGAATTATTAGCAGCGCCCCGTACTGGGTTAGCTGGGGAGGGGGAGGGGTGGGGCGAGGGCTCACGCGAGAAACTTGCGCTGCTAATTATAGAAGGCGAGGCGGGACTGGGCGGGGTGAAGCACCGCTGCCCACAATTTACACGACTCGCCTCTGCAACGCCGAACGCGCGGCCGGCCAGCGAAAGACAAACAGCACTACGTGCCAGTTATTTGGGCGTGCCTTGTAACAGCACGGATCGCTCGCGTTGCACCGGATTCGCTGTCGTTATAGTGCGGCGAACGATAACGAGTAACCTCCGGTAACTCTATCCTCATCGCTAGTGCAAAATTTGCGAGGATTCCCATAGCCGCATCATCATTTACAATTTGCAGACGTCAGCTCATCTTCAAAGAATTTCCTCTGCACTGCTTTCCTCACAATCTACAATACCTGTTTTCGAATACCCGAGTGACGGGTATTGTCGTTCAGTGATGACAGTATGCCGTAATGAGTAAGTTAACCTACGGCCGGTGCTGTGTAGGATGTTCCAGAAGGGAGAGTAAATATTTAAGGAGGTAATAGAGTAGACTAATTCGAATAAAACATTCCAAATGAGTCCGTATTTTATTGGTTACGTAAATATAGCTGTTAGAATCTAAGCCACACAATGTAACTCACAGAAGATAATGATCACGTATCTAATAGCCGATAAACCACTTTTGACGTGGATAACAATGGCGTCGCGTCTTGTCATGGAAGCAATGAGCCCTTGATTGGTCGATGAAGTGAACTGACACCGCATCTGCACACACAAGTCACCTAATCCCCGTAAATTCCGGGGGAGGGGGGGGGAAGAGTATAATCTCTGACGCCATGTTCAATCACATCCCAGATGTGTTCCGTTGGGCTCAGACCTGGTGCGAGTTAGTGGACCAGCACATCAATTGGAACTCGCCACTGTGTTTCTCGAATCACTCCATCACACCCTGCTCTTGTGATAAGGTGCATATCTTGCTGAAAAATGTCACTGCTGTTGCGAAACATGATCGTCATGAAGTGGTGTACGTGGTCTGCAATCAGCCTACGATACCCTTTAGCAGTAGTGGTGCCTTGCACGAGCTCCACTGGATCCTTGGATGTCCACATGTATGTTCCGCAAACCATAATGGAGCCACCGCCAACTTGTCTCCGTCCTGCAGTACATGCGTCAAGGAGCTGTTTCCTTCGAAGATGACATATTTGCACGATGAAGCAGATATAGAGATTCATCAGACTATGCAACGCTCTGCCACAGCGCCAATGTCGAGTGGCGATGGTCAGGTGCCCATTTCAATCTTAGCTACCGATATTGCTTTGTAAACATTGGCAGTTGCATGGGTCACCAGCAGCAGAGTCCCATGGTTAGGAGTGTTCCGCCACAGTTCGCTGTCTGACCGGTTTTACCAGTCTGCCCAGATTGCGAAGTCCGACATCTGTCACGAGGGGTGGCCGTCCAACCCCACGACATCTTTACGTCGCTTCACCTCGGTTTCGCCACTGTTGAAGACACTCACCACAGTACGCCTCAAACACCCGACAAGTGTTGTTTCCCAAATGCTCGTGCCGAGTCTCCGGGCCATCACACTCTGCCCTCGGTGAAATTCAACTAGATCGCGCGCCTTTCGCGTTCTACACACAGACTGCAAGCCCACTGATACTACATGCAACGTGCGTCTGTCTCACTGGCAGTTATTCGTCGTCAGGTGACGCAGAAATTCCCGGACGAGTTTATGTCGTTAGCAGGTCGGTGGTCGTAGTGTGCTGGCTGGTCAGCGTAACGTCGTAGTCTTCTACATTTGCTTTTAAGCATTCTCGAATTCTCTTCACAAGTATAACTTCTTCTGAAATCACATTGCTGTTAAGCTATGCATCCAGCCAGATCGATTAATTTCGTCTTTGAAGACTTCTTCTTTCAATTATTCCTACAGGCAAATCTCTAAAGGTGCAGTAATGTTGGGAAACATGCCCAAGAGACGAGTCTCCTAAGTATGTTCTGGGCAATGCTACTTTTAGATGACTGTCACTAGAATGTGCAGCAAACTCGCCACGCCGGAAGGACATACGAATCCTTGTAGGGAAAGGAAATGCTCGCCATAATGCTAAAAAATCGAATTCAGGCTAGTCGGAATAGGTCCGATAAACTGATTATCTGCTCAAAAGACTCTCATAACGTTTACGAGCAACGATATAGATAATAGGACTCACTTCCTCAAAAAATATGTCGATACCTTCAACTGGCACCACACAGACACCTTTGCAGAACGAAGTTTTACCGGTTAATGTGCGTCTGGATTTTCCGTTGCCCGTATTCTGCATTTCCTCTTTTTGATGTCCTTGGAAGTGGGGTTCATCTGTCGACACAGTGTTTCAAGTCCATTCATTGGTTATTTCCATGCGAGCAAGGAATTCCAGAGCGAACCTTTGTCTTGCTGGCAGATCAGCAGAACACATCTCCTGCACACAGATGATTTTGTATTGATAGCAAAGCAGAATATTTTGCAAGATTTTAAGCACCATGCTTTCAGCCATGTGTAACGTTAAGGCAATACCCCGTGCACTGAATGTTTCCAAACCACCACTTCACCACTACTGCAGAGCTGTGGCCACATCGTCGACAGAAAAGCAGCACCACGTGATCATTCATGGAGACAGTCACGTTGGGCGCCTCGGACGCATACTGAGGAACAGCCGTGTTCGGCGAGTTTCTTGTTATTCATAAGACGCCACAGTGCCTATTATTGGTCAATTTTTGTCCATGTCGTTTCTCCCTTCGTCAGTAATATTCTGTTCAAGTTTGAAGTCAATCTGGGTAGTGGTAGCGTTTAGTTGGCTCTGAGTACTATGGGACTCAACTGCTGAGGTCATTAGTCCCCTAGAACTTAGAACTAGTTAAACCTAACTAACCTATGGACATCACACACATCCATGCCCGAGGCAGGATTCGAACCTACGACCGTAGCGGTCTCGCGGTTCCAGACTGCAGCGCCAGAACCGCGCGGCCACTTCGGCCGGCTAGCGTTTAGTTATGGGCACCCTATAAATACACAATTTTGGATGTTAGTGTTATTGATTCATTTGTTCAAATGGTTCAAATGGCTCTGAGCACTATGGGACTTAACTTCTAAGGTCATTAGTCCCCTAGAACTTAGAACTACTTAAACCTAACTAACCTAAGGACATCACACACATCCATGCCCGAGGCAGGATTCGAACCTGCGACCGTAGCAGTCGCGCGGCTCCAGACTGTAGCGCCTTTAACCGCTTGGCCACTCCGGCCGGCGATTCATTTGTCACGGTCATGGGCAATCAGATGGCACTCAGTACGCCTGTCTATGCGTCTTCTGTTTTGGCTCTGCAAATAGTAACTCTGCTGAGTTCAGAGATGAAAAGTATGCTCAACATTTATTTCAGGGTACAGCCCTGGCTCGCTTCCGAGTATGAACTCCAGCTGAATAGCTCAAACTATTTCAAACGGGCTTTCAGAGAGGTATCGACGAGTTGCTGCACATGTTGGGCACAAGATGTCGGTGGTGTGTCGCTGCTTCCAGCAGTGATCTGTGGAACATTCCCCTCCCCCCCCCCCTCCCTCCCACCACCCATATACCATGTTCTGAACGTCCACGTAGTAGTGACGCATATCAAGACAGACGCAACTCGAGAGCAGCGGTGGCCGGCAGAACATCATTCCGGGAAGAAATCTGTGAACGTTTTGCACCTGATGTGTCCCCAACGGCTTTTGGGAACTATTTACTTGCAGCAGGGCTATTTTTTAATTCCTGTGGCCAGGCTACTACAGGCATCACGACACCGCCAACCACGGCTACTCTGTTGTCGTGAAACTGTCGACTGGAGAGTGCAATGGTGTTCTGTTGACTTCAGTATGGAAATGCCGTGTGACTAGGGCCTCCCGTCAGGTAGACCGCTCGCCTGGTGCACGTCTGTCGAGTTGACGCCACTTCGGCGACTTGCGTGTCGATGGGGATGAAATGATGATGATATGGACAACACAGCACCCAGTCCCTCAGCGGAGAAAATCTCCGACCCAGCCGGGAATCGAACCCGGGCCGTTAGGTATGACCACTCAGCTTCCAGAGGCGCACGTTGTCTTCAGTGATGAGATAGGCTATGTCTGTATGTGACTGATGGACGCAAGGTTGTACAGTGTACATCAGGTGATTTGCCTACTCTGTAGTGCACTAGCCCACGACACACAGGACCCATCTCAATCTTCATGGGGTGGGGAATCATCAGTTAAAATTTGTCGTCACATTTGGCGTTTCTACGGGGTGAGGTAAACTGTGTCCGCTGAATTGTACAGTCTGTTACTTACGTGATACTGTCGTTTCTTCGACAAGAAGAGGACGTGCTTTTTCAGCGGGACAAACGTCCACAAACAGCTTCTGCGACAGAATTTGCTCCTCACGGTGTACAACAACTGACCTGTTAAGCAAGATCATCACAACTCTCGCCAACTGAATGCATGTAGACCATGGTAAATTTGGAACTTACTCCAGTAAACGTTGTCAAGCTGCAACAAAAGTTGCAAGGTGCTTGGGACAATCGCAGTATGGCATTCGGCGCCTTTACGATCTTTTGTATGAGAGAGTACACGCCCGCTTTCCCGCCAGACGGGGCTACATGCTGTATTGGTCGACATTTTGTGTACCCTTTATCGCGACGTTTCTGGCTCATTTGTTCTGAATGTGTTATAATTTACTCCTACAATGATGAACTACACGTAACATCACTTATCAGTAAAATGTCTTTTTTACCTTAAGGGTGCTACATTTTCCGGCAGTCTGTAACAGTGTTCGAAGAATTATTGCACTGCTTACGATGTGACGCATATCTTCTTGACATAATTCTAAAACTTTACATTGACATTTATACTTGTATGTTTCGATTGTTTTGGAAGAAAATTCGAAAATATATACGAGCAGCAGTTTACAGCGGCGATTAAAGTATTTTACAGACCTTAAGGCACACCTTAATTTTTAAGCACTTTTTAAACAACATTTTTACCATTTTTGTTATTAGACTGCAAAACCAGACTAAAAATAGTATTTATTTTATAAAACTTAGCGGACCTTTAAAATCTCTGAAAATCATCATCTGAACTTCCTTCTTCTTTTTATTCTTCCTCTTCGTCGTCATCGTTCTTTTCCTTATTGATAAGATGGTCTTCACTGCCTTCGAGAGCGTTACTTATGAGGCATATCATGAAAGATTTGACAATAATGTCTTCTCTCACTCTAGCCCACGACTGTTTTATCCACTGACAGTTTTCTATGATTGTAGCTTTTGTTTGTCCATGCTTCTCGCAGGAAGTCTTTCGGACGATGACTTTTTACTACTGTAAGAATCTAGAACACCTACAGCCGTCGTTACGATGTTTTTTTGTTTCTTTATTTTTATTTATTTATTTATTTATTTTTGCTACCAGTTTCGGCACTTGACTGCGCCATCTTCGGACTGTAGTTGATGCGGGACGGGTGTTGATACCTATCTATATCCATCATATCAACCCGTTGATGCGGAATGGATTTATACGGTCCCTATACATAGATATCATCCCGTTACGCATCAGCTACATCAAATGTTTGAATGTCGGTCGTTTTAAAGCTCCCTTCGCCGGCCGCGGTGGTCTCGCGGTTCTAGGCGCGCAGTCCGGAACCGTGCGACTGCTACGATCGCAGGTTCGAATCCTGCCTCGGGCATGGATGTGTGTGATGTCCTTAGATTAGTTAGGTTTAAGTAGTTCTAAGTTCTAGGGGACATATGACCACAGCAGTTGAGTCCCATAGTGCTCAGAGCCATTTTTTTTAAAGCTCCCTTCGAAATGAATTCATGTTTATGTTTTATCCGTCAACCCTATGTTCCATTCTTCTCTCAATACACTTTAAATGGATTGTTTATCGAGATATCAAGACAGCAAGCTCTGTATTTCCCTGTCTCAGTTTCTCTTTCACAGCATTTTTCAAATTACTACTAAACTGATCTATCACAAGAAGACAACTGGTTTTCAATACAGCGCCTTTCCTTCTGTCCTACACTCTGTTAATCCATAATTTCGTACCAGCCTCATCTATCCTACGTTTGTCATGTACGTGAACAACACCTGGCGGTATTTCAGAAGGTTTTGGCATTGTTTTGCGCTTGAAAATAATAATTTGATACCGTCACCACAACATGAAAGAATGACAGTGTACTGCATCTTCCTCATATCCACTGGTTTTTATAGTTACAGTTTCAGCACCTAAATGGCAACAGTTCTGCTACTCAGCACATCAAATGTCAGAGGAGTTTCGTCCATACTCATGATCTGGCTTAGCTCCACACTTGCTTTCTTTCGATGCTGAATAGTGAAACGATGGAAAGATAATATCTTTTCTTCATACTCTTGTGGAATTTATGAGGTATTTTGCTATTGGTTCCCATTTAAGCCCATGGACGTTCATAAACCTGTAACACCAACGAACTCCACCCTTAAGGTCTACGTTCCACTGTAGCGTTAGCATACAGCGCTTATCTGAACAATTTTTGTATTAGTTCTACTGTCATTCTGATGGTATGCTTGAATCCATTTCAATACGTCATCATCTGTTTTTGGCTGCTTTGTATTCAGTCCTGTGTTTGCACATTTAGTCTTCTCCAATTTTTTCAGATCTTCTTTACTAGCCACCCACCGCGAATGGCCTTTTTCTGTAGATGGAGGAACGAAAAGCCGCTCCCCTGCTCTGTTTCGATGTTCTCCTGCGTATACTATTACATTCAGTTTATACACCGCATCATATGAATATATTTTTTATTTATTTTTTCATTAAGAAACTAGCTACTAACAAAAAGATTGTACTGTTACCGATAACACAAATAATTTACAATTCAAGTTCACTGGCACCAGTAGGCCGCAATGACGATCATAGACTACACAGTGTTCTGCGTTTGTGATGGCGGGGCGGGAGGGAGACACTGTTAGCCAGCCTGTGAATCCCTCATGTTCATGGCATCGGTGAACTGCTTCTGCCAGTTGAATCCAATGTTGCCACATAGAGAAAGGTCTCCGGCGGCATCGAATATACAGGGTGACTGCGTTTGTGATGGCGGGGCGGGAGGGAGACACTGTTAGCCAGCCTGTGAATCCCTCATGTTCATGGCATCGGTGAACTGCTTCTGCCAGTTGAATCCAATGTTGCCACATAGAGAAAGGTCTCCGGCGGCATCGAATATACAGGGTGACTCATAAACGAAGGCCGGCCGCGGTGGTCTCGCGGTTCTAGGCGCTCAGTCCGTAACCGCGCGATTGCTACGGTAGCAGGTTCGAATCCTGCCTTGGGCATGGATGTGTGTGATTTCCTTAGGTTAGTTAGGTTTCAGTAGTTCTAAGTTCTAGGGGACTGATGACCTAAGATGTTAAGTCCCATAGTGCTCAGAGCCATCATAAACGAGGAGAAGTATGTTGTGCAAATTGCGACACACTGAGCTACAAACATAAATTCGTTTTCCGCATGTTCCTATGTCAATAAATGACACTGCAATTGAATGGTAAAAATCTGGAAATACTGTATGAAGTGGACTTTTGGGTGTTACTGTTCGCCAGTATTAGCCAAGGAGACAGATCGGCATCAAGGCAGAACACGCGAGTGTTGTAGGTAGTCTATCCTCTCACGAGAAGGCGAGGCATGCCGCGTCAAGCGACGGTCTGCGTGACACTGCGAGCAATGACAGCACCCACATCTATCTCCTACCGGTGACGTTGGCCGATACTACGTATCGTAGCTAGTTGGAATAGGGAAAGGAACGTGAAGAGAGGCTGCACTAATGTACATGCGTGTTTTATAATTTGGTTTTTGTGTCCCAGACTTAGTTGTAAGAAACGAGTACATAGATGCAGAATACAAACTACTACTACACAGGTATGTGGCATTTAATAGAAACGAATACAATACTGCTGTACAAATCGAAAATAACATAGAAACACATGACCAGAAGCTGCAGTGGCGGTTAATAAGTACTGTTTGAAATGACGGCCACGATGTACATGGCAAAGTTGAACTCTTCACAGGAAGGATTGCTGAACACGATCCAACTGTCTGTATCTCTTTGCGTGATATCACAGGCATGTTGTATTCTGCGTTGAAGGGTGCTGACATCAACAACCTCTCCTTCATAAATGATAGATTTCAGATGGCCCCACAAAAAGAAATCCGGTGGATTCAGGTCTGGCGATCTTGCTGGCCATGCTGTAGGGCCTCCAAGACCGATCCATTTCGAAGGCAAGGCATTGTCCAGGTGGCGTCGCACTGTGCCGCTGAAGTGAGCGGGGGCACCATCATGCATGTACCACAGGTTCATACGAGAGGCCAGACTAACGTCTCCCAACAGTTCCGGTAACGTAGCAGCCAGGAAACGCAGATACCGCTCTCCTGTAAGCCTTTGTGGTAGCACATGAGGCCCTGTGAGATGCTGATCAATAATACCACACCAGACATTGACACCGCATCGTTGTTGGTACCCTCGTATCACCGTGCTGTTGGGGTTTTCTTCCACCCACTCGTGCCAATTATGCGAATTCACTGTACCCTCCTTCGTGAAATAGGTTTCGTCGGTGAACAGTTTTGTTCGTGAGAAATACTGGTCGTGGGTCTGACGTCGTAGGATAAAGTTGCAGAAGTCCAGCCTCCTCTGGTAGTCTTCCTGCAATAATGCCTGTACCTTCTGCATGCGAAAGGGATGGTAATGGTTTCTATGGAGTACTCGCATAGCAGTAGATTGTGACATTCCGACCGCAGTGGCAAGAAACCTGGTGCTTGTTGTTCGGTGCTCCGCAACAGTTTGTAACACTTTTTCTTCGTCATCCGCACCGTACGTCGACGGTCGGCCACGACCACTAAATCCTGGAGGTGCTACACATGCACCATACTCCCTCAAGCGCCTGTCCACAGAGTAAATCGTTTTTGCGGATGGAAGGCGCCGGTTAGGAAACCCCTCGTGATACAGCTGCCTTGCAACGTCAGCTCTTCCATCTGCAAGCTCGTAGGTGAGGTGGATGTCGGCATATTCCTCCTTTGTGAAACTTGCTGTGGTACTGTAGTAACACTGCGACGCGGCCATTAGTAGCTGTCGACACAGCGAGTATCGGGCAGAGTCAGCAGCGCAGAGGTGTTGTAAACAAGTCATGCACGCCGCAGTTTTACTTCCGCCGTTGACCACTCTTTCTGAATGCAGGACACACATTCCCTAACGTGGGACTGTATACTCCGTTACCGCCGGCAACGTGTGGTTCACAAGTTATGATACAATTTCACATAAATTACGATGGGATATGTTCTTTCTCGTACCTCTCAAACGCTGGCAGATACACATCAGCTCATTGGTGTGTCATGTGTTGTATCTATGGGTGAATGACGTGTCGTGATCGTGAGGCTCGTTGGTATCTCGTTCAATGGTTAACAGGTGTTTTTGTATTACGTACACAGTACACCGAGGAGAAGGAAATTAACAACGGTGCTTCACGTGTTACGCATAGCGGCATGCGGTCCTCGACATATTTTTCCTGGTTTAAGACACCCTGGATGGAATTTTAAATCAACAGTGAATATTTTTACATTAATTCCGAGAATAAGCCGCACCTGCATTTTGGAGGCAATTTTTCGAAGAAAAAAGTGCGTCTTATAGTCCGTAAAGTTTTCTACTTACTGAGTGAGTGCCACATAACCGCCCTTGGTAACAATTCAATTGGTAACTAAACTGGATAGGTAATAGATGAGCTTCCACCGGTATCTCCAGAGAACTTCATCCTCCCTGCCTACGGCAGGGCTTAGTGCGCAGATATTCTTACATTTGTTGCTTGATTTCATAATTTATTTCTCACAACTGTATCACACTCTATACTGAATTAACCTCGACCTACTTAACACAAGACTGTTATAGATCCATAATGTAACCAAGTGTTGTATAAAATCCTCTTTAATGAAATAATTTCGCACCGACTGAATCGAGAGTATCACTGTGAATCTGAGAAGCAAAAACTGACTCGTGGTAACCACTGTTCCACGTTTCACGGCCTTCCAAATAACAGAATACTCTTGCTATGCCAGTGATGCAGTCCATTTGGACAAGTTCGCACGCGTCAGAGCCGCGAACAGCAGCCTTCATCAGTCAAAACGCGATATCGCTTGCAAATTTTGCCGCTCCGGCGAGCGCCAGTATCATATCCGTCCAGCGATTGCATCCGAAAAGTCATCGTCAGCCAAATCCCATTGTCGCACGCCGGCGGCAAAAAAGTCCGCCCTTCCAGCTGTAACTTCGGCACAAATTTTTATCCGGTATCTGTTGAGATGTTATCACCACAACTCTCGGTTTTCGCATTTTATTCTGAATAGAAACAAATGTATGTTGCAGCGAAGTGCGACTAATGGTACATGTGTACAGATGGTTATGCTACATATAGTGAAAACCTACACAAAAATTAAAAGGTATATTAAACTAAAACGTAAGTATTGCATTAATCACATTAAATACTTCTAGATATTTTAGAATATGTTAAGTTGTAACGAGAAACATACGCTCAAAAACTGTCTATTTTTATGTTACAAGGAAAAGATTATTTAATCAAGTTTCTACAGGTCATACTGAGTTTCTGAAAGTTTATCTAATAAGGTATGAGTTTTTCATTGGTGTTAGTGAGCATCAAACCAGCCTTATCAAAGTTCTAGTGCTGCCTTTTCACAGAAGGCATCAGTCTCTGAATCATATACAACACATATTTCATTTACATTAAGGATAAAAAATAAATGTAGCGACCAAGCCGTTCCTTCTATCAAGGTCGGTAAACATTTTGAAAGTAATCAAACTAAACACATGTGTGTTTGGGTTTACAGTATGAACCATGGCTCTACGGACAAAATTCGGGAAATTTTCCGACTATTTTGATGTAAGCGACTCGCGGCTGCTGGTGGCTACTTACAGAGTAATTGGATTTCGTTTCATTTCTTGACCCCCAATTATTTCTGTATCTGCATTACACTAAAAGTATCTGCACAACAACCCAAATGTTGACTACATGGGCTGTGTGTCTTGTTTGGAAATTTGTCCCACTCAGTTTAAACCTTGTAGGAGACAGATATGAAAGCTGACCAATTTGATGTGCTGTTGTAAAGCCGTCTTGTTGGGGTTTACATGGAGAGAGAGCGCTCTGCTTGAAAGAAGTCCCTCGTTGCAGCGGGCTGAGCTGGCCGTTGTAACCGTACTGGGAGGCGGCATTTGCTGGCTTCTAATAGTGGAGCACGATCAGTGCTAAGCACCCTTAGTTACTGTCACATTGGGAAGGCGCTGTGCGCTAATGGAAACGGTATTCTGCGTCGATGAACAGAACTGAGCTTTGCTTCTGCATGATATGGGTGAGCACTTTCTGGTCTGTAAAACATTGTTCGTTGCCTCTGTTTTAATGATTTTGCGTGTTTTGTCCTACTCTTAACAGCAATGAGCTTTATTAGCCTTATGTTAATTTGGTACTTCAATTAGTCGGATACTTTTCAAAAGAGTTTTCTATGTTTTCATATGCTTGTTACGTTAGATTTAAATCTTATGTGTTATCTCAATTTTTTTTAAATCTTATGTATTTTCTAAATTTTAATGTGTTGTCTTAAGTGGGTCGAGTTCATTGAAACGCACTCTTGTTTAGTAACCTTAAATTTGTAATGATTGGCCTATTAGCTTATAACGACAACTGTACACTAATTATTTAGTACTGGACGGCTGTTGCTAAGGTTTATTGCCCTTTTCAATTAAAGTAAGTCGTCAGTAATTTTCCAGGGACATTAATAGATGCATTTAAAACGCGTTTGAAATTTCTCTTGAAACTATGTTATTAATTATAGTCATTGCTCTCGTATTGTACAATTCTGAGCTCGGGTCGGGTGGTGGGGCTTCCGAAATTATTATGTCTGTTGTTACATGTATGCTCATTCCTTGTTTTAGAAGTTTCCTGCACCAACCTGTCATCAGAGTGTCCATGATACCACCGCTGGCAAAGTGTATGGCCCGCTGCAAGGGGGAGGGGGGGAGGCGTGTAACAGCCCTTGTAATTAAGAATGTGTTTTAGGTATAACTACTGATCTGATGTAGAAGATTTTAATAAACTATTGTGAATCTGAGATTGTAGCCTCTGGGCTACATTCCCATGTACTCCTGAGTCTGAAAGTAATTTTGTACTTTGTTATTGGACTGTATTTCACTTATTTCAAAGAGTCTCAAAGAAGTTTCACAGCGGTAGAAGAGAAAATAGTTTTACCTAGGGATCGCAGACCTCACCAAATGGTGAAACGAGTGGGTGTTAATGGCCCACTTTGCACTCAACACGACAAAAAGAAAAAAATATTTGGCGGGGATTGAAACGTCAAGCCGTCAACACGTAAGCCTCAAGGAGACGTGAGACTCTACACCAGGACACGAACTTCTACTCCATGTCTCTTCTGGCAATGTACTGACTGACTAAACTGTCGAGCTACGACTGAAAACCTGGTAGTACAAATTCAGTACTCTCAGTACCTCAAAACCTGGCTCTGTGGACGCATTTAGTCTTAAAGTGTCTAATTAAAAGTATCGGCCCCTTCCCCCCCCCCCCCCTCCAAAGTAGGGCTGCGGAAATCGCAATTAGATGTCACGACTGGCGGATCGAATAGTATAAAAGGAGGCAGTGGGTACTGTGTTGTCAGTACGGAGGCTGTAACAAAAAAATCGGTCGTTCAGGAGAACTCGGTGATATCACCTCAAGAACAACTCCATCAGCGACATTCCAACCCTCCCACAGCTTAACTAGGAACACACAGCCTTCACGTATTGACGGACAGGGACTCTCACTCATTGTGGAGGGTGGCTGTAAAAGAAACACATGAAATCAGATGCAGGAATCACTCGTGAGTTCTAAAGTGCCAACGGCAATCCAGCTAGCACGGTCACTTGCTTAGGAAGCTAAAAAGAATGGGAGCGGTCGAGCTGCTCCTCATAAAGCAGCTTGAGATGGTGTAAAGTGCGACGTCGCTGGATAGTGGATAACTAAAAACGAGGCTTGGAGCCATGAATAGGCTACACACTGTGACAGCCAGATGGAAGGGTTTGAGTTTGACAAATTCCTGGACAACGTTACCTGCCATCATATGCAGTACCAACAGTGAAGTACAGAGAAAGTGGTGTTACGGTATGCGGTGTTTTTGGTGGTAGGACTGTGGTCCCGTATTGCGCCTGATAAAACGCTAAATGTGGAAGGAAATGATTTTACAGTATCGTGTACTAGATGCAGTAGAGGAACAGTTTGAACACAGTAATTATTAGTATAAGCAAGACAAAGCATCCTGTCATAAAGCAGAATCCGTGAGACAATGATCTATAGATAATTGGTTTCTGAAATGCACTGGAATGCTCAGAACAATGGAACTTATTTGGAAGGAGCTAGAACGTTTACTCTGCTCCTGACTGTTTCGTCTAACAGCATTACCTTCTCTGTTTTTGCATCTTGAGGAGGAGTATGATGCATTTCATCCACAGTCATTTGGACACATTGAAAATTCAAGCCGTGGTAAAGGAATACCGCAGAAAAATTTATCAACAACTGTTTAAAACACAGCTATAACAATCAGAAGATCAATAGATAATGTTTTCAAAATTACTGAAGAAAATTCTAAAATTATAACAGGAAACGAAAAAAGTGTCTTAACACTCAGTTACAATAAATTTTTTACAACGAATTTCTAATCAAAAGATCATAAGACAGTCTTTTTAAAATTACTGAAGAAAATTTGAAAACAGAGTTCGTAGATGGCGATCAGGAACCAGAAGGCACTTAACCTGTATTTGACAGAATTGTGCAATGCGGTATCGGCTGTTACCCGGTCTGCCGCACTTCCAGATACGCGCGCCGCCAGTTATCCCGTCGCATTTCCTATAGCCGCCATCGCCGCACAGGGTGGCTGCAACGAACGATTCCGCCGCTGCCAATGAGACGCAAGCAGCCCCTCTCCAGAGCTCCAGTGGTGGGTGTACTTGCGTTGGAACATTCGTCCACTGAGCACATTTTGTGTGTTTGCCAGTTGAATTTCATAGTGGCCAGGGATCGACATCTTCTGAACAGACATTGTACAGACAGTCCATTAAATTTCGGGCATTCAGCCGCGCAAATAAAATTTCCTCCACTGATAATTCGGCCTCGTATCGTCCGGTCATCCTCAGAGTGAGTCACAAGACTGACGACAAGATGCCAAGCCGCCGCCGATCATACATAGATAAGCGAATCGAATGTCTGTACGCCTTCGCCACAGGCGGCGCATGTGTAAGCGTATTTGTCTGCTGCCAACCAGCATCTGTGACCCGCATGCGCAGTACCGTCACGGTGGAGCATATAATGCTGCGCTTGGCATCCTGTCGTCAGTCTTGTGACTCGCTCTGAGAATGGCCCAGACGATACGCGGCCGAAATATCAGTGGAAGAAATTTTATTTGCGCGCCTGCATGCCCGAAATTTAATGGACTATTCATTACTCCACGAGAAGCTGAAAATGCACATTGTACAGACAGATTTATACATATTTTGTGTCTGTATATATTTGTATATTCAAATTTACTGTTAGCAAATACAGCAACTAAGTTATGTATTAATTTTAATATTTCATGTTAGATGTAGAATAAATTAATATCCAAATTTTCTGTTCACGAACAATCTGTTCCTCGCTCCCGTATCCACTAAAGAAATATACAGCTGGAAGAAAATCATAACACGCAAAAGGTGACTTCTGAATTTACAGAATAGTACACTCATAAAATGTTTCGTCAAAGTGCATCCACGATATCGAAACACTTTAGCAAACATGCAAGCAGATTAAAAGAAGACACGAGGATTGATCAGCTTAACGCTTTTGGATTGTATGGAAGACACTGTTGTACAATTACAACTGAGATACTGTTTTAAAAGAAATATACATGCGAGCCAATTTCATTGAAATACGAAATTACTCGAATTTTGCAGAAGCCAACTTACAGCTTAAGGATTTATATTATGAAAGCAGGGAATGAAACGAAAATAAAAAAGCTAGCGGAATGTCACTTTTTAGCGAAGTGAATGGTAAATGCCTTGCATAAAAAAGGCAAACTGAAAAATTATTTCCTTTCTACTGCAAGGACGTTCAAAATAGTCACCATACATTTTAGGTGGCAATTCAAAATTGACGTGACTCCTAGCCAATAGCGTCTCACGAGCTTATCCTCTCTGGTAGCATCAGATGAACTACGGATGATTGCCAACCACCAAATCTCTCGAAACAACAGCAGTTACAGGCCAGACTACAGTAATGATTAACACAACACATGAAACACACAACTAAATACAAGCTGAAAATGTACCCTATTAAACTCTATAAAATTAAGACGGTAATTACGGGGAAGCACATATGCCTAGTTCGTACACTTAAGTGTCATTAACTCGACCCAGCAGAAAATAGTGCTATCAGGATGGTTTCTTTAAGCAACTTATACACTCGGTGTTGAAGGTAGATCAGTTATTCTTGAGTTGACGACAGCTATAAATGTTTGACGTGCATTGCAAATCAGCCTCCTTAACCACCTACGACGACGTAGGGAGTATAAGGTTCCCAAACTGCTCACCATGCAGTCTTTTCTCGGCGACAACCAGACCACGTGCAGAAGGTGACCAACGTTCTTAAGTTCACCCTGCTTTCATTTCTGTGAGACAATTCCTTAAAACCAGTACCGCTTCAAAACCAACACATACTGTACGTAGATCCGAGTCTCACAAACAGGCACTGGCCAAGCCGACACACGATGCTGCGACCAGCCAGCAGCCACGAGGAAAACTAACCATAGACGCTGCAGTTGGCAACTCACATCTCGTCGCCGGTGGTTCAAAAATGTTCAAATATGTGTGAATTCCTAAGGGACCAAACTACTAAGATCATCCGTCCCTATACTTACACACTACACACTACCTAAACTAACTTAAACTATTTTGTACTAAGAACAACACACACACACACACACACACACACACACACACACGCCCGAAGGAGGACTCAAACCTCCGGCTGGAGGGGCCGCGCAATCCGTGACATGGCACCCGAGACCACGCGGTCACTCCGCGCGTCGTCGCCGGTGGAGCCACTTAAATCGCCTTCCGGGCCATGTCCTCTCTCTACCGGACAGGGAAGTCATAGAATTGTCTCACGAAAGACAGGCGCACGCCCGCAAGTATCAAATGCAAAATGTGAACAAACCTTATGTTAATGCCGCTAATGAATGTCAATTTACTTTTGATCAGATATTTCTACATCGAGACTGGTTAGGTCTCTTCATAAGAAGAAGATCCGAGTTCGAGTTTCGGCCCGGAATACTGTTTTAATGTCAGAAAGTTTCAAACCAGCGCCCATTTCGCCGTGTAGTAAAAGATTCATTTCTCATCAATTGTAATTTGTCGCTATTGCTCCATGACGCTTCCCGTACCAGTTTTCGTCAGGGATGAGACAATCTTCTAGTATTAAGAAAGATAGGATGCGCTGTTGTATGGTCGAAGCTGGTTGTGTTTATATAAAGAAGTAACATACAACTAATATGCCAAATCATGACTGACGAAATGTATTTAAAAAGCGTATATTATGTCCTCCTCAGAATAATCCCGAAAGTTTATCGAGCACACTAGAAGCAGGGTTAGAAGAGAGAGTGAGCTGTAAATCAGTGCCGTTCCGTTGATCGAAAAACTCATAATGGTTAGTCTCCAGTACTATTCTCGACGTCACACAAACTTTCTCTGGACACTCAAGTCCATAATTGTGTATGGTTATCTAGCAAGGATTTTAAAGAAATATGTCTTCTTACAACTTACATTTAAAATTTTCGTCAAGCGATAATGAGACGACTTTTCATGCTGATCATAGGTAATGAGGATTTAGTTGCTTAATCAGTTCTGTCACAGTGCTATTTCTCCATTACCACACTGGGCAATTGTTTTATTCACTGAGTAGCTGAGTACCCGCAAAGTCCGGGTATTTATTTATTCAAATGTTCTATTAGTCCCTATCCTCTCTCTCTCTCTCTCTCTCTCTCTCTCTCTCTCTCTCTCTCTCTCTCTCATCTTTCTCTGTCTCCATCCCCTTCCTCACCACACCTCTGTCCATCTCATCCTTCCCCTCATTCACCTCCTTCTGTCCCACTCTCTATTTCCTCCAGCCCCTCTTCCTGCCCATCTGCTCCTCCCCTTTTGTCCATCTCCTCCACACTCCTCTAAATCCATCTCTCTTCTCACTGTCCAACTCCTCCTCTTCTTCTCTCCACCTATCTCTTCCAGCCCCTCTATGGCCTGTGCAGTTTTCGTTGTGGCACAAAAGCCATTTATCTTTAGAGAATCACACACTAATTCGCATATCTTCCAATTCATTATAGTATCATGTCATTAGTAACTTGCTACTTGTGAACTTGCTACAATCACGAACATTGGTTATAGAGAAACCAGGAGTGGTTTATCTTATTACGTTACAGTACAACGACCACCCCATATCCGTGTTGAATGTAATGTCCCTACATAATGTAATATTATTATAACATTCCAGCTGCGATTACCAGCGATGGTGCGCTACCATAATTGAGACGACAACGCTGTTTGCTGTAAAAAAAAGGAGCATCTATGCTTTTTGTAATTTTTGGAGATAAGGAATGGCTATGGCCATTTCTTTTTTTTTTCGGGGGTCAGATAAGTTTGCATATAGAAGTAATTCGAAGTGCAGAGGAGATACAACTTGTAATCTCAGTTAACAAGAATTAAAAAAAAATCTCTTGTGAAAAAGAAGGTAGATAACGCTTACTAACTTTCATTCAAATTTGGATCAAATTTGGATCTCCGGACCTGTATAAAACGATTAGTGTGTTTAGCAATATAGTGCATAGTGATTTCTTCGCCAATTAACAATACTGGGCGAATCTGCTACTGTCACGATCTGAAAGACTCCCTATATTTCGCTTTTAATGACCCGTACTGTTTTACAGGCGCACCGGCGTATTTACAAATATCTCGCCTTCACGCTCTTATCTTTGCTTGTGACGCGTACTGAGTTTTACCTGACTTACCTTTGCCGGAGGAGTTAAGTGGAGGCTCTCGCGAAGAACGTGACAGTTGGCGTTCGATGTTACCTGAGGCCGGAGTGCGCTTGTGGCGGAGCGGGAACCGACCACGTGTGTGGGGCAGTTTGGTGGAGAGCTTTTCCTGTCGCCTGTGAGGCTTGTTGCCGCCTTGGGTCGCGTACTGCTGGTTCTGGACACGGCTGTCTATGGTCGTCCGCTGCCTTATTGCCGCCTGCAGTAACCGACGCAAGCCGTATCGGACGTCCAGCGAAAAGCTAAGTTCAAATGGCTCTGAGCAGTATGGGGCTTAACATCTGAGGTCATCAGTCCCCTAGACCTTAGAACTACTTAAACCTAACTAACCTAAGGACAACACACACACATCCATGCATAAGGCGGAAAAGTTAAGTGAACTGGTCCTGACATGTGACTGCAGCTTTATCAGCATTGCTGTAGTGCTTTAAAATATATAGACCATTTTTGTTTGGCTTATGCCATAATTAACTTCCTGTGGTGTGAATGCATTCTGTGGATCCACTATTGGATATACTGCTGAAAACTTGGGTGGATAAGTTCTGAAGATACTCAGAATAATATCCTATGTAATAAGCCTTGTATGTAGGAATCATTTATTTAGTGAGGTGTGTAATTCTTCTTTTACCATCAAAGGTGTATGCTTCATTGCATTGCCACAATTAATTAAAGATTCAGTATCTTTCATTGAAAATAGATGCACATATTTGTTAAAACTGATTTTGTGCCTTCATATGTCAGCTAAGTGATAAGACTTGTTGTACAGTGAAATTATATTTGGAAGTTGATTAGCTGTGTCTGCATGGGCCTGTTCTGAGCTCTTGTTAAATGTTACAGCTGGCTGGCTGGTGTTTCGGAGTAAGCGCTGCTTTTCCTCCTATGGGTACCGGGGCTGTGAAATCCTGGTAGCAGGAGGTGACTCCGGGTCGCAGCTCGAGAAGTGGGTCTTGTACGAACTGCCGGCTTCCGCTTTCCGCCTTGGCTTCTCCTAGTTAGGTTTCCGTTCCGCCTTCGAGTGACCTGGCGTCACTCCTCGCTAATTAATTCTGGTGCTAATTGTGTTTGCTCGGCTATTTATTACATTTATTAAACTATGTCTGAAGAGCAACATGTTGTTGTTGTGGTCTTCAGAGACTGGTTTGACGCAGCTCTCCATGCTACTCTATCCTGTGCAAGCTTCTTCATCTCCACGTACCTACTGCAACCTACATCCTTCTGAATCTACTTAGTGTATTCATCTCTTGGTCTCCCTCTACGATTTTTACCCTCCACGCTGCCCTCCAATACTAAATTGGTGATCCCTTGATACCTCATAACATGTCCTACCAACCGATCCCTTCTTCTAGTCAAGTTGTGCCACAAACTTCTCTTCTCCCCAACTACAGCCGTAATTTTTCCCGAGGGCATGTAGCTTTACTGTATGGTAATGATGATGGCATCCTCTTGGGTAAAATATTCAGGAGGTAAAATAGTCCCCCATTCGGATCTCCGGGCGGGGACTACTCAGGAGGACGTCGTTATCAGGATCATATAACTAATGAGGTGTTGAATAGGATTGGGGAGGAGAGCAACATACAAATGTGAATTAATTTTAAGCTGTCAGGCGCATAACTGATAGTGCTATTAAAATTTTCTAATATATGAGATAGACTTTGTTTCATAAAAGACATTGGTAGCAGATTAAGATATTATTGTTTTAAAGGAATTTGTTTATATCATTGTTAAACAAAACAAGTGATAACAAAAGGGGTCCAGTCCTACCTATTTGTTTCCCTATTCCCTAGCAGACCAAAGTAAAAGTCAGCTTGTGTGTGAAAGACGTTCCCTAAGTGACCTGTTTGTTAGTCAGAAATATCCCACTGCCACTGTTGTTCAACCTTCCAATTCTGAAAGTGTTTCTAGAAAATCTTAAGCCGACTGTGACTATTTTAGCTGCCACGAGAAACGGAGTCTTCATCGCCAGTTTAGCAGTTTTCTCCGACTCGCCTGGCGCTCTCTGAGAACCGGAGAAACGGAAACATCCGACCCCCAACTGATCCTGTACCTAACCCGTTCTCTCCTTACAGCAGCCACGAAGATTACATATTCATCTATAGTCAAATTTTTTCACAGATTTTTATATTAGACAGTGTAACAGAGCAATAAGTGGAACGGCTGGGGGTCAGGTAGGCGTAACACAACAGTTCTAAGCATAATTTTATTGTAACTAACTGTCCAGTAAAATCCACTGATAGTGTCAAAACCAAACTTTTAAAAACAACACGAAGTAACTGATTTAAAACAATATGTCAAAAAAGCTTTATTACGAAACGTTTAATTTAATTTGTATGGGGTACCTTGGCCGAGAAGACTTTGCAACCAGAACTGATTATAACACATGCGCTCATCCTATCAACGTTACTGCAGTTCCTTATACGTATATCTTTGCTCAATGCAGACAGTTACAAAAGAAAACACAATTATCCGAATCTGGATGGACACGAAAATAATCATCTGAATGGAGTACACATGAGTAGCGTGACAGTTTCTCGGACTCCCCCTCCCGCAGAGTTCTCTTAGTTAAATCTATGGCTCAGGTCAGCCACATAGCTCACGCTCGGTATTCAGACGCCTGGGCGACGACCGTTCCAATCACTACAGCTCACTATAGTCCAAAAGGGTTTTGATCGGTACTATGCTCGGTGTCACCGAAACCGACCAAAGTCGTCTTCTCTCCGGAACACGTGGTGTAGTAGGTGACACAGTCTGGGGCTGCGCTCCTCCCTCTCGCTCCCTGGCTGCAACCATTCTTCCTGTAGCTGGATTCAGCCGCAGAGGGGTACGCCTGAGTGGCACTGGTCGCCCCCCGCTGCAGTATCGGCGCAGGAAGGCTGCACGCGGCATTCAGAGGCGTCAGACATGTGGCGAAGATTCCACAGTCACAACACGCACAAAATTGTAAGATGTGAAGGGTATGGTAACCCACATTAGCTATGAATGGAGATATTCCACTGGAAAAGATTAGAAAAATAGTTCTTTCATAAGTTATTAATATTTTATTATTTTATTAATATATTATTATTTATGCAACTGGTAGTCACTGTACAACATCTTAAGCACACAAATCAATGGGAAAAATACAAACTTTGAATTAATAATGTCCAAAACTCTATATTTTCCTAGCTGTGGCGAAAGTTTTATGTGTCACACCATTGTTTTCCTGCAACAAATACAGAACAGCTGAAAATTTTCACATTTAGTCTGCAGATGCATCTCCATATCTACATCTACATCCGTACTCCGCAAGCCACCTGACGGTGGAAAGAAAGATTATCGGTATGCCTCTGTGTGAGCTCTAATCTCTCTGATTTTATTCTCATGGTCTCTTCGCGAGACATACGTAGGAGGGAGCAATATACTGCTTGACTCCTCGGTGAAGGTATGTTCTCGAAACTTCAACAAAAACCCGTACCGAGCTACTGAGCGTCTCTCTTGCAGGGTCTTCCACTGGAGTTTATCATCTCCGTAACGCTTCGCGATTACTAAATGATCCTGTAACGAAGCGCTCTGCTCTCCGTTGGATCTTCTCTCTCTCTTCTGTCTACCCTATCTGTTACGGATCCCACACCGGTGAGCAGTATTGAAGCAGTGGGCGAACAAGTGTACTGTAACTTAGATCCTTTGTTTTCGGACTGCATTTCCTTGAGATTCTTCCAATGAATCTCAGTCTGGCATCCTCATTATTAGATCTCTTCTTATTTTTATTGCTTTGTAGAATTTGTGATAATTAGTTGGTATCCAATTCAGTGCAGATATGAGGTCTTGTTTCTCCTTCGAGTCAGTTGGAACTGACCCGGGATACTTCTTTTGAAATCCGGTTCCTTCTAAGGTTGCCGACTGGAGTGGCCATGCGGTTCTAGGCGCTACAGTCTGGAACCACGAGATCGCAACGGTCGCAGGTTCGAATCCTGCCTCGGGTATGGATGTGTGTGATGTCCTTAGGTTAGTTAGGTTTAAGTAGTTCTAAGTTCTAGGGGACTGAAGACCTCAGAAGTTGAGTCCCATAGTGCTCAGAGCCATTTGAACCGTTTTGAACCTTCTAAAGTTGTAAACTAACTTTCTGCCAGTCATCCCCATGAAATGTATTTGATACGAACAAGATTCCTGGATCATCTGCATCGAGGAGGAGTCGTACAGCATCTCGTAATAACACCTTGTGCCGTTCTACTGAGATATTCTTTTGACTAACTGTAGATCTCATGTCATTGATGCATACAAATTCTTCTGATGGCATAACATGGACACTAAATGGTCGCTTTTGGCCACAGTTCTTCATGTCCACCCAGTCTTGAGGGGCTTACACCAACTGCACATGTCGGTGAACATACTGCTCCACAACAGCAAAAATCTCGATCGCTTGGTAACATGGAATATCCAGGAAGTGGGAAGTGGTGCTAAGTGGTGGAAAATCTTCTTTTTGCTTCAAGCAGAATCCAAACAAATACAATGCTTCAGTTATTGTTTTGCCCAGAGCAGTTGTCTGAAATTGCAATCAACTTATTCCCTCTTTTATTGCGATTTTCAAAATAATTCACTAAGCAGCTGCCTATTTCCTTGAACCCCTTGCTTCATCCCAAACAAAGAAATGACCTGGTGACGAATTACAGGGATGAATGCTGAAGTTATATGTCCACAGTTTCCTCTTATAGAACATTGGACCTGTAGAGAGTTTCCGAGTGGGCACAATGCCTGTTGTAGATCGAAAGTTATTACGTGACTTTCTTTGTCAAAAATTGCGTTGTCTGTTTAAACTCTCATTTTGACCTGCCTAGGATTTTCTGAGATGTAGCTCCTACTGTATATTTATTTCTCTTCATTTTTCCAGGTTGTTGTTTGCTTCTGTCAGTTGAATTTCGTTTAAATCGTATGTTGGGCAAGCATCTGATTTTGGCAGTTTGAATGAAATATTGAAAGCTTGAATGAAAATGCGATGATACTTATCAAAAGACACAGGATTCACTTTGATATCAGGACACTATTCATATTTATAATGCCTGTAGCAACTTCGTATGGAATATTCTATCGACACAGAATTTTTCAACATTATCTTTTCTACTGTAGTGAGTTCTTTTCTACTGTAGCGACTTTTGTACTTTGGAATACCTACTTAATGTTTTTTGACTAATTGCATGTCTTCCACTGAGTAGGCATGTGGTCTGTTCTTGTGTTTACCTCTTCTATCTTCTGATGGGGTAGTAGCCCCTGTTCGCATTTTGGATTGTATGTTTTCTACTCTACCTCTTTTGCGCTGCAAACCATGGATGCCTAAAAATGCAGTTTTACAGACATCAGTGCTCCTGCCACTTCTTATAACATGGTATCGTACAATGTTGTTACGCATTCTAATTTCATTGCCTGTATATCGTCTTTTTATGGGTTCTAGCAGCATGGAAACAAACAAATAAGCATTTTGTCTATTGAAGTCCCCAGTATTCCAGAATGACTTTGTGTAAACTTCTCCCCAATCCGTTCAAAACACTTTCTAGAGCATTTACAGGAAGTTCCAGATAAATTACTTGCCTTCTTTTGTAATACGTATATTCAATTCCATTATTCGTTGCAAGTTTCTTCCGTTGTTGTTTGTTCATTAGTGTTTTTCTTTTTCTCGATATTTACATTGTGACATCTTTATTCTCACGGTCAGTTCAGTTGCCATCCTCTTCACTCTATAAAAAAATTATGGATACTGTAATATTAAAAAAGTGCTCTTAACCAATAAATTGGACCCTCATCAACGATAAGATGAATAATATGATAACCCACAAATAAGAGAAAATTTCTTTTTGTAAGCATCCCATGATTTACAGAGGACAATGAAGCTACATTAAAAGACGTGTTGACTTTGTCTTCGTATGAACATCTTGTAAAAAAGTTTGATATGGAAATAAAACACGTAGCCTGACTAGCTAGCACAATGGTAATGGTAACCAGCAAATAACAACATGATGTGGGAAACAAAACTTACTTGACTTGCAGTAGAATTAATATAAGTAGAATCTTCCATCTCCTCGTTTAAATTGAAATCTGGATCATTAATGTCATCATCAAAACGGTCAGAATCACTGGAATCATCACACAATTCACTCAAAATTACAAAAATATCACAACTTCCCTCACTGCAATCTGATGCTGCCTCCATTTTGAATTTGTGGGTTACCATTGTTTCTCACCAGCGTATGTGGATTCCCACAGGAACAAATCAACATTGTGCTGCCATTTGTCATCAGTAACATGACCTCGTTACACCACCTAGCGTAGATAAGGGTTACCATTGTCTTACTGTACATGGATTGAAAAATTCAAATTTGAGGGTTACCATTGTCTTTCTCCATACACTTCATGTAGGCAACTAGGCAAAAAATCAAAGGAGAATTTAAAAGTGTCAAAGGTGAAGTTAATTAATCATTCTTTATTGGTAGCAGTTCATTATATGTATCTTAGCGCTTTGTCTGTTTTGAGGCAATTGTAGATGATGAGAAAACAGTAAAGCCTAACCAAACAATACTTAATACTGACTTAGCCATGACCGAAATCCTACATGATGCTTAGCGTTAATTACTAATACGTATATTACTACTATCGTCCATATTCATCCTAAAACATTATTCTTCACATTTACGACGAAAATCCATATGCCTCAATTACATCAGTTATCGGAATACATAGGGTTCCCATGCCTCTGTCAAGGACACACTCAATATTGGTTGGCTTGCCCTTCTTATGACAAACCCAAAATACTGACTCATTTCAAGGGCCGGCGTGCCCAGGAAAATAGCACTGAGCACATGTTAATGGAAATAACGGTTCGGCCGTCGTTCCCTTCAGAACACTGCAACACCATCGAATCCCCTTCTGGCATCAGTCAACATACATCGACGTGGGCAGCTCATGAACGTTTCGGACGAGGGGGTTCGCCCTACAGCACCGAACCGATACTCCAGCATACGGAACAGGTATGGAAGAAGAGAGAGGTGCAGGCGGTGCATTTCCTCCTGGACAGCAAACAGAGAAACGGCTCCGGGACCACTACTGCAACAGAACTGAACGGTAAACGCTCTTTGAAGAAGGGAGTCTTAGTAGTTTCCACATCAGCATAGTGTCTAGGTGTGACATTTCACAATGTGGAACCAAGAAGAGCGCCACAGATGGGGCCTGGCAGGAGATGACTTCGAAGAAAAGATGCACGGCCGAAACTGAGCGAACTGCTGCCGAAACTACGTCAACTACCTAAAGGTGGTTCCTGTTGCTGGAGGACCAACAGAAGACGTCGTATCCAGCAGCACACATACACAGCAAACCAACCACGCAGAGGCCAGAGATCGCCGTCTAGCGACAGACACCTGGCGGATGGATGGCAAATTATCTCCAGTCGTCACGCTTTGCAGTGACAAGATCGGATGACGACGGCTGTATACACCGTCACATCCGCGGGAACAAACGTTGTCCGAGTGCAGCTATCGAACTGTGAGAACAACAGTAAAACAAGAGGTTAAAGACCTTGGTTTTGCTGTGCGATTGTATCGCTCATCAAATGGCCCATGACACATAGAGACTCGCGCAGGACCACCTGGTGAGACGGAAACTCTTCCGAGTGATAAGGATGGCCAGGGCATCGGTCACTACAGTACCATTGCTGCACAAACCTGAATCTCAGCTGTGCTTCTACTGCCAAAGGCTGAGGCATTTGGCTCGCCAGTGCTGAAGCTTGTGTCACGTGCCCGGAAGACCACGTGAGACCGCACTACCGTTATCCGAAGACGCATCCACAAAAGTGCAGCAACTGCTAAGGCAGCCACATAGGGAGCTACCGCAGCTCCGGGGTATATCAAGCCTCGAAGTTCGCCTGCGTGGCCTGCCAACGGAGAAGACGGCTGGCCGCTCCGCCCGACATCCGCGCCCTGGCACCCATCGGCAGAGAGGCTTGCCAACTCTGATGCTGCTACATCGACTGCAGCCGTCCCTATCCCACCGGTTAACAGAGGAAGACAGGCGACTGTGTGCAAATGTGCCAAAACGGAAACGCCAGACGAACGGCAAGATGCTACCTACAAGAGGAAAAAGCCCCACCGCAGAAGACGTCACCACCGCGATGGGCAGCAGCAACGCTACTAATGCCGGCCACAATGACGATGCGTCGCTCCAGCCACACCAGCAGCTTGCCCCTGCCGCGACCTCCCGCTGCTTTATTTTCTGCCTGAAGTACTCAGTTATGACTCGGGCCTTGCTGAGGTGTTGCAGCAGATGAGCGAGGCAGTAATGAAAGCTGCCAATTTGTCATACCCACTAGACGGTCGGGACACTGAACAGCTCCCACCGACGTATGCGCTGGGAGCAGTGATGAGTGGTCAGCCCACTGACATCGATGCATTGACAGTTTTCTGTCAACGACCTGCTGACGCCCTGAGAAGGAATTGGGTCAATGGAATGATGCCACAAAAAAGGAGTTTGTTTTCGTTTAGCAGATTTGTTGGAGGAACAGAACCCCAATTCTTAATTTCCACACACGGCAGGGGATGACTCTAACACCTGTGAAATACCTACTTGTTGCAAAGTGGCGGCTGATGGGCATGATTATTTAGTTCAGCCATCTCATTCAGCTAGTCTAGAGCATTTCTGTGTTCTGGTGCCGCAGTGGCAGACAACGTAGTGCAGCAATATGGTGGACATGCTCTGCTCACGAGTGTGCTAAGCTGGCGTCTCAGGTATGCTGGCGCTGACGCTGGAGCGGTGGACAAGCACTCCGTGTAGTTATCTGTGGAGTGGGGCAGCTGGATAGGGGCGACAGGCACTGCGAAAAGTCATTGTATTCCATTGACCCAACGACAGCATTGCCTAGAATCGAAGTATGAACTGATGCTGAGGAGCAAGGGTGGGAGCTTGGTGCAGAGTCTTTCTGTGCTGGTCAGAAAGGTGGAGGTCTATGGATCGCGGATTGGCTGCGGCAGTGACGAAGGTAGGCTACCCAGGACAGGGCGACGATCAATTTGTTGGATCAGAATCTGTCCTAATTAAACATGTTACTGTATCAGAAGGGTTCCCGGGTTCGATTCCCGGCGGGGTCAGGGATTTTCTCTGCCTCGTGATGACTGGGTGTTGTGTGATGTCCTTAGGTTAGTTAGGTTTAAGTAATTCTAAGTTCTAGGGGACTGATGACCATAGCTGTTAAGTCCCATAGTGCTCAGAGCCATTTTTTTGTATCAGAAGGCAGCAAGTACAACTTTGAACAACGACCCAAAAGAAAGATACATTGCAAGCTACTAATGCGGAAACCATTTTTAAGGGAAGTTCTACAATACTGGGCTTGGACAGTTAAACTCATGGTAAGTTTAATGACAGGCCATGCGAACATCAAGTAACATCTATACATTATGGGGCTGGAGAGAGAAGCCAATACGTGTAGATTATGTGGCGAGGGGGATGAGATCACACTACATTTAATCTTCCAATGCGAAGAACTTGAGGGCAGAAGATGCAAAATATTATTTATTTGTAAGTGGCAAGGACCCTATCGACCATACACCTGCCCGACAAGCCTCTTCTGTTTTCTTCTGTTGAGTGCACTGTCTGTCCACTCAATGTTCGTGTTCATCCTAGCTGTGTCCTCCCTGGTGTCATCTCTCCACCTACTTCTCTTCTGGGTCTTCCTCTTCCTCTCGTTCTATCTGTTGTCGTTACTAATGCTACTTTAGGTAGTGTGTTTTCTGTCGTTCTTGCTATATGGCCTGCCCAGTACAACCTTCTCTTCCTTAGCACATCTACAATGTTACGGTGTTTGTAGAGCTCTCGTAATTCATTTTTCCTTATCCTCCATCCCATGTTGTCTTCATCATATACTGGACCAAAAAGTTATTGTAGTATTTTTCTTTCAAATATTAA
The DNA here is from genome assembly GCF_023898315.1 of Schistocerca nitens. Lineage (NCBI taxonomy): Eukaryota > Metazoa > Arthropoda > Insecta > Orthoptera > Acrididae > Schistocerca > Schistocerca nitens. The sequence goes on along the minus strand of NC_064614.1, from coordinate 782,350,337 downwards.
CAGTTTTTCCTCATCTTTCGTTCTAAATATTAAGGCATCACATCCGTATAATGTTACCTGTATAATGGTCGACTGATACAAGCGAATTTTGAAGTTGGTACTAAGTGATTTTTCCTGTAAGAAATTGATAAAACCAAAGTGTGCCTTGGTTCACTATTGCTAGACGGGCATCTACTTCTACATACATTCCACTATTGTTACTAAAACGACTCCCTAAGCATTTGAAGCTGTAAACTGTTTTGAAATGAATCCATCTACAGCCAAAGTTGCATCATTTTGGTTTCTCTTGCTTATGACCAGATCTTCAGAATTTCCTTCATTAACATGTAATGCCCTGAGCTTCGCAGTGGTGCGTTTCCTATATAATTATTTGGAGAATTTTACTCGACGTCCCCTATTTTGTTATTGTCAACGTGTTTGTCGACATTCTGTTTACGTCTTTTTAGGGTTCTGTACCTCAGTCGGTAAAAACGAAACTCTAATAGAATCGCTTCGTAGTCCGTCTGTTACGACCCCTTTTTCCCGAAAACGAGAATGGTATTGAAGTTCAAATTTATGTCAAAAACTAAAGCATACGAACGCTTGGCGGTGTAAAAAATTTAAGCTTCTATGTCAGTGTGATCAAAATACACCACCATTTATGTCAAATATTTAGATACTAGCAAACACACTCAAACTCATACTTTGGGCGTGGTGTTCTAGCAGTAAAGTACATGCCTGGAAACAAAGAGGACGAGGTGTCGAACCTGGGTTGGACCACCGAATTTTCAGTCATAGTTTTAGATTAGCCTTCACCACACAACGATGTGAGGATTCGTCGGAAGCGACACCTGGTTCGTAATCCCCGGTTGAATAAGTAGGGTCGGGTAGGGAGACGCAAGCCACAGAAGTGGCGTCCAATTGAAAGACTTGCACCAGGACATTGAGCCACACAAATTAATATTATGTTTCTCTTGACAGAACATCTGCAACTGTTGATATTCATCATCAGTGATAAGATCCATTACAGATGTAACATTTTTTCTTTCCAAAAAGAAAAGCACAAACCGGTTTGAGGACCTGTGTCCCATCTTCAGGTCGATCTGTAAGATTATAAATAGATAATGTCACCTGTCTAAATTGCTAGCATTACAATATCTAAAGAGAACTTTTACTATAATTCGCAAGGAAAACCACCATGTAAGTACATCATTAAGTTTGTATAAACCCTAAGAGCGCAATTCTTACACTTGTCTGATTTTTCTCCTCTGTTGAGAATCTTCGACCATGAAGTTGCTTATAAAACTTAAAGATTCAACACACGTAAATCATTTTAATTGTACGAAGGTGAAAGAAAGACTACGTTTTTTGACAATCCCGTTTTGCGATAATATCTGTCATACATACCTGTCAGATAAAGCAATGGTAAAAACAGATTGCAGTCAAATCTGTCCAGCACAGAGGATCGCAAATGTGCGCCGCACGGTAGTCTTGGAAGCAGAGGAGGTAAACTGCAGCGCCACCGTTCATTAAGCTAGGCCATGCTATTCGCCATTTCTCATTGCGCCGGATGAACAGTCGTAAATTACGGACAATAATAAAATTTCAGCAATAAAACGAGCGATAAAATGGCGCATTTCCTGACAAAGATTATAGCTGTGCGAGCACAATTGTTAATATTTTACGTCTTGCCTTCCAGGTTGTAAAGAAGATATATATATCTGTACATTTTTACTTCAGTTTCGCCGCCAAACTAAGTGTAAATAGTGATGGATTTGAAGAAGACCTGTGTCGTGACTTTCTTATGCCACAATTTGCTCCTTTGCTTCAGTTAAGTGAGTGGTATTTCATCAGTAAGTACTGTCATACAAGAACAGTTCGGCTGTATTGGTTGTGTGGTGGCAGATACCTTTTCATTAGTTTATGTTTAGTATTCGCAGAATGATTTGTGATCTAATGCAGTGTAATTTAATATTCTCCAACGTATTTGGTAATTACATGAAAAAAGAATGTGGAAATGTATATGGCATACTCAGAAATGGAAAATATTTTCTAAGTGTAAAATGGGATAAACTGAAGTCATCGTCTTCGAGCTTGGAAAGAGTACGTGTTTCGATAAAGTTGTTAGTAGTGGAAAGATAAAATCACTGTACGAGATTCTAAGGTTAGCAAGGGTGCAGAATTGTCACATGGCTTATATAATTTGTGCGTATTCAAAGTTTGATGCGTAATCAGTTAACACATGCGTAAAATTAATTATACAAGAATAAATTTTTTAAGGAGTCATTGATCCTGAGCCCACGTTATTCTAAATTAATGGTATTGCGATGTAAAGATACAGTACGACCGTAATACTTGTAAGACCCAGTTTAAGACGTGCTTTAAAGAGGACTGAATTAAAGTGCTGATTGATATAAAGAACGTACAGAGAAGTGAGAGTAGCAGGGGTCAACTCAGTTTAAAAATCAAGTTAAACCCCATAATAAACAAATAATCTTCAACACGAAGAAAATATCTGTAAAGTCCCAGTTACTCACGAAATTAGCTTCCAAAACCGCGTGGATGATGAATTTTTGCGTGAGACTATGAAACTTGAAATATGATTCTTTATTGTTACAAATGCTATTTAACTTTCATTTCAGTTAAATTTTTAATAAACACACTACACACAAGGTATTACTTAACTAAAGCTCTCATTATTTTCACTGTGAAATTGCGAGAATGTCTTTCTTTCTATTATCATTGGACTTTCGTAATTTGGAATTAAGCGATCTGTTTCGTTAAAGCTGTGAACTCATAAAGAACCCTTAGTAGTCAAGACTGCAAATATAATTTTATTTGATTACTAGTTTCGGATTATCTACAAGAGATTTTAAGATCATTATAAAATACATTGATTAGCGTACAACTGCCAGACTGTGTGTCCCGCCGATTGTCAGTTGCGCACCAATCAGCGTACTTTGTTATGATTTGGTGGTGGCTTGTAGGTGAGCCGAAGCTAGTAATAAAATAAGGTTATATTTTCTACCGTAACTATTAATGAATGATGTGACATATAGTGCGAGGTGCTAGGCTTATGGTGCAATGATGTCTGCTGGTGGGTTGGTGAAATCTCTTGGCTGAGCATATTCGGTGTTGTAGTCTGTGGGCTGCCATCCTCAAGTACAGGTGGCGTAACTGAAAGAAATTTCACAAAGAATTAGACCCTTTTAGAATGTACAACAGGCAGAAACAGGAGCAGTCACTGAAAGCTACGATTAAAAAGTATACTAACCACAAATTGTACCTCGTACTACACTTCTCACTTACAATATAATAATTATGCCTTCATTACTTATACCGGATGTCTCCCCCCCGGGTCGGCAGGTGCATTTAAACTGATGCTCTAGCAAATATTTGCATATTATTGTTATTTCAATGCGTACCCGGAGCCAGCCTAAAGAAATTCTGCTCATCCTGTCTTTCAGATACACCCACCATCGACACTACAAACCAAATGATTTTTAAAGTGGAATTTTACGCGCGCATTCAATAGAACGGTCCCAAATTAGTCTATTGCGTTATTCTTTTTATCTATACGTATTAACAGGAACAGTAAAACGCGAGGAATAACCGATACTCCAGCAGCAACGGCACCGCTCTGACCGGTGCTGACTGCTGACACCAATAACGCACTAGATTAATTTGGGATGCTCTATCGAATGGGCACGCAAAATCCAACTTTAAAAACCATTTTGTTTTCAACGGGAAAGAAACAGATCTTCCATTCGACACTGGCCGTCGTATGAAAGATGAACAGGATTTGTTTGAGCTGACTTCGGCTGCACGTTACAAAAAAGAAATGGAACTATCTGACGAAACACCAGAAAAATTGGGGACTGATGACCGCGGAAGTTAAGTCCCATAGTGCTCAGAGCCATTTGACCCAACCAGAGCCGGCCGAGGTGGCGCGTCAGTTTAGGCGCTTCAGTCTGGAAGCGCGTGACCGCTACGGTCGCAGGTTCGAATCCTGCCTCGGGCATGGATGTGTGTGATGACCTTAGGTTAGTTAGGTTTAAGTAGTTCTAAGTTCTAGGGACTGATTATCTCAGATGTTAAGTCCCATAGTGCTCAGAGCCATTTGAACCATTTTTGAGCCAACCAGAAAAATTCTCATGACCACTCTTCGGAGAGAGAACCGGTATATTAATAACGTCCCCATATCAATAATCGATACATACTTGATAGATGCTGACTTGGTAGTACCGAGAGAGGTGGCGTGTGGTTAGCTCACTGGACTCCCACACAGCATGACGACCGTTCAAGTCCCCGTCCGTCCATACAGATTTAGGTCGACCGAGATTTCCCTAATCAGCTATAGGCAAATGCTGGGATGGTTCATTTGAGAAAGGACATTTGTGCTTCTCTCTAATGAACTGGCTATCTGCGGAACGTTAAACCCCTATCTTACTTCCTTACTTCCTTTCTTCCTGCCTTCACTTCGTTAGTAAACCAGATGTCCATCAGTGTTATTCCTACTCAAAGTGCTTGAGAGCATGGTTCGTTCGAGAGTCAACAATATTAAGCTCGAACCATAAATTCATTTTCCAGAGTAAGTCCTTCAGTTCTCCATTGGCCGTTGGTGGAATACTATTAACGAATATAGGTGTAGAAATGAGGTGAATCAACCACAGAGCTGCTCATCATTCATTCAGTGTCGATAGTGAACCACCACATTGAGGTTATATGGCAGATGAATTTCTTGCAGCCGTAGATGTGCACCTTAAGAATTGGCCACTGAGGTCCCCATATCATATTCCAGTTGAATACCGATGATGAGTTACTGAAAGATATTGCTGGGACACACTGCCAGACGTGTGGTGTCGAGACTCCTGCCATCAAGAGAGCAAAATGGCATGAAGTGTACTGGCTGCTCGAGTATGCAGATGACTGGCACTTAAGGGAAAACGTGGAGGAGTAACGTCATCTGTTTTAAGCAAGTAACTAACAATTTCTTCTTTTCGTATCTACTCGTCCTGTAGTAACATTGGACGTTACCAGTCCTTCGGTTAAATTCGTATTACATTATGTCCTGAAACATGCCCTGAACAAATTTCCTCTTCAGCCAATCGTTTTTGATCCAAGAAATGATATTGTTGCTCTATCTCATTACAATAATTTAAAGTAATAGGACACATTGCGCAAAAGTTTTAGGTTTACTTTACGCAACAAACTTACAATGTGCGTACACTAAATACTAGTTTGCAACGTGCTCATGGCCAGGTTTCAGCAGTGCTCAAGTAACCCGCCTTCTGGGCAATTTACGTGCAGTCAGCATGGCTGGAACAGTCTGTTAATCTAACGTATTATATTTACAAATCTGAAATTAAGAGACTCAATGCAATCATGCCGTGAATGAGGTTTTGAACCGCCAGTTCTCTCTGAGTCTTCGGTTGATGACTCACCTTGTGGCCTGCAAAGCAAGCAAAGAAATGGCACGAGCGTACTGATGACAGGAGTATTGAAAATTGGATGTACGTGACCGTGCCGAAGAGTATCGTCTCAGAACTTTTTACTCATTCCTCAATATCGTTTTAGGTATTACATGTCGTATTACTCGGTCGACTTTTCCGCTTCGCTGACGCAAGTTGAAACCCTCTACCGCTAGAGGGCTCTGAACCGTAGCGTGTAACATGGCGGTGTACAATGCATGTGAACGGGAAACAGTAAGCTGTAATGTCCACGTCAGCTCGAGAATGCCGCATCACACACGAGCGTTGCGACATCTGCAACAGTCCGACGCCATGGGTTCACTGTCATCGATCGTCATGTATACAGTCCCGACGTGGCACTATCCGATTTTCATCTGTTTCCAAAACTTACAGAACACCTTCGAGGGCTTTACTGTGAGAGTGATGAAGCAGTGCAAGCAGAGGCGAAATTGTGGCTCCGCCAACAAATCAAACATTGTATCATAACAGTATTGACAAACTGATCTCTCGTTGGGAGAAATGTATTCGTCGTCAGGGTGACTATGTTGAGAAATAAATATGTCGAGATGAAGAATAAAGATGCAGAATCTTATTGAAGTTTGTTTTGTTTAAAAAGCATTAAGAGTTTTCACATAAAAAATTCGTAGACATTAAGTTTAAGAATGCTCTCGATCTTGTTGTAATCGTGGTGCAGTATGACTGCTGTAAAGATAGTAGTGCCGTTAGAAAATTGGAAATTTGTGGTAGGGTCTTACGGGACCAAACTGCTGAGTTCATCGGTTCCTAAGCTTACGCACTACTTAATGTAACTTAGACTAACTTATGCTAAGCACAACACACACACCCATGCCCGAGGGAGCTCTCGAACCTCTGACAGGGGGAGCCGCGCGGACCGTGACAAGGTGCCCATGACCGCTCGGCTACCCCGCTTGGCGTAGAGACGTTAAACGAAGAAAATAGATCACCAATATGCCACATAAAATTTGATTCAAGAGATCGTAATTTCGCCAAACTGAAGCAAACCGTCCATACATAAAACACGTGGTTCAATAAATCACAAGATAAGAAATATTTAGACAAAGAGAATTTCACATATATTAGAAAGTATTGGACACGGTTTATCAGACGAGCTTGTGTTGAATTCAACGACCTTAATATTCGGATGGACTAAAGCAAATGAGATTGTATACCATGCCTCGAAAAATGACCGTCTCACCGAACAGCGAACGTCAAGTTTCAACACAGATAAACGCACTCTAAAGATCTTCAGATCCCGCAGATACTCCTCTACCAAGCCGCGTAAAGCAAGCCAGAATCTCGCTATAATATATAACACTATAACTGAGAATGATCACCAGTATGTGAATTCCAATGCACTTAATATATCACTCGATCATAACAGCGTACCTGCACTCCGAAAAACGCTGACCGGGACCTCAAAAAAGACTAGCCCACGCTTGTCCGTTTAGCCCTTTCAGGCGGTGTGGCTGTGTTTGAAGCCCCCTAGGATTTTCTCATTCGGTCGCATGTGCGCAATAGCTACATCTGTAAGCACCCTTTATGTCGCCAGCAGATGCTGCCCTGTAGCGGTTCCAGCTTGAATAACTTTATATGTTTCGAATCTTAGCAGTTAGGCGAGTAAATGTAGGAGCCATTTTTGTATGCAGTGCACGATTGTGTTTTCAAATTGTGATTGAATTTGTCTCTATAAGGCATGTTTTGCGCATGGATTAGGTACAGAAAACCTGTTGAAATTTATCCCTAAGTATTGAGATTATAATTAAATTTATATATTTATTTTAGTAATTATTGTCGTTGTTTCTTTAAAACCATTGTGGCTCTAAGGGCAACACGAGTATCTTTGACATGTCTTTTTATTTCGTTTCACAAGATGTATATCCGCAGAATAACGAAAGAGGAAATCGTGTTGTGCCTTTTCGAAGGGATTTCTTTTGATACCGACTCATTCGGACAGTAGCATTGAAATTGGAGGCAATGTGTTAGCTGATGACAGTATTCTAGATCCTCGAACGAAAAAGTAACTGTGGCCCTTCATTATTTCAGAGAGTGAGACCAAACAATCATTACAAAATTGTTAAGGCTTTCGTGGCCACTTGTTGACAAACTGCCTATTGGCTTCTGTCTCGGGTTCTTCGGCCGACGTTCATCTAATGATTTTTCTGACGTTTCGCCAGCACGAGTGGCTGGCATTGTCAAAGCTTCACCCTCCATTGCCGGTGGTGAACTGGAGGCGAGCTCGCGGCCGCAGACTATATGTACCTGGCGCGCCAACGTCCGAGGGCTTCTCCGCGGTCATTTCCGGTGCGGTTCTCCTCTTGCTACCTGCGACGGTCGTTCGCTGCAGTACGGGAAGCCAGGATCCGTTTACCTTAAGGCTTTCCTCTTTCTTGTTGAAACTGTTCGCGTGTTTTTGGATTTCTACAGCTTCTCTGAACAAGCGCGTGTGATAGTGCTTCTCTACAGCCAGAACTTCCGTGTCGGCGAATTTTATTACGTGGTCGGTCTCATTCAGTGCGTGTTCTGCCACGGCTGATTTCTCCACCTGCCCCAACCTGCAATGTCGCTTATGCTCTTTGATCCTGGTGTTAATGGATCGTCCAGTCATTCCGACATAAACTTTTCCGCATGTGCAAGGTATACGGTATATTCCCGACATTGCAAGTGGGTCTCTTTTCTCCTTCGCCGATCTAAGACACTCTTTGATCTTCCTTGTCGGTTTGAAAATCGCAATATACGGCCGATTCTGTCCGTCACTCTGGGAATGTATGGCAGAAAGGCCGTACCCGACATTTCTTTTTCTGGTTCCTTACTTCGCCGAGTGTTTGGCTCTGTTACACTTCTAATGTAATTTGTGGAGTACCCATTGCTCCTCAGAACAGTTTCCAGGTGTTGCATCTCTCGTCAGAAAAATCATTAGATGAACGTCGGCCGAAGAACCCGAGACAGAAGCCAATAGGCAGTTTGTCAACAAGTGGCCACGAAAGCCTTAACAATTTTGTATTACGCCTCTACGGGGAGGAGATTTGCAGATTGTACCGACGCCTTGACCAACGACGGAAGAAGAAAGCGCGACTGATGTCCTCTCTCGCCTTTCTGTCACGGTGCCGAGATGAATGTGCTACACCGAAGTTCTTGAGATGCAAGCGCCTATTCACCACCGCCCAAGCACATCGTATCTACGACAGAATGGAACGAACTTTTCTTCGTGAGCGAATACATACAACACGGAGAGACTTGGCAAGAACGGATCAGGAACTTCTGGACATTTTCTATCAACTAAGTAGCAGAATGCATCGAGACGACTGGGACAAGATCGACAGCATCACTCACAGGAGCATGCAGAACGAACTCGAGCGCTGCACCGAGCGGCAAAAGAAAAAGTTTGAAAGATGCCGGAAGCAGACCGACAAGGCGATTCCCGACATGTCACACACAGTGGTCAACCTCACTGAACGACAATTGACCGAAGAGGAAGTGTCAGTCCTTCAAAAAGGAGGGAATTTCGCTATCATCCCGAGAACTATACCTATGGAGGACATCATTGCCAACACCGAAGCAGCCATTCGGACCCTTCCTTGTGAAAGGGCAGAGGAAATACGCACTGAAACAGCCAGGATACTGCGCCGAGCAAAACCACCAGCTTGCAACCTGAAGAAAGAAGAGGAACAAGCCATTATGAATCTCAACGCCGACAAGAGTATATTGGTACTGCCTGCCGATAAGGGGAATGCGACCGTCGTAATGAAGACCGAAGATTATGAGCAAAAGATCCGAGACCTATTAGATCCGACGACGTACCGAAAACTAAGCGCAGATCCGACGCAGCGTATCACTCGGAATACGAATCGATTAATCAAGGCGTCTTCTCTGCCGGCGGACATACAGAGAAACCTGCGCAACACAGAAGCCCTACCACCTCGGCTGTATGGATTACCCAAGATCCATAAGAACAACGTTCCACTGAGACCGATCGTTAGCGCTCCTGGCTCACCAACGTATAAACTGGCGAAACATTTGGCCTCTCTGCTACAGCCACACGTGGGAAAGACCGACACATACATTAAGGACTCAGGACATTTCATTGAGAAGCTGAAGAAACTGAAACTTGCGCCAAACGACATCCTGGTCAGTTTTGATGTTGTTTCGTTATTTACGAAAGTGCCACTCAGCGACGCTCTGGAGCACATCGGTTCCATGTTCCCGCAAGACATCAAAAAGCTCTTCCATGCATGTCTCACCACGAGCTATTTCACGTGGAATGGCGATTTCTACGAACAGCTGGAAGGCGTCGCCATGGGTAGTCCTCTCAGTCCAGTGGTGGCCAACTTATTCATGGAACAATTCGAAGCACAGGCACTGGACTCGGCGACTTGCAAACCTAAGGTGTGGTACAGGTACGTCGATGATACTTTCGTGGTGTGGAGCCATGGTGAAGAACAGCTCGGTGAATTCCTGAGACACTTGAACAGCCTCCATGCCAACATAACATTTACCATGGAAGTAGAAAAGGACAAGAAACTGCCATTTCTAGATGTGCTGGTCACAAGGGACGGCGAAAACCTGGGACACAGCGTGTATCGAAAACCGACACACACGGACCGATACCTCCACAAACTGTCAAACCACCACCCAAGCCAGAAAAGAGGCATGATTAGTACGCTCGTAACGAGAGCAGGACGAATATGTGAGCCTCAACACCTCAAACGAGAGATGCAACACCTGGAAACTGTTCTGAGGAGCAATGGGTACTCCACAAATTACATTAGAAGTGTAACAGAGCCAAACACTCGGCGAAGTAAGGAACCAGAAAAAGAAATGTCGGGTACGGCCTTTCTGCCATACATTCCCAGAGTGACGGACAGAATCGGCCGTATATTGCGCAAACACGGCGTAAAGACGATTTTCAAACCGACAAGGAAGATAAAAGAGTGTCTTAGATCGGCGAAGGAGAAAAGAGACCCACTTGCAATGTCGGGAATATACCGTATACCTTGCACATGCGGAAAAGTTTATGTCGGAATGACTGGACGATCCATTAACACCAGGATCAAAGAGCATAAGCGACATTGCAGGTTGGGGCAGGTGGAGAAATCAGCCGTGGCAGAACACGCACTGAATGAGACCGACCACGTAATAAAATTCGCCGACACGGAAGTTCTGGCTGTAGAGAAGCACTATCACACGCGCTTGTTCAGAGAAGCTGTAGAAATCCAAAAACACGCGAACAGTTTCAACAAGAAAGAGGAAAGCCTTAAGGTAAACGGATCCTGGCTTCCCGTACTGCAGCGAACGACCGTCGCAGGTAGCAAGAGGAGAACCGCACCGGAAATGACCGCGGAGAAGCCCTCGGACGTTGGCGCGCCAGGTACATATAGTCTGCGGCCGCGAGCTCGCCTCCAGTTCACCACCGGCAATGGAGGGTGAAGCTTTGACAATGCCAGCCACTCGTGCTGGCGAAACGTCAGAAAAATCATTAGATGAACGTCGGCCGAAGAACCCGAGACAGAAGCCAATAGGCAGTTTGTCAAACAATCATTACCAAAAAAAAAAAAAAATTGTTGTTCCAGTTGGAAAACATGCAACAGAAGCAAAGTGCCCACCTGTGCATGGCACATCAAGGCACTGTGCACGATGTAGAGTAAAGGAGGAACACCACAGATGCAGATGGAAGACTGGTTCCTATGACTGACCGCAGAAAAGAACTGCATTTCACCTTATCACCGAAAGTAGCGAGATTTCATGAACAGTGGCTCGATTTGAAACCACCCCGTATGTGTTCCATTAATGTATGTGACACTAATTTTTCCCATTGGTCTGTCTCAATGTATGTCTAATAATCCAACAACGGAAAATTAAAAAAAAAAATTACCTTTTAATGTTTCGAATCTGAAACAGTTAAGCTACAAGTTCCCAGTGGATCAGGCAGCGTGATCGATTCTGATTGGCTGGTGTTACAGCTTGCCAAAGTGTTCGCGAGGTGGCTTCCCAGCCAAGTTTATTTAAGATTTTTATACTGTCAGTGATATATTTCTACGTACAGAATCATCTCTTCACAGTTTTGCGATTTAGAGTACGTGGAATAAAATTCCGTTTTGAAAGCTGTTAGGGGAATCTTTCAGTGAGTAGTATTGCATGCTAGGTAGTCTGATTCTTCGTACGTCTTACTATTACGATTATTGGAAATTGTACATTATGAAACCAAGTACTATCATATGTGTCATTTTGTTTTGAAACATACGAATGCATTATCTAATTCTACGAGATCAAATTGGAAGTGGAAATTCGCTGGGAAATTCAAGCAGTGGGTCGATAAATGGGTGTAAAAACAACGTACGCTGGACTAAAGCTTTTCCATTCTTCAAAACATAATTAGCGTCATGTAACGCGTAGAGGACGTTAACTTGCAAATGCAGAACCGTCACACCCCACTCGCTCCCTGACAGCCGCGCCATAAAAATGGACCAGGCCAAGCTATCTGCAGTGTCTCGCGGCTGCAATTTATGAAGGCGCGTCGCAGTGAGTGGCGCGCCCAATTAGAGTCCCGTGTCACGCGCAACGATGTATGGATGCTAATTAAGAGGAATGAATCAATGCCAGATCAGTGCGCGTCATCAAATGAATGCGCCGCTGCGAAAGAGTGGAAAAATATACGACCTCAGGCTGCGGCCCGCCAGCGGCACCACTCTGATTTGTACGGCCCGCAAGACGAATAAATAGCCCGCCCCTCGCCCCCCGCTGCTGTGTGGTCCATCCTCCCCTTCCCCTACCCCTCCCTGGTGGGAACAAAAATCAACTCCCATTGAGAGTGATTTCATTGAAATGAGCGATTTCACTGGGGCAATACTTCCCGTTTACGGTGCAGCTACCGATGGCGTCTTTAAATGCATTTGGAGTTCTCTGTCATATTTGATAGTAATCAAGAATCAGTCGTTTACTATCGACTCTGTTTTTCAATCTGTTGCCAGTTTACGTATGTATCCCTGCCATGATTTGAACTCGGACGTTGTAACCTAAGTTTTCTGAAAAAAAATATTCTTTTCAAGAAATTTGGCGGTGTTTCCTTAAAACCGTCAACACTTTCCGTATGCTCGGATTTTTTTACTTCTACATTGAGCACCACACGAATACTCTAGCATTACACGACTCTTCTACGCAATACTACTTTCATTTGATGCAATGCAGGACCATAAATCAGCAAACTCCCTCGCAACAGGCCCTCTGATACATTTTATTTTCTCTTTGTTGCTTCCTGCTGCGTCAACAGTATCTTCAAAGTATTCGAAAGTTCCATCCTTCCTCAGGAAGTTTCCACTGTGTAATTAAAACTGCAGGTGTGCTGTATGGCGGGACCGAGTCGATATGGCACCTTGTTGTTCATCCGTTGAATGTCTACGAGCTCCCAGCCTCGTGGGACTAGGTCGTTACTAGTAGATTGACTGCAACCTAACAGGATCGTAGTTCTGTGTTGTTTCAGCTTTTGCGGTTCATCAGGAGACGGCCTACGAGTTAAAGCCTCGCGAGAACATTTCCTTATCTTCCCTGCACCTCGAGACTTCACTGTTCTCATTTTCTGCATCCACATCAGTCTACATTGCAAATCGTAAAAAAATCATAACCTCATAACATTCACCATTGGAGACAGTGAGTGCCACTGGGACACGGGGTGGGAAACGCAGCTCAATTATAACAAAACTGATTGGGACCGGCTGGCTAGGGAGTGTGACATCCCTGCATTACTGGAGGGTGATGTCAATATAGAAGAATACGCCCGAGATCTCACAAGTGCGATAACCAGGGCAGTTAAGGCAGCTGTACGAACCAGGAGGAGGGCTATCGCGGCCGCCCCTTCACCATGGTCACCCGAACTGGGGCAAATGCGCCAAGCAGTACGGAGGGCGAGGAGGTATTACCAGCGGTGTGTCGTCTGGCACGAAAAGCAGCGATGGCTGCAGATATACAGAGAAGCCAAAGAACAGTTCCAACAGGAACTCAAGGCAGTCAGGATGAGGAGCTGGGAGAAATACGTGCAAAGCCAATTGGCTACAGACCCTTGGGGACTACCTTACAAAATAGTAAGGGAAAAAATTAAATCACCTATGGTGCTATCTACCGTCAGGAGTGGGGACCGGATGACGGAGACCTGGCAGGAAACTGCGGGAGTCCTACTCCGTGCCCTATTACCTGACGATAGAGAAGACGATGATTCTGAAGAACAACAGAGAATAAGAAGAGAGAACCAACGGGTCTACGAAAATAACGGTGTGGTCTACCCCTTCTCTGAAGAAGAGGTAAACTCCCAAATAAAAGCGCTCAAAAAAGGCAAAGCTCCTGGCCCAGACGGCATTACTGCGGAGGTGATACAGTACCTCGCCCCCCAGCTGGTGGCACCTCTCACTCAGCTGCTGTACAACGAGTGTTTACGGCTTCGGACCTTCCCCTCTATTTGGAAAAAGGCAAATGTAGTTATAATCAAGAAGGGCCCGGACAAAGACCCCAAAGAAGCCAAGTCGTACAGACCCATATGTCTGCTGGCCTTGTTGGGCAAGCTTTTTGAGAGGTTGCTGGCAGACAGGTTGGCTGCACACCGAGTCCTGTGCGGGATGAGTGACAGGCAGTTCGGTTTTCGGACGGGGCGGTCTGCGTCTGACGCAATCGCCCTGGCTGCGGATGTCTGTGACTCTGCCCCGCACAAGTACATAGTCGGCATCATGGTGGACATCAGTGGCGCCTTTGACAACCTGTGGTGGCCTTCGCTCTTCTCCTGCTTGCGGGAGAAAGAATGCCCAGGGCCGCTATATGGCTGTCTGAGGAGCTATTGTGAAGACAGGGAGGTCTGGTTATCGGCCCCTAGCGGCAAAGTCAGTAAGAAAATCACCAAGGGGTGTCCTCAGGGATCTGTCCTGGGGCCACTCTTTTGGGATATAAACATGGAGCCACTCTTGGAAGAACTAAAGAGCAGTGAAGATGTGCTAGAGGTCATAGCCTACGCAGATGACCTCCTCCTGCTGGTCGGCGGCCGAAGCCGCGAAGATCTGGAGCCGAAGATAGAAAGAGCTATTACAATATTGACCACATGGTGTCACAAAACTAAAATGACTATAGCACCCAATAAGTCAACTTACCTGCTGCTCAAAGGCCAACTCACAAGAAATCCTACCGTAAGAATAAATGGCCTACCGGTCCTTAGGCGCCGTGAAACCCGGTATCTTGGTGTCATCGTCGACGAGAGGTGGAACTATGCATCGCATATAGACACTGCAACGCAAAGAGCACTCACAGTACTACATAACCTAATAGGAATAGGACATAAAAGATTCCACCTACCACCTGATCTTATTAAATTATACCATAACAGCATTCTCACATCCATAGTAGGTTACGGGTCAGCGGTCTGGGCACACAGGCTCACGAGGGTCATGCCTGCCGTGGCCGTAAGAAGAGTGCAGCGAAACATGCTCCTACGTTCAGTGGGTGCATACAGAACAACTCCAGGAGGGGCACTTTCAGTACTAATGGGGCTATGTCCACTGGACATAAAAATCAGGGAGCAGGCCACCTGGTACTGGATAAAGAAAAATCGAAGGGAAAAAATAGAGGAAATCATGGGGATATACGTAGGGGACAAACAAAGCATCAGAAGAAGGGGCATGGAATTATGGCAAAATCTCTGGGACAATGATGAAACTGGCCGAAGAACACACGAACTGCTTCCCAACATAAAAGAACGACTAGAACTCACCTATATCAAACCAACAAGGGGACTGCTGCACTTTCTTACTGGGCACGGACCCTATCCGACATATCTTTGTCGGTTCGGGAAAAGGGCAACACCAGCGTGTGACTGTGGGGCAGTGCTGGGCACTCCAGACCATGTGGTGTACGAGTGTCCCCTCTTCGACGATGTTGCACAACAACTTAGGGAACAATTGCCGAACAACGACACGTACCACTTGCTCAGGCACGAAAACACATTCAATATCTTGAACCACCTAACAAACAAAATATCGAGTAAAGTCCTCAGAGAATATCTTGAGAACAATCGATAAATAAATAAACACCAGACTTGTCGCGTACGCCCCCCGGTTCCGCCGGGACGTGGACTTGGCCAGCCGCCTCACGGCTGGAATCCGCCAGGCTTTCGGAAAAGGTTGGGGGGTAGTACATCACCACCGGACTTGACCACGCACCGATAACGACATTAGACATAAGGTTAGTTATAAAATCAAACTAGGATAATAGAATTAGTATAGAACTGCAGCGAATACAATCATCGGCCAGCCCAGTGCCAGGGGCACTCCCACTGGGATTAGCTCAGTGGGAACGGCCAAAAAGTAGGTTTGTATCTATCCTGGCACATTTGTAACGCTGCAGGTAGAATAGTCACAATAATAACAACCAATAGCAAGTAGTATCACAATAAAACAAGCTAAAATTAATGAATATTATACAAACAGTAACATAGTATAGTGAGTATGGTAGATTAACCTCCATAGTGGTGATAGAGTATAGCAAGAAAAGCCTGTAGTGTTAAACATCAAATAGCTGCAGATAGAACTTAGACATAGTTAAATATAGGACCTACTAATGTATTTAGGTAGTAGGTTACATTGTAACATGATAATGATGAAATAAAGAATTTTTTTTAAAAAAAAATCGCAAAAAAAATCGTAATTATAGCTCACTATAAAACTAAAAAAAAAAACTAGCTGCACAATTTAACAAAAATGTATAATTGTTAGGACCCACTAATGAGCTAAGGAAGTGGGTTAACTTGTATCAATTATAATGGTTTTCTCAATAAAGAATTTTTAAAAAAAATCGTAATTAAGAGCCTGGAAGAGGTTTCATCGAAACACCTTCAAGCTCTCTACCGTTCCAGTCTCGAGCAGCGCGCGGGAAAAACGAACGCTTATTCTGAGGATCACTTCTCCCCATGCAGCTGGGCTCCAACAAAATATTTTCACACTCTGTGGACAAGTCGGTGATTGTCATTCCATGAGAAGATCCTGCCGCAACTAAAATCGCATTTCTTTCAATGATTGCCACCCAAATACGCGTATCATATCGATGGCACTAACTCGCCTCTTCCGCTATAGCCTTTTCGACGTCCTCCGTCAATCCTATCATACGGGTGCCACACGGCACTGAAATGTAGCAGAAGAGGGCGGACAAGCATGGTGTGAGCAGACTCTTTCGCAGGCCTGTGGCATTTTCTAAACGTGCTACTAACAAATCGCAGTCTTTACTTCGCTTTCCCAACATTATCTACATTTCAGTTTCAGTCATTCGTAACTGTAATCCCTAAGTACACACATCAAAAGAAGTTTAGCATCACCCCGGATCTCAGAACTCCTGAAGACAGACGTTGACTGTGGATATTGTATTACAGACACGGTGACCTTGACCGTTCAGAAATGCCACTAAACCCACCCAAAGCAGCGCCTATTAGGCGGAGGCAGTCCGACAGTCGATCAGTTCCAGTCATTCCAACAGCAAGGAGGTACACGGCTCGAGTTGTCTGCAGTTCAATTATGCCTAGACGGTCAATAGCGCTGTTCGATCGCGTCCACATTGCTGCTTTGTTCCAGGAAGGTCTCACAACAGGGGATGTGTCCAGGCGTCTCGGAGTATACCAATGCGATGTTATTCAGATATGGAGGAGATACAGACAGGAACTGTCAATGACATGCCTCGTTCTGGCCGCCCAAGGCCTACTACTGCAGTGGATGACCGCTACCTACGGATTATGGCTCCGAGGAACCCTGACAGGAACGCCACCATGTTGAATAATACTATTCGTGCAGCCACAGCACGCCGTGTTACGACTCAAACTGTGCTCATTAGGCTGCATGATGCTCAACTTCACTCCCGACGTCCACGGCGAGGTCCATCTCTGTAACCACGACACTACGCAGCCCAGTGCAAATGAGCCCAGCAACTTGCCGAATGGACCGCTCAGGACTGGCATCACGTTCCGTTCACCGATGAACGTCGCATAAGCCCTCAACCAGACAATCGTCGGAGACGTGTTTGCAGGCAACCCGGCGAGGCTGAACACCTTAGACACACTGTCCAGCGAGTACAGCAAGATGGAGATTCCCTGCTGTTTTGGGGTGGCATTATGTGGGGCCGACGTGTGCCACTGGTAGTCATGGAAGACGCCGTAACGGCTGTACGATACGTGACTGTCATCCTCCGACCGATAGTGCAACCATATCGGCAGCATATTGGCGAGGCATTCGTCTTCATGGACGACAATTCGCGCCCCCAACGTGCACATCTTGTGAATGACTTCCTTCAGGATAACGACACCCATTCGACTAGAGTGGGTAGAATGTTCACCGGACATAAACCCTATCGAACATGCCTGAGATAGATTGAAAAGGGCTGTTTATAGACGACGTGACTCACCAACCACTCTGAAGAATCTACGCCGAATTGCCGTTGAGGAGTGGGACAATCTGTACAAACAGTGCCTTCGTGAACTTATGGATAGTATACTACGACGAATACAGACATGCATCAATGTAAGAGGACGTGCTACTGGGTATTAGATGCGCCAGTGTGCACAGAAATCTGGACCACCAGTTCTGAAGGTCTCGCTGTATGGTGGTACAACATGCAGTGTGTGGTTTACATGAGCAATAAGAAGGGCAAAAATAATGTTTATGTTGATCTCTACTCCAGTTTTCTGTACAGTTTCCAGAAGTCTCGGAATCGAGGTGATGCAAAACTTTTTTTGATGTGTGTATTTTGTTTTGTTTACAGCCTTTAGATTTGTGTGATTTATCGTGTAACTGTAATTTAGCGGATTCCTTTTAGTACTCATGTGTATGACTGCACACTTTTCATTATTTAGAGTCAATTGCCACTTTTCCCAGCATACAGAAATCTTGTCTAAATTGTTTTGTAGTTTGTTTTGATCATCTGACGACTTTTTAAGACGGTTAATGGCAGCAGCATCTGTAAAAAATCGAAGAGGTCTGCTCAGATTGTTGCCTAAGTCGTTTATGTGCACGACGAACTACAGAGGGGCTATAACACTTTCCTGGGGCGACAGATATCACTTCTGTCTTACTCGATGACTTGTCAGTTACCACTAACTATGATTTTTCTGACAGAAAATCACGAATCTAATCACACAACTGAGACGATACATATATAGGCGCACAATTTGTGATTAGAAGTCGTTTCTGAGGAACGTATTAAAGCCTTCTGGAAATTCAGAAATATGGAGTCAGTGTGACATCCCCTGTCGATAGTACTCATTACTTCAAGAGAATAAAGGTACAGTTACGTTTTACAAGAACCATATTTTCTGAATCCCTTTCGAGTATTTGTCAATATATCGTTCGCTTCGAACTAACCCACAATTTTTGAACATAGTATATGTTTCGAAATCGTACTGCATATCGATGTTGGCGATATGGGTCTGTAATTCATCGGATTACGCCTTTTTCCTTTCTTCAGTGTTGGTGTGACTTGCGCACCTTTCCAGTCCTTAGGGACGCATCTTTCGCTGAGGGAGTGATTATATATGATTGCTAGGTATCGTCCTAATGTACTAGCACACTCTAAAAGGAAAATAACTGATACACAACCTGGACTACAGGCTTTGCCTTTATTAAGTGATTTAAGCTGCTTCTATACACCGAGAGTATCTGCTTCTAAGTTACTCCTGTTCGCAGTTGTTCTTGATTAAAATTCAGGATTTACTTCAGCTTTAGTGGTGAAGAAATATCGAAGAACTCTGTTTAGCAACTCTGATCTAATGGCACTCTCATCCGTAAAATCACCGTTGTCATCGCTTAGTGATGGCAGTCTTTGTGTATTTCCGCAGGTGTACTTTAAATACGACCAAAAGCTCTCCGCATTTTCTGCCAGATTTCGAGACAGAGTTTCGTTGTGGAAACTATTAAAAGCATCGCACTGATATTTGCGCTAAGTTTCGAGCTCCTGTGAAACAGAGTCGTATAAATATTCATATTCATAAGTTGTGTTTAGTTTCGTTCTAGTAATATACAGTAGTTATTTCAAAGATTCCATTTCACAACGTATAGGCTTACCACTCAGCAAAAGATAGAACAGCTGATATTATAATGTTCTTTAAATCTGGTTTTCACATGTCACGAATCAGCCGCAGGTAAGCGGTTGACACGATTCCTACTGCCTGCTAACGTCTATGGTATTGTAGTATTGAGAGCTCGTCCTTTGTCACTGCCAAATGGGTTGCTTTAAATGAACTGGTCACTTGTTTAAAAATTTATAGTGACACTTTTCGGGCGCTGTTCACTTCCAAATAGGCAAAGAAACTGCGTTCATACAGAGCATGGCGTCACATGTGTACGTCTTCAACATCAGTGCTCAATTAAACGCGTCAGTATAATTATTTGAACACCAAGTGACCAGTTTATCGAAAGCGAGCTTTTTAGGAATCTGCCCTCCACAGATATGAGTGTGGTAAAAATTAATGGGAATTTAAATATTTTGAAAAGAATTCTATTCAGTAGTCGAAATCAATGTTATCTTCTTAAAAACAGTGCCCATTAGATGATATACCCTGCTATAGATGTATCCAATCCCCGAAACACTTGTGGAAACCGAACATTGAGATGGTTTTTAGCTGCCTGACCGAAGAATTTTTAATCTCATATACGCTTGCATGATTCTGTTGGCAGTTAAAACAGATTCAACAGAGTTCCTGTTGACACTAAAAGAGAAAGAAGATTCCAGCACAGCAAACGACCAACTCCAAACATAAACTGCCGTTTTCGGAAATGATTAAACTCTAGTAGTAATGTCTACCAACAATGTCACTTGACTACAATGCAAACGAGGGGCTGAGATCCATAAAGGCCTAAGGCACATCTTTGTCGATCTCACATATAAGCGAATATCAGGGGAATCAGTGATGCAGTTTTTTGTGAATGTTGATATATACAGTTCGCGACTACAGCACAGATAAACCTGGCCCACGATAATATCAAGAGATTTCAGAAGAATGAATATATGCTACAACGTCACATTTCAGGGCCTCAAATGGATTACTGAATGATAAAATCCAAAACTAAATCTAGATAATTCAGAAATGTAGAGAATAGGTCTTACTGTCGGTATAACATATACTGATATCTGATCTAATTTTACTATATAGTGAATGTATTGGCATATCTAAGGAGTGTGCTACTGTCCAGCGGGATTTATGCCAAGCAAACGAGGATAAAAGTCTTCTGCATTATGCTACCACCTGGTGGCACTGATGTAAACTTGTAGTTGAGCGGTAAGGACTAGTTGCGCACGCCGTGAACCGTGTGCATTGTTTATCAAATATATATGTTTTCAGCCCATAAGGCAATTATGTCACCAGTTGTGCATGTGCAGAAGCTCGTTAAAACGTGCACAACCAAGGACGTGCTTGCGACCCTGTCAGCAAGTTTCATGGGGTCGAAAGGACTAGCAATGTTGCATAGCACGGTAGATTTAATGCTGTGTGTTTCAGATTACCGCATCTATGTCATGTCATGTCATGTCACGTGTAACAGCAGACAAAGGAAAATAACTAACAAGGCGCTCTTGTGCTTTTACACACCAGTCGCCACAGCCCAAACAGCTTCCATTTGCCGTTGTTTCTTTTTTTATTTTTATTTTTATTTATTTATTTATTTATTTATTTATTTTTTTGAAGTTCAACAGTTTTTGATAAAATTTTGCTGTCAAACGATTCATATCCTAAAAATCGGAAAACATTCACGGTATCAGCCAGTGAGCCACCGTAATCAGCGACTTCTGTATGACATCATGATTGCTGACAATCATTTATTACACATTTCTCCTCAAGGGCTCTCGTCTTCTTTAACGTCTTCGCAGCCTTCATCCGGATGCCCATGTACTTTACCACTATCACACACCCTTAAAAAAAGAAAACTGTGTACAGACTCTTCAGGTTACTTTCCTCTTTTATACAGCAGACCACACACACTCACACACACACACACACACACACATACACAAACGCGCGCGCGCGCCCCCGTGCGCGCGCGCGTACACGTTCGCGCGCGCACATACACACAATATAAACATCATTAATAGAAGTTGGTTTTGAACATATACTTCGTTAGGTTGGCAACATTTAGGTAGACAAACCAAAGAGGAGGAAACACGTAATTAAGTTACAATATTTACGGTGTTAAAAGCTCAGTGTCCGAAGAACTAGCTATATCGAGTGCAAGAGATTAGCACTTGCAACCTACGTCCTCAACTATTTCCTGGATGTATAGCAATCTCTGTCTTCCTCTATAGTTTCTGCCCTCTACATCTCCCTCCAGTACCATGAAAGTCATTCCCTGATGTCTTAACAGAAATCCTATCATCCTGTCCCTTCTCGTTCTTAGTGTTTCCGTGTATTCCTTTCCTCTCTGATTCTGCGAAGAACGTCTCATTCCTTCCCTTATCAGCACACCGAACTTTCAACATTTCTCTGTAGCACCACATCTCAAATGTTCGATTTTCCACTGTTCCGGTTTTCCCACAGCCCATGTTTCATTGCCATACAACGTTGTGCTCCAAATTTACATTGTCACAAATTTCATCCTCAAGTTGACTTCTCTTGGCCAGGAATGCCCTTTTTGCCAGTGCTGGTCTGCTTTTGATTTCGACCTTGCTCCGTCCGTCATTGGTTGTTTTGCCGCCTGGGTAGCAAAATTTCTTAACTTCGTCTACTTCGCGGCCATCTGTCCTGCTGTTAAGTTTCTCGCTTTTGTCATTTCTGCTACTATCATTACTTTCGTCTTTCTTCGAATTACTCTCATTCCATATTCTGTACTAATTAGACTGTCCATTCCAGTAAGTAGATCATGCACTCATGATAGCAATGTCATCAGCGAATCATGTCATTAATGCCTTTCACCTTGAATTTTATTCCATTCCTGAACATTTCTTGTATTTCCGTCGTTGCTTCTTCGATGTACACATTGAACAGTAGAGGAGAATGACTACATCCCTGTCTTGCACCCGTTTTAATCCGGGCGCTTCGTTCTTGGTCGTCCATTCTTATTATTCCCTCTTGGCTCTTGTACATAATGTATATTACCCTTCTCTCCCTATAGATTATCCCTACCTTTCTCAAAATTTCGAACATCTTGCACCACTTTAAATTGTCGAACGCTTTTTCCAGGTCGACAAATCCTATGAACCTGCCTTGATTTTTCTTCAGTCTTGCTTCTATTATCAGCCGCTAAGGTCTGACTGATCGTCATCTAACACATCCTCAGTTTTATTTTCCATTCTTCTGTATATTATTCTACTAACAAGGGAACCTCCCCATCGCACCCCCCTCAGATTTAATTATAAGTTGGCACAGTGGACAGGCCTTGAAAAACTGAACACAGATCAATCGAGAAAACAGGAGGAAGTTGTGTGGAACTATGAAAAAAATAAGCAAAATATACAAACTGCGTAGTCCATGCGCAAGATAAGCAACATCAAGCAGAGTGTAAGCTCGGGAGCGCCTTGGTCCCGTGGTTAGCGTGAGCAGCTGCGGAATGAGAGGTCCTTCGTTTAAGTCTTCTCTCGAGTGAAAAGTTTACTTTCTTTATTTTCGCAAATTTATGATCTGTCCGTTGGTTCATTGACGTCTCTGTTCACTGTAATAAGTTTAGTGTCTGTGTTTTGCGACCGCATCGCAAAACCGTGCGATTAGTAGACGAAAGGACGTGCCTCTCCAATGGGAACCGAAAACATTTGATCGCAAGGTCATAGGACAACCGATTCCTCCACAGGAAAACACGTCTGACATATTCTATACGACCCTGGTGACGGCATGTGCGTCACATGACAGGAATATGTTGTCGACCCACCTAACTTTAACACTTGGCGAATGGGTAAAAATATTCTTCTACCTTCCCCGATTTAGGTTTTCTTGTGGATGTGATAATCACTCCCAAAAAAGTGATGAAAACATAAGAGTTTGTCAAATAAACTGCAACAAATGAATGAAACAGATTCACAGTCGCACAGTTTTCCCTGTACTCTGTCAAAACATATATTTTTAACGTTTTCAAATTTTTCCGTGTGTAGACCGTCATATCCTGCATATGTCCAAGCAAATCTGAACATGTCCTGGAATTTTGGAGAGCGAGTTTAATACACTCCTGGAAATGGAAAAAAGAACACATTGACACCGGTGTGTCAGACCCACCATACTTGCTCCGGACACTGCGAGAGGGCTGTACAAGCAATGATCACACGCACGGCACAGCGGACACACCAGGAACCGCGGTGTTGGCCGTCGAATGGCGCTAGCTGCGCAGCATTTGTGCACCGCCGCCGTCAGTGTCAGCCAGTTTGCCGTGGCATACGGAGTTCCATCGCAGTCTTTAACACTGGTAGCATGCCGCGACAGCGTGGACGTGAACCGTATGTGCAGTTGACGGACTTTGAGCGAGGGCGTATAGTGGGCATGCGGGAGGCCGGGTGGACGTACCGCCGAATTGCTCAACACGTGGGGCGTGAGGTCTGCACAGTACATCGATGTTGTCGCCAGTGGTCGGCGGCAGGTGCACGTGCCCGTCGACCTGGGACCGGAACGCAGCGATGCACGGATGCACGCCAAGACCGTAGGATCCTACCCAGTGCCGTAGGGGACCGCACCGCCACTTCCCAGCAAATTAGGGACACTGTTGCTCCTGGGGTATCGGCGAGGACCATTCGCAACCGTCTCCATGAAGCTGGGCTACGGTCCCGCACACCGTTAGGCCGTCTTCCGCTCACGCCCCAACATCGTGCAGCCCGCCTCCAGTGGTGTCGCGACAGGCGTCAATGGAGGGACGAATGGAGACGTGTCGTCTTCAGCGATGAGAGTCGCTTCTGCCTTGGTGCCAATGATGGTCGTATGCGTGTTTGGCGCCGTGCAGGTGAGCGCCACGATCAGGACTGCATACGACCGAGGCACACAGGGCCAACACCCGGCATCATGGTGTGGGGAGCGATCTCCTACACTGGCCGTACACCACTGGTGATCGTCGAGGGGACACTGAATAGTGCACGGTACATCCAAACCGTCATCGAACCCATCGTTCTACCATTCCTAGACCGGCAAGGGAACTTGCTGTTCCAACAGGACAATGCACGTCCGCATGTATCCCGTGCCACCCAACGTGCTCTAGAAGGTGTAAGTCAACTACCCTGGCCAGCAAGATCTCCGGATCTGTCCCCCATTGAGCATGTTTGGGACTGGATGAAGCGTCGTCTCACGCGGTCTGCACGTCCAGCACGAACGCTGGTCCAACTGAGGCGCCAGGTGGAAATGGCATGGCAAGCCGTTCCACAGGACTACATCCAGCATCTCTACGATCGTCTCCATGGGAGAATAGCAGCCTGCATTGCTGCGAAAGGTGGATATACACTGTACTAGTGCCGACATTGTGCATGCTCTGTTGCCTGTGTCTATGTGCCTGTGGTTCTGTCAGTGTGATCATGTGATGTATCTGACCCCAGGAATGTGTCAATAAAGTTTCCCCTTCCTGGGCAATGAATTCACGGTGTTCTTATTTCAATTTCCAGGAGTGTATGTGTGAGTGCCTGAACTTTGATAATTGTGTGAAAATAAGAAATGAAACTTTTTACTCGAGGGAAGACTTGAACCAAGGACCTCTCGTTCCGCAACTGATCACGCTAACCACGGGACCACGGCGCTCGTGACGTAGTGTTTTCCTTGATGTTGCATATCTTGCACATGGACTACTCAGTTTGTATGTTTTGCTTATTTTTTTCATAGTTCCACACAACTTCTTCCTGTTTTATCGATTGATCTGTGTTCAGTTTTTCAAGGTCTATCCGCTGTGGCAACTTATAACTAAATCTGAGGGGGGCGCGATGGGAGGTTCCCTTGTAAGTAACTTTGATGCATGAGCTTTCAAAGTGACTGTGTGATAATTCTTGCACTTGTCAGCTCTTGCAGTCTTTGGAACTGGGTGGCTGATATTTTTCCGAAAGTCAAATGGTATAACGCTGGACTCGTACATTTTACACACCAACGTGAAGAATCGTTTTGATGACTCCTCCCCTAACGATTTTAGAAATTCTTATGGAACGTTATCTATCAGTTCTGCCTTAATTGATCTTAATTCCTCAAAAGGGAATACAGGATTTCCTGTCTCTTCTAAATGGACTCCTGTTTCTTCTGGTACCACATCAGTTAAATCTTCCTCCTCATTTTGGCCTTCAATCTACTCTTCCCCCCAACCGCTTTTTGCTCTGCATTTAACAGTGGAATTCCCGTTGCACTCTTAATGTTACCGGTCTTGCATTAAATGTCACCAATGGTTGTTCCGAGTTTCCTGTATGCTGAGTCAGTCCTTCCGATAGTCATTCCTGTTTCGATATCTTCACATTTTTCATGCAGCCATTTCGTCTTAGCTTTCCTGCACTTCCTATTTACTTCGCGCCTTAGCGACCTGTATTTCTGTATCCCCGTATTTCCCTGAACATTTTTGTACTTAATGCTTTGATCCATCCGGCCGGGGTGGCCGAGCGGCTCTAGGCGCTACAGTCGGGACCCGCGCGACCGCTACGGTCGGAGCTTCGAATCCTGCCTCGGCCATGGATGTGTGTGAAGTCCTTAGGTTAGTTAGGTTTAAGTAGTTCTAAGTTCTGGGGGACTGATGACCACAGATGTTAAGTCCCATAGTGCTCAGAGCCATTTGAACCATTTGAATCCTCCTGGGTACGCATTAGAATGCAGAATCTGATTTCGGAATCTCTGCCTGACCATGATGTAATCTAACTGAAATCTTCCCGTATCATCTGGCCTTTTACAAGTATATCTCCTCCTCTTGTGATTCTTGAAAGGAGTATTTGCTGTTACTAGCTGAATTTTATTACAGAATTTATAACACTCCTGTCTGCTACTGCTGTACCATAGCCATAAAGCTGGAAGCAGGTTGTGAAATAAAACTATTTTATTAAAGCAATTATGGTACAACGCAACAAAGCAGTGTTACCCTCTGAGAGGAATTTTGTTATGTTGACCATGTTACACCTAACGGAGGTGGCTTATCAGAAAATGAAAGTCAGAATTACGTAAATATTCGAACAGTAACAAACAATATTTTTGCATATCTATACTGTTAAAAAAAAAAGAAAACGGTTGCCAGCCTAATTAGGCAAGGGAATGATTAACATTCTTGGTAAGGTATGAGTAACTTCAACGGACAAACACAACCTACATTTTGCCACACGCGAGTGCAACGAACTCTGACACCTGCATATGTTCACGGTTAAGACTGGAAGCTAATACAGCAGAACAAACTATTTGCAAAAATATAACAGATAATGAAACACACTATAACTTTCAGGGCTTGTTCAAACTGAATGGTCTTCATAACATTACTAATAATATTCACTGTAAGATCATAGATTAGACGTAAGTTCAGTATTATTTTTCAAACACTTTCCTCGTTGACATAAAATTATAAATGTAGTTCACTACAAAATTATGAGCTGATCACAGGTTAAGTCTCTCTCAGTTAAATACTTTACTGTTTAAAATGAAAGTTAATTGGAATTCACTAACAGGTTACTTCTCACTGTCTTTTGAATAAAGAAATTATTGTTTTCATAAATAGTGGTCCTCCCCTTACTTGTTACCTAGCATTAGCCCAATAGACGAACTGTGGATCCTGTTATATTATTAATATGCACTTTCAATACCCAAAAGAAACAAGTGCTTAGCAAGCGTGAGTATATAACTTTCCACAATTGCAAATCACGTCTTTTACTGCAGTGAGACCCAATGTTGACAAATTTGCAAGAAACTGACTCACCTTTTAAAATTTACTGCAGGCAGCACTATGATCATTAACTAAGCAAAATTTTATAAGCCTCAGTTTTAGGAACTTTAATTTTTAAAAGGAACAGCAAATTGTCTTTATTACCACAGTCTTCTACTTTCAAGTAAATGATTAAATAGGTGACTTTGAAACTTCGCAAAACTACATTTACTGCTTCCCAAAATTTCACTAAAGCCACAGTAAACCTGAATATTCCCTTCTCATCAAAGATCCAACAACATTATGTAATGTTCTGAGGCTTTCATTTTTTACACAAACTAGGACACTCGGTAATCATAGTTTAAAAGGAGAGGGGCCTGACAGGTGTTGTGATAGGGAAAAAATCAAGGTAGGTACATGGATTCAATTATAAGTTTCCTTATATCTGAGCACACTAACACATCCAATAAGCTGATCCTTCACAGTATATTATTATAGTATTCCGTTACAGTGATTGCGCAATGTGGTGGCGATTGCATGTCAGTAGGTGGATTTCCAGACAGAATTTCTGGACTCTGTCATTTCTTGGTGGAGAGGATGGATACCAATTCCAGAATCGTTCCAGCTATTTATCCATCCATCCGAGGCATTGGAAAGTGGCAGAAAAAGCCTCTCTCGGAACCAGCACAATATACAACTTCTACATGGCAGTGCACAGTTTGGTAGCTCGTCCCCGACTGACTCTTGTTCCACCTTTTCTACCTAGGGCAACCACAATTTGCGCGTGCTACACAGTTCCGTTCCCGAGGGGACCTACAACACATTTCATATATAAAATGACTAAGGATCCTAAGTGAAGGTCAGCAGTTTACATAACAGAGAACAAACATTTTATTAAACAAAACATATCATTTGCACATATTGACATTTCTACAAAAAATTATTCACACAGAAATTACAATTACATATAGTATGTTTTGTTTCCTCCAAATGGGACAAAGAATTTAAATGACAGATGTACTACATTGCATAGGATCAAACCATGACATCAAAGTTTTAACAAAGAAGGAGTATACAATTTTATGTTATCGATTCAAACACATTTAAAGATACCCAATGTTATAACAGTAAACCAAAGAAAAAAAGGCAAAATAAATCGGTACAGCATTAGAGCTATGGTGTTACAAACTCAATTATTCTCTCTCCTCTCTCATTCCTTGTCCCCAGCATATACTTTCCTGTAACCTTTCCTTCTACTCCTGCTCCTGCAGGAGTATTCCAGTCCCCTAAGATTACTAGATTTTCATATCCCTTTCAATGTTCCCATATGCTTCCTCTATCTCTTCATCTTCAGCTTGCCATGTCGGGCTCTCCATATTGGCACCTTCCCATTAATAAAGAAACCTACGCCCGTTATACCGTTTTCTGCTGCTGCTGATATTACTCTATACTCACTTGACCAGAAATCCTAGTCTTCATTCCACTTCACTTCACTCACCCGTACCATATCTAGACTGAGCCTTTGCACTTCCATTCTCAGATTTGTCTAGCTTCCCTGACATGTTCAAACTTCTGACATTCCATGTCCCGCCTCGTAGAACAGTATTTGTTCGTTGGTTATTCAGTCTTTTTCTCATGTCATCTCCCCATTCGCAGTTCTCTTCCGAAGATCCAAATGGGGAACTATTCCGGAATCTTTTGCCAATGGAGAGTTTATCATGACACGTTTTCAATTACAGGCCACATGTGCCGTGGTTTCACGTTATGCGTCTTTAATGCAATGGTTTCCATTGCCTGCTGCATCCTCATGCTGTTGATCATTGCTGATTCTTACGCCCTTAGGGCAGTTTCCGATTGCGATGACAAGACAGTGCCCTGAACCTCTCTCTGCTTCTTCGCCCTCTTTGAAAAGCCCGTTGGCAGAATGAGTGTGGCCTCTTATGCCGCAAGTCTTCGACCCCCCAATGCCGATTATTAATCAAGCGGTTGCGTGTATTGAACCTGTAAATGAGGTCGTTCAAAAATGTCTCTGAGCACTAGGGGACTTAACATCTGAGGTCATCAGTCCCCTAGAACTTAGAACTACTTAAACCTAACTAACCTAAGAACATCACACACATCCATGCCCGAGGCAGGATTCGAACCTGCGACCGTAGCGGTAATGAGGTCGTTTTGATTAGTGATCAAAGACGCCACACCTACACCACGGGTGCCGACTTGCTTTAACTGCGTGCAAGCTGCCCTCGTAGCTGTAGTGCGTCTCGATAACAAAGCTGCAAAATTTGACTAGTGAGGTACGCAGCGTTGTAATGCGTACTCCAAAAACTTTTTTGTTATTTATTATTCATAATTTTTGATCATGGTTTTTAAATAAACTGAATATTACTGGACTCTTGAGATGTGGATTAAGACTTTCTTTGACGTTACAACATTTAATGAAATTAAAAAAAAATAGTTAAGTTTTTTTCCGAAATTAGGTAACAATAACCCAAGAACAACAAAAGTTGAATTTCACATGTATTATCTCTCCTGCGCTAATCGTCATCATCACATCCTTAAAAGAAATTCCTAAATTTAATTCTTAAATCCGTTTCTCTTTAGCAAAAATTCTAAATCAGAAAGGTTCGTGATCAGGATGTCTGACGAGCCAAGAATGCTACGTTATCAAACCGCTATCGCAAATAAAACATACATGATTGTTACCTGTAATCCATTCTTCACAAATTCATTCGTACCAATGTAAAAATAAATTCCTTTTCTCTCAATAATAAGTGTTCTATTGATTCACGATAAAATTCCAAAAATTTCCTTTGTTTGTTCCTTGCTCATACAGTTAGGCTTTCATATCAATGTACTTAGTGTTGCATAGATGTGCCTTTCTGTGAGTTAAGCTCCATGTTTTCAGTGGCCAGATGGCAATGTGCCACATTCAGGTGCTGTAATTCACGTAATCAGGACACGTGTCAATTACAATCCGGGCAATAAAACTACTAATTTGGAAGCTGTTTCACAACAATTGAGCCACTGATTTTCGCTACCGAATAAAGCAGTGAAACAAGACGTGTTCCATGTGATTTCTACTACTCCTCGTTATTTTTGTCTCTCTTAAGTTTCCTGTACACAGAATGACCAATTCGGTCTCCTGCCTTCAGCTTAACTAAAACATCCAAGAATGAAAGCTTCTCATGCCTCTCCAGTTCGGTATCAATTTACTGGTGGAATGGACACTGTTTATGTGGTAGTCTAACTACTGCAGGGCATTTTCACATCAAGGTCATATCAAGGAGAAGCAAGAGGGACGTAACGTCACCGACGTCAGAGCTTGTTCCTCAAAATGTTCCATGAAAAAGTTCATGACGGTTGGAGACAGTGAGGAACCGACGGTTCTGCCATCTATCATCTCATAATATTCTTTGTGGTACAAGAGGTACGTTATCCTTAAAGCATGGCGGAACAGCTTAAAGATTCCAGGTAGAAATAGTTGCAGCAATAGATCCAACATGTCTTATACAGGCAACCTCGTAAACATTGACACAATGACCACACTTCGTCCTTTTGTCCTATCTTTATTTTGTTGCGTGTCTCAAAGAATGACTGCTGCAAACCGATGTTCGCAGTGTCCCAGTTTAGGTGCAAATAAAACTGCCAGAAGTTTTGCTTATCTGGAGGTCGGTGAACTAATTAGACTAACTATAGGCCTTAGATGAATTTCATCCTTGAGTATCTTCGGTAATCCATAAAGCAAGGAAGGTCTGGCGGCAAGTAGCATTAATTTCTTCGTCACTTCTTCTTGCGTACCAGAGCACTTTATTATTTTCCTTGTCTTTCTGATGGTCTGTATTGCATCGCAACCAAGCTTCCGATACGTATCAACTTCTATTAAATGCACGACCTTCATGTGATGATCTTAATTTCCGTTTTACCCACATAAGGTATTTGGTCCTTTGTCAGCTATGAAAAGGTTTCTTGTATTTTGTACTATCGGCCATTAATTCTTTCTTCTAAAAATAAGTACGAACGCAAGAAAGTGTGAAAATTATGTGTGTGTGTGTGTGTGTGTGTGTGTGTGTGTGTGTGGGTGGGTGGGTGGGTGTGTGTGTGTGTGCATGCGTGTGCGTACGTTAATTTTTGTAGGAATTTTTCTTGTTCCGAATGTCGGAAACCGCGCTCGTAAGGTTTGATTTGCTTAGACATGAGCGCGCAGCCTCGACAGAGATGCGCATTCTCTTAAAACTATTTCGAGCAGTTAGTTCATGAGCCCACGCGAATAGTAAACGGTTGTGAAAACAGACTTGTCCTCTTAGCAACAAATAATCCTGAGTTAATAACGAGCATCAAAACGGATACTGGTATTAGTGAACATAAGGTTGTCGTAGCGAGACTGAATATTGTAAACCCTAAATCCTCCAAAAATAAACCAAAAATATACCTATTCAAAAATCAGATAAAAATTCACTTGACGCCTTCCTGAGAGACTGTCTCCGCTCCTTCCAAATTAATAAGTGTAGACCAGATGTGGCTTGAATTTAAAGAAATAGTATCGGCAGTAGTTGAGAGATTTATACCAAATAATTTAACAAATGACGGAGCTGATCCTCCTTGGTACATAAAACGGGTCAGAACACTGTTGCAGAAACAACGAAACAAATATGCCAAATTTAAACAGACGCGAAATCCCCAAGGTTGGCGATCTTTTATAAAAGCTCGAAATTTAGCACGGATTTCAACGCGAGATGCTTATAACTATTTCCACAACAAAACTTTGTCTCGACACTTGGCAGAAAGTCCAAAGAGATTCTGGCCGTATGTGAAGTGTATCAGCGGCAGGAAACAATCAATGCCTTCTCTGCGCGACAGAAATGGAGATACTATCGAAGACAGTGCTGTCAAAGCAGAGTTACTAAACACAGCATTCCGAAATGCCTTCACAAAAGAAGACGAAGTAAATATTCTAGAATTCGAATCCAGAACAGCTGCCAACATGAGTAACGTAGAAGTAAATATCCTCTGAATAGTGAAGCAATTTAAATCACCTAGTAAAAGCAAAACTTCTGGTCTAGACTGTATACCAATAAGGTTCCTATCGGAGTAGGCTAATGCATTAGCTTCATTCTTAACAATCACATACAACCGTTTTCTCGACGAAAGATCCGTACACAAACACTGGAGAGAGGCTCAGGTCACACCAGTATTCAAGAAAGGTAGCAGGAGTAATCCACTTCATTACTGGCCCACATAATTAACGTCGATATGCAGCAGGATTCTGGAACATATATTGTGTTCGAACATTATGAGTTACCTCGAAGAAAACGGTCTATTGACTCACAGTCAACATGCGTTTAGAAAACATCGTTATTGTCAAACACAACTAGTTATTGATTCACATGAAGTGTTGAGTGCTATTGACAGAGGATTTCAGATCGAGTCCGTATTTCTGGATTTCCAGAAGGCTTTTGACACTGTACCACACAAGCGGCTGGTAGTGAAATTACGTGCTTATGGAATATCGTCTCAGTTATGTGACTGGATTTGTGACTTCCTGTCAGAATGGTCACAGTTCGTAGTAACTGACAGACAGTTATCGAGTAAAGCAGAAGTGATTTCTGGCGTTCCCCAATATAGTATTATAGTCAGAGATTTGGGAGACAATCTGAGCAGCCGTCTTAGGTGTTTTTCAGATGATGCTGTCGTTTGTAGACTAATAAAGTCTTCAGAAGATCAAAACAAATTGGAAAGTGATGTATAAAAGATATCTTAATGGTGCGAAAATTAGCATTTGACCCTAAATAACGAAAAGTGGGACGTCATCAACATGAGAGCTAAAAGGAATTCGTTTAACTTCGGTTAGGCGATAAAACAGTCAAATCTAAAGGCTGTAAATTCAGCTGAAACCCAAAAGTTAGAATTACGAACAACTTTAATTGGAAGGAACATATAGAAAATGTTGTGGGGAAGGCTAACCGAAGACTGCGGTTTATTGGTAGGACTCTTAGAAAATGTAACAGATCTACTAAGGAGACTGCCTGCACTACGTTTATCCGTCCTCTTTTAGAATACTGCTGCGCGGTGTGAGTCCTTTCCAGACACGACTGACGGAGTACATCGAAAAAATTCAAAGAAGCGCAGCACATTTTGTATTATCGTGGAATAGGGGAGAGAGTGCCAATGGAACTATACAGGATTTGAGCTCGACATCATTAAAGGAAAGGCGTTTTTCGTTACGACGGAATCTTCTCACGAAATTCCAATCACCAACTTTCTCCCCCGAATGTGAAAATATTGTGCTGACACCGACTTACATAGGGAGAAACGATCACCATGATAAAATAGGGAAATCAGAGCTGGTACGGAAAGATAGAGGCGTTCGTTGTTTCCGCGTGCTATACGAGATTGGAATAATGTATAATTGTGAAGGTAGTTCGATGAACCCTCTAGCGGGCACTTAAATGTGATTTGCAGAGTATCCATATACGTGTAGATGTAGAGATACTGCGTCGCAAAGAGGTGAGTGAGAGGTGGTCTTCGCTTTGCGAAGGTGCGTGCCCGATCTATCTGTTCATTGCAAGGAGAGGAGAAGAGAGATAGTTGAACTTTGGTGTGAGCTGTGGACAGTCGAGTTTGGTTTAGTAGCATCAGTCACATCAGACAGAACACATCGACTGCTATCAGATGAATGTCGATAATTGTCTCCGTACTCACTGTTAAGACCTTACACAGCAGTGGATTCGCTCTGTCTGGCGTGTTTGACACCTCTACTCCTTGCTAATACAATTATAGCTATTATTTTAGTGCACTTAGTGTTGCATGGTAGTGTGTTTTCTGTGAGTTTTTCTCCAGGATTTCGTTGCCCAGACGGCAATGTGCAACACGTAGTGGACTGGCGATATAATCTTGCTGAAACTAGCAGTCTGGATGTGTGTAAAACATCGATCTGGGCAACAAAACCTTTTTTCAGGAAGCCTTTTTAACACTGATACACTCTCCTTCTGACAATTTCAGGTAATTACATATCATTTGTTGTCGCCGAGAAGTTTTGGGCGCAGTCCATCGTCAGAATATCCTATAAGTGCTTTAATATTTGGTACTGCGACATGCATTTACATTTGCGACATTGGTGGATAAGTAACACAAAACTATACCGGGTGTTACAAAAAGGTACGGCCAAACTTTCAGCAAACATTCCTCACACACACATAAAGAAAAGATGTTATGTGGACATGTGTCTTGAAACGGTTAATTTCCATGTTAGAGCTCATTTTAGTTTCGTCAGTATGTACTGTACTTCCTCGATTCACCGCCAGTTGGCTCAATTGAAGGAAGGTAATGTTGACTTCGGTGCTTGTGTTGATATGCGACTCATTGCTCCACAGTACTAGCATCAATCACATCAGTACGTAGCATCAACAGGTTAGTGTTCATCACGAACGTGGTTTTGCAGTCGGTGCAATGTTTACAAATGCGGAGTTGGCAGATGCTCATTTGATGTATGGATTAGCACGGGGCAATAGCCGTGGCGCGGTACGTTTGTATCGAGACAGATTTCCAGAACGAAGGTGTCCCGACAGGAAGACTTTCGAAGCAATTGATCGGCGTATTAGGGAGCACGGAACATTCCAGCCTATGACTCACGACTGGGGAAGACCTAGAACGACGAGGACACCTGCAATGGACGAGGCAATTCTTCGTGCAGTTGACGATAACCCTAATGTCATAGAAGTTTCTGCTGTACAAGGTAATGTTGACCACTTCACTGTAGGTCGTGCGGTAGTGTTCTCGCTTCCCGTGCCCGGGTTCCCGGGTTCGATTCCCGGCGGGGTCAGGGATTTTCTCTGCCTCGTGGTGACTGGGTGTTGGGTGAAGTCCTTAGGTTAGTTAGGTTTAAGTAGTTCTAAGTTGTAGGGGACTGATGACCATAGATGTTAAGTCCCATAGTGCTCAGAGCCATTTGAACCATTTTTGAACTTCACTGTATGGAGAGTGCTACGGGAGAACCAGTTGTTTCCGTACCATGTACAGCGTGTGCAGGCACTATCAGCAGCTGATTGGCCTCTACGGGTACACTTCTGCGAATGGTTCATCCAACAATGTGTCAATCCTCATTTCAGTGCAAATGTTATCTGTATGGATGAGGCTTCATTCCAACGTGGTCAAATTCTAATTTTTCACAATCAACATGTGTGGGCTGACGAGAATCCGCACGCCATTGTGCAATCACGTCATCAACACAGTTTTTCTGTGAACGTTGGGGCAGGCATTGTTGGTGATGTCTTGATTGGGCCCCATGTTCTTCCACCTACGCTCAATGGAGCACGTTATCATGATTTCATACGGGATACTCTACCTGTGCTGCTAAAACATGTGCCTTTACAAGTACGACACAACATGTGGTTCATGCACGAAGGAGCTCCTGCACATTTCAGTCGAAGTGTTCGTACGCTTCTCAACAACAGATTCGGTGACCGATGGATTGGTAGAGGCGGACCAATTCCATGGCCTCCACGCTCTCCTGACGTCAACCCTCTTGACTTTCGTTTATGGCGCCATTTGAAAGCTCTTGTTACGTAACCCCGGTATCTAATGTAGAGACTCTTCGTGCTCGTATTGTGGACGGCTGTGATACAATACGCCATTCTCCAGGGCTGCATCATCGCATCAGGGATTCCATGTGACGGAAGGTGGATGCATGTATTCTCGCAAACGGAGGACATTTTGAAAATTTCCTGTAACAAAGTGTTTGAAGTCACGCTGGTACATTCTGTTGCTGTGTGTTTCCATTCCATGATTAATGTGATTTGAAGAGAAGTAACATATTTTCTTTCTTTGTGTGTGAGGAATGTTTTCTGAAAGTTTGGCCGTACCTTTTTGTAACACCCTGTATGTTGCATCATTTTATATTATATTCTGATGCAGGATTGTATCTGAAACGCTTCATAAAATATAATTTTTATCAAGTGATGTGTTGTTTTAGTGACATCTTAAAACATTCATATAAGACATACTCAGATCTGATGAATTCTTTTCGGGTTATCAGCCGAGCGGTGGCGTCGTCTTGTCGTAACGTTTCAATGAGTTTCGTACCTATCATCTTCTGCTGAAGTCACTTCACCAGAAGATCAAATGTTTCAAATGGCTCTGAGCACTATGGGACTGAGGTCATCAGTCCCCTAGAACTTAGAACTACTTAAACCTAACTAACCTAAGGACATCAAACACGTCCATGCCCGAGGGAAGATTCAAACCTGCGACCGTAGCGGTCGAGCGGTTCCTGACTGAAGCTTCTAGAACCGCTCGGCCACCGCGGCCGGCTTTCGCCAGAAGATGATGGATACGAAACGTATTGAAAAGTTGTGACAAGACGACGCCACCACTCGGCTGATAACCCGAGAAGAATTCATCAGTGGAATACGCCGAGAAAGACTGAACTCGCATATACTCAGATCTTTCATATGGTCGCAAGCTTCCTGGATGATTCAGTAGTATCATTGCCACAGATACTACTACAACGCTGCACCAACACAAGGTTGGCAGCCCGTCGTCAGCCGAGCACAGCGCACTGTAGCGGGCTGTGCAGCTCGACGGAACTGGAGTGTGCCTCGTTAACTTCTTAGCCAGATTTCAATCTAGGCAGACGCACTTTCATAATCGGCTCTCAGCCAGTCCTGTTTGCATTGATTCTCTGAGGAGGGCCCATCAGGCTTAGTCCCTGAGAATATGTTGAATTAGTTATAGCTGTAGCTGCAGTCGTACAAACTACTGAAGATAAGTAATTTTCATTGTACTATGTGTTTCTTAAATAATAATCCTTCTCTCTAACAGTGTGCCGTACCGCATATTATTGCAACCTGGACTCCTTCAGCTCCTCTCAACTCGGCCTCCTACTTATTTGCATTTAGTAATGAGCTGAAAACACCCATGCGCTTTGTGCCTCTAAACAGTGAGACACAATAGATTCTATATGGCAACTGAAGCTAGCCGAAATGAGATTAGTTATAAACGTGGAACCGAGAAGAAAGGAAATGTGATGCCTTGGAAGCAAAATAGCACCTGACGGACGAAGTGAGGAGGACATTAAAAGCAGACCAGCTGTGAGAAAAAGGGCATTCCTGGCCAAAATAAGTCTACTACTTTCAAAAATTGAACTCAATTTGAGGAAGAACTTTTTCAGAAAGCACGACTAGAGCACAGAATTTAATGTGAAACACAGGCTGTGAGATAACGGAAAAAGAAGAGAATCGAAGCGATTGAGAGGTAATGCTACAGAAGGCTGTTGAAAGTTAGATGGTATAAGATAAGGACAACACTACATAGAAAACTCTGACAAGAAGAAGACACTTGTTGATGAGACGTGTGTTGAAACATCAAGGGATAGCATGACGGAGCTGTAGAGTGTAAAAAGTGTAGGGGAAGACAGAGATTGAGATATGTCGTACAAACAACTGAGGACATTGACTGCAAAAGCTACGTAGGCACAGGGCAGGACACAGATATTCGTGATGTGTTACATCGAACAGGTCAAAAGACTAATGGCACCACGGGAAGGTTGCTCTGTCCTGCTCAAATGACGTGCAGGTGAACAACTGTCCAGAAAGCATAGAGTATTCAGAGTGTTCGATTGTGGTACTCACGACGCCCCTTTCGGTTCCAAGTTTTCGATCCACAATGACCTTAGAGTCACAAACATATTATGAATTGGTTTATCATATAGAAGTAACAAAAATTCGCAGCAAAGAAAAATGGTTCAAATGGCTCTGAGCACTATGGGACTCAACTGCTGTGGTCATTAGTCCCCTAGAACTTAGAACTACTTAAACCTAACTAACCTAAGGACATCACACACATCCATGCCCGAGGCAGGATTCGAACCTGCGACCGTAGCAGTCGCACGGTTCCGGACTGCACGCCTAGAACCGTGAGACCACCGCGGCCGGCTCGCAGCAAAGCCCAGTAGAATGTGAACCATGAGCTACCACCAAGACTTTCACCCTGAAAGTTTAGATCGCGATTCAATTCTCGTCATGGAAGATGTATTTCGTTTTTCAGTCCGGTAGTCAATGTCCCGTACTCTGTTCATTGTTATTTGTTCGAATACTAATCGATTTACAAGGTGCGACAATAAAATAACGAGACTGATTT
The DNA here is from genome assembly GCF_023898315.1 of Schistocerca nitens. Taxonomy (NCBI): domain Eukaryota; kingdom Metazoa; phylum Arthropoda; class Insecta; order Orthoptera; family Acrididae; genus Schistocerca; species Schistocerca nitens. The sequence goes on along the minus strand of NC_064614.1, from coordinate 782,311,966 downwards.
TCTTGGCAAGATGTGGCAACCCTGCAGGCTTGCATAGGCACAATATCTTTGACCTTGGTCTATAAGCAGCTTCTAGTCCAAGCGGCACATCGATGCAACTGCTCGGTCTTGTGTTGTGCTGTAATAAGTCAACACGTGTTTGTGTCTCTCCTCACGGAAATGGAACCGCATAATATTGCGCAACAGTATGCCATTTCTTTTTGCGTTAAATTGGGTGAAAACGCAAGGACAACTTATGTTAAGCTTCAGAAGGCTTTTGGAGAGAAGGTTATGTCAAGAGCTTAAGTTTTTCGGTGGCATAAAATGTTTAGTGAAGGCAGAACGAATATTGAAGACCGCAGTGGACGACCATCAACCTCACGGACGGATGTCAACTTGGATAGGGTGTGTGAACTCGGACGATCTGATCGAAGATTGTCCGTGAAAATGATTGCAGAAGAACTGAACATCAATTGATAAACGGTTTATCTAACAATAATTGAAGATCCTGGTATGAGAAAGATTTGTGCAAAAATGGTCCCCAAAAATCTCACACCGCAACAGCGAGAAACACGGAAAAAGGTGGCAGCCGATCTGTCAGAGCACACGGAAATCAATCCAGAATTGTTGACCCGTGTTATGACTGGTGATGAAAGTTGTTTTTTTCAGTACGATCCAGAAGCAAAACGCCAAAGTTCGCAATGGAGTACAAAGCGATCTCCCAGACCAAAAAGAATCTCGCATGTCAAAGTCAAAAGTGAAATGCATGCTTGTGTGCTTCTTTGATTCCAAGTGAATTGTTTATAAAGAGTGGATGCCTCCTGGACAAACAGTTAACCAATATTACTACAAATAAATTTTAGAAAGACTTCGTAAAAGAGTTCTTCGTGTCCGTGCCAACACTGCTGATAATTGGATTCTGCATCACGATAATGCGCCATCCCTTACTGCTCTGTCAGTACAGCAATTTCCAACTTCCAAACAAATTTCAGTACTACCACAGCCACCTTATTCACGAGGTATCGCTCCATGCGACTTTTTTCTATTTCCAAGAGTCAAAACGGCGGTCAAGGGACACCATTTTCTAACAGCACAAGATGATCAAAACGCTGTGACGAGGGTCTTGGAGGATACTACAGAAGATGAGTTCCAGAAATGTTACCATCAATGGCAGAAGCGCCGGTAAAAGTGTGTGCAATCAGAAAGGAAATACTTTGATGGAGTCAACACTAAACTTGACTAAAACGGTAAGCAATTTTTTCTTCACTTCCGTCTTATTACTTTATTGTCGCACCTCGTATGTTGGTGTACTAGCGCAATTCTTTTCTTCCGTTTCACAGCATCGCGGCTCACGTCGAAGTGCTATGAACTCCGAAAGCGCTATGGCTGCTTCCTTACGACTCCAAACATCTATTTCTCTAAGCTCATAAATCGCTTGCATGATCTGAACAACCTTAGTGGATTGTAATCACACGCTGCTTAATGCACGTGACCATCACATGAGATATCTTTATTACATTCCTGGTACTGCCAGAGATTGTTCCTTGGTGGGAGGACTGGAACAGTGTGCATTCAGCCTCGTGATCCCAAATGAATAACTACTCTACACACTAGCAGCGGTTCCTAGGTTAAGAAACCTGACAAAGACAGGGAGAGAGGTGTGCTAACCAAGTGCTCCTCCATGTTGCATCCAATAACGCCATTGCCAAAAGATGACATGGCGATCGGTTGAGCCCGTTTGACCTGTCTTGGGATCGGGATGCGGAAACTTAATTTTACCTTTGCTTACCTTTTCCACTCTCTCTTAACCCTTGAGTTGCTCATATCCTCTTACTGAAACAGTCAGAATCCAGAACATGTCATGTGAGCCCCTCACTTTCTCCTCCTTTCTTCAACCGTTCATTCCTCTGATGTCACACAAATGTTAATTTCTCTTGGTATAGCACCTGCACAACAGAAAATATACGTGTAAAACACATACGTACAAACACACAAATTTATATATTTCACCTAACAAACTGTATTAACTAAAGAAAAAGGGAAAATCCAAATAAACGTTCAACGTACAGGGATATAATGAATATGAAACTTCTTGTTTCATTATTGTTTCTGATCTCGGCTCTGTTTAAATGCGCGAATATACCGCCAGTATCGTTTACATCGAATTAATATGACAATTTATTTTATTAATAAAACTCTTATTCTATCAGTATTTTGCTACCTACGGAAGTAATAATGCTTTGATTATGGTCGGTTATTAAATGTTACATTTATTCATTAAAAACAGGATGAGCAATATTCCTAATCTAAAACATTACACAGTCAAATTAATTCCCTAAACTAACTATTCTACTATTGGCACAATGGAGAATCTATCCCTAATCGTCCGTTTCTCTAACTTACTTAGGTTAATACTGGCCACGCAAGTGGTTTTACTGTAGTTCCACGTAGGTGGACACAGAATAAAAGAGCTCAAGGCCGGCCGCGGTGGCAGAGCGGTTCTAGGCACTTCAGTCCGGAACCACGCGACTGCTACGGTCGCAGGTTGAATCCTGCCTCGGGTATGGATGTGTGTGATGTCTTTAGTTAGTTATAAGTAGTTCTAAGTCTAGGGGACTGATGACCTTAGATATTAAGTCCCGTGGTGCTTAGAGCCATTTGAACCATTTGAGAGAGCTCAAGCAAAGAGCTAGTCAAACGCATACGCACTTTCAATTACAGTGCCCTACTTTGCCAGCTGCTTGCTCTAATATCACCATAATTCCGCACGTAGATTACGACTGCCGTCCCAGGCACCAGCGTGATATCGCCTTTCCCCTGTGAGAGCTCTTGCGGAGCAGACCCTCAGTGTCCGCCTCGCACCACCGCCTACACCAGACTCCCGATCGTGTTGCCGCCAAGCTTTGCCGTTACTCTCACATGTATCAAAAAAATGGTTCAAATGGCTCTGAGCACTATGGGACTCAACTGCTGTGGTTATCAGTCCCCTAGAACTTAGAACTACTTAAACCTAACTAACCTAAGGACATCACACACATCCATGCCCGAGGCAGGATTCGAACCTGCGACCGTAGCAGTCCCACGGTTCCGGACTGCGCGCCTAGAACCGCGAGACCACCGCGGCCGGCTCACATGTATCCCAATGCTTTTCAGCCAACCAGGACTCTAAAATTTCACGCGGATCTCCCACCTTTCATGGGTTCGCCGTATTTGTGTCCCGTTAGCCACAACGGCGGGAAACAGTCTCTCTCTGTCTCGCACGTACGCCCTCTCCCTGTTCTTCCACCTGTGAGATCTCAGGCTCCCCCAGTACCCCCTGTGGTCACAAATGCCACTCAACCGACAAAGCAGCCGCTGTGTGAAGCACTAGCCTGGTGCCGGCCACATCGCTTGTTCATCACAAACAACTCTTTCCTGTGTCCGTCCAAACCACCTTCCCAAAGATAATACGCACAGCTCTAAAATCTTACGTACCAGCATTAACCTTGACGTGCGTGATACGTCGTGGTATGGGAAAATTTAAACAAAACGTAAGGTAAGCAGAGCTGAAAGGCTGCACGGAGTGAAAGCGTAGACCCAAATGAGGTTACAGTTTCAAACACAATTTAATTTTATTAAACATTAAAAAAACACTTGTTCACTGGTACAAATATATATATGTATCACAAAACACAATAATTTTTTTTAAACTCCACCCCTGAAGGGCCGCTGAACATTCACAACTGTAATGTCAGAATGACAACCTTAAGATTCAACATAAGAGATAATCACGGTCCGAAGGACCTGACACTTTTGATTAATTATTGACCAATACAATAAGTTACTGAAAAGAATGACTTTAATCATTCGGCCAGAAGGGACAATCAAATATAACGACAAATGCTGTTTTGATAATTCTACAAGAAAGCAAAACCAACAGTCAATTTAATTGGTCCAAAGGAGCAGTAAAGACCAAAAGACAAATCATATACCAAAGGTTTTTTTTCCCCTTAAATGAAAGAAGTCAACAAGATAAATTTAATAACCCAAAAGGGGTAGTGACGTCGCCACTCGGCCTGAAGGGCCTGAATATCAATAGTAATAAATATTTGAAAATGGTTGAAGTTAGTGAGTTAGCACTTAAAACCAGCCCGTGCTCCTCACCACAAGGAAAAATTTACAATCAACTGTGGTAGCACTGCCTGCTTCAGCAATATGGCACAGATCAGCAGAACAACTGGAAACTTCACCAAGGTAGCGAATCGTCCACATAGGGCATAACAGCAACTCTCTATAACACATAAAATAAAAATTACTAAACATTGAAACACATGGTTCAAAATATAACGCCAGTCTAGGCAGGAACTGTTAATGACGCCCAATGGCCTTCGTAAATATTCGACTTAGTAAATGTGACGGCCAGTATTAAATAATAATAATAATAATAATACTCCACAAATTGTAAAATACAAGATCGTTATTGCACTTGGGTCAGAATAAAATTTCAACCACAGATAATAGTTTAGGTTCAGTTATTAATGCACAGAGAGTTAACACTCGTTTCTAGTGATAGTCACACTTGACATTATAACAGCAGATCACTGAATCGGGATTTCGGGCACGCCTGAGCCTACTAAAATTGCGAAACACCATGGCACACGACCTTAGAGCAAAACACACCCGACTACACGGGCAGAAATTGAATGAGACACATCAAGTGAAGAAATTATCAACGTTAGTCCAGAAGGCAGACAAGCATTCGGCGACAGGTTGCAACCAGCACCAACTCAAGTTATGTCAATCGCCGCAGTTCCGCCATATCAACGCGGACACGCCTCGTCAACAATTGCCACGCCGAGCTTTCTTATCACACAGCCCGCCCAGAACGACTGCCGCCGTCCCGAGTACACACGCTCGTAGCAGTCATGTGCGCTCACGGGAAGTTATACCATCTTTCCGGCAACATTGCGTTGCCACAGAACCGGAAACTAAACTCCCCGTCTCACTCCGGCAGCAGCGCTCGATACTCTCGTCGTCAGCAGGTCTCTCCCCAGAACGCAGCGCCCTCTGAAATTTAAAAGCAAACGGACCAATCGCGGCAGAGCAAAGCCAAGGCTCTGGAAGAAGACACACCACACCTAGGCAAAGATGAAGATGATGCGGTTCAATGCTGATACTAGTATGTTCTGTTAAATGGCTATCTCTGTCCACGTGGTAATTGTCATGTATTATTTTCTGAATAAATATCAAGTAAGGCATGCAACTACAGGTGGGTGGCCACCAAGAAGCATGCAGGGAACTAGTGTCATTCGACAGCATTACGTGCGTTATCTAGTCACATTAACGTGACCATCTATGAAAAGGCTAAATAATCACTTGTGGCAGCGTGGACGTACGTGAAGACAGTGAGGTTTTGGGAGGTACCGACAAGGCTTCGAAGCGATACTGACTCGTGTCTTTGGCAGCTGCGCTGAGTGTCTCGGTTGAGGATCCAGCCATAGAGTAAATATCTCTGGAGTGAGAATTGCGTTCTGCGCATGTAGTCAACATCAACCCCGGAGGAGGAGGAGATTAGTGTTTAACGTCCCGTCGACAACGAGGTCATTAGAGACGGAGCGCAAGCTCGGGTGAGGGAAGGATGGGGAAGGAAATCGGCCGTGCCCTTTCAAAGGAACCATCCCGGCATTTGCCTGAAGCGATTTAGGGAAATCACGGAAAACCTAAATCAGGATGGCCGGAGACGGGATTGAACCGTCGTCCTCCAGAATGCGAGTCCAGTGTGCTAACCACTGCGCCACCTCCCTCGGTATCAACCCCGGATTGGCACGTGTTTTCGGGACTTCGCTGTGCGTGTGTGCTTTCTGCAGCGTTTGAAGTTTATAATATCAAGAATTTTTGTTGTGTTTAACCGTTTGTTGATAGTGTAATAGCAATGGTGAATTACTGTTGTTGCTACGGATGCAAAAAAAAATATTTGAAAGGAGAAATAGTAACTTTTCATGGGTACATACCATGTAGCTCTAATTATAGTTATCATATTAGTAAGAGACACTATATATGTCTAAAAATTTCGAGACGCATTATAATTAAGGCTGGATTCTGTATACCTATTTTTCTACGATTTTATGACTATTAATAGATATTACGGCTCGTACAAAAGCTTACAAACAATCACTTCCTCTCGTAAATTTGCTAGTGGAACAGGAAAGGAAATAGGGGTTCTTTCAGCAAATACCATCCTCCATGCATTTATCAGTGACTTGTCGATTATGTATATAGATTACCCAGTCTACTATTTATTTAATAAACTGGGAGCAAGTACGTAAAATGCGTTAAATAAATACTTCAAAGTGTCACCAGTAAGAAAAATTGTGCTTTAGGTCGCAAAAACGAGAAAATAAACACGCAGAAATAGCAGAAAAAAGGACGAATTAGCAGGGTTATAATCGCTAATGTGTGGCAAATTCGGTGTTTTTCGGACACTTGCAAAATTACTAGCGTACTGTCAAGTCGTTTTGCAAGACTATCACTGCAAAAATGTACGTCAGGCTCTGTAATACTACAAATTGCCGTATCATACCGAAAACTACCAAAAATCGAGTGCATCCCTACTGTGACATCTATCGCCAAGAAGCAGGATGTAATATCATTTGCCCTTAAACGTTACGTAGCTGGTTTATTCCCGGTATCAAATGGATACTGTTAAAATGTCTGCGCAACATACATAAATAATCCACGACACGTTCGAAAAGAATCCGTCTGTACTAGGGATGTAGTGACATTCTAAATATACAGGGCGCTATACGGACAAACACGATGTCCCAAAAACACGTGACCAGGACGGCAGTGTATGTTGACAACACAAAATCTGTTCTGCACATGTGAATGCTCACTCCAGAGATATTAACTCTATGGATCCAGCGCGCGAACAGCCCGATCGATGTGATCCCACAGATTCTCACTTGTTTTTAAATATCGGTAGTTTGGTGACCAGGGAAGTACGGTGAACTCATCTCGGTGCTCTTCGAAACAATGAAATAAAAAGCCCAATATGAGCTATTTGCACAACCTCGCTTCACAAAAGGGACTCAATTTCACAAGGAAAGAGCAATAGTAAATGCAAAATGCTGATGCATTGCCTTTCAGTGCAATTGAAATGTGTACGTTTGAGAAGTGTTTATTCGAAGCAGGAAGAATTATTATTTTCCTGTACGCATGCCTCAAGTTATTGTTCTCGACGTAATCTTGACAGTATCTGATCAAATGTATTGCATTTGGTCACATGTGAGAAGAGGAGGAAATGGTGAATGTGTAACCTCTCCCTCACTTATCGACCTTAATGATAGTGAAAAATTAAACCGCATGCATCTAATGGAAATTTGGGAAAAGCAATCGTCACCGAAGTTAATTTGTCGGTAAAGAGGGAGGAAAGGGTTACATCTAAATGAAAGATGAAATGCAAATGAAATTGGTGAAAATTAATTTTGAGAAAAGGGTAAAATTAATAAAGAAAGTAAATGTAGGGCCGTTACGTTAACAATTAATTGGCGTTAATTAGATATTTGAGATTTGGGGAAAAATACGGTCGCCAGTCCTATGGACAACTACTACAATAACTGAAAATGAAACATTAGCACATATAATTAGCACTAAAAGCGTGGCAACTGAAGATTGACACGTGCTGGGTGAAAACTGCATGTTTGCCAGAAGTAATAAATTTCGCTACACGCTGACTTAATTTAGCAAAATAATTAATAAAACCGAAAAATTGAAAGTTAATTTAGTGACTGAAATTAATAGTGAACTTTGTTTCTGAAGCACTACGAAATTCAATAAAATAAGGTTAGTCTTCGTCTACCTCAACAATCATTTCAAAAGCTACTTGAATCTGCGCAATTTAGAAATAAGAGATTTAACTTTGAACTTGAATTAAATGATTCTGAACAATTAACAATAGTAAAATTTAGCACGTACCAAGTTGAGCTGCAGTCACAGGTAAGCTAAAATATGGTAACAAAGCTCGCACTCTTAATTTCTGCTTGTGTAATCTAAATATTGTAGCCAGCTATGAATACTTTAACTGAACTTTGAAATTAAAGCAGTGAAATGGAATGATATTACTTTAATGTTGGCGTATGAATTTCAATGAGACTCGAGTTCATTCCAGAAAAGGAAGGGACCCTGCTTGGTAATGCAATTGGGACAATGAGCAACAAAGGTTCATACTAAGTTGCTGTAATTTTGTGATGCAACAATTTTAAAAGCTGAGGTCCGCCATACAGTTCTAAAACTTTACGTGCTTCCAGTCTTCCTTGTGGGTTGGTTGAAGGTTTGCAGTCGTCAATCGAGGAGGCGGCGACAGTCACTCATTGTCGGCCGTCGCTGCTGCAGAAGCTGGATGTTGGCGCGCCTTCTTCTCGACACAGTCACCACGCGAAACGGGCTCTTGATGTGTGCCAGCTAATGCTTCCCGTCCGCGACACCGTGTCAGAAACTATCATAGCAAGTCGAGCGCAATTACATACTACCAAACCCCGATAGCGCGGCAACTCGCGAGAGCGTCACACAACACCTGCTCCACAGCCCTACTCCAGCTAGACTCTGCTCTGACCGCGCTCCACGCGGCAGAGTTAACACTACCAAAGATCCTAAACATTTTGGTTCTCCAAACGACCTATCGATGTAATCGTTCGATAGCATAGTTTTCCCTAGGCCAGACCCAGCGTAAAAATACAAATAATATTTAAAAAACAAACCAATTATATACATATATATATATATATATATATATATATATATATATATATACAAAGAGTAAAACAATTACAGTATATAAAGACACAGAAATGTCATATCTTCAGGTAACAAAATAAGGAAAAAATTTACAGTACAATAGATGGAAATAGGAGGATATGCATTTCCGGCTTTACATGTATGAAAGACTGAGGAGGAATTAAAATAAGAAATTAGCAAGTTGTCAGTGCACTGCGTGTGAGATTACACGGCCGACTGTGTCAACAGGCGTAGCTGCCACAGTTAACAGAAATCGCTGTGGGACACGTAAAAATACTGGTACGGTGTGCAGTCTGAGGCACGGACCTCAGGACAACACACGAATAATTGAACGGCTGAGCAGAAAGAACGCGTGCGTCGTGCACCTGAACGAAAAGCAGCGGGGTGTGAGGAAGGGCAGTGGAATGCGGGCGCCGCCCCCGTGCTCATCTGCCGCCGGTGCGGAAAGAGCACCAGCAGCCGATGTATAAATCAGACCGTGCCAGCGGGCTGGCGCCAGCGCTCTGGCGCCCTAATTAAAATTAATGCCTCCGCGAGCAGCCGCTGTCCCGGTTCGCCTCAGCGTTTGCGGTGGAGCTCGCCGCTCTGCACCCATCTCCGCCGCTGTTGCTGGCGGCGTCAAGCTTGTGGGACAACCTCAGTGGAAGCTGCTCCGTTTCACATAACATACACCTCTGTCGCGCCCCCTTAGGGAGAAAGGTAGCTTTAGACAGACGCGTCAGCGACAATATCATGTTGCATACGCTACGACAAGGGTGTCAGAAGGGAGCGGAGAGTACTCCGCTTTGGTGGGGCAGGCGAAATGTTCGTGAATTATGAAGAACACTACCCTGTCGGTTTTCATGAGACTACGGCTTGTGTTACTAGAACTTTCCTATTCCTTCACAGGTGAGTTATATTCTGCATCATAATGGTCTCCATTCTAACGTTATTTATTCATAGGATCCACAGTTTCAACTCCGACCATGTGGCTATCATCAAGTGGAAAACTGCGAAAATTGTGTTTCAGCTTTAAAAAACGTGAATCATACGTAAATTGACCTCAACCTTGGTCCCTCAGGTGTCACCTCGTTCGTGACATCCTCAGTAGAAAGAAATAAAACTAGTATCTAATGAATATATATCTTTTTTATCACTGGATGAATATGTTGTATTATTAAATTACTTCCTTATTTTACTTAATGTTGTAACGCGATCTGTATTAGGAAGAACATTTGATAACATCGTCACTGCTGCAGTCTGAAATCTGCGGCTACAGATTACTATAGAAAGTTCTCATACTTCTTCCGTTACCTCTCCCCCTTCGTAAAAATAAATTATTTTCACCCATACCCCACCCCCCCTATTTTGCTTACGCTCCTCAGCACTTCGAAAACTTATCACAAAAAAACGGAGCACGATATCTCTTTATTACCGTGTAATTCTTTCAACTTTCAGTTACCACAGCAGCAACAATAATAATAATAGTAATAATAATGATAATAGTAACACTAATAATAATAATAATTATTATTATTATTATTACGGATTGTCATTCTGCACAGCAGATGCAAACTTTTTTCCTTTAAATTATCACACACTTGTATTATTCAGAGATTGTGCAAGATTTCAAATACAATTAGATTACAAGTAAATATGGCTTTGAGTGCCGGTATTGTAATGGAGCAAATATGTGTAATTCGTTACGTAGCATTTTACAAATTATGTCATAGCATCGTTAGTTACTTAGAATTTAAATGTTTTCATCCAAAGAAAAACTGGGAATGAACTCTTTAGATGTAGCAATCATGGCGAACAGGCTTAGATGGTGGGGTCATGTTACACGCATGGGAGAAGCAAGGGTACCCAAGAGACTCATGGGTTCAGCAGTACAGGGTAGGAGGAGTTGGGGTAAACCAAGGAGAAGGTACCTGGATTCGGTTAAGAATGATTTTGAAGTAATACGCTTAACATCAGAAGAGGCACCAATGTTAGCATTGAATAGGGTATCATGGAGGAATTTTATAAGGGGGACTATGCTTTAGACTGAATGCTGAAAGGCATAATCAGTCTTAAATGATGATGATAATGATGATCTGTAATGCCTTCAGTTCAACTTACAAAACGTTATGTTCAAACTGATAGACCGAAAAAGGAAATAAACACGTGTAAAAGTGCACACGGTTTAAAATTCTGATAGTTTTTGGCATTTGCACATTTTTTGTGCTGTGTGAGTTTCTACATAAGAATAAAGCAGATTCAGCCTCGATTGGATTTTTGAAACACTAACTCGCAGATCCCCTTCCAGCTACAGTCGAGGCCGATGTTTAGACCTGATTAATGCCAATACGTTCAAGCGGAGAGTAATTACACATTCACTGCCTTTTTTGCTAAATTGGAATTCTCATTCCGAATATTCACCCAAAAATTTTCAAAAGACTTCGATTGAAATTCGTTATCAGGGTCTCTACCACTATAGAGTTCCATTAACTCATCCTGTTGTACTGTTGACTTGTGGTCTGTTATGTTGTTTCGAACAGATTGTGGATCCAGTCATACTTAGATGCAAGTTCTGGAAAATTATTCTTGAACTGCCGACGAAAGTTTCTGACTATACTATGCCCCTTCTACCAACATCCAACTCATTTCCCTACATGAAATGATTCAGCCAAGAAAACATTTCGCAGTTATCCTTCGCCATCTGGCCAAGTTTTCTGTTAAATGCAAGCTCTTTCCTGCTTAGAAAGATATTACTATTTCGGCCTTAAAGAAATACATTAAGTCATTTGGTCTGCCATAATGTCATCCTATAAGCGCAATTTTAGAAGGCGTTCTTCATTCAAAAACTGAGTCGAAAGTGTGGGTCTGATGTTCTGTTGGAGAAGGTCAAGTTCATCTTTCACTTCCACAATTTGACCAGGAACTTTCGCCACGAGCCAACCAGTGCACCATCATGTGTGATAGAAGCGAATCATGGGTGGAACCCATTTTCTCGCAAGGAATGGAAGATAGTTACTGTTTAAAGCTTTCATCAAATTTTGCCGTTAACTGCCAAGAATTTCAGAAATGAATTTGAAAGTCTTATTTCATCTGATTCGTTGACATTACATAAACCTTTCTAAATTCGCAAATCATCCTAACCTTGTAGAGGGCTAGATCGGTGGCCAGACGAAATTATATGAAAAATGTCTATGTAACACTAATGCAGTGCATTTAGTTTTGTCATAGTTGTCGTGAGCTCAAACGAATGCTGGCCTGTGCTCGTGACACGCCGTTGCTGCAGTACGTGGTAAACATTAATTCTCCTACTTAGTCTTTTGTGGAGGGAATGCAGAGGGCAGAAGTAGTACCTGTGTGGCAGGCCACAGAGCTTACCTGAGTATACGACGAACGTAAAACCCGTGAAGTTTTAATAACGCCTCTGGTGCGTGACTTGGCGTCGTTGTCGTGAACACAAAGTGCTTACTGCGCGGCTGGCTGCTAGCGCGGTTTGCCCTCAGCTTTTAACCTGAGGCCCAGTTCTGCCTCTGACGTACGGCTAACGGGTGGGCGTTCCTTCAGGGAAACGGAGAATGCGCTAGTAGGACGAACGAGGAGCCGTACAGTAACCGCAGACTGGAGTTGCAGCTCAAATCAGTTTCCATATTTTCCCTCAGGTTTGAAATGTCACTGTTGGCTCTATGGTTGACAGGCGCATACGCGCGCGCGCTCGTGTGTGTGTGTGCGCGTGTGTGTGTTTGTTTGTTTGTTTTGAATGCTGGTAAAGTTTGTGAACTTTTATTACAGTCGTAGATAGGACTGAATTGTGAGGTACATAACTGTGAGCTACACTGTCGCGATCTTCAACTACAGTCTGTTCATGTAGGAAAAACCGAGAACGAACCCACCAACCACAGTTCTATCCCTGGAACTGCCAGCTGCCTCGCCCGCCAGTAGCTGCTTAAGACAGGTTTTTGCCTTAAACCCAATACACGAGGTTTATTCGGAAAGCAAGGTCCGACGGTTGCGATACAGAGATCACAGTGAAAATAAAAAATGTTTTATGTACAACAATTAGCTACACCTTCCAGCTACTTCTCCACATAGTAGCCGCCCTGACGTACACATTTTCCCTAGTGTTCTACCAGTTTTGCAATAATCTTTTCATAGAAGGTAACAGCCTCTATTTTTCGCCACTTTTCTTCCCTGGTATGGAGTTTGTCGTCTGTGCCAAAATGTTGTCATCATAGCCCGCGGCTCAAGTGAGGACAAATGAAAACGAGAGGTAGCCAAATCCGATCTGTATGTTGGATAACCAAATATTCCCATCGAAAACGCTGCAGGAGCGTCGTCATTGACCCTGAACTGCGCGGCCGAGTTTCTTATGAAGAAGGAAGTATATGATATTTACCTAATGTGGACGTGCATGAAATCAGGCAAAACTGCAGCAGCACACTAGGTGGTAGAAACTATTTTCTTGTCACCTTAGCGTGCTCACCCTGCGCTCAGAACCGATAGGTCGAGGTGTGCGATTTATGGATATAATGGAGACACTGCCTAGCACATCTATGCAAAGCTCCTTCAGATTTTCACTGTGATTTCCATTTCGGGGCCGATTGGACCTCACTTTCCGAATAAGCCTCATGTTTTTAGAAGGTGATGCCCCACAGCTCTTAAATATTTGAGGAACGTCTTGATGTACCGCTAAGAGCTGTTGATAAGATTTTTTTACGGAACATCCTACATGCCAATTTGTTCGAGAGTATTATGTTTGCCACCGCATCTTTACTGATAGATTTTACTTTGGACGGCGTCTGAATGCATAGAATCTTTAAGGTAAACTGTCCAACAGAATGTTATAAAATATTCCTATATAGTTGTCAGTACGTGTAGTCTTGCGAAATATTGATTCGTTTCCTTGTTTGGTAGCATTTGCTAATGGGATAGTCCCGCAATGTGTAGTGGTAAAAATATCACGTATTTGACAACTGACGGCGTAACGGTCTCAGTGTGGACTCGTGAGACAGTTGAACAATGGATTCGCAACTGATATCCTTTGTAGTACCCTGGCCTTCTACAGCAAAATAAACAGCCTCATCACACAAAGCATAATGTGTGACTCTATAAGTCGAACTCCGATAAACACACTGTGCTATTTACGCTTACCGGGATCGTGCATTATATAAGCAAGGTTACGTCTAGCATGCCCTATAAGTCGAACTCCGATAAACACACTGTGCTATTTACGCTTACCGGGATCGTGCATTATATAAGCAAGGTTGCGTCTAGCATGCCACGTGCGGCACGTGAGTTAGTCAGATTAGGCAGAAACCGAGTAAGTATTTAAAACAAGTTTAATAATTCTGGACTGCGAGTTTAAATGCATGCAAATCCTACAGAATCCTTCCAAAGATTTTTACACCCGATATTCACAAACAAGGGAAAACACTTATTGATGATTTTCACTTAGTTAACAAATATTTACGATAATATATCACCAGCGACATTGATGCCTAAGCTGAAGAACTATGGTCAGCACAAAAGATTTGCCGGAAATCTAGAACATATATTATCGCACCAACAAAGCGTCATCAGAAATGGTCTGCAAACAATTGGACCGCAGATGACGAGTTGTTGCCATGACGCCAGGATGCTTTTCACCCCATTGTTTTGAAATAAGTACAGTAGGGACTTAGATTGCTAGTGGGGGATAACAATAAAATCCAGAAATTTGCTCACTATCTATGCATTAATTGAAACAGAGAGACATTAAATCTATGTACTCTGACATTAGGAAACCTGATGGAGAGTTTCCAATCTTGGATGCTAAACACGTCACTGCAGTTATCCTCTACTAAGACCTCCATTTGTATATTTACTGCACACAAATATGTGCGGAAAAGAATCAAGTAAACGAAGTCAAGGAAACTTCAAGTACTGGCTGGTTACAATTAGACTAACAGTGATCCGAGTGCTGCAATGTGGGCTGTATACATTGCAAGACACTGAAACGAAGTACTTATGTTCGTCAACTGGTGCACTCACGGAGTGTGCTGAAAAAACAAATAGCTCCATATCGTGCCACCAGATGAAAATATGTCAGAATGTGAGATGTTTCCTTTTTTGAAGTCACTAGGCTGTTTTTCGCTTGATGACGCGTGTTGCTTTCTTTTGAGAAGCGACTGTTGGTGTAAAGGGCATAGATGGTCGTAGTTTTCCGAATAAATGCAATGACTATCGAGAAGAAAGGACGTTTACCGCTGGTAAAGCTGTTTTATCAGAACGGCAGCAATAGCAGCACTGCCGTGTAGCTAAAGAATATATTATAATGAGTTAATAGTTGTAAACATGGCAGTTACTCAGCAACCAAATACTAATTTCAACACAGGATTACACAGCCAACCGCTTGCACATAACTGGTATGTACAGTGACCTAGATTTCGACACCTACTAGGTGTGTCTTCATCAGAATGAAATTATAATTAATGCTGTAAAACAATACAAGGAAAATTAGGCATCACAAAAAGCACGTTAACCAAGATGACAGTTTTCATGACGAACAAAGGTTACTTACGTAAAATTACATTGCTAAAACACAATGGTCACAATTTAGAGCAGCTGTGATCAAGTTAAAAGTGGAAGAAAACATTCTATGCTTTGCCATGTGCATCCAGCAGGAACAACATCAGACTGATTGGCCCGGTGGTTTACATTGCTGCCACGAAAACAACACGAGTGGCGCCGCCTCTCCGACGCGGACAGTGACACGTGCCCATTTGAATCATTATAAAAGAAATAAATCAACAAAACGATAGTCTTGCCGTCTATTGTTCGTGGAAAAGGCAGCTTTTAATCTATATTTTTTAATCAGGAGACGACGAACAGGGCCTAAAAATGGAATCGATAAAACATTTTTGTGATCATAACTGTCAGGAATAGTACTCTGGCTAAAGTGGTCATCTTAGCGTCAGTTTTAACTTTGAAGAACTTGTCAATTAACGTGGAATCATAGCTATTATTAACTGCAAAATCTTTTATAATGTTCATCTCTTCATCAAGCTTGTCAGGTGACGAAGGTACAGAGACTGCACGTTGAATGACTGAATGGAAAAATGCTTTCATATGGGAAGGAGGATGCACTGAAGTAGTGGGCACGATTTGATCTGTTTAGTTGCTTTTCAAAAAAATACCGAAAGACAGAATGTCGTTGTCAACAGCAATACTGAGGTGCAAGTAATTAAGCAACGCTCGTTACATTCTAATTCACAAGTGAAGCTAATTTTTCATGAATGCTATTAAAAATTTCAAGAAATTCTGGTTTCGTTCCCAAGAACCACTGTATATGATCAAAATATCATCTAAATACCGAGGGCAAGACAAAGCACCAAGGTCAGCAGCTGAACAATTAGTGAAGACAATGCATGAAGGATCCAAAAACTTTTCAGTGCCTACTTAAAAAAAATTATTTCCAACAAAATCAGTGTTTTGTGCGAGAAAAGGGATAGGTTAAATGAAGAGGCATATGTTTTGTATCTTGAGCTTACAAAATTTTTTCGCTTACGTTTTAATTTTAAATTTGATGCATTGTGGTACTTTATTAATGAAGGTTGGATAACTGTAAGAAATATACTGCAAAATGACAGGAGAAGAGAGTGCCTAATCTTAAGAGATTTTTACCTTTAAAACAGCCTGTTGTTAGTAGTTTTCAAAGATCTGAGCATAAATTTTTTAACAGAATACACATCAGGAGAAACTGCCTTGTTGGGAAAGGGACTTAAATACAGTGTAATGTCAAACTTGTCAGATAAAATTTGTAGAAATTATGATTGTAGATCTTAAAATAGGCCTTGATAGAGTCGAAGTAGACGCTTATCGAAAAACGAGAGTAGTTCATGATGTAGGTAGTATTTTTGAGAAACATGCAGTTAAAAACTCCTGTCAATATGATTTTGATAAAAAAATTGATTAAAAATATTAATGTCAAGCTAAAAGAAAACAATACTCTTTTAATGAAGTCTGACTAAGGTAATGCTGTAATCATTGCTACTCAGAACGAATATGTGTCTAAAACTTTTCAATTTTTTGAGGAGAACGAAGTTTCGGAGCTAGATGAGGTTCCGACCCCCATG
Source organism: Schistocerca nitens (assembly GCF_023898315.1). NCBI lineage: Eukaryota > Metazoa > Arthropoda > Insecta > Orthoptera > Acrididae > Schistocerca > Schistocerca nitens. Next base: position 782,295,128 of record NC_064614.1, on the reverse strand, counting down.
ATACAAAAAGAAATTAGGCTTGCCGTTAACTGCGCTACGCATTTGCTCAAACAATTTCATAAAAACCAGCTTATTAACATGAAACCACGGGCCTCGAAATTGCGTTTCCAGGTTTAAGTACATAGATGTCGCCATCCGATACGTCCGATTGTGAACAGTATGAACAGTGCATACGATGAGTTGACGGGGTTCCTTCACGAAAAATAAAAATAAAAAAAAACCTTCGTTTCTCGAAATAATTATTCTGTCTGCAGTGGTAAAAATCTAGTCAGTAAAATAAAAGATCTGCAGTGTGACCCAGACACTAAATTGTTTTCATTAGATATTAGGGAATCTATATGCTAAACTGTTCAAACAACCATTGATGTCGTTGAAATGAACTTGCGTAGTTTTAAAAAGGATATTTCTGATGAGCAGATCACTGACTTAATTCGTTTGCTATGTACAGTACAAAAAATTGGTTTTCAGTGGCGAATGATACCGTAAGACTGACGGCCTGGCAATGGGTCACCAACTGACAGGCATCTTGGCCAATATTTTCATTAATTCGCTGGAAGAGAAATTGTTTAATAATTTTGTAGCTGCTGATCTTGGTGCTTTGTCTTATGCTCGATACGTAAATGATATTGTGATCATATACAGTGGTTCCCGGGAAGGAATTCAGCATCTGTTTGATATTTTTAACAGTCTTCAAGAGAAAATCAGCTTCACTCCTTAGTAGAAACTAACGACCATTAGTTTAAATACTTGGACCTCAGTATTGCTATTGACAATGACAGAATTTCTTTCGGTGTTTCTCGAATATATATACACAGTATATATACAGGGTGAGCCACCTAACATTACCGCTGGATATATTTCGTAAACCACATCAAATACTGACGAATCGATTCCACAGACCGAACGTAAGGAGAGGGGCTAGTGTAACTGGTTAATAAAAACCATAAAAAAATGCACGGAAGTATGTTTATTAACACAAACCTACGTTTCTTTAAATGGAACCCCGTTAGTTTTGTTAGCACACATGAACATATAAACAAATACGTAATCAGTGCCGTTTGTTGCATTGTAAAATGTTAATTACATCCGGAGATATTGTAACCTAAATTTGACGCTTGAGTACCACTCCTCCGCTGTTCGATCGTGTGTATCGGAGAGCACCGAATTACGTAGGGATCCAAAGGGAACGGTGATGGACCTTAGGTACAGAAGAGACTGGAACAACACATTACGCCCACATGCTAACACCTTTTTATTGGTCTTTTTCACTGACGCACATGTACACGTTCGACGGGCGTTTCGTAGGACGTGGAAGGCGCATAAATTGGAAAGCCCGTTCTCCTGATCTTACAACTCTGGACTTCTTCCTGTGGGGTACGTTAAACGAGAATGTGTACCGTGATGTGCCTACAACCCCAGAGGATATGAAACAACGTATTGTGGCAGCCTGCGGCGACATTACACCAGATGTACTGCGGCGTGTACGACATTCATTACGCCAGAGACTGCAATTGTGTGCAGCAAATGATGGCCGCCACATTGAAAATCTATTGGCCTGACATGTCGGGACACACTCTATTCCACTCCGTAATAAAAAACGGAAACCACGTGTGTACGTGTACCTCACCCCTCATGGTAATGTACATGTGCGTCAGTGAAAAAGACCAATAAAAAGGTGTTAGCATATGGACGTAATGTGTTGTTCCAGTCTCTTCTGTACCTAAGGTCCATCACCGTTCCCTTTGGATCCCTACGTAATTCGGTGCACATCGATACACACGATCGAACAGCGGAGGAGTGGTACTCAAGCGTCAAATTTAGGTTACAATATCTCCGGATGTAATTAACATTTCACAATGCAACAAACGGCACTGATTACGTATTTGTTTATATGTTCAGATGTGCTAACAAAACTAACGGGGTTCCATTTAAAAAAACGTAGGTTTGTGTTAAAAAACATACTTCCGTGCATTTTTTTATGGTTTGTATTAACCAATTACACTAGCCCCTCTCCTCACGTTCGGTCTGTGGAATCGATTCGACAGTATTTGATGTGGTTTACGAAATATATCCAGCGGTAACGTTAGGTGACTCACCATATATAGTTAAGGCTCACCGGTCACTTGACCATCTTCTTCTTCTGTGCCAAGGCACAAACTGTGCCCGAACTCTCACGGGAATTGGCAACACGCCGCGAGTAATGAGCATAATGGGCGGGGACACTACGAATGTAGTGCGCGACAATACGTTGAGAATGTGGGTTTCGCGGGAGGCGTGCCAGAGATAAATCCCCGCAGTCGTGCTATCCTCTGTGTCCTCGGTGGCTCAGATGGATAGAGCGTCTGCCATGTAAGCAGGAGATCCCGGATTCGAGTCCCGGTCGAGGCACACATTTTCGTCTGTCCCCGTAGACGTATATCAACGCCTGTGAGCAGCTAAGGGTGTTCATTTCATTGTAGTTGCTCGAATAGCCAGAAACAGAGACCAAATTGTGCCAGCTAGTTGAGAGTATCCTCATTCCCGCAAGAAAGCACATTCCCATTCAGCTGTTCATCGTGCAGTCTATGTACCTATGTCACCTGACAAGCTCATCGAAGAAATGAACACAATAAAGACTATGATCCCACGTTTGTTAACAAGATCTTTAAAGTTAAAACCGACTACAAGACGACCACTTTAGCCACAGTGCAATTACTGACAGTAATGAGTACAATAATGTTTTCTCGGTTCTATTTTTAGGCCCTATTTCGAAAAAAATTCTGTGGCTCCTGATTAAAAAATAGCCTTTTCCACGAACAATAGCTTGGAAAAAATTTCGTTTTGTTCAATCATTTCTGTTACAATGTTTCAGATGGGCGCAAATTACTGTCCGCATGTGATAGGCGGCGCAACTCGTCTTGTTTTCGTAGCATCGATGTAAGCCCTTGGGCCGATCAGTCTGATGTTTTTCCCAGCTGGGTACACGTGGCAAAGGATAGAACGTTTTCTTTCACTTTCGACTTGAGGATAGCTGCTCTAAATTCTGACCATTGCTTTTTAGCAATCTAATTTCACGTAAGTAATCATTCTACGTCATGAAAATGTCATATTGGTTAATGTGTTTTTTGTCATACCTAATTTTCTATGTGTTACTTTATTGAATTTATCATAATTTCATTCTGATGAAGAAAGCTCTAGTAAGTGTCGAAATCTATGTCAACATACCGACCAGTTATGTGCAACTGGTTGGCTGTGTAATCTTATGTCGATGAAAGAAAAATGAAATGTCGTGTGGTTAGGGCCTCCCGTCGGGTAGACCGTTCGCCTGGTGCAGGTCTTTCGAGTTGACGCCACTTCGGCGACCTGCGCGTCGATGGGGATGAAATGATGATGATAAGGAAAACACAACACCCAGTCCCTGAGCGGAGAAAATCTCCGACCCAGCCGGGAATCGAACCCGGGCCCTTAAGGATTATGACCAAGAAATTAGAAAGAACAAGTGAATTGGGTGGTACATGGCAGTTGTTGATGACGTTTCTGTAGCTACAGTTGACCCTGCAGCACATCCCTCAAATTTGGCAGTCAGTGCTAGAAAAGTGTCACGACGATTGTCCCCTCTTTGGTCAGCAGTTATTAAGATTCTGAGGCGAATTTTACACTGGTAGCCCTCCAGAATCAGAAAGTGCTCCATGGTATACGCTTCGTTTAGAAGTTCCATACTGTAAATTAGTTCTATACGAATTTTATAGTAGAAGACATGAATTTCTGGCTATATATGTGAGGAAAAATTTCAGCTGAGAACAGAATGTTACAGTGTCCTTTTTGTGCGTACCAGCCTATGGCTTCATTTGGAGTGTGCTTCCATGGAACTCTATGGTGATGATGATGTTACAGATCATTCATTAGTCGCATAACAATAAGCTTAGTAATTTACGTATCGGTAGCGAATATTCATTACGGTTCTTCACAATTCAGTTTCCTTACTTTTAAAACTAATTAATGAATTAACTTAGTTAATTAGGATATCCATTAGTGACTATATAATTAACGTTCGCATAAATCGGAATTTGCCCGAAGCTGGTTCGTTAAATGCAAGTGCGATGCCAACCAATGAACCGTAGATGTGAATGACGTCAGCGGCGACCAGCCTCACTGCATTACTGTTTTCACACCTACAAACAGTAATCGGATTTTATCTAGACAGAGTCTTTGTAATTAAAGGATATGAGTGATAAAATGAGAGAAATAAACGATAAGAAGTACGTTAACGCACGAAAACATTTAAAAATGTATTTAATATGTTAACCTGTAAATAGAAATTGCAAATTCTGCCGAGGTTAGAGATAAAATAATTGTGGCATGGTACCTAAGAATGAATGTTTTGATATTATGGGCATACTTTCCAAATAACTGAATTTGTCTGCTAAGTTTGTGAATGAGACAGTATACATCAAAACTACGTCATAGTGAGGTGGACAAAAATATGTAAAAGCAAGAAGCATAGCACTTCACCACGTTAAACATGGGGTAGCAAAACCGTTGCTGTCTCGGAATGGATAACTATAGGCCTGCGCGATTTTTCAAGAGAATTTTATTTCTTCCTGCAAAATAGTTGCAAGTTCAGGTAACGATGAGGGAGGTGGATAGGGATCATGCACTATTCTCTACAAAGCAGACCACAAAGGCTCACTAATACTGAGACGGGTTGAGTGTGGTGGGCAGAGAAGGTGTGACACTTGATCCCTGTGTTCACAAAAGTAGTCATGGAAGACGCCGTCGGCTGTGTGAACAGATGACCTATATGAGATTTTCACTCTGCAGCGGAGTGTGCGCTGATATAAAACTTCCTGGCAGATTAAAACCAGGTTCTGGCAGAAGTAAAGCTGTGAGGGCGGGGTGTGAGTCGTGCTTGGGTGGCTCAGTTGGTAGAGCACTTGCCCGCGAAAGGCAAAGGTCCCGAGGTCGAGTCTCGGTCCGGCACACAGTTTTAATCTGCCAGGAAGTTTCATATCAGCGCACACTCCACTGCAGAGTGAAAATCTCATTCTGGAAACATTCCCCAGCCTGTGGCTAAGCCATGTCTCCGCAATATCCTTTCTTTCAGGAGTGCTAGTTCTGCCAGGTTCGCAGGAGAGCTTCTGTAAAGTTTGGAAGGTAGGAGACGAGGTTCTGGCAGAAGTAAAGCTGTGAGGACGGGGTGTGAGTCGTTCTTGGGTAGCTCAGTTGGTAGAGCACTTGCCCGCGAAAGGCAATGGTCCCGAGTTCGAGTCTCGGTCCGGCACACAGTTTTTATCTGCCATAAAGTTTCAGATGACCTGTATCTTGGAAGACAGTATCACCAGTCTGGAACAAAAATGATACTGTGAGATGGAACTGATCAGATAATGTAGTCACTTAATCCTCGCCAGTATTGTGACTTTACAGAGTAAACAAGGGTCCCATGAAATACCACGATGTGGCTGCCCAAATCATCACCGAGCCGTCTCCATATTTCAAATTTCGAACGTAAACGCAGCCAAAAGATGGGAACAGTGTGAAACACGCTGTACATCAAAATCACTATATTGCTTATGCTCTCGGGATTAATTTATTCAAGTTGACCGGTTTTCGGCATGCAAGGAGATCGTCAGACTTTAACTGATTATCGTCTCTAAAGAAGTTACTATGCCTGTAAACAAGGTTGTAAAATATGTTACTAACTTAGAATGAGGTACAAATATCCAGCAAATGACGTCTTTGGCAATGCCGTAATGATGCAATGTAAAAGGCAAAAGATATTGAACAATAAATAGGTACAAATGAGGAAAGAAGAAAAACATTGACAGTAGACTCAGAAAAACACTATGACTGTATAACAGTTCGCATGTTTACAGTAAATAAACAAAGCTAATAAAATAAAATACAATAAGTATTTGACTACTTCAAGAGGTATTACGCATGGAAAGCTATACGGCAACGAAGTATAAAAAAAATTAACAATTGTAGTAACAGAATTCCTCCCAGGAAGCGAAAGACAGTTTAAAACTTGTACAGAAACTAGACGACAGTTATGAGGGTCGAGGGGCATGAAAGCGAAGCAGTGGTTGAGGAGGGAGTGAAACAGGGTTGTAACCTCTCCCCGGTCTTTTGTACGTTGAACTTGCAGTAAAGGAAAACAAAGAAAAATTAGGAATAGGAATTAAAGTTTCAGAAAAGATATAAAATTTTGAGGTTTGCCGATAACATTTTAATTCTATCAGAGACATCGAAGGACGTGGAAGAGCAGTTGAACGGAGTGGACATTGTCTTGACAGGAATATGCAAGATGAACATCAACAAAATCAAAAGAAGGAAAAGGGACTGTAGTCAAATTAAATCAGGTGATGCTGAGGGGATTAAATAAGCAAACGAGGTACTTGAAGCAGTAGATGAGTTTTCTTATTTGGGCTGAAAAATAACTGATGATGGACGAAGCAGAGAGGATATAAAATGTAGACTGGCAATGATAAAAATAAATAAAAATGAAAATACTTCGGAAGAAGAGAAATTTGTTAACATCGAATATAGATTTAAATGTTAGTGAGTCTTTCGTGGCAGTATTTGTCTGGAGTGTAGCCAATTGTCGAAGTGATACATGTACAATAAACAGTTTAGAAAAAAAAGGTAATAGCAGTTTTCGAAATGTGGTGCTACAGAACAATGTTGAAGATTAGGTGGGTAGATCATGTAACTACTGAGGTGGTACTAAACAGAATTGGGAGGAGAAGAAGTCTGTTGCACAACTTGACCAGAAGAAGGGAACGGGCGAAAAAATGACACTTTCTGAGACATCAAGGCATCACCAGTTTAGTATTGGAGGTAAGCTTGTGTGTGTGTGTGTGTGTGTGTGTGAGTGTACAGTGGGCAGTGGGGGGGGGGGGGGGATGCATCGCAAAGGAAGATCAAGAGATGAATAAATTAAGCAGATTCAGAAGGATGTAGGTTGCAATAAATTTTCGGGTATGAAGAGGCTCGAAAAAAGATAGAATGGCATGGAGAGCTTCACCAAACCAGTCTTCGGACAGAAGAGTACATGAACAACAGAATATATGGAGTATACGCATTAAAGTATATTAATAAATACAGAAAATAGAGAAAATAAAAAGAAACAGGCGGTGTGGGAAGTCGTCTCCCTACTTTTTCTTGGCAATTTTCTGCAACGATCTTCCATCACGACCACTCGACACACGGTTTCGTCCATGTTGTGAGTTGGGAGCTGATGTTTTCCCACTTTCCCTGTGTGCCGTATAAACCTGTTCTCAAGATGACTGAGTCTTGCACTGTATTGAGGATACGGTACAGATGTCTTCCGCGATCAAATACAACAGTGCTACTTTCAGGCTAGGCTAGTACCTGCATTCATGCTCAAACATGAATTTCTCACGTTGTTTCAATATTTTTGTCCAACCCCTTCACATATACTAACGAGCCAAAATATTACCGCCACCTGCTTAATATGGTGTTGGTCCATAAAACGTTACCTCTGTTGTTTCACAGCATTACCTTCGGAATGAATCAGAAAGTACGCGCTCTGGAAACAGCATCAGCACGTGGAAACTTCAAACAACCGGGGCAGATGCATGGCCACCGCTACTGGCTCGCTCACCATTTTGTGTAGTAAGGGGAGATCGCACACATTTGCTTTAATGCAATTTTATATACATAAGAAACGATACGTAGGTCTAATAGTTTATACACGCGTTTGCAAATAATTAATATTAGAAAACGAATTAATATATGCCACATGGTTAATTGATAAACACAACTGTAATTTAAACCGAGTAAATGTTCATTAACAGTAATCAGATACCAGCGAATGGCAGCTTGCTGTACATGTCTAGACAGAAGATGGAGTTACATTCATTGATATAAATGTCGTCTAATCTGAAAAGTCATGACTAAATACGAGGGTTGCTTAGAAGGTAATTCACCGGTTTTCTTTTTATTCAACAATTCCCTTATTGAACATAATGGGGATTACACATACGAAAAAATGGTGTTTTATCTGCATACCCTATTTTTCCACGTAATCTCCAATCCATTCCATGCCCTTCCTCCAGCGCGAAAGAAATCCTAGCCCTGGTGGCGGGGCCAGTGCTTCACTCTGTGAATCATCTCCTCATCGTCCCCAAAATGTCTTCCACAAATGGCATCCTTTAATGGCCCAAACAAGTTGAAGTCCGAAAGGGGCTAGGTCAGGGCTGTACAGTGTATAGGGTAACACTGTCCAACCCTGTTTTGCGATGTGTTCAACTGTCCTCAGATTTGTGTGGGACTGAGCGTTATCGTGTTGCAGCAAAACATCTCCTGGGCTGAGGTGGCACTGAAGTCGCCGAAGTGTTCTGTTAATATGTTGACATATGCTTCTGAATTAATGGTACCGCGTCTTGGTACCACATCAATGAGAATCACACCTTCACAGTCCCAGATCGCGGTGATCATGACCTTACCGGCGGAAGCACCTCCTTTGAATTTTTTCTTCTTTGGGGAGTGGGGATGGCGCCACTCTATCGACTACCGGTTTGTTTCGGGCTCGAAATGCTGAACTCATGTTTCATCACCTGTCACATTAGAGGACAAGAAGGCCTCCCTCTCAGCTTGAAAATGTTGCAATAAAACAAGACACGATTATTTATCTGTGCAATTTGTGATCCACCGTTAGACACCGCAGGACCCATCTTGCACACATGTTTGAATCTCCAAGAATGCCTTGCTGATTGAGAGATGCAGCGCCAGCTGCCGAGTCGTATCGCGTCTGTCCTTGCGAATGACAGCATCAGCTCGCTGCGACACGTCAGGTGTGACAGCCGTGGATGGTCTCCCCGACCGCTGCAAATCGCACAGCTCCGCCGAACCGGCGACTAACTGCACTTCTGTCGACGGAAGATGCTCCACAGATTGTGCACAAGCGTTTGTGAATATTCCCCTCTGTTTGCTTTTGTACAGAGAAATTCACCGATGGCACGTTGCTTGTAACATACATCAGCCACAGGCGCCATTTTGAAACAGTCCTGCAGCTACGCTATCTGTCGGAATTGAACGCTTGGCGCACTTATTCAGGAGACTTCAAATAATACATACGTAATCTTTCGCATTCGTAGCATTATTTTGGCCGAAAAAAAAGCGATGCATTGCTTTCTGGGCAACCCTCGTAATAATTCATTAATGTGCCGCAATGGAACGTAAAGAGGAAAATTTCTCGGCAGATTTTGTTTCTCAAAACATTTACTGTAACAACTCATCATCAACCACCCAAAATACAGAAACACTCTTCTTTCGCTAACCACGACGAGAAATATTTGTCATTAATCTGAATAATATATATATAAAACATTCAATTCAAGTCCATCACGTACAACGACTAAGGTAAACTGTTGAAAAATGTTCTTAGTTTCCAGCTGCCTCGATTCTCACAAACGCAAAATTCGTACAACCGTTCGAAAATCAATCACTCCAACTGCGTTGAGAATATTTTAAGTCGCGCACGAAGTTAAAGTAGGAGCCTGAGCTCACCTGAACTAATCCGAAGTTCTGCACCTGGGGACACTTGGTTACTGCCATCTTAAGTATGGAACTTAATTTTGATGCAATTACAACAGCTGTATTACGTTAAGTACCCAGTGACACGTTACAGTCCTCCCAAGTCGTCCCAGACGCTCATCTCCCGCACGGGGTGGAAATAGCGCCAGCGGAGTATGGTTACCTGAGTTGTAGGGAATGGCGCTCCTGTGCAATTTTGATATCAAATTTATATGCAAATTAATTAATGTAACCAATTAATTACCACCTCCCCCACCCCAGAATGATACCATGTGTTTTCCCCAACTGACACGTGGGTCCGTGCCCTGTCTGCCCCATTGGCGGGAATTTTGGAATTTTGGTGGGAAATCTGAATTTTCGTGGTAAAACGGAATTTTCCATGTAAAATTCTGTGGTGTCACCGCTAGACACCACACTTGGTAGGTGGTAGCCTTTAAATCGGCCGCGGTCCGTTAGTATACGTCGGACCCGCGTGTCGCCACTATCAGTGACTGCAGACCGAGCGCCGCCACACGGCAGGTCTAGTCTAGAGACTCCCTAGCACTCGCCCGCATCTCGTGGTCGTGCGGTAGCGTTCTCGCTTCCCACGCCCGGGTTCCCGGGTTCGATTCCCGGCGGGGTCAGGGATTACCTCTGCCTCGTGATGGCTGGGTGTTATGTGCTGTCCTTAGGTTAGTTAGGTTTAAGTAGTTCTAAGTTATAGGGGACTTATGACCACAGCAGTTGAGTCCCATAGTGCTCAGAGCCATTTGAACCCTAGCACTCGCCCCAGTTGTACAGTCGACGTTGCTAGCGATGGTTCACTGTATACATGCTCTCTCATTTGCCGAGGCGATAGTTTAGCATAGCCTGCAGCTTCGTCATTTGGTACGACCTAGCAAGGCGCCATATTCAGTAATTAATAGCGACGTTCATCATTAATGGGTTAAAGTTAAGTATCAAACTAATTCCGTCCGCTTTCTGAATTCTAATTCCTTGTCATGTTCCAGACCTCACGTCAGTATAGTCCTTCCCTCCTCACCCCAGCCTGCGTGAGCTAAAACGCGTGCATTTCGGCCTCCTCTAGTAACAAGGTGTTGGCTCTTCTGCCAACACAACAAATTCAATTATCAGTTCAGAGGACGGAATATTAACGGAAATTACTGATGTAAATATTTTATAAAACAGTGGTGAGGTGTTAGAAATCGGAAAACATATCAGAGGAGAGGAAACTGGGGAATCAAGCACTGCAGAGGAGATAATTTGCGTATTGTAAAACATGGATACTCTTATTTACCTGCCGATCGCATCGTATACAATGGTCACTCCGTCAGACAATATACACTGCACGCCACTTGGTCGTGAGAGTCTAGTGCGGGTTTCACTCACACAGCAGTTTGTTGTTCAATCAGCAGTAATGCGTGCCGCGCCACGTGCGTTGCTTAGCGTGCCGGATCGTCCCATGCGACATTACCAGACGACACATACTGGGCCTGCCCTCCATTTCCATACAGCGCAACCCATCAGCACACACAAGACAGAATCCTGGCAGTCCCTTACTGTGCAGCACCACTGGGGCCCACAGATGTGTAGTGGCCCGTCAGCAGTCAAAGGAAGTCGGCAGACGATTGCAATGTGAGCAGCTGTTTTCCTGAGGTACACTGTGGTGAGTGTCTACCACGAACAATAGATGTGGTTTTGAAGGTTAGTGTCTTTCTCTCACAGCTGTGCCCTAACTGTCCCAGAATGAAGAAATCAAGTTTTTCTAAAGATAGCAGCTGCAACAAATTTTCCAACCACATGCACTCACTTGCCTTCAAACAAAGGGTATTTTCGAAAGGTCCCTCTATCTGTTTGTCCCAAAACCTTTTTTCTCCCTAACAGCAGCATTCTGTTTCCCAGCCACCTGCACCAAGCTTACTTCAGTCTGCTTGAAGAAACAAGAAAGCAAGTTATAACTTGCTGGAATGGCATTCTGAGCTCCTATTGGTCCTCTGCTAAATAGAGGGTGAAGTCTGAAGGTGTACAAAGGCGAAATCCCATCATCAGTCTTTGACACTGCTTCGTTGTGTCAGTGTGATTCGTGCAGTAGAGATGGGATACGACCAAAGGTGGGCAATTTCCAATGTAAGTGTTCATAAAAATTTATGTGTACAAATTGTGACGGTTATAAAATTTCACAGCAAAGTATTCAGATTTTTTGAGATTTTGATACATTCTTGTAAAAAGTCGTTATAAAAGTTCCTTTTTCCTGCTATTTCAGCATTCATTCTCGAAATGCTGGCTGAATTAGAATGTCAGTCGGAAGCTGAAAGTCACCAGCAGCAGCATGCCAAAGAGGTTATGCTACCATCATACAAGTACATCTCAAATTTCTCTGTGTGATAGTTTACACGTTGAGAAAAAATCTCTTAAATTATTCAAATCATAACAAGTGTTTATAACATTTTTACAGGTGTTCTAGTATTAGAGAAGCTACACCTGGATGGTGAAAGTCAACAGAAGCAGCAAGTTGAAGAGGTTATGCTTCCATCATGTAAGTACATCTCCATGTTCTGTGTGATAGTCTGCGTGTTCAGAATGATGCACTCAAATCGTAACAAGTGTTTATAAAGCTTATGATCTCACTGTTGCATCTTTAGAGTGGCAGCCGACCGACCTTTAAGGCCTGCTAGAAGCCGAAATGCAGCAAGAACATAACTACGTCTGTAAATTACTGCTATAGACGTTTTTTATCATATGCAGTTCTGTGAAGCATTCTTCATTGATGTAGGTATTGTTGTGGAGCAGGTGCATGCATCGCGAATGATGACCAGAAGTCATCACTTCCTTCTGGTATGACCTTTTTATAATATTTTTCCTAGCTGTGTCTAATCAGTATCTTGCTGTAGGTGACGGACGTAAGAGGGTCAGTTAAACCACTCAGCGAAATACCACACCTTCTATTGTATTGTATTATCTGGAAATGGAGACCTAGAAACGACAGAGAGGCTTCGTCCCCGCCGTAGCCCTTTGTCTTTCACAACCCAACAACACGCTAGAGTAGTCCACTCATCCTTCTGCCGCCCAACACCGAAACACTGAACCCAGGGTTATTGTGCAGTTTGGCTACGACTGCAGAACCGTCCCTCCTGGGAACGTCTCACATCAAATGAGTGTAACTCCAATGTTTGCGTGGTAGACCAATTATGGTGTACACGTCTGTGGAGACAGTGTTTGCACAGCAATCGCCGAAATAGAGTACCTGAGGCGGAATAAGGGGAATCAATCGGCATTCGCGTGAGGCAGATGGAAAACCACCTTAAAAACCATCCACAGACTGGCCGGCACAGCGTACCCCGACACTAATCCGCCACGCCTTCCCGCCCGGAAAGCAGTGTGTTAGACCGCACGGCTAACTGGATGGGCCACCACATCTTGACATCCATATCCATTTCTATGATCTGTTAAAAGGAGGGGCCAGTAATCAGTACTGGAAAGTAAAGTAAAAGTTTGTTTCAGCCAGTATTATTACTTGTACTACTATTTGTAAGACCAAGGACTGTGAATGAAGAAACGCCAAATAGTAGCAAGAACTGTGAATTTACAGCTGTATGACTTCGTGCATTGTAAAAACAAGATTTTTGAATGTGAAGCAGTATTACTACTGCGAACATTTATATCCGAATAAAAAAATTGTTAGTTGTTACCATAAGTGGCTCTGAGCACAATGGGACTTAACATTTATGGTCATCAGTCACCTAGAACTTAGAACTACTTAAACGTAACTAACCTAAGGACATCACACAACACCCAGTCATCACGAGGCAGAGAAAATCCCTGACCCCGCCGGGAATCGAACCCGGTAACCCGGGCGTGGGAAGCGAGAACGCTACCGCACGACCACGAGCTGCAGACTTTACCATAAGTCTTTGATGTTATCTCACAAATCCCTGCCATTATGAATGTATATAAAGGCTGTACAAGATGTTCAAGGCATGAGTTTGAAGCATGATGGAGGTGAGACTTAAAATGGAGGAAAACATACTACATGTAATGATTGCATGGGATTTCGATTATGGTGTTGCATACATAGAATTTTGGGAACAGGCGGCACATGATCGTGTTCGCTTCCAAAGACATGCAGGAAATATGTCCTAAATTATATCACTTCCACTTAAACAAAGTCATAAACGTAGGGTCTGGGAACATCTACTCACTAGTAAAGTGGGAGAAAAACACAGAAACTGAGATAAAAAATTCGTTTATTTTCTTTAATCCAAATTAAAAGTAATTATACATTTTCGTAAGCAGACACAACACTGTTTTCACACAACCCCTTGTTCTTGAACTGATGGATAGCACGGCGCCGGCCGGGGTGGCCGAGCGGTTCTAGGTGCTACAGTCTGGAACGCGCTACAGCTTCTGTCGCAGTTTCGAATTCTGCCTCGGGCATGGATGTGTGTGATGTCCTTAGGTTAGTTAGGTTTAAGTAGTTCTAGGTTCTAGGAGACTGATGACCTCAGGAGTTAAGTCCCATACTGCTCAGAGCCATTTGAACCATTTGTTAGCAGGGCACCCGTAGAACTGCAGTTTTTGAATAGATGCATACTTGAAGATTTGTCGCATCCATGTGATCTTCTCCTTGCCTTTGACGTAGATGACGGTATCAGGATGATTGAACATTCGAAGAGACGTCGAGGCATCTTTGTAAGGTATACCAGGATCGTCACCGTCGAGTCCTCGGAAGAAACGTGTATACCACTTTGCACTCTTCCGTGCTTCAGCCCAATTCACATCCTTGTAGGGACCCGGTGATTCAGTGCTTGCTGAGAATGCCTCTGTTATACCGTCATCTTCTATGTATGCTGTGAATGCAACATCTTTAAATATGAATTGTCTGCCCTCGTAATCATAGAAACCTTCATCTACTTCTACATCTACATTTATACTCCGCAAGCCACCCAACGGTGTGTGGCGGAGGGCACTTTACGTGCCACTGTCGCTACCTCCCTTTCCTGTTCCAGTCGCGTATGGTTCGCGGGAAGAACGACTGCCGAAAAGCCTCCGTGCGCGCTCGAATCTCTCTAATTTTACATTCGTGATCTCCTCAGGAGGTATAAGTAGGGGGAAGCAATATATTCGACACATCATTCAGAAACGCACCCTCTCGAAACCTGGACAGCAAGCTACACCGCGATGCAGAACGCCTCTCTTGCATAGTCTGCCACTTGAGTTTGCTGAACATCTCCGTAACTCTATCACGCTTATCAAATAACCCTGTGACGAGACGCGCCGCTCTTCTTTGGATTTTCTCTATCTCCTCCGTCAACCCGACCTGGTACGGATCCCACACTGATGAGCAATACTCAAGTATAGGTCGAACGAGTGTTTTGTAAGTCACCTCCTTTGATGATGGACTACATTTTCTAAGGACTCTCCCAATGAATCTCAACCTAGCACCCGCCTTACCAACAATTAATTTTATATGATCATTCCACTTCAAATCGTTCCGTACGCATACTCCCAGATATTTTACAGAAGTAACTGCTACCAGTGTAGACTCCAAGTTGTCACTGTGAAATGAGATGGGGATGAGACAGCACCTGGACATTTATACAGCACGCTGCACAATACCGTTAAGTGGGGAATAATTGAGCAGATGGTCATGTAGAACTCAAACGCTGCAGTGTGTTCTGGGAAATTTGAGGATGATTCAAATTATATTCGTATGTCTATTGGTCCTGTTTTAAGTATCTCATTCCAGTTAATACAGCCTAAAACGATGAATGGTGCCTTCTAGGATTTCCGTGGACTGAGTAGGCATCCTTCCTTTGCCACACCTTAATAGTACGAAGCATGGAACCTTGCATACGTGTCATATGCTAGACAGAATACATTCTGCACCCACTGGAGCAGTTAATTGTTATAGGTATAGAATTCTGAATTCAAGCGGCCTCTGGTATTAGTTCAATTACATTCGTCAAATTCGGTGGAATTATTTGCTAAATTTCCCGTGGTATCATTTGCTAAATTTCCCCTTCTATTGGTCTGAAATGCAATTACGATGAATCTCGGTGTTTCCAGCTGCACGGAGGTTTTAATAGCCCATGTTTATCTGCTCGCTGTCAGCACTGGATATTCAAAAACTTCTCATGGGCGGGAAGTTAAAGTCGGATATGTGCCGGTATTCTGAACTTTTAAAAGTTTCAAACGCTCCTCGTCTGCCACAGTGATGTACGACATTTTCCATATAATTTTTCGATAGTCATCTTGCTCTCCTCTTCCCTTGAATGTACGAGTTGCTATCTGTTGCACTCCATGCCAAAATAAGTTTGTGCTTGGCATTCGTAATAATTACCTCTATGTCCTCAATGTAGACCATAAGCAATTTTAGAGATATGCATGCAGTAACCCGGTGGTACTTTTCTGCTGTTCGGCCCACAAGCTCTACTATGAGCCATCATGAATTTTCTAAACCTTTCAAATCCGAGGGTTACGATGAGTCATGTTTTTAAGGGTTGATGCATATTACGTGTGCGATCAGTCTCTACCTTATTAAGTTCATATTGTATTTCCTGAAACAGGAATGCTAAAGCATTAAGTGTAAGCTATGATCCCACTCTATGACAACCAGGATCCATCCAAATACATGAAGTCCTGCGTGGGAGAGTTCATCTTGGTGCTAGATGACAGTAGTAAATTCATCGTTCTAGTTAAAAGTCGTTGAAGCATAAGGTTTATGTGAGAGGCATTTCTACTGTATGATTCGCTCATCGTATTCCACTGTGTGTGATGTAATGAGCGACGACGTTATTGCGACGTTTCAAGGCTACTGATTTATGAAACTCATTATTCGCACGTGTTATCACCTTGCGGTTCATCTATGAAGTGCTGTTCTGTGCACTCTGTACGATGGTTTTATGCCTTACGCCCATCCTGTCTCAGATGTAGTCGTACAATGATTTCCTCACCACGGAAGTCAATAAACTGGTTATTCTGGTCCACAATACGCAGCTCCGGGTTGTCCAATGTCTGAACTGTCACTAGGAGGTATATAGCTTTGTTAGTAGTCTCAACGATCTTACAGCCTGTTTCAGCTGATGGGAAGAATCCATAAACTGAACGTACCAATCTATCGTTGAGGTATGAGCTCGCTGGAACGTTACACTCAACACGGATTGTACCGAGAGAGAGAATATCCACTGTCTCATCAGATTTCTAACACTTACAGCGAGCCGTCTTCAAAACCCGTTCCTTTGTGAAACCCCGTAGTGGTCCTACTGAAACTTTCCGCTTAAGTCAGTCGATACATTCACCCTACTTACATCAGATTTACGTGGACTGACTCTGCACAGAGCTCAATCCCTTTTCCCGACTGTTTTGAAACTTCGTTTAAATCGTCGATATCGTGTGCACCAAGTTTAATTTCCTCAATTTTCTATTTACCGTTAATTTCAAGATGCAGTTATTTTTAGCCTCTGTGATATTTGGGACTTAAACCACCATCCATTCTCACACGTACTGCCTTATCCTTAACAGCTAAAATTCGATCAGTTGTGTGATGATCTTTATTCGCAGCGTTTGCGATACCGTGTTGCATACACGCCTCGTCAAGCACATTTATTCCCTTGTCACCACATGTCAATCGACTTTGAAGATTTGTTCCTGGTCCACTGTAGTTATATCCAGGAATGTGTTATTCCACTACTAGTTTGTCGAGAATACCGCCTCTAATGCGTCTTCTATCCCGCATGTTATGCTACTGAGGTGCTTGTGGTCTGTGCAACCTGTTATATAGCAAAAAATGGTTCAAATGGCTCTGAGAACTATGGGACCTAACATCTATGGTCATCAGTCCCCTAGAACTTAGAACTACTTAAACCTAACTAACCTAAAGACATCACACAACACCCAGTGATCACGAGGCAGAGAAAATCCCTGACCCCGCCGGGAATCGAACCCGGTAACCCGGGCGCGGGAAGCGAGAACGCTACCGCACGACCACGAGCTGCGGACTGTTATATAGCAAATCGTCATCGTCGATCCACCTGTTTTGAGATGCGGGGAAACCAAGCCATTTAACTAACACTGTATTCCATTGACGCTGTATGACCCTCTCTACGAGATACACATCTGGTTCCGAGCTCTTCTGAAACTCTTCTGTATAAAAGCATTCTACAATTTCAGTCAGTGCTGTCCTTTAAAAGGTTGTTTCTCAAAGTCGTTCTCTGCATTTTGGAAACTGTGAATATTTTGGTTGACCTGAGTGCCATATATGATTTCTCAAATGATGTCTTGTGTGTTGAAATACATACTAAATTGCCAGCATCAAACTGCTGTTTGCTTGGATCTAAGATTTCAGTATGATTGTATACTGTATCTAGAGGTCTGTTATGAACAACGACTGGTCTCATTTTTATTGGGCGATACTTGGTTCGATTATACTGTGAAGTTATTTGCGGGAGGATATCAGTCTATTTGTGAGCCACGAAAATTGAAACGCATCCAGATTTGGACTTCCACTGTTGTGTTCGGACGTTCCACTATGCTCGCCTTCAGGTGGGTGAATGTCGAGTAGTGATTTATTCCGTACCACTCCATCGCAGTGTTGAAGCATCTAACGTAAAACTCTAAGCAGTGGTCTGTTTTAAGGTTGTCTGGACTTCGCTTTGTCCCTCTCTGCAGCAATTGCTCAAACACATGCGCGACATCCCTCCCTGTTTTGCTTTCATGGGTAATGCCCAGGTAAATTTAGAATAGGTATCAATGACCGTTAAAATATATTTGAATCTGTTATTCACAAATGGATTTCCCTCATGTCGACAGGTTCCAACTGCCACAGGTTTTTGCATGCTGGTTTGTGCAGTTCTCGAACTACAGTCTCCCTCGGAGGATTAAAAGAACTTCATTTGAATGAGCTGTATTACCAGCAGCACGTAATGCCATGAGCAATCATAGCAGATCTATTAGCTCATTGCGGTCGTCGTAATATATAAACTACGGGAGTTGATTGCTCACTTTTTTATGATGAATGTCAATACCATCACGGCTGCCAATTTTTTCACCATCTAATGCTGGTTAATAATGGATTTTTATTTCACATTTCAATATTTCACGGTACATTTCCAGATCTTAAGGCGAATAATTTACAGCTTTTGAGGGTCTTAGCAAAATAAGGTTCAGTAAACCAGGTGTTCTTCAGAATTCCCTACCCCCTGCCTTTACTGTTTTTTCAATTAAAGTTATAGACTGCATGCCCAACCACTAACTCTGAATGTTTTGTCTATCCTAGCGTCGCTGTGGCGGTTAACGAAACTGGTGATAGCGTTATCATCGCCGTTGTGGAATTTCACTGAGAGTCCATTGAGAGATTCAGTAACAGGTTTAAAGGTTCTCGTGGTTTCTGCTCCCACTTCAAATGCCCTAACTTAAATGCCCTAACCACAGCAACCGTAACTTCTGTCGAACGGCCTTCCAAGCCTCGATGACTTTATGCGTAGACTTTCGTGCAGAGCGAGGATTTGTGTATCCGCTCTTCTTTTTATGCTGCTCCCCTATCTCCGTAACAACAAGTTTCCCTATAGTTAAATCACCTACTTTATTTTCCACTTATTTTTCATAGAATGTTCGCTTCTGAACAGCAGATATTTACCCTTCGGTTAAGTCCTTTATTTTGTTTTAGACGGCATTAACCCGATCATTCAATGTACTGTGCAGTCTCAGAAGGATATGACAAAACATCTCTAGTTCCTTGTATACACCTCCAACTTCCCGTTCGAGAGTTTAAATTTTAGCGTATATGTATGAGCGAACGTTTGTCTATGCACACCCATCAGACTGAGCTGTCGTGTGATTCCAGCAATCCGCACATACCTTTACAAAATCATTGAACAATGAATCGGTTCCTATATGCGCCTGGTAAATGAGTTTTATTGTCCTGTTTGACTGCTATAATTAGGTTTGCATTATCCCTCACCAGCTGTTCTGGGATTCTGGCATATGTCTCAGATAAAACACACCAATAGCCATATGGCGACTGACACAGAAACATCTTCGAATTTGATCTTGGTTATCAACAACAACATAATGAAATATAGGCACTCTGTTGGGCTTTACTTTCTCCAGTAGAATGACATCACTGCTTTCTTTGAACGTCGGGTATATCACACTATATATTCCCTGCAATATCTCCTGTAATAGTCGGTATTCGGGTTGAAAGAGTGTTTCTGAAAGTACACACACATCCTCAAAGTGGACTCCATCCATATGTGTTAGCAGCGACATGAGAACATCTGTCTTGCCACAGTTAGAGGGACCTTCAATTAATGCACATATGTTGTTGGGAAGGAGTACTCCATTCTTCTTCTGATGTTCTTGCATGCCGTCACAGCTCGTGCCACTTACAACAAAATCTTGATGCTTCACCCATCCCGCCATGATACATACTCTGTCAGATACCAGCGGGCAATGGGTTTTCATAGAAAATGCCCTGCCATGATACCGACTACGTCAGGTATTGGTGTGATTTTTACAGAAAATTTGATTAAGTGACATAATTTTCTGCTGCTGCATGTTTTCAGTGAAAATACTGGTTGCAATAGCTTTGTACTTGCAATATTATGAGACGTAAGAAATGAAGCACATACATGGTTATATACGTTTATATTCAGCAATCGTACATGGGATGCAATAAATCAGCACGTTCTTTCTTTATGTTAACACCAGTAGAGAAGATAGAAACTAAATCCTTCCTGTAAGCATACAATTCAGCATGTATTTCTCTCAAACTTATTGGTAGTACCTTAGTTTTTATTTGCAACATACTGACCTACTGTCTGAAGTCGTCTACATGCTCACTGTTCATACAGAGGTACTCTGCAGTGTCCCTATGCACAGCTTTAACACATGGCAGCCATCTGTCGTCTTCCCAACACAACGGACAGCATCATCCACAGACCAAACAAGTTTGTAACGGTGGCGCACGTAGATAAATGGATGTGTCACCGAATTCCACTTGGAGTGCAGAGTGATTATACACTGTTGTAATGGATAGAGTTCGAGCAGCACAGTAAATGTCTCGAGGAAGACGACTCAGATGATACTCGGCAGTCATCTTCTGCTTGATATAGGCTTTTGCACAACGTAGTTCATTCCATTCCACCTCTGTAAACATCACCAACACTTTCAGCTCCTTTCTCAGTCACAACAAGCCCGTCTTTATCTCCAGATGCTTCTATAGCAATATGTAAATGCTTCGAACCACTAGCGATTAAATTATACACAGAAATGAATAGTGATGGTGCACATGGCGTAAATGGTTTGTTCTCATCCACTATATCCTCACTTTGTCCATGCAGTAACACCAGAATATTCTGTGATGTTGCGTATGATGAGGTCCAGTACCAACTGTGCCATGCTGATTAGGAAGCTCAGTGTGCTTCAGTCATCAGGGGCTGGCTGGGTGTTTTCAGCAAAAAGTAACAGCTCACTGTCCTGCTGCAAAGAATTGATAAGATGTGCGACAGGATCCGATGGCGCTGCACCTGCTGCGGAGCCCGACACGCTGGGACACGTTGATGCTGCAGACCCTGACAGGCTGGAGGACGTCATATCCACTGATGAGCAAAGAATAGCAGCACAAAGACTTCATCTTCCTGACATGACAGTAAACACAGACATTAAGCAAGGCATGGCTTCCATGGCTTCTGCTTATTCTGGTGCTGCTGCAGCTGGGCAGCACTAGACAATCTCAGCTGGCACTTCATGCAAACTGACTGACTGACGGCAACTGAGCCTGCATAGGTTTTGGGTCTGCCTTATACCCCTGATGTGGGCAGATACTATGTTCCTATTGGCTACTGCCAATTTCGAGTGCCTCCGCTGGTATAATTGTGTTGGGATGTGCACTGTGGTTTCCATCCATAAGGACTGGGGTACAAGTCCCAGAAATGCAACACCATCTTCAGTTTCCAACCAATTCCCAGGTGGAAGATGGGGTGGGAGTTCAGCACAGCTCTGGGACAAAGAAATTCCCAGCATTTTTAAATTCCCACGAATGTGCAAAATTCCTGCCAATATGGTAGGTTGCGGAGGGGGCGAGGTTGGGTAGAACATATGACGTAATCCAGAGGGTTGGGAAGTGGGGTGGAGTTGGGGGTATTTAATTGATCAATTTAAGTAATTTGCATCTCAGTTTGATATCAAAAGTGCACCAGAAGTGCCATCTCCCTACTACTTATCTGAGTCTCACTTGACTGCTGACTTTGTCTGCCGCTACCAGCTAATGTTCAGCTACGACAAGACACTCTTTGTTCCTCGCTCTGGGCAAGGCGTCTCATTCACCTCTCGAACGCAATATAGCACCTATTCTGCTTGGCATGTATTCGACATGTCCTCTGTAGTTTTCCATATGTTCGTGACACCAAACTATAGAGGTTTACAACTTTGCGGAAATGAATTGCAAGAAATATCAGTTTATTCTGACCTTTCAATTCTCTGTTCCCAGGACCGTCGAGGCATTGCTTCTCTAATTGCTGAGAATTAGATTTATAGACAGTTGACCCATTCCGAGAACCGAGGAACTCAACGACTTTTTACCTCTTATCGGCATTGATACTGGCGAGATATCGGTCCCAGCGATTCCAGGGCTTTCGAGAATGTTCTAATTTGAAGTCTGAAGCCGGCAAACAAATGACAAAAGAAAATATTTTTCGTCTGATGTAATTAGAAATTAACAATTCCTGTTTGCCTTAATGAGTTTCTGAGTATCGAAACTTGACATAAATTCCCTTATCTTTTGATTGCATTGGCTTAGAAGCTTGGAATTTTTGCACCACCAAAGATCTATAGATCTCGCTATTGAAATTTCAACTTGAAACGTCTACCCGTTCCTCAGAAAAAATCATCGTAACAGACAGACAGACGGACGGACAAACATAGAGACAGTCTGATAATTTTTTATCGTTTGGTATAAGTACTAATTGACAATTGTCAGGTTTTTGCCTTTGGTTGTAGTATGACAGGTTGCTTCTTGCCAACTTTCATGATTATAGGTCAACTGGCAGCATCCTGTAGGTTTTGATGCGTTAGCTTGCGAGTATCAAAAGATGTGACATAAACGGACGTATCTTTTGACTGGAACAACTGACATGCTAACGTTTCTTATACCTATGTACTTGACTTAAATTTCAACTTGCTGCGTCTACCTGTTCCTCGGAGTCTGATAATATTTTTTTCGTGTGATATGTGATATAATTACAAATTAACAACTGTCGGACTTCTGCCTTTGGCTGTACTGTGAAGTATCCTGAAGGTTTTGATGGCTGAGGTTGAGATTATCAAAATACGTGACGTACATGAGCGTACCTTTTGACTGCACTGACTGAAATGCTTCACTACTTTACATCACAAAGGAAGCATAGAGCTTGGTATGTGACACAAATTTCAACTTGATATGTCTGCCCGTATCTAAGGAAAGGGTTTTGAACAATCCAACGGAAAGACAAGAGTAACAGACAAAGAGACGGGCACCACAAACTTAGTGTTCCAGCACAGAAGCTACCGTGAAGCTAATTCCTGTTAGTACAAATTGAATATTTGTAGCTTAATCTGAGACGGATGTGCTACGAACATTCTACCACGAAAGTCTTGGTTAAAGCTAAATGTAACTATGCATGGTTGCTTCCGAGGTGTTGGAAATCAACCCATGCACACGAAACAGGTGGCAGCCGTAACACCAGTGCTAGTCGCGAAGTAATACCTACCTTTTCTTTTTACCTCGGACGTCGCACAGCCGTGTACTTCCTTCAGTAGCAAAAGGCTTTCTGTAGTCCTCACGACAGTGGGAGGAAATATTGATTGTCACTTAAGCTCTATGCTGAGGAACAGTTGGGCCCACGCACAATCTGGTAGTCCTGGGGTGGCGCCAACAGCCCTCTGACCACAGAAAAGGCTGGTGTCCGTCCACCCCACCATCGCCTTGATTTGAATTTGGAAGTAATGGCCAATGGAGCTTCTGTATTTAATGAATAGTGATCACGAAAATTGCTCTCAACATTCGACAGTCCTCTACTTACGAAGCTGGTTACTATTTGGATGGTTACCATTCATGTATTAAATTCGTCGACTTTTTAAATAATTGGTGAACAGCCTCCCGTCATTTAACTCATAATTACATAAGCAGTCCGAATCTGTGATTGGAAACGCGGTTGTGAATTTATGTTAATTTGTCTCTCTCTCTCTCTTTGTAGTGGGACCGGGCTGGGCAGCTACTGAGACATGGACACGTATTCTGAGAATCCTCGATAAATCTCTGGTTTGCAAGATGTGTGCACACGGTTCACGTAAATCCCGTAAATTATGGGTCAGCGGCGCATGAGCGTGGTAATGATGACTGGTAGCGTCCCGAATCTGTTCCACTGGGTCCAGATAAGGCGAATTTCCTATTCAAGGCATCCACATGAGTTCACTTTAGCTAATGAAACCATTAGTTCATCTTGATCACATAAATTGGGCAGTTGAAAGTTACCGGTTTAAGTCATTGCCACATTCAGAACATAAAAGCACTCTGCTTCAAATATCAACGCCAATCTACGCACGCAGGTGAAATTGGCTCGAATATGTTTTTCTCTTGCTACTCGGGTGTATTTGTAATTATTGTTCGTTCTACTAAAGCACGTAGGGAAACAGGGATAGTTACCTCTCTCACAATTATAGAATAGTCAGGCCCAATAATAATAACACGTGAATTACTGCTCCTACAAGTCTTAAGTAAATCAGCTCTTAAGTATCTGACTGCGAGTTTATAAATATTCCTTGACTCCTAAAAACTATTCTATCGTATAACGCTCCTGTGAGCGACGGATAACCTACCTCGTCTTGCCGTTGCAACTGCGTGATCGGCAACATGCTAGATATATTTTAAAAGCAATACTGCAATCCATGTAGAGTGCAATGCATGGTCACAATAACTGCAACATGCACTGCCATTTTTATAGAGAAATTTAATGGAGGGGTTTGGTCAACTAAACTCAAAAGGTGCAAAAATAAAATGGAAGAGACCAATAAACACTTCAATTTACTATTTTCGTAAAATAGCTTATTTAAACACTGACAAACTTAACACGGACCTAATTATTCCACAATATCTATATTCAATAAACACGTCTTTGGCCACAACAAAGATCCGCATATTACTCTCAATCTATAAAATCCTTTCCAGTGCGCAATCAAGCAACAACCATGTGCACCAAAAAGGCATATTACCAAAAATCGTCAATTAATACTCGCTGCGCCCAAACTATTGGTCCTATAGAGGAAATTAAGATGATCTTTTTTGTAGGAAGTTTAATGTAGTTAAATTTTGTCCAGGGGTACGTTTTCGCTAAAGGCCGTAGTTTTCGAGTTATTCTAGAAAAAGTTCAAACTTGACCTTCAGTCGCATCCCTACTCCCACACTCCAGCCCCACTATTCAGCATTTCTAATAGGCCTATGTTGTTCGTAGCACTCTCTCCAACCACTGTATAAATATATGCGACTCCACGAGTTATTTCCCACACTCGGCTTCTTTGATGATGATGATGATGATGATTAGTGTTTTAGGGCGCACAACAACGAGGTTACCAGCGCCCGTTCCCAAAATAAATGTTGACGAGTGCAGCCAAGATCTGTTAAACAAGGATCAATTCAGAGCCGATCTTTGCGAGAATTGTAAATGCTCAAATTTCAAGATTGGACACAGCACATCAAAACAGGCAGATAAAACTAAAAATAAAATACCAGTACAAAGCAGGTAAAAATAATTAACTGTGGACGGGTGACCACTTACAAATAATGGCTGACCAAACCACTTTACAACACATTAATATCTCAATCCAAAAATTTTGGGAAGAAATCTAGACGGCACACAAAATAGGAAAACTCTGGCCACACTCGCCTCATTATTAGTTAAAATAGAGGGCAGGTCTGGTGGGAAACTTACCCAGATATAAAACACACTCAGTTAAAATATGTCGTATCGACAGCTGTGTCCCACATGTCTGGCACGTTGGCGGCTCCACACGACGTAACAGGAAATCCATGTGTCAATGGACAATGTCCTATTCGAAGCCGTGTAAGGGCTACTTCCTCAGCTCGTCGTGGTCGGAAGGAGGTAAGCCACGGTCGGACAGAGTCCTTCACCGCTCGCAACTTATTATCCCTCACTTCCAGCCACTGAGCCTCCCACCAACGCATGATCTTCCGAGTCACGAATGATGTTATTGCCTGCAGGGGGACGGAACAGCGAGCAGGAGGTGGGATGGAGCAAGCCTCCTTGGCAGCCGCGTCTGCAAGTTCATTTCCAGGAATTCCTATGTGCCCTGGAACCCAGCAGAAAATTACATCCTTACCCTGCTTTGGCAAGAACAGGAGTGCGTCCTGCACTTCTTGCACCATCCGATCTGCTGGGTACATCTGTTCAAGAGCGTGTAGAGCACTTTGGGAATCTAAGCAGATGATGAATTTCTTGCCGTGATGTCGTCGCATATGCTGTAATGCTTTCAGAATGCATAAAATCCCCCTGTTTAGACCCATCCGTGTAAACAGTAATAAAATCTGAATGGCGGTCTAAAATCTCAGTAAATTTAATTTTAAAAAGGTTGGCCGAAGTACAATACTTCTTGTAAGCAGCCAGATTAAGAAGTAATTTCGGCCTTTGTAGTAGCCAGGAAGATCCCCTACTCCATCCCTGTTTGAGGACCTTAATGCCCTCCTGGTGTACTGACTCGAGACTCTCCTTTGCACGGATGCCAAACGGCTTTGTTGCCTTCGGAAGGTGGCAGAAGAGACGTTCCAGTGCCGGCTGTGAAAACGTGTTGGACGCCAACGAAATAGGAGTGGACTTGGCCCTGTATGCTTGCCGTACCACGGGGAGAAGACGCCGAATGGACAGCGGAGGCTCTCCAGCCTCGACACACAGACTAGCAACTGGACTCGTGCGATAAGCCGCCGTTGAAAGCCTAATACCCTCATGGTGAATCATATCCAACATTTTGAAGTACGAAGGTGTTGCAGATCCATAAGCTTGACATCCGTAGTCGAGTCGAAGTCACCCAAAGGCCTTATAAAGTTGGAGCAGACGTGCCCCGTCAGCGCCCCAGGACCTATGACTAACACATATAAGGAAGTTTAACGCTTTGAAACAACGGACTTTTAGATCCTTTAGGTGTGACAACCATGTGAGCTTCTCACCAAAAATAAGCCCGAGATATTTTATTTTTTCCTTAAAGGTGAGAACAGTCTCTCCTAGTTTTAAAACAGGGAGATTAAAAAGAGAACGGGAACGGTTAAAATCTACACAAACAGTCTTCTCCAAAGAGAATTTAAAGCCTGTGTTCTTAGACCATTCTTCCAATCGCAGGATCGTCAGCTGTAATTGGCGTGTAGCAGTTGTAAGGGAGGAAGACGCACAGAAAATGGAGAAATCGTCCACAAACAAGGAGCACCGTACGGGCCGTCGTACTGTGGACGCAATACTATTGCTTGCAATTGGGAAAGCTGTCGCTCTGAGAACACTTCCTTGAGGGACACCGTTCTCCTGCTTAAAACGGTCAGACAGGACATTCCCAACCTTATACCTATAATACCTGTCCGACAGAAAGGATCTGATGACTGTGGGTAAACGCCCACGGAAACCCCACTCATAAAGCTGGCTCAAAATGTTATGCCTCCAGGTAGTATCGTACGCATTTTCCATGTCGAAGAAAACCCCGATAAGGTGTTGCATACGTAGGAAAGCATCTTGTATCGCTGTTTCGAGTTGGATCAGGTTATCTAGGGTGGAATGATACCTCCTGAACCAACACTGGCAGCGGGTAAGTAAGGATCTGGATTCGAGAACCCACACCAAGCGCCTATCGACCATACGCTCAAATGTCTTTCCTACGCAGCTCGTGAGACTAACGCTACGATAACTACTAGGATCGGTCCGATCCTTCCCTGGTTTTAAAATTGGAATTAAAATCGATTCTTTCCACGAGCTAGGAAAGTCACCTGTCTTCCAAATTTCATTAAAGAGTTGAACGAGGACTTCCTTTGACCGCAGATCCAACTGCTGCAGCATGCTATACGATATCAGGTCTCGACCAGGTGCAGCATCACGAGATACTGACAGTGCAGAGTTCAACTTCCACAAAGAGAAAGGCTGGTTATATTCCTCAGTGTTGTTTGAACGGAAATTAAAACCAGATCTCTCCTGTGTATCCCGATAGCGATGAAATTCTGGATCCTGGCTAGAATCGGCCGTAATAGTTTGAAATGATTCTGCCATTGCCCGGGCGATGTCTCCTAGAGATGTTAAGAGACACCCCCGCTCATGTATAGCTGCTATTGGCGGTCGAGAGTATCGCCTTGAGATCCTCCTAATGGCATCCCATACTTTGCTTGAAGATGTGGACCTATTGATGGAGTTCAGGAACTCTCGCCAAGACCTCCGTTTACTCTCTCTAACGATTCTTCTCGCCCGCGCCTGTGCTATTCGGAAAGTTGCCAGATTCGCATTAGTAGCGCACCGATGGAATCTTCTCAAAGCCGCCCTTCTGTCTCTGATTGCGGTACGACAGTCGTTATTCCACCAAGGGACAGGCTGCCTCACAGGTGTTCCCTTTGACTTTGGTATGGATACATCAGCGGCATGGTGCATCACTGCCGTAATGTGATCCACCCAATCCTGGACGCCTTCACACTGTTCAAAAACAGCCAACTGCCTGTAGATCGTCCAGTTTCCCTTCCTGAACAACCATTTCGGCGGCTTTTCGAAGAGACCCGTTTCAACTGGCAGATGGAGCCAGAAAGGATAATGGTCGCTGCCATGAAGGTCGTCGTCCACTACCCAGTGAACAATGTCTGCAAGCACAGGCGAACAAATAAAGAGGTCTATGGCGGAGGGCGAGCCTGAAGCGGTGCTAAAATGATCGGCCTGACCCGTGTTCAGCAGTATGATGTCGGAATTCCTGATCAACAGCTCAATCATCTGGCCTCTGGGGCAGGTTTTGTTAGAACTCCATAATGCATTACGAGCATTAAAATCTCCTAAAATGAGAAAGGGACGGGGTAGCTGTTCAATGAGATGTGCGAGGGGTTCACTGTCAATGAGCCCATCGGGTGCTAAATACAAGGAGCATTCTGTGACATTAACATGGGCCAGGATCTGAGCTGAAACCGCTGGTAGCGTTCTGGTTAAGGGCACAGGAGTGGAATGTGTCCTTAATGAACACTACCACCCCACCCTGCGCTCTATTACCAATCAGGTCGTCTTTCCTGTACATGCGATATCCTGTAAGTACAGGCGTGCCATTCTCTTTAAAATGTGTCTCTTGCAAGGAGATGCAAAAGGGGTTTTCCTATACTAACAGTCGCAATTCTTCAAAGCGAGTTCTGACTACATTCAGATTCCACTGATGTATGGGAGCCTTATCAGCGGTTCGGTTTAGATTTCCCCCTGTCTTTGCGCCGCGCTGGTGAGACACTTGTGGAGCGAGTGGCAGCAGAGGGGCTGCCAGGTTCTGGTGAAGAGGTATCAAACTCCTTGATGATTTCCTCGTCATCAGTCAGGGATGCCATGTCGACATCCGATGGTGCCTTTGGTAGGTTTGACGCCTAACGTCGTGCCCCTTTCCCTGGTCCCTTTTTCTTGGTGTAAGTCGGGGATGGGGGAAGTGGAGAGGCACTCGGTTTCTGGGGTGCCTTCGAAGTCTTCACTGTAGCTTTCTCTGCAATAGCGTTTGGTTCAGTCGGAGCAGCCTGAATAGCTATATCTTTATTGGTTATGCTCTGGCAGGTACAAACGCTGGTACTGGTATTGGTGGAGGATACTGCTACGCTGAACATGGTCTGCGTCGAAGCGTCTACTTTTGACACACTTTTTTGCACCAAGGAGGCATAGGATGTGGCAAAGACGGGGGGTTTTGTCGCCTTATACTCTTTTTTTGGCTTCCACATAAGGTATCCTCTTTGTCACCTTTATCTCCTGAATTTTTCATTCCTCCGCAAAGACGGGCCAGTCTCTGCTGACTGGATGGCTCCCAGAGCAGTTGATACACAGTGCTGGAGATGGGCAGTTGGTCCCTGCTTCATGAGCTGCCTTGCCATATATACCGCAGGTCGGTTCACCCCCACAACTCATCGTTATCTGGCCAAATCGTTGACATTTGAAACATCTCATTGGGTTAGGTATATAAGACCTGACCCTAAGTCGGAGGAAACCAGCCATAACGTATTCAGGCAAGACAGGAGAAGTGAAAGTCACAATGAAGGTGGCAGATTTCTCAACTCCATTATTCCTACGTGTCCGTTGTTCCACGTCTACAATCCCCTGTGTTGCCCATTCTTGCTTCAGCTCTTCTACCTTGATATCCATTAAATCACGGCAGGTGACAATGCTTTTACTGGAGTGGAGGGAATTGTGCAACTCGACAGTAATATCATACTCGCCTAACTTGGTTGACTTTCGAAGCAGCTCCACTTGCTTTGCCCTATTAGTCTCAACTAACAGGGTACCATTCCTCAGGAGTTTGATAGATTTCAGTGTACCTCGAGTCCTTCTAAATCTTGATGTATATAGAAAGGAGACACTTTTTCAAATGAGCCCTCCTTCCTCTTAATCACGATGAAAACATTGTTATTTATGACTCCATAAGCCCTGGTACTCTCCCTCATGCACTTTACTGATTGCGAAGTTGCTGATGGGGCATACGTGGTTGCCATTTGCGTCTCACGAGCAGCTAGGGAACTAAACGTCCGTCCAGACAGAGCCCCACATGCCTGGGTAAGCCTTGTACAACTGAGGTGCGGCAGGTTCCTCTGAGGTAGCCAGCTAGCGACTGTTCCACCTCAACAGCCATGCATCTTATCGGCGCGCGGCACACCTTAAGATTGAAGGTTTCTTTGGAGAGGTATGTACCGTCCTGGCGATCCAGGCAATCAAGATGCCCGGTTCCTGCGGCACATAACGTCCCACCGTTGCGCCACACGGTGGTCGCTGAAGCATGCCCAGAGCTTACGGTGTCACAGCTTCACCAAGCCCGTACCCAGCAAATGAATGCTAAGTACCCTGAGGGGGCCTTCCTTGATATTCACTGACTGGCCTCATTACGCCGCAGGCGTAGTCGAGCACTTTCAAGCATTTAATTGACGTTTGTGTAAATGTTACATAAGAATTTTATGAATTTTAACAGTACAAAAGAAGCATTGGCATCTTTGTATTCGTCAGGCATTCCTGTCTAGGCCTTCTTACTAAGAAGCTACTGGATCGTAAAGGTTAAGTTTGGATCGAATTGTCAACATACTTAGTTTTAGCGTAACTTTAACGAAAACAGGTTTTCTTTCATTACCCTCTCGATTAAATTATTAATTTCAACGAAATAGCCCAATCAACAGGTACCAGAAAAGGTTGACTATCGGGAATAGTACGTGAGGCAGATATTTTTGTACACTGGTTGGCGCGAGCGCCACGAATAACGTTCTACAAACCCTGGCTGGTGAGGGATGAGTGTGGGACTGGAGCTTCGTTTGAAGGTTATTTTGTACGTTTTTCTTGAATAGCTCGTTTTTCTCTGTAGAACTAATAGATTGCCCACACGATGCGAGAGAATAACAAAATATCACAGATATAACATTGTTCGTTGGGTAAAACGGCAACGGTAGGGGTGGCTGAATAAATCTGATACGTGATACTTACTGGAAGTAAGGGAAACGTGGAAGGGGGAACCAACGAATGTAACATTTTTTCACACAACCTGTTTATTTAACAATATATGACCATAAAATTTTCTCTTAAAAAATGAACAAATATCCAAATTTCTTTTGACCTTAAACCTTAAGATTAATAAGCTTTTGCAAAAGAAATCTGAAGTACTGTACTGCAAAACAGTAAAGAATATGACAACAATTACAAGACGGCCAGATCTGCAGCCCTCCCGTTATCGGGAGAAACAGTGGTGTTTATTACCGCGCTGGACACAGTCTGTCTTATTAAATGCCCTTCTGCAACACATGAAAACTATATAAACACCATCGATGACAAGAGTGACTCAGTTACTCAAAACAGATGACGTAACTTTTAATTTGAATGCTGTATGTCGAAAGGTTCGGGTTTAAGATGCTCACCTGTTCTTAAGGGGCTCCGGAAAGGCTCAAAATCATGAAAAGTTCAATTTTTACTTTTTTGCGTTTTCTGAATCTGCAGACTATTACCTTTTAATAGATATATAATTTATTCAATTCCGAAGACTACAACTATTTTTAAATTTTTTTTGAAATGTGTTCTACATGGGCGTGACCCACTGTGGCGCTGTTAAACTGCTGTCAAATGGTGTTATTATTAACGTCCGTGTTCATCAGGTACATTTCAGTGATGTGAGATAAAGTATGTTTTGTGGCTAACCTGTGATGGTTCAATATATATCGCTGGTGTGATTGTCGATTGTTTCATGTTTATTTACTCTGTCGTTATCTCGAAAATATTCGTAATTAATTCTGTTTCTTGAGTCTCTGTTTTGTTGAAGTATAATAATGAGTAAAAGTAAAGTTATTAGAAATCCTCTGAAGGCTTTTAAGAAAAGGAGAAATGTTGGAAAGCCAAAGGTATGTGTTATTACTGTAAACAATAAAGACGATGAAAATCCCCAACATAGCTTGTGTCCCAAAGAAGAAGACAGTTGGTGTAAATATAACAAAGGATTGCTAACTGGTGAAGTGTACACTCATAAGCATAGTCTGCCTCATGCAATAATGGAGGTGATAAAACCTATTTTCAGAGACTTAGCAGCACCTGAACTGTTGAAAAAGTGTATTCACGGAAAAACTCAAAACCCCAATGAAAGTGTAAATAGTGTTATATGGTCGAGAATCCCCAAGACTGTATTTGTTGGAATAGAAACACTTCACTTTGGTGTGTATGATGCTGTTGCGACTTTCAATGATGGCAACATTGTAACGTGCAAGGTATTTAGAAATATGGGAATGAAGATAGGTTCTAACATGGTGCGAGCTTGCTTTAGACAAGGAACGCCTTCGGGCTGCAGACAGAGCTGTAAAGAGTCTAGAAATACAAGCAAGAGTAAACAGGAGGAGGAACAGGAGGAAGCTGGAGGAGGAGTTTGCAGAGGATGAAGATAATCCATCCTATGGACCTGGAATGCACTAAAAAGTTAATCCAATCTTTGTCGCTCGATTCCCAAAACTTTTATTTTCTCACACTAATTACATGTTTTCTAAGGATCTTCCAAACATATTTGTTTCAAACTTTCAGTAAATGTTACACAGTACCTTCTGCATAATTTAACACAGCCTTTTTCCAAAAAAACTGTATATTTTTGAATATATAAATAAAAAATTGCAAAAAAATGTTGTGAATTTTCATTACAATTGAAAAAAATCATCTTTAATAACAGAACTAAAATTTTGTAAAATCCCTGTGTTAAGTTGTAGCCCATATTCCAATAAATAATCTGTAAAAAGTTCAACTTCCTACCTCAAATACTTTGTGAGGAAAGATGTAATTTATAAGCGTTATTTTAACATTGCAAGTATAGGGCGTTCCGGAGCCCTTTAAAGGTTAAACAGATTAGGAATCAATATGACAATGATAAGGTTTACTTCAAAGCAACCAACCTTTTAATTTCAATTGGCAACCAAGGTGCGACTGCATCCCAACCCGTGCCTTCTGACAATTTTATTTTTGACTAAAGCCCTGGTGACAGTTGGATGTCAATATTTTCAAAGTTAAACTGATGGTTATTAAGACCGCTCTGAAGGAAGATCTTAAAAAAAATTACTTATTAACACTTATTACAAGGGAACTCACTCGGTGGAACGACAATATCCAGCTAAGATACACGAATAAACATAGCAAAGTTCATTTTAGTACAACAGGTTGTTAAGAATATAACTAATGACTGAGAAATGCAATTGCAATCAAAGAATTGGTCCCATAAGACCTTACCACAAATTTCCAATTTTCCAAATTGAACCTGTTAAGATCTAAATCCAAACACAAGGTCCCTCTTTCGTTCAACGTCAACCTGTGCCTTAGTACAACTATTCCGGCTGTATTTACGATCAGGAGCTGGTTCATTAGAACATTAATGATCTGGTAAAAACCAGAAAGGAAAGGCAGTATAATAGTTGGTCGCATTTTCAAATGACAACTATTGTCTTAGTACAGTACTACGGTCTATGTTTACGACCTAGAAGCCGACCGAGTGAAACTCTGAGGGTCGAGTACTAACCAGAAAATAATAATGAGGCAGGTAGACAATAACACAAATCATCTCGTCAAGCCCGTGGTGTTGGAACATCCTGCTAAGGGTATCAGAAACCTGATTACCAGATCCATTAACGTGCTGAACCTCAAAGTGGGAAGCCAAACTGCGGACCGTCCATCTCGCAATACGTCCTGTCTTCCTAGGACGAGCTAGGACCCAACTAAGGGCCTGATTAACCGTCTCTAGGCCAGATTAACGATGTTCGATACAGAACCGAAATTTTTCCAGGGCACGCTTCCCACTCATATACCGAGTAATTGAGCTGAGGCCCTTCCAGACGTCGGGAAGCAAATGCTAACGGGCACCTGATATTTTGGCCTTCCTGTAAAAGAACTGCAGCCACACCAGTACTGGAAGCATCAGTGTGGACCACAAATATTTCCTTAAATTCAGGTACTGCTAAAACCGGTGGATTGGAAATCGCAGTTTTAATTCTTTCAAAGGCCACCTGCTGACTTTCATGCCAAGCGAATTTGTCATTATTTCTGAGTAACAAATTTAACGGAGCTGCAAGTTGCGCAAAGTTGGGGACAAATGTGCGGAAATAATTAGCCATCAATACAAATCGGACAACCTCCCTCTTATTTTGTGGCTGCAGAAAATTCCCGATCGATGTTAATTCCGTCCCCCGGACACCAACTGACCCAAAAACGACACCTGGCGCTTAGCCAAGGTTATCTTTGAGGGTTTCACAGTCAGCCCAGCACCCCTGAGCCTGGGTAGTATCTTCTGGATGTAATGTAAATGCTCTTCGAAGGAGGCACTGAATATGACCACATTGTCCAAATAATTGAAGACACAATTAAACTTTAAATCACCTAAAATTTTATCCAATAAACGGGATAAAACTGCTGCACCGGTTGACAAACCAAACGGAACCTGGTTAAACTCATATAAATTCCAATCCGTGTCAAACGCAATGAGATGCTTAGATTCCTCCGGTAAGTGTATCTGATTAAGATCTACGACCGTAAACCAAGATGCTCCAGAAAACCAGGCGAAACAATTGTGGAGATCAGGCAGTGGCAGCGTGTAAAATATCACCTTTTTACTGAGAGGCCTGTAATCAACCACAGGTCGGAAATCTTGCCTCTGATAATTAGGTCCCAAGAAAATGGGGGTAGGATAGGGAGGCGGACGGTCTTATGATTCCGTCTTTTAACAAGTCCTCGATTTTGTGCCGCAATATCTTTATCTTAGGTAGTGACAAGCAATACGGAGACTGGCGAACTCTTCACGTCATCCATGGCACGAATATGTTATCTAACGACTTCTGTGACCCCCAACATGTCACAAAGTACGCCAGGAAATACTCTCAAAAGTTCACTTAACTGTTTCCCTTGTTGATTATAGAGGTGGTCTATCACAAGCAGGCACATGTTACTACTGGTGTCACGTCCTATCCCCACATGATCATATAAACAAAAGGCTATTCGATTTGAAGTAAATGGTCTGGGTACCAAAATCTGAGACCATACCAATCTTACGAATGAAAACCTGCCCTAGAATTAAGTCAGGCATCAGTCCCTTGACCAATAACTTGACAGGCCTTGAAAATCCACACACGGAAAGATTTCCAGGTACATAGGTTACTCTTGGCCGTTGGCCTCCTGACATCTCAATTGAGGGACGTACTGGAGATAATCTACGTAAGTGTCCGTATCCTGTAAACCACTCGTAGTGAAGGAGTGGCACAAAACTCCCTTGAATCTAGTAACCCTCACAGCGGCTCATGCCCTATAGCAGCAGACAAAAACGGTATGGTACGCGTGGTGGCTGCCTACACTATCCCTGTCTCCGAGGATGCGACCCGCCCCCGCCTCGCGTGATTTCTCAGCGCGAGGCGTCCTTGGAACCGGGCGTCTCGTACTAAATGGTCACGTGAGCCGCACCGAACACAAGCCCTTGATTTCATTGACCCGCACCTTCTACCTATCAGCTACCCTCTGGACCGGAGGTACATGAGTTTTGATCTCCCCCATTAACTCATTTCGCTAGTTGTCGGCAAAGGACAATTTCATAACAGATTTAATCAGATTCTCTAACTTACAAATAGTTACCGGACAAGGAAAGAGTGCGATACGAGACCCATCTTCAGGCCGAATACCTTCCAAGACATTACTAACTAAATTCGCCTCGGGAACATCCATACGTAGTGCCGATACTGCCTCACGAACACGCTCTACATATTCAAACTACGATTCGTAAGAGTCCTGCACGTGCCAATAATATCTACACTCTAGCTCTTTGCGCATACGGTCTGATAACGTACCCTCCACGACCGATTGCCTCAGGTGCTCGATCGTGTTATCCCGCTGTAAGGTTTCGGATAGCAGATAACAAAAGCTATCGCGTGGTAACGGGTAGAGTGATTTGGGGGGAGGGGGGGGGGGGATCCCTACTCCGTCAGCATGTGACTCAAACTTAACTAGCAGCCATGATATCTGTTGTATATTTTCTAAGGTTTCAATTGGCAATTCCCGAATATTATTTTAAGAGACACATCATCGGTTCAAGGAGGCGGGCAAAATATTCCCCAGACCGATCGCTTGAACCTCTGGCGACGGATCCACTTTCGGCTATTCGATTGTGAGAAACAGATTCTATAATATTTGAATCAGCCCCACTTTCTAATTCTAATGCTGCAGTTTTGGTTTTTAACTTAATCACACGTGCTAACTGCTCAGGGCTCGGATCTGAATGCGCTTCACCTGCCTCACCGTTTGTTGATTAGTTTGGAGAAAGGAGAGATTTTCTTGTAACTAATTCAATACTAACATAATAGTCTGTAAATTTTGGCATACCCCGCCAACCATGCTGACAGAAACGGAGAGAGGTGTTTACAGTGTTTCCCGTAGCCTGGCTGCTAGATTCCCCACCTTACCGTGAAGATTTTGTTACCTAAGGCTCAGCTGATACTCGAGATCATCCCGTTTTTGGTATGAAATACCGGGACATTGAGATGGATCCATGGTGCGGCTGTGAACAAAATAGAATAATTAGACTATGTCCCAGAAGAATAAAATTCCAAATTTAAACTGAAGTAGCTTATGTGAAATGAAACTCGTAACAACCCCTCGCTAACAGGTCGCAAATCACGCTCTGCTACCAAAGATACGTGATACTTATTGGAATTAAGGAAAACTTGGGAGGACCCACCAATACAACTTTTTTTCACACAATCTGTTTCTTTAACAATATATAACAATCAAATTTTCTTTACCAAAATTAACAAATTTTCAACATTCTTTTGACCTTAAACCTTAAGTTCTATAAGCTTTTGCAAAAGAAATCTGAAGTGCTGTATCTTAAAACAGCAAACAATATGACAATGATTATAAGACGGCCAGACCTCCAGCCTGCCCATTATCAGGTGAAACAGCGGTGTCTACTACCACACTGGGCCCAGTCTGTATTATTAAATGCCCTTCTGCAACACATGAAAACTATATAAGCACCATTGATGACAAGAGTGACTCAGTTACTCAAAACAGATGACGTAACTTTTAATTTGAAAGCTGAATGTCGAAAGGTTCGTGTTTAAGATGCTCACCTGTTCTTAAAGGTTGAACAGATTAGGAAACAATATGACAATGATAAGGTTTACTTCAAAGCAACAAACCTCTTAATTTCAATTGGCAACCAAGGTGCGAGTGGATCCCAACCCATCCCTTCTGACAATTTTATTTTGACTAAAGCCCTGTTGACAGCTGGCTATTAGTATTTTCAAAGTTAAACTGACAGTCTGTTAACAAGACCACTTTGAAGGAACGTCTTAAAACATAACTTATGAACACCTTCTACAAGAGAACTCACTTGGCGGAACCACAAGATCCAGCTAAAATACATTAACAATGACCCCATCTTTCAAACATGGCAACACACATCTTAGTACAACAGGTTCTTCAGATTATAACTAATGACTAAGAAATGCTATTACAATTATAGAACTGAGCTGATTAACATCTAAAGTTAACCACAATGTCTGCCCTGTGTTTAACAGTAACCTCTGCCTTAGTACAATTGATTTGGCTGTATTTACGACCAGGAAATGACTAGAACGTTAATGATTGGGTACAAACCAGAAAGGAAAAGCAACATAATGGCGGGACAAATTTTCAAACGACAGCTAGTGTCTTAGAAGAATACCACAGTCTAAACTTTTCAGGGTCAGGTAGTAACTGGGTAGGTTCAGCACTCTAGTGGATTATTTACTGAGCAAATCCCCCACCCAGAAAAATAAGATATAAAAAATAAAATCAATATAAATTTATTCAAGCAATGAACTCCAGATTGGTAAATTCGTTAATATTACTTTTAGTTCTCTTTATTCATTTATACTTAAGTTTAATGTTAACATCTTCAAAAAATTCAAAATGCCAGGTACTTATTATTTTATTAAACCTGTCTGGGAAAATAATTTAAAATTTTTTTTGAAACTACATACAAATTAGCTCCTCATATCTGGTTTTTAAACGATAACAATCTGTAATGTAATACAATTCATTTACTTCTAGCACACTAATCTTTTAAACAAATTAAAATTACTTACATTATTTAATTTCTTCAGTAGAATATCCATTTATATAGAATAAAAATATAGTAGTTAAATAAAAATTATACATCACTCTGTATATGGAATATAATTTTTCTTTGAGAAATTTGTGATTATAGCCTTTATTTCTTCTTACAGTTGCAGTGGTCAAATTTTAACTACTGGAATTTGTTTAAAAAAGGCACAGACTAAAAATTTAGGCCCAGGAATTCAGGGAACCTAAAATTCATTACTTAATAAAACCTCATTTTATTTGTTTAATGTATTCAGTTGCCATGATGCCGGCCACTAACATTCTACTGTATAATACTCTGTTAATTTTTCAGGTGCAAACTATTTAGCACATGGAATTCTATCTAAAGTTTTCTTAGTATTGCATCATTGTAATTAGAATTTGTTGTTTATGAAGTGCATATTGTACTGCTAACTCATAAATAAGATAAGAAATACACAGTAAAACTACTAGCAATAGGAAAAAATTAAGAGTCTAATTCTATATCTATACTACAGCAACTAGAGAGAGGATTCATATTTTAAGGAATAATTTTAATTAACCTATTGAAAAAATTCTATCAGTAAGTGGAAGTATTTGGGTAAAGAATGTTATAAAATACTTAGAAGAAATACATATAAGAATAAAAAAGAACGTTTTAAACAGTTGATACCTTATTCTAAGAATCCTTTGGAAAAATTTAAGGACATGAAAGATTTTCTTTGTTTTTACAATCAACAGGAGTAAATAGATAACAACAAAGTGAAGCTCATTGTAAAAATGTATTGATTGTGAAGAAATTAAAGTTTTTGGTTCTTTTTACTTAAGTCAAATGTCTAGGGACAAGATCTCAAGTAGATGCAAGGCTTGTCAACTAGAAGATATGTGAAAAAAGAAAAGTGCGTAAGTGAGGAAATGATATAGTTAAGAGTGGTCTCAATAAACATTTATGGACGAATAGACACATCTTATAACTGAAAATTACATCACTACAGTTTTGCAAAACCAATGTTTTCTGTGCTTACATAAATTGAACCCTCTCAGAGAGTTTACAGTCGCTCAACTTCATGATTTTTGCAGAAGGAGCAATTTATGAGTTTATAACAGATTTAGAAAAGCTGATTTAATGAATTTAATTGTTTCAAATAATTAACGTCCTCCTACAAGAACTCTTGATAATTTGAAAGTACTTGAACTTAAAGCTAAAGCTAAAAATCTTGGTGTTACCAGACACAGTAAATTAAAGAAATCAGAGTTAGTGAATGTTGATGAGTATAAATTTCATCCATAATTTTTCCAAAACATTAGATCAAGGCCGAAACGGGTACCAAATATAAATTATTTTTACAGATTCGATGATGATTTTGTTGAAAAATCCCGACCAATGACACAAAAAAGTTGTGAGACTAGATGAAATTTATCCATTCGGTAACCAGCTATTTGAGAAGGAAAATGAGACTGACGCATCTAAAAAGCATTTATTTGAGATTAAAGAAATTAAATCAAGATTTAATGAAAAATTTAAAGCATAATCTGTTGACTACCAAATCGTTTTCAATGATGTCAGTATTTCGAAACTCAGTATTTCAGTAATAAAGCAGATTGTATAATGAAAGCACTCAATTCTATGGTTGATGCAGGTAAAAAGAGAACAAATTTCAGGAAATGAGATGGGTTGAATTTCACAATCAACAACACAAAAATGTCTTATCCAATTTTGACAGCATATAAAGCATCAGATAACACTGAAGAAGCTGTTCAAGTTTTGTGCAATAAAAAGGGAGATATCTTAACATCTGATGAGACTGTTGATATAGCAGATAACTCATTTAACATTGAGATGATGGCAATTGATAGAGGACAAGATGGTAGAGGCAATAAATAATAAATCTTGTGGAAGACAAAAAGACTAAGAGATGCGTCAAGAATTAACTATGATGATAATATCTGCTGTCATAGAGGAGTTATAGTTGCATTAACATACCACAAAAATAACATTTTGGGTAGAGAACGAAGTACAGGTGAGATTAAGAAAATTAGAGAAGGAGATAAATACAAATTACAAAAAGAGTTAACTGAAATATTATGTAATCAGTATGGTGAATACAATAAGGAAGGGTTTACTGTAAATGACATTAAAAATATTGAAGAATTGTTGGATATTCAAGTAAATGTTGTATGTACTGAGAATTTCAAATCAATTTTCTATAGTGGTCCCAAGAAAGAAAGATTTACCTTTAAAAAGATAACAACCACTTTGATGTAATTACCATTAAGACAGCTTTCCTAGTATCAGTGTATTTCTGTGATAAATGTGACAAACCATATAACAAGGACCAACACAGATGTAAAATATAGAGAAAAGTTTGCATATTATGCAAGAGGGCAAGACATGAAAGTGCAGAAATCAATATGTACAATGAAAACTGCAGTAGATACTGTTATAATAAATAATACTTCAAGAATCGTCATGAAGTATGTAATATAGCTTACAAATGTGAAAGATGAAAAAGGTTTGTTTGAGATCTAATGAACACCGATATAGCTTTGAACTTTGAAGGAATTGTAAGGAATTAATCAAAATTGGAAATCATAAATGTTACACACCATACAAATTGCACAAAGGAGGTATCTGTGAAAGAAAAATTGCTGAGGATTTTATAGTCCAAGATTGTCCAGGTTGTAACAAAGACGGATGCTATGTTGATGGAGAATTTAAAGATTTTTGTATTTACCAGTGCTTTGAATGCAATAAAATAGTTGCAGGTAAAGTCTTTAAATATTGAGGTAAAGACTATTGTACCTATACTCAGAGATAGATGTGGTTTGACTACAAAGCAAATCAAGAATCTGCAACACACATTCATAATCTCATAATTGTTCACAATTTTAATGGAGATACTCTTCACAAATTTAAGACAAATTATGACTTCTGTCTTTGGACGATATCTCAAAAAACAGTTATCACTCATTCATAGCACATTATGCAAAAGGCTACAATTGCCAATTCATTTTTAATTACTAGGTCGAAAATACAATAAGCCATACACCATCTATACAGGAACTAAACTGATGTTATCGGAGATCAAAGTTAGGTCTAAAAATTATAGATAGCAGTAACTTTGTCCAAGGAGCACTTAGTGGTTTTTCAAAAACATTGAATTGAAAAAGGGATATGTCTAACATTTGTCTAATACACCTTAAAATGAAAGTTACATAGGACCTGTTCCAGATAATCAATATTTTTGTGTTGAGACTATGAAGCCAAATATGAAGTAGCATTTCCCAAATGGAATAACTCAAGAGTTAAAGAAAATTATGTGTTCAATATGAAGAAAGAAATTAATGAGTACTGAAATTCTGATGTAGATATTTTGAGAAGAGGTTGTTTGGAATTAAGAAAACGATTTCAATAGCTAACATTGATCCATTCTGTTATTTGAAAATTGCTGGAGTTTTTATGGCAATTTAGAGATCCAAATGTTTACCTGAAAATACAATTGCTGTATTGGATAAAGAACAGAAAGAGAATTATAGTAAAGAATCCATAGCTTGGTTAAACAGTTTCCTAAGTAACAACATTCAACATGCTCTTAATGATGGAGAAGTAAGAATTGCAGGTGCAAAAGTAGATGGATTTCATAAAGAAACAAATACTGTTTATCAATATCGTGGTTGTTTCTGGCATGTCTGTGAAAAATATTTAAACTGTGAGACAATTAACAACAAAAGTAAAGAACAATGGATGACCTTTATCAAAATACCTTAATGAGAAGTGCAGAAACATGAAATGCTGCATACAATTTAGTGGAAATGTGGGAATGTGACTGGCTTAACTCACCAAAGTATAAAAAGCTCATGAAATTAATACTGTTAACAGAAGTTGTCAAGCCATTCAATCCAAGTCATGCTTTCTATGGTGGCTAAATAAATGCTGTAAAATTAAGAATTACAGCTGATGGTGTTATCAAAAAAATAAGACATGATGATTTATGCAGTGTTTATCTAACTGTACAACACTATGATTATTGTCCTGAGTAACATTAAACAAGAATATATAGACAAAGATATTATACTAAAAATGGTGTGGCTGTATAAAATGTAAACTATTGGCTTCTGGAGGATTGTATCAGCTTGTTTTGCCTGTAAAGCTTAAGACTGATAAAATGGAAGATCTGCTGTTTCCTATGTGTGTCAAATATGCAAAACAAAAAATAAGGAAGTTCAATTACAGTGATAAAGAGTGAAGTTTTATTGGAACTTGGGTAACACATGAATTAAAACTGACTGTGAAAATGGGATACAAAATTTTAGATGTCTATGACGTATTTGATTAAAAAGTAAGGGCAACAAGCTCTTTAAAAATTATGTGAAAGACGTTCAGAAAATAAAACTAGAACCCAGTCGTCATAATTTGAAAGTGATGAAGACTATATCACAACACTTAAAGAGAAATTGGATATTGACTTGGATTGTGACAGAATAAAGGAAAATCCTGGAAAGTGAGTTGTTGCTAAGATATGTCTTAACTCAATATGGGAAAAATTTGAGCAAAGATAAAATATGAGTGAAACTCAGTATGTCAGAGATTTACAGCAATTTTATAAGATACTCCTGGATGATTGACTAGATAATTTGGATGTAAATTTTATTAATGAGCACATGGTATGGATGAGGAACAATTTCAAGGATTATTATGTGTAACACAATGCAGCTACAATCATCTCCATAGCTCCATTCACTACATCAAATGCGAGACATAGATTGTATGGTAAGTTACATAAACTAGGAACATATGTTATATATTTTGACACTGATTCTGCAGTGTATATTGAAGGTGACAAAGTCAATTTAGAGAAAGGCTGTATGTTGGGTGAATGGACAGATGAGTTAGGAGATAATAAATGGACAAACTGGGCTTCGATTGGACCAAAGAGTTATGAAAAAACAATGATATTTATGTGTTGAGAGTGAAAAGATTCACATTAAATTACCAGAATATTCAAAAGTTGAATGTCCAGTCTATGATAAGACTATTCAAGAGTGAAGTGAAAGAAAAGATATATTTAGGGACCAATCAGATAACTAGATATGTTGACACTAAAATGTGGTCAACAAACAGGTTAAGAAGGAATTCTCATTCCAGTATGATAAGACAGTTCTTCTAGAAAATTGATACAGTCCCTTATGGATATTAAAAATTAAATACTTTACCTATATCTTCCTGTGTAAAGAAAAATTTCATACCACATTCCTTATACAAATAGAATAAATTAATTAGTTTCCTTTTGTTGTATTCTCTTATGTCTAAAATTTTTGATTATGGCGTGAAAAGCTATTAAAAATAATGAGTATGCTTTGATTTAATTTTGTATATTTTTTGGTAAATTATTTATAGCTAAATTACAATTTGCTATTACTTTTACAGTCATAAAAATGAGTGA
This sequence comes from Schistocerca nitens, assembly GCF_023898315.1. NCBI lineage: Eukaryota > Metazoa > Arthropoda > Insecta > Orthoptera > Acrididae > Schistocerca > Schistocerca nitens. Next base: position 782,251,336 of record NC_064614.1, on the reverse strand, counting down.
ATCTGAGTTTTCTATTTCCTCCCATATTTCTATATCACTTATTTTTACACCATGGTTCCACTTTCTGAAATATTTTATAGCAAAAGATGGTTTTAAATATTTGTAGCAAATATTAAATTCAACTTACCTGTCTCGCTGTTTATTATTTGTATCGATAAAAACTTCAAATTCAAATTCATCATATACATTAAATGCATTTCAAAGATCAAAATTGTATTGTATATAAATGGAGACTATTTCACCGACACCAACTTCACCCATGTTGAATGCTTTTGAATTCATTCCAGAGAAGAAATAAGAATTAAGTTTGGGAACAAGGTTCATAGATATATGGTTTCCATTATTTAATAAAAAGATTGTTTGGTTACAAACGATATTTTATGCTTTATTTAATTTGGAATTTCAGGGCTCTCTTTCGAGAACCCTGGAATTATCAAACAAATTATAAGATATTTAATTAATGCTTTACCAAATTATGTTCTTGAATACAAGGAAATCCAAGATGACAGTCCACTGGCATTAGAATAAGAAAATGTTCAAAATCAAGTAAAAACGTTAACATTAAAAAATTTTGTTCAATGTATATGGATTTCGCTACCTGTTAAGATCTTCAAGAATCAAGTAATGAGTTTAAGAACTAAAGCAGCTAAAGAAATTATAGGTCACTACAGCACTGTTGAAGAAATATTTCTTTATTATGTTGACTATATAAAAGAAAATAGAGCCATTTAATCTCAAAAAGTTATTGTAAAACAGGTTAAAGAATTAAAAGAATCGGAAAGAGATGTATTCACTTAAAAGATGTAATATCTGATGTAGAAGAGATGAAGATAGAGCAAATTGTTTACATTGCAACATCTATGCAGTATGTCAAGAAAAACTACTTCAAAGCTGGTGGCATATTACCTGAAAATCATCTTTCAAGAGGATTATCCAGTTATAACACTGGAAAACCTAAAGACTATTAAACATGTTACGTTAGAAAATACAGATGTACAGATTACAAATTAGTAGAGAATTAGCTTAACACTTATATTGGTATATACAAAGTAGACAGAAGAAACGAAATATACAATGTGCACTTCAACAGTCTGTCTTACATTGTTGTGAAATTATGTGACAAATCCAACGATATTGTTGATGAAATACACTCCCGGAAATGGAAAAAAGAACACATTGACACCGGTGTGTCAGACCCACCATACTTGCTCCAGACACTGCGAGAGGGCTGTACAAGCAATGATCACACGCACGGCACAGCGGACACACCAGGAACCGTGGTGTTGGCCGTCAAATGGCGCTAGCTGCGCAGCATTTGTGCACCGCCGCCGTCAGTGTCAGCCAGTTTGCCGTGGCATACGGAGCTCCATCGCAGTCTTTAACACTGGTAGCATGCCGCGACAGCGTGGACGTGAACCGTATGTGCAGTTGACGGACTTTGAGCGACGGCGTATAGTGGGCATGCAGGGGCCGGGTGGACGTACCGCCGAATTGCTCAACACGTGGGGCGTGAGGTCTCCACAGTACATCGATGTTGTCGCCAGTGGTCGGCGGAAGGTGCACGTGCCAGTCGACCTGGTACCGGACCGCAGCGACGCACGGATGCACGCCAAGACCGTAGGATCCTACGCAGTGCCGTAGGGGACCGCACCGCCACTTCCCAGCAAATTAGGGACACTGTTGCTCCTGGACCATTCGCAACCGTCTCCATGAAGCTGGGCTACGGTCCCACACACCGTTAGGCCGTCTTCCGCTCACGCCCCAACATCGTGCAGCCCGCCTCCAGTGGTGTCGCGACAGGCGTGAATGGAGGGACGAATGGAGACGTGTCGTCTTCAGCGATGAGAGTCGCTTCTGCCTTGGTGCCAATGATGGTCGTATGCGTGTTTGTCGCCGTGCAGGTGAGCGCCACAATCAGGTCTGCATACGACCGAGGCACACAGGGCCAACACCCGGCATCATGGTGTGGGGAGCGATCTCCTACACTGGCCGTACACCACTGGTGATCGTCGAGGGGACACTGAATAGTGCACGGTACATCCAAACCGTCATCGAACCCATCGTTCTACCATTCCTAGACCGGCAAGGGAACTTGCTGTTCCAACAGGACAATGCACGTCCGCATGTATCCCGTGCCACCCAACGTGCTCTAGAAGGTGGAAGTCAACTACCCTGGCCAGCAAGATCTCCGGATCTGTCCCCCATTGAGCATGTTTGGGACTGGATGAAGCGTCGTCTCACGCGGTCTGCACGTCCAGCACGAACGCTGGTCCAACTGAGGCGCCAGGTGGAAATGGCATGGCAAGCCGTTCCACAGGACTACATCCAGCATCTCTACGATCGTCTCCATGGGAGAATAGCAGCCTGCATTGCTGCGAAAGGTGGATATACACTGTACTAGTGCCGACATTGTGCATGCTCTGTTGCCTGTGTCTATGTGCCTGTGGTTCTGTCAGTGTGATCATGTGATGTATCTGACCCCAGGAAGTGTATATGAGAAGACAAAAAATATTTATGACGAAATTTTGAATGTGCCTGGTGCAGAATATATCTACTATATTCTTATTCAGTATAAATGGTGTCAATTGTAGATGGCATCAACAACAAGCTTACATATAATAATAAGGAAGTTCTCATGATTATTGATAAAAATAATAATCTGTGATTTAAAGAAAAAGACATTGCTGAAATTCTTGAGTGTGAAAATACTAATAAAACCTTCAGAGTAAATGTAAAAGCAAACAAAGCAAAAGTTGGAGATATTTGTAGAGTACTATCCAACAGTGGTCTAACTTCCAATGAAAAAATAACAGTATTTATTAATGAAGCAAGACTTTTTCACTAATTTGGTCTTCCAAGAAAGAAGAAGCAAAAAAAATTAAATGTTGGGCAACTCATGAAGTTTTACCAGCAATTCGAAAAATGGATGAACATAAATTACAAAACAAATTATTTACAAAATAAAGTTCAAATGATGAGAAGTATGGTAATGTTTCCAGAGATTTAATTCAAAAGAAAAATGAAATTATTGACAATCATGCCGCTTCTTCAACCATAAAACGAGCTAAACATATGAATGTATTTTAATAAAGGAATGTCATTTGTAGGAATATCCATATTATGTCATAATAGATCAAAACTGTTTTGTAAATTCTAGATTGAACGAATTACAAGCTGATTATCCAGAAATGGAAATATTTTGAGATTCAGGAATCGAAACTTAATAAATCTATACAATTTAATCAAAGAAATGTTACCAAGAATTTCTCCAGGAAGTCATTTTGGAACAAGTTTAAATGAAGATATTGGTATAAGTGAAATAATAAATAATTAAACTGAGAATTAAACAATTATTTTATCTAGATCTGTCCAATTGTTGTGTGAATTATCAAATTCCTACCATTTAACATAATCTTTGCCTCCTGTCATTCTCAAAACTTTTTCAACGAGATAAACATCTGGAAACTTCGTTTTCATTATTTCTTGTTTATAAAAAGTTTCTGAGAATATCTTTCAATTTGTATATGACTAGATTTGAATGAATAACATCTTCAATTACGAAAAATTCTGTTGGCCATCTGTCCTTTAAGTTTACTAATTCAAACTTTATCTCCATTAATAAAGACCCTAGCCCCACCACCCAGATGTGCCTCAAATTTTTTTCATTCACGTCTATTGGTTTTGTTTTTATAGTTGAAAGTTTTGTGTTATTGTATTCATCAACTAAATTTTTAACCAAGTCAACCCACTTATAATACCCATGGAGAGCAAATCTTTTCACATCATTTCCTCAAGTGTTCTGTTGGATCATTCAATAACAGATGCTTTTAAATCACTAAAAGTTGAATAATGATTAATGTTATATTTCTTCATCAGTTCTTCATTATTGTAGAATTCTTTGCCATTATCTGTTTGCGATTTGTTTGGCTTTCTAGCGATGGACGTTTTTTCAAAGGTGTCACATTCTTACCTGTTTTTATCTATAACTAGGATAGCCTAAGCAAATTTAGAAACGATGTTGACAACATTTAAGAAATATTTATATCCCTGATTTATATTCGAAATTCCTTTCAATTAGCTGGAATCCGTTTCGACTAGATCATAACATAGACCATCAATACTGAGAGAAACTGCATTTCTTTATTTAAATTTTTTTCTTATTACTTTATGCAATTCATTAATGATTTCTTCACAAATATTAAGGGGTTCTGGTGGATGCCCTTCACTGACTGCTGAAGCAGACCTACAACTTCGTTTACCAACAAAAATTTGGTACGAATGTACTCTTTTTGTTCAATAAAATTCTTCAGGGTATCGGACCGCATCGTCATAATTTAAAATGCGCCAACGTTTCGGCCAGTGTTGCAGCTAGCCTTCATCAGGGCCTTACGTTAACTGCTAAATGAACACACTTGGTTCCTTAAATAGCTGCATGAAGAAACCGTGTCGTTACTTGATTGGCTGTAAAAGGAGGAGGAGGAGGGGTGAAAGGTATGCTTTTATTGGTGTTTCCTTTATTATCTGTCATTGGCTGAAATAGCTGTTTTCTATTGGTCTTTATATTAATCCACCCCATTGGAGGAGAGGGACGAATAGCGAACAGGTGATGGCTGTGACGTCACACTGTTTCCATGCTGTCCAGAAGCCGGCTGCAGCGTGCCATTGCTTTGTGTGCTCGCGACTACTACTGCGGCTCTCCGCGTGTCTGCATGGGCCGCCACGGCTCTGCCGCCTCACCGTATCCCTGCTATTGCAGGCAGCCAAGACCTCGGAAGCTTGTACCCGTCCTCTCTATTCGTGTTGGTGGGTCTTTTGGCTATTTCTATCGCCTCTCTAATCTTTCTTTTGAAAGTGAGAGGCTGTTTGGCCAGGACGCGGGCTTCTTGAAAAAATATTGGTTTCCCGCACTCGTCTCGGTGTTTCGCCACTGCTGACTTAGTGTGTTGTTTCAGGCGGATATATCTTTCATGTTCCGAGAGCCTTGTGCTAATCGGAGTCCCGTCTCACCTATGTAGACTAATCCACACGCACAACCGATTTCATACACGCCAGCTGTGTGTAGTTTGTCAACTGCATCCTTGGTAGAACCGAGCATGTCTGATATTTTGTTTCTGCTTCGGAAAATTGGTTTGATGTCGGCTTTTCGTAGAATTTTGCCAATACGTTCGGTGACCCCTTGTACATATGGTAACACAGCAATGCTCTGTGGCTCCTTCTCCTGTTCCCTATTAGTCTTCTCCCTTGTCGACATGGTGCTGTCTATCATCTGCTTCCCATAGCCATTAGTTCCGAAGATGGACCTGAGGCGTTCAAGTTCTGTCTTCAGATGTTCTTCGTCGCATATCCTGTACGCTCTCTTCGTTAGCGTGTGCAGGGCGGACTGCTCTCTCTCTGTCATTACAACCATATCGTTGGCAAGTCTTATACAATCCACTCTCTGACCCCCTATACAAACTCCTTCCATCAAAACTTTCATTAATAATTTCTTCCAGATAGATATTGAACAGTGTTGGTGATAAACGAAAACCTTGTCTTACACCTCTTCCCAGTTCAATTTCTTCACTCATCACACCTTCTATTCTTAGTCTTGCTCTCTGGTTCAAATATAAATTTCTTATCAGCTGTCCAGCCAACTTCAAGTTTCCTTAGGATTTCCATCAGTTTGTCCCAGCTGACATAGTCAAAAGCCTTGTCAATGTCAATGAAGACACACACCATCCTTTTGTTTTCTATATACCTCTCCCCTATCACTCTCATTAGCCCAGTGGCATCTCTAGTTCCCACTTCTCACCTGAAACCAATCTGTTCACCCCTATTGCACAATTCAGCTTTCCATATAGTCTTCTGTTGAGTGTTCTCAGCAAGACTTTGGCTGCATGTGATATCAGGCTCACTGTTCCATATTCCTTTCTAGTGTTCTGTTTGTTTTCTATAGGTATTAAGTTACTTTCTGTGAAGTTCTTTGCCCATTTTCCTGTCATGTATATGTGATTACACAATTAAATCCACTCCCTTTCCCCTTCTTTCTGCAATGACTAAGAGTTCCACAAGAATCTCACAAATTCCCATTGTCTTTCCATTTTTCATCTCCTTCATAGATGCTTCAATCTCACTAGTTAGTATTGCATTTCCTTTGTCACCATATGCAACTTTATCTTCTTTTTCCATACCAAGCTATTCTTCACTTTGTTGCTTTATGCAGTGTATAGCCATTCTATACATTCTTCTCATCTTCTCATTATTTCTCCAGGTTCACTCACAATTCTACCATGTGGTTCCTCTACTTCCCTTAGTCTATTGTTGTTTCTCTTTTCCCTGAAAGTCAAATACATTGCTTCTTTGTAGATCAAATCATATTTTCCTTCTATCTCTAGTTTCTCTATCTGGTCTCTTTTTTTCTGTCAGCCATAATATATCCACATAATTTGATAAATAAGAACCTGTAAATTATGTATTCATCTGTTCCATAGTTATCTGTTTTTTAATTAAAAGGTTCATTAATGCATCTGTACCTTCATAAATCCTATCACCAATAGTTAATTTATCTACATCAAACTTTACTGGTAATTTAACAACAAATTTTAATGACCTAACAGGTGTCAATCCAAAAACTTTATCCTCACTGTGATTAACATACTGAAACATTCATTCACTTATATATATTTTTAACATTTTTATCCTTTTCTCTCTCTTCTCCATATTTAGCTGATAAATCTTGTATTTATGATTCACTTAAAGTATAATCACACTGGGGACTTTCACATTGTTTAATTGGTGGTATATCATTAAACTCTTCTAACTGATAATTAGACTAAGGTACCATTTCCTTGTAACTTCTTTGTTTTCTTCAATAACTTTCAAAACAATATCACCTAACCCTTTGACGCCTTGTTTAACTTTTTCATTTACATCGATAATTGATCTATTATATTTTTCGTACTATGTATTGGTTGTTTCTTCTATTTTGTAAACTCTTCTTTTAACTCTTCTTTTACTCCTCTATTTCACCTAGCGGATTAACAACTTCTGATCATGTTTTTGAAACATTTATTAGAGAAGAAAAAACATTAATTAAACATTTTTTAATATTTGTGTTTAACATTTTATGTTTATATTTACTTTAACATCTATGTTCCTATGAAATATTGTATTTTATTACCTTCATTTGATTTTCTAGTGGTGTCTATCATAAACAAATCAAAATTAATCATTCCAATATTTACTACATATTTCTTTAAAACCAGCAAAGTTTAAATGTCCACCAATGAACTCATAGTAAATGTGATTTTTGTATCATCTTGTCTAACGATGTTTAAAAAGTTTAAATTAGCTTTGACTGACTGTTGGTATTTTTCAGTAAGTTTTTAGCCAATGAAAAGCAATCTAGCCCTTTATGTCCTCCTCTAGTATAATATTGACTAATTAGAACTTGACTTTCAAGAATGAAGTTATCAAATACTACTATTGAATTTTCTTGACGTTAATCTGATGGAATACTTTCTTCATTACTTTCAGTAAAAGTAGTAATTTTTTGTTGTGATTATCTTCAATTTTCTCACATCTTTCTATAAACCCTCGATAGTTTGGTTGCTCTTAATTTTTAGAATAAATGTACAAATGATTACTTTTATTCCAGTTCAACTATCCAAATGCTACAATATAATTATCGATCATTAATGTTTTTTTTGACCCCTTGGTCCTATGAGTGCACATCAAATAGAATTGGGTAAAAGTTTACCATGTTTATTTTTGATTACTTCTCTGGCATTCTTATTTTTTGTTGCCAGTCAGTTTTCATTTAATTAAAAAATTTAAATAGTAAATGAGCAAATTATTTCGATTGGGTGGTAATTCCTCCATTCTGAAAAAGAGATTAACTGTACCTATACAAGACAGCTTTAGTAACGTCGCCCTGCTTGGTTTTTATTCAACATTTTTAACTCCAAATATTACATCAAAAAATAATAAACTATATTGTGATAGCAAAATGATACACATTCCTGTTGATGAATACAGTTCAAAATACTTGGAAAACGTTTTTCATTCGAGAAAGCCTAATATTCACATTAAAGCAGATGAAATTTTAAATAGAGTTGTCATTGAGAGTGATGTTAAGTTATATATGGATGTAAGAGATAGTATTGGAAGTGTGCTTCGATTGAGTAACCAAATTGCTGAAACTAATGAAAAGACTGTTGTTAACGATGTTCCTAAAATCATTCCATTTGAGTCAAAAATATAAATTTTAATTTGGCTGATGGGGTGTTTGTAAAGTATACTGACCAGTTTCATCAAGAAAATAATATTATTACCTTGTTCAAGCCTAATGCAGAATTTGATGGACCTATATTTCATGAATTACATTATCCTGTAAAAATTTCAATTTTTGATCAAATTCAAAATTTAGAAATAACTGTAACTGATGAAAACATTAATCTGATTGACTTGTTAAATCATGAAGAAAATCGAGAGTTAAGAGTTTTACTCTTTCCCTGTGATTGAAGAGACTAAAAATAATCTAAATATTCCCAATAAGAACCCAGAGATTAATCTAAATATTGGAGATTGATAGGTTTATCCAATGCACAATTATATATGAGTTCTAGTATTATTGGAGCTGATGATACAGATTATCCATCATATGATGGAAAATCCAATAACAAATTAGTCGACACTATGTGGCAAAGTAGTTCGAGGTCATCACTATAAAGAAAGGAAACAACATTTAGTCTGAATGGAACATCCATTCATTTATTCAGCTGTCCTTATGAGGTTAATGTCGACTATGGCCTTTAGTTAACTATGGGAGGTCATATCCTCAATAACGGTAAGATGAAAAGTGAGAAAAATCAAGTGCTTTTTCCACTAGATTTATTTGGTGGATTTTTTAAAGATTATAAAGAAGTGATGTGGGAAGGACGTTTAACAGCAATTGGAGTTAAATTGTTACATGGGCTGATAAAAAAGATTCTGGAATTGAAATAAAAGATACACATCCAAGTGAAGGTAAAATTGTAGTAGAATCTATGGAAAATCCTGTTCCTGTCATGAAGTATGAACCAGAATATTCACTAGAGCTAGAAGAAGGAAGATTAAAAAACTCATAAATGAGAACTTTTTTTAAAATACAAGTAAATGAAATAGCCAAATTAGAAGGAAAATAAATTTTGAACTAGATATTGCTAATCATTATCCTTCAGAATTTGTTATGCCTTAGTTTATTTTCGTTGTTTTCCAAAATAATGGAAAAAATAATCAAGTAATTGATTCTACTTTATTCGATCATGTTAAATTACAAAATATCTATGTGGAAAACGGAAGAAATGAAGTTTTTCCCCAAGAATTTTGGAATCTTGATCCAACAAATAATAATCTGAAAGCATGTGATGCTTTCCTCAATTTTAAGGGAGTCACTCAATTGAATGACGATGTCAGTGTAAATCCCTTCAGTTTTATTGAGAATTATCCTAGGTTTGTTAAAAACATGCCTATGTAATGAATGTTTTAGCCATATAGAAAACTACAATGAAATTTGTTGCCCCTTTTAATGATAAAATTCCGAAAGATACAGTTGCCTATTTTAGTCACGTAAAAGGAAGAAAATTTTAATGTATAATACTCAGCATAGAATTTTGAGTGAAAGTATTTAATATTAGCTTTTATTCTATATAAATGGATTCTCTACTGATGAGGATAAATAATGTAAGCAGTTCTGATTCGCTTATAAGAATGGATGAGCTACTTGAAAATGAATTGTATTACATTATGGGATGTGAATATTTAAATACTATACACAGAGACAAAATTTATATAAAGCTTCATAATAAATTTAAAATTATTTGGCCAGGCAGGTTTAATAAAGTTATGAGTGAATCAGACTCCTAATTCTTTGGAGATGGTGAAATTATACTAAACTATAACATATTGAAGAGAGCTAAAAATAATGATTACATATTTCACGAACTAGAGTTCATTGTTGTTGATGTTGTGGTCTTCAGTCCTGAGACTGGTTTGATGCAGCTCTCCATGCTACTCTATCCTGTGCAAGCTTCTTCATCTCCCAGTACCTACTGCAACCTACATCCTTCTGAATCTGCTTAGTGTATGCATCTCTTGGTCTCCCCCTACGATTTTTACCCTCCACGCTGCCCTCCAATACTAAATTGGTGATCCCTTGATGCCTCAGAACATGTCCTACCAACCGATCCCTTCTTCTGGTCAAGTTGTGCCACAAACTCCTCTTCTCCCCAATCCTATTCAGTACCTCCTCATTAGTTATGTGATCTACCCATTTTTTATAGCTTATTTTGCTGGGTGGGTTGGGCTTGCTCAGTAAATAATCCCCTAGTGTGCTCAATCTACCCAATTAGTACTTCAGGTACAAACCAGAAAATAATAAGGAGGGCAGGCAGACAATGTCACAAATCTCCACGAAGATTACAGAATGTTACTCTCCTTTATCAGCAAGCAGCTCCATGGATCCACAGTGCGACGCAGGAATTATTGAATGGTGGTGCTGAAAGACAGGTAGAAGGGGGCAGCCAGGCCACGAGCGGTCGTCCGACATGAATGTTGCCAACCAACCGACGTGATGTCGGTCTGCTGCTTGTAGTCGACACTGATCCCGGTGAAGTACTCTGGTATCTCGCGCTGTGCAGCCCTTCCTTGCATAGCTCGTGGCTTCGGGACCACCTCTTGTCGCGACACTACCGCCAATCCCAAATTTCGTGCCTCTGTCTTGGGCCAGCAGACCCCGTACAAGCAAAGAACTTCTATGGGCACATCCCACAGATACCAAATCTTCCCCATAAATATCGGTAATAGGGCCGCAAGAAGGATAGTCGATACTAGACCTGAGCCAGTGGCGCCAGACAAAAGAGTCTACTACCTCCATGGCGCCACGGCTCACTAACCTAATCTGACAACTGGCGACATTACATAACACAAAGGAAGCAAATGTGGTGGAAAAGCGCGTCAGTAGGTTGCGTCATGCGACGAAAAGTCTTTTTGTTGCTACATGCAGAGCAACAGCTTCACTAGCAGTACAGAACAAAATTTAAGATTTATTAAGCGGAAAATGCCCATGTGAGAAGTGTTTGCTGCTTGTAAGTAACATGAAACTGCTGCACAGACATGCAAAAGTGTATGCATTTTAGGCCACTGATGATGCTTTAATATTTTGAGCCTGACCATGAACTGAAGGAAAGATATTTTTTAAGATAAGACATATTTTGATTGTGATACAGACTAAGTAAGTGGAACGGCTAGGTTGAGGAGGGTGTGATACCTTTCTTTAAAGCGCTTGTCACTTTTGTTTAAAAAACTCCCATCAAATGAAAATATCCAATTCCACAACATATGCAGCAATTACAAAATGGCAATACAGTAGTTAATGTAAGACATGATACTAAAACAAATTCAACAAAACAAATTTATGATTTCCCGTTATCCATATAAGGAAAAATGCCGCTGTGGCATGGATGACATGAAGACACAGTGGGATAAAGAGTATTTTGTTTTCACATGGACCACAACCATCTGCCTTTATCCACACAGCACTGCTCCGAATGCAGTGAGGTGCACCAGGGCTCACTGTTCCAAACAGGCGATCATTGCACACTGGATCACTCGATGGAAGGCGCCGCCGTTGATAACACGGAGCCAGCAAAAACAAACACGTCCGACTAGGCTCCAGCAAAATTGACTGCTTCGATGGTCGCTGGGGCTCCTGCCTCAAGGTGGAAGTGAATTGCTGTCGTCACTCTGCAGCGGTCGAGGGCCACAAGAGATACGGAGCGCGCAGCGAGCCTGTCACGTCAGACTCGTCACATTGTCCGCCGTACTTCGCGAACGCTGGGCTCCGTGCGGGGTCCACGGGAAATCAATATGTCTATAAAAACATTTTCGAGTGTTACCGAGAACTTGCATGAAATTAAAGGCGCATGGCCGAGCGGTTTTAGGCGCTACAGTCTGGAACCGCGCGACCGCTACGGTCGCAGGTTCAAATCCTGCCTCGGGCATGGATGTGTGTGATGTCCCTAGGTTAGTTAGGTTTAAGCAGTTCTAAGTTCTAGGGGACTGATGACCTCAGAAGTTAAGTCCCATTGTTCTCAGAGCCATTTGAACCAATGAAACTCCTCTGAAGTAGTTAATCGCTCCCCGCCGGAGACGGCTGCTGACACTCGTCAGACTTGTAGTGTCAGGTACTGTGATATACGCGCCGCGGCCCGTATTCCTCCTTGGCCTCGGCAGAAAATGGCGGGCAGCTTCATTTCGGAGGCGCCACACCCAACGGTGTCCACTGCGCTGACGAACAGCGCTCGCGTCAGAGAGCGCGGGAATTTGAATGCATCGCAGGAGTGGCGAATTTTGAGTCTGTTCGGATGTGTAACAAGAAAGCTGTGGTTTGTGTAATAACTGACTAGTTTCTGACTTTGCACATTTCCACAAGTCACTTATTGAAGAGAACATAATTTGTTATGGATCGATGTGTCGAAAAAAAATGTGTACAAATCAGTGATAAAAATGGTTCATGATGAACATAGGATCTGTTTGGTGTGGGCAGTTCGAATTACGTCATTATACCTAAATGTATCTTATAACCACATTAAACATGCCACAGTTGCAGTTACATCTTAGACTATCAAGCCAATGTACATTGAGGCGATAAAAGTCCTGGGATCCCTACTGATACCATGTCGGACGGTCTCTTGTCAGACGTAGCGCAGCAGCTCGACGTGTCATGGAAGCCACTTGAAGAAATAATGAGCCATGCTGCCTCTACAGTTGTCCATACCTGCGGAAGTACTACCAGTGCAGGATTTTGTGCGCGAACACATCTCTCCATTACATCCTATAAAAATTCGCTAGGATTCCTGCTGGTCAGTCTGGGCTGCCAAATCACGCGCTCTAAATATCCAGAATATTCTTCAAACCAATCACGAACAACAGTAGCTCATTGATATCGTTGAGAACATGAAGCTGGTGAATTTAAAGGATCTCCAAGTAGCCGTATATAGCCATTTCCAGTCAATGATCGATTCAGTTGGACCAGAGGATCCAGTCCATCCCATGTAAACACATACTGCCATTTTGGAGCAGCTACCAACTTGCACAGTGCCTTGTTGACAATTTGGGTCTTTGGCTTCGTGGGATCTGCGCCACTCAGCTCTTACCAACTGAAATCGCGACTCGAGTGACCAGGCCACGGTTTCCCAGTCGTCTAACGTCCAACCAATATGGTCACGAACCCTGGACAAGCTCTGCAGGCGATGTCGAACTGTTAAAAAAGGCATTGATTTCTGTAGTAGAATCTATGGCATTGATTTTTGAGGTGACATCACGTACTATTGCTTGTGTGCTAGTCCTGACAACTCTACGCAAATGCTACTGTTCTCGGTCGTTAAGTGAAGGCATTCACGATGAGAGGTAGTGCCTGAAACTTGGTATTCTTGGCACACTCTTCACACTGTGAACCTAGATATATTGAAGTCCTTTACGATTTCCGAAACGTTCAAAGTCCGTTAATTCCCGTGATGGGGCTATCATCAATTTCGGAAGCCTTTTCATATGAATCGCCTGGGTACAAGTGAGTGCTCCACCACAACATTACTGCCGCGTCCTTTATGTGTGGATATCACTATCCCGTGCCTTTTTGTCATCATCTGTGTGTGTGCCTGATATATATTTTTCCCTTTGCTTCATCAGCTGAAACAGACTGCTCTAACCTAAAAATCATCAACGGAATAATAATAGCAACTGAGAAATAGTCGATCTGAATTTTAAGATTTACATTGGGTAATGAAAGAGGTTGCTATCACTTCGCTACTATTTGCGATGCAGGCCTCGTATTTCCATCGTAGCCCCAGCTGAACACGCGCACTTTCAAGCCGGCGTGGACGCTCCCCGGCTAATGCACTGCAGGCGAGGCGTACACACGGCAGCGACACCCTAGCCTGGCGCTTAACGCAGCACGGCCTGTAATACGATTACGTGATAGCGGAGGGGGGCCGACCGTCTAATTGAATGCCCGCTTGCGCTCCAGTGGGACGAGCGCGAGGGCGGTGGCGCCTGGCCGCCTTTCTGCTAGCAGCCAGTTACCTCGTGCACAGCTTAGACTCGCCCCACCTCCTACGCCTCCACCGCCGTCCCCACCACCCACTGGTGAACAGCTGCGCCGTGTACTGTAGCGGAGCAGGTAAGCCGCGCCGACCTCTTCCCGCTCGCTGCTGACGCCACCGCCACTGCCTCACTCGCAGAGCTCACGTGATAATTGCGACGTTAATATTTAAGAGCGTCGGCCGGTCCTCGCTCCTCGGAGAAGAGCACTGCAACATTTGTGTTGCCGAGGATGTCCGTGCGGGTCCAAGCTGAAACGACCACATTTTGCAAGCCCTCGCCGCTTCTCTGAGTGCAGTGCTGCAGTTCCCACAATCTCCTCCAAAGGCTGGGACTACCTGTCGTCGCCATTGCGGGAAGACAAGTACCCAGAGCACGAATAGCAAAGGCAACAGATACAGTCGTTGAAGGAAGGCAGGGGCGACTTCAATAAAGCCCGTTTAGAGACATTTTTTATTACCGTATCTTAACGGACAATAAGACGCAGTTTTTCCTTCGAAAAGCTGCCTCCAAAATTCACGAGCGTATTATACTCTGCATTAATATAAATATATCCAGTGTTTCTTTAAAATTCCTGCCAGTCTTAAAAATGCCCATATATCCGTTGCCGCCAGAAACTATCTATCTGGCAACACTGGACTCAACTGACAGCAGCAGTGCACCGATGCGACGGAGCTGCTGGGATTCACAAGCTTACTGACAGCGTCTCCCTCCGGCTCCGCCTTCACAAATCGAGAACACTGTCTAGCCTGTGACTGCTGTCTACGATGTCAATGAACTTGAGTTGGAAGTGACCTGAGAATATTTATTTTTGTTAGCACCCAGCTTCGTAAAGCAAAAAAATAAAATACATTCTTATGATGCGGGCTAAAATCTGAAAGTAGTCCTCCATGAACAGAGAAAACCACTCGCGAAGAACTGAAATAAATGTGGAAGACAAAATGTGAAAATAGAGCAATGGCCGAAACTAAATGGTTGCGTACTGAAATGGATTCAAGAACGCGGTCAAAATGTCGTTGGAATAACTACAAAAATGATTCAATTACAAGCTCGTAAGCTAGCGCTACAGCGGAACTTAACATACTATAAGAGTAGAATTGGCTGAAGCAAGTGGTTTAAGAAGCGTCATAGACATAGCATGCGATCCAAAACCAAAGTATCTCTGAAATCTGGTTTCGCAGGACATAGCACATCAGGTTGTGGAAAGGGGCCCAAATCAGTTGTTGTTATTTGCACAAACATACAAATTTTATTTTGCTAAAATACTTAATCACACATGCCCTTAAAAGAATTAAGAAACAATACGGCTGAAGGCCAGAACACAAGTTATTAAAATTGCTTTAAGGAATACACACGGCTGAAGGCCTTAGTTACAAAATAGAAGAACCGACGGCTTAAGGCCTGGATAAAAAGAAGTTTAGTAAGAATATTTTAAATGGTTTTAAGCAAATGACCTTTCAAATTGGCCTAATCTTACAATAGCTCACATAAATTTCGGCTGAAGGCCATATACTGAACATAGAAAAACTCAAGGCTTAAGACCTGGATAGCAAAATTAAGATAGAGAGGAGAATTTTAAAATTTTCAAATGATTTTTAAAATTTTAATTTGAGATGGCTGAAGGCCTTATCTTAAAATATTTCACATAAGGTTTGGCTGAAGACCATACACTGAACATAGAACAAACAACTCAAAGCTTAAGGCCTGGATACAAAATTAACCTAGAAAAGAAAATTCTCAAATTTTCAAATGATTTTTCAAATTTTAGTTTAAGATGGCTGAAGGCCTTACCTTAAAATATTTCATGTAAAAGTTCGGCCGAAGGCCACATACTGAATATTAGTACAAACTAAATTAACACACGGCTGAAGGCCCCACACAGTACACTCTTTGACATAAAACTTGACCGGCGGCCGGGCGCTTCAGAGGCTAAGTCCGCGCCGATCGCGACATGGAACAAAAAAACTGGCCAACTCGCTAATTCTCTAAGTCCGGTTATCTGCACAATCTGGCAACACTGTAGACTGCGGCACTTCCTGGAGGAAAACTTGTCCCATGATAGAGAAACTCTAGGCTGATTACGCCTGTGGTCTAGCGGTAGCGTGCGTTGTTTCTGTTCATAATGTCAGTGGATCGAGAGCAGCTGGCATAAAATATTTTTATAGCCTCTTCTGTCTGAATGCTGAAGACGTGAATGTAATGGTAGCGCAGATTCAGTCTATTTCGCTTTGTGACACCGATATCAAAATTTTATCCAGTAACGATTTTGCGGCAGATTTCCTGCAGACTGTCCTCCTCTGGACGCCGTATGCGGCAAAGCTCCGGGATCCATTTGCTGGCTACTTGCAGCGGCCGTGGCGACAGCAGCGGCGCTGCACTCCCCCGTTCTTTATCGAAAGCGCCTGCTACCGCTCATCGCTTTTGATGACTTAAAACGCTTTATTATTAAATGTTGCTCCACAGAAAATTTCTACAATTTCCATTCACGCTCAAAAGCAACGGAGACAGACGCCCTGATTAGTAGGCGGGTATTATATTACATTAATCGGCAAGAGCTGAGTATGGCCCGAAATTAATTTTATAGACTGGGACGAAATTAAACCACCTCACTACATTCGATGAATTTATAAATGCTTCATACCTCGTTTCTTTTCCTTTCAAACTCAATTATTTGTGCTACTTTTGGTCAATGTTTGGATGTTTTCGTCAAGCCAGAGTGAGCGTCTGTGGTGTAAAGTGTATTACAGTTCTTGTTTCAATCCTTATGGTAAGTCTATGCGATAAACTGTGTGAATACCTTGCAATGCATGCTCTGTAGCAGTGCAGGAACACTGCACATTTGGAGTTCCATGTATGGGTTCATGAAGTGTTTATTGTTGATCGGAAGTGATAGTTAAGGTCATCAGATTTAAACCAGAAAAATTCGTCGTTTTGAAGGTTTCAGAGAACGGAAAGGAATTGCTAACGCCGGTGTTAGAAAACGTCTACAGTTAAATGCTGTTGCAAAAATTTAGAAGAAGGGAACTATATTAATGAACATGTGCACTTCATAAACAACCTTCTGACATGTTAGACCTATATGACGAACAAAGCTCACATTTATATCGTTGACAGTCGGTTTGTATCTTTTCAGGGTCTATTTTACAGTGAAGCACCCTTTGGAATTTGCAAAGCAGAAATCCATGATATTAACTTAATTTACTAAGTCGAAATCGGACGAAGATTGATGTTTAAAGGCATTCTTCAGATTTCGCATAAGAAATTTTTACTAGCAGTTTGCAACTCCATTAATTAAAATGGAAAATAAAAGGTTGTAGTCAGCGGCTTCTACCGTGATTCGAACTGCTATGTCTTATAGTACAAGCACTGCAACGCACAAGGGAACCTCTGAGCTAACGACACACTGGCGGCCAGAGGCGGAATATAGTCACTGCGATGTTGCCTGAGTCTCAAAACGCAACCTTAAACACAGGAACAGAGGAGGTGGAGATTACTGTTTTAACGTCCCGTCGACAACGATGTCATTAGAGACGGAGCACAAGCTCGGATTAGGGAAGGATGGGGAAGGAAATCGGCCGTGCCCTTCCTAAGGAACCATCCCGGCATTTGCCTGAAGCGATTTAGGGAAATCATTGAAAACCTAAATCAGGATGGCCGGGCGCGGGATTGCACCGTCGTCCTCCCGAATGCACACACAAATAGGTGTTACTTATGTGAAGAACGCCGTTCTTGGAGTCCAGAAATTAAATATACTTTCTAATTGTGTCATCTTGCAGTGGATTATATCGTACGAGTCTTCGATGTGGAAAACGAATGTCAAGTGAATTTAGCGAGGTAACGCCGACCTACACCCGGAAGTAAATGCACTATCAGAGTGTTGACAAATACTTGCTACGACGCTGCCATTTCTAGGCTCTCTGACGAGGCAGCTCTTCAGCGAAATGCTTGCCGTGATTCTCCGATACGGTTCTTCAGAGTGGAGACGCGCGCGCACGTTTGGTTTTTATGCGGCGTTCTCCCCTGATGGTTTCTGACGTCGCCTTGTGGGCTATGTATACATATGAGACATTCAATTATCATTAATCCAGAATCATACAAGTTTCAGCTTCCGGCGTGGAAGAAGGCTGTTGACGCCGACATTATATCATTTCAACGTAGGGAAAGTAAAACGGATCATTCAATGTTTCTCATTCAACATAAAGCATGTGAGATAATTTTCCGTAACGTTCATAATCATCTAAAAATACAAACGAAGTAAAAATACACCGGAAGCTTATTCGAATTGAATATAACGCTTTGCACCTCGATGTCGAATTTGTCCACTTGCAATCTTTTGCAGCATACACATAGAATGTCATGATTACCACGAGAATGAAGAAATATGTTGGTAAGGATGGAAGTAAGAAGAGACGCAGTCAACAAATATTCTATTCCTCATGGCATTCATTTCATTTGACACGTAAGAAGAGGTAAAGCGGGAATTTACTTTCGTTAACACGAAAGATATGCCGCACATATTGATAACGAGGAAGTCTGCGTCTTCATACGTTTCCTCCTTGAAATCTGTATGCTCTATTATATACTAAGTAGCCCGATCATTGTTTCAGTAATGTTACCCTCTTGTTTGACCCCATAACGATGAACAGATTCCAAATGCATGTCTTCCTTCCTGGGTTGTTTTTTGTGTTTTATTGCTTGGAATTCCTGAAGCAGACCACTGTGCCTTCCCCCCTCGTGGGTTAGGCCTCAAAACTAAACCGCTTTGTATCCAATGGCATAATTTATTCAGACAGCATCAGCATAAGACTATCAAACAAAGCCTTCCATTTACAGTTGCAGCACTCTAACCAGCACTGACCAAAGTGTAATCCACGGTCATGGTCCTAAATTACCAGCCGTCTGCTACTGTGGCAAAGTCCATACTACACTTTCGATTCCGCAGCACCATTTTATCTGGTAACACTGTGTAGTTGCACAGTTGTGCTACCAGGTCTGTCCTCACACTGTCAACTTTATGTATCTCACTTCTCCTGTAGCGTAGATCACGAGGAGCCGAAGTAAATGAGTGTATTCTGCATGACGTAACATTCAGTATTCCCTTCTTTCATAGCCACTCTTCATGTGCATCGATACCAAATAGGAATGCGAAAACTCTTGCGAGTGAGAGAATGACAATAACAATCGTAACAAGAACAAGCAAATAATGAATGATGTTTATTCCAACGCAGAACGAGAATGGCTTTAAATATAAAAATCTGTATCTATATCTATATCCATATCTATTGATCTTTGAGTTGGCACAATGCAAATATATTCTTAGCATTTAGTTACTGAATTTAGTTCTGGATGTTTGCAGAGAAAAGGAAAAGTCGGTACTTCTCGCTAGTGTAATATAATGTGAACCAGCAACTACCCTTTCCTTAGAACACGACTCAAGCAGGTCCTCAAGTAGGTAGCAAAGCACTGCTGCATTCTGTTCCCTGACATTGCTCTGATGACGGTTAATGCAGATAGTTCCGATTATGAAATACAAAACGTATTGCAGGTTAGTTCCTAGGATAGTAACATTAAATTTGCGTTGTAGACGGCACATGAACGTGACGACTATCCATATTACTCATCAATATAAAAAGACAATATTTCGGGAATTTAGCAGGATTACTCATAATGAATTCTGAAATTGGGTGACTGACTGCACAGGTGCTAAACGTCGTCAAGAGTATACGATGTCCTAATCGCATTAGGAATATGAAGATCGTCTTCGACAGCTCGCAACTTTCACATTGCTATCTCCACCCTACTCCAGACAGCCCTCGGTGGAGTTGCACTACGTTGCCGATGTTATGGAAGGCCTTCAAACCGACAACAGACCACATATTGAAAAATACAAGCGAATTCTCTTGCAGCGTAGGCTTATTGTAACTAATCTAAAAATTATTGGAGAGGAACATTGTCCTATTCAAAAAAAGTAAAATGTTACACACTGTTGACGTCAAACGGACATTATCTATGTCCTGTCTTGTGTCCTACTCATCTATAATATCAAGTGTACTATGAAAATGATTATATATAATGGATGATAGGGTAATGCATTGATACCAGATGGTGGGGGCCGGCCGGTGTGGCCGTGCGGTTCTAGGCGCTTCAGTCTGGAACCGCGTGACCGCTACGGTCGCAGGTTCGAATCCTGCCTCGGGCATGGATGTGAGTGATGTCCTTAGGTTAGTTAGTTTTAAGTAGTTCTAAGTTCTAGGGGACTGATGACCTTAGAAGTTAAGTCCCATAGTGCTCAGAGCCATTTGAACCATTTGAACTATTTAACACAAAATGACATTAAAAATTAAAGTTATTCACGAGCAGCTAGTTGAGAATATGTATGAACATTAAATGACACGACGAACTGAAATAATATGACGAAGAGTTCAGCGCTCACTGGGAATAGAGCCCCACACATATCGTTGTTGACTACACACAAAGAGACGTCAGCTACCGAATTTTTATCCACCAGCTGCTCAGAATAGCATCTTGAACTTACAGTCATCTCGCAAATAGTTCTGTGTCTCACTGGGAGTTAAAAACGTCAGATATCGTTAGTGTTGACAACGAATGAAAATACATTAAAAATCAAAATTATTATCCACCAGCAGATAGGTGTTCTCATGATAGAGCTTGATAATACATAATTAAATCTTTAGTGCCGGGCCAGGATTCGATCCCATTCACGCGTAATATGTGAAGGTGTTGAGGAATCTGCAGTTTTGAACAAACAACAAATTGTAGCCGAGCTGTATTGCCACGAAGGGATCAAATTCCGCGTTAAGGGCGGTCTGAGTTGCATTCCCAGTTTAGAACCAATTTTATCGACATACAGAAGCTCAAATAAAAGATGGAATAAGTGTCCTGTGACCATACATAGCGTTTGTGTCGTCACTTGAAATAAATAACTAGTATAAGAAAGGTTACTGGTGATAGAGTTTCTACATGTCGCCACTCCAGACTTTATTGTGGTTCAACCTACCGTCTACTTGGTAAAGAAGGAATATCATCTTTAATGGGAATTTTCAGACCACGCAGCCATTATACCTCCTTCACTTGGTGTAGCCAGGAGAGAATGGAATCTGTCTCTCCCTATCTAAAATCATTGACGGAAGTGGGAATCGAACCCAGACCATAGGTATAACAACCTACCATCCGTCCAACAGACCACGAAATCCTCTTCTCTGCGAGTCATTTTTCTATCGTAACGCAGTTGCGCCACACTGGCTGAGAATTCTGACACACAGGCTCCCTGTAGTAACTTGCAGCATGTTCAGTAAATTCATTTACTTGGTTGATCGAATCACCATGAACTAGCTGCCTCGGCTACCCAGTGCATACATTCGACTATTTTGTAATCACAGAAATAAAATCACGTAACTACCACCTACACACAACTGCCAACAGTGTAGGATGCAGAAGTTTAAATAGGAAGTGTTCCTTTCCACTTGAGCTATTCTATTGCGCTATCTGCTACTAGAAAACGTCGTTCAGTCCAAAAGAAAAGCTGTAACTGTTTGTCTCTCAGAAGTCAAGACCTGGCCATATGCATAATCTCACAGTGCTGTGGAATCCAAAAGTTCTGGAGGAATAGTTGCCGAGCTCTGGAGCTGCTGTAGCTACGTGTCAGCTTGTAGCATAGATAAGATGTCGCGAGTTCGAATAGATTCAGTGCTACATTTTTTAAAACGCAATTCTGCTCTCTGCTGAAGGTATCAATCTAATGGAACTTTGAACATAATTCCCTTCACTTCTCAACCCAAAGTAGTCGCATGTGGAGAAAGGGCTAACTACTGTGACATTTTGTTCTATTCAGGTTTAATAGACAGCAGGCAGCAGATGCATCTCGAAGATGTGCAGGGAGAGCGCATCGTGCCATAATATGTCAGAAAAGTATTTTCTACATTAGCCGTCGTGTGGTAGTGATATTTTATTCTTCTTCAAACTTTGTTTGACAGCTTTAACTCAGAACAAGTTTTCTACATGCATGTAATCAATAAACTGCATGTGCATTGTCAGACTGTCATAGGTAACATCAGAGAATTCGCATATATCGTTGATGATTAATTTCTCTCTCATGTTTACTATTGTTTTACAACACTAAAGGAAACCTTACGAAACTTGTGCGCTGTATTATAAGAAATGAAATAAAACTAACCGTGATAACCTTACGACGAAAGTATCTGTACACAAGCATGCCTCTATCGACACGAATTAGTAAAATACTACTCACTTAGATTTTGATTGGGTCTGTGTTTAATTGGTATGCTGTGTCATACTCAAGAGGTATGCAAATGTGGCATTTCATAAATATAGTTACGTATTCCTAGAAACCCAAAATTCGCTTGGCAGCAGCGGAAAGAGGCCTTACCTGTTGTGCAGCATTGTAAGTTTTTCAACATTGCACTATGAGCTGAAAGCATTTTCTTGCGATTTCCTTATTGATGTTTGATCTGACTGCTTGTAGCTCTTTCACAGAAGGGATAAAAACGTTACAGTTAGTGAGACTGGAACTGCGAACCGTAACAGACGCTTTTTCACAGGTCAGCACGTTACCACAGAGCTGGCGAGGAGGTATGGGTCTTAGCTTCCTATTACGAGGGCAATAGGAACTAGAACTCGTAAACCGCTATTTGAAGGTCGAGATTAGTTGCGGTTTCCACCTGCAACGACTTTCCTGGGCTGAAAACTGTAAATTGTCAATCTTTTGTTACCCTTCAAGCGATAATAACTCAGATTATTCAATGGAAATGACAGGTAAAATCAAGTGAACTTTGAGGCTTAATTCCGTGCACACCAGGAAGTAACTCGTCGATCACAGAGTTGCCAAACATACGTTGCCTTGTTGCCAAATCTCAGTTACAGTACCAGCAGGAAGAAGACGAACCGATGTGATCCTACAGCGGGCTGGGAAGTGACCATAGCTGGTGTCTCCAAGTCGCGGCTGCTACGGCCTGGAATATGTAATGCGTCTGATTCGCTTTCTGTAACTAGGTTTAGGGACTGGAGCGTAGTTACTAATAATACTCAGAACTGACTGCAAACTGAGCATCATAAATCAGTAACTCTCATTGTTGTTTTTATATTTCTTTCGTAAGTGTACTCAAAACTAAGAAAGTCATTCACAGGCGTTTTCGTGCCTCGCCGATAGTCGAGCACAACATACAAATAAAAATAAAAAAGAATGTGTGTGTGTGTGTGTGTGAGAGAGAGAGAGAGAGAGAGAGAGAGAGATAAATAAAAAGCAATGAGAGAGAGTGTAAAAAATTGTTGTAAAGAAATTGAATCATGGTATTTAAAGAAATCTTTCATTAAAATGACACGTTCCACATCATTACGAAATGTCGTATTCATGATTTATGGAACAAGAGTTAATCTAATGTAATCTAATCTAATCTAATCACATCATATTGATGATTAGCCATGAAGAGTCATGAATTACCGAAATTTTGGCCAATACCAGTAACCAAATCTAAACTTGAAAATAAAAGACGACAATTTTTGTAATAAACCGTGACTCCTATCAAGACCCTTTCGTCCCTGTTATCTAACCACGAAAGATGTCTGATATACCTCCATTCTGAAGTAACAAAGTGTGCATGCATTTAAAGATGAAGTGCATGATGTGAAGTTCTGTGACGGAGATATGAACCCAACACGTAATCCGATTGTTAACTAAGAAAAATCAAATGTTACGTATCGGTTTTTCTTACGAGCCGCTAGGTGTCTGAATCTAAAATAAGGATACAAACTTTTGTGCCTAAGCGACAATCGAACTGACACCTACCGTGCATCCACGAATATAGCTTAAGTATCAGTTGCTTACTCATGAACAGTAAGATGTGTGCGTGTTTGACCAGAAATAACGACACCTGTTGCGATTGTTGGAAACACATGAACAGACATTGAAATTGCGCGTTAATTTTCACTAGCAGGTGGGTGTGCACTTGATAAAGCTAGAAATGAAATTATGAATATTTTTGTACTGGGTCAGGTTTCAGACCCACATACTTACCTTTGGAGGAGACCTAGAGAAGATTGCAGTCTTGGGAAAAGGAACGAAATGACTGAACTATACTGTTCCGAGAGATTCAGATCCTCGAAAGAGGAGATACGTATTCGAATCACAGTCCAGCACCAAATTTTTAAACGTCTCTAGTTCAATCAAGTACAAGTAAAATAAGAGCCCTGTCCCTTTAAATGGCTATCGGTTCATCAAATAAAATAAAATTTCCTAATGTAAGTAAGATTACTGGCGACTGTATTTCTGTTTACCATGACTTCCGCTTGTCATTTCCCAACGTAAACCGGCTCTGCCCCGTTGGTAATGAAGGAACCTGATGTTTAATGCGGATTCTGGATTATAACGTCTTTCTCTTGAGGTTACCAGAGGTAAAATAAATCTGTTTGTGCCTCTTAAAAGTAAATGCCTGAACCCACGCATTGCACCTGTGATAGCTCGTTCCACCATACCATTGTGGCCACATTACCCAGCCCCAAGAGTGTGCTGTAACGGATGATGTGCTTAGCTTACAAAATTAGTCACGGTGGAAAAATGTGAGTCTATTAAATGATCAAGTAGAAGCAAGCTTCTGACGCAGAGATTATGCTATTCTCATGTCAGCAGGATGTAAAGACTCTTCTAGGCATCATAGGCTGGATGTGAAGCCATTTTGATTTTTCACAAATTCAGCAAATTTCTTAGTTCGAGAAAATCCACTGTGAAGTGTGAAGTTGCCGGATAATTCGATTATTACTGTTATTATTACTATCATTTTATTCATACCGCTGCTGGAACATGACCGTAGTCTTCAGGTAAAACGTGAGACCAGCTAATATGACGTCTGGCAACCGAAAGCACATATCGACAAAATTTTTATCGCCCCTTTCCTCTCGGTGCTGAAGCTATGAGTGTAATTCAAGCGAATCTACAATATCATATTAGCTGGTCTCGCGTTTTACCTCAAGACTACGGTCGTAGTCAAGAGTAATGTACTAAGAGTGGAGTCAAGACTTCCTCTGGGAAGTGCCGCAGTCTACATGTTGCTAGATCGAGCATATTGCCAGACTTAGAATTCTGAGAGGAGCACGACTGTATTGTCCACCTTACGTGAACGACTTGGCGGTCAATTTTTTGGTCTGAGACTGTATCTACAACACATATTGCACGCTGAAGACCCAGAAGAATTTAAAAAAAAAGTAGTTTATGAGAGCAACGTTAACCATAGCGTTCGAAGTATTCATAGTATTGTATACGTGTGTGTAAACGCCTTCCAATGACCACTCAAGAAAGACAAGGATACACAGTCTAGCTCCAATATTATAAATACGCCTCAGTTTGTGGATGAACTCAGGTTGATAATAATTGTGAAAATTTAGCAGCACTGTACCCATTGGTGTTAAACTCGTTTTCAACCAATGATTCCCACAGCTACAGGGATACTACTTGTGATACCTCTTAGGCAAAATACTTAAGCAGTGTTATCAGGCGAAAATATCAACCTGACACAAACTGTGGGAAGTTTGTTTTACAACCTTCGTACCTGGATATTCAGCTTTTTCCTATTTGTGATATCTGTGAACGTTGCTGCTTAAGACGATTCAAGCAGAAACTAAATTCCCTCAGCTTCGACAATGTTTAAAGAAATCGTCTTATTGGCACTAAATCGTGGTTTGTGAATTGTTTACCGGCCGTACTCTGCCGTATTTTGCCGGTTGGAAGGCAAAAGCTTACTGACAAATTTCACACAGAAATTACTGTTACAGTGTACTTATGGAGCCAAATGAGTGAACTGCGTATTTTCCGGTGAGAAAGAGCACTGGCAAACAGTCTTCGCTACATTAGGTTATTTAAACTGGTGTCACTCTGAGCTAGAGTGTATGGTCAGCGACTAAGGTCAACGTTTCGGATGCGAGTTTTGCGACTGTGAAATACTTTCCTACATTACATAAGCGAATATTAAATTTGAACTAATATTGCGAACATTTTGTACTTGGACAGCTTAGAATGAAAATACTTCTGTTTATTTCTAAGGGAAACAATAGATTTTCTAAAACACTGTCTGTCATACACAACTTGAAACAGGTCATGTCGACCAAATCATGTGGAAGAACTAACAGCAACGTATATCGGAAGGCAGTAAGATCTCTTGTCTTTTGGTTTCTCAGTACTCGATAGCCATTTCTAGGCGAAAGTAAATGAAGAAAGGCAGTGCGTTTTTGTTACCAAGTAACATCATCGTCAATTACTTTAGTTTTAAAGTAATATACGAGTAATTGCTGGTGTTTGATATTAAGATGAAAAGGATTCCGTAGACAGGGAAAGAACCTGTTCTTGGGAAACTACATCTATAGTGACCAAAAGGCATTAAATGAAGTTCAAGCACTTGTGTTACAGCAGCGGTATGAATAGAATGATATTAATAATAACAGTAATAATCGAATTATCCGGCAACTTCACACTTCACAGTGGATTTTCTCGAACTAAGAAATTTGCTGAATTTGTGAAAAATCAAAATGGCTTCACATCCAGCCTATGATGCCTAGAAGAGTCTTTACATCCTGCTGACATGAGAATAGCATAATCTCTGCGTCAGAAGCTTGCTTCTACTTGATCATTTAATAGACTCGCATTTTTCCACCGTGACTAATTTTGTAAGCTAAGCACATCATCCGTTACAGCACACTCTTGGGGCTGGGTAATGTGGCCACAATGGTATGGTGGAACGAGCTATCACAGGTGCAATGCGTGGGTTCAGGCATTTACTTTTAAGAGGCACAAACAGATTTATTTTACCTCTGGTAACCTCAAGAGAAAGACGTTATAATCCAGAATCCGCATTAAACATCAGGTTCCTTCATTACCAACGGGGCAGAGCCGGTTTACGTTGGGAAATGACAAGCGGAAGTCATGGTAAACAGAAATACAGTCGCCAGTAATCTTACTTACATTAGGAAATTTTATTTTATTTGATGAACCGATAGCCATTTAAAGGGACAGGGCTCTTATTTTACTTGTACTTGATTGAACTAGAGACGTTTAAAAATTTGGTGCTGGACTGTGATTCGAATACGTATCTCCTCTTTCGAGGATCTGAATCTCTCGGAACAGTATAGTTCAGTCATTTCGTTCCTTTTCCCAAGACTGCAATCTTCTCTAGGTCTCCTCCAAAGGTAAGTATGTGGGTCTGAAACCTGACCCAGTACAAAAATATTCATAATTTCATTTCTAGCTTTATCAAGTGCACACCCACCTGCTAGTGAAAATTAACGCGCAATTTCAATGTCTGTTCATGTGTTTCCAACAATCGCAACAGGTGTCGTTATTTCTGGTCAAACACGCACACATCTTACTGTTCATGAGTAAGCAACTGATACTTAAGCTATATTCGTGGATGCACGGTAGGTGTCAGTTCGATTGTCGCTTAGGCACAAAAGTTTGTATCCTTATTTTAGATTCAGACACCTAGCGGCTCGTAAGAAAAACCGATACGTAACATTTGATTTTTCTTAGTTAACAATCGGATTACGTGTTGGGTTCATATCTCCGTCACAGAACTTCACATCATGCACTTCATCTTTAAATGCATGCACACTTTGTTACTTCAGAATGGAGGTATATCAGACATCTTTCGTGGTTAGATAACAGGGACGAAAGGGTCTTGATAGGAGTCACGGTTTATTACAAAAATTGTCGTCTTTTATTTTCAAGTTTAGATTTGGTTACTGGTATTGGCCAAAATTTCGGTAATTCATGACTCTTCATGGCTAATCATCAATATGATGTGATTAGATTAGATTAGATTACATTAGATTAACTCTTGTTCCATAAATCATGAATACGACATTTCGTAATGATGTGGAACGTGTCATTTTAATGAAAGATTTCTTTAAATACCATGATTCAATTTCTTTACAACAATTTTTTACACTCTCTCTCATTGCTTTTTATTTATCTCTCTCTCTCTCTCTCTCTCTCTCTCTCACACACACACACACACACATTCTTTTTTATTTTTATTTGTATGTTGTGCTCGACTATCGGCGAGGCACGAAAACGCCTGTGAATGACTTTCTTAGTTTTGAGTACACTTACGAAAGAAATATAAAAACAACAATGAGAGTTACTGATTTATGATGCTCAGTTTGCAGTCAGTTCTGAGTATTATTAGTAACTACGCTCCAGTCCCTAAACCTAGTTACAGAAAGCGAATAAGACGCATTACGTATTCCAGGCCGTAGCAGCCGCGACTTGGAGACACCAGCTATGGTCACTTCCCAGCCCGCTGTAGGATCACATCGGTTCGTCTTCTTCCTGCTGGTACTGTAACTGAGATTTGGCAACAAGGCAACGTATGTTTGGCAACTCTGTGATCGACGAGTTACTTCCTGGTGCGCACGGAATTAAGCCTCAAAGTTCACTTGATTTTACCTGTCATTTCCATTGAATAATCTGAGTTATTATCGCTTGAAGGGTAACAAAAGATTGACAATTTACAGTTTTCAGCCCAGGAAAGTCGTTGCAGGTGGAAACCGCAACTAATCTCGACCTTCAAATAGCGGTTTACGAGTTCTAGTTCCTATTGCCCTCGTAATAGGAAGCTAAGACCCATACCTCCTCGCCAGCTCTGTGGTAACGTGCTGACCTGTGAAAAAGCGTCTGTTACGGTTCGCAGTTCCAGTCTCACTAACTGTAACGCTTTTATCCCTTCTGTGAAAGAGCTACAAGCAGTCAGATCAAACATCAATAAGGAAATCGCAAGAAAATGCTTTCAGCTCATAGTGCAATGTTGAAAAACTTACAATGCTGCACAACAGGTAAGGCCTCTTTCCGCTGCTGCCAAGCGAATTTTGGGTTTCTAGGAATACGTAACTATATTTATGAAATGCCACATTTGCATACCTCTTGAGTATGACACAGCATACCAATTAAACACAGACCCAATCAAAATCTAAGTGAGTAGTATTTTACTAATTCGTGTCGATAGAGGCATGCTTGTGTACAGATACTTTCGTCGTAAGGTTATCATGGTTAGTTTTATTTCATTTCTTATAATACAGTGCACAAGTTTCGTAAGGTTTCCTTTAGTGTTGTAAAACAATAGTAAACATGAGAGAGAAATTAATCATCAACGATATATGCGAATTCTCTGATGTTACCTATGACAGTCTGACAATGCACATGCAGTTTATTGATTACATGCATGTAGAAAACTTGTTCTGAGTTAAAGCTGTCAAACAAAGTTTGAAGAAGAATAAAATATCACTACCACACGACGGCTAATGTAGAAAATACTTTTCTGACATATTATGGCACGATGCGCTCTCCCTGCACATCTTCGAGATGCATCTGCTGCCTGCTGTCTATTAAACCTGAATAGAACAAAATGTCACAGTAGTTAGCCCTTTCTCCACATGCGACTACTTTGGGTTGAGAAGTGAAGGGAATTATGTTCAAAGTTCCATTAGATTGATACCTTCAGCAGAGAGCAGAATTGCGTTTTAAAAAATGTAGCACTGAATCTATTCGAACTCGCGACATCTTATCTATGCTACAAGCTGACACGTAGCTACAGCAGCTCCAGAGCTCGGCAACTATTCCTCCAGAACTTTTGGATTCCACAGCACTGTGAGATTATGCATATGGCCAGGTCTTGACTTCTGAGAGACAAACAGTTACAGCTTTTCTTTTGGACTGAACGACGTTTTCTAGTAACAGATAGCGCATTAGAATAGCTCAAGTGGAAAGGAACACTTCCTATTTAAACTTCTGCATCCTACACTGTTGGCAGTTGTGTGTAGGTGGTAGTTACGTGATTTTATTTCTGTGATTACAAAATAGTCGAATGTATGCACTGGGTAGCCGAGGCAGCTAGTTCATGGTGATTCGATCAACCAAGTAAATGAATTTACTGAACATGCTGCAAGTTACTACAGGGAGCCTGTGTGTCAGAATTCTCAGCCAGTGTGGCGCAACTGCGTTACGATAGAAAAATGACTCGCAGAGAAGAGGATTTCGTGGTCTGTTGGACGTATGGTAGGTTGTTATACCTATGGTCTGGGTTCGATTCCCACTTCCGTCAATGATTTTAGATAGGGAGAGACAGATTCCATTCTCTCCTGGCTACACCAAGTGAAGGAGGTATAATGGCTGCGTGGTCTGAAAATTCCCATTAAAGATGATATTCCTTCTTTACCAAGTAGACGGTAGGTTGAACCACAATAAAGTCTGGAGTGGCGACATGTAGAAACTCTATCACCAGTAACCTTTCTTATACTAGTTATTTATTTCAAGTGACGACACAAACGCTATGTATGGTCACAGGACACTTATTCCATCTTTTATTTGAGCTTCTGTATGTCGATAAAATTGGTTCTAAACTGGGAATGCAACTCAGACCGCCCTTAACGCGGAATTTGATCCCTTCGTGGCAATACAGCTCGGCTACAATTTGTTGTTTGTTCAAAACTGCAGATTCCTCAACACCTTCACATATTACGCGTGAATGGGATCGAATCCTGGCCCGGCACTAAAGATTTAATTATGTATTATCAAGCTCTATCATGAGAACACCTATCTGCTGGTGGATAATAATTTTGATTTTTAATGTATTTTCATTCGTTGTCAACACTAACGATATCTGACGTTTTTAACTCCCAGTGAGACACAGAACTATTTGCGAGATGACTGTAAGTTCAAGATGCTATTCTGAGCAGCTGGTGGATAAAAATTCGGTAGCTGACGTCTCTTTGTGTGTAGTCAACAACGATATGTGTGGGGCTCTATTCCCAGTGAGCGCTGAACTCTTCGTCATATTATTTCAGTTCGTCGTGTCATTTAATGTTCATACATATTCTCAACTAGCTGCTCGTGAATAACTTTAATTTTTAATGTCATTTTGTGTTAAATAGTTCAAATGGTTCAAATGGCTCTGAGCACTATGGGACTTAACTTCTAAGGTCATCAGTCCCCTAGAACTTAGAACTACTTAAACCTAACTAACCTAAGGACATCACTCACATCCATGCCCGAGGCAGGATTCGAACCTGCGACCGTAGCGGTCACGCGGTTCCAGACTGAAGCGCCTAGAACCGCACGGCCACACCGGCCGGCCCCCACCATCTGGTATCAATGCATTACCCTATCATCCATTATATATAATCATTTTCATAGTACACTTGATATTATAGATGAGTAGGACACAAGACAGGACATAGATAATGTCCGTTTGACGTCAACAGTGTGTAACATTTTACTTTTTTTGAATAGGACAATGTTCCTCTCCAATAATTTTTAGATTAGTTACAATAAGCCTACGCTGCAAGAGAATTCGCTTGTATTTTTCAATATGTGGTCTGTTGTCGGTTTGAAGGCCTTCCATAACATCGGCAACGTAGTGCAACTCCACCGAGGGCTGTCTGGAGTAGGGTGGAGATAGCAATGTGAAAGTTGCGAGCTGTCGAAGACGATCTTCATATTCCTAATGCGATTAGGACATCGTATACTCTTGACGACGTTTAGCACCTGTGCAGTCAGTCACCCAATTTCAGAATTCATTATGAGTAATCCTGCTAAATTCCCGAAATATTGTCTTTTTATATTGATGAGTAATATGGATAGTCGTCACGTTCATGTGCCGTCTACAACGCAAATTTAATGTTACTATCCTAGGAACTAACCTGCAATACGTTTTGTATTTCATAATCGGAACTATCTGCATTAACCGTCATCAGAGCAATGTCAGGGAACAGAATGCAGCAGTGCTTTGCTACCTACTTGAGGACCTGCTTGAGTCGTGTTCTAAGGAAAGGGTAGTTGCTGGTTCACATTATATTACACTAGCGAGAAGTACCGACTTTTCCTTTTCTCTGCAAACATCCAGAACTAAATTCAGTAACTAAATGCTAAGAATATATTTGCATTGTGCCAACTCAAAGATCAATAGATATGGATATAGATATAGATACAGATTTTTATATTTAAAGCCATTCTCGTTCTGCGTTGGAATAAACATCATTCATTATTTGCTTGTTCTTGTTACGATTGTTATTGTCATTCTCTCATTCGCAAGAGTTTTCGCATTCCTATTTGGTATCGATGCACATGAAGAGTGGCTATGAAAGAAGGGAATACTGAATGTTACGTCATGCAGAATACACTCATTTACTTCGGCTCCTCGTGATCTACGCTACAGGAGAAGTGAGATACATAAAGTTGACAGTGTGAGGACAGACCTGGTAGCACAACTGTGCAACTACACAGTGTTACCAGATAAAATGGTGCTGCGGAATCGAAAGTGTAGTATGGACTTTGCCACAGTAGCAGACGGCTGGTAATTTAGGACCATGACCGTGGATTACACTTTGGTCAGTGCTGGTTAGAGTGCTGCAACTGTAAATGGAAGGCTTTGTTTGATAGTCTTATGCTGATGCTGTCTGAATAAATTATGCCATTGGATACAAAGCGGTTTAGTTTTGAGGCCTAACCCACGAGGGGGGAAGACACATTGGTCTGCTTCAGGAATTCCAAGCAATAAAACACAAAAAACAACCCAGGAAGGAAGACATGCATTTGGAATCTGTTCATCGTTATGGGGTCAAACAAGAGGGTAACATTACTGAAACAAAGATCGGGCTACTTAGTATATAATAGAGCATACAGATTTCAAGGAGGAAACGTATGAAGACGCAGACTTCCTCGTTATCAATATGTGCGGCATATCTTTCGTGTTAACGAAAGTAAATTCCCGCTTTACCTCTTCTTACGTGTCAAATGAAATGAATGCCATGAGGAATAGAATATTTGTTGACTGCGTCTCTTCTTACTTCCATCCTTACCAACATATTTCTTCATTCTCGTGGTAATCATGACATTCTATGTGTATGCTGCAAAAGATTGCAAGTGGACAAATTCGACATCGAGGTGCAAAGCGTTATATTCAATTCGAATAAGCTTCCGGTGTATTTTTACTTCGTTTGTATTTTTAGATGATTATGAACGTTACGGAAAATTATCTCACATGCTTTATGTTGAATGAGAAACATTGAATGATCCGTTTTACTTTCCCTACGTTGAAATGATATAATGTCGGCGTCAACAGCCTTCTTCCACGCCGGAAGCTGAAACTTGTATGATTCTGGATTAATGATAATTGAATGTCTCATATGTATACATAGCCCACAAGGCGACGTCAGAAACCATCAGGGGAGAACGCCGCATAAAAACCAAACGTGCGCGCGCGTCTCCACTCTGAAGAACCGTATAGGAGAATCACGGCAAGCATTTCGCTGAAGAGCTGCCTCGTCAGAGAGCCTAGAAATGGCAGCGTCGTAGCAAGTATTTGTCAACACTCTGATAGTGCATTTACTTCCGGGTGTAGGTCGGCGTTACCTCGCTAAATTCACTTGACATTCGTTTTCCACATCGAAGACTCGTACGATATAATCCACTGCAAGATGACACAATTAGAAAGTATATTTAATTTCTGGACTCCAAGAACGGCGTTCTTCACATAAGTAACACCTGTTTGTGTGTGCATTCGGGAGGACGACGGTGCAATCCGGTGCCCGGCCATCCTGATTTAGGTTTTCAATGATTTCCCTAAATCGCTTCAGGCAAATGCCGGGATGGTTCCTTAGGAAGGGCACGGCCGATTTCCTTCCCCATCCTTCCCTAATCCGAGCTTGTGCTCCGTCTCTAATGACATCGTTGTCGACGGGACGTTAAAACAGTAATCTCCACCTCCTCTGTTCCTGTGTTTAAGGTTGCGTTTTGAGGCTCAGGCAACATCGCAGTGACTATATTCCGCCTCTGGCCGCCAGTGTGTCGTTAGCTCAGAGGTTCCCTTGTGCGTTGCAGTGCTTGTACTATAAGACATAGCAGTTCGAATCACGGTAGAAGCCGCTGACTACAACCTTTTATTTTCCATTTTAATTAATGGAGTTGCAAACTGCTAGTAAAAATTTCTTATGCGAAATCTGAAGAATGCCTTTAAACATCAATCTTCGTCCGATTTCGACTTAGTAAATTAAGTTAATATCATGGATTTCTGCTTTGCAAATTCCAAAGGGTGCTTCACTGTAAAATAGACCCTGAAAAGATACAAACCGACTGTCAACGATATAAATGTGAGCTTTGTTCGTCATATAGGTCTAACATGTCAGAAGGTTGTTTATGAAGTGCACATGTTCATTAATATAGTTCCCTTCTTCTAAATTTTTGCAACAGCATTTAACTGTAGACGTTTTCTAACACCGGCGTTAGCAATTCCTTTCCGTTCTCTGAAACCTTCAAAACGACAAATTTTTCTGGTTTAAATCTGATGACCTTAACTATCACTTCCGATCAACAATAAACACTTCATGAACCCATACATGGAACTCCAAATGTGCAGTGTTCCTGCACTGCTACAGAGCATGCATTGCAAGGTATTCACACAGTTTATAGCATAGACTTACCATAAGGATTGAAACAAGAACTGTAATACACTTTACACCACAGACGCTCACTCTGGCTTGACGAAAACATCCAAACATTGACCAAAAGTAGCACAAATAATTGAGTTTGAAAGGAAAAGAAACGAGGTATGAAGCATTTATAAATTCATCGAATGTAGTGAGGTGGTTTAATTTCGTCCCAGTCTATAAAATTAATTTCGGGCCATACTCAGCTCTTGCCGATTAATGTAATATAATACCCGCCTACTAATCAGGGCGTCTGTCTCCGTTGCTTTTGAGCGTGAATGGAAATTGTAGAAATTTTCTGTGGAGCAACATTTAATAATAAAGCGTTTTAAATCATCAAAAGCGATGAGCGGTAGCAGGCGCTTTCGATAAAGAACGGGGGAGTGCAGCGCCGCTGCTGTCGCCACGGCCGCTGCAAGTAGCCAGCAAATGGATCCCGGAGCTTTGCCGCATACGGCGTCCAGAGGAGGACAGTCTGCAGGAAATCTGCCGCAAAATCGTTACTGGATAAAATTTTGATATCGGTGTGTCACAAAGCGAAATAGACTGAATCTGCGCTACCATTACATTCACGTCTTCAGCATTCAGACAGAAGAGGCTATAAAAATATTTTATGCCAGCTGCTCTCGATCCACTGACATTATGAACAGAAACAACGCACGCTACCGCTAGACCACAGGCGTAATCAGCCTAGAGTTTCTCTATCATGGGACAAGTTTTCCTCCAGGAAGTGCCGCAGTCTACAGTGTTGCCAGATTGTGCAGATAACCGGACTTAGAGAATTAGCGAGTTGGCCAGTTTTTTTGTCCCATGTCGCGATCGGCGCGGACTTAGCCTCTGAAACGCCCGGCCGCCGGTCGAGTTTTATGTCAAAGAGTGTACTTGAGACTAAAAGAAAATCACAATTCAAAACAACAGAACAGTGGTGCTCAGAAGTGTTCTAAGGGTCGGCAAGCAGCCAAGCGTAATACTAAATAATCGGATGGCAACACGACCTAGGGACGGCTGAAGAACCAACCAGTAACCTAATCAATTCCCTTCCAGCTGACCAGTGGCACGAAAACCGAAAATATCAGCAAGGACGAAGCTACCAGTAGCACTACGTCTTGTTAATAGGCGTCTAAATACAGTCATGGCTCAATAACCACAAAAAAAAGAGAAAGAAAGATGAACAAGACCAAGGCCGTCGAACTACACACCGTGAAGGACAGCATCAACACACCGAGGGAAACACACTGCCGGAAAACTACGCAAACGACCAGGGCAAGTAACCAGACTACAAGGCAGAAGATACCGCTGGTGCACTTCACTAATAAGTTACAATCAATTTAATAGTTAAACACCATACAGGAAAACGGCTGTTAAATTTTGCTTACTCCAGCACGCCATACACTGCTGCTTGCGGGAATGGCCCAGGAAGCAACAACTGGCAATGAACGAAGAGATGTCACAGCAGTAGAAGTTTCATAACAGGTTAACTGATTAGTCAACTCCGCAGCTAGTGCCTCACAAATCCGACCGCACGTGCACGCCGCCAGTGGCCCCAGCCTGACCTCCCGCCATGGGACTTCCTCGCTGCTCTGTCGCAGCCGACTGACTGCCTACTGCAGTACGCAGACAGCATTAAAATAACTGCTCAGTCGAAATCACACGATAGACACAGTTCCACGAAAACACTTCTACAAGAAATCAAACAATCCTAAAAGCAACCACTGTGCAACAGCAAGAACGGATCACAAGTCGACACACACAGAGAACCCGAAGCGGTCGGCGACCAAATATACGTCGTCCGATGAGACGCCCGAGCGAACGACCAACCAAGCCACGTGTGTCAGCAACGGTTGGGTGAGTCTTGGCTGTCCAGACCTCAATACAGCTCCATCCCAACTCAACTCCTTGTCCGTTCGGAACTCGGAGACAAGGCGACCCGGGCACACTGGCTCGGACCCAACCAAACAGAGGGAACTCTTGCCCATTGGGCACCCGACATCTCTGCACAAGGAAGGAACTGACCCATGTCCTGCAAGATGACCAACTGACGAGGCCCAGAAACGGCCAGAAGACCAAATACTCGTCACCCGAAGAGACGACTGACTGAACGACCAACCAACGGTCGTACCCGCTCCAGTCTTGTTCCGTCGGACAGTGCACGTGTGTCTTAAGCCGTCAGCGAGTACTGGCTGTGCGAAGCTCACTGGCGCTTCGTCCCAACTGAACCCCCGATACACGACGAGCCGGAAATACTAACGGTCGCTTCAAAAATAATACGACAGTGCTCTTATCGATACACGCTGCTGCTTCCACTCGTGAAAGTAAATCGAATAAGAAAAGAGGCAACAGTTCCGAAAAGAGAAGCTCTCAAGCAAGAAACGTCATGAACACGAGCCGTGCATGGCTCATTCTCAGAAGTGAAAGTAGTATCTTTCTATCACTTTATTATTCAACACTGAAAGAAAATCAGTGTGGAACTAAGCCAAATAGCGAATATGGACGGAACTCCCCTGACATTTGGAGCGCCGAATATCAGGACTGTTTCCGTGAAAGGTGCTAAAATTGTGTATATATATAACGGTCGCTTCAAAAATAATACGACAGTGCTCTTATCGATACACGCTGCTGCTTCCACTCGTGGAAGTAAATCGAATAAGAATTCGCTCTGAGCACTATGGACTTCTGAGGTCATCAGTCCCCTAGAACTTAGAACTACTTAAACCTAACTAACCTAAGGACATCAGACACATCCATGCCCGAGGCAGGATTCGAACCTGCGATCGTAGCGGTCGCGCAGTTCCAGACTGAAGCGCCTAGAACCGTTCAGCCACTCCGGCCGGCAAGTATAAAACCTAGTGGACATGAGAAGATGCAGTACACTGTAGCCCTTTCATGTTGTGCTGACGGTACTAAACTTAATACAATGATCGTTTTCAACCGCAAAACAATGACAAGACCTTCTGTGATTCCGCCTTGTGTTGCTATTCACATACGTAAGGGTTGGATGGACGAGGCTGGTAAGAAATTGAATATGGAAGAATAGTAGAGGTGCTTTGTTGAAGAAGAGTTCTCTTCGTGTGCCAGATCAGTTTAGTAGTCATTTGAATAATCCTACGAAAGGGAAGCTGAGACAGGGAAATACAAAGATTGCTGTTATCCCGGGACGACTTACTTCACAATAGTAACTTTTTGATATCTCGTTAAATGAATCATACAAAGTATATATGAGAGAGGAAAGGAGTAAACGGATGATCGATGAATTCACACCGAAGGGAGCTTTAAGACCACCTACGATCAAACAAGTGTGTCAGAAGATCAAATAATCGTGGTCTTGAGTGAGAGAGGACATTACTGTTAAATCTTTCAAGAGGTGCGTCATAAGTAATGCTCTTGATGGCAGTGAAGATCATCTTATCTGTGAAGAACACAACGATGACGACGAAGAGGAAGAAGAAGAAGAAGTGGCTTCAGATGAGGATTTTCAGAGCTTTTGAAGCTAGTTCGGTTTCATAAACTAAGAATTTCTTAAATCTGTCTTTGCAGTCTAATAATAATGGTAAATGTGTTATTTAAAAAAAAAATCTTAGAAATTAAGGTGCGCCTTACAGTCCATAGTGTCTCACATCCCAGAAAATACAGTAAAGGCAAACACAGGTGAGAGACTGTATTAATTTAAAAAAAAATTTTTTTAGGGCTGGCGCCAGTACCTTAATGTGTTTAGTGAATCTAGCCATTCCGCTTATGGGTGCTACAATATTTTTTGCGATTGTAATTTCGGTACTAGTAGATCCTCCAGAACAAGCTTCATCCATGTCACGGTCAGCAGGTTGGTAGACTTCGTTGTGT
Source organism: Schistocerca nitens (assembly GCF_023898315.1). Lineage (NCBI taxonomy): Eukaryota > Metazoa > Arthropoda > Insecta > Orthoptera > Acrididae > Schistocerca > Schistocerca nitens. Next base: position 782,212,882 of record NC_064614.1, on the reverse strand, counting down.
CTCGACCTCGCAATAACTCAATAGCCCAGTGAGAAATCTCGGGTAAGATCAGAAGATATGCCGCACGCTCCAATTACACCTTGCATGCCACGGCCCTGTTAGCGGCGCAAGGCTATATTTGCAAACGAAACAGAAATTGTGGGTTCTTTTGATGAAGTCCTTACGAGTGGCAACGAGCGGTCTAAATTACTGGTTCGGACAATGTTCAATTATCACCATCCATACTTCCTTGGGTGAATAGATACCGTTATACTGGAAGGACCTACGATATCAGGGAGATTAGGCAATGACAGAGTCACTGACGTTTCATACCTGACAGATGTGAGTCTGCAGCCTATCGATATTAAACAATGGAGCTATTAGCAAGTATGAAACTCTCCGCGCAGATTAAAACTGTGTGATGGACCGATACTCGAACTCGGGACCTTCGCCTTTAGTAGGTAAGTGTCTATCGAATGAGCTACGCAAGCGCGACTCACGATCCGTCCTCGCAGGTTTACTTCCTGCAATACCCTGTTGTCTACTTTCCAAACTTCACAGATGTTCTCCTTCGAAACTGGAAGAAAGGATGTGGTGGAGACATTGCTTAGCCACCGCCTCGGGGGACGTTACCAGAATGAAATGTTTCACCTGCACCCTTTCTTCCAGGATCGCTAGTCTTGCAAGTCAGCAGAACAGCTTGTATGAAATGTAGAAGGTAGGAGACAAAGTATTGGCGGATGTAAGTCTGTGCTTGGGGAGCTCAATTGGAAGTCTGCCTCTGGCAGGGCAATAGTGCGGACCACTCTCAACCTTCCCCGCCTCTGCGAGCGAAGTGTTGGTTTACTTCCCAGTCACCGTGCTTCTAAGTCGAAGAAACTAACATGGACGACTGTTACAGGAAGAACACTCTTAATTCAAGCTTTTCGAAAAAATACGCAAGATCCAAAGCACTGGCCGCCGAGCTCGTCCTACGTGATATCATGTCAACATCCCCCTCTATGATCTCATCAGCATTTACCTATCGATTGTCAGCAGTGTCGTTTATATTGACAAGACACTGCTTGCAATAACATTATCCAAAGGAAGTGACACAGACTCAAATACCGACACTCCGACGGTAACATGAGGTCTATGGATGTGGACCACGCTAGACATGTTTTCAAACTGCCTTTCGAGGTGCAGGAAGACGAAGTCACTTCGGCCCAAGTCCTTATGAAAAGGTTTACAGTCATAAATCCGATACAAAGGCACAGTTTACGACGTATCTGGTGCTTAACCCATGGATGCACGAGTGTTCGGACTGACGTTAATGTATGATGAGGGGCCTCAAGAGCCCCATTGACATTTAAGTATGTCTCAGCTCGGGGGAGCGGTGGCGAAGAATCTGGCGCGTCGCATGGGACACCTCAGGTGTCATTTGTTTTGCCCGCGGACTCAGCTTCCGAGGCACCTTCTAGTGTACACGACGCGGTGGATCCACCCTCACAGCAGGGTGAGAGGCAGGTGGTTAGGCGCTCGCGTCACTCGATACGGAGTGCCAGTGTGGAGACTGGCTGCTGGCCTCGCCGTTCCTTCAGCAGGGTCCGAGCGGGCACAAGGGGGAAAGATTTGCTGCTTATTGGGAGCTCCAATGTAAATGGCGCTCTATGGAGCCCCTTAGGCAGATAGTGTTCAGGACTGGAAAGAAAGCTCGGTATGTCTGTCGGGGGACGTCATCCGAGATGTGGGGACTGCCTTGCTGGTTGTTATCGAGCGTGCAAGGTGCAGTCATCCGCAAGTTGTGGCTCAGTTGGCACCAACGGCGTCTGTCACATTGCTTCTGTGGCCTTCCTCAGCTCGCACAGGCGACTGGAAGAGGTGGTGACTGCTGAATTCGCCAGCGGGGTGCAAGCAGAGCTTGCAATTTACAGCATCGTTCCCAGTGTTGATCGGGGTCCTTTGGTTTGGAGCCGAGTGGAGGGTCTCAGCCAAAGGCTTCGCCGACTCAGTGGCGGTCTTGGCTGCAGATTTCTGGACCTGCGTTATTGTGTGGGAATTTGTAGTCCTCCCATTGATAGGACATGGGAGCTCTACACAAAGGCAGCTGCTGCCAGGGTAGCAGAGTACTTGTGCAGTGCATATGAGGGTTTTTTAAGCTGGGCGGTAGTTTGAGGTACTCTGATGACCACTCGACAGTCGATTCACAGCAAGGGAAGTCAAACGACGTTCAGAACAACGACACGTCGACTGTCACAATTTTATCAGTAAACTGTCGAAGTATTCATAACAAAAGTTCCCGGATTTACTGTCCTCCAGAAAAGTTCTGACGTTCAAATTGTGAATGAGAGCTGGTTGAAACCTGAAGTGGTAAGCTCTGAGATATTTAGCTAGTCGTGCAACATATATCGGAAAGATAGAGTAGATGATATAGGAGGGCGGAGTGTTCTTGCAGTTGACAAAAATATTGTCTTTATTGAGGTCGAAGTTGGTGTGACCATGTCGCGTAAACAGGTATAGGTGAAACCAAGTTAGTTGTAGGATGTTTTTACTGGCCACACAGTTCCGCTGTGGCAGTTCTTGAGTCGTGTAAAGAAAGTCTACGGTCAATAGCACGTAGATAATCATGCAATATCAGTTGGAGGCGACTTTAACCTACCGTGTATATACTGGGATGTCTATGGATTCATTGGGGGGGGGGGTACAGACAGACAGTCATGCGAAATGCTTTTGAACACGTTTTCTGAAAATTGTCTTGAGCAGCTAGCTCAGAAGCCCACACGCAAAGGAAGTATCTTAGAACTTGTAGCTAAAAATAGGCTAAACTTATCGCAGTGTCAGTATACAAACGGGGACTAGCGATCATGAAGTCAAAATAGCAACTACGTTTACGAAAGTTAATAAATCAGTCAAGAAGGCTAGGAGAATTTTGCTAGATAGAGCAGATAAGCAGTTATTAACGTCTTACTAAGACAGTGACTTGGCATCACTTAGTACCAGTAAGATGGATGAAAAAGAATTATGGGCAAAGTTTAACCAGACTGTAAACCGTGGTCTGGAAAGTTACGTGCCTAATAAAAAGTGGATAGAGGATGGAAAAGACTCACCATGGCTTAATAACGAAATTCATAAGGTGCTGAGGAAGGAGAGGCTGTTGCACTCTAGGTTCAAAAGGGGACGCACAAACGACGACAAGCGAAAGTAGTAGATTCGTGGATGTGTAAAAAGAACTCTACGCGAAGCGTACAGCAGCTACCACCGTCACGAGTTAGTAAAAGATCTGGCAGAGAACCCAAGAAACTTCTAGTCGTAAGTAAAAGTGCTACTCGGGTCTCAGGCTTCCATTCAGCCCCCTGTTGACCAGTCTGATGTGCCTGTTGAAGATAGCAAAACGAAAGCAGAAGTTTTAAATTTCACGTTCAAGAAATCGTTCACACAAGAGAACCGTACAAACATATCGTCATTTGACCATCGAACAGACTTCCGTATGGACGACATAGAAATAAGCATACCTGGCATAGAGAAGCAACTTAAAGATTTGAAAACAAACAAATCATTATGTCCGGATGGAAACCCAGTTCGATTCTATAAAGAGTACTGTAGGGTAGTGGCCCCTTACCTAGATTGCATTTATAATCAATCTCTCGCCCAAAACAAAGCCCAAGCGACTGAAGAAGAAGCAAGTGACTCCAATATAAAAGAAAGGTAAAAGAACGGATCTGGAAATTTAGAGACCAATATCGGTAACTTCTCTTTGCTGTAGAATCTTTGAACACATTCTCAGTTCGAATGTAGCAACATTTCTCGAGGCTAAGCAGCTCATGTCCACGAATCAACATGGTTTCAGAGAGCATCATTTGTGCGAAACTCAACTTTCCCTTTTCTCACATGATAGAACCATGGATGAATGGGAGCAGGCAGATTCCATATTTCTCGATTTCCGGAAAGAATTTGCCACAGTGTCCCACTGCAAGCTGTTAACGAAGGTAAGAGCATAGAGAATAAGTTCACAGATATGTGAGTGGCTCGAAGATATATTTTGTCCTCGACGGTGAGTGTTCATCAGAGACAACGATATCGTTAGGAGTGCCCAGGGAAGTGTGATACGACCGATGCCGTTCCCTGTATACATCAATGATTTATGGGACACAGAGTGCAACAGTCTGTCGTAGTTTTCTGATGATGGTGTGGTGTATGGTAAAGTTTCGAAGTTGAGTGACTGTAGGAGAAACAGACCAAATTTATACTTGCAGTGACCGTGGCAGCAATCTCTCAATGTGCAAAAACCTAAGTTATGTGGAAGAATAGGGAGAATAAACCAGTACCAGTATCAGTAGTGTCCAGCTTGACACAGTCAAGTCGTTGGAATAATCTGGACTTAATGTTGCAAAGCGATGTGAGGTGGAACGAGCATGTGGAAACTGTGGTGGGGAAGGCAGATGGTCGACTTCGGTTTATTGGGAGATTCTTAGTGGTTCACGTGTAAGGGAGACCTCATATTGGACGCTAATGTGACCTGTTCTTGAGTACCAGGTCAGATTGAAGGAAGATATGGAAGCATTTCAGAAGAGGGCTGCTGGATTTGTTACCGGTAGGTTCGAACAAACCGCAAGCGTTACGGAGATGCTTCGGGATCTCAAATGGGAATCCCTGGAGCGAAGCCGGCGCTCTTTTCGGGAGACACTATTAAGAAAATTTAGAGAACTGACCACGAAGATAAGATACAAGAAATTTGGGCACATACGGAGGCGTACAGACAATAGTTTTTCCCTTGCTCTGTTTGCGAGTGGAACGGAAGGTGAAATGACAAGTATTGGTACAGGGTACCCTCCGCCACGTACCTTAGGGAGGCTTGCGGAGTATGAGGTAGATGTAGATGTATTCTCTGTATCAGTTAGATTCATTGGCAGTGTTTGTTTGAAGCGTTTCTTGAACATAAATTGTTCTGTTTGGTAACTGACAAACAGGCCTTGTCGTTGGTTCTGGACCGGTCTGGTAAGACGGGACGTGTAGGCGGTAAGAATCTCTGTGTGTTATATTAAGGGGACGGACAATCAAATTGCCAATGCGTTAAATCTTATATTTTCTGAATACGAGTCGGAAGATTTTAGCATGTGTAACGAGAAGTATTTCACGTGGGAGCAGTGTTAGAGGAGAATCCGATATTGTTTGGAAACCTGGGTGAGCAGCAGAATAAAGAAGCTGCTGTGTGAAGGCGGAGAGGTTTCTCGATATTCCATTAAGATGGCGATTCTCTGTTTTCGTACTTCCTATGACGGCAAAGGCTAAAAGTGTCTTCTCAAGGAGTTCTTTCCTGTCATGTTCCAATTCTTTCATAAGTCCTTGTGTCGGACTCATTTGGGGAAGATACCGCCATGACTATAAAGCAACACCTAACCTGGCCTACGTTAAATAGAGACGCCCGGCAATTAGTAGGCCAGTGGCAAGAATGTTGTAAACGCTAAACTCATCCAGAACACACATAAAAGGGAATTACATTCAACCCCAGAGGAAAAACTATGGACAAAATTTTTGTCGATTATCTTGGTCCTTTCCCACGCGCTACCACATAAATAGGTACGTCTTCGTAATAGTTGACGCCTTTTCTAAGTTAGCATTGCTAATGCCGAATAGGTTAGCTACGTTGGGAACTACGATTGAGCTTTTCATTCGGGTATTTGCTGACTTGATCTAGAAATGTTCTTCATAAATTTTATTTTATTTCCAAACAACTTTTCCTGTGCAACGAAACTTTACTCATTTCACATATTTTCCAAACAATCGAACACTGCATATTACCTTACCGTTATAATGAAAAAAACTTATCCTAATAGAATTATAATAAATAAAATGTTACGTTTATTCAACAGTTCACCTGCAGAAGAATTCCAGAAGTCAACTAATCGAAATGCTGAGATCAATATAACGGTCGGTCTGTACTATTTGAGGTCTAAGACGCTGTTGCCACAACAATAATAACGATACTGTTAATACTCAGCGTCTGAGATGTTGTTCAACTTCACAGTTTTGTTTAAGTATTTTTTGTAGTATTCGGCATTATTGTTTCCTTTCTTTATTTATTTAAGATGGCCGTCTTAATATTTTGAATCCTTATGAGCCTTTTACACAGTAGATTTTTCTATTTTATTGTTACTATGTGCTCAATAACGGATAAACTTCGACTTTCTCATACCTTCCAACTTCAAAAAAATATTGTTTGTCCTAAAAGAGTCACTCGTTTCAAACTTCTCCCAAAATATTTGTAGTCATACGAGACAAAAACTTCATACAACACAGTATATATTTTCATTTAGTAATGTACTCTGCCGTGATCTATGTCATATTATTTTTCAATAAGTCATATGACTAACAACTTTCCAGTATAAGATGCAAATGACACAACTGCTACGTCATGTTTAGTACAAGTGATTTTCAGCATTCATTTTTATCAGTTTTCAATTACATAATGTAGAAATAATGATCAGAGGGATGGTGAACTAAATTTGGTATCAATTCACAGTTGCTGCCTGTTGGCTGGCCGGGGCGTAAATGATCGGTTCCCAGCGAAGTACACGTGTTTTATGGACGCCATTTAATTGCGTCACGCTGCATAAAATTTTCGTAAGAGTTATTTGAGGCCAATACGTCGGCAGTGGAGAATCTCAGTTTTTGAAATCCCGTCCATGTATCACAGATGTCTTGTTCCACATGGCGCTTACCGCGTGACCTAACGCTTCAAGTACATTTAGAAACGTCGTATATAATCTACAGCAATAAACTTCCAACTGGGGACAATAGCGACAGAAATAGCGATCACATTTTCATCACTGAGCTCAAAAGCTACTTGTGAAGAGTTGATTGTAACACCATGCCTCCGATCAAAGTGATAATTTATGTTTAGCAGCTTTCTACCTTAATAATATTAATGTCAAGTTGCAGACACTGTCTTGAAGTCCGCACCCGTTGAGTACACGCGTGTCTTGAATATGAATTACAGTATTCTGTCTGCTTATGCTGTCTCTGATATATGTATCAGCGGCGGAAGCGATTTAATTACCAGTAGTCTAATGAACAGGCTAATCAGTTGGACTTCAAAATGTTCCACACGCACGCACGCTGCAGAATTTCGAAGCCGTGAGTGGCCCTTTCACCACGATCGCTCGTGCCTCCGGACACTCAATTACGGCTGTTGCAGCCCTACTTTCACACAATAGTTTTAATTTCGCCGATACCGTTCTGCGGCATTGTAATTGGACAGGGCGCTTGCAAAGCGCACTTTAACTAACACACATATCGAAGTGAGTTGGTGCAGTGTTTCCTGGGGACGCGCCTGCATACGTATTAGCCACGAGGCCATACAGTTCCAAATTGCGAAAGGAAAAACAACCCGTTCTAATTATCAGTCACTCTATTTCGGTATCGGTTCAGTCGAAGCGTATAGGTGCGTTTACAGGAGAATTTCCCCTCATTCCAACTTCAGCACTTCAGAATTTTTCTGGAAATTGGTTTGTTATTCGTCGGGTGGGTACGCATCCTTCCGATAAAAATACTCTCCTAATTTTGTCAGTTTCCTCACAAACAGTAATAATTTATCGGTGACTGAAGAGACTATTTCACTTAGAAGTCCACAAAAAAGTAGTAAAAAAACGTTTGTTCTAAGTGTTGACGTGGTTTGAACTCTCTGTCTGACCACTGAAGTGTAGGCTTCAACATATTAATGCTATATTTTCTGATAACGTATACAGGCTGAGGTACGTAACTCTCCAAATCGAAATACTTTAGACCCATCAAAGAGATCTGTAATCTGTTTTTATTTAGATGAACGTTACCTATGGTCTTGGAAATACAGTAATACTCTAATAATCTCGTTAATAAGCGTGGAGCAGGTATGAACCGGGTCAGGAAAATGCAGGGATGCTTTGAAAAGGCACGGCCGGTTTGCTTTCCCATCCTTCTCTAATCCGAGCTTGTGATCCAATGACCTCATTGTCGACAGGACGTTAAAGACTGGCCTCCCCTTCTTGGCTGCGTTTGTTAATTCTTGTGCCAGAATCGAAGATCTAGCTAGATATGTAAAAGTGGTATTCCACGTTCTGGCCCTAGACGGACCAATTCCGACCGACGACCATGTCATTCTCACACAATAGCGTCATCGGATCCGGTATGGAGGGGCGCCGACCATTGTGGCCGAGCGGTTCTAGGCACTTCAGTCCGGAAACGTGCTGCTGCTACAGTCGCAGGTTCGAATCCTACCTCCGGCATGGATGTGTGTGATGTCCTTAGTTTAAGTATTTCTAAGTCTAGGGGACTGATGACCTCAGATGTTAAGTCCCATAGTGCTTGGAGCCATTTGAATCATTTTTGATGTGGAGTGCATGTAGTCAGCACACCACTCTCCCAGTGGTTATCGGGTTTCTTGATCTTTGAACCGATCGTAATCAGTCGACTGTCTCCTCAGCAGGCCTCACGAGGCTAAGTGCACACCATACCAATGCTCCCACTACGGAAAAAAAAACCTTGTAGTATCGGGAATCGATCCCGTGACTCCCGAAGTGTAGTCAGCCGTGATGATCACTCAGCTGCGCAGGTGGAGACTTACACAGATACTTTTACTTTTTTCCAATGTTTGCTCCGTTTGCTATAATAAACATTTCCCATTTCCTTGTGACAAGTCGTCACAAGTTTCGGACCATCACGTCCGTTTTCAAACCGTAGATTTAAACGTAAGTGTAGTCAAACAGTCTACCAATATGCATGTTAGTAAAAACTGTTCACATTCGTCGTTAGATGTCATTACAAAATGTTAAACTTTCTTTGAGTACATAATATTGCTTCTTTCCTATCGAACGCCGCAAACAGGACAAATTGTCATCTACGAGGGTTGGAACTTCAATAGTGGCAACTATTTATTTACAGTTCATACAAAATAGATACATGTTTCAGAGTTTTACTGACCTTCAGAGTAGTCATCAGCATTGTGTACAGCACGTTACCAGTGATGTGGAAGTCGTAGGATACGCTTAGCAGAGCCAGCTGTGTTGACAGCTCGAGCGGCGTGGTATATTGCCAGACCAATTTGTAGCAGTTCTGAAGCGAATTCCGTGAAGTGTTCCCTTCAGTTTAGAAATCGAGTTGAACTCACTAGGGATTGAGAAGTGCAGTAGGTCGTATAGCACTTAGCAGCCCCATCATTCAAACAAATCAGTAACAGCTTGCACTGTACATGCTTGAGGATTTTCCTGCAAAATAATGGTCAGATCCTGCAGAAAGTGTCATCACTTCTGTCTCCATGCTGTTCATTTTTCAAACACTACCTGCGACCAGCATAGAGACAGAAGTGATGACACTTTCTGCAGGACCTGGCCATAATTATGATAGACAATGATCAAGCATGTGCAGTGCAAGCTGTTACTGATTTGTTTGACTGACGGGGCTGCTAAGTGCTATACCACCTACTGCAATCCCCTGACTTAAGCCCTCGTGAGTTCAACTCGATTTCTAAACTGAAGGAAACACTTCACGGAATTCGCTTCAGAACTGCTACAAATTCGTCTGGCAATAGACCGCGTCGCTCAAACTGTCAACACAACCGGCACTGCTAAGACTATCCTACGACTGCCACATGGCTGGCAACGGGTTTTGCACAATGCTGGTGACCACTTTGAAGGTCAATAACACTTTGAACCACGTATCTACGTATTTTGTACGAGCTGTAAGTAAATAGCTGCCACTATTAAAGTTCCAACCCTCTTATTTTGTAGCTGTAACAAGAGAGAAATGCCGCAGTAAAAACAAATGGAACATAGGGGTTTTGTATTCCTTTTGCGGCAGTTCAATGGCCCACCGCCCGGGAGTTCACAGGAAGGAAGCTTCCATGAGGCGATAGTGTAGACGGAAACAGATTAAATGTCTGTAACGGATCTAAAGAAATTGTAGGTGGATAATTAAATTCAGGAACTCTTGCATTCGAACAATGAACTGCAATAAGATCAAGTGAGCTATAGCAGCGTGATTATATAGCGAGATATCGTAAGTTAAATTAAATTAAAATAAAGTCCAATTTTGTGTTACAGATGAGCAGAATGGGAAGGAAAGTCGAAAGCAGCCTTTTTGGTAAACGATTACAGTTGAAAACAGTGTCATGCGTGTGATGGAATCTCGGACATAACTGTAAGACCTGGTCCAAAAGTTAACGCAAAATAATCCTTGTAAATCGTAAAAGTCTATACACCAACTTGTTCATAGCTGCTACGTTTAATAAAGAATCATTGTATTTCGCTGCGAGATACAACCATTATGCTTGGAACAGATTTTGTCTCTATGTAATGAATTAATATTTTTTCCCGATATTCGATTGTGTGCTTTTGTCCCTATTTTCTTGTTTTAAGTAAAAGCGAAGTATGACAAGTGTTCTCCTGCTTGGTAGCTCTTGTTGTTTCAACTGCCATGCTGTGAGGTCACGTACATATCCAATAAATCTGTAACCTTACTTGAATACCGGATTTGAACTTAACTATGTTTTTATTCTCTAGTAATGTGACTGCTTTATTTTAGAAATCCGTATATAGTATAGAAATGAATGTAGGTGTATTTGTGTGTATGCGTGGTCCACATCTCCTCCTGTCCGCCCCCGTAGCTGAGTGGTCAGCGCGGCGAATTGTCAATCCTAAGGGCCTGAGTTCGATATCTGGCTGGGACGGAGATTTTTTTCGCTGAGGGACTGGGTATTGTGTTGTCCTTATCATCATCATTTCATCCCCATCGCCACGCATGTCGCCGAAGTAGCGTCGAAACGAAAGAATTGCACCCGGCGAATGGTCTACCCAACGGGAGGCCTTAGGCACAAGACATTAATATTTATTTATCTCCTCCTAATTTACTGGATCAATTTAAACCAAATCTGGTACACATACATTTTATTGTGTCTTTATCATCGCTGTGGAATAAGAATCAACTACATATCAGAGAGGTGTGGGTGTAAAAGCCTTGTCCCACACGACGCGTGAATATCATTAGTTTAGCCATACATTGTTTGAGCACTTAAGGGACTTGCAACAAACTTTACACATAATTTCAAACCTCTGCTAGATTTTTCCCCGCTGACGACCGGCACAAAACTATGAAAGGAAAATTATTTATCGGGTACTACATTTTCGCTGCTTATGCAGTAAATCTGCCGTACGAAGCACAACGCTATAATTTGTTTCTTCTTCGCTATTAACTGTATTCGCTACAAATTTAGCATACGGTATTCACATGTACCATTGAATTTACCAGAGAAGATATATCGTTGTATGTCACGTGGATGTGGAGGTATGACTTAATAAACACTAAGATACGTGAAAAACTGCCACATCATTTGTGACGTTTTCATTTGTTACTTCTTTGCTAGCAACTGGAGTTACAACAAATTTTGCTGACCGAAGCCACATATACCACTGGATATACATGCAAAATTATATCATTGTACAGCACATAGTTCAGGAGATGTGGTGTCTAAACAATGAGCTAAGTGAAAATGAAATTGGAGGTCGAATTTGCTAGAAAGTGAAATATGTATGCAAATACCCGTGGAAAACGTTAAATGTATACTGCCCGTAAATAAATCGCAGCACAAAAAAATAGTTAGGGTAGAGTAATGAAATTTCGGGAATACGTTTGTCTAAGTAATATAATAATAATGGCTCTGAGCACTATGGGACTCAACTGCTAAGGTCATTAGTCCCCTAGAACTTAGAACTAGTTAAACCTAACTAACCTAAGGACATCACAAACATCCATGCCCGAGGCAGGATTCGAACCTGCGACCGTAGCGGTCTTGCGGTTCCAGACTGCAGCGCCTTTAACCGCACGGCCACTTCGGCCGGCCTAAGTAATATATTTACGTCATTAACATTGTAAGATATGCGCGAGACACGTCATTGCAAATGTGCAACTATGGTACATTAATAACCAATGTTACCACCAGAACGTTGAATGAAAGCATGCGAACGTGCTTGCATCGTGTTGTGCAGGTGTCAGAAATCAGTCTGTGGACTGGAGTTCGATGCCTGTAGCACCTTGTCCGTCAATGCAAGTACGATTAATGCTGTTTATGGATGACGCTTGAGGTCCTATAAGTGCTCGATTGGAGACAGATCAGGTGATCGAGCAGGCCAAGGCAACATGTCGACAGCGTGTAGCGTGTTGGGCCACAACAGCAGTGATGGGCGAGTGCTATCCTTTTGGAAAACACCCCCTGGAATGCTGTTATGAATGGCAGAGCAAGAGGACGAATCACGAAATTTCCGTAGAAATATGCAGTCATGATGCGTGAGAAAACCACGAGAGTGCTGCTGCTGTCATATGAAACCGCACACCAGACTATATCTCTAGATATAGCTATCTCAGATAGCTGGCTTGAAGGTCACAACTGGCCTCCTTGTATCAAATCACTGGCACCGAGGCAGAACCAGCTTTCATCAGAAAACACAATAGACCTCCACCCTGCCTTCGAATAAATTCTCTCTATACGCCACTGAAGTCGCAACTAGCGGTGGTTTGGGGCGTCTGTCTGGGATTTGTCCTTGAAGTAACCCATTTTAAGGAGTACGCTTTGTCATTGCCGCACCAACTGCTGCACAGATTGCTGCTGCAGATGCAGTACGATGCGCCAGAGCCATAAGCCGAACACGATGGTCATCCCTCTGAGTAGTGCCAAGTGGCTGTCGGGAGCACCGTCTTCTTGTTACTCTACATTACCGTGACCACTGCCGCCAGCAATCGTGTACAGTGACTACAGTCCTGTCATGTCTTTCTGCAGTACCGCAGTAGGAACATCCATCTCCTCGTAGCCCTATAACACGACCCCATTCAAACTCAGTGACGAGTTTATAATGGCGTCTTTGTCGTCGTTAAGTCATTCTTGACTAAGAACAACTCACCACGTCGAGTCTCAAAGGCAACTAATGATAACGACCGTTACTAAGTGTATTTAAAGTCAACCTAATTTTGAAACCTCATAATGGCGCTTCTAGCACCACTCTTATATGATTGATGCGAGGTTTGAGCAGACATCATCTTCTTATGTAGAAACGCTCCTACCATCTTTCATTTATGTCGAAGAACTCATTCTTGGTGTATGCAATTTTTTTTCTGTGAGTGTAAATGAAATATATTTGATATCTGCGTATGAGGGCAAAGCCACAAATAAGAGGCTCATACTAAGCGCCTAGAATGATTTCAATCAAATTTGGTACTCATGTTATTTGCAATCGGGAAGAAATACTTTTGGAAGTAAGAACCACCAGCCTCATCTAACGTTGAGAGAGAAGACGTGAGGATGAGATGGAATGACGGCGACGGGCACGGATAACGAGGAGGAGGAGATGGACAGAGAAAGAATGAGGGAAAAATGGCCAGAGAGAGGGGTCAGGAGAAAATGGTGGACAGAGAAAGGAAATAGAATGTGGACAGGAATAGGGGGAGAAAGAGATATACAGAATACAGAGATAGGGGAGGGGGTGGGGACAGAAGATGAGCAGGGAAAGGGGAGGAGGAGGAGATTGCCTAATAGAAGACTAGAATAAATACACACCTAGGCAACGCCAGATACTCAGTAAACTATACAGCTTGTGTTAATGTTTCAGCGTGTTAAATTCATTGGAAGGTGCTGTTTTGGTGACACAACTACACTCCTGGAAATGGAAAAAAGAACACATTGACACCGGTGTGTCAGACTCACCATACTTGCTCCGGACACTGCGAGAGAGCTGTACAAGCAATGATCACACGCACGGCACAACGGACACACCAGGAACCGCGGTGTTGGCCGTCGAAAGGCGCTAGCTGCGCAGCATTTGTGCACCGCCGCCGTCAGTGTCAGCCAGTTTGCCGTGGCATACGGAGCTCCATCGCAGGCTTTAACACTGGTAGCATGCCGCGACAGCGTGGACGTGAACCGTATGTGCAGTTGACGGACTTTGAGCGAGGGCGTATAGTGGGCATGCGGGAGGCGGGGTGGACGTACCGCCGAATTGCTCAACACGTGGGGCGTGAGGTCTCCACAGTACAGCGATGTTGTCGCCAGTGGTCGGCGGAAGGTGCACGTGCCCGTCGACCTGGGACCGGACCGCAGCGACGCACGGATGCACGCCAAGACCGTAGGATCCTACGCAGTGCCGTAGGGGACCGCACCGCCACTTCCCAGCAAATTAGGGACACTGTTGCTCCTGGGGTATCGGCGAGGACCATTCGCAACCGTCTCCATGAAGCTGGGCTACGGTCCCGCACACCGTTAGGCCGTCTTCCGCTCACGCCCCAACATCGTGCAGCCCGCCTCCAGTGGTGTCGCGACAGGCGTGAATGGAGGGACGAATGGAGACGTGTCGTCTTCAGCGATGAGAGTCGCTTCTGACTTGGTGCCAATGATGGTCGTATGCGTGTTTGGCGCCGTGCAGGTGACCGCCACAATCAGGACTGCATACGACCGAGGCACACAGGGCCAACACCCGGCATCATGGTGTGGGGAGCGATCACCTACACTGGCCGTACACCACTGGTGATCGTCGAGGGGACACTGAATAGTGCACGGTACATCCAAACCGTCATCGAACCCATCGTTCTACCATTCCTAGACCGGCAAGGGAACTTGCTGTTCCAACAGGACAATGCACGTCCGCATGTATCCCGTGCCACCCAACGTGCTCTAGAAGGTGTACGTCAACTACCCTGGCCAGCAAGATCTCCGGATCTGTCCCCCATTGAGCATGTTTGGTACTGGATGAAGCGTCGTCTCAGGCGGTCTGCACGTCCAGCACGAACGCTGGTCCAACTGAGGCGCCAGGTGGAAATGGCATGGCAAGCCGTTCCACAGGACTACATCCAGCATCTCTACGATCGTCTCCATGGGGGAACAGCAGCCTGCATTGCTGCGAAAGGTGGATATACACTGTACTAGTGCCGACATTGTGCATGCTCTGTTGCCTGTGTGTATGTGCCTGTGGTTCTGTCAGTGTGATCATGTGATGTATCTGACCCCAGGAATGTGTCAATAAAGTTTCCCCTTCCTGGGACAATGAATTCACGGTGTCCTTATTTCAATTTCCAGGAGTGTATCTCGCACCGTCAGTGTCCTATCGTTTAGGCTTTTCCACTTCTCCAAGTCGAGCGTGCAATCTAGTGTTCTTTACAAAGTCCGATTGTCACTGTAATTATCATGCAAACACAGGAGTTGCAGTGAAGCTAAACATTAACATGGTCTTGCGCCACCAATCGCATTTAATTAATAATTTCAGAAACCTTCAAAAAATTCCACAGTGGTCGAAAGAAACCTAGCATTATAATTTACTTAATGCAAATTTGGGAAGACGAAAACCAAATTTCGGAAACCGTTCGACGCTTCCGTGTTTACATGTTGAGGCACGAAACTGATTGCTAGACAGATCAAATACAAATTTTCTAAACATATGTTATTTTACATAAACGGATTCTGGAGATCAGTTATTCTACACACTTCAGAAAACGTTTTGCATCACCCCGGTTCCCAGAACTCCTGAGGATAGACGTTGACTGTGCATATTGTATCACAGACACAGTCCCTTTGACTGTTCAGAGATGTCACTAAACCCGCCATTAGACAAAGGGGGTCCGGCAGCCGATCAGTTCCAGTCATTCCACCAGGATGGAGGTACACGGCTCGTGTTGTCTGTCGACAGTCAATACCGCGGTTCGATTGCATCCGCATTGTTACTTTGTGCCAGAAAGGGCTCTCAGCAACGAAAGTGTCCAGGCGTCTCGGAGTCAACCAAAACGATGTTGATCGGACATGGAGGAGATACAGAGATATAGGAACTGTCGATGGCATGCCTCGCTCTGGCAGCTCCTACTACTGCGGTGGATGACCCCTACCTACGTATTATGGCTAGGAAGAACCCTGACAGCAACGCCACCATAATGAATAATGCTTTTCGTGTAGCCACAGGACGTCGTGTTACGACTCAAACTGCGCATGCTGCGCAACTTCACTCCGGACGTCCATGGTGAGGTCCATCTTTGCAACCCCGACACCATGCAGCGCTGTACAGATGGGCCCAGCAACATGCCAAATGGACCGCTCGGGATTGGCTTCACGTTCTCTTCACCGATGAGTGTGGCATATGCCTTCAATCAGACAATCATCGGTGACGTGTTTGGAGGCACCCCGGTCAGGCAGAACGACTTATACACACTGTCCAAAGAGTGTGTAACAACAACAACGTTGTCCTATTGTACATATAATAATTTTTTTTTTCTCCTGATTTTCGATAAATTAGTGTACTCGATATTCTGACTGCATTTCTTTTTTGTTTCATACCATTATGTTAAAGAAACTGTAAACCATTTTCGATGTGAATATTAATGTTTATGTCAAATTGCAAGCAATATTATAACAGAATTGAAATGTAAGAAACGTTGAAACTATTGTAAGATGTTAAAGTTGTAATTGTGCGTCTGGTCCATACGTAGGCAATGTATTAGGATATGTAGAATGCAAAACCTCTGGTGAATACCCTGTCTGTAGGGGAGCGGTAAAAGGTGGATGGCAGGCGAGCGTGGGAAAATGCACACGGGCGCTGCACGGCATAACGAGCTCAGCAGTAGAAGTCGGAGTCGGCCATTGGTCTGAGCAACACGTTCTGGATCGAGGAGGCTCTCCTGGAAGACGTGGTTTCATTGAGCCTCGGATGTGCCGTTCCGACGACTATGCAGCATGGCAAAATTCCACAGGCACTAAATGGAAAAGAATTGCGACGCTAAGAAGAAGCAAAGTGCCGATACATCAAGAGCCATTGCTGTGATTGTATGTGTGCCCTGTGCCTCGCCATCTCGCTGCCTGCCTACCGCCGCATCGATACGAACAGGTTGAAACTTTTAGTGCTGTATTCGTATGGACCAGTGTTACTTTTGTTCCATACTGTTCAATAACAACTTAAATTTTACCAGAACTGTCCTATCATTTAATTATCCTCACAACTAACCTAGACAGGGTCCTTTCCACATGTTGTGCAATCCGAGTGTCCCGAGATGAAGATTTAAAGTTTATGTTAATAATAATTACTTGCAGACCTAGCTATGTTAGAATGATGTTTAAAGAACTGTGTAGTTAATGAATCTATAGGTAAATAACAAAGGTCTGACAAAGTGGGAAGATAATTTTGAAATTGGTTTAGTAATGAAGTTTAATTATTTTGAGGCAGATATAATGGTAATTAAATGAGCAGGAAATAAGCTAAAAAGAGTAGTAACTCATATAGTGGAAATTTTGAGTGCTTAATGATATTATAAATTAATTATTTTAATACAGTGATCGTAACAGTTTCAGCCCCCCCCCCCCCCCCCCACCACCCTTCTTTTTTTATTCATTTGAATTCTGAAGTGTTCTAAACTGATTAGACCAGTAAAGTTAAAGCCAATATAAAACCCAAAATTTATCAGTGTTTTACATTTATCAAAATTGACATTGTGTGTGTGTTTCGAAAGTACTATTTCTAGGGCAACCTATGCCCGATTTTAATCAGATCAATAGACACTACGAAGTTTCGTAGTAAACATTGTAGTGTAATGTTGTGTATTTATGGTTTATCCATATTGGTACAGAAAGTGAAATTATCAGTTCAGTAGATTTTCTGGTTCTAAAATTTACCATATTATGCAGTGTTACTACGTGTTGTTATGCTCGAACGGACATCAACTTGTACAGGGAAGAAACTCAGTTAATGCATAATTAGGCTGGCGACCATATTATTAACAAATTGATAACATCTTCTGTGTTGGTTCTTGTCCGTCCTGACGTTTAGTTGCATTTCGGACTTGCTTGACGTATCATTGTTATTACTGAGTGGGTTTAAGTCTGATTTGCCTCCATTCAGGTACACGCGGTCAATGTCTATACAAAAATCCTTTCTCTTAAGGTGAAGCCCGTCAACTTACTATAGTACAGGCTTTAAGGAGTATCGTACGCCCGAGCGTAGTGTTACAAGTGCAGCAAGGTGGAGGTTCCCTGCTGTTTTGGGGTGGTAATATGTGGGGCCGACGTACGCCGCTGGTGGTCATGGAAGATGCCGAAACGGCTGTACGATACGTGAAAGGCAGCCTCCGACCGATAGTGCAACCATGTCGGCAGTATATTTGCGAGGCATTCTTCTTCATGGACGACAATTCGCGCTCCCATCGTGTACATCCTGTGTATGACTTGCTTCAGGATAACGACATCGCTCGTCTAGAGTGGCCAGAAGGTTCTCCAGACACGAACCCTATCGCATATGCCTGGGATAGATTGAAAAGGGCTGTTTATGGACGACGTGACCCACCAACCACTCTGAGGGATCTACGCCGAATCGCCGTTGAAGAGTGGGAGAATCTGGACCAACAGTGCCTTGATGAACATGTGGTTAATATGAAACGACGAATACAGGCATGCATCAATGCAGAAGGACGTTCTACTTATTGAGATACCGAAGTGCACAGCAAGCTGGACCAGGAGCTCTGAAGGTCTTGCTGTATGGTGGTGCAATATGCAATGAGCGGTTTTCATGAGCAATAAAAAGTGCAGAAATGATGTTTATGTTGATATCTTTTCTAGCTTTCTTTACAGGTTCCGGAACTCTCGGAGCCGAGGTGATGCAATTTTTTTTTATGTGTGTAGTTTCACGCTTGGTGTAAAACTTCTAATTCTTCTTTACTGCACAGAACCTCACTCCGCCCCGATTAGCCGAAAATGTATGAATACAAGTCGTAATCTTACAACACAAAAACATTTAATAAATTATTGTGTGGTTACATGGCACTGCAAAATGATTGTGGGAAAGCCACCGGTTATAAACAGAATTTACAGATTCGATGTTGGGTTGTTTACATTGCCAACCAGAAAAGGCATTAGAAAATAGACTTACGAAATTCTTTTTTGGGTGCTCCATACAAAAATAGTAAGATGTAGAAGATGTCTACGATGAGTTTCGTAAGATGATTAGTAACAGCAAATTCCACAACCAGACAGTAAAAAGGGGGCGATCTTAGCACAAAAGTGGGACAAAAATAAAAAGAAACTGATTTTTCAGTGGTGAAATTCGGACACCATGTCGCAGCGGTAGATACGTTACGGTAATAATACCGGCCAAGAATAACTGTAGCAACCTAATCACACGTTTGCATAGTTCAGGAAGCTTGGCCGGTTGTACAAGCTGCCAGGAGACTGAATCGGCAGTCACGACTCAGCATTACGACGTCACACATTGCATTGCGGCCGATTCTGGCAGTAGTCGAAGCTTCACGGACGCCGACGGCTAGGACGTTGCTGAGAGCAACTAGCCGGCCTACGCACGGGACACAAAAACGGCCGGAGACCTTCCATAAAGGAGAGGGCATTAGCACCTGTCCCGTCAGGTAGCATCGGTTCGAAATACTGATCGCTGCAGACCTGTTGATGTACAGGCTTCCAGCAATGTTGGACATGCCGTGGATGTGAACTGTATTTGGCTCTGAGCACTATGGGACTTAACTTGTGAGGTCATCAGTCTCCTAGAACTTAGAGCTATTTAAACCTAACTAACCTAAGGACATCAGACACATCCATGCCCGAGGCAGGATTCGAATCTGCGACCAAGCGGTGACGCAGTTCCAGACTGTAGCGCCTAGAACCGCTCGACCACCTCGGCCGGCTATTGTAAGGATCTCCACTGTAAATGTACAGGTTTAAATTTCTCGTCTCTTGTTTATTGTGCTTGTGATCAGTCTCCCAATGAGACGTTAACTCTAAATCGTGGTGGGTCTCGGCAGTTGCGTGTGCCTACCACACTTGCAACTTCAACATTCAGCCGTGGCGGCATCTGTGAGGGTTCGCAGGCGATCCCATAGGTGCCGGTTCTGCGCGAGTTCCATTGATTTAGGCCCTCGCCGTATCATCTCCGCTGGGTTTTTTGTTCCCTCTAGGCCTGTTTGGTAGTGGATGGTGTGTGGGAAACGGAGCTGTATTGCGTGCCTGAGTACTCGGCGTCCTGGCGATTGCATCTAGTTGAAACCATTGATGTTGGATTTATGGGGCCCGCACTTTCCTGCTGAGTTGACCGTTGCTACCAGCGAGTTGAGCGGATAAGGATAAGCTTTCGTCGCATGCACTCTGGTTATGAAGTGTATCAGTCAATTGTGGCGTGCTAAATACGCCGAAATACATTGCACAACTTGTTAACAGCTACGAGCAGAGCAGTATTATCCGGTTCTGAAGCTTTTGGCCTCCTTGACATTTATTTTAAATTACGTATGAGGACTGTTCAGGAGGTTGTTAAGTCTGCTCTGGTGTGAGCTGGCCAAGAATCAGGTTCCCTTATGCCTCTCAGTGAGCACTTCAGGGGCTTTAAGTATCAAGCTGGAGGTTTCTGTAAGCGCGAAGTTAGTATCTCACAGCTTTAATCTGGCACTTGAAGTCGCTGTTTGTATCATTGAGTATCTGATACTGCTGATTGTAGTTTCAGTTTGTTGTAGATCTTATGGCCCCTACTGGGGCGAGTTGCACACTCTATTACTCCGTGTTGAAGAGACCTTCCGATTATTGGTGTACGTTTTAACTAGCCACCTGCCATTTGGTGCGTATCCAAATTGCAGAGCCGGCCAAGGTGCCCGAGCGGTTCTAGGTGCTACAGTCTGGAACCAAGCGACTGCTACGGTCGCAGGTTCGAATCCTGCCTCGGGCATGGATGTGTGTGATATCCTTGGTTAGTTAGGTTTAAGTAGTTCTAAGTTCTAGGGGACTGATGACCTCAGATGTTAAGTCCCATAGTGGTCAGAGCCATTTGAACCATTTGAACCAAATTACAGTGTATATTAGTCCCTAAAAGGCACCTGTAGATGTATACCTTGACTTATTTCGTATTGTTTCAATTGTTATGGAATTATTCTTTTAAGATGACTTTGTACATTGTTTCGTTTTATTGCTAGGAAGGTTAACTTGCAACGTTAATGAGCAGGGCGCGCCTGTACTGAAGTTTTAATAGTCCCTTTCCTTGAAAAATAATCTTTAATTGCCGTTTTAAGTATTGCTGTGTGTTAATTTATATCAGACTTTTTAGCTGTTTGTTGTTTGGTATATGTTGATAGCTCGGTATCGACAGAGCCTTACTCATGTCCTGTTGCTCCGGGGCAGGGGCACGATTTCCTTCTGCTTGGGCGGATTTGCCGTCATCGCACGAGGCCTGTGTGTTGCCGGGTGCCATGCGCTTCTACGGGACTCCCGTTCCAGCTTCAAGTTGAGTAGTTCGTCGTTCTTTTGGGTACCGTGCCGCGGGGTAGCGTTTGGCCAGCTTGACGTATCATGACTGTGAGAGTGGAATAACCAGTGGAGATATACGCATTTTAATGTCTTTTATTTAACGTTTGCTGAACTTTTACGCTCAATTTCTGTTGTGGGATGAGCTCATAGTTGTGATGCTAGTGCTACGGACAGACTGCCACCGCAAGTTTGTAATAGGACCACCATTGTATTGCACAGTTGACATGTTTTTAGAGTACTATTTGTAGTTTTATGTGTAATGCAAATATCCTTAAGCACTGTGATTTCAATTTAATTATCTCAACTATTATATCTATTGGTGAGAATCAAGGTAATAGTTAGTTGGCTTGCGATAGAATTGGTATTACAAAAATATTTATTTGGGAACGATAAATGACGCATCAGATTGGGCCACCCTTCTACGTGATTTCCTCAAATTAATCACGATCCTTGCT
The DNA here is from genome assembly GCF_023898315.1 of Schistocerca nitens. NCBI lineage: Eukaryota > Metazoa > Arthropoda > Insecta > Orthoptera > Acrididae > Schistocerca > Schistocerca nitens. Next base: position 782,191,189 of record NC_064614.1, on the reverse strand, counting down.
CTTGGTCTCAAACGTCATAATGCTGTACCAGCGGTTTTAGTGCTCGTTACAAATCAGTTAAAGAAACTAACAACTATCATAGAACCGTGGGCACCTACTTTGCAGCGGGAACATCGTCACAGTGAGACAAGGAATTAGATATGCAGATGAATGACTATATTTCTTATCTGGGGTCATCTAGTGAGAATTTGTTGTAGAACAATCGGGTTTATAATTTCAAAGCAAGTGTGTACTGCGCAATATCGGTTGATTCAATCAAATCTCCACAAGAATAATTGAAAATGACTTCTAAGCAGACACTATCAAACGAACATCAGATGCTTGAATGTTAACAGAAAACAGTGGCTAACTGAAAACCTAATTACATGTGAACGTACTGGTAACACATTAGATGATTAGAGGATACCTCAAATCCAGCTGGAAGACTGCCTGGGAGGCGCTAAAGGCTTTCGTAATCTACGCAGTTCCCCAACGCAAAGTAAACGAGTTCCAGACTCACGAATTCACGTAAAAAATCAAGTGACCGAATTTACGCAACGAATCCTGCGAATTGTGAGCTGCTCATATAATAGACCGTACTAACTGCGAGATGCGGAACCTACTTAGAACTCAGCAAACGTGTGCCACATTGCACAAGTCAGGCCTGATTGAAAACGGCAGAGATGGTGGCAGAGAGAGGCTGCCACCGTCGCCTTCTGGATCATGAGAGACACAGACGGCTTGCCCACAGTAAGTTCCGAAGAATACTCTAATCTGAATCTCAGTATCAACGCTTAGAAAAAAATCAGCGTGGAGGGGAGGAGCTGCAGCCATTTCCACAGTGAACAGAGAGAATTTCGCTTCCTTTTCCACAACGCAGGGGAACCGTGCACATACACTCCTGGAAATGGAAAAAACAACACATTGACACCGGTGTGTCAGACCAACCATACTTGCTCCGGACACTGCGAGAGGGCTGTACAAGCAATGATCACACGCACGGCACAGCGGACACACCAGGAACCGCGGTGTTGGCCGTCGAATGGCGCTAGCTGCGCAGCATTTGTGCACCGCCGCCGTCAGTGTCAGCCAGTTTGCCGTGGCATACGGAGCTCCATCGCAGTCTTTAACACTGGTAGCATGCCGCGACAGCGTGGACGTGAACCGTATGTGCAGTTGACGGACTTTGAGCGAGGGCGTATAGTGGGCATGCGGGAGGCCGGGTGGACGTACCGCCGAATTGCTCAACACGTGGGGCGTGAGGTCTCCACAGTACATCGATGTTGTCGCCAGTGGTCGGCGGAAGGTGCACGTGCCCGTCGACCTGGGACCGGACCGCAGCGACGCACGGATGCACGCCAAGACCGTAGGATCCTACGCAGTGCCGTAGGGGACCGCACCGCCACTTCCTAGCAAATTAGGGACACTGTTGCTCCTGGGGTATCGGCGAGGACCATTCGCAACCGTCTCCATGAAGCTGGGCTACGGTCCCGCACACCGTTAGGCCGTCTTCCGCTCACGCCCCAACATCGTGCAGCCCGCCTCCAGTGGTGTCGCGACAGGCGTGAATGGAGGGACGAATGGAGACGTGTCGTCTTCAGCGATGAGAGTCGCTTCTGCCTTGGTCCCAATGATGGTCGTATGCGTGTTTGGCGCCGTGCAGGTGAGCGCCACAATCAGGACTGCATACGACCGAGGCACACAGGGCCAACACCCGGCATCATGGTGTGGGGAGCGATCTCCTACACTGGCCGTACACCACTGGTGATCGTCGAGGGGACACTGAATAGTGCACGGTACATCCAAACCGTCATCGAACCCATCGTTCTACCATTCCTAGACCGGCAAGGGAACTTGCTGTTCCAACAGGACAATGCACGTCCGCATGTATCCAGTGCCACCCAACGTACTCTAGAAGGTGTAAACTACCCTGGCCAACAAGATCTCCGGATCTGTCCCCCATTGAGCATGTTTGGTACTGGATGAAGCGTCGTCTCACGCGGTCTGCACGTCCAGCACGAACGCTGGTCCAACTGAGGCGCCAGGTGGAAATGGCATGGCAAGCCGTTCCACAGGACTACATCCAGCATCTCTACGATCGTCTCCATGGGGGAACAGCAGCCTGCACTGCTGCAAAAGGTGGATATACACTGTACTAGTGCCGACATTGTGCATGCTCTGTTGCCTGTGTGTATGTGCCTGTGGTTCTGTCAGTGTGATCATGTGATGTATCTGACCCAGGAATGTGTCAATAAAGTTTCCCCTTCCTGGGACAATGAATTCACGGTGTTCTTATTTCAATTTCCAGGAGTGTATTTCCCATTCTTCGCTCTCTGAATGCATTTTGACGTGAAGAATGTTGGTATCGGCTTCTAGCAAATTGCCGCTCATTGGTAGAGCCCTTCCTGACAAATGACGATGGCAGACAGTATTCATATATAGTGGTCTACCAGCGCCGCGCCACCCTCCTCTGCGACCTGAGTACAGGAAAGTGAAACCGTCACGCAGAGCTATCCTCGCGGCTTGTCAGCAGCTCAAAGTAAAAAACCATATTCGCATCTGAAACGGACGGCCAGGATCTTACTTGAAATCGGTTCTGCAAAAAGCAGTGTCTACGAGACTTACTAAAAGACTGCCGACACTACGCTTTCTTGTCCAATGCTAGGGTACTATTTCGCATATGGGATACTTACCAGATACGTTTGACACAGGACCTCGAAAAATTTCAAAGAGCTAAAATGTGTTTTGTTTTGTTGTGAAACAGAAGAGTGACAGTCACGGATATGGTATCTGGGTTTTTCGTTGGAGCGAAACCTTCACGAAATTTCTATCTTCTACGTTCTCCTTACAATGCGAAAATATTATGTTAACACTCACTAACACAGGCAGAAATGATCAATGTAAGAGTAATAGAAATCAGAGCTCGCACGGAGCGGTTTAAATGTTCTTATTCCTCGGGTTACGTTAGAGAGAGGAACGATAGAGAAATAGTGTGAAAGTGGTTGTATGAACCGTCTTCCAGCAGTTAAAAGTGAATTACGTATTACTCATGCAGATTTAGGTCTACTTCCTTTCACCAGAGCCTGTGGTCAAAGCAGAATCGCTAGAATTTGTCCGCTCGCTGCCCACAAATAGAAACTGAAACCGTTCTCCAGAGCTAACCAGTCTTGAGCTTCCCTCAAACACAGCTAAAAAAGAGCAAATATAATGATTAAACATGGCATAGTGACATGTGTCCAGTCCCTAAGTAGCGTCGCTTCGAAGTACTGAACGCCTTGGGGATGTGGCTAAGCCATGTCTCCGCAATATCCTTTCTTACACGAGTGCTAGTTCTGCAAGGTTCGCAGGAGAGCTTCTGTTAAGTTTGGAAGGTAGGAGACGAGGTACTGGCAGAAGTAAGGCTGTGAGGGCGGGGCGTGAGTCGTGCTTGGGTAGCTCAGTTGGTAGAGCACTTGCCCGCAAAAGGCAAAGGTCCCGAGTTCGAATCTCGGTCCGGCACACAGTTTTAATCTGCAAGGAAGTTTCAATTACAGGGTAATATTAACAGAAAATAATATAACGGATGTAGGATTCGTTATGAATGGAAATGGAGGACAGAGTGTGTGTTGCTGCAAAGAACTCAATGATAGGATTGCTCTTGTCAGAATCCACGGCGAATCAGATAGCTCAGGTGTATTTACCGACTTCGCAAGCTGAAGGTAGATAAGGAAAGGGGATGAAGAGATATGTTACGCCCCGGTAACGACAGCATACGTCTTCCAGTTCCTGGCCTGTATGGATACCCTGTGAAGGTGGTAACATTTACACAGGTAAAAACCATTTCGATTGTTGTTGAGCGTTGTGCAGAGCATTCGCGGGAACTTGGGAATGCAGCCGTGGCTGGACACTGCATAGAAAGCGGGCTGCCTAGACAACGGGCATAATATGCATTTCGTGACGACGAGGGTTTAGCCTGAAATACCGTTATTTCGGGATTCTGTTATAAAGAGGCCTGTCAAATTTAGACAAAACAGCAACAGAGACGAGTGATAAATAGTTAGAATGGCACCGGGGTGTGCTTCATTGAGCGAAAGCAAAGACTGAAGCTTCACGCTTATAGGGACGCGGGAAAGGCTGTTTCAGACGTTTTCCGCGATGGGACGGAGCTGCTAGGAGCTGCCCAACTTGCGTTCCGCGCATGCGTCTCTCTGGCCCTCTCTGAAAGGTTCCAGACGCTTCTATTATATATGTATATCGTGATGACGATTGCCAAAACAGCTTTTTAAAGTTCGAGTGTTTTGTTCGAAGTAACTTTGTTTGCAAACCGAGAGGATTTTATGGAAGCTTCCCACCACGACAGCCTCCGAGGAAGCATATAATTTTTTCCTCATGCTTTCTGCTCACCCTTTATGGTCGATAACGTAAAATCAGTTAAGTACAGCAAGGTCCAGCATGAGACTCACTTCACGTTACCACTTCTTACACTTGGCCGTACAACTTTAACGCCCCACCCAAAACAAAAGCACCCAATCGTATGGCATTTATGGCCGGGAGTCCGCACCTGGGGAAGATCGGCCATCGAGTTGCAAGTCTTTTCAGTTGACGCCACATTGGGCGACTTGCGCGTCAACGATGATGAAATGATAATGAGGACAACATAACACCCAGTCCACGAGTGGAGAACATCTCTGACCCGACAAGGAATCGAATGTCAGCCCGCTGCATGGCAGTCAGACTACTCACTCAAGGTTGTGGACTAGTCAGTAGTAACAGCAACTACCAAACCGGAGGTGGCGTCTGCGAGTTCTGTACAATTCTTTTAAAAATTTTTAACCAAGCCAGATGAGTTCAGAAACGAAGCCTTCAACAGCCAGTATGAAAACCACCTTCCCGGAGAAGGAATACACTCAGAAACACGCTAGATTATACAACCCACATTAGGTAATTGAAGAAACGTATTTACTGTACTTCGTATTTCTTGGAATGTTGTATATCCACTCACAAAATATTTTCCCATTCTCCAATATGTGCCGAACTCGTGAGCTGGTAAAAAGTTTGGTAGATGAATACAGTTCGTACAGTACTGGGTGCTAAACCATATTCCAGTACACATGCAGCCCAACAACGTGCTGCAGAACACGTGGGAGAGAGTCAGAGCAGCACCACGGCACACTTCTCTAACTCCGCCAGCTAACTGCAGCCAGCAGTTTACAAGTCTTCCAATCTCTAATTTGTTCAGTAGCACACAAATAATGAAAATAGAGCCATCAAAGCTATGTCTGTGCTTGAATTACAAGATTAAAATGTCTGCATAATTTTACTTTCTTACCAACTCTCCAAAAAACATATTTTGTAATTTCTATTAGGTGGCGACAAGTAAACTCTTAAGGCGTAATGTTATTTATTTCAGGTGATATCTGTCTACTGTTTGAGAAACCCTGAAACAAAGTCTGAGAGACAGTTTTTATTCATTACTTCAGCATCACAGAAAGGTATTATATTTCTTGCAAGATTGTTACGTGCTTCGTATGTTGCTTTCCTAACCGCCTCATTTTGTCCAGCTACTACTGACATAACATTTTGTTGAGGACGAATTATTTGTTTATTAATTTTCTTTCTTTCATCTGAATCCAAATGAAAAGCTAGGGCAAACGAACTACATTTACTTGCGTCGTGCTGAAATAACGGGTGATCAAAAAGTCAGTATAAATTTGAAAACTGAATAACTCACGAAATAAAGTAGATAAAGAGTTACAAATTGACACACATGTTTGGAATGACATGGGGTTTTATTAGAACCAAAAAACTACAAAAGTTCAAAAAATGTCCGACAGATGGCCCTTCATCTGATCAGAATAGCAATAATTAGCATAACAGAGTAAGACAAAGCAAAGATGATGTTTATTACAGGAGATGCTCAATATGTCCACCATCATTCCTCAACAATAGCTATAGTCGAGGAATAATGTTGTGAACAGAACTGTAAAGCATGTCCGGAGTTATGGTGAGGCATTGGCGTCGGATGTTGTCTTTCAGCATCCCTAGAGATGTCGGTCGATACGATACGCTTGCGACTTCAGGTAACTCCAAAGCCAATAATCGCACGGACTGAGGTTTGGGGGGCCAAGCATGACGAAAGTGGCGGCTGAGCACACGATCATCACCAAACTACGCGTGCAAGAGATCTTTCACGCGTCTAGCTATATGGTGTGGAGAGCCACCCTGCATAAACGTCGTACGTTGCAGCAGATGTTTATCAGCCAGGCTGGGGATGATGCGATTCTGTAACATATCGGCGTACCTCTCACCCGTCACGGTAGCAGTTACAAAACTAGAATGACGCACTTCCTCGAAGAAAAAAGCTCGAAACGGTAGATGTGTGTAAATCCAACCCATACCGTGACTTTTTCGTCGTGCAATGGAGTTTCCACGACAGTTCTAGGATTTTCGGTAGCCCAAATTCTGCAGTTGTGGGCGTCGATAGACCCTCGAAGCGTGAAATGAGCTTTGTCGGTCCACAACACGTTACTCAACCAATCGTCATCTTCCGCCATCTTTTGAAACGCCCACATCGCAAATTCCTTCCGCTTCACTAAATCGCCAGGTAACAGTTGATGATGCCGATGGATTTTGTACGGATAGCAACGGAGGGTACGCCTAAGTGCCAACCAAACAGTGGTATATGGAATGCTGGTGCGGCGTGCGACTGCACGAGCGCTGACTTCCCCGTGCATAGACGAACCCGCTACAGTCTCCATTTCTTCCTGAACTGTCACAGCAGCATGACGCCTTGTGCTCGGTCGGCCACTATGGGGTCTATCCTCTAAAGAAGCCGTGGCTTCGAACTTCGAAATCATTCTCGCTACAGCTGCATTTGTCAACGGACCTTTACCCGTTGGAATCCCCTTCCTATGGCGATAGGATCGTAACGCTGAACTAGCACATTCCCCATTCTGATAATACAGCTTCACTAAAAGCGCCTTTTCAGGTGACGTCAACATGCTGCGACTGCTGGCGAATCTGATTCTCTCTCCCATTACACCTCCTTTTATACACGATTGTCATGCGCAGTCACTGACGTTTGCTGTCCAGCGCCATCTGTTGGACATTTTGTGAACTTTTTTTTTGGTTCTAATAAAACCCCATGTCATTTCAAGCATGTGTGTCAATTTTTACCTCTCTATCTACATTATTTCGTGGTTTGTTAAGTTTTCAAATTTATACTGACTTTTTGATCACCCGGTACATTACACGTGTTCAGTCCCATAATCATTTCCCAGCACATTAAGCAAATAGCAGTACTTTCTTTGTTTCTACCTATGATGATTAAATTCTTCTCCCAGATTTTATTTGAAAACTCTAGTATCTTCATTTATTTTCCTCTCAGTGGATTCTTTTGATGGTACGTCAGGTATTATTGATTCTAATAAACATAGCCACGACACGAACTAGATCAGAGATACACACAGAGAGTGAAGAATGGTAAGAGGCAGCGAAACGTAGTGCGCCAGTGACCCTGACTGACCCGGAGAGACCTGGGAGGGCGGTGGGGTGGGCGCACGCGCAGTGAGCCCTTTTCTTCGCTTTTTCTTCGGGCAATCTCGCCTAGATGCGCCTGTAATTTCAATGAGTCTTTGTATTGGGGATCTGAACTCAGGTCCTGTCAATGAGAACACTCTTGTAACGTTAAGAGCTCTCTCGTTGTACGAAAAATTTCAGAAGATATCTCGCAAGCTTTAACTTGCCCCAAAGTGAAAATAAGTACTGAGTAACAATTATATTATGCGTACAGCTAAGATTTGCACAAGTTAGTTATTTCAGGTAAACAGTTAACTAGAGAAACAAAAAATTCAAATATAAAAAAATGTATTTTAGCATTATTTAAATAGTTTTTAAGAAATCCATAAGTACGATTCGCACCAGGTTAATGGATTTTATGTTAAATGAGGGCAGAAGAAAACGATCAAAGAGGTAAAATGAGAAAGACTGAATTTAATTTTAGCGATGCGGATACGATGATTAATGGACGGAGCTCAGCGGAAAACAGTGACTTCCCTTTGCTTCTCCTGGCGATACGGCCCAAGCAACTACAAGTTGGTGAGGAACCCCTTCTTTTCTCCTACCAAAGTACAAAATATTGTATTTATTTTGTCTTGTGATATAAATTTTTGGCTATCTCGTCCGTATCTGCGCCTGTTCGCTCATAAGAAGTCCCCATAGCATTTTCTAAATGCAGAGTCTTTGACTGTATTGTGAGACAGTACTCTCATTGTACTGGAATTAAAATTATTTCACAACTTACCTGTCGCGGCGCACCGACAGTTGCAAGAGAGCGCACATCGGGCAGATGGCAACTAAGCAGAGTTCCTATGCTGGACTGTAAGATGTGACTGGCCCTGTCAGGTAACATCTGCCTTAACTCTCAAGTGAAAAGTAATTTTAATTGCACGATACTTCCAACAAACATGTACACCGCGTTCAGTAAACATTTTTGTGTCAGCAGAAGAGCCAACACCGTGTTACGAGTGGAGGCCGAAATGCATTCGTTTTAGCTCAAGCAGGCTAGCTTGAGGAGGGAAGAACTATACTGACGTGAGGTCTGGAACATGACAAGGAATGAGAATTCAGAAAGCGGACATAATTAGTTTGATACTTAACTTTAATCCATTAATGAGGAACGTCGCTCTTGACGGTACATGATTCACAATATTATCTGTTCAGAATACATTCTTGAAGTAATTATAGTAACTGAATATGGCGCCTTGCTAGGTCGTAGCAAATGATGTAGCAGAAGGCTATGCTAAACTGTCGTCTCTGCAATGAGAGCGTATGTAGACAGTGAACCATCGCTAGCAAAGTCGGCTGTACAACTGGGGCGAGTGCTAGGAAGTCTCTCTAGACTAGACCTGCCGTGTGGCGGCGCTCGGTCTGCAATCACTGATAGTTGCGACACGCGGGTCCGACGTATACTAACGGACCGCGGACGATTTAAAGGCTACCACTTAGCAAGTGTGGTACCTGGCGGTGACACCACAAACCTCTCTGTCTGTGATAAACCATTTGCATGGTGGCAAGCGCAGCGAAAAAATTTAACATAAAACCTCACCACCACAAGTCTTTATTTCTATAATTTAAAGTGCGCTCACAAATTCCAATTCTTTAAATCTAGTTCACTTTTGTTATTGGTAGTATTGTTTTATAGCTGACACGCAAAATGCTAGGCAGCAGTCCCAAAGTACTGACGGCCTGACGGCCACATATCAGCACTATTCAGAAAAAAAAGTCGTTCAAATGGCTCTGAGCACTATGGGACTTAACATCTGAGGTCATCACTCCCCTAGAACTTAGAACTACTTAAACCTAACTAACCTAAGGACATCACACACATCCATGCCTGAGGCAGGATTCAAACCTGCGACTGTAGCGGTGCGTGGTTCCAGACTGAAGCGCATAGAACCGCTCTGTCACACCGCCCGGCTATTCAGAACACTTCATGTTAATTGTGCTCTGTTTCAGATTGCTGCGAACCTCAGCAAACTAACCGTTGTGACAGTGGAGTTATGTGGTGAATTTTCTTTTTTTCTGTTTTGTTCTACGTATGAATGATGTTGATTAATAACAGTATTCATACATAGGTTTGAAAGCGCTATTGAGTGTGAGACACCATCAAAAAAGTTTGATAAGTGATTTAAAAGCCTGTTCTCTCCTACTTGCTGTGCTGTATTAACACAGCCCTAATGAATTTAATTTTCTTTCCTTCAAATAAGTACCGCATTGAAAATGACTGTCACTGTAACGTCCGTTCACCAATCCATGTTACATACGTGTCAAAAAGTACGTCATAACAACCGGCCAGTATGAATCGTGCACGGCCTTGGGTTGTCGCTGCTGCAAGAAACAATAAAACATACCCCTTCGGACATCCTGTAACTCTTCACTGGCCAAGCCGCTTAGCCATCAGCACAGAGGTGAGCGGATAACTTTACTTAGCTCATAGCTGAAATTGATAAACAGCAATTAAAATTAAGCACAGATTAAAATATTACTGACGCTTTAAGTATTTATGTTCGTTACTGGGCAGGAAAACAACACTCATAAGAAGCTTTTATCGCTGGTTACAGTGTTTGTATTTGGCTGTTACTTGCGAGGTACAGCATAACTATAGAATAGTTCTCAGAACCATGGGCTGCACGAATGTGTGGTTATGGCGGCATTTGGGATTATCCGGTCCAAAAAATAGAAAAGCAGGTGTCCGCATTACGTTTACTTGGACATTTTGCTCTAGAATCCGGAATAATTATTTTAAACACAAATAGACTTTATTGGTGAATATTTACAGGTTTTTGCGAGATCAATGTAAAAAGTGGTTGAACATAAAAAAGGAAAAGACAAAACAGTTAACAGCCGTATAACTTGGCAGTTATAGCAACTGATTACCCACTCTTCTTAATCCCTGAGTCTTCTTAATAAAATAATCTTACTTCAAAAGAAACTCAGAATTGGAATCTGAGCACTATGGGACATAACATCTGAGGTCATCAGTCCCCTAGAACTGCTTAAACCTAACTAACCTAAGGCGGAAGAATCAGCAATGATCAACAACATGAGGATGCAGAAGGCAATGGAAACCACTGCATTAAAGACACGTAACGTGTATCCACAGGACATGTGGCCTGTAATTGAAGAAGTGTCATGATGATCTCTCCATTGGCAAAAGATTCCGGAATAGTCCCCCATTCGGATCTCCGGGAGGGGACTGCCAAGGGGGACGTTACCATGAGAAAAAGATTGAATAATCAACGAAAGGATAACGTTCTACGAATCGGGGCGTGGAATGTCAGAAGCTTGAACGTGGTAGGGAAACTAGAAAATCTGAAAATGGCAATGCAAAGGCTCAATCTAGATATAGCAGGAGTCAGTGAAGTGAAGTGGAAGGAAGACAAGGATTTCTGGTCAGATGAGTATCGGGTGATATCAACAGCAGCAGAAAATGGTATAACAGGTGTAGGATTCGTTATGAATAGGCAGGTAGGGCAGAGGGTGTGTTACTGTGAACAGTTCAGTGACCGGGTTGTTCTAATCAGAATCGACAGCAGACCAACATCGACAACGATAGTTCAGGTATACATGCCGACGTCGCAAGCTGAAGATGAACAGATAGAGAAAGTGTATGAGGATATTGAAAGGGTAATGCAGTATGTAAAGGGGGACGAAAATCTAATAGTCATGGGCGACTGGAATGCAGTTGTAGGGGAAGGAGTAGAAGAAAAGGTTACAGGAGAATATGGGCTTGGGACAAGGAATGAAAGAGGAGAAAGACTAATTGAGTTCTGTAACAAGTTTCAGCTAGTAATAGAGAATACCTTGTTCAAGAATCATAAGAGGAGGAGGTATACTTGGAAAAGGCCGGGAGATACGGGAAGATTTCAGTTAGATTATATCATGGTCAGACAGAGATTCCGAAATCAGATACTGGATTGTAAGCGTACCCAGGAGCAGATATAGACTCAGATCACAATATAGTAGTGATGAAGAGTATGCTGAAGTTCAAGACATTAGTCAGGAGGAATCAATACGCAAAGAAGTGGGATACGGAAATACTAAGGAATGACGAGATACGTTTGAAGTTCTCTAAAGCTATAGATACAGCAATAAGGAATAGCGCAGTAGGCAGTACAGTTGAAGAGGAATGGACATCTCTAAAAATGGCCATCACAGAAGTTGGGAAGGAATATATAGGTACAAAGAAGGTAGCTGCGAAGAAACCATGGGTAACAGAAGAAATACTTCAGTTGATTGATGAAAGGAAGAAGTACAAACATGTTCCGGGAAAAATCAGGAATACAGAAATACAAGTCGCCGAGGAATGAAATAAATAGGAAGTGCAGGGAAGCTAAGACGAAATGGCTGCTGGAAAAATGTGAAGACATAAAAAAGATATGATTGTTTGAAGGACAGACTCAGCATACAGGAAAGTCAAAACAACCTTTGGTGACATTAAAACCAACGGTGGTAACATTAAGAGTGCAACGGGAATTCCACTGTTAAATGCAAAGGAGAGAGCAGATAGCTGGAAAGAATACATTCAAAGCCTCTATGAGGGTGAAGATTTGTCTGATGAGATAGAAGAAGAAACAGGAGTCGATTTAGAAGAGCTAGGGGATCCAGTATTAGAATCGGAATTTAAAAGAGCTTTGTAGGAATTACGGTCAAATAAGGCAGAAGGGATAGATAACATTCCATCAGAATTTCCAGAATCATTGGGGGAAGTGGCAACAAAACGACTATTCACGTTGGTGCGTAGAATATATGTGTCTGGCGATATACCATCTGACTTTCGGAAAAGTATCATCCACACAATTCCGAACACAGCAAGAGCTGACAAGTGCGAGAATTATCGCACAATCAGCTTAACACCTCATGCATCGAAGCTGCTTACAAGAATAATATACAGAAGAATGGAAAAGAAAACTGAGAATGCGCTAGGTGACGATCAGTTTGGCTTTAGGAAAAGTAAAGGGACGAGAGAGGCAAATCTGACGTTACGGCTAATAATGGAAGCAAGGCTAAAGAAAAATCAAGACACATTCATAGGTTTTTTCGACCTGGAAAAAGCGTTCGACAATATAAAATGGAGCAAGTTGTTCGAGATTCTGAAAAATGTTGGGGTATGCTATAGGGAGAGACGGGTCATATATAATATGTACAACAACCAAGAGGGAATAATAAGAGTGGACGATCAAGAACGAAGTGCTCGTATTAAGAAGGGTGTAAGACAAGGCTGTAGCCTTTCGCCCCTACTCTTCAATCTGTACATCGAGGAAGCAATGATGGAATTAAAAGAAAGGTTCAGGAGTGGAATTAAAATACAAGGTGAAAGGATATCAATGATACGATTCGCTGATGACATTGCTATCCTGAGTGAAAGTGAAGAAGAATTAAATGATCTGCTGAACGGAATGAACAGTGTAATGAGTACACAATATGGTTTGCGAGTAAATCGGAGAAAGACGAAGGTAATGAGAAGTAGTAGAAATGAGAACAGCGAGAAACTTAACATCAGGATTGATGGTCACGAAGTCAATGAAGTTAAGGAATTCTGCTACCTAGGCAGTAAAATAACCAATGACGGACGGAGCAAGGAGGACATCAAAAGCAGACTCGCTATGGCAAAAAAGGCATTTCTGGCCAAGAGAAGTCTACTAATATCAAATACCGGCCTTAATTTGAGGTAGAAATTTCTGAGGATGTACGTCTGGAGTACAGCATTGTATGGTAGTGAAACATGGACTGTGGGAAAACCGGAACAGAAGAGAATCGAAATATTTGAGATGTGGTGCTATAGACGAATGTTGAAAATTAGGTGGACTGATAAGGTAAGGAATGAGGAGGTTCTACGCAGAATCGGAGAGGAAAGGAATATGTGGAAATCACTGATAAGGAGAAGGGACAGGATGATAGGACATCTGCTAAGACATGAGGAAATGACTTCCATGGTACTAGAGGGAGCTGTAGAGCGCAAAAATTGTAGAGGAAGACAGAGATTGGAATACGTCAAGCAAATAATTGAGGACGTAGGTTGCAAGTGCTACTCTGAGATGAAGAGGTTAGCACAGGAAAGGAATTCGTGGCGGGCCGCATCAAACCAGTCAGTAGACTGATGACCAAAAAAAAAAAAAAAAAACCTAAGGACATCACACACATCCATGCCTGGGGCAAGATTCGAACCTGCGACTGTAGCGGTTGCGCGTTTCCGGACTGAAGCGCCTAGAACCGCTCGGCCACTCTGGCCGGCCCAACTGAGAATTCTTCATGAAATAAAATGAACCATTATCTATCTTCTGGGATGGAAAACGAGTCAATATTCAGTAACTTCAGTCATTTCAGCCGCACTGATAAAGGAATAACAATAATCTGTTGTTGACTATTAATATTTATCTTTTGAGCCCACTTTATCAAGAACTTTATTTTTCTTCGAAATACTTTTGTGGAATATAATTTTAAATAGCACATCATTGGGGTTGTGGCGGTTTGCATGCTACTGCGTCCCTATGTGCAGTTGTTATTTTTGAAAGAGGAGACACTTTCACTGTTAGCGTTATGGCCCGGAATTGTGCAATAATGTTCTGCCAATTTCAGTAATTCCGAATATAATTATTCGTTCTGCGTCATACTTATTCCCTGCGCTTGTTTCCTGGAGAAAAAAGGTGCTGGTACTCGCAAAGATTTTAATCCAGCAACTACCACAATTTGAACCTATCTTCTGATGTGCATTCATCGTCCTCGATTGCATATTGCTTTTAGTATCAACAGCAGAATGATCATCTTGGAGCAAAAATTAAAATACATATTAGTTAGGTTTGGACAGAGTCAGAGGAGTCCCCTTGCTTCTCTTTCATTTAAGAGAAATTTTCGGACAATTTTCTAATTACGGCTTCACCTAAAGTCAGATTATTCCCAGAATTCTCTTGCCAATATTTAGAATCGCATATTCATGCAAATCAGTATCATTCCCTTGAAAGCAAACGTTTTCCGGCAGCTTCTTGCAGACTTTTATAGAAATCAGGTGACCTAATTGCAGGATTTTGTCTTTCATTTTTGTGGAGTTCAGACCTTTTGAACTTCGTGATCTCCATACATTGAAGAGACATACTATAACACAGATTACGATTTTCAATTCTTTCTTAAAAAATTTGGAAAGTATTAATTATCTTCTTGTGTGCTTTGTGCAAGTGAATATTTCTCCCTTGTAGAGCTAGACATAGTTCACTAAGTTCTTGGAGATCGCCTTACATTTGGCACAAATGAAGAACAAACTCCGATGGCTTATTTTTCTCAAAACAGCTTCATAGATGTGGTGATCTATTTTGCTTCATTTGCTGCCTTCTTTTGCTTCCTAAAAGTGATGGACGAGGACTTCAAACTCTTGTTATACTACCGAAACGGTGCGAAAGGTAGATGCAATCCAGCGAGTGCGTTAAATTCTGCCAGACTTAAGAATTTGTATCTGTAGAGTCGCTACACTACGTGGTAGTTCCAAAAGAAGTAGGAAGTCAACTTATAAGGACTTAAACAGGTCATTTCGTCCACGAATACACTGCCGTTTACCTGGATAGTTGCAATATATTTTGCTGGAAATAGTCGAACACTTTTAAAATATAAGGTTTAAGTAGAAAGGTATCGATAGATAAAAGCACTGCTGATTCCTGTTCTTAATTCACTATCTTGAAAGGGCTATTAGCTGTGCTTTTTCTGCTTTACCACTGAAAATGCTTACGAAAGCCGGACTGGCTGGATTGTTATATCTTTCATCAGACACGACCGTAGAAATTCGGACGTACGCCTTGTTAACAGCCGCATGTGGCCTGCAGAGCGCAGTTTGACGCCCACTGACAGCACACTTACAGCACTTAAGAGCTCCCAATATATTTATTGTCTTCGCATCTCTAACTAAATTGTCGTCTTTTTATCTAACCTAGACCTCAGGACTGATGTAAGGAGTGAGGAGGCTCTCCAGAGAACACTGACAAGAAGAAGGAACCCGATAGTAGGACATCTGTCAAGACATCACAGAAGAACTTCCATGGTTCTAGAGAGAGAGCTGCAGAGGTTAAAAAATGTAAAGCAAAATAAAGATTGTGGTACATCCAGCAGACAATCGAGGGCGTAGATTGCAAGGAATACTCTGGGATGATGAGTTTGGCACAGGAGGGGAATTCGTGGCGGACCACATCAAACCATGGGTCAAAAATAAACAAACAAAGAGAGAAAGAGGCCTCTGGATGTTCTACAGAATTCACCACAACCTAGTTCTGCAAAGTAATGAAAATGCTAAGAAACATTGTAGTTGTTATGTTCGTAAATTGAAGGGGGGATCACTACTATCAGCTGCAGCGGGACATTAAACAGAATCAGTGGCGCCGAGCGAAAATGTGTACTGGACCGGGATTCGAGCCAGGGATCTCCTGCTTACAAGGCAGGTGCGGTAACCACTGCACCATTAGGGATCCAGCGTTATCGCAAGTGCACTGACCATCTCCGAACGCCTCACGGTCGATCCACACTCCCATCGAGCGTCACCTATCAGCAGTCCCTGCCCATTATACTCATGTTCGATACTTACGAGATTCCCACAGGAGGCAGGACGTATTTTTGCATTGTTATCTTTGTTTTTCACGTTTATGGCGCCACATGTTACGTCATCATTAAGTTCCACGGCGCAGTCCACATCTGGTACCGGTAGGCTCAGATGACCATCATACAATGTGCTAAGAAAAAAAAAAAAAAGAAAGTTGTTTGAACGAAAAAACTGAAAACTATAAAAGTTGAAATGAAAACAGAAACGTATGTTCAATACATACCACATTTCAAATGGTTCAAATGGCTCTGAGCACTATGGGACTTACCTTCTGAGGTCATCAGTCCCCTAGAACTTAGAACTACTTAAACTTAACTAACCAAAGGACATCACAAACATCCATGCCCGAAGCAGGATTTCGAACCTGCGACCGTAGCGGTCACGCGGTTCCAGACTGTAGCGTCTATAACCGCTCGGCCATTCTTTTTTTTCTCATTTTGTTCGTTTTCGTTCGTTGTATCTGCTCGGGGTGGACGTCGCAAGACACCCGTTTCAGTTCGTCGTTGGCCCATTAACTTTTTTTTTTTTAGTTTCAGGGGGCAGCGAACCCTCTGACCGAACACGCTGAGTTACGGTGCCGGCATACCACATTTCATTAGATGTCAAATGGCACAGAGTAGTAAAAGCTTTTCAATAATTTGTGTAGGTATGTATAGAGATCAAAAGACGGTTTGAGAAATATATGTAGCTGGCAATTAAAATGGCGCTATTCCGCTGCTAATGTGAGATGAGGAATTCAAACTATTTGAGATATGAAGAAAGAGATGATAGCTTTCCAATAGATGTAACAACAATTATCCCTGTGGAACACAAGAGCATGATATTGCGCATTAAAGGGAAGTGGGTGCGGGGTATTTAAAGGACTCAGATTTTAGTAGGAAAACCTACAAGAAAAAATAATAGGGGGTATGGTTTCCTTATTGAAACTTTCATTGAGATATGTTATTTCAGATTCTTATACAAAAGCTTAAAACTCCTAGTGGTCAAATTTAAATCGCTCGTAAGCTTCCATTTATCTAGACAAATATATCGTAGAGTAGTGATACTGTAATTCGCATTACACATTTTAAACAACAAGAAAAGTCAAAAGGCCCTTAATATGAAGCTTACAAACGGATTCAGCTCGGTGCGTTATGTATGCAGCAGCTTTAGCCACCCGTAAGCAAAACAATAAACGTGACGACGACGGGTGTGGCGAGCTGCTAACGCAACTAATTTCGTAATTCAAATTTTGGACAATGGTTTGCCGTTATTGCTTGCCGAACAACGAGAACGGGACCAAAACTTCTATGGGTAGCATGAATCTGACTTAATTAATAGCGCTGCAAATCCATTCAAAATTAAACGTTTGGACAGCGCGCAATAGCGCCCCGCTGGCCGCCGCTGCGGGCTTTTGTGGACGGATGCGGCCAGCGCGGAACAGTGCTGCCAACATAACAACGGCGCGAGGTGGAGTAGGAAGAGGAGGCAGCGACGTGCCGGCGAATCTGAGCGATTGTGCGCTATTCGAGGAACAGTAGGAACAGGAACGGTGAGGTAAAACGAGGTTTTGCTTGGAACAGCGGCCCAATTGCGTTGTTCTCGGGAGAGCATTAATTCAGTTGCAGCAAATATTACGTTTCCAGACACGAAATGGCACGCTAAAGCAGATTTAAGCACAGTTCGTGAATCACATCAACTAGTAACCAAATCTGACGAGCCATTTTGTTTCACCAAGGTTTGTATCGATTTTATTGGAAGGGAAGTGCACAAATAATTAAATCGGGCCAAGCTAAAAGCGCATGATATAATAAAGTTTTAGATAGCTTGGATTAAGCAGTTCTTAAAGTACTTCACCTCTATTCAGATATCAATTATTTATAACTCAGTACACAACAATGCTGTCTCCAGACGCTGGGGTCCCGTGTTTTATCCCAGCCTGATTGGAGATTGACTCCACTCGGAGACTGTATGTTGTCCTCGTCATTATGTTGTCCTCGTCATTTCATCTTCAACGACGTGCATGTCATCGAAGTGCAGACAAATAAAGGGACTTGCACTGGACGGCCTAACTGCCCTAATAGTGCTATACTGTCATTTAATTTCATTTGCAACTTGTCCGCAGATTGTACTCTGTGATACGCTGTAAAAGAAGAAACTATAAAAAGAATTTGGTCTGGCAGGATTTTAACGAAAGTTGCTTGAAGTGTGTCGCCGGAAACACGTGGTGGAAGAGGCTGTTGTGGTTGGGGGGGGGGGACATGTATGCCTAATTGTAGTAAACGTAATGTTTGTTAAGGAAACTGCTGACGACCACTATCGGTACATAGCCGAAAGGGCCCCAAACGGCTATATGTTACCTAGGTGATTTCGCTGTCTATGTAAGGACGGCCACGCTAGTTGATGGTTGTACAATATATACATAGGTACGACAAGATTCAGCCACAGAAACTTATTATTTACAAGCGTAGGGCTCCTTTGCAGTTGTTATAGTCAATAACATTCATCCGGGTGTGTGACCGCTTTGTAATTGCGTGTGTGCAATATTCTCGGCGAAGAAGGCATCAAGCCGATTTTTCGAAGCAGCAAAAAATTAAAAGGTGTTGTTAGTTGGACGAAAGACGCAGCTGATAAGCTGAGTTTACGAAATCGGGTGCGAGTGTGGATTAGTGTATGTATGCGAGGTGTTGCGACCAAGGAGCACAGGCGTATCTGAAGAACAGTTTCAAGTGAACCTACTACAATAATGGTTAGTGGCCCAAGACGAAGAGATAAAATGAAGTTAAACTACATAAGAGAGAAGAGGCAAGCAGTCTTCTTGATAGGCTTCTGAAAAGGCACAGGTTACTGCACATCATTCTTTCTGAATAATACCGTCTACACTGCTTTGTATATTTATTTATTTGTTAACGACGTTTCGGCTGCTTACGTGTTCGGATCAAAGTTTAGAACCGGTAAAACAATGTTGGCATTGATCTAGAGGGCGTTATTCACAAAAGTACACAATAATCACAGTCAAGGAATTTCTTTCTTTTATCATATATGGCACAGAAGCCTGGCCTTGGAACAAGATGAAAAGCGAAATACCTTTAGTGACGAGTTATATCATATGGAAAACAAATTATAGAAACTGTAATTAGATATAGGATGAGGTGGGGTGAATCCGACCTAGTAACTTCTTATGCCTATAAAACGCTTATCCGAGGTCGGATCTTAACGTTATATACGATAAATTATATGTAATATAAAGGAGCAACTGTCTGCAAAATATTTTTGTTATACCATCAATAGTTTTTGAGATATCCGTATTTTAAGAAACGTCCGTTTTCGCTGTTTGCAAAAATGGTGGGGTAAATTTGACCTCCTATTTGTTTGGCTGATTTTGCAAAGAAATAGTTGTAAATGAACGGTTTATTTGTGAAATAATTATAAGCAATTATGTTTTTTACATAAATGAACAAAATGTATTCGAGAAAATAACAATGTTTAGAGTACTAAATATACTGAAAATTAAATCAATGTAAATTTTAATTAACAAAATATGATTTCATTGCACGGCTGTGCAACAGCAATGTCGATCTCGGAATGTTAAAATCACAAGCGATAGCTCGTAAAGACATTCCCATTTGCATTGCAGCAAGTGTTCGGCGATTATCGTTTTGATTACGTTTTGTCGTTTTTCGCTTGTAATTTCGTACCACTTTCCTAAAAACAAACAAAAATTCACTTTGTTTCCATAAATAAATAATTCTATACACATAAACGATAAAAAATATGCGGTCGGATTTACCCCACCATTTAGCGGTCGGCTTTACCCCAACATACCATTTCTCATTTAACAACATAGAAACAATTTACACAAAATTTACAACAAAAACGATACATACACTGAATAGGTCACTAAATGCACTACGAAACCACTTACCGTTTGTTTTGCGATCGTTTTGATTAATAAGGTAAATCTAGTGATACAATTTGCACAAAAATTAAATTGATGCAATCGATAACACACTTGTTGTCTTTTGAGTGTCTAGATGCTAACTGCGGCAAAGCTGTCAAAGCATTTCGAATGCTCTATATAGTAATACTAATGCGAAATCTCTCCGATTTACCGTTTCTCACAAGTAGAGGGCGGTCGGGTTTACCCACCTGGTCGTATTTACCCCACATTACCCAATAGATATAAAATGTATTAGTAAATTACAGAATTAGATGGAAGGCCGTAATAAACCTTTCAGGAAACAAGGAAAGCTGAGAATGAAATGATCTGCAATATCATTCCACCAGAATAGATAGAACTTTTCTGCATTACACATCATAACTTCAAATTGTCCTTTACAAAACTGACAGACACTGGTATGTGCCGCTTTGGCGTAACGGACATTGTGATACTTTTACGGATATTATGTTCTTACATAACAGCACACTAGAGAACAAATCTAGAAGCTTCAGTAACCTCAGATAACTCTCTCATAAAGTTTCAATTTTCACAAGTTGTAGTGAGTACACTCATAGAAAAAAAGTAAAAAAGTAAAAAAAATAAAAATAATGCATCATGAAAGATTATTCGAATGGGACGAAAATCGATAGACGTGATGTACTACATGTACAAGAAAACAAATGATTACAATTAGAGAAAAAATAGATCATTCGGCAAACTAAGAAAGTCAACAACTCGTTGGTCATCCCTGACCATAATGCACGCAGTTATTCTGCTTGTCAGTGATTGATATATTTGTGCCCCTGAGAGATATCGTGACATGTCTTACCCAACCGCTGCGTTGGATTGTCAAAATCCCTATCTTGTTGGAGGGCCCTGCCCACAATGCTCCAACTTCACACTTGGGGAGAGATCCGGCGTACTTGCTGGCCAAGGTAAGGTTTGGCAAGCACTTTGTCAAACAGTAGAAACTCTCGCCGTGTGTGGATGGGCATTATCTTGCTGAAATGTAACCCCAGAATGGCTTGCCGTGAGGGACAACAAAATGGGAACATAATACCGTCGACGTACCGCTGTGAAGTAACGGCGCCGCATATGACAATCGAGGGAGTCATGCTATGAAATGAAGTGGCACTACAGACCTCCACTACTGGCTGTCTTGCCGTATAGTGGGCGACATTCAGGTTGTATCCCACTGCTGCCCGAGGCGCCTCCAGACAAGTCTTCACTGGTCATCGGGGCTCAGTTCAAAGTTCGTTACTAAAGATAATCCAATGAATGTGATTCCAGGCCGAGGACTTTTCTGGAGACGCTAAAGACAGTTGTGTGATACCAAATCGACTGTCTCTCCCCATACGGTCAGATAACCAGGAATGATGGTCTGGGGTGTCATTTCTTTTAATATCAGACTGATTTCGTTGTCATCTGTGGAACACTTTCAGAAGTACGTCGACGATATTCTACATCCTGTTTTTTTGCCGTTGATAGGCAAGCCATCCAGGTTTAACATTTAAATAAAATAATGGCCCTCTCCCTCGCAAACCCTACCTTGCCAAACCATACATTGGCCAGCAGGGTCGCCGGATCTCTTCTAAAGGGAGAACGTTTGCAGCATCAGGGAGAGTGTCCTCCAACAAGCTTGCTATTTTGACGATCCTAGGCTACAATTGGCTATAATTTGACGCGATATCCATCCAGATGGCACCCAATAACGCTATCAGTCAGTCTCAAGCTGAATAACTGCTTGCATAATGGTTACAGAGGGACAAACGCATTATTGACTTGCTTAATTTGTGGAGCTCTTTCTCTTGAATAAATCATTGACGTTTTGTAAAACTGTAATCAGTTGTTTATGAGTACATGTACGTCACATCTACCGATTTACGCCCAATTAGGTTGATTCCTTCACTGTGTGCCGTTTGTTTGAGTCTTAGAATGTATTTTCTAGCCCATGTAATTACTGTTGTCTAGCGTTTTGTTAGAAACTCCCACGTTTCGCGTGCTGAGTAATGGGAAACTCGATAATATTTTGCCGCCGGATGTCCTTAACAATGCTGTCGCCTCAGAACGACCTGTCTATTAAGTATTCCTGTTTACAGCCTTAAAGACTGACACTTGTGAGTGATGTGTTTAATAACGGTGCCACAGCACATGGGGTGTTTATAGAAAGCAGGTTCACCGCCAACGTGTAATCGACAACCTAATGGCTTAGCCGTAATTTATCTCCACACTCTACCGCTTCGTGTTTGGTTCTCGGCGTGTGATGGTGACAGGCGCATATATCAGACTTTTCCTCAACCATACAGGTAAATTTTATAAATTCTGGATGTTCTGCATCCACATAAGTACTATGCATTCACACTAAAATGCTTGGCATCAATTTGTTAGCGCTCACGACGCTAAAACAAATTCGTTGTAAATGACATGTAAAATTATCAATGGAACACCATGTTACATTTGCAACGATGGCCCTGTTTGAACTCGGTGCCTGCTTCCCCATTACATATAGTTGAAAGAATTATGACACACGCAACAAATCCTTGCTTTTTCTTTCTACTTCATTTCACTATGGTAACTGCTTTGGGACTAGTGTCTGCATATTTATATAGCTACGCTGGAAGGTAGCTAATTGGCACGTACGCGTAATAGCGATTAGTTGCTTATATCACCTAAATGAGAAGTAACGACTCTAATCTATGATAATTTTCACCCTAAAGACATCGTGATGTAAGACATGGGACTTGTAAAATATAATAGTACATGAAAAGGATAATAGTACACATCCAGTCTGATCGAACCACAGTTACTAATGTTACAAGGAATAATGTCGTACCATAAATATCAGTAAACCCAGACTGCTGAGAAACTAACTCAGCAACACAAACTGCATCAGAAATAAATTTAAACACTCAGCACACATAGTAAAAGATTTGTCTTATATATGAGCAGCAGATAACAAATTAAAATGTATAGAAGGCTGGACTAAAAAGGAACACAATGCACTACAAAGCTGCAGAGTAATACAGAAATTGTGTTTTTATGTACGTTATTATACCATTGCTGTACATGTAGTGGATGTTGAAAACAGTTGCACCGTTGATATGACGATGTATTTAATGAAAACATCTCTTCGAACAACGGACGTTAACGGCAGCCCAGAGCAGCCCCACATAAGCTTGACTATAAGACACTCTAGAACTAATGAGAATGTTGTCGTTTAAGATCAAAGAAAACGTGAAATTTCAGTTGCAAGTAGGAGAAAGACATAATATACTCGTTGCATCTCAGAATGGTATTTGACCTCAAGGTAAAACATATCCTATAAATGCAGTAGCTATAACTAAGAACAGAATTACTGTTCCAATTATTCAGGTGTGTATATACATATAGGATTCATAGTAGATTCCTCGTCCTACATGCAAGTAAATGGAAATAAAAGATGTAGATGCTCCACTCGCCTGTAAAGTTCGAATGATTCAACCGTTATTTACGTCCCGGCAGATGTGTACTACACTACTGAATGCTATTTCAGTATTTGGTGTACAGTGCATAGCTAAAAATAGTCCAGTCACTATTTGAATTACTAAACACAGTCCTAATACATCTAATATTAATGTCAATGTTATGTTTTCTAACAGTAAAACGCACGTAATATACCAAATGAGCTTCTTTATGTTATTACTACCAAGTTTTGCAGTGTGGAATAATGATATTGGGGGAGTAGAATGATGTTGTATGTTGGTAAAAAGCTATAGTTCAGTTATACAGTGGACGTCGTAAGCCTAAGTTGGACAGATATAGAACATACGTAAGGATATTGAACGGATAGTTCACTATGTAAAGTGAGATGGGCATCTAATAGTAATTGGGGATTGGAATGCGTTCCAGGCGAAGGACTCGGAGGAATATTTATGTGAGGATATGGAATTGGTAGTAAAAATGAGAGAGGAGAAACACTAATTGGATTCTGAACAAATTTCAGATCGTAAGAGCTAATGGTCTGTTCAAGATTCACAAGAGGAGGAAAAAGCCGGATGACACGGGAATATTTCAGTTAGATTACATCATGGTCAGAAAGAGATCAGATACTGGATTGTAAGGCTACTCAGGAGTAGATAGAGACTCGGTTCACAATGTAGTACTGTTGAAGAGTAGGCTGAAGTTCGAGAGACTTGTCAGAAAGAATCAGTGTCCTAAGAAGTGAAATACGGGAGTAGTAGGGAATGAAGGGACACTTTTGTAGTAATCTGACGGTATAGATACTGGGATAATGAATAGCTCAGTAGGCATTTCTGTTGAAGAGGAATTGACATTTCTAAAAAGGACCTTAACGGAATTTGGAAAAAAAAATGTAGGACATAGGTACAAGGAAGGTATTTGCAAAGAAACCATGAGTAACAGAAGAAATATTTCAGTTGATTGGCGAAAGAAAGAAGTACAAAAATGTTCAGGACAATTCAGAAATACAGAAATACAAATCAGTTAAGAAATAAACAAATAGGAAATGCAGGGAAGCTAAGACAAAGCAGCTACATGAAAAATGCGAAGAAATGGGAAAAGTAATGATTGGCAGAAGGACTCAGCATACAGAAAAGTGAAATCAACCTTAGGGGAAATTTTTAAGAAAGGGCGATAACATTCAGAGCGCAATGGGAATTTCAGGGAGAGCGGATGGGCTGAAGGAGTATATTGATTGCCACTATGAAGGGAAGGACTTATGACGAGAGAGAGGAAGAAACAGGGGTCGACAGGAAAGAGATAGGGGATTCATTATTTGAATCAAAATTTAGAAGAGCTTTGGAAGACGTAAAATCTAATGAGGCGGAAGGGATAGATAACATTCCAATGTAATTTCTGAAATCATTTTGGGAATTGGCAACAAAACGATTATTCGCATTGTTGCGTATAACGTGTGAGACTAGCCATTGATCATCAGAGTTTCAGAAAAAACATCATCCACTCAATTCCAAAGACTGCAAAAGTGCGAGAACTATCGCACAATCAGGATAATAGCTCGTTCATCCATGTATCTGACCAGATTAATATATAGAAGAACGGAAAAGAAAATTTTCGTTCTGTTAGATGATGATCAGTTCGGCTTTCGAAAGGGGAAATTAGCCAGAGAGAGAGTTCTGACGTGGCGGTTGATAACGAAAGCAAGACTGAAGAAAGATCAAGACACATTCATAGGATTTTTCAACCTGGAAAAAGCGTTCGACAATGTAAAACGGTGAAAGATGTTCGAAATTCTGAGGGAAATTGGGGCAAGCTATAGGGAAAGAAATGAAACGTACAACGTGTACAAGAACTGAGAGGAAATAATAAGCATGGGAGACCAAGAACGAACTGCAAGGCTTGCGCCACTTCTGGTCGGAAATAAAAGTAAGGTTCAAGAGCGAAATTAAAATTCAAGGCTAAAGGTTATCAACATTAAGAATCGCTGATGACATCGCAGACCTAAATGAAAGTAAAGAAGAATTACAAATTCTGTTGAATGGAATGAGCAGTCTAATGAGTACAGTATGTGGAAAGAGAGTGAATCTAAGAAAGACGAAAATAACAGTAAGTAGCAGAACTGAGAACAATGAGAAGCATAACATCATAACCGCTGATCACGAAAGAGTTCTGCCCACTGGGCAGTAAAAGAACCTATGCCGGACGGAGCACGAAGGACATAAAAAGCAGACTAACACTGGCTAAAAGGGCATTCTCCCCTCCCCCCTCCCCGGAGAAATCTAATGGTATCGTAGGTCTTATTTGGAAGAGAATGTGTCCTTAGAACACACCACTGTAAGTCAATGAGACATGCATGAGCTGTGGGAAAACCGGAACACAAGAGAATTTAAGCAGTTGAGATGTGATGCTAGAGACGAATGTTGAAAAGTAGGTGGACTGATAACGTAAGCAATGGGGACGTTCTCCACAGAAATTGGAAATGGGAAATTTGTGGTAAGGTCTTATGGGAGCAAACGGCTAAAGTCATCGGTCCTAACTTACCCTAAGAACCACACATGCACCCATGCAAGAGGGAAGACTGCAACCGCCAACGGGGGGAGGTTCTCCACAGAATCGGCGAGTGAAGGAAGGTATGGAAAACATTGACAAGAAGAAGGGGCAGAATGATATTAAACTTCCTGGCAGATTAAAACTGTGTGCCGGACCGAGACTCGAACTCGGGACCTTTGCCTTTCGCGGGCAGAAGTAAAGCTGTGAGGACGGGGCATGAGTCGTGCTTGGGTAGCTCAGTTGGTTGAGCACTTGCCCGCGAAAGGCAAAGGTCCCGATTTTGAGTCTCTGCCAGGAACTTTCATATCAGCGCACACTCCGCTGCAGAGTGAAAATCTCATTCTGATAAGATATTTGTTGACACATGAGGGAATAACTTTCACGGTTCTAGAGGGAGCTGTAGAGCGTAGAAGCTGTAGAGGAAGACAGAGATTGGGGTACATTGCCAGTGAATAAAGAGCTAACAACGCCAGTGCCCTAGAAACTTCATTTAAATTTCGGATCAGAAGAAATAGTTTAGCTGGTGGGCACCCAAGTGCTTTACAGAGCCATGCGGGATTCATTTCACTGACCAAATGAAGAGCGCTTAGAAATTTGGTGACAAAGGAGCTACTGTGATAAATCACGACAGAAATCCCAATAACAGGATTAGCACAACATGGAGCCAGAAAACATCATACAAATGATGATTAATTTAAACGAAGTGGAAGCTCTGTACTCTTGTTAAACTCAAACGCACCGGGAAATACTCTAACAAAAGATATGATTAGTAATTCTTAATGGGACTTACGATCAAGAATGCTGTCGTAACAGCTGGTTACCGTCAAGGCAACGCAGCGTAATGGTTCAGTCAAATGCGTTAACAGACACCAATAAATACTTTGTGCCGAATCGCGTAAAGGTGGCAAACATGACAAACATGCGATTACAATATTTTAGGGCTCCTGCCTGATTAAATAGAACTTGTGCTGATAAGTTGTAGAGGGGCCAAATTACAGAGGTCATCAGTCCGTAGGCCTGCACACAAGTTATTATAACTTAAACTAACTTACGCTAAGGACAACACAGACACACACACACCCAGGGAGGACTCGAGCTTCCGCTCCGCCCGGGAGGGGGGGGGGGCAGTTGAGGGGGGAGGGAGCCGCGCGATCAGTGGCAAGGTGCCTCAGACTAATTAAATAAAACTCATGCAGGTACACACAACGCACACTTAGCACACAAACGAATTTACAATGCTCATTACCAAAAGAATGAAAAGAAAATTTCTTCAGGGGAAAAAGTATTAAGGAAGCACAGTCTGAAATACTGAGTCACAAAAAGACACACTTGACACAGCGGACGTAAAAACAAATTACACTTCAGAAATGTACACAAGAATGGCACTTCACGCTAGGAGCGTGGAGCAGTGATCACGATCCGACCATTAATGCTTTTACTATCAAATCTGCAGAAGGGCGAAATTAATTGATCGGAGCAAAATTTGAAATGCGGAAAAGTGATTGCAATACAAAAGGACTCGGGAAAAAACAGGCACGCACGCACACAGAAAATTTGCCACAAACTTTTACTTGGTGAGCACGAAGCATTAACGGTGTGGAAAGTTCTCAATGCTGTTAACTCGGTATAATGCATAAACGGTACAGTAGGGATGAAGAAGTGCGCAGCACCGCGTCCTCCTGCATACATGTAGTGGAACTCCTCCCCAAGGTGATTTCTGATGCTAGAATCGCACGGAGAGTAACGATCAAGGTATTCCAGTTGGTCGGGCGGTTCCACATTGATCAAATTTCTTTGCCGCCACTAACCACCAACGCAGCACGCCCAACCCGCTCGGTGTGCACATCATTCACGGACCTCTGGGTTCACAAAATGGGCCCATGCCACCACAACACAGACCGAGCCGACTCTTATATTCTGTCACTGTTATGCCACCCTCATTCACCTGCTCTCACTTTCCACATCCCAGTCACTTTCCGCCATC
The DNA here is from genome assembly GCF_023898315.1 of Schistocerca nitens. Taxonomy (NCBI): domain Eukaryota; kingdom Metazoa; phylum Arthropoda; class Insecta; order Orthoptera; family Acrididae; genus Schistocerca; species Schistocerca nitens. The sequence continues at coordinate 782,163,184 of NC_064614.1, read as the reverse complement.
TGCACGGACCACACGTCGATCAAATTCCTCTGGCTAAATATAACCACTCCAAGAATCTGTCACGAGGCATCAAGGCATAAAACATGGCACATCTCGGCCGCCTCCTCCGAAACTAGAACCTCCGATGAATACTACGGCCCCGTTTCCTAATTGCCAGAATACCATATATATGTTTTATGTGCCTCTTCTGTATTGATCCTAGGCTTATGCCAATTACACTTTAGTTACTTAAAAGTAATTCCTCAGGCAACAGGTCATGGAGAGACCAGATATAGATAACGTAGAGTTGAGAGGGGATGCATACATTACGGAAGTGGGGGTTGTCTTACGCGTTCGGCGGTTAGCGGTATTAATAGCAACGTTTAACCACCGTAAGAAGCACGCTCACTTAGCTTGGGCCTCTGTGTGGAAAATGATTAAAGCAGATTTCAAATTCCTACTCATCCCCTACGCAAAGGTGTGATGAGGTTAGCCAGGGGTCATGTAGTTGTACGTTTGACACCGCTCTGAAAGCAGAACTTCTGGAATTCCATTGACAAAGACAGGAGGTTCGTCACTCATCACCATCTTATCAGGAACAATCAATAGAGAACTCTTATTGAGATACTGGATGCTTCGCCCTGCCATCAGTTCGCTGCTAGGTACAAACCACATATGAACCAAAGGTGTCTTCATCTGCGACGAAAATTTAATAGTGGCAGCACTGGGTGTGTGGTAGCGGCCCCACATAACCAATGAGAAGGTGTTCCATAGGTTTCACAGCCTGGGTGAACTGAAGTAGAATCCTGTGCCCATCAAGACTGTTTTCTGAAGCCTAACATTGCTGACACAAGTTGACCATCGTCCGCATGACATGGTACAACGATGACCAGGTCAGAGATTCCCTGATGTTTTGGATAGCTCTGTAAACCTCTAGGTGACCACCAATCACTGAGTCATGTCAGTACCTGAAGATGAATGGTAGTTAAGCCGCGGGAGACCTGGAGAAGGGTGATGCTAGTGTTAAGCATCCGGAATATGAGCGCGATATTTTCGTCGGTTCGGCCTTGATTTCGTGTCAAGTGGTTTCCGAAGATTCTGTTTCCCGAAGGTGAAAAACATACCAGTATGAGTAATTACTACCTTTAACCCCCTCCACGGAGTGGGTGATTTGTAATTTAAAATTTACTTTAATAATTCTGCACATAGAGGCCCTGTCTGAACGAGATTGTTTCTTATTGGGCTAAACCTCACATTTAAAATCGCTAAAGAAGGTACGCCAAGTATGATCTCAGTTGCGTACCCTCTCAACTCTGTTATCTAACATCTGGTCTATCCAGGACCTGCTGCCCTAGGAATTACTCCTAAGCCCCTGTAGGGTAATTTGCGTAGGTCTAGGGCCAATAAAGAAGGAGCACATAAAAGGTAAGCAACGCTGTATAACAGCTCCTGGTGTCTCGGCAATTTTCAACAAGGGGGTTGTGGTACTCATGAAAGGTATGATGGACGAGTTTGTGTTAGTCAAGGGTCAGGGAAGTGAGCTCTTAAATTTGTGAAGCCCTGTAAAGTGCTCGTGGTGTCCTCCCCTGTGACGCTCCAGATCTGCCATAAAGAGACCAGGTGTGATTACGTGAATGAGATGAATTGTGGCATTTGTAGAAATTTCTTCCCATATTTATGAGCCCGACCCCACGAGGGAGGAGACCAAGTTGTGACTTAGGGCGTGGAGTTAGTTATCTTTGGCCAGAGGTAGTGGTCTGTGAAGACAGCGGGAGGTGACTGCTTTGTGAGATGGTTTTGGACTGAACCGTTAATTCTGTCTGACTGTTTGATAGTAAAAATATTAATGGTCGGATCGCTATCACTGCTCAGACATCCTGATTTGAAGAGCCATTACTGTGCCAATTTCTCAAGTGCTTTTTTTAATTTCTTTGTAAACGACTCCGCTGCTGTGCGGATTCTGTGTTTCTTAATGCCTTGGCTCCTGAAGATATCTTGTTGGTAGTTTATTCTTTGGTAATAAACACCTTTCGATCGTGAGTGAGCCCTGCATGTGACTGCGCGACTTCCATTTAATCATGTGGTAGCCCAAAACTATTGTCACCATGTGTTCGTCATGTTTGCTGCCTTTAGGCGATTCTGTACAAAGTACTTTCGAGTGAATCGTTATACTGTGTTGCCTTGTTGTTAACCAGCTTGTACACCAGAATTCGTGATCGTATATTCGATTAGGAATTAATAATCTTTTCTTTTGATTAATCTCTCTTTGTGCTTAAGTTTACCAAGAATACTGAGCTTTTACTCGTTTAAATTAATCATCACTTGTATCATCTTGTTATTTTGACGCATGTTGTGCTAACCCAGTAATTGGGAGTTTCCGAAGTGAGTTATCGCAGTAGCTCTCTTGACGTAAAATTTCTTAGCCAAATTCATGTGGTCAGTGAAATAATTCCTGTTAATATTCTAAAGACGAAAGGCCTGGCCTATGTATTTGGGTGCCCGTACGTGAGATGCCCCGAATTTTTTGGAGACTCGGCGCTTGTTATCAGCCACTAGCTGGGTTGTTCATAAGCAGAGTTTGTAGTATATGTGAATTTTTCACTCCTTTTGCTAGTAATTTTCCAAGCGTTGATGTTAAACAATTCCTTTAGACAAATATCTGTAAGTTATATATCTCAACGAATCGTCTAAAACGAGAACTAATACTTGCTAGTAACTTTCCATAAAATAGGCACTGAAATTTGATAATTTGTTTAGCCAACTATTAACCTTATTAAATAATTTATTTTAAAAGAAGTATAATGTTGTTGAAATTTAACATAAAGTAGGCATTTGTGTAACTCTATAATATTTTAGCCAAAGCACAGTTACTGTCTTTTATAATTGTTTCAAAGGAAAGATCAATTCTTTTTATTAACATGCCTGAAAACAATGTTTAATGAATGCTGCTGTAAATTCGGTGGGTCTCAAATGATATTCCGTGCCTCAGTATTCCATTCCTACCAATCACAAGGCAGCAAGGACTGGAAGCCATGTACCAAAATGAAAGGCAGAGCTCAATCGCCTTTCGAGGTAGGTTCCTCTACCTTTAGAGTTGACTTGCAGGTTGACACTACCATTCTGCTAGGAGAGTTCTGATAATGTTTCATATTTTGTTTTTTTTTCATAATCTCTCTTTTCCGTATATGTTAAATTCTACTCGCTAATACGACGGTGGACCTTGTGGTACTTGGACTGGGCTGCTTGAAGAGGAAACAGCTATGGTACGAACTTCATATTCATGGGCTTTCAGAGGAGGCGAATGTCACAGAACTGTCTGCGGAGCTTTATGGAGCAGCAGAAAATCTGGTTATAGCGGCCAGAAATAACCACGTGCGTGCTGATGTTGAATATGGTATCGGTTGTGTTTCAGACAAAGAGAAAAATCTAGAATGTCTGAAAGACAAAGTCCATCCGGCGCAGAAGTGTATTGTGTTCAGGCTCAGATCACTAACTGGTATCACCATATCGAGGATTTGGGTTTGATTATTTCTGGTTCGAAAGTGAAGTCGAGTGTAATTGATTTGGCAGCCTAGTTGATGGAGTTGCAGCTTAGGTGAAGTGCCCTATTGTGGGGCTATAAACCAGGGATGAGTGGAAAGGAGAGCCCTCTCGACTTATATAACATTATTAGTTCTTCTGGTGCAAGAAGCTGCCATTCGGATAATGTGTTCTCCTGCTTTGCTAAATTACTTAATCGTCTTTGTGTTTCAGAGAGTAGAGTTCCCTGCTATTGACATCTTGCAACAGGTAGTGAAACTTTTGTGGTGTACTGTAGATGGGGAAAGACAGGTCAGAGGAGTCCCAGGAAGATGTATTGCTAATTTTATATCCGTTGTGTCATGGGTGTTGGCGGAAGTTGTTTACAGTCTGGGTGTGACATTGGTCTACCCTGACACTATCAGAACAGACTAAGAGCCTCGAGAAGGAGATTTCCCTATGCGACCGATCGACCACCGATAGCTTGACGATCAATTACGCCATCAATTACGCAAATGTTCCAGGTAAATGTTAGTAAGTCATCCAGATAGCTGTATACTTGTTAAAGATTAATATCCCCGTGTACCGAATTGAGAAGACTGGTCTTTACTGTCACCACAGTGGATAGGGCAAAGGACGCCAAATTCAGTTCATGTAAGTTTCAGTCTGCAGCAAATGTGGTAATTGTTGAGGACTCTTTAGCTAACGGAACTTGAGAATACGCCTGCTTAAGACGGAGTGCGGTAGAATACTGTGCTTCCAAAAAACCAGGAAAAGCCGTTGTGTAAGTTCAGGAGTGGAACGGCTTTTAAAATCCCCTAGTGATTTAGAGCTCGGTAACCGTCAACTGACTTCTGAACACCCACGTTACCCGTGGCAACCAAGAAAATGGTGGATGCATATTCTGATTTTGGTGCCTCATAAGTCCATCCTTTAACATCTGGTTTACAGTTCCCAGCAGGATCTTTATTTTAGTTGGGGAAAATCGGTAGGCGGATTATCTATACGGCCATCTATTGATTACACCTGGCTTATTAGTTAAACTCCTGAAAAACTCTGAGTAAATTCTGCGCTTCATAAGGTGAAGAATCCACTACTTCAAATTTACTAGAGTCGTTATCTGTCCCACACACGTCTGATCATCTGGTACGCTTGCATAATTTAAACTTGAGTGAGGGTCGAATCCGAAAGTAAAACTTCAGAGCGGAGTAACATAAAATTGAGTCTGACTTCTCTATGAAATAATATTTCAGCAAAATATCAGTTCCCGAACCCCTCACTACAAATATCAATAGGCCATAAAAATTATTTACTCTTACAGGACATTCTCAACAATTCCACCAAGGGAAGCACTTGACTGTTCAACGTTGTGCAGATTTACCACTGATTTCATATCGGGAAATTTACAGATATGTCAGTGCTGAGAATACAGTCGCAGCTTCGGAAGAAAATTCTACTGCCTGAGTCTGACGGGGCACCTAGGGGGTTATGAATGATGCTTACACAGAGAAACATCGGTTACCCCTTCAGCGGATTGCACACATACGGCAAAGCAGACGCTAGCTGCCTAGCATTCGTTCTATGGCGTCAGATGTCTGATCACTTTCCGAGAAGACTGGCATTGGTGGGCCAAATGACCTGGTAAACCACAACGAAAACAATTTCCCTTAGCGGTACCAATGTTTCTGACTGAACCATGTAACACATAAAACAAATATTTATTCATTAAGACGCTTCTAACCCTAGCTGAGACCTGCTTTCTCAGGACACTGGCCAGGGATTCTCACAAGCATCCCTTAAACTCAAAAATGACGCTCACCATTTCAGCCAAACTTTCACCATGCAAAGCTGCAAAATAACTTCCTAAGACACCTCAAATACTCCGACGCGCCTTTCCACATATACAGTAAACCAGTAAAGCTTCACTAGCTGTTGCAAGATGTCAACAGCATGGAGTAGATCTCTGAAACCCAGAAGAGAATTAAGTCTTCTACAGCTCACTCTAGTACCATGGAAGTCATTCGCAGATGTCTTAACAGTTATCCTATCATCAGGTCCCTTCTCCTTATCAGTGTTTCCAACATATTCTTTTCCTCTCCGATTCTGCGCAGGGCCTCCTCATTCCTCACCTTTTCAATCCACCTAATTTTCAACATTCGTCTGTAGCACCAGATCTCAAATGATTCGATTGTCTTCTGTTCCGGTTTTCCCATAGTCCATGGTTCACTACCATACAGTGTTGTACTCCAGACGTACATTCTCAGAAATTTCTTGCTCAAATTGAGACCGATATTTGATATTAGTAGACTTCTCTTGGCCAGGAAAGCCCTTTTTGCCATTGCTAGTCTTTCGATGTCCTCCTTGCTCCTACCGTCACTGGTTATTTTACTGCCTTGGTAGTAGCATTCCTTAAATTGGTCTGCTTTGTTACCATCAATGTTAAGTTTCGAGCTGTTCTCATTTCTGTTACTTCTCATCACTTTCGTTTTTCTTCGATTCCCTCTCTGTCCATATTTGTACCCATTGGTTTGTTCATTCCATTCAGCAGATTATGTAATTCCTCTGCACTGTCACTAAGGATGGCAATATCGTCAGCGTATCATTGATACCCTTTCACCTTGAATTTTAATTCGACTCCTGAATCTATCTTTTATTTCCATTATTGCTTCGTCGATGTATAGATTAAACAGCCGGGGCGAAAGACTGCATCCATGTCTTACAATCATTTTAATCCGAGGATTTCGTTCTTGGTCGACCACTCTTATTATTCCCTCTTGGTTCTTGTACATATGGTGTATTACGAGTCCCTTCCTATAGCTTACTCATATTTTTCCCAGAAATTCGAACATCTTGCAGCATTTTACACTGTCGAACGCTTTTTCCAGGTCGACAAATCCTATGAACGTGTCTTGATTTTCCTTTAGTCTTGCTTCCAAACGTTAGAATTGCCTCTCTCGTGCTTTTACCTTTCTCGAAGCCTAACTGATCGTTATCTAACACATTCTCAATTTTATTTTCCATTTTTCTGTATATTTTTCTGGTCAGAAACTTGGTTGCATGAGCCGTTAAGCTGATTGTGCGATGTGATAATTCTCGCACTTGCCAGGTCTTGTGGTCTTCGGAATTGTGAGGATGATATTTTTCCGGAAGTCAGACGATATGTCATCAAAATTATACATTTACCCAATGATTTTAGTAATTCTGTAAAAGAGTTATCTATCTCTTCTGCCTTAGGTCCTCCAAAGCTCTCTTAAATTCTGATTCTAATACTGAATCCCCTATCTCTTCTAAATCTTACTACATCTCCTATCTCTTATAAATCCACTCCTGTTCCTTCTTCTATTACATGAGACAAATCTTCCCCCTCACAGAGGCCTTCAATGTACTTTTTCCACCTATTCGCTCTCTCATTTAACAGCGGAATTCCCGTTGCACTCTTAATGTTACCACACTTAGTTTTAATTTCATAGACGGTCGTTTTGAATTTCCTCTATTCTAAATCATCCTTCCGACGATCGTTTCTTTTTCAATTTCCTCCCATTTTTCATGCATCCATTTTGTCTTAGCTTCCTTGCACTTCATATTTACTTCATTCTTGAGCGACTTGTGTATTCCTGAATTTCCCAGAACATTTTTTCCCTCCTTTCTTCTACCAGTTGAAGTATCTCTTCTGTTAACCGTGGTTTCTTCGTAGTTACCTTCCTTGTACCTGTGTTATTCTTTCCAAATTCTGTGATTGCCGTTTTTAGAGATGCCCATTCATCTTCAACTGTAATGCCTGCTGAGCTACTCCTCACTGTTGCGTCTTCAACTATAATGCCTGCTGGGCTATTCCTCATTGTTTTATCTACAGTCTTAAGAGAACTTCAAGAGTGTCTCGTTATTCCTTAGTACTTCAGTATCCCACTTCTTTACATATTGATTCTTCCTTAGTATTCTCTTAAACTTCAACCTACTCTTCATGACTACTAAATTGTTATCTGCGTCTACATCTGCAATCCAGTATCTAATTTCGGAAACTCTGCCTGACCATGATGTAGTCTAACTGAAATCTTCCGGTACCTGCTGGCCTTTTCCAAGTATATCGCATCCTATTGTGATTCTTGAATAGAGTATTTGCTATTACTAGCTGAAACTTATTACACTACTTCCCCTACAACTGCATTCCAGTCTCCCGTGACTATTAGATTTTCGTCTCCCTTTACGTACTGTATTAACCTTTCAATATCCTCATATACTTTCTAGATCTCTTCGTCTTCAGCTTGCGACGTCGGCGTGCATAACTGTACTTTCGTCGCCGGTATTGGTTTGCTGTCGATTCTGATCAGAAAAACAATGTCACTGAACTGTTCACAGTAACTCACTCGCTGCCCTACCTTCCTATTCGTAATGAATCCTACTCCCGTTATAATATTTTCTGTTTCTGTTGGTATTGCTCTATACTCATCTGATCAGAACTCTTGTCTTCTTTCCATTTTCATTTCACTGACTCCTACTATATCTAGATGAAGCCTTTGCATTTCTGGTTCCAGATTTTCTAGCTTCCCTACCACATTCAAGCTGCTGGCACTCCACGCTCCGTCTGGTAGAGCGTTATCCATTCGTTGATCATTCAACCTTTTTCTTATGGTCACCTCTCCCAAGCTTACCGACCCACAATAAGGCACTTAGCCTAAGCAGCTACTGCATTACTCTGGCCGCCAATCCTTTACACTGGACGTTAATTTTGAATCAGAAACTATCAAACCCAAACCCTCGTTACGGTTAAACCGATTATGGACGTAAACCTGAACATGTTAGACCTCAGCGTGAGATGGCCTACTATCTTTCAACGACACCATATTGAACAGCATTACTACCTGCCCGATTCTGGCCGCTCTTATCTGTACCGAAATTTCTCCTTCTTCACATAGCCCTGCACATAGCTCTGCGACATTGCGCTCCTCGGACTGCCCATGCATATGAACTACCAAATGTAGCTCTTTCTTCTTCTTCAGGCAGCCAACTCCCAGTACTGCTTGGTCCATATGTACATTAGCATATATAGGATAGATAGATTTTGACAAAATACAAAAATTCAATACATTGTTGTATCTCTTCTAGCAGAATATTTCTATCAACCTTCAGGTCGCGAACGATACCCACCATCAAAGGCAGCCGTGCTCCACCTGTCATTCTGGTTCGCGGGGGGGGGGGGGGGGGGAAACAATGTATCAGACATCGTTTTCGGACCAATTGCTTTATGACTGCATTTATCAAATATTGTATTCATGGGAGTTAATACAATGCAATGATCTTTCCTATGAACAATTATAAAAGTTACGATGGTAGTGGGCACTATGCACTGTAGATTGAACAGTTAGCTCGAGCCCTCACGATCTATTTTTCGTCATAGGGTACCAGCTCACACCTGTCGTAAACTCAATTTTCACGCTTAAATAAAATATAAAAAAACAATGCAGGTAGGTATTGTGTAAAATTTAAAAATATTGAGTTACTCACATTGATTTACAATTTGAAAAAGTAGTTTATTTCTGTTTATCCACGAATAGTCTTCAATACATTGACTAAACACCTAAAATGCAGTCTGAGGGGCTTTTACGTAAGACTGGCCATTAGTAACAGATGCTATAACACTTCACTATAAAATTCATATGTCGCGTTCACGGTACTCGACAGTCTGTTCACAGTTCAGAAAATACGCGGTTGTGTGCTGTCCTAAACCAGTATACTGCGCTCAACTTGATCGTTTTCGAACGTCGCTGCATACATACTTGCCCCGATCGTCGCTACCGAGCCAATACTGTCCCCTGTTGGCGGCATGTCCGGCTCTTCGCGTTACTCAAACTCAACTCGACCAAAGATGGCCGCCCTATACACCCTCGAAATGACTGCCTAAGTCAAAACAATGTTTGACAAAAAAATTACGAATATTGTAAAACTAAACACGAAAACACATGATAACTTGAAAGAATGGAAATTTTCAGGGTAATAACAATTTAAAGTCCAATTTTTTGTATCTACCACCGTTTTCTCACAGATAATGGTCTTGTAGCGTGTTTTGGCTTTTTCCAGTTTTTTTTATACTAAACATAAATAAACAAATAAAAATACATACTTAATTACTCACCTACTTCTTTAAACTTTAGAATGTTACCTCTAGCTTCGTCTCTTTAAATTTATTTATTACCAAAAACACCTCTCAGTCGAATCCCATATTACAACCTCTCATTCAAAAATGGTACATATTCTGCTAAATCGGCTATGATTGCTCGATGCAGCTCTACTAGCCGCATTCGTAAACAGCTCGTCCGTACTAATCGGACAAAGCATTGTCGAAATGTTAGCTTTTGAACTTCCATAAATTTACAGTTTTTAAGGCAATAACTTTTAAACTATTATATGTTTTTGTGGCATGTCTAGATAATTAACTTTTTACATTTTTCTGTCCATGAGTGCCCACTCGCATTTCCGTGCCACTCTTACTTATGTTTTAATCAATTTTTCTCTGGCATATGAAGTCCTCCAAGCCCGAAAACGGCCTTACTCTCTCCTGCCAAGCTTTCGATCAGGTTTTTCCAAGGCTCATAACCGCTGGCCGCTCTCCATTGCCCCGTAGCAACCGCCAGCCACGTCCTCTGCGGCGGAAAACTGCCGCTCTAATCTCCACCCACAGCTTGTACCGCGACGAAGTCAATAATCCTGCTTCCGATCAAATACTAAAGAGTTATCACAAATGCCTCCTTTATTGTACATCACAACAATATTAATACTAGTTCTAAGGCAAATTATTTAAAGAGCTTAATAACTGTCTGAACAAATTATCGGATTTTAATGCTTGGTTTATGAAAAGATACTAGGAAGCATCAATTCTGGATTTAGAGCAAACTCTTCAAATACATAAATAATAAGCATGTGTCTAAATGAATTATGTAACATCGGTACATGGATTAGAGAAAATTACTAGTAAGGGTATATCTTAATAGGAGTGAAAACACTCACATATACAACAACTCAGCTGATGAAGAAGTCATCCAGAGCTGATAATATGCCCCGAGTCTCTAAAAACTTCGGAATTCTTCTCAAGTTCACAGGCTTCTCCTCTCTAGAACATAGACACAAACATATCTTCACACAAATGAATATATACTGACTTTGCGGGTCCTGTCACGAGATCCAGTGACATTTAAGTGAGTGAAGAGCGAACAACGCCACAGTCATGGCAACGTTCTATTAATTTCATGTCAGAAGGAACATTTTAGCTGGAGAACATAACTGTGTATTACAGAGCCACGCAAAATGCTCGCCGGTGGAACTGCCCCCAAAACTGCAAGAGAAGCGAGAATTTTTTCACTAATAAGATGTCGTGCGCTAAGAAATTTTACGTCAGCAGAGATACTGTGATAAATCACTACCGAAACCCAGAACTACAGTGTTAAACTACATATGGTCAATTAACAAGATCACACAACTGATGATTAATTTAAACGAACTAGTAGCTCAGTATTCTTGGTAAACTTGAACACCCTGGCAAATGTGTTAATGATTATTAATTCCTAATGAAACTTACAACCATGAATGCCAGCGCGACTGCTGGTTATCGACAATGCAAAAACAGTGTAATGGAACTCGCAAATACCTTAAGACAGCCCAATAAATACTCTGTACAGAATCGCCTAAGGTGGCAAACATGACAAAGACGTTGTTGTTCTTGCGATCTTCAGTCCTGAGACTGGTCTGATGCAGTTCTCCATGCTACTCTATCCTGTGAAAGTTTCTTCATCTCCCAGTACCTACTGCAACCTACATCATTCTGAATCAGCTTAGTGTATTCATCTCTTGGTCTCCCTCTACAATTTTTACCCTCCACGCTGCCCTCCAATACTAAATTGGTGATCCCTTGATGCCTCAGAAGATGTCCTACCAACCGAGCCCGTCTTCTAGTCAAGTTGTGCCACAAACTTCTCCCCAATCCCATTCAATACTTCCTCATTAGTTATGTGATCTACCCATCTAATCTTCAGCATTCTTCTCTAGCACCACATTTCGAAAGCTTCTATTCTCTTCTTGTCCAAACTATTTATCGTCCATGTTTCACTTCCATACATGGCTACACTCCATGCAAATACTTTCAGAAACGACTTCCTGGTACTTAAATCTATAGTCGATGTTAACAAATTTCTCTTCTTCAGAAATGCTTTCCTTGCCATTGCCAGTCTACATTTTATATCCTCTCTACTTCGACCATCATCCGTTATTTTGCTCCCTAAATAGCAAAACTCCTTTACTACTTTAAGAGTCTCATTTCCTAATCTAATTCCCTCAGCATCGCCCGATTTAATTTGGCTACATTCCATTATGATCGTTTTGCTTTTGTTGATATTCATCTTATATCCTCCTTTCAAGACACTATCCATTCTGTTCACCTGCTCTTCCAAGTCCTTTGCTGTCTCTGACAGAATTACAATGTCATCGGCCAACCTCAACGTTTTTATTTCTTCTCCATAGATTTTAATACCCACTCCGAATTTTTATTTTGTTTCCTTCACTGCTTGCTCAATATGGAAATTGAATAACAATGGGGAGAGGCTACAACCCTGTCTCACTCCCTTCCCAACCACTGCTTCCCTTTGATGTCCCTCGACTCTTATAACTGCCATCTGGTTTCTGACAAATTGTAAATAGCTTTTCGCTCCCTGTGTTTTACCCCTATCACCTTCATAATTTGAAAGAGAGTATTCCAGTCAACATTGTCAAAAGCTATCTCTAAGTCTACAAATGCTAGAAATGTAGGTTTGCCTTTTCTTAATCTAGCTTCTAAGATAAGTCGAATTGTCAGTATTGCCTCACGTGTTCCGATATTTCTACGGAATCCAAACTGATCTTCCCCGAGGTCGGCTTCTACTAGTTTTTCCGTTCGTCTGTAAAGAATTCGCGATAGTATTTTGCAGCCGTGACCTATTAAACTGATAGTTCGGTAATTTTCTCATCTGTCCACACTTGCTTTCTTTGTGATTGGGATTATTATATTCTTCTTGAAGTCTGAGGGTATTTCGCCTGTTTCATACATCTTGCTCACCAGATGGTAGTGTTTTGTCAGGACTGGCTCTCCCAAGACTGTCAGATGTTCTAATGGAATGTTGTCTACTCCCGTGCCTTGTTCCGACTCAGGTCTTTCAGTGCTGTGTCAAACTCTTCACGTAGTATCATATCTTCCATTTCATCTTCATCTACATCCTCATCCAATTCCATAATATTGTCCTCAAGTACATCGCCCTTATATAGATCCTCTATATACTCCTTCCACCTTTGTGCTTCTTTGCTTAAAACTGGGTTTCCATCTGAGCTCTTGATATTCATATAAGTGGTTCTCTTTTCTCCAAAGGTCTCTTTAATTTTCCTGTAGGCAGTATCTATCTTACCCCTAGTGAGATAAGCCTCTACATCCCTACATTTGTCCTCTAGCCGTCTCTGCTTAGCCATTGTGCACTTCCTGTCGATCTCCTTTTTGAGACGTTTGTATCCCTTTTTGCCTGCTTCATTTACTGCATTTTTATATTTTCTCCTTTCATCAATTAAATTCAGTATTTCTTCTGTTACCCATGGATTTCTACTAGCCCTCGTCTTTTTACCTACTTGATCCTCTGCTACCTTCACTACTTCATCCCTCAGAGCTACCCATTCTTCTTCAACTGTATTTCTTTCCCCCATTCTTGTCAATTGTTCCCTTATGCTCTTTCTGAAACTCTGTATAACCTGTGGTTTAGTCAGTTTATCCAGGTCCTATCTCCTTCAATTACCACCTTTTTGTAGTTTCTTCAGTTTTAATCTACAGTTCATAACCAATAGATTGTGGTCAGAGTCCAGATCTGCCCCTGGAAATGTCTTACAATTTAAAACCTGGTTCCTAAATCTCTGTCTTACCATTATGTAATCTATCTGAAATCTGTATCTCCAGGCTTCTTCCATGTATACAACCTTCTTTTATGATTCTCGAACCAAACATTTGGTGACTAAATAGATGTCACGCGGTCACATGCAACATAGACTTAGGATACAAACGTATTTACAGTTCTCATTACCAAAAGAAAAAAATACCAGCAAAATTTCTTAAGGAGCTGAAACAATAAGGATACACACTTTAAAATACTCAGCCACAAAATGACCCACTCCAGACAGCATCACACTTCAAGAAAATAAAAATAAATCCTTCAAAAGTATACACACTATTAAGCTAGGAAAGCCGAGTAATCGAAATCCAACCACTGATATATTTACTATCATATTCTTGGAGTTTCCGAGCAAAAATCAAAATAGCGTTGAGTGAGTATAGTGAAAACGGTCTCACAAAAAAAGAAGCACACACGCACACAAAAGAACTGCCACCAACTTTTACATGGTGAGCATTGAGCATTAATAGCGTGGACTGCTCACCTAGTATAATGCAGAAAGGATACGGTGGAGATGAGGAAGCCCGCAGTGCCCAGTGTCCTCCTGCATGCATTTAACGGAACTGCTCCCCAGCATGATGTCCGGTAGATAAAATATCATGGAGAATGACGATAGATATCTTACTACTGGCCCAGTGGTTCCACATTCATCTGTTTTCGTTGCATTTACTTAACACAACAGAAGGACGACCCAAGCCCTCGGGCTGCACACCAGGCAAGAACCCCAGGATCCACAGGATACGCCCACGCGATCTAAACACAGACTGACCCGACCATTACCGTCTGTCGCTGATTAGGCGTCCTCATTCACCTATCCTTGCCTCAAACCCATCAGCGATTCCCCGTCGCTACCCGCCTTCTCCACGGAGCATGCCTTGCGTCCATTCTCTGTGGCCAAAGATAAACACTCCCGGAGCATGACGCAAGGTTCTAAAACATGGTGCAGCCCGGCCTCCTCCCCAAAAACACTCCTCCTCCTATAGGGTTGTGTTTATAAACACGAGAAGAATTATCTACACCTCCCAGGTTTGACATGACTCGGCAATCACACCCGGACTCTTCATGAAAGATCCGCAACGTTACTGGGGAGATCATCTCGAGCACTTACAGGGTTCCACAAACAGAGGCGCTAACTTCCCCGATCTCTGACGGCACTATCTGCTGCATCAAGTCTTTGATGTTCACTACGTCACTGATTTTAAAATTGCTTGAAACCTTCTGCTGTATACTAGGATGCTTCCCTTATGCACCCCTTCTACATTGGTCCTAGCCCTTTGCCAATTATTCTTCAGGTCTTAGGAGTACTTCCTCAGGCAGCAGGTCTCGGATAGGCCAGATGTTAGCTAACAGAGAGTTGAGAGGGTACATAAACATTGGATAACCCGGCGTCACATTAAGCATCTACTGACTAGCTGTATTAAATACGAGTTTTAACCATGGAAAGAAGCGATCTCGCTTTGCCTGGGCGTGTGAGAAACGATTAAAGCAGATTTCAAATTCCTCTTCAGCCGCTCCACGAAGAGGGCTGAGGGTAGTACGGGGTCATGGTGACATGTTTGTTCCCACCTAGGAGGCAGAACTTCCGCAATTCCCTTAACGCAACGTCAGGAGCTTTGTCACTAACCATGACTCTAGTAGGCCCCAATAACGAGAATGTCTTTGTGAGATGACGGATTTTACCTAATTATGACTCCTCTGCTAGGTACTAACAAGATGTGATCTACAAGAAACCATCACTGCGGCAAAAATATGCTGGTATCTGCCAATGGTGAGTGACAACGGCCGCACGAAATCAGTTAACAAGTGCTCCATACTTTTTTTTTCAAATTTATTCGACATTTCCTTATAGCAGTCAATCCACAGTTGCAGTAAACTGCAGATAAGATTCGGTGCAGTTCAGTCACTATTATGAAATTAACAAGTATGAAATAAGTCTGCCATTAATTTTGAGAACCTGAAATATAAGTAGCACCTTTGTAATGCGAAACAGTACTGTGAAATTATCATATTAAATTAAACATCGTTATGCTGTAATGGCAAAGAAGCAACATCGTTGCAAGTGATCGCTGTAAAGCCATTATCTAAACAGAACATTAAAATTTTCGTGCCGTGTACGATGGATTAGGATCGGAGTTGTCCAACTACCTGCAGAACGAACCTGACAAGTGAATATCTTGTCTTATTAAATTTAGTGATTCTGCTGTTATTATGAAACATACATCGCTTAAATATGAGTTGAAACCATAATCTGCAGTATCAGAACGCACTTTGATGAAGTTCATAAAATAAAAACATCCATGCATAAATACTGTACATTACTATCCGTATACAGGGTGTCCCATTTATCTTGACCACCCTAATTAATTGTTTGTTGAGATGCGAATTACAAAATGTTTCATGCAAATGTTCTTTAGCCGTCAGGGGGAGATGAATCAGCGTGATTTCCTTCGTTTTAGTTTGTTTTTTACAAAGATATGAACAGCAGTATGACTTTTTTAAATGGCACACTGCTTTTTTATTCGTAAATTAATTTCCTGTCCTAAAGACCTATTCAAAAATGTATCACGGTGTACCATTCACTGAAACACAACATTATTAATTATATAACACAACATTGACTTTGAGCCCGGGATCACAAAATCGTCCACTTGCTGGAGTTGTCAGAAAAGAAATGAAAACCAAGTAAAAACAGCACAAAACTGACTTTGACTCTCCTGTACTACTGACCAGGAGTATAACATTCAAAGGTGCTCAAAGTGGTGAACCTTGACACCGATACACTGGTGCACTCGTTGAATGGAAGAATTATTTACTGCTTACAATGTTGCCTGCTGAAGAGAATTAGAAGCAACCAAGAACGTTTCTGCATGTCGTCTGGAGTTGTTGGAATATCGTGATAGACAACGTCTTTAATGCATCCCCAAATTAAAAAATTCTCAGGATTTAAATCAGGAGACCTAGCAGGCCAAGTAACTGTTCCTCCTCGACCAATCCATCTGGCAGGATACATTCAGTTCAGAACAAGACGTGTACACGAGGCATTATGTGCTGGACATTTATCGTGTTGATACCACATAAGCATTCTGGTTCTTAGTGGCACTTCATCCAGAATAGGAGGAAGAATTCGCCTCAGGAAGTTGGCACAGCTGTGAAGGGCCAATAATTGTAGTACCAAGCATCCCACACCAGACGTTAACTCTCCACTGACGCTGATGTTCCACTTCTCTAAGCCATCGTGGATTGTCGCTGGACCAATAATGCTTGTTCCTTTTATTTACCTGTACTTTGTTTGGGAAGGAACGTTCATTGGTAAATAGAACATTGGAGAAGAAAATCGGGTTGGTAAGGATTTGCTACTGTGCCCACTGACAGAACTGTACACGATTCTGGAAATCATTCCGATGCAATTCTTGATGTAGGTGTACTAGGTAAGGATGGAACCAGTGCCGTATATGAATACGATGTACACTGGTTTTAGGAATGCCAATCTGGTGTTCAAGCTGTCGTGTGCTCACATGTGGATTCATAGCAACGGAAGCGAGAACAGTAACTTAGGCAGGTCCGTCTGTGCGAGTGCTATGACGATTGCGTTGTAGTGGCTTGAAACATCCCGTTTCCTGAAGTGTCGCAACAAGACGAGAAAACATCCATCGGGAAGGTGGGCTCTTGTCGGGATATCGCTCTGTACAGTTCCGCTGCTTGCGTAGCTTCTCGCCTACCTTCAACAACAACAACAATAAAAGAAACGTTATGGCGATGCAGTTTTTAGGAAGGACAGCCTTTACTGTATGCCTACTCTACACAGCAGTATTTAAAAAGACTAAACTACTATACTAAATGTATCTGTACATAAGAAAACAGTATTGCAATTACTGTTATTATAACTTACATTCCCCATACATGAGTAGCATTTCTACCTTCTCTTCGTTGGTGTACATCCTACTCACACGACTCTTCCACTGACGATGGTTGACGGAATGACGGGTATGCATTCTATTATGTTTACATTTGTGCCTTGTCACGTCAGCACGTGGATGTGTTCCGTTCCGAGTACCTGCACAAGGCGCTGGGAGTCAACGTCAATGTTGTGTTTCAGTGAATGGTACACTGTAATACATTTTTGAATAGGTCTTTAGGAGAGGAAATGAATTATCGAATAAAAAATACAGGATGCCACTTAAAAAAGTCATACCGCTGTTCACATGTTTGTAAAAAACAAAGCTACAATGAAGGCAATCATGCTGATTGATTTCCCCCTGACGACTAAAGAATATTACTTGAAACATTTTGTAATTTGCATCTGGACAAACAGTTATTTAGGGTTGTCAAGATAAATAGGACACCCGATATATTGTTTCCATGCCAACTGGTCAACTCTAAGACAAAATCTCCGCATCCGAAGGTCTTAAAATTGAAAATACACAGCTTTCAATGTTGAACACAAAAAACTCTTAAACAAGGCTGCGAATCAACAACAGCATAAATCTGAAGATGTTGAAAAAAAATCAGACAACAAGTTGCAAAACAAAAGCTTAATAGCTAGATTTCGATATTACTAAAAATATATTTTTCAGATATTTCTAAAAGAATCTTCTTCAGAAGATATTTTTAGAAATATCGAAATCTAGATCAAGGGCTGGTTGTAAGTAGGCTGTTTAGGTTTTTTTATTGGTAACGCCACCTCTGTATGAAAATCACTGGCTGTGCTGTGTGCAGTCTGTGGCTGCTTTGCATTGTTGTAATACTCGCCATTGTAGTTTTAGGCAGCTGGCTGTGAACAGCGCGTAGCGTTGGCAGTTGGAGGTGAGCCGCCAGCAGTGGTGGATGTGGGGAGAGAGATGGCGGAGTTTTGTAATTTGTCATGAACTGCTATATATATGATGATATCAAGGTAAATACATTGTTTGTTCTCTATTAATATCTTTCATTTGCTAACTATCCCTATCAGTAGTTAGTGCCTTCCATAGTTTGAATCTTTTATTTCGCTGGCAGTAGTGGCGTTCGCTGTATTGCAGTAGCTTGAGCAGCGAAGATTTTTGTGAGGTAAGTGATTTGTGAAAGGTATAGTTTAATGTTAGTCAGGGCCATTCTTTTGTAGGGAATTTTGAAAGTCAGATTGCGTTGCGCTAAAAATATTGTGCGTCAGTTTAAGCACGGTCTTGTATATAATTGTTCAAAGGGGACGTTTCATATAGTAAGCTTTTGTTTGGCAACTGGTTGGCTGATATTTTTAACCTCTTTTGAACACAGCACATAATGGCTTTGTGTCCAACAAAAACAGTTGTTTCTTGGGCTCAGTGCCATTCAGTTATGTGTTCAACATTACAAACTGTCTATTTTCAACCTTAACACGTTGAGATGTGGAGATTTTATCTAAGAGTCGACCAACTGGTTTGGAGACAAGCGTCAAGGATGTCACACTGAAGCATCGCTGGGAACAAGTGCAAAGGTCGCAGAAAATATGCGTTTTCGGACCAATTTGCAATGGTCTTTTTTTCCATGTTGTGATGTTGTAACGTTTCCGTCGTGAATTTGTAGCATAGGTGACAATACTGACCATCAGACTATTATGCAATTCCGTCACGGGCGAGAGAAAAAATATAGATAACTGAAATTAATGATTAGCGTGAAAAGATTCTATATTTATCACCTTATCGAATACTAACATCAAGGCACTAAGGCGTCTTTCGACGTCAATGTTTGGAGGTAGATGACCTATCAACCTACCATTATACTGACATAAACGTTATACGTAAGGAATGATCCGCTACTCTCAGGATGGTTGTGCTTAACGATACTGAATGTGTTCGGTCGTTCTGCCCTCGAACAATTCGACGCCAATTATTTGTTTATGGGCTCTAAAAAGGAAGATGTAAATGGTTCAAATGGCTCCAAGCACTATGGGCTTAACATCTGAGGTCATCAGTTTCTTAGACTTAGAACTACTTAAACCTAAGTGACCTAAGGAGATCACACACATCCATGCCCGGGGCAGGATTCGAACCTGCGACCGCAGCAGCAACGCGGTTCCGGACTGAAGCCCCTAGAACCGCTCGGTCAAGGCGGCCAGCTAAGATGCAAATATTCTGGTTTGATACTGTAATAAAATTCCACATACACATTTCCAAAAAAGTATCCTATATTTTATCTAAAGTTGCGATATGTAGGAAAACGTGTGATTACTTTGTTACTGCCATGAAAAATAAAAGAGAATATTAAAGACGAAGCAAAATGGCGAGAATAAGCAAATTAGAGTATCATTTGTTTTACAAAAGAAAATATACAGAGTTCCTTTCCGCTTAGCCACAGAAAATATAAAAACAGATATTCACTACATATCACAGTATTAATATGTTTCTACTGGTATATTTCCATATCACACTTTAGTTGCTATGAAGTTACAAGGGGACAATAGATGTAGTATTTCAGGGCTAGATTATATAATGCTATATCGTGTTTACCGCCTCACATTATTCAGGACAGTTTTGTGTTCAGCTGCTATGAACAAGTGTTCATGTCTCAGAAAGAATCCAATTCTAGAGCGATGTTTGTTGGCGTTGTTTTCTTCCTTTTTTTTATATTCTACCACCACTCTTTTAAGTCCTTTGCTGTCTCTGACAGAATTACAATGTCATCGGCGAACCTCAAAGTTTTTATTTCTTCTCCATGGATTTTAATACCTACTCCGAATTTTTCTCTGGTTTCCTTCACTGCTTGCTCAATATGCAGATTGAATAACATCGGGGAGAGGCTACAACCCTGTCTCACTCCCTTCCCAACCACTGCTTCCCTTTGATGTCCCTCGACTCTTATAACTGCCATCTGGTTTCTGTACAAATTGTAAATAGCCTTTCGCCCCCTGTATTTTGAACGGAATGGATAGTGTGTTGAAAGGAGGATATAAGATGAGCATCAACAAAAGCAAAACGAGGATAATGTGATGTAGTCGAATTAAGTCGGGTGATGCTGAGGGAATTAGATTAGGAAATAAGACTCTTAAAGTAGTAAAGGAGTTTTGCTATTTGGGGAGCAAAATAACTGATGATGGTCAAAGTAGAGAGGATATAAAATGTAGACTGGCAATGGCAAAGAAAGCGTTTCTGAAGAAGAGAAATTTGTTAACATCGAGTATAGATTTCAGTGTCAGGAAGTCGTTTCTGAAAGTATTTGTATGGAGTGTAGCCATATATGGAAGTGAAACATGGAGGATAACTAGTTTGGACAAGAAGAGAAGAGAAGCTTTCGAAATGTGGTGCTACAGAAGAATGCTTAAGATTAGGTGGGTAGATCATATAACTAATGAGGAGGTATTGAATAGGATTGGGGAGAAGAGAAGTTTGTGGCACACCTTGATTAGAAGAAGGGATCGTTTGGTAGGAAATTTTCTGAGACCTTAAGGGAGCACCAAATTAGTATTGGAGGGCAGCGTGGAGGGTAAAAATCGTAGAGGGAGACCAAGAGATAAATACACAACAGATCCAGAAGGATGTAGGTAGCAGTAGGTACTAGGAGATGAAGAAGCTTGCACAGGATAGAGTAGCATGAAGAGCTGCATGAAAGCAGTCTCAGGACCACAACAACAAAAACAACAACAACACCGCTCAAGATTCTCGTCACGCTTTATTCGTACATCATGTAGTTTTTCGTGCAGAGACTGAAGGGGAAGTGAGGAGGAGCGCACTGCACTGAGCGGCAGCGCTCAGAGCGGGAGAGCGCCACGGCTGTCCTGGTGGGGCAGCCGGCCAGCCAGCGGCCGCTCTCCACCGCCGGCCTCGCAGCTCGTAAATATCTGGCGTGTGGGTGTGGGTGTGGGGCTGGGCGCGGGTGTGGCCGTGCCGGTGTGTGGGTGGACGCTCAGAGCCGCGCGGCGGGGCATAAATCGTGGCCGGAGAGATCGCTATCTGGCGGGCCGGACACCTCGCAGCCCGCTTGACCCTCGGTCACCCTGCCCCGCTCCACTCCTACGTCAGCGCCGCCTCTTGGTCTCGCCACTGAACGGACGCCTCTTGAGCCGAGGGTCACCAGAGACACGTCCCGCATAAGCTCTTGCCGTCCACTGTCCTGAGAAAGCCTCACTCATCATTAGGTTCCCTTCTTTCTCGCCTCTTAAAAGAATTGTCCGTTGTATCAAAATGACTTAATACGATCAGAATTCCCCAATAGTGTATTCTAGATTGTAACTGGGTCTTATCGCTATTTTCTTTCGAGTCATTATTCTTCTGACCCATGATGCGGCCCAACGTGCCGTCATCTCCTGCGCCACTGCACCACCCTCTTCATATCAGAGCAACGCTCTCTAGTTTAGCCGGACAATGTTCAAGCTAGCTTACTCTACTATTTAATAGTATTCCAGTTCTTTAGTCATTCTGCACATAGTCTGACATGCAATAAACAAGCAGAAACTCAAATTTCAAATCCAGTTCTTTTTTGTTCAGGCTATTTCGTGCTTACAACAACCATTGTTTAGAATATGTATTGTTACTATAAAGAAATTTCTATAACTTCTTGAAAATAATCTTAAAACATCCCTTACAAAAATTTCTGCAAATGAATGAAATTTTTACATGGGCATGTTAGCGTGTACGTAGGTCCCTGTATCAGCAAGACCAGCAGTTTCGCACCTTACAGATGCATCTTCAAATGATAATCAGTCTTGGACACAAAGAAGGTTGCCGTAAAGTGCTGTTGATATATGGTACACAACAGCAAAAAAGTATCACCTTTTTCTCACACCTTTAAACTTCATAAGGCTGTAGAAAATGTACGACGACGCAATGTTCAGGTCGTAAACTTATTAAATCAGTAACCTGTTGAAAGGTTGGCCTTCGAATGGCTGGACTTGGAATTTATGCATCGTAAGGTGAAAGTGGGAAACGTCAAAACTCATGCTCCAGTGAAATACCGCTCCAAATTGTATCATGCTGAGCAGAAACGGTGGTAATGGACAACCATGCTCATATAAATGTACCCAGAGAAAGAGAGCAAATCATTACAACTCAAAACATACTCGTATAGAGCAGAGACACTTGTAATGGGCTCAATGTAGTGAACGATGTGTCTTACCAAATCTGTGTTGTAATAGATTCAAAGTCTGGAAATGTCTTTAAAGTAACGATATTCATTTTTCAAATTTCGTCAGCACAAATCCACACCACAAAATTAGGAATAGTAACACAAAATTTCTGAAAATACCCGCCTCTACCTCTCCACTCTGTGTTCACATCACAGTTCTGCCTCTGTTGGAACTCAGTAACGTCTGACAACACAAGGAGCGCAAAGCCAAAGGTACTCTCGAAACTTCTCGACTGCAAAGGCATCACAAAACCATACAAAACATATTATG
Source organism: Schistocerca nitens (assembly GCF_023898315.1). Classification (NCBI taxonomy): domain Eukaryota; kingdom Metazoa; phylum Arthropoda; class Insecta; order Orthoptera; family Acrididae; genus Schistocerca; species Schistocerca nitens. The sequence continues at coordinate 782,140,393 of NC_064614.1, read as the reverse complement.
ATAATATTACACGCAAAGATCTATACTGACGGACAGCCGCTTGGTATGTTTCAAATTGCACATGACTTCCTCTAATACCTATTGAAGATATTCCAGTCATTGTCTTCCCCTGCAGTTGTTTCCCTTGACAGTTCCCTCAAGTATCAAGGAAATTATTACATAAGGTTTTAATACCTTTCCTACCACTCTATAACCTCTTCTTCTCAATTTTTGCAGATATTATATTCCTTATCGATTTTGCGAAAAAATACTTGCATCAAAAAAGTTTTGCATCACCCCAGTTCCCAGAACTCCTGAAGATATGCGTTGACTGTTGATATTGTATCACAGACACAGTCCCTTTGTCTATTCAGAGATGTCATTAACCCCCCCCCCCCCAAAAGATGTAAACAACCATGCATGAGCAGAGCCTATTAGACAGAGGCGGTCCGACAGCCGATCAGTTCCAGTCATTCCAGCAGAAAGAAGGTACACGGCTCGCGTTGTCTGTAGTTCCACCATGCCTAGACGGTCAATAGCGCGGTTCGATCGCGTCCACAATGTTATTTTGTGCCAGGAAGGGCTCTCAGCAAGGAACGTGTCCAGGCGTCTCGGAATGAACTGAAGTGATATTGTCCGGGCATGGAGGAGATGCAGACAGATAGGAACTGTCGATGACATGCCTCATTCAGGCCGCACAACGGGTACTACCGCAGTGGATTACCGCTACATACACATTACGGATCGGAGGAACCCTGACAGAAACACCGTCATGTTGAATAATATTTTCTTGCAGCCACAGGACATCGTGCTTCGACTCAAACTGTTCGCAATATGTTGCACGATGCGCAACTTCACTCCGGACGTCCATGGCGAGGTCCATCTTTGCAACAACGACACCATGCAGCGCTGTACAGATGGGCCCAACAACATGCAAAATGGATCGCTCAGGGTTGGTATCACGTTCTCTTCACCGATGAATGTCTCATATGTCTTCAACCAGACAATCGTCGGAGACTTGTCTGCAGGCAACCCGGTCAGACTGAACGCCTTAGACACACTGTCCGGCGAGTGCAGCTAGGTGGAGCTTCCCTGCTGTTTTGGGGTGGAATTACGTTGGGCCGACGTTCGCCGCCTGTGGTCATGGACGGCGCCGTAACGGCTGTACGATACATGAATGCCATGCTCCCACCAATAGTGTAACCATGTCGACAGCATATTGACGAGACATTCGTCTTCATGGAGGACAATTCGCGTCTACATCGTGCACATCTCTCGACATCCCTCGACAATGGCCAGCATGTTCTCCAGACATGAACCCTATCGAACATGCCTGGGATAGATTTAAAAGGGCTGTTTATGGACGACGTGACCTACCAGTTATTCTGAGGGATCTACGCCGAATCGCCATTGAGGAGTGGGAGAATCTGGACCAACAGTGCCTTGATGAACTTGTGGATAGCATACCATGACGAATACACGCATGAATCAGTTCAAGAGGACGTACTGCTGGGTATTAGAGTTACCGATGTGTACAGCAATATGGAGAACCACCTCTTAAGGTCTCACTGTATGGTGGTACTACATGCAATGTGTGATTTTCATGATCAATAAGAAGGGCAGAAATGATGTCTATGTAGATATCTGTTCAAATTTTCTGTACAGGTTCCAGAACACTAGGAACTGAGTTGGAGGAAAGCTTTTTTTGATGTGTGTATTTTTATCTTACGTCATTGTGCCACGTAATTTTCAGCGTCCTTCTCTAGCGTTATTTCTCTAACGGTTCGGTTCTCTCTGTTTCATGTTTGTCTACAGTCCATAAGAAAATCCTATTAAAAAATGTGTTCGAAATTCTCATTCCCAGGAATCTTTTCCTCAAACTATGACTGATGCTTTATAATAGTAGGCTTCTTTTGCTCATGATTGTCCTATTTCCTTCCCTTTGAATATATTCCACTTGCTCCATCTCGAAGTTTTATTTAGATTCCAGGGTTGCAAAATCCTTTCACTTTGAACACTTCTCGTTTCTACTATTCCTCATTACTTTCGCCTCTTTTCGGGTTATTCTCGATCCATGTTTTGTCCTCATCATACTGATCTTTCTATTTTAGAGGCATCGTGAAACTTGCTCTACTTCACTGTGGACAGTATTGTCATCTGTGCATCTTGTTATTGACATCCAGTCAACATGAATTTTATTCAGACTACTGAAGCTTTCTTTTATCGCTGTCATAGCATTTTCGATGTATAAGTTGAACAGTAGTGGCAAAGACTGTTTTCTGTCTCACACCCTTCCTAACCTGAACAGTTTTTTACTTGGTGTTCCATTTTTATTTTTGTCTCTTTACTCTTTTACACGTATTATATTACTCTTCTTTCACAGCTTATATCTATTTTCCTGAGAATATTGAAGATCTCAAACCTTTTTACTTTATCGAAACCTTTTTCTCGTTCAAAAAAACTCTCTAGTAATTAAAAATAAAATATTTATGGAATCTCCCGTCGCTTCTTGACAGAACCATTCCATACTGAGGGATGAATAACACTTAAGCAGTTTGTTGTTCCACTGATTTTTAATTGTATGAACTAGTTCTCGGCTTATTGGGCCATCTTCAGATAGGTCCTGGCTATTGTTTACAAGGAGCTTGTGTTCTTACGAACCAAACGTTCTGGACTAAGATACAACGCACTTACAAACGATCTTTAGTATTGTCTTTGTATTTGTCGAATGGGTCTTTTAACTTTTGTTCTGTAAAACAGTTCTTTACCTTAATAAATCACATTTTATGGTTTGTCAGTACCATGTATGACAACAATTACAATTATTTAGAATACACATTATTACAAAATTAGAATTTTTTGGTATTTGTTGTGAACAGTTGCACTGGACACTAACTGTCGGTTGTACAACAGCGATGTCTCCTTTGGGCGTTACATTTTGTTATTAGAAAAATTGTGCATTAAAATAAACCAAATATGACATTGTTACAGTTAGGAATGTAAACAAATAAGGAATATAACGTCATATTGGGTTGTGAATTTGTTTACTATTGGGACACTTTGTGGTTAGTAGAAGGTTTACTTTATTGTGTAAACTTTAAGACTGGTGATGTACTCAGTTGCAATTGGTAATTTAGAAACAGCTGGGGATTTAGGGCTAGGTGTTTGTTAATTTTACCATGGAGCCAAGTGAAAAATCCATTAACTTTTTAGACCTTAACATAGATATCACCACAAACACATGTACTTTCAAAATTTACAGGAAACCCACAACAATAGACACAGTAATATCCTCATGTTCACAAACCCAATATCACACAAACATGCAGCTTTCCATTCCATGGTACATCGCCTCACATCCATACCAATGTCAAAACAGAATTTCCAAACAGAAGTACACAACATTAAATGTATTGCATATAACAATGGCTATAACCCAGAATTAATTGACAAAATCCTGCACAAGAAACAAAGAAGGAATGTCCCCTCAGCAATAACAACCACACCAAAAACCAACTGGTGTGCTATTCCATATTTAGATAAGCTACCAGAGAAACTAGCCAAAACACTGAAATCCCAAAACAATAAAACATCATTTTATGTAATAGGGACTACAGCTAATCTGCTATTCAACAGCAAGGACGAAACAGATAAACTAAGCAACAGTGAGGTCTACAAAATAACCTGCACTGAGTGCAAGAAACTGTACATTGGTGAAACGGGCTGGGCTATATCGTCAAAGCTGGCGGAACATGAACGTAGCTGGAGATTAAATAGATCAGACTCCAGGTTTGCTGAACATGTGCTCAAAGAAGGACACAAATATCTAAGGCACACAGAAGTGCTACATCATATAGCCAACAAAGGCAGAAAACTCACCCTACTAGAAACACTTGAAATTAATAAACACTTAGCCTAAATCCCCAGGTGGATCTAAATGAATAATTGCAACTGGGCACATCACTACTCATAAACTCTACACATAAAGTAAACTAGCTACAAACCCCAAACTGTCCCAGTAGTAAACAAATTCACACCCCAATATAACGAGTATCCCTTATGTGTTTAAATTACTAACTGTAACTCAGTTGTAAGAACGTCATATTTGGTACATATTAATGCCCAATTTTTCTAATAACAAAATGTAACCCCAAAGGAAACATCGCTGTTGTACAACCAACAATTAGTGTCCAGTGCAACTGTTCACAACAAAAAACAAAGAACTGTAATTTTGTAATAATATGTATTCTATATAATTCTAATGGGTGCGTACCCGTGGTCTAGGGGTAGCGTATTTGATTCATAATCAAAACGTCATCGGTCCAGGGTTCGATCTCCGCTACTGCTTAAATTTTGATAAATAATCAGCATTGGCGGCCGAAAACTTCCGGCATAAGAAGTCAGCCTCATTCTGCCAACGGCCTTGTCAAAGAGGGCGGAGGAGCGGATAGAGGTTCAGGGCACTCTCTTGTCCTAGGGGTGGGAAATTGCCCCTAAAGGCGGAAGAATCAGCAATGATCAACGATATGAGGATGCAGAAGACAATGGAAACTACTGCATTAAAGACACGTAACGTGTATCCACACGACAGGTGGCCTGTAATTGGAGAAGTGTCATGATGATCTCTCCATTGGCAAAAGATTCCGGAATAGTCCCCCATTCGGATCTCCGGGAGGGGACTGCCAAAGGGGAGGTTACCATGAGAAAAAGATTGAATAATCAACGAAAGGATAACGTTCTACGAGTCGGGGCGTGGAATGTCAGAAGCTTGAACGTAGTAGGGAAACTAGAAAATCTGAGAAGAGAAATGCAAAGGCTCAATCTAGATATAGTAGGGGTCAGTGAAGTGAAGTGGAAGGAAGACAAGGATTTCTGGTCAGATGAGTATCGGGTAATATCAACAGCAGCAGAAAATGGTATAACAGGTGTAGGATTCGTTATGAATAGGAAGGTAGGGCAGAGGGTGTGTTACTGTGAACAGTTCAGTGACCGGGTTGTTCTAATCAGAATCGACAGCAGACCAACACCAACAACGATAGTTCAGGTACACATGCCGACGTCGCAAGCTGAACAGATAGAGAAAGTGTATGAGGATATTGAAAGGGTAATGCAGTATGTAAAGGGGGACGAAAATCTAATAGTCATGGGCGACTGGAATGCAGTTGTAGGGGAAGCAGTATGAGAAAAGGTTACAGGAGAATATGGGCTTGGGACAAGGAATGAAAGAGGAGAAAGACTAATTGAGTTCTGTAACAAGTTTCAGCTAGTAATAGCGAATACCCTGTTCAAGAATCACAAGAGGAGGAGGTATACTTGGAAAAGGCCGGGAGATACGGGAAGATTTCAGTTAGATTACATCATGGTCAGACAGAGATTCCGAAATCAGATACTGGATTGTAAGCGTACCCAGGAGCAGATATAGACTCAGATCACAATATAGTAGTGATGAAGAGTAGGCTGAAGTTCAAGACATTAGTCAGGAGGAATCAATACGCAAAGTAGTGGAATACGGAAATACTAAGGAATGACGAGATACGTTTGAAGTTCTCTAAAGCTATAGATACAGCAATAAGGAATAGCGCAGTAGGCAGTACAGTTGAAGAGGAATGGACATCTCTAAAAAGGGCCATCACAGAAGTTGGGAAGGAAAACATAGGTACAAAGAAGGTAGCTGCGAAGAAACCGTGGGTAACAGAAGAAATACTTCAGTTGATTGATGAAAGGAAGAAGTACAAACATGTTCGGGAAAAATCAGGAATACAGAAATACAAGTCGCCGAGGAATGAAATAAATAGGAAGTGCAGGGAAGCTAAGACGAAATGGCTGCTGGAAAAATGTGAAGACATAAAAAAAGATATGATTGTTGGAAGGACAGACTCAGCATACAGGAAAGTCAAAACAACCTTTGGTGACATTAAAAGCAACGGTGGTAACATTAAGAGTGCAACGGGAATTCCACTGTTAAATGCAGAGGAGAGAGCAGATAGGTGGAAAGAATACATTGAAAGCCTGTATAAGGGTGAATGATAGAAGAAGAAACAGGAGTCGATTTAGAAGAGATAGGGGATCCAGTATTAGAATCGGAATGTAAAAGAGCTTTGGGGGAATTACGGTCAAATAAGGCAGAAGGGATAGATAACATTCCATCAGAATTTCTAAAATCATTTGGGGAAGTGGCAACAAAACGACTATTCACGTTGGTGTGTAGAATATATGTTTCTGGCGATATACCATTTGACTTTCGGAAAAGCATCATCCACACAACTCCGAAGACGGCAAGAGCTGACAAGTCCGAGAATTATCGCACAATCAGCTTAACAGCTCATGCATCGAATCTGCTTACAAGAATAATATACAGAAGAATAGAAACGAAAATTGAGAATGCGCTAGGTGACGATCAGTTTGGCTTTAGGAAAAGTAAAGGGACGAGAGAGGGAATTCTGACGTTACGGCTAATAATGGAAGCAAGGCTAAAGAAAAATCAATACACTTTCATAGGATTTGTCGACCTGGTAAAAACGTTCGACAATATAAAATGGTGCAAGCTGTTCGAGATTCTGAAAAAAGTAGGGGTAAGCTATAGGGAGAGACGGGTCACATACAATATGTACCACAACCAAGAGGGAATAATAAGAGTGGACGATCAAGAACGATTTGCTCGTATTAAGAAGGGTGTAAGACAAGGCTGTAGCCTTTCGCCCCTACTCTTTAATCTGTACATCGAGGAAGCAATGATGGAATTAAAGCTATCCTGAGTGAAAGTGAAGAAGAATTAAATGATCTGCTGAACGGAATGAACAGTCTAATGAGTACACAATATGGTTTGCGAGTAAATCGGAGAAAGACGAAGGTAATGAGAAGTAGTAGAAATGAGAACAGCGAGAAACTTAACATCAGGATTGATGGTCACGAAGTCAATGAAGTTAAGGAATTCTGCTACCTAGGCAGTTAAATAACCAATGATGGACGCAAAAAAGGCATTTCTGGCCAAGAGAAGTCTACTAATATCAAATACCGGCCTTAATTTGAGGAAGAAATTTCTGAGGATGTACGTCTGGAGTACAGCATTGTATGGTAGTGAAACATGGACTGTGGGAAAACCGGAAGAGAAGAGAATCGAAGCATTTGAAATGTGGTGCTATAGACGAATGTTGAAAATTAGGTGGACTGATAAGGTAAGGAATGAGGAGGTTCTCGCAGAATCGGAGAGGAACGGAATATGTGGAAAACACTGATAAGGAGAAGGGACAGGATGATAGGACATCTGCTAAGACATGAGGGATTGAGTTCCATGGTACTAGAGGGAGCTGTAGAGGGCAAAAACTGTAGAGGAAGACAGAGATTGGAATACGTCAAGCAAATAACTGAGGACGTAGGTTGCAAGTGCTACTCTTACTCTGAGATGAAGAGGTTAGCACAGGAAAGGAATTCGTAGTCAGTAGAGTGATGAGAAAAAAAAAAAGTACGTCATATACGAGCACGAGCGTGCAGAGACTCGTGAGAAGACTGGTTGTTTTCAAATTCGGCCACTGGTGGCATAGACGGACTGACAGTGGCGTATTATATCGCCGAAACCGGTAACCTAGAAAATAAATTGGAAATGGAGCTACAGCTGACGGTGTTCTTGATATTTTCTATATACATATCGGCTATTGTCCTACGACTGATCAAAAAAAGAATGGATGCTATTTGTGGTGTATGAACCAGCTGTGTAAACTTTCCTTATGTATGGATGGCAGACTACATTAGTCCAACGTATTTTCTTCGGTATCGTTGAAATGCTAATCATTTTCACATCCGAGCTTATAATTCGCGTCATTTCAATGCGATGTTTGTTGCATACTGCCACCACTGTTTTGCAATTCTCTAGTTGACAGCAGTGTGTATGAGATGATAGTAGCCTACCACGGAAAGATAGCTGTTCCAAACGGAAACAGTAATGGAGTAATTAAAAGGAAGTGCATTCCATATTGCAAATGAAATGCCGGGAGGCTAGTTTAATTTTTCTGCCCACTGGTTCACAACCCACAGTTCAACTGTTTCACATTTTTTTTAAATGTGAAGCCCGCATAACCTCTGCCAGCTGTAATTCAGCAAGCGGATTATGCATATTTAACAAGTCGATCTGATGAACTCCATACACCCGATGCGGGTCATTACGTTGCTGCGTAGACAACAAAAAGTAAAATTATGACCTCTATATTGTGATGAGGATCAGCAAAAAGAGTATTCTGAAATATTATTCCGCCACAATACCACGCACCGTAGCTGGGCTTTTACATCTCTCGCACGAAATACGCTCTTGCATTTCAGGTTACACTAAATGAATTAAAATTACCGAGCAACATCTGTAAATGTTCTCTTTTTTCTTGCTTTTTTTTTTTTTCAAGAGATATGCAAGCGGAGGTAAGCGGCAGAGTGGCTTATCCTGCTAATGGAGGATCGCATTAAACTGCGCTTCCATTAGCACCATGCGGGGATGGGTGTGAGCGGTTATGCAAGGGATTCATTGTAGACTACTGCTGTGGGTTACCGAAGAACCCGGCGTGCATTCCTGTGTCTGGCAGATTGTAGGAGCGAGGCTTTCGGAGCGGCAACTTGTGTTCTTTACAGTTCGAAAAGGCATCATTCAGCCACATTTTGCGTACCTGTAGAAGGGTCAAACATATTTCACATCACTTCCGCTCTGTTTCTGGACATCGGCCTTTCGATAACATGGTACCCTTAAGCTGAATGTTTGTTGGAGCTGCAGCCAGGAAAAATTTTGTGGTACAAAATTACAAAAACAGCATTTTGAAGCAATTTTAAGATTAAAAGTTTTTAGAGCAGTATTTAAAGTATTTACATATAATTTTGGTAGACAGTTAATGGTTTCATGAACTGAAGACATTAAAAAGAAAAAGAATTTAAATTCTTAATGTATTCAATACGTTTTATTAATATCTACCGTTTATCTTAAAAAAGGAAGAGATTCATGTGAATACAAAAATCAATATGTGAGTGTTAAAAACAATGTATTGTTACTCTAATCAATCGTGTTTGTTAGTCAGATAATGGATTGCAATAGGGATGCAACAGCCAAATAAATTTTACATTCATTAAATTCAGATGGAATAGCTACCCTCACTATCTCGTTATGAAAAATATTGTCTGAAAGGGTTTTCTCCAGCTTGAATAGTCCTCTTCTGACGTGAGGAAGTAAAAATCATGTGGATCCCGGTTTAGGTGAAATGAGAAAGAATGAAATCGGATTCCGAATATACCGAATTCACTTCAGACTGCCAAAATTTCTTTAAATTTCTTTGCCTTCCGAAGTGCCAAGCGTTGGAACAAGGTCCACAGGGCAACGGATTTGGGCTTTGTAAGTTAATGCCGGTTTAATTCGTATCAGCTGTCTACTTCTCGATCAGCCTATACCAAACAATTGCGTCTACGCATTTTACGATGGTTCACACCAAAGAATTAAAGTAAGAAAGAGACATTTCGTTCGGATTTTTGCATTGCCGGCTAATCGTGCAGCCTAGATAGTAAATGCGGCCTCGATATGACAGAACGACGGCATTGCAGACGAGGTATGAGTCAGAAATTTGGGCCACTATGCAGGGACGCAGTTCGAATGCTAGCGAATATGGTAGACGAATTCCCCACAGTTCGAGTACAAGATGAAGACTCTGGTCTTTAGCATCGACATACACTCGTTTTGCTTCATAGTACTGTTTCTGAAAGGTGGTAATTTGGACCCTGTCCTCGGGTACTCTGTGGCACTGTCTTTCAACAAAACGCAAGACATTTGGTCATGGATTGCCGCCCCACTCTCCAGCCACTGTAACTGATGAACTCAGGCACAGAGTTGTAACAACATGAATTGCCGTACCTGGTCTGTCATACAAACTCAGATCGACTCGTTGCCCAGTCCTGCTAGAGCTGTTGTTACTGCCGTAAATGGCATCTCTCTGCACAAAATGTGGCATCCTGCACATCCCCAAATTCCTTACAGATTTAGTTATGAGCACAGTAAGTGATGTTTTCTTATCTGCCAACCTCGCTGGTGTTGCACCATTAAGGTACAGTAGTGCAGTTGTCCTACAGCGTATCAGAGTCGACTGGACCAAACGCTACAGTCTTCCATAGTGATGCATAGCGGATGAAAGACATATTTCCACGAGGGCGCCTATTCTCTGTAATCCGTTGCCCAGAGAGCTGTTAGCTTACTACAGTAGTCCTAGGCGTAGGGCACATTTACAAACATTCGCTTGTACTTGCCCTAATATCTATTATTATGATGCTGACTGGAAGTATGCGATGTTGGGAGATTAATCGTCGTACATTCTCTGCATACGGTGCAAGAATCCCGTGTTTTGCAAACTGATCATTGGCTCTGCAAGTGCTTGCTCGGCTGACCAGGTAACTTGTTCTTTTCCGTCACACGATACATCAAGTTCTGCAGGGAGCTCCCGTGAAACCAGCAGTCATCTTGATGAAAGAACTTTCCACATGGTCGTAATCGCTAGCTCATGGTGATAGAGCCCGTTACAATCAATGTAAGAAGTCTTTCCTTACAATTACCAAATGTAATTAACAGATCTTGGAAGACATAATTTACTCAATAAGACAATAAATGAAGTTAATGATCTGACAATGAAATTAAAATGTATTAATATAAAATAATGCCGGGTTGCCACTAGCGGAAGTCGCTGGACAATGAATATACAACTATGCATCACTAAACGAATGGCACTACATTAAAATTTATACATAGTTGATTGCAAAAGGAAGCAATACCCACTGTGGGCATGTTATTGAAAAGAAGGACACCTATGTTTAGCATCAATAGCTCCGCAGCTTTCTCCACCATTAACTAATAACATAAGTAACTGTTCGACCAATTAACCTCATAGATAGAGAAACAGAACACTATTGCTCTTTCTGCGCCTCTGAACTTGTACATTTGACAGATAATTAGAATCACAATGAATTTAATCGTTCTAAGAAAAAATGTCCGTCGACTTCTACGCCGGTCTCTCCATTGCAATGCCATTTTACCAACGTTGGATTTTGTTTGTAGCGGGCGAAGCTGCGGCTCTGAGCTCCACTAGGGTGTCACATTAGTCATGGACGAGATCGCCCCCTCTCCATCGTAGCACATGCTTAGCGGAAATGAAATCTTTTAGGAGTCAAACACAAATGACCAAGTCACTTGCCGTCCGGGAATAAGACTGCGAGTCCTCGCCTCTTTGGCTTCCCATCTGAATTTGGACCAGCGCTCACGACTCTCCCTCACGGTCAGCCGTGGTGCAGCCCTAAAACTCTCTTCCGATAGCTGAAAATTATCATGAATTTCTGCCTCCTACCAAAGTGTTAACTGTGATCAAACCAACCAGCAACTTCTGCACGTCCGATTCCCTTGGTTTGGCCGTCAATCGCCTTCCTCGCGAGATTTCTCGAAAAAAGGTGCGGAAAATTTTAAGGAACAACGGTCACAAGGAAGAGTCTATGTCTGTGTTGCGCAGAGCATTCTCGAGACGATATTACTTTGACTAGTGAGTAGCGTCCCACAGCCTCCATCTCACTTCGAGCTGCAAATGTTCAAATGTGTGTGAATTTGTAACGGACCAAAGTGCTGAGGTGATCGGTCCCTACACTTACACACTACTTACTTAAACTAACTTATGCTAAGAACGACACGCACACCCATGCCCGAGGGAGGACTCAAACCTCCGGGCATGGGGCGGCGCAATTCGTGACATGGCGCCTGAAACATCGCGGCCAATCCGCGCGGTCCCCGAACTGTCCACGTGCTCGGGTATACTATAGTGCGAACTACCTTTTCGCCGAAACTGCGGCCAGAGGTTCAGTCACGGCCTGGTGAGCATCACACTCTTTGCGTCTCGGCTGGAGGTTGCCTGCTGAAAGGATATTATGAAAGCCCACATATGTCAGTCCCGTTATAGTTCAGAGGCCTTTACCATAGTTCCAGAAACCTTTCCCACATACGCAAATATTAGATAGAAAATCTGGTACTGAAAAGAGCTTAAAGAAGGCCGTAATCAAGATAAAACTAGTACCGATAGATTATCATGTTTAATGTCCTCATTAAAATTGTAATGGATGATTGAATTATTTACTCGTATTGCGATATTTTGTTGAGTAAAACATAAGGAAAAGGTCAAGAAGAGACTGATGCCTCACAACAAGATTTCGCGAGACCTACGTGTCCCTGCTCTTGAAGTTTCCCATTTATGTTCTCCGAGCGATTCTGGTAATCTCTCGTCTGGGCTATAACGATTAGTTACAATCCTAGCGACGCTTCTCTAAAGTCATTCAACGTATGCTGTGATGCGTACTAGGTAAGGACCCCAAAAACAGGAAAAAAGGTCGCACTAGTGTCTAGTGTGCGATTTGCTTTAATGATGCATTACATTTTTTTTCAGAACACTTAAAAAAATGTGTCTTACATTCATCTTCCCCACCACTGATCTCACGAGATCGTCACATTTCATATTGCTTCTTATCATTACCCATAAATACTCATACGATGTCCTCTTAAGTCTTGAAACAGGTTTGAGGTATTGCCTGACGGTGAAACTGCGTCTAACACAGCAAATGACGCTTCGGCTGAGGCCCGCCTCTCTGAAAAGAGCAGAAGGCAGGTTTGTTTGTCATTGGAAGCTCCAACATTAGGCGGGCGAGGGAGCCTCTCAGGGAAACAGAGCACAACTTAGGAAGAAAGGGCATTTTTTATTCTTTGGCTTGCCGGGGGTCTCGTTCAATACATAGCGGAGGCTCTGCCGGTGGTGATGGGTGCGCCCGGCGGCAAATCTTCGCTCTTATTGCATGAATTACACCTGACTCGAGTTCAGATTCTGCCTATTGTATAGACAGCTGCCACCGTGTATATGGCGGAATTGAAAATAGCACAATAGTTCCCACAGCCGGACGCCGTTCTCTGGTGTGCAACCGACTGTAAGGCTTAAACCAAAGACTCAGACGATTCTGTGATGATTTGGGAAGCGGATATCCCGACCTCGGATATCGAGGGTACTGTTATGACAATTCCCTTAACTGGTCGCGCGTGCACTACGGGATGCAGCTACTGGGGTAGAAGAATACATGTGCTTTGCAAAAGTGCGATTTTTTTAGGACAGAGAAATCCCACCATAACCACGATAGATACATTCTGATTTCAGACAGAATTAATTAAAGAGAGTATCATGCATCATAGTAGATCGGAGGAACATAGCACCTTCATACTATTATTTCACTGCAGATGCGGTCATTGTAAAGCTCAAGAACTGGTCTCACATGCGATATGGTGTCCATGTAGTACTGGGGACAGACAGCTGACTGATATCAGCTGTTGGTAGTAAAGAAAAAATTTCGACTGCGAAGAAGAATGAAAAGACAGTTTCAAATTAATTGGAGAAGCTTATTTGAAGCTATAAATAATAGGATAGTATCAGGAGAGGTTAACGCAGATCGCAAATGCGAAATAATTTGGGTGACAATAAGAAATGTTTACCGTTGATCACACATGGTTATCAGATTATTTTATAGATTATACTGCCTCCAGAACTACGATGTAACATAAAAGAGAAAACTTGGAGACGGTTAGGAATAGGTTTCCTGATAATGTTACAGATTTAGGTGAAGATTTCAACTTATTATCCGTAGACTGGAAGACTCGAATGATCAGGGCGAGTACTACGGCAACCAATAGAGCGGCATAGGTCGAGTTTTAGACTCAGTAAACGTATAACAGAAAATCAGTGCCCATACTGACATTAAAATTTTACTTCACACCGCTTCAAATAGGAATGAAAAAAAAAAAAAAAAGGAAGATACTGTTTGCTTGGTAACTCCAACAAGAAACGAATTTCAGATTACCTGAGCGGTCATATGAAACATGCATGTCAAGGACTGGGAATGTTGAGCAGTAATGGAGGACGTTTGAGATTATTGTGCAATACGCCTTAGGCCAGTATCCGGCGAGCCAAGTTCTGAGGGATGGGAAAGACTTACCATAGTTCGACATCCACGTTAGAAAGCTTACTCCCAAAGCAAATACAGACTCACTGCAAATTTAAATGTAGCCAAAGTGTCATACGCAAATCATATACAAACTGAATGATGCCAAATTTTGCGTAAGGAGAACCATGTTGCATAAATTCGAAGGTAAACTACCATCTACCGATATGACACAAGATCCTAAGGAGTGTTCGTCTTATAATAAATCAGGAACGGATTCAAGTCGCCTGCCCGTATACTCTGTTATTAACGCTTTGAAAATTAGGATGATAGAGAAAAGGTCAAAATATAAAATTTCACTTCCAAAAATAGCTACACTGAGGCAGACCATTCCGCGGTTCCACTTTTAAATCGTCTTACGAAAGTTAAAACGCCATGAACGAAATGAATGACTGAGATACAGAAATGAAGTCTAATGTCAACAGAAGAAGCCTGGGAAGCGATGGGATACCTACGACATTCTGCATGGGGTATCAGGAGATAATCTGCTGATATAAACGGCCTGATTCTAATGAATTTCAGTGAGAAACCACGGTCAGAATTCAACATACGAAATTTCGTATGGACGCTCACGTACAACAGAAAATTTTCTGTGAGTGCTGTTGTCCTGGTCATTAACAAGGACCAATTTATATCAGTATTTTCCGAGGCAATTTCATGTTGCCCCCACTTTGCATGACGTTGTATACAGGGTGTTACAAAAAGGTACGGCCAAACTTTCAGGAAACATTCCTCACACACAAAGAAAGAAAATATGTTATGTGCGGTGTGTCCTGTGTACCTTTTTGTAACACACTGTATAGCGTCCGAAGTTCCATAAGGCCCTTCGTGGACGACGCTGTTCTATACAGAGGATTCGCAATATTAGAATATTGCAGCAAAATGCAGGAATACCTTCACGGAATTTTCACTTGGTGCACGGACTGCCAGTTGACGCACAAGATAAACCAATGTGCCGTACTGCACACAAAGGCAGAAAAAGCCAATATCACACACAAAATAGCACGACATTTACAGGAAGAAGTTATATTCATAACATACACTACTGGCCATTAAAATTGCTACACCACGAAGAAATGCAGATGATAAACGGGTATTCATTGGACAAATATATTATACTAGAACTAACATGTGATTACGTTTTCACGCTATTTGGGTGCATAGATCCTGAGAAATCAGTATCCAGAACAACCAACTCGGGCCGTAATAATGGCCTTGATACGCCTGGCCATTGAGTCAAACAGAGCGTGGATGTCGTGTACAGGTACAGCTGCCCATGCAGCTTCAACACGATACCACAGTTCATCAAGAGTAGTGATTGGCGTGTTATGACGAGCCAGTTGCTCGGCCGCATTGACCAGACGTTTTCAATTGGTGAGAGGTCTGGAAAATGTGCTGGCCACGGCAGCAGTCGAACTTTTTCTGTATCCAGAAAGGACCGTATAGGATCTGCAACATGCGGCCGTGCATTATCCTGCTGAAATGTAGGGTTTCGCAGGTATAGAATGAAGGGTAGAGCCACGGGTCGTAACACATCTGAAATGTAACGTCCACTGTTCAAAGTGCCGTCAATGCGAACAAGAGGCGACCGAGACGTGTAGCCAATGGCACCCCATATCATCACGCCGTGTGATACACCAGTATGGCGATGACGAATACACGCTTCCAATGTGCGTTCACCGCGATGTCGCCAAACACGGATGCGACCATCATGATTCTGTAAACCGATTCTGTATTCATCCGAAAAAATGACGTTTTGCCATTCGTGCACACAGGTTCGTCGTTGAGTACACTATCGCAGGCGCTCCTGTCTGTGATGCAGCGTCAATGGCAACCGCAGCCATGGTCTCCGAGCTGATAGTCCATGCTGCTGCAAAAGTCGTCGAACTGTTCGTGCAGATGGTTGTTGTCCTGCAAACGTCCCCATATGTTGACTCAGGGATCGAGACGTGGCTGCACGATCCGTTACAGCCATATCGATAAGTTGGCTGTCATCTCGACTGCTAGTGATACGACGCAATTGGGATCCAGCACGGCGTTCCGTATTACCCTCCTGAACCCACCGATTCCATATTATGCTAACAGTCATTGGATCTCGACCAATGCGAGCAGCAATGTCGCGATACGATAAACCGAAATCCCGATTGGCTACAATCCGACCTTTATCAAAGTCGGAAACGTGATGATACAGATTTCTCCTCCTTACACGAGGCATCACAACAACGTTTCACCAGGCAGCGCCGGTCAACTGCTGTTTGTGTATGAGAAATCGGTTGGAAACTTCCCTCTTGTCAGCACGTTGAAGGTGTCGCCACCGGCGCCAGCCTTGTGTGAATGCTCTGAAAAGCTAATCATTTGCATATCACAGCATCTTCTTCCTGTCGGTTAAATTTCGCGTCTGTAGCACGACATGTTCGTGGTGTAGCAATTTTAATGGCCAGTAGTGTATCTGGTAGAATGCGTGCAGAACGATTTAAAGTTGAACGACGGCATAAAACTAGTTGCAGGGGATGCATCTGCGTTGAGGTTCATTGGAAGAATCCTTAGGCATCTGGTTCACCCACAGAGGAGGCAGCTTGTCATTCAACCAATATTTGAATATTGAGTATCGGCCTGGAATCCACACCAGAGAGCATTGACGGAGAACGCGGAGAAGATCGAAAATAGAGCATCGCGTTTAGTTACCGGTGCATTCAGTAAAAGTGGCAGCGTCAAGGACATGCTTAGCCAGCAAGAGGGCATTCCGCGTCACGATATGGCTTACTGTGAAAATTCCGAGAGCGTACGTTCCTAGGTAAGTCAGCAAGTATATTACTTCCTACAACATGTACCTCGGGGAAAAAAACTGTGAAGCCAAAATTAGATTCGAACGCACACAGAAGCTTCCCAAACATCGTTTTTCACACGTCCCATCCGCCACTAAGGAGAGAAAGTCGGGAAGTGGCAGTGGTACACAAACTACTGACAGCGATGCTCGATAAGGTGGTTTGCGGAATGTAGGTGTTGATGTGACGTTCCCAAGATGTTCGCCATTTAGTCAGAGAGTATAGGTTCTTTCTCTATATGGTCAACGTGTCTAATATGTGAGCTGCCTACGAGTAGCGGACCCTCATATTCAAGGTGTGGCTGCCCGAAGCCCAAGAAATGAGATATTGCTGCATGTGTGGCAAAGGCAAGAGAGAGCGGCTCTGTCTTATTGTTAGTGGAAGGTAAAGCCTCAGACTGGAACGTTCGAAAAGTGGATTTAGGTATTTGACCCTGTCTCAAATCCGACTTTTTCTATTGAGATACGAGTACCTCATCACCTGCACACGAATCATAAGATACAATCAAATGGCCGTCTCTACCGACCACTTCGTCTATAAGAGTAACAAACAAACTTCGCGTCACGTTTCTGCCCACAGGGGATCATCTTGAAACTACACCATCGACGCAATTCTCAGCGTAGTTACGAACCGGGGTGACAGTTGCCTACTTACATACTAACCCGTTCGCGGTAAACTTCCCCATCAGAGTTACACAAGGCCCATCGCGCGATGTTGTATCTAGATGACGCTATACCCCTACATCTCTCTTAAAAACGAAAAAAAAACGAAAAAAGGAGTGTTGGGTTTAACGTGCCGTCGATATTGAGGTCAACAGAGACGTAGCACAAGCACGAATTGTGTTAAGGGTAGGGAAGGAAATCGTCCGTTCCTTTCAAAGCAACAATCTCGGCATTGGCATAGAGCGATTTAAGGAAATCACGGGAAACCTAAAAGTGGATGGCCGAACGTGGGTTTAAACCGTTGTCCTCCTAAACTAAAGTGCAGTGTACTGAAGAAAAAAAAGAATGAGAAGCCCTAATCAGGGTCTACAATTAGTTACTTCTTACTTCCAAAGAAAAGCACGTCAAAAAATAGGTATGTAATGTAGGAACGTTAAATTATGACTGCCGAAAGAGACTTTGCTCGTAGCTGTATCTTATATACTGTTGGAAATATGACAGAAAACATTGTTCTACTGAAAATAAAACTGTTTCTGTGTATAAGTTCCGGAGATGGGTGCCGCAGTCTCCAGTAGGCTACACACTTATAGTGACTTTGTGGGCACTAGGTCGAACCCCCTGCCATCCAGTAAGTAAAGTCTGTCACACTCAGTAACAACAAAATAGGCAAGTCGCTGGGTGTCACTGACGTATTTGCAAGTATTTTGTACTCCGTTTGGTTTAAAGTGCTTTCATATAACGCTGCTCTTCAATAATCTCGCTTTAATTTTTTAGTTCATCTTTGCGTTCAACTATAATATTACTGCTCAAAAGAAGAAGTTAATGTTTTTAAGCTGGTAATATTAAACTCGTTGTTACTAGACTAGCGTGCGTTGTGTCTCCGTTTGTATGCCTGTGAAGGACAATATCCTAAGTGGCGTCGACTACTCCCTCGGCGTACGTAATTTCGTACCCGTAGAAAAATCACTCTCGTGGTGTAGAAGCAGCTGCCGACTCCGACGGTTGCCTGTAAAATTATTGAAATGTAAGACAAAGGAAACTTGTTTGGGATCTTCTCGAATTGGAACACTGTCATTATCATTTAGTCATTCGATGATTGTCTGCGAGTGAGAGGAATTAGTTTTAGCAGAGAAAACTTACTCTATGATTTTGGCCGTGTTACTGAAGCAGGTTCTACAGCAAACACCGACCACCAAATGTTCGAAGACCTATGGAAGCTTGTCGTACATAACAGCTCATCTCAGAATACTTTGATCAAAATTAAATACGCGCCATTACCTTTGAAGTGCAACAGTCTGTAGTATGGGTGTTACTAAACTCCATATTAACTTACATACCGCTATTGAATCTAAAAAAAAAAAAAAAAAAAAAAAAAAAAAAAAACACGAATTACACAATATGGCGGCTAACAAAGACGGTTTCATTGCACACACTTCATGCATGTCCTCTCGTTATCCTGTCTCGTAACTAAGTCCCTTCAAATTCCTATTTTCTTACTTTTCTTTGCTCGCCATGGAGCATGTCAAGGAATAAGTATTTCGCTCGAGCAGGCGAAACGCACCACCTCGCGATATATGTTAACTTTAAACCAATAAAATTGGGAAGGTCGTTGAACTAATAAACCGATCGATCCACGACTTTTACCCGCTAGTACAGGCCAAACTGCGACATCATTCAATACTTACGTATTTCTAAAAATCTCAATTAGATCTTCACTACTAGTCGTCTATAAGTTTTTTTAGAACTGTATTCATACCAGTACCGATTATTACACTGAATTTTGTAGCGTTCTTTACTGTTAGTATAAAACACTATTTCATTACATTCTTTGACATTACAACACAAGCTTTGTACTTTAGGTTGTACTCTGTATCACGATATTTTATATATTTCTAACAACTATTTCTCACACTTGACTGTTTGGTGTATATTCGGTCCATCAACCGAAATTATTTTATGATGTTTCGATCCGTCAGTAGGGCGGCACTGATGAAACTAGTGCTACGTGTAATGATGTCTTTGGTCATCAGAAATTGTTACACGATATTTTAAATCTTTTACTAGCGTCTGTTTTAAAAGTTGATAAAAACAGTTTAACATTTGTTTTGATTTGTGCATCGCTCACATGAATTATTTTGTGACGTTGGATAGAACCACGTTAAATATAATTTTGCCGCTTGTTGGCTTAGGTCAGGTATCAATTTGTATGCTGAAACAGTGAAACAAGAGATACAAGGTCTCTTAACAAATCTAGTAAATGAACGACTCAAATTAGAAAAATTTCCTCAGCATTTCACACAAGACATGTGCCTCAGCTTACACAAAGCAATGCAGAAGACATAAATAACTATTAACCCATTTCCCTATCATCAACATTCTCAAAAATTAAAGAATCAACAATGAAAAAGAGATTAAAGAACTACTTGAATAAATAAAATCGAAGAGAATCACAATTTGGATTAGAAAGTGTGGGAAGTACAGAACTAACTATAGTAGAATTGACAAAGGTGGTACTTGATGTTTTTGACCCGGATAAGAGTGTCATAAACATATTCTTGTATCTACCTAAGGCTTCTGATACTGTTTACCCTTGGATTCGTGTAAATATGCTACCGTCATTATAAATAAAAGGTGTATCCAATGATTAGTCCCACATTAGCGCATAGAGCACAAAAAGATAATACAATATAAACTTCATGTAAGGCTGAACTTGTTACCCAGAATTAAAGTACATGAACATAAGAATTCCTCAGGGAAGCATATTAGGAACAATATTGTCTGTGATACACATCTATGACTTTCTCAATAATGTTAGACATGTAAAAAGGTGTCGTTGCTTATGATGTTAGTATCATAATCACTGATTATGATAAAGAAAGAAGATAAAGAAAGATAAAAAATATATGCCATGAATCTCAATGTGGAGTAAAATTACACTGCTAAATTTAATGCAAGGGATACCTCTATGAATTGCTTAATAAACATAAAATTTTTAGTAATGTAGTTCAAATCTCAGTTGAAGTAGTGTGGACTCGCAAATACAACTGGAAACTAAAGCTTGGCATGCCCCTGGAATCGTGTCATCACTGAGCAACAGCCAGTGTCTTTTTAGTAACATACTGACCACATTTATACTCCGCCCTCAGTTCACTTCTGGGGAACAAATGCACAAAATATGAGCTCTGTTTTCGAAGTACGCAAAGGACATAAAAACAATAATAAAAAATAGTAATCGGTTTAACCATCAAGTACTGTTCGAAATTTAGGAATGTTAACTGCACTATGTGAGTGGATTTATAGACATCAAAAATAGATTAGATACCTGCTGCACGAACAGGTCTGAACTTGACCACGAGACACGATCTAAACTGAATTTCCGTTTACCAAGAAATAATTAACACAGAACTCAAATCAGCATTTCATACCAAGGAAGTATGTTTTACAGTAAACTGCACAAGGACATGAAAGCGATTTCTAAAGCGACGGAAAACAAAACATACACAAAATAATAAATTGTACACATTGAAGCAGCACATACATAAGACTTATCAGGGAACTGGTAAAAAATTTAGTACTAGTAAATAATAGTAATAACGACAATAACGACGATAAAAGCAGAACGTTTTTACTGTATTTTTCTTTCCTTCTCAGATTCCTTTTTTTTCTTTTCTCGAATACCTCACTCCGAAACCTCTGCAAAGAGTAATACTAACACGTTATTGTCTTTCCGAGTTCAATATCGTACTCAATACGGACAGTTTTCAGGCTGGCAAATAAGAAGTTGCACTATACACAATAGGAAAAGGCGTCTTTATGGGCCTGAAGCCATTATGAAGTAATGTGTTTTCAGTGATTGGTACTGATAAATGAATGAACTTTGTTGACTAGCTTATCATATTATGAAATAATTTCTTTGCAAAACAGTATTGTACTCAATGGACAAAATGAATGACGTTGCGCAGTTTTCTAGAATTTGGACTTGTTTTCAGAAGGTTGGAACCTACAATCCCTACCCCGCCAGCGTGATTTGGGCTTTCCTATGTTTCCCTTAATTACTTGAGGAATGTGCTATGAAACTGAGGAATAAAATGCTTGTACTAATATGTAATTAACAGTTGTCCTTTGCCATGAGATTCTCGAAAACAGCATTTAGCAAATATCGGAAATATGTGACTATCAGGATATGTCTGTCGGGAAAGTCTCATCCTAGCAGCAACGGAGCATGGAAAACGTAAGGTTAACTACAACTTGTACAGAGACCGTACTGCCGTTATTAAAGTCGAAATACATGAAAGGGAAGTAGTAACTGAGCAGGAAGTGAAACATGGTAATAGCCTATATCAGATACGACACTGATGTCCAAAATTAAATCAGCGAACGGAAAATTTACAAGGCTCGATTTATTTGGCCACAAAACAGTATAAACAGATGATAGTAATGTAAAAACGATGTAAAGAATACAGAACGTAGCCAATTGCTGGATGCATAACGGTAGACACAAATATTCTTCGTTTTTTCCATCACAATGGATTTGCACACACCTTCTGACAATTGGGAAATGTGCTCAGAATGATATGTGAACATCTCTGGCAGCAATGCAGGTCTGACGACGACGGGGCATGCTGTGAATGATGTTGTTAGTCTCATGTTGCGTTAATTACACCAATTCTCCCTGCAGAGCAGCTTACAATCTTGGAGAGTGGTTGGTGGATGCTGAAATGATGCAACCCGTCTCCCTAGTGCATCCCTGACATGCTCTTTTGGGTTCAAATAGGCAGAGTGACCAGGCCACGCCATGCATGCAATGCCTTCCGTTTCAAAGAGAACGTCAACCATCCGTGCTTTATGAGATCGCGCATTGTCGTCCAGTAATACGACGTCTGGGTCCACGGCACTTTGGAACAACCGTAGATGAGGTTCCAAGACCTCGTCACATTACCTGACAGCATTTAAGCTCTGTTGCTTCACCGAACAATTTCATGAAGAGGGATTCGAGTGGTAAATATAATCTCTACCCGTACCATTAGCGATCCTCCTCGATATCGGTTCTTTCCACAATGTTTGGGTCCCTAAATAATGTTCCTTGTTCTCTACAGATGCGAATACGTGGGGAATCACTCTCCAGACTAAATCGGGACTCATTCTCTGCCTCGTGATGACCGGGTGTTGTGTGATGTCCTTAGGTTAGTTAGGTTTAAGTAGTTCTGTTCTAGGGGACTGATGACCTTAGATGTTAAGTCCCATAGTTCTCAGCGCCATTTGAACCAAATCGGGACTCAGAGGTAGAGATAGAACATGTCTCCGACAGTAAGATCACTCTGGCGAAACATTCTTCACACCGTTTGCCTCGATACAACAGCATCAGTGGATGCTGAGAGCTCACATGCCGGTGCCTGCGCATTACTAAGGCGGTACTGGCGTGTCCTTACAGCCAAATAACGGTCCTCTCTTGTGAAGTCACACATGGTGGGCTCTGTATGTTCCATGTCTCTTCCAAAACCACAGGACCGATTTCAGTCAAACTTTGCACACATGTAATTTATTGTCTGGAAACAATCAATGTGATGGTAAGAACCACCCGCTTATTAAATGGGTGAAGGCGAGAAGGCTGTGCAGCCTACGACGTGAGATTACGCATACTTTACTCACCCAGTATTGGAGAATGGGAGCACTTAGAGACTACCAAAAAACTTTACACATCATTTCAAACTTTCACGAAACTTTTTCTCGCTGAAAACCAGTGATATATACAGAAAAACCTCAAGACAATGTTATCTTATGATATAAAAAAGTTACAATTGTCGTTCCCTTCCTTAAATGATAAATTCTATGCTTCTTTTCTTCCTGGCAAGTTGGTTAATTTCATCGTCAACAGAGCTAAGCCATTAAGTCGATTCTCCATCATTGTCGACCTCAGCCATGTCTTTGCACCCCACGATGTTGAAACACTTCTTGCTACTGTAGCAATAGATGCAGATAGACAAGCAAATATTGTGTACAGCGTGTGCGAAGTAGGGTAGTCAGATCTAGAACAAACAGCCAATCCTTGGATACAGAAGCAGGATCATTATGAGCGTTTATGCTCGTTTGCTTGTATTGAAGAATCTCTCCGATTAGTCTCTTTTTAATCACAAAGAGTGAGTCTTCTTCAAAGATCGGTAGTTCTGTTGAGCACTGATTCAATTCATGTGCCGGATCGTTACCGTCATGTTTCAGTAGTTGTGAGGGCAAAAGTATGTTGAATTTTAAATGAAAATATTTTCTTCAGCCAAACGTTCTCTCATGTCAGTCGTAAAATGGTCCACTGTTGGAATAAAAACAGTCCATCTGTAAATTTTCATGGCATCATCTTTATGATCGCAGTTTTCCCTGTGTCTTTATCTGCCTGTAAGACGAGGAGCACTCATCTTCACGTCTAACTCTTCCATAACTGTCTTCGCCTCTTCAACAATACGAGCAAACTGGCTGTCGGCATTAGCTCTCATGCCGTCGTGCACCTTGAGCGTCGAATCTAATTTTGATTTTGTCATCGCGACGTCCATGCTAGGGTCTTGTAAGATTTTGCTGACTTGATGTGTTATGCTCATAATGTCGCTCAGTATAAACAGAGTGATGATAAACTAGTAATTTGAGAGAGAATACTGGCTTTGGCAGCCGTTGTTCTATCCCTCCAACACTGTATTTCTTTAAGAACTTTGCAAATCGTCCGAGATAAGCTGCGAACTGCATAACAGCACTATGTCGCTCAACCCATCTCGTTTGAGAATGTGACTGCACCGAGTGTTTTAGGTGACTCTTCAATGTTTTGGAACCGCTTGCTAGACGCTGTGAAGAACCATACTACTTCTTCAACAGCAGCAAGCGAGTTTCTCACACTTGTAACTTTGCAAGTGCGAGAGACAGTGAGGTTGAGCTGATGACTTTGACGTGGTGCTACTTGCGCTATGATAGTTTTCCTTTTTTATTGTAGCCACGGCTCCTTTCAGTTCTGACATATTAAATGAGCAACCACCACAGCCTATATCCAGCCTATGTCTCCAGTGACAGACAAAGGCTTTCCAGTCTCCTTAGAGCCGTAGTACCTAATATTTCACAAGTAACACTACACTCTTCATCTTGACTCTCTTGAGATTCTTCGTCATCGTCATGTTTCCACTACAACCATTGTCTTAATGGAAGTCAACGACACCCAAAATTCTTTCGTATAATTTGCCGTCGCGATCAACGCATCTTGCAACCAAACTCAATGGGGCGAT
Source organism: Schistocerca nitens (assembly GCF_023898315.1). Taxonomy (NCBI): domain Eukaryota; kingdom Metazoa; phylum Arthropoda; class Insecta; order Orthoptera; family Acrididae; genus Schistocerca; species Schistocerca nitens. The sequence goes on along the minus strand of NC_064614.1, from coordinate 782,115,646 downwards.
GTGCACTATGTCCGTAGTCTCATCAAAAATTATGCTGTAATAACGAGCATCTTTGATCTCCTGCACTATTCTCGATAACATCACTATTTCACAGCTTTAAATAAGTCCGTTACACGTTGTTTTACTTATGTAAGTGGCATTCGCTTTAGTGATCTCAAGGTGATGTTTTAATTGGAAGTCTCCAGCGTCTATTCTAAATCTTAGAAGGGCTCTAAGGATTCCCTCGTTACTCATTATACTTTCACGATCATTTTAGTTTTCAATAGATTCCCACATCTCTACGGCTCCACAGAAGAATATTTTGGTTTCCACAAATTATGATTGCTTTTATTATAGGTACAAGACTGTCTCTGCTTTCCCTAATTCTTTCCATTCCCTTTCTTGACAATGGATTTATTACCAAATTCGGGTTGTCTATTGTCACCGAAAATTATTTTGCATCTGTTGACGCTTCAACGTGGTACTTTAGCTGAAATTGGGTCTCAAGGCCATCTTTACCAGTAAGTATGGCAAATTTTGATAGTGGTTCAGTCACAAGTTTCTTGGCGATATTGGATTTCTTTCCTCCAACCATTTTATTATTCACAAACATTGAACATTTAATGCAAAGAAGTCCCTTCGTAGCTTGTGAGAACACCAGCCATGGATACTGTTCAAAGTGATTATCGTTTACTTGTCTGCGTTCAACCCGTCCCCTCTTATTGTACTCGGAAGTTGGAAATATATAACCTTTTTCAGGTTTCCAATGTGCTGTGAGAAACTTGTGTGTTATATCCTCACTAAGATTTCTTGACGCTAATAAATCCAAATAACTGAAAATACAAGTGGATTAAAGGAATCAGTCGACGAACTTTGTTGTGGAAGTTTCGACGAAATGCTGGAATCTGCCTGTACATCTGGTGGTGTTTTCGCGACTACATGGTGAGCGGAAACTTCAGATGTTTCCACTCATCATTTTCTTATTATATTACGATTCATTTTATTATATTGTTACGACGTAGGTAAATCCGATGCCAATTATTCTCGAATAAACACTTTATTCACACTGAAAATTGCTACGCTAGTACACATAGCACAAAACCACACTCCATCACACTCCGTGTATTTCTAATGTCACTAACCTCACGGCTGGCCGAAGTCCATGGTAATGGCCAATAATCGCCGTTGTTCACTTTTTATCACTCCCAAGTTATCGCGACGGTTGTAGCTTTCGAACTGACGACCGGGCAGCGACTCTGATTCCCTTATAAATGTGGCTCTGTTGTTTCGAGAATATTCGCTGCCAGAATGTTCGCTTCCAGACTTTTATAGAGTGTGAAAAATACCTACAGTGAAGGCGACAAGCCAATATGTACCTTACGACGTATAATAAAAGGCCGGGTTTCCAATGATGACGTCATGAAGCAATTTCTGTGTGTGGAAGTTTTATTGTCGATCCCGTTCCTATCTACTGCATTCAATAGAGGACCTATATAGTTACAATGTGTTTTTAGCAATCTTGTCCAAAGTCACTATTACCGGAGATACACGCATCGATAGTTTCCCTTACCTAACTCGTATTAAGAGTTAGGCATGGGAAACTATTGGTACGTTATTAGTAAAACTATTCTTACGAGTCTACCAGCAATGTTTTTACGGAGAAACTATTATGAATTACTATTACTTTTTGAGAAAGTTTGAACCAGGCATTCGTGCAGTTGGAGACAGACCAGGAGGGCGTTCGGGACGCAGCAGCAGTGCAGTTGGGGACGGAGCCACAGTGAGGTCGGCACAGCCAGTACCAGCTGGACGACTGTTGGTGGGTGGTTCGGCTGGTTGTTTGATCGACTACTTGTATTTTGGTCGGTTTCTTCCTGTGCAGAGACGTCGGTTGTGTTACCTCTGCATTGTTGGGTGAGAGCTAGTGTCCCTGTGACGTTGTCCATCCGAAGGAGGAAAGTCAGTTCGAGACGGACAAGCAGTGCAGTCGGGGGTGGAGGCCCAGTGATGTCGACACAGCCTGTACCAGGGGGTCGAACGTTGGTTTGTCGTTCCTTCGATTAAATTGCTATGCCTTCAACCGTTTTGTTTGTAGATTTAGAATATATTCTTGCGTGAAACCTCCGAAAAACCTTGTATTTCAATTTTGCGTAAGACCTGTGTCTTGGATTTTAAATGTGGCCTTCAGCCGATCTAAAGGTCATCAAAGGAGGTCGATTAAAGTTTTGAATGCTTTGCATCCTTTTTGTAATATTGTGTGTTGAGTGCAACTGACAGGAACTCATTTTGGCCGCTTTCCACAGTCTAATCCGCTCTGTCCTGCTAGCCCAGGCATTTCATTGCTTCTAAACGCGCACACACACACTCGTACTCACACACACACACACACACACACACACACACATTCTTCAGTCTTAATACTTTTTCTTCTGAATGTAAACTAGCTTCCTATTCGGCGAATACTCCGTATTTATAACGGTACGTATCGGAAGTTCTCCGTACAAGAAAACAGTAGAATATTCGCGACTTTTCTCGACAATTGCCAAACACAATAACGTATCGAGGTCACTAGAATGGCCGCGACTTTTCTCGTAGGTATGTGTTGGCTATGTATGTGTCAGAAACGTATAAAATAGATGACGCGGACGCAAGTGCTATATAGGAAAGTACATCTACTCGATAACTCGGTGCAGTCGAGTCGGCTGACGAAAGAAACAAACGAATAGCTCGCAGGCTGACTGGCAGGAGCGGCGTGGCTGGCAATGCGGGCGGCCCTGCGCTTCCCATCATATGTATCCTCCACTGCTGACAGTCCCCGAAATGGATCAAACGAAAATAGATTATCGCTTATTACATTTTCGTTGTTCATCCTGTAAAATTGCCACGTGAAGCATGACGTTTTAATTTATTATTTCTATGCTATCAACTCCATTCACAATGGATTTTGCAGACAGTAGTTGCATATACTATTGGATGTACATGCAAAATTATACCGTTGTACGACACATAGTTCTAGAGATACGACGTCATAAACACTGATGTGATTGAAAATAAAACTTCTGGGAGAAATTCTCTAGGTATACAGACGAAGTATGTGTAGAAATACGCATAAAATATGTTAAATATGTGTGAAAAATACTTAACATGTGCGCACGAGAGCAAATCAACGGGTAAAGAGCTCATCCTAAACCAGTGGAGCGTTTCCAATCAAACTTAGTACACTTATTTGATATAATATGGAAAGGCTGTACGGGTAAGAACCACCAGTCTTCTATTAGTATGAGTCTGATAACGTCAAGAGAGAAGAGAGGACGAGGATGTGGAGAGATAGTAGGGGAAAGGAGAAGACAGGCACAAATCGGTGGGGGAGGAGACAGGGAAGGGGGATATGGACGGAAAGAGGGAAGGTGATGAGATGGAGAAAGCAAAGAGGAGACTGTGGACAGAGACGGGGGGAGTTAGATGTGGAAGAAGGAGGTGAGCAAAAAGGAGGAGGAAATGGACAGAGAAACGGAAGAGGAGTAGATAGACACAGAAAGGAACGGGGAGGAAATCAAGAGGAAGAGCAGGGAGGAGAATATGAACAGAGAGGAGGAAAGGTGGACAGAGAAGGTACGAGCAGATTGACAGAGAGAGGGGAGGCGAGGAGCTGGATCGAGAGGACAGGAGAAGATGCACAGAGAGATGGGGACGTGGTGTGAGAGAAAGAATGGAAGAGATGGACAGAGGGCTAGGAAAAGGATGGACTCATAGAAGACTAGTGCGGTAATAAATGTAAAATCACTACGCATTTCCGCATTACGTTCCTGTCTGTAAATGATCAAGAACCTGCTTCATGAAGGCTTGAGCCACATGAAAACTAGAAAAGTGACCTAAAACATCTAAACGCACACACACACACACACACACACACACACACACACACACACACACACACACACACTCGCGCGCGCGCGCTGGAAAACTCCGGCTTTTTGCTTTTACTCTTTTGTGAGTGAAATGGGCAACTGTTCTTTAGCTCTCTGTGAAAGACACAAAATGTTAAGAGGTAATTACAGGCAATGTTTGTACAAAGTGGATAGCGTGTTGTTGGAGAGTCCTTCTCTCTCCATAGATACAAACGTAAAGAGAGGCGTATACGAACGTCCAGACATATGCACAAAGAAACCAACACGAAAGCATACACGCATGAAAGCACTCTTTCCCGTATGCACGAAATAACTAGGAAATGCTCAAACGCTTGATGTATACGAAAGAAGAAGAGGCTGGAGAAGGACACTTATAATGATCATGAAAGTCTTCGCAAATGACATTGATGAAAAGGGCATAACAACAGTATCACCTGTTCTTCCCCATATTTTCACACTCACTCTATTGTGCCCAAAGTTCTGCAGCCACATTTGTGGGGAGTATGTCTCTACTGTGCTACACTGTTCAACATTTCAGTAGTGGCACATTTACATTACGCTGAATTCAAACAGGCTGCTGTTAAACCAGTGGAAAACAGTTACATTGAAATGCGTAGCACTTGATCCCTGTAAAAACAAGTATTTTGATAATACGATGCTTGAAAAAAGAAAGTGAAACACCTAGAAGGCGAGAAGTACATTAACTGAAACATCATGGAATAAGAAGGTAAATGGTGTTATTTAAGCGATTACAAAATTGTTCCATATTGTCAAATAACTTGGCACAACGTGCGTACTTGCCAGTATGACCTCTCAGTCCTTCTGGCCTGGATGAATCCACCGATTCGGTTAGGAACGGTAATATAACGCTATTGTATCCTCTCCTGAGCCACGTTAGCCCACAACACTGTTGTAACTTCCCTTGGAACCTAGAATACTGGCAAGGCGACGTAGCTCTCGTCCGAAATGGACCAACACGTATTTATCAGAGACATATTTAGGGATCTTTCTGGCCACATCATTACCTCAGCATCGCGAAGACATTTAATAGAAAACCCTATCTTGTGTGGACGAGCGTTTTTCTGTTGAAAAGTGGAACCATCATACAGTCGCACGAGAGAAAACACTCGAGAACGCAAGATGCCAGTGAGGTAACGTTACGCCATTACAATTCCCTTGATCACTACCACCCGTAATCAGAGGTCATACCCAATGGATGATACCTGGTGGTTTCCGCGACAATGAGGGCAGGGTAACGCTGCTGTGTCTGTCCAAAATATGGGAAGAACGGGACTTATCGCAAAGTTGCCGTCAAACTCGCCAACGATGGTCATCAAGAGTAGTACGGAACCTTTATTCATTGTTGAACGCTGTGCCTCGCAGTTCATAGCAGTCCAAGCTTCCCCGTCACCGCACTAAAGAAAAGCCGTTATCGATATAGTGTTAAAGCCCACTTACGCTCGTGTTTGAATGGTTTTTCACTGAACACGAACGTCTGCCAGAGACTATTTTTGTCAAATGCACATAAAAATACAGCCAATGGAAGTTGCGCTGACTTTTCTGTTTCAATACAACAAGGGTGGCAAAGAGTTTTTAAACCATATTGTTACTAGTGACGAGACCTAGGATTTGCATGGAAGTCTAGAAACTAAGCACCAGGGAGTGGAGGGGAACGCGGTGGTTCACTATTTAAAAAAAAAAAAAAAAAAAGGAACCCGGATACTGAACCCAAGAAGCTGATGTCCACGGTCCATAAATGCATGGTGCTAAACCATTCATCAACTGCGCCGTAATATTCAAAGTGGTGTCTGTCGAGTGGTAAGCGGTGTGGTCCAGCATCACGAGAACCCTTGCCCAAATTCTACTACTTTGACAAGAGATTTATTTTGGCATTTAAAGTCGGATGTCTTTGAAAATACGCCTTACATCCCAGAGTTGATTTCAAGTTGTCACAATGTTTCTTTATTTTTCGAAATGAAAGATTTTGTGGGTGGAAATCGCTATGGACAGGACAACTTAATGAAATGGAACCTTAGGTCCAGGTTCTGCAACTTGTTTCCAACAAAGTATGCAGAAGGCATAGGTAAGCTTGTGGAGCTCTACGATGAATATGTAAATTTGACAAGCCACAACATAGAAAACTAGATAAGGTAAAATATATTGCAGAATAATTGGTTTTCATCATCTTGAATAAAAATGTTTGGAGAAATATATGGTCATTACTTTCAGACTGTCCTTCGTATACGCATGTACCTCTACCAAGGACGGAGAAGAGTTCGGCATGAGTGTAGTGCCCTTACTTGCATGCATAGCTTTGTCGCCTGGGTGCACACATTCCGCAATATCACGCCATGATGTCTGAAGAGAAAGTGGGAGAAACTCTTAGTGCACTGGAGTGTGAAGAGAATTCAGTCACACAATGTGCACTCTATGTCTCTCAAATGGCTTGGTTTCGTGTTTCATGACAACATCTATTACTAAAATAAAAATACATTACTACGCAGTTTTTCTGGCTCGATGAAGACCTAATAAAATTTATGTCTGGTACAGACTGTCGGCAAGTGGACAGATGCAGTCCATTGTCACTCCGGTTGCCACATAGTCTTTACTGTAAGAGTTTCATAATCAACAAAAGCCTTTCAAAGACACGTGTTGATCAAAACAGTCTATCTAATTTGAAAGCTCAGTATGGAGAGGTGCAAACTCTTCCCAAGAGAAACAGTGTAGAACTTCTGGACAGTTTTATCATAAAAGAACTGGTCTCGGAAACGAGAATTGCAGCGCAGACCGATCGGTTCCGTCTCCCCGTGTAGGGTTCTGAAAAGAGCTCGAAAACTGGCAGTGTCCTCAAAATTTCTAGAAATCTATACTTGTAATTCATTCAGAATTCAGGTTTTCTTCAGCATTAGTGAGTTCATGGAAAGGAAAAGCTATTTTGTCAGAATTTGCCCCCTCCACAACGCAATTTTCCGTTTATAAGCGACGCCATCAATTCAGAAATAACTTCAGTGTATAAAATTCTTCTGGGTTTGAGGCCGCATTGTCAAATGTAAAATTCCTACGTTTCGGCAACTATTGCAAGACGCCTTCCTTAGGCTGTACTGCTAAATATAGCATGATTTTAATGGTTGTGACAAGGGCCGCAGAAGCCTACTTTTATATCAAAAATACGTTGTTTCTCGCCCTGAAACGTGTTACTGTCAGTAGGGTACAGTCAAGTCAAATTGAAACACTGACGTCTGCAGTCTCATCCTTCCTTTCTGGATTTCCCACTCATTTTTAAGTTTGGGACGACGAGTCGCTAGGCCGTCACTTATTGTGTGAATAACCAAACAATCTATTAATTTCCATTATATCAGGAATAAATAACGAACGACGAACAGCGCTGACACCACGATTCGTGGAACTGAGAAAAGTCGTGGAGACTGCAAAATACCACAACAAATGCCGGAAGGAACAATGCTGCTTCACACTGCTACATGCAGTGTGGCTCTGTACCGAGCAGTCCCGAGAAGGACCGAGCAAAGCATAGACAGGCAGAGCCTCGGATGTATGGGTGAAGTTTAGCACTCTAGGTTCGACCCTGATCCATACTGTATACCCACACCCACTATAAGATGGGCACATGCTTTTAGGAAGCTCGTAACTCGAAACAATCCAAACAGTTGTATCTTGAAATATTTAACACTTGAGAAGAAAAACCGTATGTGATTTGAAGCGGAAGATTCCAACAACAACACGTTATTCTCACTTTACAATCATAAGTAAAGGAAGACCTTTGTTGTCCCAGTGTGTTTTACGCACGGAGTAGTTACACCTGCATGCGGCCGGCGTCGGGTCAACAAGAAGCGCAGCACTCGCCCCTGCACAGGCCGGCAGCCCCGCACAGCGCATCCGGCGGCTGTTTTGCAGAACCGCGCGGAGCGGTGCGGCGTTCGTTACCACAACAGTGGTGCAGGCAGTTAAATTAAAGGGGAGCGCTCGAAATTGAAATGCAGAGCCCTTCAGCAGGTGAAACGTGGCCCGCAGTAATCGCCGAGCCTGTGGCACCTGTTGGCACTCCGGCTCAATTTGTGTCTATTTCGACGTGCTATTTATATAACCGGTACATACACCGTTGCTGAAATTTATTTCTTCGAGCTACGTTCTGGATTACCGCAGTCTAATATGATCGTTAAAATTTAGCCTCAGGAAAAGGAGATATCTTGTACCGTATATTTAAAAAAAAATATTTTTCTGTTTTATTCATTTTCAATGGTTTCCAACAAGTTGAAGGAGTCCTCGCCATGTTTGGGTGAGATTTATAGACTCTCCCTGGGCTCAATTCCCTAATAGCAAGTACAGTATCATGATACAGGATGAAATATTATGTAACCCAATTTTGAATTGTTAACCGGAATATGTAGCCAACTTACTTATAATACGATAGTGTTTTTGAAGCCACCGACATGTACCAAAATTAAAGATCGGACACTGTTTCCACCACATAATTGTGCCGAGAATTACACCAACTATAAAAGAACAGCGCTTCTATTTGATTTCATGCTTCTCTAACAGATCGTTCATTCCTAGTAAGTAATTTATGATTTGAATGGTTTTGGGACTTAATCACCACTGTCCAGCAAACACACGACAAAACAAGAGTGTCTTTCCAAAAGATAATACACACAGAGATAGACACATCAAGTGAACCCAGAAAATTGTTGCCTACTTTAAAGTTCAAGTAAGCACTTCGACAGTATCCAACGCGGTTTTACTATGTGCATTCCAAGAGAAAGCAAACGTCACATGGCACTTCAGACGTAATAAAGAAGCCGAGAGAAAGAAAGACGTTACATTCCAGACTCATAGTCAGCACAAACACTCATCACTCAGATGTTCACAATCAAACTACAAAATGGCTCTGAGCACTATGAGACTTAACATTTGAGGTCATCAGTCCCCTAGAACTTAGAACTACTTAAACCTAACGAACCTAAGGCCATCGCACACATCCATGCCAGAGGCAGAATTCGAACTCACAGTATATTTGAGATAGTTTACTTCTATCATGCCTTCTACTTACGTGAAATGTAGTGACTGGAACGCACTAATGGCAGAAGGTTGCCTGAGAGTGGAAGTACTAGGACAAATAAGGGCTGAACATCATTTGTATGAAGATATTTATTAATACTCGGCAGCGAAATAATTTTGTTAACTAATCCAACAGGACCTTGACATATTAGAACACAACTGTTAATTTAATTAAAATTACTTAAAAGCACCTACTAACAATCGATCAACAATCTATCAAATATTTCAGTGAGATAAAATTACGAATGGTCATAGTGTTAATTCGAATACTTGCTCTCAACTCTCCATAAGTCATTCATGACATCATGAAGAATGAAAATTTGTTTACAACAATTGTTATTCTCTTTCCAAAACTACGGAAATATTGTGTGCCACTGGTCACAATTGTTCGAATATTTTCAGCAAATTTTAATAACAGAAGCAAGATAATATTTCAACAACTGAAGTTACGTAAACAATCTCGTCAAAGGTTCTGAGAAAACAGTCTTCAGACAGATAGTCGACAATTATTTGGCTAAAAACAAAATTGAGGTTTATGTACAAAACGGTTCATAAAACGGGTCAAAAACAATTAAATACCCTCAATATGAAATCGCTAAATGTCGGGCAACAAGGTCCTGACGAACGGACCCGAAATTAAAGAGGGTAGGCCCTATACGTTGCGCACTACACCTCCTTCCTAAGCAACCAGCGCGAACACGCCCCAAGGCGCAACATACAATGACAGCCTGATGAACAGAGAAGTAGTTTCTCTTTGACACGAGTAGAAACATAAGTTATCAGATTTCACAGCATTGGGGACAAAACGGATCTGTTGCCTAAAGATGAAAAGGTAACTGGTCGAGGCAACCAGCCACCTCCCCCCTTCACTCCTGATAATGAACAAGTTGATCGGACAACTGACATTCATCTTCAAATCTCGCCACAAGGTGAAAACGATACAAACTTAACCGTCGTGCGGGGTGGAAAGCGTAGATGGAAGGAAGACGCAAACGACTGGCTAATGAACCTCACCTATGTAAACACGAGCTTAATGTGGAAGTATAGCCCACACAAAATGCTTGCAACAAGAACTGTCCCTGTAAAGCGAATAAGCCTACAGGCTTCAAATAACTAAAGAAAGTGACACGGCAGTTTAGCGCACAACGTATCAGACAAACAAAGTATTTTGAACGTCCTAATTAGTGAAACACTAAACATAAAAGCAATTTACAAAATCGCAATAATTTAAATCACACAAACACACCATCAAACAATAACTCTATGACAGTTATTACGGCTTCATACGAGCGACCCGTTCCTCGAACTGCTTGTCCAGACACAGGAACAGAGGACAACGACAAAAGGCTGAGTGAAATCCGATACAAAAACAGCAGGGCACAAGCATGCATGGGAAACGAACCTGTCACAGTTATCACACTCACAGCGGGAGCATGATCAGCCTTTACTTACGCCGCTTGGTCTCGGCACCGAAGCAATGAATTGATTTTGACAGATACGTCCCCAACGACTCACCGTGCTTTTGTTCACTGCCAGGTGTCCGCAAGTATTTTGCAAGAGCCTATGAATATCTGCGAAGCTCAACAGGTCTCCGCCTGGAAAGGAGCTCCATTACAGACGCCATTTTAAAGGTTACGTGTAGCACCACCACCGGTCGGAACTTCACGAAAGTGGGAATACTCCAATATCCTGCACAAAAAATTCCGAATTTTTTCCACCGTGACTGGCTAAAATAATGTGTTGCATTAGTTATTGAACTTTCCTTGTATTTGAATTCAACCCAGTAACTACATAAAAAGCTTGTAGAGTGTCTCATTAAATGGTTCCTTACTGGAAACGTAATGGTTTTTGCCTAAAATGTGGGTGAGAGGAAGAGTTCTTGTTTCAGATTAAGGGCATTTGGACGTGAACGAGCTCTCACTGCACATTACTCTGGATCTACAATGTGGAGGAAGTTGTGGTATTTTACGAACAATGAATGACATTAACTCAAGCAGTAAAAGGAAATTTATTAAAATATCTGTTATAGTTAAAGAATTACAGTATTTTGCCTAATAGATGTTTTTGTAAAACATGTTCCCATTCTGGTACCGTTTTCTGGTCCATCATCAGTCTAATAGCATTCAAACTGTGGCAGGCTGATGTCAACATTCATAGGAACACATTATGCCTCTAGTTTTGTAGTTAGGAGTATACCTGACGAAACAGAAAAACACTTAGGCAGTAGGCTTTTAGCGATAATATTGACCCTTAGACACTGTGTCTAATAGTGTATTGATTAAACCTGTGGTCTAGGGGTAGCGTCGTTGATTCATAATCAAAACGTCTTCGAAAAAATGGCTCTAAGCACTATGGGACTCAACTTCTGAGGTCATTAGTCGCCTAGAACTTAGAACTAGTTAAACCTAACTAACCTAAGGACATCACACACATCCAAGCCCGAGGCAGGATTCGAACCTGCGACCGTAGCGGTCTCGCGGTTCCAGACTGCAGCGCCTAGAACAGCACGGCCACTTCGGCCGGGAAAACGTCTTCGGTCCCGGGTTCCATCCCCGCCACTGCCTAAATTTTGATAAATAATCAGCATTGGCGGCCGAAGACTTCCGGAATAAGAAGTCAGCCTCATTCTGCCAACGGCCTTGTCAAAGAGGACGGAGGAGCGGATAGAGGTTCAGGGAACTCTCTTGTCCTACGGGTGGGAAATTGCCCCTAAAGGCGGAAGAATCAGCAATGATCAACGACATGAGGATGCAGAAGGCAATGGAAACCACTGCATTAAAGACACGTAACGTGTATCCACAGGACATGTGGCCTGTAATTGAAGAAGTGTCATGAAGATCTCTCGATTGGCAAAAGATTCCGGAATAGTCCCCCATTCGGATCGCCGGGAGGGGACTGCCAAGGGGGACGTTACCATGAGAAAAAGATTGAATAATCAACGAAAGGATAACGTTCTACGAATCGGGGCGTGGAATGTCAGAAGCTTGAACGTAGTAGGGAAACTAGAAAATCTGAAAAGGGCAATGCAAAGGCTCAATCTAGATATAGTAGGGGTCAGTGAAGTGAAGTGGAAGGAAGACAAGGATTTCTGGTCAGATGAGTATCGGGTAATATCAACAGCAGCAGAAAATGGTATAACAGGTGTAGGAATCGTTATGAATAGGAAGGTAGGGCTTAGGGTGTGTTACTGTGAACAGTTCACTGACCGGGTTGTTCTAATCAGAATCGACAGCAGACCAACACCGACAACGATAGTTCAGGTACACATGCCGACGTCGCAAGCTGAAGATGAACAGATAGAGATAGTGTATGAGGATATTGAAAGGGTAATGCAGTATGTAAAGGGGGACGAAAATCTAATAGTCATGGGCGACTGGAATGCAGTTGTAGGGGAAGCAGTAGAAGAAAAGGTTACAGGAGAATATGGGCTTGGGACAAGGAATGAAAGAGGAGAAAGACTAATTGAGTTCTGTAACAAGTTTCAGCTAGTAATAGCGAATACCCTGTTCAAGAATCATAAGAGGAGGAGGTATACTTGGAAAAGGCCGGGAGATACGGGAAGATTTCAATTAGATTATATCATGGTCAGACAGAGATTCCGAAATCAAATACTGGATTGTAGGGCATACCCAGGAGCAGATATAAACACAGATCACAATATAGTAGTGATGAAGAGTAGGCTGAAGTTCAAGACATTATTCAGGAAGAATCAATACGCAAAGAAGTGGGATACGGAAGTACTAAGGAATGACGACATACATTTGAAGTTTTCTAACGCTATAGATACAGCAATAAGGAATAGCGCAGTAGGCAGTACAGTTGAAGAGGAATGGACATCTCTAAAAAGGGCCATCACAGAAGTTGGGAAGAAATATGTAGGTACAAAGAAGGTAGCTGCGAAGAAACCATGGGTAACAGAAGAAATACTTCAGTTGATTGATGAAAGGAGGAAGTACAAACATGTTCCGGGAAAATCAGGAATACAGAAATACAAGTCGCTGAGGAATGAAATAAATAGGAAGTGCAGGGAAGCTAAGACGAAATGGCTGCAGGAAAAATGTGAAGACATCAAAAAAGATATGATGGTTGGAAGAACAGACTCAGCATACAGGAAAGTCAAAACAACCTTTGGTGACATTAAAAGCAACGGTGGTAACATTAAGAGTGCAACGGGAATTCTTTTGTGGTGACATTCCCGGGCAGAAGGGATAGATAACATTCCATCAGAATTTCCAGAATCATTGGGGGAAGTGGCAACAAAACGACTATTCACGTTGGTGTGTAGAATATATGTGTCTGGCGATATACCATCTGACTTTCGGAAAAGCATAATCCACACAATTCCGAACACGGCAAGAGCTGACAAGTGCGAGAATTATCGCACAATCAGCTTAACAGCTCATGCATCGAAGCTGCTTACAAGAATAATATACAGAAGAATGGAAAAGAAAATTGAGAATGCGCTAGGTGACGATCAGTTTGGCTTTAGGAAAAGTAAAGGGACGAGAGAGGCAAATCTGACGTTACGGCAAATAATGGAAGCAAGGCTAAAGAAAAATCAAAACACTTTCATAGGATTTGTCGACCTGGAAAAAGTGTTCGACAATATAAAATGGAGCAAGTTGTTCGAGATGCTGAAAAATGTTGGGGTATGCTACAGGGAGAGACAGGTCATATACAATATGTACAACAACCAAGAGGGAATAATAAGAGTGGACGATCAAGAAAGATGTGCTCGTATTGAGAAGGGTGTAAGACAAGACTGTAACCTTTCGCCCCTACTCTTCAATCTGTACATCGAGGAAGCAATGACGGAAATAAAAGAAAGGTTCAGGAGTGGAATTAAAATACAAGGTGAAAGGATATCAATGATACGATTCGCTGATGACATTGCTATCCTGAGTGAAAGTGAAGAAGAATTAAATGATCTGCTGAACGGAATGAACAGTCTAATGAGTACACAGTATGGTTTGAGAGTAAATCGGAGAAAGACGAAGATAATGAGAAGTAGTAGAAATGAGAACAGCGAGAAACTTAACATCATGATTGATGGTCACGAAGTCAATGAATTTAAGGAATTCTGCTACCTAGGCAGTAAAATAACCAATGATGGACGGAGCAATGAGGGCATCAAAAGCAGACTCGCTATGGCAAAAAAGGCATTTCTGGCCAAGAGAAGTCTACTAATATCAAATACCGGCCTTAATTTGAGGGAGAAATTTCTGAGGATGTACGTCTGGAGTACAGCATTGTATGGTAGTGAAACATGGACTGTGGGTAAACCGGAACAGAAGAGAATCGAAGCATTTGAGATGTGGTGCTATAGACGAATGTTGAAAATTAGGTGGACTGATAAGGTAAGGAATGAGAAGGTTCTACGCAGAATCGGTGAGGAAAGGAATATGTGGAAAACACTGATAAGGAGAAGGGACAGGATGATAGGACATCTGCTAAGACATGAGGGAATGACTTCCATGGTACTAGAGGGAGCTGTAGAGGGCAAAAACTGTAGAGGAAGACAGAGATTGGAATACGTCAAGCAAATAATTGAGGACGTAGGTTGCGAGTGCTACTCTGAGGTGAAGAGGTTAGCACAGGAAAGGAATTTGTGGTGGGCCGCATCAAACCAGTCAGTAGACTGATGACCAAAAAAAAAATACGACAGTATGCCATCTTAGGCACTGTATAACATTAAAACACTTGATAATGGCACTTTAAAGCCGAAATCATGATCATGTAAATGTAACACTGCAAATAAAAAACAGTCAAATGGCGGTACTGACTTTAAAGAAATTTAGTATGACTGTGGTCCCACATTATGAAAGAAGGAATCGTTCTGGGGCTCATGGTGTTGGGTTCCTAATGCACTATCTTCTCGATTAAACTTGCTGCTAAGGGCATCAGCTACCTCGTTGTGAGATCCCCGAATGTGTTTTACTTATAAGCGGGAAGCCGATGTCCAAGCAGCCCAGCTCGCGATTCTACCGATCCTACGTGGCCAAGCCAATACCCAGCTAGGGGCTTCATTATCCGTTTCCCAAATAAACTGCTTATGTTCCAGGTAATAGCTGAACTTTTCCAACGCTAGCGTAGCACATTCCTAGACAGAGTAGTTGAGTGCTGGTTTTGACGGCTTCCTTGAGGCACAAGCTAGCGGTCGTCTTTCCCCGTTGTGTTCTTTGAGCAGCACTCCGGTAATCCCAGCATGGGAACCATCTGTCTGTACAAAAAATGTTTTTGTAAAATCCGGAACTGCTAGAACCGGAGGGCTGGTAATCGAGATTTTAATTGCCTCAAATGGCCCTGCTAACTGTCTCCTCAGGTAAATTCAACCCGCTTCTTACGCAAGGCTTTAAGGGTTGCGGCCAGCTGTGCGAAGTTGGAGACGAACTTCCGGAAATAATTCGCCGTTCCGACGAACCTGGAACCTAGCGATTTCCCTATTCTTGGGTCGATGGAAAGCCCTTAAACCCGTAGTTCTTTCTTGGTCGATCCTTATTCCATCGAGAGAGGCCAAGTATTCCAAGAAGTATATTTGCGGCCTGCACAATGTTACTTTGATAACACTGGTCCAAGGTGGTAGAGGGGCGCAGTAAACGATTGAATGTAAACTACAACGTCACTCAGATAATTATACACATATATAAATTTCAATATCTCCCAAAACCACATCTTGTAAACTGGATGAAGCAGTAGTGCCAGTAGCCAGACCGAAGGGAACGAAGTTTACTCAAAGAGGTTCCAATCGGTGCAAAAGGCTGTCACGGGCTTGGATTGTTTCGCCAGGGGAATCTGGTAGTTGGCCTGACTGCGATTCAGAACCATAAAGTAGTTGCACCCGAAAACCAAGTGAAACAGTTACGGAGATCAATAGCCTTCTTATTGAGAAGGCGATAGTGAAAAACGGTTCGAAAATCCTGCCCCTGATCCTTGGGAACGATAAATATGGGAGAATCGAAGTGAGAAGTAGACGGCCTGATCAGCCCATTCTGTAACATGCCTTCAACCTTCTCTCAGGATCCTCATCTTAGGAGGCGATAGTCTGTAAGGAGACTGGCGGACCAATACATCGTCGACTAATCGAAAGTTGTATTCAACCAGACTGATAACACCTAATTTATAATAGAACACGTCAGAATATTGTCCTAACAGCTCAAAGACCTGCCTTGCATGATCAAGAAAGTTGATGACTCAACTCAGACTCAGTGCCGTCGCTACTAACCAAATTAACCGACGAAGCGTGACTAAAGGACCAGAGCGCTGTATGAAATCACAACCCAATAGTAAAGGTAATTTAAGATTCTTAACGAAAACCAGATCAACCGGCGAAGAAAATTTCCCGACATACAAGCTGCCCCGCACCTTGCCCACTAGAGGTAACTCTTGTCTATGAGTTACACGATATTTCTGAGCGACAGGACGCGCGTGAGAGAATTTACACAAATAGCGGAATTCCAAATACTCTAACAATGACACCAAACTGCCATGTTTAAGGAGTGCACCAACAGGTTCTTGTCCGAGCCGGGCCCAAGCATACGGAAGAGTCGGATACTTAGGAACACCAACAGCCTTACAATCCCAAAGCCAGATACCCGGGAGTTTGTTACCCTGCCTCTTATGGCGTTAGCTGGTAGACCTAGGATTTCTCTTAACAGGACACTCGCACACTAAATGATCTAGCTCTCCGCAACGATAACACCGTCTGCAATTAGAAACCCGATTTACCACTTGCGCCACTGGGGCGTTTGTTACTCAAGGGCAACATCCGCGTTCCACCCTACCTCTCGCGGTGTTCGTCTAAAAACGAAAGTGCCTGTATACAGTTACCAGCTCTCGAAACTGATCAGAAGTACTAGACCAGTGGGAAAAGTTCAAGCGAGAGCGATCCTAGGTCGCATCATGTCTAACATATCAGAAACTCTCTCCCCTTGAATCACAGTCACAGGCACCCTGTTCCTCTCACCACGCTTGAGAACTCCGATTCTGACCTTGGAAAACGATAACCGTGTTGGAGCCACTCATAAAGAGTTAATGTTGACTTGACCACTCGATGGGTGTCGACCATTGTAAACCAACAATGTTGATGCATAAAATAGTTACGTCTTGCCTGCAACCTGAACTTCCACCGTCAGGGAGTGGTATGGGACTTCAAGCCCCACGGCCACACTTCCAACGTGCACTCCAGTGATGTATTTGGAATGACATTGTCGAATGGAACAGTTTTAACATCCATCAAGAGAGTAAGACTGTGGTCCACCGGTGACGCTGTATTATAACCTCCACAAAAGAAAACAACTGCAGCCTCCAGTGGCGGACACTCACCTGAAGATAGATGGACGATAGCTAGCCGAAATATTGTGGCAAGAAGTCAATATGATCCCGCTGCAATCCCAAACCTCATCGAAGAGCAATAAGTTTCCTGACAACGACAACGACAGTTGCGTGCTAGAACCGAATGACAAGGGTGTACTAGGGCCAACAAGACGACGGAAGGTTCAAGTAAATGTTCCATCTATTTGATTTTAAAGGTTTCCAGAAAGTACAAGCCATTAGGCGTGAACGACGTAACATACAAAAAGAGTTTTTACGAAGAGATGAAGTACCGGAATTAAAAAAACTCCCCGTCCGAACAGGCCTTGGAAGGCCCAACGGTGCCGACCGGCCGTCGTGTCATCCTCTCAGCCCAGGGGTGTCACTGGATGGAGATATGGAGGGGCATGTGGTCCGCACACCGCTCTCCCGACCGCTGTCAGTTTTCGTGACCGTAGTCGCTACTTCTCAGTGAAGCAGCTCCTCAGTTTGCCTCACAAGGGAAGAGTGCACCCCTGTTGCCAACTGCGCTCAACAGACCGGACGGTCACCCATCCAAGTGCTAGCCCAGCCCGGCTGCTCTTAACTTCTGTGATCTGACGGGAACCGGTGTTACCACTGCGGCAAGGCCGTTGGCCATCAGAACTAAAGCGGTTAATGATTTGTTTTTTTACTACCTCCAGTTTTATGCACACTATATGTGACTAAATATAACAAAAGTGACAACAGTGCCTGACAACATTTCATTTCTTTTCGTATGTACTTCCCTTCTGTGAATATAACAGGAATTCTCTGTCTATCAGGTACAAAGTAATAAAACAAAACTAGAAGTACGAAAAAGAAAGCAAACATTCTGCCTTTAATTAAGGAGCAACAAACTTGTCATAATTTCATTGACAAAGTTTTGCAAGAAAATTATTCCCTTCCTAATATCGCCAAACCACTTACGCCTAAATATTACGGAAGTCGTCTGGAAACTTGCAAAGAATAAGATCCGCCGCTTGTTTGATTCAAAAACTTAATGGCTGACGTTTTTTCCATTAACAGAAAAAGGCCTTCGTAGTAGAAAGCCTTTCGTAGTAATTCTACTATATGACCACGATATCACTGCACCCGGTCTCCCATGACCTTTATCAGAAAAATGCAGTGATGTTGCAGTAAAGACGTGCATTGGTGATTAATGAAAACGCATTGCACTGTAAATATTTTCTCGACAATTACGCATGTACATGAAGTTTTTCAGCGTGTCCTCATAAAATATCAACATAAAAACTCAGGACGAGCGACCGAAAGTCCCTCACTCCCAATATAATATTGTGGACGGATAATACTTTGGTAAGTTATGCATCAACATCCCTGCTTTTATATTCATTCAGCTTTTCAGTTGGTGAGCAAATCTCGAAACTCCTTCCAAACGTTTCCACGAGAGAAAAATCTGAGGTCGGCAGCAAGAGCCGAACCTGAGTCCTCGACGTTACTGTTCAAAATCAGTAACTACCAGCCCACGAGATGAACTTGATTATACTATTTTACTTCCGTGTCATTAGCAATTACTGTGTCATTAGAAGACAAGGCAGTCTGTGCATTACGGAATAAAATGTGTAATGACTAGGGCTTAGATATTTATATCTCAAAAACCTATTCGTAATACGCAAAAAATAAGCTCTTACGATCAAAATTTATGAAAATATGCTTAATAACACAAAATTATGACATAGCAATATTAGTTTGAGGTAGAATTTCTGTTGAAAAATAAATTAGTCAGTCTGTGATCATGAACTACAATATAGAAAATATAAAGAGTAATATACACAAAATTTGGAATTTGATGTTGCAGTATGCGTTTTATTAACGTTATTAGCATATAATTAACGTACGATATGTTTTATTTGTGACTCTTATTTCTACTTCAATTTCTGAGCATCTTCTGCAAATTTCAAAGTAAGAAAGATATCTTGCTTCCAGTCTAAATTTAAATGATTCTGAGAGAACATTTTACACAAAAATCATTGAAATGGAACTCAGTGTGATACGCTGGTTCTTTTTTTTCTAACACCATTTCCATTTTTTTGGGCACTTCATTTTCTACTCCAGCGCAAACAGTTTCGGATTTACCTACAATTTTTTTTCACTTGCTCTGTGTGCTTTACTAATGACGCTAATGATTGCTCCAAAGCAGTTAAGGTAGCAGGAATAAATTCAAAATTTGACTCTATGTACAGAGTTTGCCTTAAATTATAGCTTTAAATATTAGTTCTTTGGCTAGTCCACGTGAAGTGGATTCACTGCTATCGAGTGAATCAATGGCGCCTTCCACAACCTTCTGGCAGTAAGTGTTGTAGCATCAGTCTTGTCAAAATGGGAGATTTTTGGTAATGAAATGTCTGGAGCTAGCAGCTTAAATGCTGCAACGCCTGAAGATGATTCCAAAAATACCTTTTTGACACACGCAATAAATTTGTCAAAAATCACTGAATTTACTACAACTCTCTTCTGCAACTATGTGTAAGAAGTTAGATAAACATGCCGGTTGCATCATTTTACTGTATAATGCTTTTAGCGATTTATCAGCTTTAGTTTATGAGAAGAAGCATCCGTTACAATGAGTAGTACATTGCCATGCGTAATGCCTTCGGTCCATATGATTTTCACAGACGTGTCGAAGATTTTATTAATGGTGCAAAAATTTACTTTTTATAATCGTTCACCGTTTATTAGAAACTTTTTGTCAAGATCATTTTTTCCGGAGTTCCCACAACATCTGCAATACATTTTCCAATAGAGACCGTGGTTTTGTATAATTTGCAAGGCGTTATCCAATTTGCAGCATTGTTTGTACGTAGCATGGGTTGATCCAGCCCTTTACTAACGAGAAGAATCAGGAAGAGATTCTACTCTGTATTTTTTCAACAGTGCACGAAATCCCTAGTCGTTTAGTTGCTTACGGGAATGTCACCACAAAAGAAAGCTTTACAAAGCTCTTCACTGAAATGTGAATGAGATTGTCGGGGTTCTCCTATGAGCTTTGGTTGTAGTGCTTTCCATTTTCAGCCTATTGTGCCACGTGTTTGTGTTTTGTTTTTTCCAGATTCTGCTGAAGGTTAAATGACTTCTCTGTAGCAACTCATAAGTCCACAGTTTACGACACAGTACTTTAGCATCTGCCTAAACTACTTTCTCTCGTACTGGGAAGCGAATTGCTGTAATGTTACTTGAATACTTCACTTCAGCATTTCTTCTGAACTATATAGCACAGACATCCAACTTCAATAAGGTTGAATAACATAATGAGATACTTGTCTGCAGTACATGGATCATAATGGCTTAAGCAACTACCTGCTTATAGAGTAAGAGTAGGCTACCCAGAACCACAGTTGCGTAAGGGTGAAGTCCATATTACGAATTCAAACGAAAAATGGGGGAGGGGGTGGGGTGGGTGGACTTATACATTTGCTATTTCCGAGGAAGGAAAACAAGATTCGAAATTCTGAGAAATGCAACACGGAAGAAACAAACTGCATGAGAAAGTTCTTTTGTTCTTGAATACAAGGAATACGAATGTTTAAATACTAAAATATGGCTTTATATGCGCAGATATGATTTAAATTACAGTGATTCATTTAGTTTTCTTCATAACGAACATTTATATGTATTTAAGGAACATGTCAGTTTTACCGAAATGTGACCTACTGTAAGAACTCTAGCACTGTTTATGGCCACTGGAGGGAAGTAGGAAATCGACAATGTAATAAAATCAGTCAGCATAGACTGGAGCAGAGAGTCAGCCTTATCCTCGGTAACTGAAGCACCAGTTGACAAATCAACAGTCACATCTGTGAAAAATAGCTATATCACAGGGACAGGTAGTATTACGGATACTGCCTGCCTTGCCAGGGTGAGACATGCTGCGCCCCCTTTTTTTGTCGTTAATAGGCAAATAGTCTACTGTCACGTACAGACTTTTAAGGCGCCGCTTGTTGGATTACTGGAGTGTCCGTTGTTAGTACCGCGCCTCCGCGCCACTCAAGGGCTAAACACGAGGGCGCTGCTATTCTGGCCAGGTGACCAGTTCACAACTGCTGAGTAATACTTATGGCTGTGATTGTAACAGTCTGCCTCCGTAGCTGAGTGGACTGCACAGCTCAGTATCATTCACATGACCTGAGTTTGATTCCCGCTACAGCCAGGGATGTTCATTTGATGGAAGAACTGATACTTTGCGGACTCAGTTTCGTGAGGTCAATTGAGGAGCTACTTGACCGAGTCGTAGCGGTTCCAGGTCACACACACTAACAGTGGCCGGGAAAGCGGTTTGCCAGTGGACGGAGTTTACGTCTACTATACGTTTACATCCTGTGCTTGTAAGAGGCGCTCTGCGAGGTGTTTCAGTGTGCTCTCCATGTTCCTGAACATGCCTTTTAGTGTTATGTATAACGACTAACAGTTTTGAGTGATGCCATTAGCATATTTATGCCACTCTGTGAGAATTAATTTCGAATACTGCAAGTAGATTTTTGGTGTCAGATGGAGATGCTCATTCTGAATGGAACGAGATGTGGCGTAGTAAACGTACCTAGAATACAGTTGCGGAGCCTTTTATTAACATTACATTCCTAATTGTGTTTAATACAGGGTGTTCGGCCTAAAAGTATAAAATTTAAATGTAATGATTTAATAAGTAATCGAGATATTTATTGATGGTATGTTCCTCATGTATGGCAACTCAAAATGTTTGTTTACATACCTGATACACCTCGATATGCACACCATTAGTGATGCGGCAGACATCTAGTCCGCATTCCACGTCCCTCCAAGTGTTTGGCAGTGAAGACGTATCATTTGCGATAGCTGTACGAACGCGATACTGGCACACTTGATTCTGGATGAACCCCCACAACAAAAAGAAAAAAACAAGTAATATCTGGAACCCTAGGGGGCCAAGCAATCGATGGACTACCTTTCCTACTCCAACAACGTGGAAACTCAGGATCCAAGAAATCCCTCACAGTGATCGCAGAATGGCATGCTGCGCCATCTTGTTGAAAGATATTCCTTACAGCAGCATAGTACGCCATCTTGTTGAAAGATCACGTCACGTGGAAGTTGTGGTACACCGTACAGCAGCAACGTATCTACGTACATTGTTGCATTAACTTAGGGCTCCGGGAAGAGGAATGAGCTTGTAATCCTGTCCAACAATTCACACCACACATTCACTTTCTGAGAGTCACGTTCGAAGTCTCTCAATGCGTGGGAGAGTTCAGTTCCCCACATGCGGCAGTTACCCCATGGAATGGAGCCTCGTCCGAGAAACAGACGAAATCAAGAGATGTCTCGTATTCATCCATTTTTGCCAGAATTGTCAACACGAATGCGTTCCGTCGCGACCTGTCCTCAGGCTTGATATTGTTACGAAGCTGCAGTTTTGACACTCGAAGCCGCAACTTTTTATGGCTGACATCGAGTGCTATCGAACGAGTTAACTGCTACTGCCTACTTGCTTGTCGAACTGACTTACGAGAGCCCTGCTTTATGGAACTACCGATTAACTTAACAGTAGCCTCTTGAATTGCGTGCCTGCTCGGATAGTCCAATATCGAAAGCAAATTCTCAGTTTCTTCTAATCCACTTGTCCCATTTCTTCATTGTCAGGTAAACAGCAATATCGTCGGTTGCTTGCAGTCCATGCTCTCGCCGAAAACGACTTTTTGTCAGTTTAACAGAATTTAGCTCAGCGAGAAACAGAATATCTTCTGCTATGGAGTCCACGTGGCTGCTGACGGGCATTTACGTGAAAAAAGCAGTTATGTACATGAGGACGAAGCACCGCTAGCAAGCAGAAGCACAGACAACATTTTGAGACACCATACTTGTAGAAGCAAACAGTCAACAACAAGTTACGTCTCAAATTGTTACATTTTATTATTATTATTATTATTATTATTACACACGTTACATGCCTTTCATCAGACCACGCGAAACGTTCATGACTAGTTGTTCTTCCTGTTCTTCCAGTACTCCTTTATTCGTTCACTAAACGCTCTCTTCCTTTCTTCCGTCCACTTTGGCCTTTGGGCTTTGGGTGCTGTTTTCTCTGACATCACTTCCCACTTGTACACCTCGTGTCTATAGACGCCTTTGACCATGACGTCCACTGTATCTATCAGAGCTCTTTCCAGACCAATTTTGACTTGTGTCATCCAGGGTGTAGAGGTCTTGAGTCTCTGGATGTACCTCAGGATTCTGTTGGTGAGTCTGGTCTGTGGGAGTCTTACACTTTATATTATTGGATGTTTAACCAGGACACCTTGTATGTGGAAGCGTGGACATAACAGCATTACAAACAGGAGCACCGTTCAGCCGACATTTAATAAATAATGCGGGAACAGAAGCGCCGACGCGCCTGAGGCGCTGACATAGCCGGGTGAGTGGTGCACTGCGCCAGCGGCAGCAGAGACGCTCCCCGGTGGCGCAGCAGCGCCGCAGCGTCACGGCGGCAGCAGACGGCGTTAGGCGGCACGGCCGAGCTGGGAGCCATCACTCTGCAGCTCGCCCAGACCAGCCCCGCAGTCTCCGGGCTCGGCGCTGTCCCCAGCCCGCCTCGCCTAACGCAATCTGCGCTGCGCCGCCCAAACAAAGTGCCCGGCTGCCGTGCCGGCATAGCGGCGCGCTGTACATAAACCCAGTTACGCCTGCTGAGAGCCGGGGCGCAGTAGCTTCTTACAGACTGCCGGCCGCGTCTCGGCAGAGACTGCCGTGGAGGTGGTGGGCTGGGAGAGGAGCCTGGAGAATTGAGCGCAACTACTCACGTCCCAGCTCCCAGCACTCAAGAGTTCACGCGGGGCTGTCTCCCACCGCATCGTTAAATCTGGTCAAGGGTTATAGAACAGCATGTTAACTACGAGCATAAGCCAAAAATTACCAGCAACGTTGACTTAACTCTTCTTACACTGTTCGTACGGACCTCGTTTATTTCATTTTGTGCTGTTCTGGTCCTTCTATGAAAGTTTCATGTTAAGTCCTCCATTTGTCTTACTTTTCTTGTAGATAGAAAAATATCTGAATGCTACGAAAAGTGGCAGTTGGTCCTAAATAACGAAAAGTGTGAGGTCATCCACATGCGTGCTAAAGGGAACTCGTTAAACTTCGGTTACACGATAAGTCAGTCTAATCAAAAAGCCGTAAATTCAACTAAATACCTAGGTATTACGAACTACTTAAATTGGAAAGAGTACATAGAAAATGTTGTGGGGAAGGCCAACCAAAGGCTGCGTTTTTTTGGCAGGACACTTAGAAAATGTAACACACCTAGTAAGGAGACTGCATACACTACGCTTGTCCGTCCTCTTTTAGAATACTGCTGCGCGTTGTGGGATCCTTACCAGGTAGGACTGACGGAGTCCATCGGAAAAGTCCAAAGAAAGGCAGCACGTTTTGTATTATCGCGAAATATTGGAGAGACTGTCACAGAAATGATACAGGTTTTGGGCCGGAAATCTTTAAAGAAAGGTGTTTTCCGTTGCGATGGAATCTTCTCACGAAATTTCAATCACCAACTTTCTTCTCCGAATGCGAAAGTATTTTTTTGACACCGACCTACATAGGGCGGAACGATCACCACGATAAAATAACGGAAAAGAGAGCTCGTACGTAAAGGTATAGGTGTTCCTTCTTTCGGTGCGCTATACGAGATTGGAATAATGGAGAATTGTGAAGGTGGTTCGATGAACCCTTTGCCAGGCACTTGAATGTGATTTGCAGAGTATCCGTGTAGATGTATTGGTAGATAGACCATGGCCGTTCCGTTAAAGGTTTGCACCGAAGAGGAACAACAAGTGGTGATCCGGTTTTTGTGGTCAGAAGGTGTATCGGGGATCGCGAACCATCAGTTTCGGCACAATTTGAGAACAGAATCTTGGCCCAACGGACTATTCACAAGTTGACTGAAAAAGTTAAAAAAAAAGAAAAATAAAAAGATTGCACAAGTGTTATGCGTAAGGAAGGAGCGAGGCCACCATCCACGCCCACAAATGATGACAAGATTGCTCGTGCACATGACATGCTTCTGGTAGGCAGACGAGCGACTATTGATGAATTACCGCATCACCTGCAGATTACTCATGGTTCTGTCATCTTGAAAAATCAGGTTTTCAGGCGGTAATCCGCGTCGTACTTGCACGATATTTCAATTGCGTTTCTTAAAATCTTCATCAGGTGCTCCCAAGAATACAACGCCTCACCGAGAAAGCCAGGCACTTAACTGCAATTTTCAGAGTAAGCATTTACACTGCGTACCAAATTATCGACAGCAGACTTGGGTGTCATGAAGCATGTACAAGATGGGTCTCCAAAAAACAACCACTGGCACATAAACAGACGCACTTGGACATCTGCAGAAGACATTTGGATCGCTATGATAATGATAGTTTCTTAGAGAGATTCATCACTGGTGACGAAACATGGATCCACCATTCTGTGCCGGGGAGTAAATGGCAGAGTATGTAACGGAAGCATCCACATTCTCCCAGCAGGAAAACTGAACATTAACGTTTTCTTCGGACGCAGAAGGCCAGTACTGGAACCTTATCAGGAGAGAAGCACAACAATAAACAGAGCGCGTCACACTGACATGTTTGCTGAGAGGCTAAGGCCTGCACTACAACTTAACTGGTCCACTCGAAGAGGAATTACGGGCCGTCCATTCACCTCGGACAAGAGGTGAAGGACGCGGTGCATGCGTGGCTCGCTGCTCAGCCGGAAACCTCCCTTTCTGAGGGCATCAGGAAGCTTGTCCGACGGTGGAACAAGTGCGATGAAAAGCAAATGGACCATACTGAAAAATGATCTACATCTACATCTGCATGCTTATCCTGCAAATGACACTTAATTGCCTGGCAGAGGGTTCATCGAACCACCTTCACAACAATTGTCTATTATCCTAATACCGAAAAACACACGGAAAAAACAAACACACGTGTCTTTCCCTGCGAGCTGTGATTTACCTAATTTTATTATGATGATCGTTTCTCCCTATGTAGGTCTTCGTTTGTAAAATATTTTCGCATATGGGGGAGAAAGTTGGTGATTGAAATTTCGTGATGACTTTCCATCAGATACTACGAACTGTTACCTCTCTGACAGTAAATCACCAATCCATTCACATATCTGAGACGATACTATAAGAACGCACTTTGACTACAAGCTGCTTGTGAGGTGTAGTGTCAAAAGCCTCCTGGAAATCTAGAAATACGGAATAAATTAGAAATCATTTGTCAATAACATTCACCATTTCGTGTGGGTAAAGGGCTACTTGCGTTTTACAAGAAAGATGTTTTCTAAATCCGTGTTGACTTCGTGTCAATAGACCGTTCCCTTCGAGGTAATTCATAATGTTCGAACACTATATATGTCCCAAAACCCTACTGTATTTCGACGTTAATGATATGAGCCTGTAATTTAGTGGATTACTCGCACTGTCTTTCTTGAACATTGGTGTGTCCTATGCAACTTTCCAGTCTTTGGGTGCGAATCTTTCGTAGAGCGAGCGGTTCTATACGTTTGTGAAGTATGGAGCTATTGCATCAGCATACTCTGAAATAAAGCTTCTTGGTATACAGTCTGGACCGGAAGAATCGCTTTTATTAAGTATTTTAAGTTGCTTCACTAAGCTGAGGATATCTACTTCAAAGTTACTCATATTGACAGCCGTTCGTGAGTCGAATTCTGGAATATTTATTTCGTCTTCTTCGCTGAAGGAGTTTCGGAAGACTATGTTTAGTAACTCTACTTTGCCAACACTGTCATCGATATAGTACATCCATCGCTTTCACGCATAAAAGGCATTGGTTGTGTGTTGCTGCTACCATATTTTTTACACACGACCAGAATCTTATTGCATTTTCTGCCAGACTGCGAGACGAAGAGTCGTTATTGGAATTTTTATAATCATCTCGCATTGAAGTCCGCGCTGAATTTCGAGATTCTGTAATAGATCGCCAATCTTGGAGATCTCGCTTTCGTTTGAATTTGGCATGCTTTTTTCATTGTTTCCGCAACAGATTTCATAATTGTTTTGTGGACCAAGGGGCTTCAGCTCCGTTGTTAGTTATTTGGTATAAATCTCTAAATAGCTGTCAATACACCGAGCGAGGTGGCGCAGTGGTTAGCACACTGGACTCGCATTCGGGAGGGCGACGGTTCAATCCCGTCTCCAGCCATCCTGATTTAGGTTTTCCGTGATTTCCCTAAATCGTTTCAGGCAAATGCCGGGATGGTTCCTTTGAAAGGGCACGGCCGATTTCCTTCCCAATCCTTCCCTAACCCGAGCTTGCGCTCCGTCTCTAATGACCTCGTTGTCGACGGGACGTTAAACACTAACCACCACCACCACCACCAGCTGTCAATACTACTTCTTTGAATTCAAACCACATCTAGTCTACACTTACATTGTTAATTTGGAAGGGATGGAGGGAGTCTCTGAGGAAGGTATCAACTGAATTTTTATCTCCTTTTTTGAATAGGTATATTTTTCGTTTAGTTTTGGAAGATTTTACAGTTAGAGTATTCAGTCTCGCTACGACAACCCTTGTTCACTAATCCCTGTATGCGTTTTAAGGCTCGTTATTGCCTTAGGATTATTTGTTGCTAAGTGTGCTTCCGCAGAGTTCCGTAACCCGTACATAAAATTGGAATAGAGATCAACATACCATTTCTGCCCTTTTTATTGCTCATGAAAACCTCAAATTGCGTGTTGTACCACAATACAGCGAGCGCTTCAGAGGTGGTGGTCCAGATTGCTGTACACATCGGTAGCACTAATACCCAGTAGCACCTCCTCTTTCATTGATGCATGCCTGTATTCGTCATGGCATACTATCCACAAGTTCTTCAAGGGACTGTTAGTCCAGGTCGTCCCACTCTTCAACGGCGATTCGCGTAGACCTCCCCAGAGTCGTTAATGGGCCACTTCGTCCATAAACAACCCTTTTCAAGCTATCCCAGGCGTGTTCGATAGGGTTCATGTCTGGGGAACATGCTGGTCACTCCAGCCGAGTGATTTCGTCAACGTGAAGGAAGTCATTCACAAGATGTGCACGATGATGGCGCAAATTGTCGTCCCTGAACACTAATGCCTCGCCAATATGCTGCCGATATGGTTGCACTATCAGCATGACCACCAGCGACGTACGTCGGCTCCACATAATGACACCCTTAAACATCAGGTAACCTACACCTTACTGCACTCGATGGGTTGTATCGTGTCAGCATCCACCAACCATTCTCGAAGATTTGCAGGCAGCTCCGCGGGAAGAATGGGCGTTATTGCCTCAACATGGCACTGATGACGTTTTTTATAGCATACTCTATCGTTCTCCGGACTGTATTGCTGCCAGAGGTCTTCACACCTCATAGTGAGCACATTAACCAGTTGTCGGAATCTCTGTGCCAATCTGTTAACGTTGGAAAAAATGAAGACCACCTGTCTACTGTTATATATATTGCAGTTGTTTACATTCTGTATTCTTTACATTATCCCTACTTTGCTATCACCCGTTTCTTGATTTCTGTAGCAAAATGAAAGCAGCCTTGCCAAATTTAGATTTGTTGCTTTATTTTTGGACATAAATGTACGTATTCAAAATTTTCTTCCTCAAATAATAGCCTAAATTTGATACTTGTAGACTTATCTTGGTCATGAATTCCCTTTTTGCTAATGGTACTTCAGTTTTTACTTCTTCTCCGTTACGTCCATCATTGGTTATTTTGCTGCGTACATAATACAATTTCTTAACTTTCTCTGCTTCTTAATCCCCGATGTCTAGATAGCAGAAATCCCTACCTTCATCCAATTCGTAATCACCAATAATGCTGATAAGTTTCTATCTGTTCTCATTTCTGCTACTGACCATTATTTTGGTATTTCTTCTACACAACTGGCCATTAAAATTGCTACACCACGAAGATGACGTCCTACAGACGCGAAATTTAACCGACAGGAAGAAGATGCTGTTATATGCAAATGATTAGTTTTTCAGAGCATTCACACAAGGTTGGCGCCGGTGGCGACACCTACAACGTGCTGACATGAGATAAGTTTCCAACCGATTTCTCATACACAAACAGCAGTTGACCGGCGTTGCCTGGTGAAACGTTGTTGTGATGCCCCGTGGAAGGAGGAGAAATGCGTACCATCACGTTTCCGACTTTGATAAGGGACGGATTGTAGCCTATCGCGATTGCGGTTTATCGTATCGTGACATTGCTGCTCGCGTTGGTCGAGATCCAGTGACTGTTAGCAGAATATGAAATCGGTGGGTTCATGAGGGTGATACGGAACGCTGTGCTGGATCCCAACGGCCTCGTATCACTAGCAGTCGAGATGACAGGCATCTTATCCGCATGGCTGTAACGGATCGTGCAGCCACTTCTCGACCTTGAGTCAACAGATGGGGACGTCTGCAAGACAACAAGCATCTGCACGAACAGTTCGACGACGTTTGCAGCAGCATGGACTATCAGCTCGGAGACCACGTCTGCGGTTACCCTTGACGCTGCATCACAGACAGGAGCGCGTGCAATGATGTACTCAACGACGAACCTGGGTGCACGAATGGCAAAACGTCATTTTTTCGAATGAATCCAGGTTCTGTTTACAGCATCATGATGGTCGCATCCGTGTTTGGCGACATCGCGGTGAACGCACATTGGAAGCCTGTATTCGTCATCGCCATACTGGCGCATCACCCGGCGTGATGGTATGGGGTGGCATTGGTTACACGTCTCGGCCACCTCCTTTTCGCATTGACGGAACATTGAAAAGTAGACGTAACATTTCAGATGTTTGACGACCCGTGGCTCTACCCTTCATTCGTTCCTTGCGAAACCCTAAATTTCAGCAGGATAACGCACATCCGCAAGTTGCAGGTCCTGTACGGACCTTTGGCTTCAAATGGTTCAAATGGCTCTGAGCACTATGGGACTCAACTGCTGTGGTCATAAGTCCCGTAGAACTTAGAAGTACTTAAACCTAACTAACCTAAGGACAGCACACAACACCCAGCCATCACGAGGCAGAGAAAGTCCCTGACCCCGCCGGGAATCGAACCCGGGAACCCGGGCGAGGGGAAGCGAGAACGCTACCGCACGACCACGAGATGCGGGCTGTACGGACCTTTCTGGATACAGAAAATGTCCGACTGCTGCCCTAGCCAGCACATTCTCTAGATGTCTCACCAATTGAAAATGTCTGGTCAATGGTTGCCGAGCAACTGGCTCGTCACAATACGCCAGTCACAACTCTTGATGAACTGTGGTATCGTGTTGAAGCTGCATGGGCAGCTGTACCTGTTCACGCCATCCAAGCTCTGTTTGACTCAATGCCCAGGCGTATCAAGGCCGTTATTATGGCCAGAGGTGGTTGTTCTGGGTACTGATTTCTCAGGATCTATGCACCCAAATTTCGTGAAAATGTAATCACATGTCAGTTCTAGTATAATGGATTTGTCCAATGAAAACCCGTTTACCATCTGCATTTCTTCTTGGTGTAGCAATTTTAATGACCAGTAGTGTATTTACTCTCAATCATCATTTTGTACTAATTAGACTGTTCATTCCATTCATCAGGTCCTGTATTCTTCACTTTCACTGAGAATAGCAATGGCATTAGCTATCCATATTATTTATATCCTTTCATTTCGTATTTGAATCCCACTCTCGAAACTTTCTTTTATATCTGATGTACAATTCGAACAGTAGTGCGAAGGAGTACATACCTGCCTTACATCCTTTGTAATATGAGCACTTCGTTCGCGGTCTTCTTGTCTTATTGTTCCCCCTTGGTTCTTGCCTTCCCCATAGATAACCCGTATTTTTCTCAGAATTTCAGACGTCTTACACTATTTTACATTTTCGAACGCTTTTTCCATGTAGACAAATTATATGAACGTGTCTAGATGTTCTTTCATTCTTGCTTCCATTGTCAGCTGCAGTGTCAGAACTGCCTCTCTGGGGCCTTTAACTTTTCTAAAGCCAAACTGATCGTCATCTAACAGATTATCCATTTTATTTTCCATTCTTCTTTGCGTTATTCTTTTGAGCAATTTGGATGCATGAGCTTTTAAGCTGACTCTGTGATAATCCTCGCACTTGTCAGATCTTGCAGTCGTCCGAATTGTGTGCATGATGTTTTTTCGGAAGCCTCATGGTATAATACCACTCATAAATTCTACACG
The DNA here is from genome assembly GCF_023898315.1 of Schistocerca nitens. Classification (NCBI taxonomy): domain Eukaryota; kingdom Metazoa; phylum Arthropoda; class Insecta; order Orthoptera; family Acrididae; genus Schistocerca; species Schistocerca nitens. Next base: position 782,084,145 of record NC_064614.1, on the reverse strand, counting down.
CCAACGTGGACAGTCGTTTTTTTTTTTTTTTTTTTTTTTTACCACTTCTCTGAATGATTTAAGAAATTCCAGTGCAATATTATCTACTCGTTCTGCCACATCTGTAAATCGTACAAAGCTCTTTTAAATTCTGTTTCTAATAAGTGATCCACTGTCTCTTGCCTGTCGGCTCTTGTTTCTTCTTCTGTCACTTCATCGCACAAACCCTCACATTCAAGGAGACATCAAATTTATTGTTTCCGCTCTCTCCTCTGCACTCTGCATCTAACTGTGGAATTCCTACTGCATTTTTAACGTTACCGCCCTTGCTTTAAATTTGTATTTTCTGAATGCTGAGTGCGTTCTTCCGATAGTATTTTTCGATCTCTTCACATTTTTCAAGCAGGCACTTCGCCTTGGCTTCCTTACATTTCATTTCTAAGTGAGACGTATTCCTATATTCCTCAGTTTCTCTGAACATTTTTGTACTTTCTTCTTTCATCGATTTCTTCTGATACCATTGGTTCTTCGCCGTTATCTTCTTTGTAGGTTCTTCGCCGTTATCATCTTTGTACCTATGTTTTTCTTTGCATTTTCTGTGATTGCTCTTTTCAGATGTGTCCATTCCTCTTCAACAGGACTGCCTACTGAACTATTAATTATCATATTACTGCAGCATCAGACATCTTCAAACAAATATCTTCATTCCTTAGTACTTCCGTATCGCACCTCTTTATTCATTGATTGTTCCTGAGGCCCCTCTTCATCATTACTAAAGTATGATCTGAGTCTGTGTCTGCTACAGGGGACGCCTTGAAATCCAATATCTGATTTTGGAATCTCTGCTTGACCATACTGTAATCTGACTTGAACCATCCCGTCTCCTCCGGCCCTTTCCCAGTATACCTCCCCCTCTTATGCTATTTATACAGAATATTCACTAAATTAGCTGAATTTATTGCAGAACTCTTATTCTTTCTATTCTCTCAACCAGTCCCACACTCTCCCCTAACCCTTGCTTCGTCTCCTTCCCCTTCAACCGCATTCCACTCCTCCATGACTACTACATTTTCGTCTCCGTTTACGCACTGAATTACCTGTTCTATATGTTCACATACTTTCTCTATCTTTTCACCTTCTGTTTGCGACGCCGGCATGTATACCTGAACTATTGTTGTCAATGTTGGTTTGCTGTGGATTCTGATGAGGACAGCCCTACCATTGTTCACAGCAGCTGCCATTCTTTTCTATACATAACGATTGCTACTACCGTTATAACATTTTCTACTGCTTATGATATTACTCAATACTCGGCTGACCAGGAATACTTGTCTTCTTTCCATTTCATTTCACTGACTGCCTCTGTATCTAGACTGAGGCTTAGCATTTTCTTTCCCAGATTTTGTAGCTGCCCTGGCAGGTTCAAACTCCTTTCATTGATTATTCAGTCTTTTTCTCCTGTTCACTTCCCCCATGGTACTGCTTTCCTTGAGATCCCAACGGGGGACTATTCCGAGATCCTTTGTCAACGGAGAGATCAAAATGACACTTTTTCAGCTACAGGCCACATTTCCTGTGGATACACATCATGATTCTTTATTACAGTTGATTCCATTGCCTTCTGTGTCCTCAAGCCTTTGATTATTGCAGATTATTCCGGCTTAATGGGCAGTTTCCCATGCAAAGTGCAGGAATGTGCCCTGAACTTCTATCTCCACTTACGCCTTCTTTGGCAAGGCCATTTTCAGAATGATTGTGACTTCTTATGTAGAAAGTCTTCGGTCGCTCTTGCTGATGATTTTTATTCAAAGTTTAAAAAGTGGTGACAGTTGAACTTCGGAATGATTTAGTTACAGCTGTCACCACCTTTTTTGTTGTTGATTTAATTTTGTTCTATATTGTTCGTTGTATTTGTTCTTGGTGGACGTCCGATGACACCCATTTAGGTTCTTCGTTGACCATTATCTCAGTTTTATGTTACAGAGGGTAGCCTACCCTTTGACCGAACACGCTGAGTTACCGTGCCTGCAAATAACCACTACACCAAGGTGACTGTGCTATCCCCTAGACCACGGGTGCACGTTCGTTGTATACTATTCATCCGTATTTCAGAAACTTCAGATCACTGAATACTGGTTAACAGTGTGGTATTGTCCGAGAACGCTAAACTAATAGATATGGTATGCTGTTTCCATCTGTTTGGTTACTGGTTAAAGCTGCGTTCTTTGGCCACCACAGCGTACGTTCTATACTTAGGGTGGCTACCAGCATCTGGACGTGCTATGTGAGTGATCGTAACAGTACAAACTATGCGCTAGTGTACACTTTTACTTTAGGTAGTATGTATCAGCATGGTCTTAGTAGCAGCAGCATTTGTTTTGTTAAATATTTTTTTTTTTCCGGGCTCAGTGGCCGGATGCAAGTCTTTCAATCGGATGTATTTCGGAAATTTGCGAGTTCTTAATCTACCCGAGTCATTCAACCTGGGAATGGGGACCTGGAATTCAAAGCGGAATCCGGACTATGTGTCGTTACTGGTGATTTCTAACATAGTTAAGAACTGAAAGCTAGATTAAAGGCAGACTGAAAATTTCCGTGGTCCGTTTGGGATTCGATAACGCGGTCTCTAAGTTTCCAGGATCGCGTTGTACCACTAGACCAACAGATCTAGTGGTACACTTAGGAAAGTGAGCAGATTCCAGAAAAAAAAGTCGCCGCATTACACAATCACCCGCAATGAGAAATGCCAATTTAGTATGCGTGCTTTGCTATGACAGAACGGAGCCATAATAGACGTAGGTTCTACCATCGTGGCTCGCTGTTACTCCTTGTGCAGATACGGCGAAAGTTGCCTGTGTACCTGACTGCAACTTTCAGTTATGTACATTTCACGTAGCGCCGACCTTGCCTCGGCCGCCGCCGTTGCCAAGAAGTTTGGAGAGCTGTTGCTAACAAACGGCTTCGCATTGTGACGACTTCTGCAGCTGAGTACACCCTACAGCGCTCCGTAGCTCGGGCGCGCTCGACTCTTGTGTTTACCGCTGCTTAAAAAAAAATGTTTAACATAACTCTTACTGAGCCTTTCGCTGCATTCCTGTTGTCAGGAGTGGTAAAGCTCGCTGTCAGAAGAGAGGGAAAAATTCGTTGCATGGTGATCTCCGCTGAATATCGCTGACGCTGTTACGCTTCTTGAAGTCTTTCGCTCGCTCAGTTATGTGCGTTTTGCCCCTATTGTCTCTCCGCTCGGACTGAACTAATATGGTCATTGATAATAGCTATCTTTGTTCAGGAAAAGGCAGCATTGTGTTTAAAGCTTTCTTGTAAATTATTTTTTTGCACGATAGAGTATCTACTTGCATATTTCCGGCAACACGGTTTACACAATGATTTAACACTACCTTTGACAGCATTTTCACGTACTACCGGATTGTCACGTACTACCGGACTCCGAGGTGATCCCCTGTTGAAACTCACTGTAGCATTACTGTTGCAAGTCTTAGGCAATGATGTGCTATCTTTACTGTGTACGTCCTTTCTACATCACATTTAGTACTGAGCCATATCAATTTAGATCGGTGCTAGGAAAGCATCTAAAGTTGCTATTACTTCAGTAAAACATGAAAGCCGATTCATACAAGATAAACTTTCCTTATTCGTTATACAAGTAAAATTGCTACTACATTAAACAAAAAGGAAAGAATTCGCGATAAAAGCAAATAAAAATGAATTTATATCAGCTGTTTGTAATCTGTTTAATTGGTGAGTGAATACATTTACCGAGAGAAGGTACGAAATTGTCATAAGGTTGTGACCAAAATGAAACACGTATGATGGAAACTTGTGTAACGTGGTCACACTTAGAGCGGAACCAGAGAGCAATGGGACATATCTAAATTTTGATGTTTATGGCACATGGCGTTGAGAACTGGAATATCACTCTCTTAAAGCACTTTGATTCGACTCCCAAAATCTCTCTAGAAAATCGACTTTTAGGAAAAACCTGAATCCACTGCCGTTTCCGCATGGCTCACCCGGTAATGTTGGGGAACGGTAATGTGGTAACCATCGGATCACTGGTTCAAATCCTGCTACGGTCTCTTTTCCTTTCTTTCATATTTATTGTTCAATTCGAATACCTACTTTGTTCAAACATAAAATTCATCCCAATTACCATATAATTAATCGTAATTTTTCATGGAAAATGCACATCTACATTTTTCTGATTATGTATTGTACACACAACCCTAAACTTCATCGAAAACGTAAATTATTAACTAACTGTAATTTTTGAAAGATTTTTGATAAATTTGTAATGCTTTCTAGTTTAAACTATATTTATGGACAATATTTTGTAAAATTTTGTTCAATAAAAATTATATTTGCAACACGTACAGTATGAAATCAGAAGCAACAACACGTGCATTTTTATAAAAATAATTCTCATTAGGTATGTGTTATTTAGCATATTTTTCATGAATTTTACATTTAAATGACCTAAGGATCCGAGCTGAACGGAAAAAGATTAAAACAAGAAAACAGAGTATCGCGAGATTTAAACCAGCAATCCACAGAGTACCCAAATAATCTTCCCCTACGTTACTGTGTGAGCCACGCTGCACAGTGTCATAAATCGTCTCAATTTTAATGAACGAAAGTTCTTCGAAAATCTTCAAAGCCGATTTTCTCGAGAACTCTTTAGACTTGCATGGAACTCCTATGGAAAACTGATACTTAGGTTCTGAAGTTTACGTACCACTCACTTCGTAGAACTATTTAGGCCAGCTATCGAACCGAACTGCAGTGAAGTTGCAGCGTGTCATTTACTTTGACTGCTGCGTGTACATCAGTTCTGACATTAATCTCAGGGCTGCTGGAAATCGTAGAAAAAGACCTCATGCCTGTTTCCTTTAGGATTAGGAGCATGTGGGATGTTATTGGACACAGAACTGCATGCTGGTACCGTAACGAGTTGTGTACGTATAGTGGTGGGAAGCTGTTCTTTTCTTTGTGAGATAGCCATGGCCATTTCAGGTCAGGTGTTTCGGGTTTGAACAATTATGGAAGTCAGCAGACAGTCAGCGAGATCCAAACAGTTCAGTAGAGCTATTGTGTTAACCACATGAATTTCATTACGTTTTCTATGACCAGTAGGCACACTCATATTGTGCTCTCACTCTGGTGCCGATCACTGAACCAAGAAAGAGAAAAGACTAAAATCATTCGATGAAGAAAGATGACTACACTTGTCGGGTTCCTTGTTCTATTCAACGTAAGTTGGAATTTCCGATGTCGCATATCTACTAACCGTTGATGAAACCAGAATCGTAAATCTGTAGGCCCCATCGGGCACAGATAAATAGAGCTATCGCTCCCAATTCTACGCAGAAGTAATCACGCCTTTATTTCTGAGTAGATACAGTCACCTCATCGTGGCATCTGTGTTCTCGAACGTACAGACCAATACCCACATAAAACCACATGATCGGAACTTCGCCTCTAAACTGTATATCTCTGAAACTCTAATACGTGATTTTCTCGACGTGGTATTTTAAATGTCTGCCTTTTCGGATAATGACATCTTCATCTCTACTAGAAAATGTATATGGCGCAGTGCAAGATCTTGAGAACTCAAATCGAGATTCCCAATTTTATAAACAGTTCAGAGACTCATGGCACACTTGTGTTAAACGCATCATGCGTAACGAAACGACACTGCAGTAGTGGATACTGTTTACTGAACTGGCCATTAGCCGAATGTTGGCACAATATGGTAGAACCAAAGCCAGGTGGAAACGACAAAAACAGGTTATTACCAGAGCGCTCTACATGACCTCATGGACCATCCACTGTCCCCAGAGCATCAAAGATCATTTGAACACATCAAGGCTCAAATTTTTTTCTTGGCCATCTGTCGTCAGGAAAGAGCCATTATAAAAGCATGCCAAGAAGACATGATTAGCGGTGAAGAACCTTCCAAGCGTCACATCGTTCATAGTGTTCAATGACGTCGACAGGCCTTAATCTACACTTCAGACGTACCTGATGGACAGCAGCCGACAACGCAAGCTCCCATCGCCAATGCCATCACCAACCTCTACTGACGTCTATCGAGAAGTACCAGCTCGACTATTGTCGAGGCTCCCCAGCAGATCTACCGTACATCAGATGCCTTACTGCGGAAGTGACCATCGACGACGCTCTCGCAGCTGTGGCCAAAAGATAACTCAATCGGTCTCCCGGTCCGGCTGCTTTAACCCTCGCGTTTTACAGAACCTTCCAAAATATATGGTGCAATGAAGGAGAGACGCGTACTGGGATCTTTTGCCAGGGGCAGCATTCCCACACCCGCAACATTCAAGGATGGTTTTCTTACACCAGTCCAGAAACCCGCCGAAGGAGGACGGCCCTATACACTGAAGAGCCCAAGAAGTTGGTGCATTGTTTGATATCGGGTAGGGCCCCCGTGAGCACGCAAAAGTGTCGCAGCATGACGCGGCATGGACTCAACTAAGTAGTGGTGGAGGACACCATGAATTGGGCAGGGCTATCCATAAATCCGTAAGAGTACGAGGCGGTGGAGATCTCTTCTGAACCGCACGTTGCTAGGCATCCCAGAGTTGCTCAATAATGTTCATTGCTGGGGAGTTTGATGGTCAGCGGAAGTGTTTAAACTCAGAAGAGTGTTGCTGGAGCCACTCTGTAACAATTCTGAACGTGTGGGATGTCACATTGTCGTAATGGAATAGTGCAAGTCCGTCGTAATGCACAATGGACAATGGGCATGAATGGATGCAGGTGATCAGACAGGATGGTTACGTACGTGTCACCTGTCAGAGTCGTTTCTAGACGTATCAGGAATCTCATATCACTAACTGCACACTACCAACACCATTATAGAGCCTCCATCAGCTTGCATACTCCCCTGCTGACATGCAGGATCCACGGCTTCATCAGGTTATCTCCGTACCTGTACACGTCCAGCAGCTCGATACAATTTGAAACGATACTCGTTCGGCTAGGAAACATTTTTCCAGTCATGAACAGTCCAATGTCGGTGTTGACGGGCCCAGGCGAGGCGTAAGCCTTTGTGTCATCCAGTCTTCAAGGCTACACATGTGGGCCTTCGGCTCTGAAAGCCCATATCGGTGATGTTTCATTGAACGGTTCACACGAATACACTTATTAATGGTCCAACATTGAAATCTGTAGCCATTGGAGGAGGGTTTGCACTTATGTCACCTTGAACAATTTTATTCTGTAGTCGTTGGTCCTGTTCTTGCAGCAGCTTTTTCGGTCCGCAGCAATGTCAGAGATTTGATGTTTTACCGGATTCCTGATCACGGTATACTCGTGAAATCATCGTACGGGGAAATCTCCATGTTGTAGCCCATCGCTCGTGTGCCTACTATAACACCACGTTGAAACTCACTTAAATCTTGATAACCTGCCATTGTAGCAGCAGTAGCAGATCTAACAATTGTGCCAGACTCTTGTTGTCTTATACAGGCGTTGCCGATCGCAGCGCCGTATTCTGCCTGTTTACAAATCTCTGTGTTTGAGTGCACATACCTATACAGTATAAGTTTCTTTGGCGCATCAATGTAGTTAACGGCACTTCACGTAATAAAATTCTGATTTTAAGATTTTCACACATCTTCTAGCTATGCGTGTCAAACTTGTGTTTCGACAATTTGTGTTCCTTGAGTATACATCCTCCGATGACGATTACAAAATCCACACCGACCTCAGTGAACTTCGGGATGTGATCGCAACAAACTACCAACTGCCTGGCGCCTTAATTTCCATCAGCCTCACCTAAGCATTTGACCATGCCAGTTACGCTTTCCTCACCACAGAAATGGACTGGGTGGATATACCCCCGAAGTTTAGGCAGGTGATCATGCGACTCCCTTGAGAGCCGACATCCAGGCTTCTCGTGAACGGACGACTTACCAAAGCTATGCAGATCGAAAGCTCAGTACGACAGGATTGCCCACTGTCGATCGTGCTGTATACCACTGCGATGGAACCATTCACATGCGGTTTGCGGCAAAGCTTAATGTGTATTCCATCCAGGAGTGTGTGATGCACTCCGTGCCTTGGCGCTCGTCGCAGGTTCAGTGGCCAAAACACAAGCTCGATGCAGTGAATTACATCTCCCATTGCAAGGGCAGCGCTATGATCGTCGCCAAATTGTGCGCCATAAAGATCGGCCGTGGTCTTCTCACAGACAGAGCAACACCCTGTTAATTGGCGGACACCCTCCCCTGTCTGGGAGAGGTGTAGAAGCGAGACATTCGCCGTACCTCGGCGATCAATTTTCTTCCGCTATAGCAGTGCATGCGGGCTAGCATACAGCATCATGAACTACATCCGTTGCATATGGGCCAGAGGATAATCATTGTCAGCAATGGCAGTTCGGATACCCGACGTCACACAGATTCTGCCCGTCACTGTGACAATGCTGGCTAGACTGCAGGCTTCTTTTGGATATTTTATATGTTATGGACACATCTTCAGAGTAAAGTATGATGCTCTTATCTTATCGAAGCGGATGGGCCTCCTTACGGTTGACATGAGAACTAGGACCATGGCACTTTACACTAGTGCAATGCTCTTGTTTGAAAAAATCAGGATATTAGTTCTACTGGAATGTTACCGTCGAGTTCACACACATCGGACGGTCCTTTTTGGAATACTTCTGTTCGAGAATCACAAGAGGAAAAGGTTCACTTGGAAAAGAACGCGTGATACGGAAATATTTCAGTTAGGTTACGTAGTGGTCAGACAGAGGTTCCGCAATCAGATAATGGATTGTAATATGTACCAAACTTCGTAGTGATGAGGGGTAGGCTGAAGTTTAAGCTATTACTCAGGAAGAATCAATACGCAGAGGAGTCGCTTATAGGAGTACTAAGGGGTGACGAGGCACGCTTGAAGTTCTCTACGGCTATAGATAGAGCAATAAGGAATAGCTCAGTCGGCAGTATGTTGAACATGACATCTCTACAAAGGGCAATTACAGAAGTTGGAAAGAAAACCATAGGTACAAAGAAGGTGATTGCAGGGAAACCATGGGTAACAGAAGATATATTTCAGTTCATCGATGAAAGAAGGAAGTACAAAAATGTTCAGAGAAATTTAGGAATAGAAGAATAAAAGTCGCTGAATAATGAAATAAATAAGAAGTTCAGAGAAGTTATTTCGAATTGGCTGCATGAAAAGTCTGATGAATTCGAAAAAGAAATGATTGTCTGAAAGACTGACTCAACATACAGGAAAGTCAATACGATCTTCGGTGAATTTATAAGTAAGGGGTGGTAACATTAAGAGAGCAACGAGAATTCCACTGTTAAATACAGAGGAGAGGTCGGATAGGTGAAAAGAGTACGTTGAAGGCCTGTATCAGTGTAAGTATCAGTGTAAGAAGAAGGAGGAATCGATTTACAAGAGACAGGGGATACAGTATTAGAATCATCATTTAAAAGGGCTTAATATCAAAATAAGGGATAAATAACATACCATCACAATTTCTAAAATCATTGGGTAAGTGTCAACAAAACGACATTCACGTTGGTGTGTAGAATGTATGAGTATGGCGACATGAAATCAGTCTTTCTGTAAAATATCATCCACAAAATTTCGAGGAGTGCAAGAGCTGACAAGCGCGAGAATTATCGCACAATCAGCTTAACGGTTCATGAATCCAAGATGCTGACAATAAAATATACAAACATGGAAACGGAAATTCAGGATTATTAGGAGACGATCACATTGGCTTCAGGAGAGGTAAAGAAACCAGAGAGGCAATTCTGACGTTGCGGTTGATAATGGTAGCAAGACTAAAGACAAATCAAGACACGTTTAAATGGTTTGCTGACCTGGATAAGGCATTCGAAAGTTTAAAAATCTGAGAAGAACAGGGGTAAGCTATAGCGAGAGACGAGTAGTACACAATATGTACAAGAGCCCAGAGGGAATAATAAGAGTGGGCGTTGAATTGCCCCTTCTGTTTATTGATTGGATAGCCACTGAATTGCTATTTATTTATTTAATGGGATAATAATAATTATTAAAAGGTGGCAATTTTATTTAAGTACCGCTTTTACTCTTTCGATTGTTGCGAGTCAGCGATAGTGCAATGCTGCTCGCTTTGGAGAATACACATTTTATAAGAATTATTTGGTCCAGGAAACACTTTTGCGATCACGGTTGCGATTTAGACGGTATTCGCGTAATTGTACTGATTGAAAGTTATCGTTTCCGAAAGACGCAGGTTCGATTAAAGCTGTGTGCACTTTTGCGCGTATAATGAAAATATTCGTAACACGTCGCGTAACAAAATGAAACATGCTAATCAAACGAAGAAAATATATTATAACATAAATGTTCTTCGCTGTTATTCAGGACAGGCTCAGATTAGACCTTGAAATTTTTAGTTATAGGAAATGACAAGACGTTACACTTGGGAGATATTTGTTTTGAATAAATTGTATTTACCTTCTCTCTCTCTCCTTTTTACAGCCTTTATACCTTCACATCGATTAAGGAACTTTTCCTTCTCTACCGCCCAGTACGAGAACAAAATTCAGACTCAACAATATGTCTTACATCGAATTATTACATGCTTAACCCTTAACAATCATATATAGTTTCGTAGTACAAACAATGCTAATTATTTCGTGCACTAGAAAGTCTGATACACTGAGCACAAAAATGAAAATAATAATATTATAATTACATTTTTAATATCATGAATACTTCTTTAAATCATGAAAATAAGGTTTGACATCGTCGTAATATTAATTTTCATCGTTGTGGCACTACATTGCCCCCTTTGGATGTACAGTCACACTTGTTTGACTGGACATCCAAGCAGGTATATTTTCCTTGTCTGTTCTGTTTAAAGTTCACTGTGTGCTTTCACTTGGAAGCATGTGCTTTGTTTACTTTTAAGTCTCAGGGATTTTGAGTTACGATCCCCCATTCGGGCAAAGGCCAATGGGAAAAACCCCGGAAAAAAACCACGGCAGAGCGAGCACATCTTCCATACCCCCTTTTTTAATTTTCAACATTTGAATATTCACTTCGTATGACATTTAATCTCCCCCTTGAACCATGGACCTTGCCGTTGGTGGGGAGGCTTGCGTGCCTCAGCGATACAGATGGCCGTACCGTAGGTGCAACCACAACGGAGGGGTATCTGTTGAGAGGCCAGACAAACATGTGGTTCCTGAAGAGGGGCAGCAGCCTTTTCAGTAGTTGCAGGGGCAACAGTCTGGATGATTGACTGATCTGGCCTTGTAACATTAACCAAAACGGCCTTGCTGTGCTAGCACTGCGAACGGCTGAAAGCAAGGGGAAACTACAGCCGTAATTTTTCCCGAGGACATGCAGCTTTACTGTATGATTAAATGATGATGGCGTCCTCTTGGGTAAAATATTCCGGAGGTAAAATAGTCCCCCATTCGGATCTCCGGGCGGGGACTACTCAAGAGGACGTCGTTATCAGAAGAAAGAAAACTGGCGTTCTACGGATCGGAGCGTGGAATGTCAGATCCCTTAATCGGGCAGGTAGGTTAGAAAATTTAAAAAGGGAAATGGATAGGTTAAAGTTAGATATAGTGGGAATTAGTGAAGTTTGGTGGCAGGAGGAACAAGACTTTTGGTCAGGTGATTACAGGGTTATAAATACAAAATCAAATAGGGGTAATGCAGGAGTAGGTTTAATAATGAATAAAATAATAGGAGTGCGGGTTAGCTACTACAAACAGCATAGTGAACGCATTATTGTGGCCAAGATAGACACAAAGCCCATGCCTACTACAGTAGTACAAGTTTATATGCCAACTAGCTCTGCAGATGACGGAAGAAATTGAAGAAATGTGTGATGAAATAAAAGAAATTATTCAGATAGTGAAGGGATACGAAAATTTACTAGTGATGCGTGACTGGAATTCGTCAGTAGGAAAAGGGAGAGAAGGAAACATAGTAGGTGAATATGGATTGGGGGGAAGAAATGAAAGAGGAAGCCGCCTTGTAGAATTTTGCACAGAGCATAACTTAATCATAGCTATCACTTGGTTCAAGAATCATAAAAAGGGTTGTATACCTGGAAGAATCCTGGAGATACTAAAAGGTATCAGATAGATTATATAATGGTAAGACAGAGATTTAGGAACCAGGTTTTAAATTGTAAGACATTTCCAGGGGCAGATGTGGATTCTGACCACAATCTATTGGTTTTGAACTGCAGATTGAAACTGAAGAAACTGCAAAAAGGTGGGAATTTAAGGAGATGGGACCTGGATAAACTGAAAGAACCAGAGGTTGTAGAGAGTTTCAGGGAGAGCATAAGGGAACAATTGACAGGAATGGGGGACAGAAATACAGTAGAAGAGGAATGGGTAGCTCTGAGGGATGAAGTAATGAAGGCAGCAGAGGATCACGTAGGTGAAAAGACGAGGGCTAATAGAAATCCTTGGGTAACAGAAGAAATATTGAATTTCATTGATGAAAGGAGAAAATATAAAAATGCAGTAAATGAAACAGGCAAAAAGGAATACATACGTCTCAAAAATGAGTTCGACAGGAAGTGCAAAATGGCTAAGCAGGGATGGCTAGAGGACAAATGTAAGGATGTAGAGGCTTGTCTCACTAGGGGTAAGATAGATATTGCCTACAGGAAAATTAAAGAGACCTTTGGAGAGAAGAGAACCACTTGTATGAATATCAAGAGCTCAGATGGCAACCCAGTTCTAAGCAAAGAAGGGAAGGCAGAAAGGTGGAAGGAGTATATAGAGGGTTTATACAAGGGCGATGTACTTGAAGACAATATTATGGAAATGGAAGAGGATGTAGATGAAGATGAAATGGGGGATAAGATACTGCGTGAAGAGTTTGACAGAGCACTGAAAGACCTGAGTCGGAACAAGGCCCCGGGAGTAGACAACATTCCATTAGAACAACTGACAGCCTTGGGAGAGCCAGTCATGACAAAACTCTACCATCTGGTCAGCAAGATGTATGAGACAGGCGAAATACCCACAGACTTCAAGAAGAATATAATAATTCCAATCCCAAAGAAAGCAGTTGTTGACAGATGTGAAAATTACCGAACTATCAGTTTAATAAGTCACAGCTGCAAAATACTAACACGAATTCTTTACAGACGAATGGAAAAACTGGTAGAAGCGGACCTCGGGGAAGATCAGTTTGGATTCCGTAGAAATGTTGGAATACGTGAGGCAATACTAACCTTCAACTTATCTTAGAATAAAGATTAACAAAAGGCAAACCTACGTTTCTAGCATTTGTTGACTTAGAGAAAGCTTTTGACAACGTTAACTGCAATACTCTCTTTCAAATTCTGAAGTTGACAGGGGTAAAATACAGGGTGCGAATTCTATTTACAATTTGTACAGAAACCAGATGGCAGTTATAAGAGTCGAGGGGCATGAAAGGCAAGCAGTGGTTGGGAAAGGAGTGAGACAGGGATGTAGTCTCTCCCCAATGTTATTCAATCTGTATATTGAGCAAGCAGTAAAGGAAACAAAAGAAAAATTCGGAGTAGGTATTAAAATTCATGGAGAAGAAGTAAAAACTTTGAGGTTCGCCGATGACATTGTAATTCTGTCAAAGACAGCAAAGGACTTGGAAGAGCAGTTGAACGGAATGGACAGTGTCTTGAAAGGAGGACATAAGATGAACATCAACAAAAGCAAAACGAGGATAATGGAATGTAGTCAAATTAAATCGGGTGATGCTGATGGAATTAGATTAGGAAATGAGACACTTAAAGTAGTAAAGGAGTTTTGCTATTTAGGGAGTAAAAAACTGATGATGGTCGAAGTAGAGAGGATATAAAATGTAGTCAGGAAGTCGTTTCTGAAAGTATTTGTATGGAGTGTAGCCATGTATGGAAGTGAAACATGGACGATAACTAGTTTGGACAAGAAGAGAATAGAAGCTTTCGAAATGTGGTGCTACAGAAGAATGCTGAAGATAAGGTGGGTAGATCACGTAACTAATGAGGAGGTATTGAATAGGATTGGGGAGAAGAGAAGTTTGTGGCACAACTTGACTAGAAGAAGGGATCGGTTGGTAGGACATGTTTTGAGGCATCAAGGGATCACAAATTTAGTATTGGAGGGCAGCGTGGAGGGTAAAAATCGTAGAGGGAGACCAAGAGATGAATACACTAAGCAGATTCAGAAGGATGTAGGTTGCAGTAGGTACTGGGAGATGAAGAAGCCTTCACAGGATAGAGTAGCATGGAGAGCTGCATCAAACCAGTCTCAGGACTGAAGACCACACCAACAACATGACATTTAATAATGGTACAATTTCGTAATAGTGCTGCTGGTGACTACGGCTGGCGACTTTGTGTACTGCAACACCGATGTCTCGCCCCATCAGGTAAGTCTGCGATGGACTGCGGTGACGTGGCAGGGTGCGGCAGGGGATGACGGATGATGTCGCTGCAGTATGCTTCCCTCACCGACACGTGTGCTCAGCATCCCAGCATACAGTTACATGAAATTCAAACAGCAGTATCAGTTCCTTAAATTAACATTTAAATTTTAAATTACATCATATTTCACGCACTCTTTCACTCAACAAGAAGAATGGTGTTTTTTTTTTTTGTTTTTTTTTTTTTTTTTTGAGGTGTTCGGCTGTTTGTGAGTTTCTTTATCATGATGCAAGTCCATTCGTCCTTCCGACGTAACTGACTATATGCAATTCAAGGTTCATGTAATTACGTTCCAACATTGATGCAGTTCTGCAACGGGTTTAATGATATAGTCAGACCGAGCGAGGTGGCGCAGTGGTTAGACACTGGACTCGCATTCGGGAGGACGACGGTTCAATCCCGCGTCCAGCCATCCTGATTTAGGTTTTCCGTGATTTCCCTAAATCGCTCCAGGCAAATGCCGGGATGGTTCCTTTCAAAGGGCACGGCCGACTTCCTTCCCCATCCTTCCCTAATCTGATGAGACCGATGACCTCGCTGTCTGGTCTCCTTCCCCCAACAAACCAACCAACCGATATAGTCAGTAGCAGTTCCCAACACTGTTACTACTCACCACTGTTGCTGACTAATCGATAAAAACACTTGCTCTTGAGTTTTAGTTTGCCTGGAATGTTACATCCACGCATGTGGTCCCAATAACACTGAATATTTGGCATTACTAAACACTCGTAGCACAAAATTTGAAAACGAAATCATGGTAACACAACGCACTCATTGAGCGTCCACTTTTGTGTTAAATTCCACTCTTTCGCCAGTGAAATAAAGTTCATACGCGTAGAGGATAATGTTCACAGGAAGTCTTTCTTCATAGGTCATCTGTGACATGTTCACTCCACCACGTAGTCACTTGATCACAGTTATCAAGTCTGACAAGGTAAAGTCCTTGTGCTACCCTTAGGAATGTCTTTACACAGTCTAGTTACATAATGATGAATAACTGAATGATTGTACCTATCAAATGAAGTACATAACTGTAGTCATTTACAATATAAAAGCAAATCCTAAGTCATATATTTTCTCGAAAAGGTGCTCCTGGACTTACAAAGAATTGTGCAGTGATAAACACAGGTCTGTATATGTTTGTCTGTGTAATGATCTGTTCAGTCATGGACAACATCTTGTTCGACCTGGTTTATAGGTCATGCAAGTCCGAGCACTAACTTAACGGTGGAAAATTTGTTAAACCTATACGTAACTCGCGTAAACTTTACATGTTGTAAGTGTATCCTGTACACAGTCTGGAGAAAAAAGGACATAACATGCTCACCCTAGTGAGTTCAAAATAGTTAACAATCAACAAAATGAAACGTTTATTTTCTAAAGTCACTATATCCTACTGTTGTGTGAAATATGCAGTTCTGTTCACTGTTCGTAGTTTCACACGCATAAGTTCCTGAAAGTTTACTAAATCTCAACAAGTTTGTATTATTTTTGATTAAGTGTCTTAGGGTGGACTCATCTTGAAGCAATTCTTCTTCTCCTTGCTGCAGCTCGGCGTCCTCTTCTCCGTCGAACTGGAGCTGAAATTTTCT
Source organism: Schistocerca nitens (assembly GCF_023898315.1). NCBI lineage: Eukaryota > Metazoa > Arthropoda > Insecta > Orthoptera > Acrididae > Schistocerca > Schistocerca nitens. The sequence goes on along the minus strand of NC_064614.1, from coordinate 782,068,101 downwards.
TACAACTAATTGGTATTCTGAGAGTCTCTCCCTCCAAGCAGTACTGATGCTTCCAATGTTGTATGTTCCTATTCTCCCACACGCTACATCGCAGTGTGTCCATGAAATACTTATACAATAGTCCATTAATTAATAATTGTCACTTAGCTTACTCGAACAGTACTTGAGTCTTTGATGTTTAACTTCACCTCATTATGACACACGTAAAAGGTCATCTACTGTACTTAAGATACATATCTTTTCAAGTCTTTGTGATTGTATAGTCCTTTCTGTCTATTTAAGTTGGGATAGACCAAGAAATAACTATTTTTATGTGGTGTACCTAAGATCACAAATGGTCTCGAGAACCAACCTTACGCTTCCATCGGATTTCATTACCGGTAAAAGTGGGTTACTATATGGTGATAACGAGGTCTCAATAATTCCGCATTGCAGCATTCGTCTAATTTCTTTTGTTACTGCTTCCCTTTCCGCGCTGGGTATTGAGTACGTTTGATGGCAGTAAATTTCATGGGGAAACACTTGCATGTCGTACACATAACCTTTAATTAGTCCAGGTTTCTTCAAAAATACTTTACGATAATTAGTAAGTGTGTCTAATAATTGCTTTTGTTGCAGACTGTCAAGACCAGAGGATTGTTGTACTTTTTCTACTATTTCAGAGAGGTGGACATTCTCCTCGTCCCTCACATCTTCCATGACCGGGAATGTACTGCAATTGAAACTATCTTGAAGCCGCCATAAATGTGCGCGAATCGGTTCTATCTTTAAAATTTGACAATATTTGCCATGCAATTCTTTGGTCTATACCAAGTCCAACCTGACTCTCGTGTCACCGAAACACATGCTGCATTCACCCTTCGCGAGATCGATTATAGTTTCCGTCTCTCGCAAAATATCTAATCCGAGGAGACAGTTCACGGCTAAATCCTTTACGATAAGGAAGGTGCACTCTTTGGTTCCCATTCCAAAATTAATACAAATCCGTGTCTGTTCCCGAACTAGTTGGGATTTCTGACTAATGGCTCCTGTAACTCGACAATTAATGACTGGAAAAACCGGAATCTTTCTAATCTTCTTTAAGTGAAGAAAGAACGATTCATTCAGCACAGAAACAGATGCTCCAGTATCTAAAATCACCGTAGTTTGAATGCCATAAATATCACAAACTATAGCTGCTTGTACAACTGCCCGTTCAAATTAATTACATTTCTTCCGAAAATCTTGACATAATTCCTGTCGTATATCGACTCCGTCATTATATTTTAACATCTGCATAGTTGAACTACGTTGCTGAGCAACATCAACAGAATTATTCCTACACACTGCATTTTTCGCGTCGTTCGACCCGATCGCTGCTGATTGTATGCGACACACATTCTCATTGTTACTACAGCTGGTTGTCTGCACGCTTGGTTGCTCGTTATTACTAAAATCATTCATGCAAGTGCCCCCTAGACACCCTGCGACTGACACACGGGAGCAGAATGTCGTCGCATCTGGTTTGACTGACTGATACTGGTTGATGGTTGCGGTTCACTTACCTCAATGATCTTGATATCTTGATTCGGTGGTTGCCATGGCTGCGCATTCATATGCTGCTGCATGTTATTTGACATATTTGTATTGTAAGGGGGTTGTACATGATTGTTGCTGTGATATTGCGGTGGCCTAGGCTGCTGCCATTGCTGTTGTGCATAATTCTGTGTTGACCAGTTATGTGGTGGTTGCATGTTTTGCTGATTATTTGAAAAATTACCGTTATTGTAATTGGCGTTAGCTTTAAAATCTCGTTTCCGTTTCTTTGAAAAGTTTCCGTTATTGTTTTGTCCGCTATTGTTCTGTGGATGATAATTGTGATTCAGTGCATTACCGTACTGTCCATTTGTGTTCATATTGTGGTTCTGCCATCCTGAATAATTCGGACTATTCCAATGATTTTGATTCCCATAGTAGGTGTTTCTATTACTATCGTTCTTGTGGTTTCGCCCATTGCCATTACCATTACCATTATTCGACGAATTATTCCCATAATGGTGTCTGTCCTCTTCGATAACCAAATCTAAGAGTCCAGTACCGATAGAAAATATTTCACGTTGTCTTCAGGAATGTGAAACAATTTCTCCTATAGATCACTCGGTAAATTCTCCTTTAATATCTTTAAAACATCACACTCAGGAATTTGTGTGGATAAAAATTTCACTTTGTCCAGATACTTTTCGAAATATATCCGCAAAGTACCGCCTTTTCTATTAAATGGCTCAGGACTATAAACTTCTTTTCTTAATCGTTCTTGTACCCCACGCGACCAATACTTGTTTAGAAAAGCTTGTTCAAATTCATCGAAGGAGCTGCATTGTTCAGCTTTCTGTGTCGCGAACAACGCTGGCTCACCTTGAATATGGGTAATGGTTAAGACAATTTTCTCCCTTTCGTTCCATCTTTTTGGCATTATTCCGCGGATCCCTTTGATAAACACAATTGGATGGGGTCCGTTCTTATCATTGGTAAACTTCTGAAACTGGGAATTCTTCACTAAAGCATCCTGAGTCACCAATGATTGTGTATGGTCCTGATAAATGGATGTTACTCCACATGTTGGATTGAAATTATTGCCCGTATGCCCCCTACTTTCAGTTAAAGGCGTTTCATAATGATCAGGGTGTGTTTCTGTGATACTAACACACTCAGGTAAACTGTTATGAGATGTTTGCATATGTGTTTCATTAAGCACTTTCTTCACGTTTTGTAATTCAGTCTGGAGTTCATGAATCTTTGTGTTGTTTTCATGTATCAGTTGTGTTCCTGCTCGTTGTAACATCACAGGTAGTTCCTTTTGTATAACAGTACTAATTTGTTTGTCTATGTCATTTAGCCATGTGTTGAATGTGGCCACAACGCGTTCTTCTTGTTCTTTGCATTTTTTTTCTATTACGTTTAGAATATCAACAGTAAGGTTTTCTATACGTGTACTTATGTTGCGTATTTCTGATTCCAAAGAAGTGTGTGTTTGTTGTAATTTGTCCACATCCTGGGTTACTTGCTTTACATTCTGCGGTAAGTCATGGTATGTTAGTTCCATACTTGAAATGTTGTTCTGTATAGCAGACTACTGGGCATCTATTTGCTGTCGCAGCTGGCGATCGTGTTCTTTTAACCGGTTTTCAAGCTTTTGATCCATCTCTTTTGAGAACTGTGAAAAGCTTAACTGCGTACGCTCGTGTAATTGACTGATGCGATCATCCAAGGTCCTAAACCTACTCTGCTAATACGTTTATCTAAATTGTTATTAATCTCAGTTGCACGCTGTTATCTGTGATTGTTCCTGTATTTTAAACATTTGTTCCATTTTCATCATTAAGAGAGAAAATAGATCCATTACTGTTTGTGTTGGCTCTACCGGTGGTAAATCGACTGTAACTGGTGTTTCTTGTGGTTCTGCTTCAGTATGCACTTGAACTACCGTTTGTATTCTGCCTGAGTGTTCTACAGCAGATGGATCACTGACTTTAATATTAGTGTCCTATTCTATATGCTCTGTCTAATCTGAAAAAATATTATCAATTTCTACATCACTAGTTATTCCTTCCTCCTCTGAATGTTCTATAGTTACTTCCTGCTGTGTAGCTTTTCTTACACGTCGTACTGTTTTCACCATGTTTGCCAATGTTTGGGTGCAAGTCTAATGTGGAATACGTCACACGCAACACAGCAATTATTCCGTCACACAAAACATAAAATAATTACTACGCTGCACCAGATTGGAATCAGTACTATAAATGTTCGCTTTCGTTTGATTAAAATTCAGTTCCAATGTCGTTCAGTTAACCTCTACTGAAAACACTTGATGCTGTATTTTCTGATCCTTCTCGCAGTTATTTAAATATAATTGACTCTTATAGCTTCCTAAGAGGACACACTTCCAATATGTAAAATTTTTTTGTTCCGTTTGTTTAGTAAGATAGTAAAATACAGCACCAGGTTGGAGGAAGATGGTTCGACTACCTTATACAATCCTTCATTCTGCTGCCGCTGGGATGGAATGGTACAGCAAAAATATCGTGCTTAGGGTTGTCGTAGATTTCCGCTCATTACAGCATGAAACTAATAGAAAAAACACACATTAGCGCACACATATTAGCTAGTCCTGTCAGTAGAGTGTCACTGAATTCCCCCTTCTGTTTATTGATTGGATAGCCACTGAATTGCTATTTATTTATTTAATGGGATAATAATAATTATTAAAAGGTGGCAATTTTATTTAAGTACCGCTTTTACTCTTTCGATTGTTGCGAGTCAGCGATAGCGCAATGCTGCTCGCTTTGGAGAATACACATTTTATAAGAATTATTTGGTCCAGGAAACACTTTTGCGATCACGGTTGCGATTTAGACGGTATTCGCGTAATTGTACTGATTGAAAGTTATCGTTTCCGAAAGACGCAGGTTCGATTAAAGCTGTGTGCACTTTTGCGCGTATAATGAAAATATTCGTAACACGTCGCGTAACAAAATGAAACATGCTAATCAAACGAAGAAAATATATTATAACATAAATGTTCTTCGCTGTTATTCAGGACAGGCTCAGATTAGACCTTGAAATTTTTAGTTATAGGAAATGACAAGACGTTACACTTGGGAGATATTTGTTTTGAATAAATTGTATTTACCTTTTCTCTCTCTCCTTTTTACAGCCTTTATACCTTCACATCGATTAAGGAACTTTTCCTTCTCTACCGCCCAGTTCGAGAACAAAATTCAGACTCAACAATATGTCCTACATCGAATTATTACATGCTTAACCCTTAACAATCATATATAGTTTCGTAGTACAAACAACGCTAATTATTCCGTGCACTAGAAAGTCTGATACACTGAGCACAAAAATGAAAATAATAAAATTATAATTACATTTTTAATATCAGGAATACTTCTTCAAATCATGAAAATAAGGTTTGACATCGTCGTAATATTAATTTTCATCGATGTAGCACTACAGCGTGTAACAACGAAGCGCTCAGATTAAAAAGGGTGTAAGACAGCTATGTAGTTTGTTCCCCCTACTTCTCAAGCAGTATATTGAAGAAGCAATGATGGAAATAATAGAAAGGTTCAGGAGTGGAATTAGAATTCAAGGAGAAAGGATATCTATGATCCGATTCGCTGATAACTTTGCTGAGTGAATGTGAAGAAGTATTGCATGAAAAGCTGAATGGACTGACAGTAAATTAAAGAAAGACATAAGTATTGAGAAGTAGCAGAAAAGAGAGCAGCAAGATACTTGACGTGAGGGTTCGCGGTCACGATATAGATATAGATAAGAAATTCTGCTCCCTTGGCAGCAAAATAACCAATGAGGGACGGAGCAAGGAGGACATCAAAAGGAGACTAGAAATGACAAAAACGGCATCAAGTCAAACATAGGCCTTATTTTGAGGAAGAAAGTTCTGAAAATGCACATCTGGGGCACAACATTGTGTGGTAGTGAAACATGAATTGTGGTAAAACCAGATGAGAACAGAACTGAAGTATTTGAGATGTGGTGCCACAGCTTAATGCTGAAAATTAGGTGGACTGATAAGGTAAGGAAGAAGAGGTTCCGCGCAGAATCGTTGAGGAAAGGAACACGTGGGAAACACTGACAAGGAAAGAGACCGGATGATGGAACATCTGGAAAGACATGAGATAATGATTTCCATGGTAATAGAGGGAGGTGTAGAGGGCAAAGCTGTAGAGCAGGGCAGAGATTGGAGTACATCCAGCGTATAATTGCGGACTAGGTAGCAGATGTTACTCTGAGATGAAGAGACTGGCACAGGAGAGTAATTCGTAGCGGGCTGCATCCAACAAGTGTTTCATGGCATACAGGTTGTAAGACGACCCATCAACCATACTACACCACTGACACCACTGCGACATGGTATATCCTCGTCAACGGCAAATATACGGAGGCGTCACGCCACTTTGACATCTTCAGTGCTGCCAGCAAACATGATTTCCACGCTCGAAGATCACAATGATACTAACGAGAGTGTCATGGAGACTGAAGACCGCATTATACTAGCCGCGGCTACTGTACTAGAATGACTCGAATCTCTTCCTTCCCCAGACAGCGATACACACTGCTGGAAGCAAAATTCGCCTGAACGTCACAAGAAACGCCGCAAGACATGAGTTTCAGCCACTGAGCCATCTTCGCAGATCGAAGAGGAGGCGCATAAACCTGGTGGCACAAAGGATAAATCTTTTCTCGCTGCCACGGAGACGTGTTCTCCACAAGACTGTGAGCTCTCTAACATAGATTGTGAGCAAGAACCACGACAAGAAGCCATGAAACAGCACCCCCTATGCCGCCGAAGCTATCGAGCCGAATCAGCCAGCGCCGCCACGTCTCGCCAATACTGAAATGTTTATGGACGCACGGCAGTGAATTGTCGTCTCCAACGGACGCGGAAATGAGACCTGTTCCTTCGTTAGACCAACACCGCGACACGCTGAGAGCAGCCGACATCGGTATCGCTCTGCTACAAGAACAAAGGACAATATTTTCTTCTGGGTCTGTAGCCCCGACTGATATGAAACCCACATCCTCCTCCGACAAGGGATTGCAGTTCCAGTGTAGCATATCTACCAACAGCGCGGGGCCCTAACAGATAGGGAAACCAGAATTACCAATCTGTACCCTCTCCCTTTCCCTCCCCCATGGCACGCAGATAAACGGAGGAATCGCTCCCAGTTCTACGCAGAAGATATCTCACCTTTATTTCTCTGTGGATACAATCACCTCATCGTGGGTGGAGATTCCAGCTGTGTTCGTTAGCGACAGTCCAATACCCATATTTCATAATATGCCCAGACCTCTCCTTCCTCTTCCGCCACTTTCGTCTCGTCAAGACTCCCCCAGCCGATTCGATAGAATATACGTCGCTGATGTTTCGACACCCGACCCCCTCGACGTGGAATGTTGGTTTTCCGCCTTTTCGGTTAAATACCGTCTATATGATCATGCTACAAAGGCAATCTATATGGCACAGTGCAGGACCTTGGAAACAAAGATCCTCGCTATTGAGGGACCCTCGACCACAGGTCACAGACTCATGGCAACGGATCTGAAATGGGGGTGCTCGAAACAGGCCGCGCCTTGACACACATGGTAGCGCCAAAGCAAAGTGGAACCACCACAGATTTCTACTACAATGCTCCCCCACCGCGGACCTTAGAAAAGAAGCTCAGCACACTAGGGCAAATATTTTAACCAAACCATGCGCTATATGGAAGGAGACACTATACAAGCAAGCAATCAAGATAGTGGTAGACATTCTACTCATCATAGCGTTCGAACTAATCGACGTCGACTGGCTTTCATATCGACTTTAGACGTACTTGATGGACGACAGCTGACATCGCAAGCTCCTAGAGCCGATGCCATCACGACGCACCACTGAGTCTAACGAGCAGTACCAGCTTCTACAGGGACTGTGACCGAGGCTCGATGGAAGATCTATAGTACATTAGAGCCGTGGTAGTAACACTCCTTTCTTCTCTCGCTGCTTTGGCCAAAGGATCATTGAATCGGTCTCCCGGACCGGATGGTTTACCGCTCGAGTTTCACAGTACCTTAAACAATCTGTGGTGGCCTGATGGAGAGAGGTGTACTGGGAATTATTGTCCGGCGTAACACTCCCACCACCACCAACTTTCATAAAAGGCTTACTTATATCAACCCTGAAACTCACAGGAGGAGTGCAGCTTTATACTTATCTGCAATTTACGTAACTAAATTTCGATATCAAGATTTTCAAGCGTCTTCTAGCTATGCGACTCAAACATGTATTTCGACAATTTGTGTTCCATGAGAAGACATCCTCAGATGGCGATAAAAAAATCCAGATTACCCCCAGTGAACATCGAGATGTGATTGATATGGCAACACACTACAGACTCAAAATGAGATTTCCACTCTGCAGTGGAGTGTGCGCTGATGTGAAACTTCGTGGCACATTAAAACTGTGTGACGGACCGAGACTCGAACTCGGGATCTTTGCATTTCTCGGGCAAGTTCTCTACCATCTGAGCTACCCAAGCACGACTCACGCCCCGTCCTCGCACTTTTATTTCTGCCAGTACGTCGTCTCCAACCTTCCAAACCTTACAGAAGCTCTCCTATCTTTCAGGAGTGCTAGTTCTGCAAGGTTCACAGGAGAGCTTCTGTAAAGTTTGGAAGGTAGGAGACGAGGTACTGGCGGAGGTAAAGCTGTGAGGACGGAGCGTATGTCGTGCTTGGGTAGCTTGGATGGTAGAGAACTTGCCCGCGAAAGGTAAAGGTCCCGAGTTCGAGTCTCGGTCCGGCACAAAGTTTTAATCAGCCAGGAAGTTTCACACTACAGACTGCCCTGCATTATAATCTCCATCGAATTTATCCTAGCGTTGACCATGCTAGCCATGCATTTCTCACCACACATATGGACTGGATAGCGATAGCGTCTTTTCGGGATTTTATATGTTCTGAACATATCTTCAAAGTCCAGTATGATGTCCTCACTTTACCGAAACGGATGGGTATCGCTCTGGTTAACATGAGACCTAGGACTATGGCACTCCGGAATGTTGACCATCGAGTTTGCACTTTTTTCGAAACAGCCTCTCTTCCAACGATAGAACGACGTTGTTCTGACGGAGAGAGAATGTGGCGAACGGCACAGTATGTCTTCCTAGTTTCCTCATCTTCGTTATCCTCTTCATCTTCTAAATGTTTCTAATGTTTGTTCACGGAGAGATCTTAGTCTGCGGCGTTATTTGTTTTTCTTTTTCATGTGCTCTGCTACTGCAGGTATTTCGCACTCACGTAAAACCAATCAGGAACAAATATCATATGCTACGTTAAACGTCTTCTGGTGTTCTTTTTTTGTTTGTTTCTAAAAATGAGAACAAAGCTGGAAAAGGAAGAACATGGCAGCCTGAGCTTTCTTATTTCTGTTTATTTTAGCTAATATTTCATTTTGTGGTGAGTTTACGAGCACTTCGGTACTTCAAAAATAAATAAATGGTTCAAATGGCTCTGAGCACTATGGGACTCAACTTCTGTGGTCATAAGTCCCCTAGAACTTAGAACTACTTAAACCTAACTAACAGCACACAACACCCAGCCATCACGAGGCAGAGAAAATCCCTGACCCCGCCGGGAATCGAACCCGGGAACCCGGGCGTGGGAAGCGAGAAATAAATAAATGATTGAAAAAAGCTCTATAATCGGTAGAACTAAAAAAATGTTGGTAGAGCTGCTAACCGTGGAAGGGAAAGGTCCAGAGTTCGAATCTCGGCTCGGTACACAGTGTTCATCTGCCACGAAGTTTCATATCAGCGCACACTCCGCTGCAGCGTGAAAATACCATTCTCGAAGCATCCCCCGGGCTGTGGCTAAGCAATGTCTCCACAGTATCCTTTCTTCCAGGGGTGCTAGTTTTGAAAGTTTGCAGAAGAACTTCTATGGAGTTAGGAAGGTAGGATACGAGGTACTGGGGGAAAACAAAGCTGTGAGAATTGGTCGTGAGACGTGCTGGGGTAACTCAGTCGATGGAATGCTTGCACGCGAAAGGCAAAGGTCCCGAGTACGTGTATAAATCGGGCACACAGTGTACTCCGCCAGGTTTTAATATCAGCTCACAGTCCGCTGCAAAATTTCACTCATTTCCTAGCAGTTTCCCGTCAGACCGAATTCCCCTGCTCCACACACAACACACTCAATCATAGCCCATCTTCCACTACATACATCTATCCGAAGCTATATTGGAGAGTCTGGTTTCTTGTCAAACGAGTTAATAACTAATCAGCTACAGCTTTTATGCAGAATGAATTGTAATTAATAGCAACAAAATCAGATAAAGGTAACATTTTTGTACTTTAGAGAAAGTGTGAGTCTTCAAAACAAGTCAGTGAATTCCTGCGTCTCACATGCTTCCAAGTCCTTCCTAAACAAATAATTCAAAGATGGTATTAAATATGTAATCAATTCATGCAGAGTCATATTATCTTATTTTGAACCAAAGCTATTAACTAATACGAATCCACTGTGTCCTAGATTGTATGATCTTCCAAAATTACATTAGAGGGGTGTAAACATCCTTCCAGTCGCATCATCACTGCTCCATCATACAAATTGACAAGTAAATGAAAAGTTCAATTAAAAGCAAGACAAAATTCAAACAAAAGTGTGCTAATTCAAACTGTATGCAATTCATAAATAAGATAAAGGATCAGTCTCACAATGAGCTGTATCAGCACCTTTTCAAGTGTGCAGTTTGTTTTACAACATACCACTAGGGAATGTACTGATATTCTGATAGAGTAGGACTACAGGTCAAATTCCAGTCATGTGGAATTGAATAACATTAGACTGGCCACTCGGCATTAATTAGCATATAACTGTTCCCATTTCAAAGGGACTCTGTATAAACAAACGGGGTAGCTATAGAGTCTCCTCACAGTCCACTTTTGGTGAAATCTTCATGCGTCATTTAGGACCACATTTTCTGAACAAAAAACCTTTCAGTGCTAATAATAAATACTGGATCAGATACATAAATGATGTAGCGTGTGTGTGTGGACAGGCACTACAAGACAGCTCTGCACAAATTGTCATAGCTTAATCAGTGAACGTAAAAATGTTTAGTTCCCGATGGAGGTGGACAAAAGATCCAGGACATTCCTAGATCTAAAAACTGAAATTAGTAAACAAACACAGTGTTTCAAAGCTTATAGGAAAACAACAAGTACAGACACAGTAGTACATACGAGCTATCAATACTCAGTTAAACAGAATCGTGTAGTTTTCTACACGACGGTGCAACGTCTCAGACTTTACCGAGCGAGATGGCGCAGTGGTTAGCACAGTGGACTCGCACTCGAGAAGACGACGGCTCAAATAGGTATCACGCCTTTTGATTTAAGTTTACCGTGATTTCCCTAAACCACTTCAGGCAAATTCTATATGGTTCTTTTCAAAGGGCGCAGCCGAATACCTTCCCCATCCTTCCCTAATCCGATGGGACCGATGAACTCGCTGTTTGGTCCCACTCTGATATTTTTCTCTTGTTCAAAGAGGATTTCAAAACAGAGTTACACCCAATAAACTTAATGGCATGAACCAGTGGCTACAAGCCTGTCCTGAATGAACACGTCTTGCATGTTACTGTTGTTGTCTTCAGTCCTTAGACTGATGTGATGCAGCTATCCATGCTACTCTATCCTGTGCAACCTTCTTCATCTCCCAGTACATCCTTCTGAATCTGCTTAGTGTATTCATCTCTTGGTCTCCCTCTACGAATTTTAACCTCCATGCTGTCCTTCAATGCTAGTGGTCCCTTGATGCCTCAGAACATGTCCTACCAACCGCTCCCTTCTTCTTGTCAAGTTGTGCCACAAACTCCTCCTCTCCCCAATTCTATTCAAAACCTCCTCATTAGTTATGTGATCTAGCCATGTAATCTTCAGCATTGTTCTGTAGCGCCACATATCAAAAGCTTCTATTCTCTTACTATCCAAACTATTTATCGTTTACGTTTCACTTCCATACATGGCTACACTCCATACAAATACTTTCAGAAACGACTTCCTGACACTTAAATCTGTACTCTATGTTAACAAATTTGTCTTCTTCAGAAACGCTTTCCTTGCCATTGACAGTCTACATCTGGTATCCTCTCTACTTTGACCATCAACTGTTATTTTTCTCCCCAAATAGCAAAACTCTTTTACTACTTTAAGTGTCTCATTTCCTAATCTAATTCCCTAAGCATCACCCGACGTATTTCGACTACATTCCATTATCCTCGTTTTGCTTTTGTTGATGTTCATCTTATATCCTCCCTTCAAGACACTGTCCATTCCGTTCAACAGCTCTTCCAAGTCCTTTGCTGTCTCTGACAGAATTACAATGTCATCGGCGATCCTCAACGTTTTTATTTCTTCTCCATGGATTTTAATACCTACTCCTAATTTTTCTTTTGTTTCCTTTACTGCTTGTTCAATATACAGATTGAATAACATCAGGGACAGGCTACAACCCTGTTTCACTCCATTCCCAACCACTGCTTTCCTTTCATGTCCCTCGACTCTTATAACTGCCATCTCGTTTCTATACAAATTGTAAATAGCCTTTCGCTCCCTGTATTTTACCCCCACCACCTTTGCAATTTGAAAGAGAGTATTCTAGTCAACATTGTAGGTTTGCCTTTCCTTAATCTATTTTCTAAGATAAATCGTAGGGTCAGTATTGCCTCACGTGTTCCAACATTTCTGCGGAATCCAAACTGATCTTCGCCGAGGTCGGCTTCTACCGGTTTTTCCATTCGTCTGTAAAGAATTCGCGTTAGTATTTTGAAGCTGTGATTTATTAAACTGATAGTTCGGTAACTTTCACAACTGTCAACACCTGCTTTCTTTGGGATTGGAATTATTATATTCTGCTTGAAGTCTGAGGGTATTTCGCCTGTGTCATACATTTTGCTCACCGGATGGTAGAGTTTTGTCAGGACTGGCTCTCCCAAGGCTGTCAGTAGTTCTAATGGAATATTGTCTACTCCCGGGGCCTTGTTTCGACTCAGGTCTTTCAGCGCTCTGTCAAACTCTTCACGCAGTATCATATCTCCCATTTCATCTTCATCTACATTCTCTTCCATTTCCATAATATTGTCGAGTAGTACATCGCCCTTGTATAGACCCTCTATATAGTCCTTCCACCTTTCTGCTTTCCCTTCTTTGGTTAGAACTGGGTTTGTATCTGAGCTCTTGATATTCATGCAAGTGGTTCTCTTTTATCCAAAGGTCTCTTTAATTTTCCTGTAGGCAGTATCTATCTTACCCCTCGTGAGATAAGCCTCTACATCCCTACATTTGTCCTCTAGCCATCCCTGCTTAGCCATTTCGCACTTCCTGTCGATCTCATTTTTGAGTCGTTTGTACTCCTTTTTGCCTGCTTCATTTACTGCGTTTTTATATTTTCTCCTTTCATCAATTAAATTCAATATTTCTTCTGTTACCCAAGGATTTCTACTAGCCCTCGTCTTTGTACCTACATGATCCTCTGCTGCCTTCACTACTTCATCCCTCAGAGCTACCCATTCTTCTTCTACTGTATTTCTTTCCCGCATTCCTGTCAATTGTTCCCTTATGCTCTCCCTGAAACTCTGTACAGCCTCCGGTTTAGTCAGTTTATCCAGGTCCCATCTCCTTAAATTCCCACCTATTTGCAGTTTGTTCAGTTTTAATCTACAGTTCATAACCAATAGATTGTTGTCAGAGCCCACATCTGCCCCTGGAAATGTCTTACAATTTAAAACCTGGTTCCTAAATCTCCGCCCGCTTATCGTGGTCGTGCGGTAGCGCTCTCGCTTCCCACGCCCGGGTTCCCGGGTTCGATTCCCGGCGGGATCAGGGATTTTCTCTGCCTCGTGATGGCTGGGTGTTGTGTGCTGTCCTTAGGTTAGTTAGGTTTAAGTAGTTGTAGGTTCTAGGGGACTTATGACCACAGCAGTTGAGTCCCATAGTGCTCAGAGCCATTTGAACCTAAATCTCCGTCTTACCATTATATAATCTATCTGATACCTTTTAGTATCTCCAGGCTTCTTCCATGTATACAACCTTCGTTCATGATTCTTGATTCAAGTGTTAGCTATGATTAATTTATGCTCTGTTCAAAATTCTACCAGACGGCTTCCTCTTTCATTTCTTACCCCCAATCCATAGTCACCTACTACGTTTCCTTCTCTCCCTTTTCCTACTACCGAATTCCAGTCACGCATCACTAGTAAATATTCGTCTCCCTTCACTATCTGAATAATTTCTATTATCTCATCATACATATCATCAATTTCTTCATCATCTGCAGAGCTAGTTGGCATGTAAACTTGTACTACTGTAGTAGGCATGGGCTTCGTGTCTGTCTTGGCCACAATAATGCGTTCACTATGCTGTTCATAGTAGTTTACCCGCATTCCTATTTTCCTATTCATTATTAAACCTGCTCCTGCATTACCCCTATTTGATTTTGTATTTATAACCCTGTTTTTACCTGAGCAAAAGTCTTGTTCCTCCTGCCACCGAACTTCACTAATTCCCACTATATCTAACTTTAACCTATCCATTCACCTTTTTAAATTTTCTAACCTACCGGCCCGATTAAGGGATCTGACATTCCACGCTCCGATCCGTAGAACGCCAGTTTTCTTTCTCCTAATAACGACGTCCTCCTGAGTAGTCCCCGCCCGGAGATCCGAATGGGGGACTATTTTACCACCGGAATAATGGCTCTGAGCACTATGGGACTCAACTGCTGTGGTTATCAGTCCCCTAGAACTTAGAACTACTTAAACCTAACTAATCTAAGAACATCACACACATCCATGCCCGAGGCAGGATTCGAACCTGCGACCGTAGCAGTCGCACGGTTCCGGACTGCGCGCCTAGAACCGCGAGACCACCGCGGCCGGCCCACCGGAATATTTTACCGAAGATGACGCCATCATCATTTAACCATACAGTAAAGCTGCATGCCCTCGGGAAAAGTTACGGCTGTAGTTTCCCCCTTGCTTTCAGCCGTTCGCAGTACCAGCACAGCAAGGCCGTTTTGGTCAGTGTTGCAAGGCCAGATCAGTCAATCATCCAGACTGTTGCCCCTGCAACTACTGAAAAGGCTGCTGCCCCTCTTCAGGAACCACACGTTTGTCTGGCCTCTCAACAGGTACCCCTCCGTTGTGGTTGCAACGACGGTACGGCCATCTGTATCGCTGAGGCACGCAAGCCACCCCACCAACGGCAAGGTCCATGGTTCATTGGGGTAGGCCTCTTGCATTGGAAACAAAAATATCAAAATTATAATCCCCCTCTATAATTCCTCTGCCGCTCCTAGCACAGTCTGTAGGAATTGGTGTACTATACCACTCCTAGAATTGCTATCACAAACTGTAGCAAAACACTGATACTCTGCAACAATAATAGTAAGATTGCCTATCACAGACCAGTGTATTTTCAACAGCATAGATGAGACCCAATTACTGGCCAACTTTGAGGAACCCAGAATTCCTTGTCCTGAATGAACTGGGCAGACACATAGCAAATAGGGTGGTTGAACGTCAACGCTGATGGAGTTTTCAGATTTTATTTATTTTTTTTTTTTTTGAGTCGTCAGTCTTCTGACTGATATGATGCAGCATGTCACAGTAGCATTTGCAACCTACGTCCCTAATAATTTGCTTGATGTATTCCAGTATCTGTCTTACTCTACAATTTTTTCCTTCTCCAGCTTCCTCTAGTACCACGAAAGTTATTCCCTGAATCCCTACCACCCTGTCTTCCCAAATATTGCTTTCCTCGCCGATTCTGCGAAGAACCTAGTCATTCCTTACCTCCATCAAATTTTCAACATCCTTCTGTAGCAACACATTCCTAATGATTCCATTTTATGTCCCCCTTGCTCCGTCTGTCAAGGGTTATTTCACTACCTAGGAAGCAGAACTCCTTATCTTCATCTACTATGATGATAAGTTTCACCCTGTTGTGATTTCTGCAACTTTTCATTACTTTCGTCCTTCTTCGATTTACTCTCAGTTCCTGTTCTGTAGAGCATTCGTTCCATTCAGCAAGTCCTTTTATCCTTCTCCTGAGGGTAGTACTGTCATTAACGAATCTTAACATTAATATTATTTCTTAATTCCACTCTCGGAACATTCTAGTATTCCCATCACTGCTTCTTTGACGTATAGATTGAACTGTAGGGGCGAAAGACTTTATCCCTGTCTTACACCCTTATTCACCCGTGCACTTAGTTGTTGGTATTTGAGTCTTACTGGTCCATCTTGAGTTTGGTATGTATTGTAAATTACCTGCCTTTGTGTATAGCTTACCCAAATTTTTCTCAGGATTTCGAATATCTTGCAGCATTGTACATTGTCGAACGCTTTTTCCAGATCGACAAAACCTGTGACCGTATCTTGATTTTTCTGCAGCTCGCTTCCATTGTCAACCGCAGCGTCAGAACTGCCTCTCTGGTATCTCTATATTTACTAAAGTCAGACTGATCGTCATCTAGCACAACCCCAATTTTCTTCTCCATTCTTCTGTGTATTATTTTTGTCAACAAGTTGGATGTTTCAGCTGCTAAGCTGGTTGTGTGTTAATTCTCTTTCTAATTGGCTCTTGCAATCTTGGGAATTGTGTGGAGGATGACATTTTTCGGGAAGTCTGATGATATGTCGCCAGTGTCGGGCATTCTACACACCACCGTGAATCATCGCTTTGTTTTAAGGTCCCCGAATGATTTCAGTAATTTCGATGGCATTTGATCTATCGCTTCTGCCTTATTTGATTTTAAGTGGTCCAAAGCTCTTCTAAATTCTGAATCTAATAGATCATCCCCTATTTCCACCCCGTCGGCTGCTATTTCTTCTTCTATTAGTCATCGGATAAGTCCTCCTCCTATTAGAGGTGTTCAGTGTGCTCTTTCCTCCTATGTGCTAGCATTTAGCAGTAGAAATCTCGTTCCACTCTTAATATTACTACCTTTGCTTTTAATTACATCGAAGGTTTTTTCGAATTTCCTGTATGGTGGATAAGTCCTTCCAACAATCTACATCTACATAGATCCTCCGCAAGGCACTATGCGTGGGGCAGTTTACCCTGTACCACTACCAGTCATTCTGTTTCCTGTTCCGCTCGCAAATAGAGCGATAGAAAAACAGCTATCTATACGGCTCTGTATGAGCCTTAATTTCTTGAATCTTATCTTCGTGGTACTTGCGTGCAATGTATGTTGGCGGCAGTAGAACCGTTGGCAGTCAGCTTCAGATGGCGGTTCTCTAAATTTATCAATAGGCTTTCTCGAAACGAATACCGCGTCCCCTCCCGGGATTCCCATTTGAGTTCCCGAAGCATTTCCGAAACACTTGTGTGTTCTTCTGATCTACTGGTAACAGATCTAGCAACCGACCTCTGAATTGCTTCGACGTCTTCCTTCAGTCCCATCTGTTACGGACCCCAAACACTCTAACTGCTCTCAAGAATAGGTCGCACCAGCGTCGTATATGCGGTCTCCTTCACAGGCGAACCACTTTCTCCTGAAATTCTTCCAATAAACCGAAGTCTGCCAATCGTCTTCCCTTCCACAGTTCTCACATGCTCGTTCCCTATCACATCGCTTTGAAAAGTAACTCGCAGTTATTTAAACAATTTGACTGTGTCAAGCAGGACCCTAGTAGTACTATAATCGAACATTAGAGGTTTCTTCTTCCTACTCATCCAAATTGAAACCTACAGTTATGGATAAAAGTATATAACGCAAAAGATTAGGGCCCATGTACAGTCATGCGACTACCTTATTGACATAAATGCCTCTGAAACTGGTAGACCTTTGGCGATCACAGTTTCGGTGGGTTACAACACAGATTTAGTGAGGTATCAGAGCTCAATTAAACAGGTAGGCCTTGAATAATACGAGTTCCAGCTAACTCAAATTACGAAATACCACTTAATTTAATTTAAAGTGAACAGGTTGGCATTCTTTAAAAACAGCTTCAGTTTTGTAAAATTACCAAAAAGAAAAAAGGAAGCCTTTAATAATAACAGCTTCAGTTAAGCAAAATTGCCAAATAGAAAAGTGGCTGGCCTACAATGAAAACAGCTTTAGTTAAGTGAAATTATCAAAGAGAAAATCTTAAGAACAGCTTCAGTTAGGTAAAGTAACCAAACAAAAAACAGATAGACCTTCTTTAATAACAGCTTCAGTTAAATAAAATTACCGATTAGAAAACAGGCAGGCCTTCAATGACAACAGCTTCAGTTCATCACGATTTACAAAAATGGAATCTTCCTGTTGCCCTTCGTGCATGGTTCGCAAGATATGTGAGAAAAGGGAAAGCTGAGTTTCGCATGACCGATGCTTTCTAAAATCATGGTGATTCGTGGACATAAGGTTCTCAGTCTCATAGGACTTTATTATATTTCAACTGAGAATATGTTCAAGGATTCTCCAATAGTCCAAAGTTAGGGTCCGTTGTTTACCGTTCTTTTATACTGGAGTCACCTGCCGTTTTCTCCACTCGCTTGGGACTTCACGTTGGGCGGGAGGTTCACGCTAGGTAAAGGGCGGAGGACGCACAGTA
This sequence comes from Schistocerca nitens, assembly GCF_023898315.1. Taxonomy (NCBI): domain Eukaryota; kingdom Metazoa; phylum Arthropoda; class Insecta; order Orthoptera; family Acrididae; genus Schistocerca; species Schistocerca nitens. Next base: position 782,049,950 of record NC_064614.1, on the reverse strand, counting down.
TCTTTGTACCAACGAATTGGGATTCCACTAGGATTTATTTGATTTCACCGGATCTGACGTCCCCGGATTTCTTTCTGGGGGGAAAGTTGAAGGAAAATGGCTCTGAGCACTATGGGACTCAACTGCTGTGGTCATCAGTCCCCTAGAACTTAGAACTACTTAAACCTAACTAACCTAAGGACATCACACACATCCATGCCCGAGGCAGGATTCGAACCTGCGACCGTAGCGGTCGCACGGTTCCGGACTGCGCGCCTAGAAAAGTTGAAGGATATTTGCTATCGTGATCCACCGACAATGCCTGACAACATGCGTCAGCGCATTGTCAATTCAAGTGCGAACATTACGGAAGGCGAGCTACTCGCTGTTGTCAGGAATGTCGTTCACTTATTGCCAAAGGCAGTGAGGTTAACGGACATCATTTTGAGCATTTACTGCATGAATGTAGTATTTACAGGTAATCACGCTGTAACAACGTGCGTTCTCAGAAATGGCAAGTTCACAAAGTTACATGTATCACACTGGAACAACCGAAATAAAATGTACGTACGTTCCGTATTTTAATTTAAAAAACCTACCTGTTACAAATTGCTCGTCTAAAAGTGTGAGCCATGTGTTAATCGTCAATTTACTTTCAATTTTTTTTCGGAATTTACTTCATTTACTGGCGATTCATCAAGAACACTGACACTTTATTCACACTAGGCGACAGTGGAAGTAGTTGCCAGGAAGTAAATGATGGAAAGTTACCCTTAGCAAATGTGAATTTATTCCTAAAAGATTTTTAAAATTATAAGCAGAAAAGCACACTCGAAATATCAAGTTACAGTTTTATTTAGAGGCAAGGAACAATATTAACAGTTGGAGCCTTCGGTCTGAGAAGCTTGCCTGCTCCCTTTCAACACGGCCGTAGTCACGACCGCTCACAACAACCTCTGAACGAGTACAAATTTTAAAAACTCACACAAACATGTAAACTATGCACCCCGTAAGAGGAATGGAAATGGTACAACCCTCAAATTATTTGCCATCGAAAGTGCAACTTTTTTTTATTTTTTTTACGAATTCTTACGGTGGAAGGGTGGCAAGCTTATAACCTAAAATAACTATTTAAATAAAACCCATTAAAAGCAGACTTACATAAAATGAACAACATGGTATAGATAACACATATACCACCTCGCAAGGCGATAAGCAAGTTAGAAACATATTTTAAGAATTCGGTCTTTAGTAATAAATTCGTCAACACCGAATCCGACAATATGACAGGCAGCTATTAACGTACGACGGACCGACAGACAGACGCTAACTGCCTAACAAAACGAGCAAGCTGGGGCGAAAGACTGACCAAGGAAACAAGTAGAATTTAATAAGCAACTGAAACAACACATCACGGATCACTTAACTTCTAATAACTGCGATTTCTGGCGAAGACCTCGCGCAGCACCCCCAAAACGCTCTCCCGAACCGTCCGCTGCCAGCCGCTTCAACGGACGCAGGAAGGCGCACCGATCTCCCGTCTCACGGCGTCGCAGCTCGCCCCGGCCAGACCGACGTCGTGGGTTGACTCCTGTTGCTCTCGTGTCGGCCGCGAAGCCACTCCCCTTGGTATACGGCAAGGCCCACCGGACTGACGTGGCGACCTCACATGCGCCGACGCTCAAGACGGACAAGTCATCCCGTGTCCCAGTGCGCGACCGACCAACCGATCGATCCGACTGCCAATCACCATTGCCCTGAACAACTCGAGCAGACTGGCGGCCTAACACAAACTAGCACTCCGGATACCACACTGATCCGGCTGGCCAGCTAACCACTCGCCGAGACTGACAGACTGACTCATCTCAGTCTGACTGACTCAGACTCACTGACTGCCCCCTTCCGGAGCTCATAGCGCCCCTTAAATGCACGTGAAGAGGCAACTTTTCCGCTTTCCCACCAGAGGGAGACACCAAAGCTGCGATTACCACAGCGGCGCCACCACAAGAAGCGGAGGGTGACTGCTTCACACAACGCGCTGCGGCGCGCTCTTCAAAACAGCAATTTTTTACCACGGCTCAATCTCCTCCCCTCAAAGCAGAACAGTCGCCCGAATTCAGGTACTTCACCTGGCTCAAATGGACTCTATATTTCCTACCGGTCTGATCATGTCTGACTAACAGGTTAACCGGCCCCAACACACAGAGCAGCGTGCATGGACCTATAAAGCGGGATGTGAACTTCACTACTCGGCTCCCCATCCTTCCTCGACCCTGAAAATTCTTAATATAGATTTGACCCCTCGGTTTTCCCTGATAAGGACGCCTATTGCAGTTGTACCGCACGACTTTACGACCATGGGCAGCCGCTATTTTGCGACGAGCCCGATTCCAGTTCTTTCTAATTAACCCTGGGAATACCCACTCAGGAAGTAAGTCTTGGATGCGCCATAAGTTAGACAAAGGCGAATTGATAGGATAGGCCAATAAGAGAGAGGCCAAAGTAGTCTTCAATACCTCATGAACCGCAGTGTTAAACGCAAAATTAATCCAGGGCAAGTTAGTATCCCACTTACTCGGTTTAACTTGATGGTAGACTATTAAAGCTGATTTTCCGATTCACACGTTCAGCAAAGGACCCCTGAGGGTAAAACGGTGTTGTGTTTATGTGCTTGATGCCATTCCAAAAACAAAAGGCCTTAAACTTATCTGACACAAAAGCAGGGGCAGTATCACCAACCAAGGAGGCCCAAAGATCGGAAAGATGTTAGTAAGGTGAGAAATAGTTACGTTGGTAGTACTACTTCTAATGGAATAAGCCAAGTAAAACGAGAAAAGGCCTCAATTACCACCAAAATATACATATTTCCTCTACCGGAACGTGACAACGGACCCACGTAATACATATAAAGACGATCCATCGGATAATTTTCACGTTCCGAAGATAGTACACCTTGCTGTAGGGCATTGCTAAGTTTCGCGGCCCAGAAAAAATGACAACCGGCTACTAATTTCTTAACGTCACGGTGAAGATAAGGCCAGGTCACTTACTGCTTAATTTTCTGAATCGTTTTATATGTGCCTAAGTGACCTCCCACCGAAGAGCAATGATAATACTGGAATATTGGCTGGATTAATATTTGTGGCAGACAAATTCGGTTGTGTCGCTCTCGACTCTCTGCTCTACACAGAATACCTTTCCTCAAGCGGTAACCTTCGACTACCTCACCCGACCTAATCCGCTGCTTGATGGAACGCAATTCAACATCCTGTTCCTGGTTTTCTTCGAGATTACTAAACAGTCGGGGGTACTTCCCCCAAAACCAAAAGCTGACCCTGAAGTGGACACTGATGGTGCTCCTCCAAACAACCGGTGGGTCAAACAACCGGCTGAGGGCATCCACGACCACATTCTCGGAACCTTTGATATGCCTAACCTCAAATTTAAAGGCTGAGATTCTCATAGCCCAACGTCCGATCCGACCGGTCTTACGTGGCCTAGCCAAGACCCAACTCGAGGCTTGATTATCGGTCTCCAGCAAAAAAGGTTTGTGCTCAAGGTAAAACTGGAACTTTTCTAATGCAAACAGGACCGCCAAGGCCCCACATTCGTAGACTGAGTATTTTGCCTCAGCATCATTCAAACGGCGCGAGGCATAGGCCAAAGGTTGCCGCTGACCTTGCCATTCTTGTAATAAGACGTCTGACACACCCACACCCGACGTGTCCGTCTGAACTATAAAAGGTTTATCAAAATCAGGCACCCCAAGCACCGGTGGATTAGCAATGGCAGTTTTGATCTGTTCTAAGTCCGCCTGCTGTGTGTGACCCCAAGTAAATTTAACTCCTTTTTTACAAAACTGATTCAAAGGGGCAGCTAAGGCCGCAAAATTCGGAACGAACCTCCTGAAATAATTTGCCATACCAATAAACGTAGCGACTCCCCTCTTACCAGTCGGAGGTGGGAGCGCGCGCAAGGCTTTAGTACGATCTTGATCGATCCGAACCGCATCGTCTGAAGTAATATGGCCTAAGAAGGAAATCTGGGGCCTCGCAAGTGCGACTTTGGAGAGTTTAACGGTTAGACCAGCCTGATGAAGTTTAGTAAATACTTGGTACAAATGACTCAAATGCTCTTCAAACGATTTACTGTATACCACAAGGTCATCCAGGTAATTACAGACAAAGCGTAGTTTAAAGTCACCCAGTATATTATCCAACAAACGAGTCAAAACGGCAGCTCCGGTGGCCGGACCAAAGGGCACCCGGTTGAAATCAAATAGATTCCAATCGGTGCAAAACGCTGTTATATGTTTACGCTCCTCTGTCAAAGGGATCTGATAATAAGCCTGATTTAAGAACCGTGAACCAAGACGTACCTGAAAACCAAGTAAAGGAATTGTGTGGGTCAGGCAATGGGACTGATTCCAAAATTACCTTTTCATTTAAACTGCGGTAATCTACAACAGCCCTGCTTGCGCAGCAGGCCGAATCCTGGGCATTCTCTGACCGCCATGACCTGAAACACGTAGCTAATCAGTCACTTGGGCAAAGCGAAATATTACTAAATTATAAATAAATACAACTATAATTCCATCAGTTACTCAAAGAGTAGTAGCCAGAAGGCAAACCACGGTCTGCTACCAGTAATGAACCGTGAATTCACTTTCAAATTTTTTTTCTTTTTTTTTAGGACTCTTACGGTGGAAGGGTGGCAAGCTTATAACCTAAAATAACTATTTAAATAAAACTCGTAAAAAGAAGACTTACATAAAATGAACAACATGGTCTACATTACACATATACCACCTCGCAAGGTGGTAAGCAAGATAGAAACTTTATTTTAAGAATTCGGCCTTTCAGTAATAAATCCGACAACATGACAGAGGCAGCTATTAACGTACGGCAGACAGACAGACAGACATTAACTGCCTAACAAAACGAGCATTCTGGGGATGAGAGACTGAACAAAAAACAAGTAGAATTTAACAAGCAACTGAAACAACACATCACGAATCACTTCTAATAACTGCGATTTCTGGCGAGGACCTGGCGCAGCACCGCCAAAACTCCTCGCTATACGCAGCGGCCTGACGGACTAACACATCTAGCACTCCGGACAACAGGCAGACATTGACCCTCCCACACTGATCCAGCAGACCAACTAACCAGGCTCGCCGAGACTGACAGACTGACACATCTCTGACTGACTGACTCAGACTCCCTCAAACGGTTCAAATGGCTCTGAGCACTATGGAACTTGACATCTGTGGTCATCAGTCCCCTAGAACTTAGAACTACTTAAACCTAACTAACCTAAGGACATCACACACATCCATGCCCGAGGCAGGATTCGAACCTGCGACCGTAGATGTCACGCGGTTCCAGACTGAAGCGCCTAGAGCCGAACGGCCACACCGGCCGGCTCAGACTCACTGACTGCCCCCTTCCGGAGCTCATATTGCCCCTTAAATGCACGTGAACAGGCAACTTTTCCGCTTTCCCACCAGAGGGAGAACACCAAAGGTGCGTTTACCACAACGGTGCCACCGCCAGAAACGGAGGGCGACTGCTTCACACAAAGCGCTGCGGCGCGTCTTTAAAACAGCTTCTTTTTTTTTTCCACGGCTCAATATGTTTGTGGGTATTACAGCGCCATCTATCACAAAGCGAAAAAGTGGTCCAGTTAAAACATTCATATATTTATTTACGTACTACACGAATATGTAATAAAAATTGGGGTTCCTATTTTAAAAAATGCAGTTTATATCAGTTTCACCAATGGCAGCGCCATCTAGCGGGCCAACCATAGCGCCATCTGGTTTCCCCCTTCAAGCTAGACGAGTTTCGTTCTTTGTAGTTTTTTCGTTTGATGCTTATTTTTTGAGATTTTTGGCCCGGTCACTATCAATGGACCACCCTGTATATGAAAAGAATGTACAAAATGTGAATACTCATAGCAACTTACAAACTTAAAAATAAAATATTAAATTGAAAAAAAAAAATTAATTACAAAAAATAAAAAAATTTAAAACCATACAAAACTTGATTTTAAACACGCCTACATAATAATTTTGCTCTTGCTATTTAGCCAGTCCAAAGCCTGAATAAACTGTGATGGGAGTCTGTTTATTATGAAAAATCCTTAGACACAACGTCATCACTTCCTGTAACAAACGACATTTCATGTATGGAGTACCATGATTGACTGTTTCATTTCTTTTTTTAAATTCTCACTGACGCAATCAAAAAAATTTTCACATGTGGCCTGTATCGGCCAACGTCGTGCATCTGCAGAAACATTGTAAAACATTTTTATAAAGTTACAAGCACATAATTTTAAAATCTTATCTCTACTACTTGTCAAAAACATACTTAAATATAAACATAAATAAAGTATGTCTCATTACTACGGATGGTATATCAGTATATGCAATGTAAAGTACATAACATGCGTTGTCACATAATGTGCTGAGGTGAAGGCGCCCTGTACAAGGGCTGCGCATATGTGTGACGTCAGAAGTCGTGTACAGCTAATTTCACCTATATTCACGACGATCCCTGGACTTTTAGTTAGTATGACAACGCATCTTAGATATATTACATGTACCATATGCTGATCCATGGCTGTTGATCATAAATTGATATTCCTGTCTTAGATTGTAGTCTCTGAAGATATAGTACTAATTAAAAATCGTGTAATAGAAACAACGATCACTTCTCATAATAAGTAATTCGGCATTACGAATCTTACCATTAGTCCCGTTCACCTGTACGCCAAGTAAAAGTACACGGACTGTAAAAATTGGCTACTGCTGAAAACATAGGCCGTCAGTGTTGTCTGGCAACATCACGGCCACGCGAGCTACAGCCCAATGTACGGTAAAATTCCCGGCTACTGTTGCCCGGCCACGTCTACGGCAAAACATGAACTACAGTGTGCGTCACGCTGGCTCACTTATGGTGGATATTATACCAATTTTGACAGATGTTGATGCAATGAATTTTATTATGTCTTTTATAATCTTTGATGTATTCAATTTACTTCTCGACGGTATGAAGATCAATGACTATATCCTGCGTAAAACAGTGTTTCATCACAGTTGTGCAATAAATATTTCATTCCGTTTCAGCACTACTTGAAAGCAAACATATTGTTTAATTTGTATTTCTATGAAATCTACATACAATAGTATTCTGCTGCTATAATTCGCACCTAATAGATTGCAATTCATATGCAGATTAAGGTACTCTTTAAGGTTTCTATGAATCGTTTGTAGTCGCGTATTTGGTGATTAATGCATGTTGGAGTGCTTTTCATGTGCTGATTAAGGTGCTATGGAAATTTTCTCAGATTTTTCTACTGCGTGATTCTGTTTGTTGATTTAATAGTTGTTCTGGGAGCTTAGTGGTGTGAATATAGATATTAGAGAATGTCCAGCAATTGGCGTTTGAAGATATCTGTAAAGTAGTGTAATTTCTCTCCATATTTTCAATGGGTTGTGTATTATTCTCCGTGGTGCGTGCAGAAAACTTATAGGTTATTTTCGCTTCTGTTTATGTATCCTGTGTATCCCGTTTTAAGTGACCTGGAGTTCAACGGGCTGCATATCTACGTCTCGCTTTCATCGCGTGTGACTCTTGATCTACAATGCGAAGGAAGTTGCGGTTTTGTACCGACACTGAATGACATTAACTAAAATTGTACAAGGAAAGCTATATAATTATCTGTTATAGTTTAAGAAATACGACATTCTGTATAATAGACGGTTAACTTTCGAGGAATTTGGTGAACATAGCTTAAACAATTGTGAAGGTATATCTACATAATGTCCTGAAAATATAGTTTCGAGAAAATGAGAAAAGATTGTTCTCAGTGTTTTTGACTCACAGTATGCCTCTTTCAGAACATTCCAGCAACATTATTCTTGCTGGCCAGTTGCTTCTTAATCCTCTGTAGACTTTTTCACGAATCTTTTCCTTACTCTCAACCCTTTCAGCTTCCCTTTCAGCTTCAACTACTTGATGACAATCTTTGGCATTCAACACAGCTATCGTATTACTTTCTGGTTGGATGCCTAATTTGTCCAATAGTTTCATCTTACTAATTACGACGTCACTGATACAGATCCACACACTGTTTTTGGTACTCTTTGCCACACGCAGCTGTTGAAACTCTCATTAGCGTTTGGTGTATGGCCATGTAGACATCTGCTAAGTAATTTTGTATCTCGAGGGTCCCTGTATACTGTTTTATGGTTTCCATCACTGTGGCAAGCAAGAAATGTTTATGGTGATATCCCTTGCGTGTCGCATGACCGTGGCTGGTACGTGGACATTCGTTCAAAGAGCGTTTAAGAGGAAATCAACAATCGAAATTAGATAAAAAATACATTTCTGAAGCGGGAGAAATTTGTCTTCTGGATGACGAGGAAAATCTGTTTTCGAAAATCTCAGTCATTTCGCGTCCAGGCCCCCTTCGACGTCCGTCTGTCCAACGCAGGCTTTATTACATTTGTTGCATTCGTTTTTTTAACTGCCAGAATAGTTACATCGTCATGTTTTGGCTACTTTATAAATGATGTTGGTGGTGAATGTCTTTCTGTCGAAATTGCGATAATAACTGAAATATATAAGCCAGCGAAATCCTATGAGAACAGATTCCTACCTGTAGCTCCTTATGTATTCTTGGATCAGTGGTTCGTAGAAGTCATTAGTCGAACAAAATCTTCAGGAATGAAATAATGGTGTTCCCCGTGACTTGACACAGCAGCACTGTCGGCTATTGCAAGTTTTTGCCTGGTAAACTTTTCTATTAAGCACCCGTTAAATTGGGCTCGAATATCGCCCATGAACCAATTTAACAAGAAACGCGATGCTACTTCAACATGCTACGATTTAACGTCCCATAGTACTTGTTGCGTCGCTATTCGACGTATTATAATTCAGTGTAAGCTCATACTTGTTAAAGGAGGTATTTCCCATTTGCCTTGGTATTAGGATGCAATAATACCCTCGTATCTACAGCGAGTTACGAATTATTTCAAACACCCCCAGGTCGTTACGTAAACCTCGAAAAGACTGTTAATTTTCTGCAGAGAGTTAAAGACTCACAATCTTGGAGGCCGAAGTACAGGCTCTGGTCGACCTATCCATTTTGGTCCGTACTGGAATGTTAAACATAAGCCGCAAAATATGTCGGTGCACCCACATTCATGTGCGAGCGGCTTTCGGTAAGTAAGGCACCACAATTTTCATCTCGCCGAGTTCCTGTAGAAAACATGTGGAATTTATTGTGGGACAGCGGCGAATATTCTCGCATGTGCCCCTGTAGTTCCATGAAGTTCCTACTGGTGCCGGCGCTTTATGTAACCTTCAAAATGTTGTCTGTGACGGACGTGCTTTCGAAGCAGACAGATTTCTTTGAGATTCCTTTGGCGGAAAACCAGAGCATTTAAGTTATTCCCACGTGTTTGCAGAATGTCTTCGGCGATCTGGCAGTGAACAAAAGCCCTTTGTGTCGTTGGACGAGTCGACAGTCATCACTGAAACGAAGTCGCGCTAACTCCTGCATGCCGAAGGTCGCACATAGCTGTCACTATTGCAGTGTTATAACGTGCGGACAATCTGATTTCGAGGTGATTGGCAGATTACAATCAAACATTTCGCTGCAGAAATGGACGTCTCTGTTGGTAGTGCTGACACACTCATCCGCCAGCTGCGGTAGTCAAAAGTGCGTGGCCTCTGGGTTCTCCGGCGCCTAACAAAAGACCATAAGGTGCGATGAAGGACCTACTGTGGACAACTGCTTGCGCTTTACGAGCCTGGCTGTGAGAATTTTTTTGTTAAACATCGTCACAGCTGATGAAACCTTGGTCCACACTTCAAACAGGAAACAAACCTGCAGTCCATTGAATTGCGTCCCAGCACCTCTCCAAGTTCAAAGCCGCAGACTCAGCCGGGAAAATACTGGTGTATTGTGCCATCCTTAGGAAATTGACGAAACGTATTCAACGTATTCGTTGCCACAAAAATGCAACCGAACTTCTCCTTCAGCACGACAACACAGGGCCTTGTACAACGCTCTGCACCCGAGAGGCGCTCACAAAATTTCATTGCGCTGTTCTTTCTCATCCACCTTACAGTCATGATCTCGCACTGTCCATCCTTATGGTCCAATGAAGGATGCACTACGCGGAAGCGGTACATGGATGATGGGGAGGGTACTGATGCAGGAAGATGTTGACTCCAACGTCGACCAATACGGTGGTATTATGTGGGCATACAGGCCCTCCTATTAAGGTGGAAGGCCATCGCACTGAACGGAGATTATGTTGAAAATAGGGTTTTGTCCAAAAGATTGAGGAATAATATGGTGTATAGGAATCCTGAATAAAGCCAACCTGCTTTCAGAAGAAAAAGGGTTGTATCACTTACTGAACGCCCCTCGTACCACATTCCGCGACAAAAGGCCATGGGTAAAGCGTGGCCTCATTTATATGGTGGCTCAGTGGAAAAGTCTTCATTTCGAATACATCTGTACACTATTTCATACTGAGAACAGTGGAAACATGTAACAGCACATTCATATCCTTTCCGGAAATGGACACCCATGCATACTGGAACATTTTTCTTCTATTATCGTATACTTTCAGTCACTGTTAATTATTATACATATTCGTGTATCTAATGTTCCCAAATATACACTCAGAAACATTGAAAATAGCGCACCAGGAGTGGATCTACGGACTGAAACCAAATTTATTAGACATAATAAAATTAAGACAAGTACACAAATACAGTGAGTACAAGTAGAAAAATAAAGTGCAACATCAATAATTAGTTGTATCATACTCTGCTGCCATACACACAGTTCGCCACCGAGTTATGCAGACGTCTGATATACATGTCAGACATTCCCGTCTGAGGCCGGTGATCATTTTTATGTTAATAAATGGCAACCAATGCTGTACAATTGCAATGAAGTCATGAAATGTTCAATTGACTCTTTTATTAGAACATGTTACGCGTTTCGGGACTACACCCATCTTCAGACATCACAAACTTCAGCTCCTTCCTATCCAACCAGGCGTACATGCGTTTGTTAGGAAGGAGCTGAAGTTTGTGATGTCTGAAGATGGATGTAATCCCTAAACGCGTAACATCTAATAAAAGAGTCAATTGAACATCTCATGACTTTATTGCGATCATACAGCATTGGTTGCCAATTGTAAAGCAGACATTTGATGATGTCCTGAGACAGACTGATCAAAAAATATCGAACAGCCACCACAAAATCATGCACAGAGCGATAGGGCGGCATCTGGCGTTTCAACAGGTCGCATACATGCTCTATAGGGGACAAGTTCGGGGAGCCGGCCATGGAAGAGGCAGGACATGATGTAGGAAGTCTTGAGCAACTCGAGCTGTATCCGGACGAGCTTTATCGTGCTCAAAAGTGTCCCTTTTTAGGAAAGATCCCACATTAGGGTTGAAGAACGTCCCTCAAGATTTCATGTACCACAACTAGAGGGGACCGGCTATCATTCGCTATGGTTCCCCAAGCCATTACACCCGTTGTGCTAGAGGTGTGGCATGACATGTGGGTGGAACTGCGCAGTTCACTACGCTCCCTCCACACCCGTATGTGCTTATCATCCGTCACCAAAACTAACCGGGATCATACGGAACGCTCCGAACGGTCGACTGGGCGAGCCACACAGCTTGTCGACCAGCCTGCGATTTTCATGTAGATGGACAGGCACCCCTCAAACTGGCTTACCGTTGAGGAAAGTCGTGTAACACGTCTACCTGGCATTCTGCGCCTACTAACGTCCTCCTCGAGTCGAGATGTGATCGACACGTTTATGACTCGCCCGCTATGTGCGTTTAAATTGGTCTCCGGTCACTGCAGGGTCAGTGCGCTAGAACATTGGCACCGAAATTTGATTATTTGCGTATCGGATCTCACTGCACTTCCAAAATATCACGTTTGTACCTTTAATTCAATGTTCCTGAGTATATTAACAATTCCTTTTAACTGGTTCTTTAATTCGGAGGATGATAAAGAAGGAAGTTTTTCAATATTTAGAGAAACTCTTGTAGATGATTTCTCGACGGTGACCTGCTGCTCACGTTGTGGAGCACGTTGGACGCCCCGCGGTGCTCCATCAGTGGACAGGTGCGACGTGTCGGTCCGTGCTCAGGGTGCGGGCCGAAGCGGCGGAGGCGCCAGCTGAGCAAACCGACGCCCACCGGCCTACACAAACACAGCGGCGTGACGCCTGGTTGTGACTGGCCGCGCGCTAAAGGGGACGCCGCGGACCCTCACCCAGCTACTGATCTGTCAGGCCCTCCTCAGCCCTTCCCCGCTGGCGACGGACTATGTCAATATTATGAGCGGTGTACAGCTTACGGATACTGAACCGATAATTCATTATGTAAAGAAGATGAAAATCTAACAGTCATGGGTGAAATGAATGCAGTTGTAGGACAAGAAGAGTAAGAAAAAGTTTCCGTACAATAGGGGCTTCGTAGTAGAAATGAGAGCGGAGAAAGACTAATTAGCTATGCAATAAATTTCAAACGCTAATAGCGAAATTCCTGTTCAAGAATCACAAGAGGAGATTGTACACTTGAAAAATGCCGGGAGGTACAGAAACATTTGAGCTAGATTATATCATAGTCAGGCAGAGATTTCGGAATGAGGTATTAGATTGTAAGGCGTACCCAGATGCAGATATAGACTTATATCACAGTCTGTTAATAATGAAGAGTAAGTTGAAGTTCAAGAGATTAGTCAGGAAGAATCAGTGCCTAAAGATGTAGGATACGAATGCACCAAGGACACTTGAAGTTCTCTAATGCTGTAGCTTCTGCGATAATGACAGCTCAGTGGGCAAGTCAGCTGAAGAGGAATGGACATCTCTAATCACAGATGTTGGAGAGAAAATCGTAGGAACAAGGAAGGTAACTGTGAAAAACCATGGGTAATGGAATAAATACTTCAGTTGATACATGAAAGAAAGAAGTATAAAAATGCTTATTAGCCATAAAAAAATTGATAGTTAAAAAAGCACTGGGTCCAAACGGCATCACTCTGGACTCTCAAACAGGTGAAACAACAGATAAGACCATTTATAAAGCAGGCCCGGGCGGTGTGGCCGAGCGGTTCTAGGCGCTACAGTCCGGAACCGCGCGACCGCTACGGTCCTGCCTCGGGCATGGATGTTAGTGATGTCCTTAGTTTAGTTAGGTTTACGTCGTTCTAAGTTGTAGGGGACTGATGACCTTAGAAGTTAAGTCCCATAGTGCTCAGAACCATTTGAACCATATAACGCAACCGAGCGAGGTGGCGCAGTGGTTAGACACTGGACTCGCATTCGGGAGGACGACGGTTCAATCCCGCGTCCGGCCATCCTGATTTAGGTTTTCCGTGATTTCCCTAAATCACTCCAGGCAAATGCCGGGATGGTTCCTCTAAAAGGGCACGGCCGACTTCCTTCCCCATCCTTCCCTAATCCGATGAGACCGATGACCACACTGTCTGGTCTCCTTCCCCAAAACCAACCAACCATATAACGCAGGTTCTAGCGAAGCCTTAATACTAGAAATAATACATAAAGTGAGGAATTTGGGAAACACAATAATCTTCGAGAAATCGGATTACAAACATCCTTCCAAACTGAAGTCACGTAGACCAATTTGCCTGATCATCAAAGGTCCAGGAGCAGCCTTTGTGTAGCCGATTACAGGCTCAGAGGCGGCTCCAGGGATTCAGTCCTCACGAGCATAGGTTCCGTGGACGAGTCAGTCAAACAGGCATTCCAATCAGTACATCAAAGCAACCGCAAACACATAATTGCCATTCCCATAGACATCGTCTGGGCTTTTGATAACCTTCATTGTCCCGAAATGTTCGCGAGACATCGGGATTAACAAATGCAACCAACTGCATAGATTACACTACTACACTACCACAATAAAATAGTCGTATGGTAGGTGGGCAAATTGAAAATGATCAAGAGAATAAGAAAAGCGGGATCCGCAAGGCCCGATTTGTACGCCCATCTTTTGGGGTATTACCATTTAACCACTGCGTCAGAGATGGGCGGGAATTGTCGTAAAAGCTGATGATATGTTATTTGCAGTGTTAGTACACTCAAGAGGAGAGTTAGAAACGAAGGCCGCTGCATTCCACAATGGACGGGCAAGTGTTGCCTGAGAAACAAGCTCACGATGACCCCGGATGAAATAGTCTACATATTTTTCAAAGGAAAACTACAGAAAGCCGATTGTAAAACTGGACAAGGCAAATATACTTCAAGAGAAAAAAAGACACACTACGATGAAGTTATGTGAATGGGACAGGAACCTCGGGAAATGCCATTTATAATTGTATCTTTCTACCGAGATGAGGCACACGAGTGTATGAAACAGTGTTTGTTCCGACTCGCGTTCCTTTTTCATTCATATGGTAGTAGACTATTGTGTTCCGACCGGTTCTGATCATTGCATTTGTGTCTAGTATAATTTGGATGTCTAGGAGTAACAGTTTTTTCCCTGTTCTGGCTGTCGGCAATGCAGCACAAAATCTTTTATTTAGTTGGTCATTTAACCGAGCGAGGTGGCGCAGTGGTTAGCACACTGGACGCGCATTCTGGAGGACGACGGTTCAATCCCGCGTCAGGCCATCCTCATTTAGGTTTTTCCGTGATTTCCCTAAATCGGTTCATGCAAATGCCCGGATGGTTCCTTTGAAAGGGAACGGCCGACTTCCTTCCCCATCCTTCCCTAATCCGATGAGACCAATGTCCTCGCTGTTTGGTCTCCTCCACCAAATCAACCAAATCAGTTGGTTATTTAAGTGATACTGAAGGTTTATACTCTATATAGTTTGTTTCCGCAAGAGCGCGCGGAAATTTACAGGACGTAGAGGACGCTTCACTGAACAGTTAGAGATGAGATACCTTCGGTCGGAGAAGCCAGATTAAGGAGATAATAGGAATAAAATCACATTACTGTGCACTTTTTTATTAACATTATATACAGTTAAATGAAAATACCGTCACTAATACGATGAACGTACCATTTGTACTGTATCTTACAAAACGTCGGTAGCGTTCTCGCTTCCCACGCCCGGGTTCCCGGGTTCGATTCCCGGCGGGGTCAGGGATTTTCTCTGCCTCGTGATGACTGGGTGTTGTGTGATGTCCTTAGGTTAGTTAGGTTTAAGTAGTTCTAAGTTCTAGGGGACTGATGACCATAGATGTTAAGTCCCATAGAGCTCAGAGCCATTTGAACCATTTTTTACAAAACGTGCTGAAACGGCCGTCAGCTTCAATGCAAGCACGAAATCGGTGAAAAAGATTCTGACGCACCCTGACAAATATCCCTGGTGTGCTTCAAATCTCATCACAGGCAGCTAAAGTTCTGGCATTTAATTTCATCTTCATACGTACTGGGGACTTACACACAAGTGAATTTAGATATTCTAACAGGAAATAACCAAGGGAATTCAAATCAGGTGAACTCGCAGGCGGTGGAATAGGACCTCCCATTCTGACCAAGCAACCAGGTTGAGATGGCTGCGGATATCCACACTGAAAGGAGGCAGCACACCGTCTTATTATGTTTACATCCTCTCACAGACAGCCAAGTGCACTTTCTCCAACAACTCAGTTAGGACTCTGCAGGAACCTCAAATACAGGTGGCCTTTCCGACAGCCTGGTAGAAAATATGGCCCAATGATATTGCCGCCTACAATGCTGGCCCAGAGATTCACAGGAAAACGTACTTGATGGTGTGACTCTACAACAGCGAGAGACACATGGCTAATCCGGTTGGTCGAAATACCACCACAATCCAAGCGAGGCATCGTCAATAAACAGTTCGACTTAAAGGAAATCTGGTCCATCAGTCCATTGTTGGAGCAGCCACTGACTCATTGTGGTTCTTGGTGCAAAGTCAGTCAGAAGAATTGCGTGGACTCGCTGGGTCTAAAACGGGTGTAATTGTTGTTCATGGATTACTCGCCACACGCTAGTACGTGCAGCGCCCACTACACGTGCAATATGACAAGTACGTATTGTGGGGTTCGCTGCAACACGTTACAGCACCCCCTCTTAAAAATCGGCGTGCGAGTGATCCTTATGTTGTCAGGTCCGTCGTTTCTTCTTTCCAATCAACCAGTCTCCCACGTTCGTCGATCGAAAGAAATAAACACTCTTAGTGACGGACGATGCCTGTTAGGAAATCGTTTCCTGTGCAGCCTTTAAGCTGCGAGAGCATTGCAACATACGTCCCCACATACAACGTGCATGGAAGTGAGTTCTGCGAAATTGTACCGGTACTTCTCCATCGTACTGTACTGTACAGCTCTGAATAGCACTAAATAATGAATGGTCTGTCGTCGATTCATAGCACGTTCTGTCATGCGACGTGAAAAATCGACTATAATTTCCCACCTTATGGACAAGTAAAGTAATCAAAACCTTGCAGGAAATAAAGAATTAACATGCAAATAAACAGCACAGTATGAGTAAACTTGTATGCATGTTAGCTGTAAAGACGACGGAAAACAGTAATGCTAAACAAAGCGGTAGACAAGTTTACTTCTATATCTCCTGAAGCTGGCTTCTCCGACACCAGGTTCCATACCTCAAATTGTTCAGTGGAGCGTTCTCTATGTCCCGTTACATTTTTGCATGCTCTTACTGAAACACCTTGTATGTATTAATGTAATATTCAATCTAGTACAACGTTTTATTAAAGGAGACAACATAAACTATATCGTAAAAGCATTTTGGGCGTAGTTTATGTCTCATATTATTATAGTTGAAATTTTGTCCTTTTAATGTTGTTTAAGAGAACTAGTTTCTTTTTCGTCAGGATGTTTGTAGTATATATATGTTACTCTTAAAGCGTCATTTGCCAAAGAGTACAGAATGTTTAAAATTAGCATCAAACATTATATGGATAACTCCTTCAGACCTACACATTGCAATGTAGGTAAATGTAAAACTAACAAGGGAACCTCCCCATCGCACCCCCCTCAGATTTAGTTATAAATTGACACAGTGGATAGGCCTTGAAAAACTGAACACAGATCAATCGAGAAAACAGGAAGAAGTTGTGTGGAGCTATGAAAAAATAAACAAAATATACAAACTGAGTAGTCCAAGTGTAACATATCCAACATCTAGGACTATATAACACGAAGATCGCCGTGGTCCCGTGGTTAGAGTGAGCAACTGCGAAACGAGAGGTCCTTGGTTCAAGCCCTCCCTCGAGCAAAAATTCTACTTACTTTATTTTCGCAAAGTTACGATCTGACCGTTCATTCATTGACGTCTCTGTTCACTGTAATAAGTTTAGTGTCTGTATTTTGCGACCGCACCACAAAACCGTGCGATTAGTAGACGAAAGGACGTGCCTCTCCAATGGGAACCGAAAACATTTGATCGCAAATTCATAGGTCAACCGATTCCTCCACAGGAAAACACGTCTGAAATATTCTATACGACACTGGTGACGGCATGTGCGTCACATTACAGGAATATGTTGTCGACCCACCTAACTTGCACACTTGGCAAATGGGTAAAAAGATTCTTCTACCTTGCCCGATTTAGGTTTCCTTGTGGATGTGATAATCACTCCCAAAAAAGTGATGAAAACATTGAGTTTGTCGCATAAACGGCAACAAATGAATGCAACAGTTTCACAGTCGCACAGTTTTCCCTGTGCTCTGTCAAAACAAACGTTTTTAACGTTTTCAAGATTTTCCGTGTGCAGACCGTCAAATCCTGCATGTGTCCAAGCAAATCTGAACATGTCCTGGAATTTTGGAGAGCAAAGTTGATCATGTCTGAGTGCATGAACTTTGATAATTGTCTGAAAATAAAAAATTAAAACTTTTCACTCGAGGGAGGGTTGAACCAGGGACCTTCCGTTCCGTAGCTGCTCACGGTAACCACGGCACCACGGTAAACAGGTACCATAATGTGACATATCTTGCACACGGACTACTCAGTTTGTGTATTTTGCTTATTTTTTCATAGTTCCATACAACTTCTTCCTGTTTTCTCGATTGATCTGTGTTCAGTTTTTCATGGCCTATCCCTGTGCCAACTTATAACTAAATCTGAGAGGGGTGCGATGGGGAGGTTCCCTTGTAAGTAACTGGCCGCAAATGGAGAGAAATTGGTGAACTGTTCTCCTTTGGCAAAGTAATGGTCCTTTTATTCTATTTTTTGGTCAATTGTAAACTGACGGCATCTGCAGGCGTTTATAACTCTGGGGGAAAAAAGAAACCACTGGTCTCATGCAGCTTTGTTGCAATAACAAGATTTTATACAAAACTACTCTGAGCTACTTAAAATGCCTCTACAGGATACTGGTTTGTAGTGCATTGCTTAAACAGCAGCGACATTCTGAGGAGTGACCTCCTGTCAGGCCAATGTTATTTAGCTATAATGACAAGAGATCTGTTTTCAGAAGATTGACACGATTGCTTTTAATACGATGGATTCCTGTTGGGTTCAAACAATTTTGAAATCGATATGGTCATGTACTGAATGAAGTAAATTACACTCCTGGAAATTGAAATAAGAACACCGTGAATTCATTGTCCCAGGAAGGGGAAACTTTATTGACACATTCCTGGGGTCAGATACATCACATGATCACACTGACAGAACCACAGGCACATAGACACAGGCAACAGAGCATGCACAATGTCGGCACTAGTACAGTGTATATCCACCTTTCGCAGCAATGCAGGCTGCTATTCTCCCATGGAGACGATCGTAGAGATGCTGGATGTAGTCCTGTGGAACGGCTTGCCATGCCATTTCCACCTGGCGCCTCAGTTGGACCAGCGTTCGTGCCGGACGTGCAGACCGCGTGAGACGACGCTTCATCCAGTCCCAAACATGCTCAATGGGGGACAGATCCGGAGATCTTGCTGGCCAGGGTAGTTGACTTACACCTTCTAGAGCACGTTGGGTGGCACGGGATACATGCGGACGTGCATTGTCCTGTTGGAACAGCAAGTTCCCTTGCCGGGTTAGGAATGGTAGAACGATGGGTTCGATGACGGTTTGGATGTACCGTGCACTATTCAGTGTCCCCTCGACGATCACCAGTGGTGTACGGCCAGTGTAGGAGAACGCTCCCCACACCATGATGCCGGGTGTTGGCCCTGTGTGCCTCGGTCGTATGCAGTCCTGATTGTGGCGCTCACCTGCACGGTGCCAAACACGCATACGACCATCATTGGCACCAAGGCAGAAGCGACTCTCATCGCTGAAGACGACACGTCTCCATTCGTCCCTCCATTCACGCCTGTCGCGACACCACTGGAGGCGGGCTGCACGATGTTGGGGCGTGAGCGGAAGACGGCCTAACGGTGTGCGGGACCGTAGCCCAGCTTCATGGAGACGGTTGCGAATGGTCCTCGCCGATACCCCAGGAGCAACAGTGTCCCTAATTTGCTGGGAAGTGGCGGTGCGGTCCCCTACGGCACTGCGTAGGATCCTACGGTCTTGGCGTGCATCCGTGCGTCGCTGCGGTCCGGTCCCAGGTCGACGGGCACGTGCACCTTCCGTCGACCACTGGCGACAACATCGATGTACTGTGGAGACCTCACGCCCCACGTGTTGAGCAATTCGGCGGTACGTCCACCCGGCCTCCCCCATGCCCACTATACGCCCTCGCTCAAAGTCCGTCAACTGCACATACGGTTCACGTCCACGCTGTCGCGGCATGCTACCAGTGTTAAAGACTGCGATGGAGCTCCGTATGCCACGACAAACTGGCTGACACTGACGGCGGCGGTGCACAAATGCTGCGCAGCTAGCGCCATTCGACGGCCAACACCGCGGTTCCTGGTGTGTCCGCTGTGCCGTGCGTGTGATCATTGCTTGTACAGCCCTCTCGCAGTGTCTGGAGCAAGTATGGTGGGTCTGACACACCGGTGTCAATGTGTTCTTTTTTCCATTTCCAGGAGTGTATTATAATACACAAAAAAGAAACGAAAGCTGATATTCTAGACTGTGTCGAAGGTTTTGTTTGCACTGATAATTTCACTTCTCCGGCAAGAGGTTCATTTTCACTTTCCGTCACATATCTATACTGAAGACCGTTAACGTACAATTGAAGGTTATGTTACTGAGTCTTAACCTCTGCATATGAAACCACCTTACGTGGGTGTAAATATCTTTAGTCTTTCGAGCAAGATTAGCTGCAACATCATTTATGTGCGTAATTATTCTGGTTGGGTAACTTGTGATGTCTTGGTTAATGTAAAGTGGCCCTTCGAGAGAGATATAATACTCTAGATATGGTTCTTATTAATATAGTTTATTTGTTATTTGTCCATGCACGTTTCATATCCAGTCCAACACTGTCTACTGTTTCACTCAATTTGTTGCCACATGTAATACTCAACTCGAATGTTGATGTACACTTTTGAGACGTATGAAATTTACACATACAACATGCAGCTGAAGTTTATCGATGTGACATATAGAGACGGTCGAAATCAGTTACCTAGGAGACGTGCAAGCTAAATTAACAACAGCAGATAGAACAAGGGACATTAAATATCCTACATTTTCACAGATTTACACAGATATTATTAGGAAATGTCTGTAGACACGTTATTATCAGTCAGGAGGCCACACCAGGATGAAGCAAAGCATAATCAGATTTGATAGGTGGAAAATTACCTGCGTCCCTCATTTTAGAATCATGCCATACTCAGGCGATATAAAAAAATGGGATATGGAATACGAAATTACTTGGAGAAAATTGTGACGGTAGCTATTTCTTTCGCCAGGAGGAACGTTCTTTCTCAATTTATCGTCTCGCAGGAAATCACACCCGACACCCGCGCTGTTTAATCAGTCACGTGCAGTTATCCGTCAGCGCAGAGGACGAAATTTCCCGTGGCAGAGGAGCACGATTTCCTTCCGGGTCTTCGCGAACATCATCAACTCGGACGCAACGGGAAGCTTTAAATTTTGCAGGAGTTCTCGAGACAAAAGGAGCGAGAAATTCGACTGTAATGGAATCGCTAATTACACAAAGCACCATCCCGTCCTTATAGAAATAATCTTCTATTTTTACAAGGCTTCGCATTCAGGGTGGGACACAAAAGAACTAAATTAGCGACGCCGCTGGCCAACTGTGCTCCCGCCTTCTTTTATGTTTTTTCCTGGTCTTAATTGTATGCATACTTTGAAGGCGTTACTAATCTCTCACAGACTTTGAAAGGGAGCAGCAGCTGTTGTGGCAGACGAACTCTTATTGAATTTCTGTATCCACACTTTGCACAATGGTCCTCTCAGAAGATATCCTCTGATCCCACTGTTCTTTAATGGCAACGAAGAAGCGGCTGCAATCATTTACGCAGAAAGGTATAGAATTCGGTCACATCTGTTACCCCCAGTTCTTACATACTCTGTAGCATTGCTCGTGCTAGATACGTTTCTTCGAGTCTTGAACGAAATGAACATTTAAGTATGTATCGCTGCCGTACTAGGAGGGTAAACAGATCCAAAGGCGAACGTACACTAATAGATCATCTTTCTGTTTTCCTCGTACTTCCCGAAAGAGATACGGTTATGAGTGGGTACGGGATAGCGGGGTAAGTTGACGAATGGAGTATGATGGCTGCAGTCTCGCTAATTGTAGATTCACGCTAGAGATCGAACGTAAATCTGAAACTGTACTGAAGGTTGTGGATTCACTGCCCATCAAGGCAAATGAGCTATTTTTGGACAAAATGAGAATTCTCCTGTTCGTGCCGTAGCATCTGAAATTACTGTTTATTCCTCTGATCAACTTGAATCAAGGCATAATGAAGGGCCAGGGCTTAAAAAATGCTGCTCCCACGAAGCCACAACGTTGCCAGTACTTTTCATTTTAAATAATTGTGTAAAAAATGATCATGTGTGGAAAAAGGAAAAGTTCTCAGTATTTTTGTGCAAATGCTTTAATAACAATGGTATAAGTCAGTTTTGGATGATAAAGAAGCACACAAATAGGAACAGAAACATTTAAAAGAACGAAAAAAAATTTAAATGAAAGTATAGAGCAGCGTCACGAGTGTGATGAAATCTACGTTCACCCTCTTCCTGAACAGTAGATAAAATGTTGCAACTGCTAGACATGCTGGGCTGAAGACAGCTTAAATTTTGAAGAAAGTAAAAACATACATCATTTTTGTTAATGAAAAACACTGATGAAGAGGTTCATTAATTTTCAGTACAATAAACCATTCCTCAAATACCACTGAATAATAAATAAATAACAATTAATACACTGCCCTATACATCATAAGAATGGAAATGTATTATTTACCAGTATACTTACAGGGTGACAGTTATTGAACTGTATGAAATAAAATCGTCATAACGTCTGAACTGTTTGTGTTAGGACGTTCAAACTGTACGATTAGCCGCGGGGTATGATGAAAATTAGTAAGCGCTGTGTGGTTCGGTCTAGATACGAAGCCCATTTTCATATGGATGGTTCGTCAATAAGCAAAATTGGCATATTTGTGGGACTGAGAAGTCTCTTCATCCTCAACGGGTGACTGTGTGGTGTGCAGTGTCCAGTTACTGAATAATCGGCGCGATATTCCTTGATGGCGGTGACTACCAAACGGTACGTGACGGTTTTGGAAAATGATTTCATTGCCGTTATTCAAAATGACACTCATTTCGCATTCTGGCTCTGGGGCTCCCGGAGGCCACTGGTATGGGCCTCGATTGCCCGCCATATTCTCCGGATCTAAACACATGCAACTCCTTTCTGTAGGATTATATTAAGGGCAAGCTATGTAGCTACATCCCCAAAACCATTGCTAAGCTGAAAACATTCAGGTGGTTATCGACAGCATCGATGTTCCGATACTTCAGCAGGTTATGCATAATTTCACTGTTAGTCTGCGCCTCATCATCGCTGATGGTGGTAGTGATGTGTCGGCAGCTGGGCCAACACCTTGTAGATAGAGGTGGCTTAAAAGGCACGCTAGACTAACGCAGACGGGCGTGAAGTACTGGAACAGGATACGTAATTAATGCTATGAAGAAAAGTACGTAGCTGGTATAATACTTATCTTTAATCAATCATTGTGGTACATCGCACAAAGGAGACTTTAATTACGATCACTGTAAGGCTAATGGCGCCTTGTTAGTTCGTAGCCATTAACTTAGCTGAAGGCTATTCTGTCTCTCGGCTAATGAGAGAGAAAGGCTTCGTACGTCTAGTCGCTAGCTCTGTCGTCCGTACAACTGGGCTGAGTTCGAGTCACTCTCGAGACCTGCCTTGTGGTGGCGCTAGGTTTGCGATCACACAGTGGCGACACGCGGGTCCGACATGTACTACAGGACCGCGGCCGATTTAAGCTACCACCTAGCACGTGTGGTGTCTGGCTGTGACACCACAGGTAGGCATATGGAACATGCCATAACCTAAATTTTGAAAAATTTTACACGACTGTGCATAAACTGACACACAATATTTTGCTAGCGCAACGCAATCTGACTTTCAAAAAAATCCCTACAAAAGAATGGCCCTGACTAACATTAACCTATACCTTTCACAAATCACTTACCTCAGAAAAATCTTCGTTACTGGAACTACTGCAATACAGCGAGCGCCACTACTGCCAGCTAAATAAAAGATTCAAACTACGGAAGGCACTAACTACTGATAGGCATAGTTAGCAAATGAAAGATTTTAATATAGAACAAACAATGTATTTACCTGAATAGTCATAATATATATAGCAGTTCACTAACTTATCTACAAAGGTAGATGATGATCTCAATGACACAAGACCGGTAGTCTTTAATGACACAAGAGTGCGAACAAATTAGGAAATTCAAACAAAATCAGAATCAAATAAATACGCAACACCAAAGAGAAATCCGGGAAGTACAAGATCAGCTGACACAGGTAATACAAGAGTTACGTATTTCAGAGGACACTCGCGCTCCAACACGGGAAGAGGGACTTAGAAATACTGAAAAGCCGCAAAATAATAACACAGGGCATTTCGGAAGTTATGAAAGAAATTGGCAATGTGCACCGAATTTTGAGATGGAACGGCCGACACGACCTAACAATGACCGATATGCGACTCGCCGACATGATGATTTTGACTATAAGCTGTTCATTACTACACGTAAATTCAAACCTTTAAGAATTCTGCCAACGACATTCATCCACAAGCGTGGCTCCATTTATTCTCTCATTGTTTTCCTCCCAACTGGTCATTAGAGCACAGGTTAGAATTTATGTGTGGGTACTTAGAGAATGAACCAGCTGTAAGAATGCGATCAGTCATTCACGATTGTCACAGTGAAGGAGAATTTTACCGTGCCTTCCTCTCAGCATATTGGTCTCAAACTACACAAGACCGAGTAAAACATAGCATCATAATGATGAAACAGTTCGAACAATCTGAATTCTCCAGTCTTGTGAAATATTTTGAAGACATGTTGCACAAGAATCAGTACCTGTCAAACCCATACAGCCCCTCAGAACTCATCCGCATTTGCTTAATCAAACTGCCTGAACATTTACGACACATTATTTTGGCAGGACGTTGCAAAGACGACATTGAAGCTTTTCAAGGACTCTTACAAGAATTAGAAATTGATACTAACAATCGCAGAACGCGAAAACAGGAACACAACAATTACAGGTCACATCTGTCGCAATTCCGCGATGAAAGAAATAATAACTGGACACGACAAGTCTATTCTTACAACGCAAATCTGGACCAAAACAGACACCACCCATATGACAACCACTGGCAGAGTAATAATAGTTACAGAGATAGATCGCATTTCCGTAGTAATGACTATCACAGAGTTAATCAGAGAAACAGACAATATGGGACCCAAAACAATTTGTAAAATTTTTTTGTGGGGAGCATGGGGGCTATGTAAGTAGGCTGTTTAGGTTTTTTAATTGGTAACGCCACCTCTGTATAAAAATCACTGGCTGTGCTGTGTGCAGTCTGTGTTTAGTTTGCATTGTTGTCTGCCATTGTAGTGTTAGGCAGCTGGCTGTGAACAGCGCGTAGCGTTGCGCAGTTGGAGGTGAGCCGCCAGCAGTGGTGGATGTGGGGAGAGAGATGGCGGAGTTTTGAAATTTGTCATGAACTGCTATATATATTATGACTATTGAGGTAAATACATTGGTTGTTCTCTATCAAAATCTTTCATTTGCTAACTATGCCTATCAGTAGTTAGTGCCTTCAGTACTTTGAATCTTTTATTTAGCTGGCAGTAGTGGCGCTCGCTGTATTGCAGTAGCTTGAGTAGCGAAGATTTTTGTGAGGTAAGTGATTTGTGAAAGGTATAGTTTAATATTAGACAGGGCCATTCTTTTGTAGGGATTATTGAAAGTCAGATCGCGTTGCGCTAAAAAATATTGTGTGTCAGTTTAAGCACAGTCTTGTATAATTTTTTCAAAAGGGGACGTTTCAAATTGTCACCCCATACCTTCTCCCTGCACCAAATCATTGCAGAATAAATTGTCATCGAATATAAATAAAAATTTATACAATCAGGTACTTCACAACATGTGATCAGTTCATTAACATTTGCAAACAAAAGGAAAGCATTTCCATAAGTAAATTTATTAGAAATAATTAACCAGTAACATCGATAACCTGTACTAGTCTCCCCCATAATGTATCAGGTCGAGCAAGACATCGAGTGCACTTTATGTAAACTGGAGATGGAGGGGCGCAGAAAATAAAATAACGGGAAGGAACTATTGATGACAATTATGTCGGGGTTTCATGGGGAATCAGCGGCAACAAGTGAAAATGTTTGCCAGACTGAGATTCGAACCTGAGATCTCCTACTTACTAGCCACTTGTATTGACAACACTGCCAAACGGACAAGTATTCGTGGCTCTTTCGGAGACTTTCAATCCCCATAGATGCGAATCAGTTATATGAATTATATGAATACATCGTGTCTATTCTTTCGGATATATTGGAAAGAAACGACACCTCGCACTCATAGAATTGATTCTCCTCAATGTTCCATAAATACACCACACAGACTCCCCCCCATGGACCATGGACCTTGCCGTTGGTGGGGAGGCTTGCGTGCCTCAGCGATACAGATGGCCGTACCGTAGGTGCAACCACAACGGAGGGGTATCTGTTGAGAGGCCAGACAAGCGTGTGGTTCCTGAAGAGGGGCAGCACCCTTTTCAGTAGTTGCAGGGGCGACAGTATGGATGATTGACTGATCTGGCCTTGTAACACTAACCAAAACGGCCTTGCTGTGCTGGTACTACGAACGGTTGAAAGCAAGGGGAAACAACAGCCGTAATTTTTCCCGAGGGCATGCAGCTTTACTGTATGGTTAAATGATGATGGCGTCCTCTTGGGTAAAATATTCCGGAGGTAAAATAGTCCCCCATTCGGATCTCCGGGCGGGGAATACTCAGGAGGACGTCGTTATCAGGAGAAAGAAAACTGGCGTTCTACGGATCGGAGCGTGGAATGTCAGATCCCTTAATCGGGCAGATAGGTTAGAAAATTTAAAAAGGGAAATGGATAGGTTAAAGTTAGATATAGTGGGAATTAGTGAAGTTCAGTGGAGGGAGGAACAAGACTATTGGTGAGGTGAATACAGGGTTATAAATACAAAATCAAATAGGGGTAATGCAGGACTAGGTTTAATAATGAATAAAATAATAGGAGTGCGGGCAAGCTACTACAAACAACCTAGTGAACGCATTATTGTGGCCAAGGTAGACACGAAGCCCACACCTACTAGAGTAGTACAAGTTTATATGCCAACTAGCTCTGCCGATGACGGAAGAAATTGAAGAAATGTGTGATGAAATAAAAGAAATTATTCAGATAGTGAAGGGAGACGAAAATTTACTAGTGATGCGTGACTGGAATTCGGTAGTAGGAAAAGGAAGAGAAGGAAACGTAGTAGGTAACTATGGATTGGGAGTAAGAAATGAAAGAGGAAGCCACCTAGTAGAATTTTGCACAGAGCACAACTTAATCATAGCTAACACTTGGTTCAAGAATCATAAAAGAAGGTTGTATACATGGAAGAAGCCTGGAGATACTGACAGGTTTCAGATAGATTATATAATGGTAAGACAGAGATTTAGGAACCAGATTTTAAATTGTTAGACATTTCCAGGGGCAGATGTGGACTCTGACCACAATCTATTGGTTATGAACTGTAGATTGAAACTGAAGAAACTGCAAAAAGGTGGGAATTTAAGGAGATGGGACCTCGATAAACTGACTAAACCAGAGGTTGTACAGAGTTTCAGGGAGAGCATAAGGGAACAATTGACAGGAATGGGGGAAAGAAATACAGTAGAAGATGAATGGGTAGCTTTGAGGAATGAAATAGTGATGGCAGCAGAGGATCAAGTAGGTAAAAAAACGAGGGCTAGTAGAAAGCCTTGGGTAACAGAAGAGATACTAAATTTATGAAATTAATGAAAGGAGAAAATACAAAAAGGAATACTATAGTCTCAAAAATTAGATCGACCGGAAGTGCAAAAAGGCTAAGCAGGGATGGATAGAGGACAAATGTAAGGATGTAGAGGCTTATCTCACGAGGGGTAAGATAGATACTGCCTACAGGAAAATTAAAGAGACCTTTGAATAAAAGAGAACCACTTGCATGAATATGAAGAGCTCAGATGGGAACCCAGTACTAAGCAAAGAAGGGAAAGCAGAAAGGTGGAAGGAGTATATAAAGGGTCTATACAAGGGCGATGTACTTCACGACAATATCATGGAAATGGAAGAGGAGGTAAATGAGGATGAAATGGGAGATACGATACTGCGTGAAGAGTTTGACAGAGCACTGAAAGACCTAAGTCGAAACAAGGCCCCGGGAGTAGACATCATTCCATTAGAACTACTGACAGCCTTGGGAGAGCCAGTCATGACAAAACTCTACCATCTGGTGAGCAAAATGTATGACACAGGCGAAATAGCCTCAGACTTCAAGAAGAATGTAATAATTACAATCCCAAAGAAAGCAGGTGTTGACAGATGTGAAAATCACCGATCTATCAGGTTAATAAGTCACTGTTGCAAAATACTTACGCGAATACTTTACTGACGAATGGAAAAACTATTAGAAGCCAACCTCGGGGAAGATCAGTTTGGATTCCGTAAAAATATTGGAACACGTGAGGCAATACTGACCCTTCGACTTATCTTAGAAGCCAGATTAAGGAAAGGCAAACCTACGTTTCTAGCATTTGTAGACTTAGAGAAAACTTTTGACAATGTTGACTGAAATACTCTCTTTTAAATTCTGAAGGTGGCTGGGGTAAAATACAGGGAGCGAAAGGCTATTTACAATTTGTACAGAAACCAGATGGCTGTTATAAGAGTCGAGGGACATGAAAGGGAAGCAGTGGTTGGGAAGGGAGTGAGACAGGCTTGTAGCCTCTGCCCGATGTTATTCAGACTGTATATTGAGGAAACAGTGAAGGAAACAATAGAAAAATTCGGAGTAGGAATTAAAATCCATGGAGAAGAAATAAAAACTTTTGAGGTTCGCCGATGACATTGTAATTCTGTCAGAGACAGCAAAGGACTTGGAAGAACAGTTGAACGGAATGGACAGTGTCTTGAAAGGAGGATGTAAGATGAACATCAACAAAAGCTAAACGAGGATAATGGAATGTAGTCGAATTAAGTCGGGTGATGCTGAGGGAATTAGATTAGGAAATGAGACACTTAAAGTAGTAAAGGATTTTTGCTATTTGGGGAGCAAAGTAACTGATGATGGTCGAAGTAGAGAGGATATAAAATGTAGACTGGCGATGCCAAGGAAAGCGTTTCTGAAGAAGAGAAATTTGTTAACATCGAATATAGATCTAAGTGTCGGGAAGTCGTTTCTGAAAGTATTTGTATGGAGTGTAGCCATGTATGAAAGTGAAACGTGGACGATAAATAGTTTGGATAAGAAGAGAATAGAAGCTTTCGAAATGTGGTGCTACAGAAGAATGCTGAAGATTGGATGGGTAGATCACATAACTAATGAGGAGGTATTGAATAGGATTGGGGAGAAGAGAAGTTTGTGGCACAACTTGACTAGAAGAAGGGATCGGTTGGTAGGACATGTTCTGAGGCATCAAGGGATCACCAATTTAGTATTGGAGGGTAGTGTGGAGGGTAAAAATCATAGAGGGAGACCAAAAGATGAATACACCAAGCAGATTCAGAAGAAGATGTAGAAGCTTGCACACGATAGAGTAGCATGGAGAGCTGCATCAAACCAGTCTCAGGACTGAAGACCACAACAACAACAGACTCCAGGTGCACAGCTACGTCTGATCTCATGCAGGTATCTCAAAGTAACGATCATGGAGGATTTGGACAGCGACTGCAAATAGGCTGCGCTTGGTGGGAGCGTGGGCCAACAGAGATGCGTGTGGAGAGAGTCCGTGCAATTACAAAACACTGTGTCCTGGTCGCACTGTGGTTATCTCAGCTGCCTAGTTAGCAGGAGATCGCGAATTCGAATCCTCGGTCGGGACACAGTTTTACTCTTCGCACCTGATTCCGCATGAAGCCCTGATGCAGCTGACATCAACAACCCTTTACCTTTCCTTTCCTTTCTGACCCCCTACCCCCTCCCTTATCAGCAATTGACATAATATGAATAACAGCTCAGCTGCGGATTCCACGTGGTGCGAATTCTTTCCGGACATGTCCGGAATAAGACACTGAGCAGTGTGGCTCGCTCATGGATATTCCCGCCGCCGGTGTGGGTCAGCTTTCCGGTGGTGTGGGCAGAGCGCGCGGTGGCGCCACCCATCGGGCCGATCGGGGAGAGGGCGGTAAGCTCTAGCAAGTAGCGAGGATTTTGCTTTGGGACGCCTATCAGTAACGTCGTTTGGGAAGTCTGGCGGACAGTACAGGCCCCTTACGCGGCAGCAGGAAGAGCACATCCAAAAGGAGCTGTTTACCCGGGTGACGGCGCCGCAGCAAATATCGCCGACTCGAAAGCAGTCACGTTACTGGGAAGCCGTTGGTGTATTTCGTTTCCTGCATGTCTCCTGGCACCGGGATTTGCGGCGGCTGGCTTCGTCCAACAAGCAAGAGAGCTGTAAACTGAGGCTGGAATCGACTACTGGCTTCAGTGTTGTTGATTTCATTTTCTTGGCCGGCCGTTGTTGAGTCTGTCTGCCCTCGAATGTGTTAATTTCGACTTGCTTAGTACGCAATGTTCTAGTGTTAGCTGTGTGTGATGTGATGATTATCTTTTGCCAGGCCCTGGAGTGCTGATATATTCTGTTTGTAGATTGCTACTGTCAGTGTTAACTGCCGTTAAAAACAGTTTGGCTGTCCTTGTGTAAGTGCCACCTGGTTACTGTATTTATATCACACGCGGTGGTCTAGCGGTTCTAGGCGCGCAGTCCGGAACCGCGCGACAGCTACGGTCGCAGGTTCGAATCATGCCTTGGGCATGGATGTGTGTGATGTCCTTAGGTTAGTTAGGTTTAAGTAGTTCTAAGTTCTAGGGGACTGATGACCACAGATGTTAAGTCCCATAGTGCTCAGAAACATTTTTGAACCATTTATATCACACGACGGAGTGAACGTCGCCAATTGCTATAGACACACTGGATAAAATTTTCAATGGATATATTTTGCTGCGAATTGCAGTAACATTACTGTTACGCTTCTATCTGAAGTCATAGTGTGTCTGAGAGACACGTGCCCGCATCTCGTGGTCGTGCGGTAGCGTTCTCGCTTCCCACGCCCGGGTTCCCGGGTTCGATTCCCGGCGGGGTCAGGGATTTTCTCTGCCTCGTGATGGCTGGGTGTTGTGTGCTGTCCTTAGGTTAGTTAGGTTTAAGTAGTTCTAAGTTCTAGGGGACTCATGACCAAAGATGTTAAGTCCCATAGTGCTCAGAGCCATTAGAGACACGTGTCTAATTCTAAATGAGTAGTTTCATAAATTCTTACAAGTTACTGAGAGGCCAGTTGTTATTGCGTGTTTAAACAGTTTGAAACTGATTCTATTAGTGAAAGTACAAGAATTCTTTCAATGACAGTATGAGGATATAGTAATTAATTCTGATTCAATCACAAATTTAAGTGTGGCTATTCGTAGTAAGTCACCTTGTGTTTTGCGTTGATGGAGGGAGGGGGGGGGGAGGGGTGGCGGTCTCGATATACCTTTCGCTTGCACGCTAGTTACTTGCATTTGATTCGTTTTATCGGGACTTATGCTGTTTGTCTTGGTAGCGGGTGCGGGGTCCTGAGTTGCGTCCTGCTTGTGCTGTTGTGAATTTTCCGCCCCCTTTGCCAGCGCGTGCCGGCTAGCCGTGTACCTAGTTCGCTCGTGGCTTAATGTATAATTGGCCTTAAGCACATTTGTACTGCTTAGCTGATGTTCATTTATAGGTTGATTACTTCAACGGATGATGTGCTGTATGAATTATTGTGTTTCTAGTTACTTAAGGCAGATGTTAGTCTGTTGTAGGTACCCACTATTTCCGGGATTTTTCGTGCCTATTCGTGATCGTTCCTGCTCCCGTTTGGGGTTCCATGCCGAGCCTGTATCGGAAACAGCTGAGTGGGCGGACGTCCGCTTCTGGGCGTGGTTTGTTGAATCCCACGAGGTTGCTTGGTCACATGAAATTTTTTATTTTATATCCTACATTGTAGAGTGCCTGCCATTTAAGTAACGTGGATGTATGCCATGGTATCTGATTTGTGTTGCCTGTTTACTTTGGTAATACGAATCACTGCAGTAACAAAAGACTATATTTCCTTGTTAAATTTTAGTAAATTGTTCTTCAGGTTGATCATAATTTTTTTGTAAATAATGTTTAACTCATTTCACTAAATGTGTAATAGGCCATAAGTGCCGTGGTTTATTAATGTTAAAATTTTGAATTAACTTGCTCTCAGCTAAATGGTAAATTTAAAAATGTGTTGATGGTTTTATTTCTTACTTGCCTTAATTAAATGTGTCAAATAAATGTTCAATGCAACTGTCGATGGTGATTGCCTGATGTGTAATTTGGTCCAGTCCTACCATACCACAGCCTATTGTGCTGAGACTGTGTCGTGTAAAGTTGAATTCCATGCTGTGCTGATACATCAGACACTATGCGTTCGTATAAGAGTGCATTTTAATACATACATACGAGAGCGTCCTGAAAAGTAACGCCTCTGAAATTTTTGTGTTAAAACCCTTCCACCTTTTTAAACAAAACAAACGTTATTATTCATCCCTTTGCCACTATAGCGCTCCGAATTGTAGCATGTAAGATGGAGGTGTACAACGTAACTATGTCGTTTCATGAAAACCAGCAAGCTCTATTTGAGC
This sequence comes from Schistocerca nitens, assembly GCF_023898315.1. Taxonomy (NCBI): domain Eukaryota; kingdom Metazoa; phylum Arthropoda; class Insecta; order Orthoptera; family Acrididae; genus Schistocerca; species Schistocerca nitens. The sequence goes on along the minus strand of NC_064614.1, from coordinate 782,017,589 downwards.
TTGGAATTCATGGAGTTGATCCTTATGGAACGCCCTGTCCATCTACATAATAGTGCCAGACCACACACGAGTGCTGCGACATCTGCGACAATCCAACGTTTCGGGTTTACTGTTATCGATCATTCTCCATACGTTGGCGCGGCCTTCTTGAAGCAGGCATAGCCACGTTTACTGCCTGTGCCTTCATTGTTTTCACCGGATTCGCAGCATAGGCAAAGCATCATTCCTCTACTTTAGCGTAAGTAAATTTCCCCACAATTTTTCAGGTTTCTTACGCAATGCTCCTTTTTACGTCTGGAAAGGAGATTCGCAGATTTCAGTTACACGGCCTACCATCACTAATTCTTTCTTTTCTTTTTCTGAATTACTCTCTGTCAGAAAGCTGAGAGACTGGATTATTTCAATGGAGTAATATTAAACTAGCGGTGTGAGTACTTCACTCCATTGTTTCTGGTTTAATTAGCCCACATTTTTGGTATTATTAATTTGCCAATAATCCATATTGCATGTTCTTGTAGATTTTTTAGCTGGAGATGCGATTACAGTATCGAGAACGCTATCGTGTATAACCTTGAACTGATTAACAATTGCTAATGTGGTTTTCAGAAGTTTTTTTACAGATGTTTTTCTTTTTTGTACGTGCAAGGCGTCAGGAAAGTGACGGAACTGTGCCTGGCACGGCTAAGTTAACAGGATGTAAGCATCGCAGCTGCGGCTGTCAAACACCTCCACGTAGTGCAAGCCAATACTGAGTTTTTACAGAACAATTGCCCTCGCGAATACTGCGTATTAAAGCTTAGTTTAGTCGCTTGCCTAAACACGTGCAAAATTTACACTGAGGTGACGAAAGTCACGGGATAGCAATACGTGCATTTACAGATAGCAGTAGTATTCCGTACACAAATACAAAATGGCAGTAAAATGGCCGAGCTGTTATCTACACTCAATTGATTCATGCGGAAAGGTTTCCTCCTTGATTACGGCCGGACGACGGGGATCAACAACAGACTCTGAAGGTGAAATGGTAGCATGAGACAATCCATTTCGGAAATCCGTACGGAATTCAATATTCCGTGATCCACAGTGCCAAGGGTGTACCGAGATTACCAAATATTGCGCGTTATCTCTCAATAGGGACAACGTAGTGGCTGCTAGCCTCCACTAAACGGCCGAGGGCAGCGGTGTTGGCGTAAAATTGTCACTGCGCGAAAAATCGCAGAAATCAGTGTGGGACGTACGATGGTCGTATCCTTAGGACAGTGCGTCAAAATCTGGCGATAATGAGCTATGGCAGCAGACGACCGACGCGAGTGTCTTTGCTAACAGCACGACATCGCCTGCACCGCGTCTCCTGGGCTCGTAATCAAATCATTTAGACCCTAGACGACTGTAAAACTGTGTCCTGGTCAGATGAGTCACGATTTCAGCCGGTACGAACTGACGGTAGTGTCTGATATGGCGAAGACGCCTCGAAACCATGGACTCAAGTTGTCAAGAAGGCACTCTGCAAGCTGCTGGTGGCTCTATAAAGGTGTGGGTTGTGTTTACATGGCCTTAACTGGTTCCTTTGACTCTACTGAAGAAATCGTTGGCTGTACATGGTTATGTTCGGCCACTTGGAGACCATTTGCACCCATTCTTGGACTTCATGTACCCAAACAAAGATTGACTTTTTGCGGATGACAATGCGCTGTGTCAAGTCATTAAAATTGTTCCCGGACACTTCGAGCGAATGACGTGGGCATCCATCGAACATTTAGGGGACGTAATGGAGAGGTTAGTTCGTTTATTAAATCCTCCACTGGCAATTGCGGACGGCTGTAGAGGCAGTTTGGCTCAGTATTTCTGGAGGTTGGAGTGGGGGGGGGGGGCGGGGGGAGGCTACTTCCAACGGTTTGTTTTGTCCATGCCACGACGAGAAGTTGCCCACTACGCCGGGTAAAAGCAGGTCCAAAAGATATTGCGAGGTACCCATGAACTTTTTCACCTCAGTGTATCTCCTATTAGTGCAGGTAGGAAGCATATCCCAATTCTAAAAAAAAAAAAAAAAAAAAAGTTGGGTAAAGTGACGAAATTTCAGGCCCAGACCGATGGCTGGCTAATGCAAATGTAGAGCGCAAATTTCTGGCCGCAGGCGCTGGTAGGAGAGTATAGCGTTCGATTAATTAACCAGTTTCCCAAAGCGACTGCTGGGGTACCACAGGGAATAGAAGTTTTGTCAGTTGAGTTGCTTATGTAGATGATGCTTATCTGTGGTCAATAGCTGTGTTCCACCAAAAAGTTCTTCAATTTTCGCTCAGTCTGTTTTTTGGCGTGGTTTATCAACTCGCCAGGTGTCGATTGAGTGGACATCATGAGTAATTTATCTACGAGCAAGAGTCCAGAGAGAAACGGCGTAAGATACTTGTTCTTCAAAATCTCTCCAGCAAATGTGAGGATGAGTTAACAAATCAGTATCAATTTAACGTTCAAGGAGAGGATTAAAGTTTTGTACATTACCTGTAGAATATCCGAGGAGCTAGGCCTCCATTATGTTTAGGAACTACAGAAAGCGGTACAGTTACTAACATTTTTGAAAGCATGCGGCCTGAGGACTGTTGAAGGGTGTTTCTTGCTGGGTAGCCTAGCAGTTGTGTGTAGCTTGATCAGGTAGTAGCCAACATGGAAGACTTTTGCTTTAATGATGGAAAGTGCATGACAACGGTGTACGAATCCGTAGTGGCAAATCCAGTTAGTCTGTTGGACGAAACAGGCAATGTCCTCCCCACAAGGGTTTATTGTTTTCTATGCAATCTGCCTGGCTTGCTGCTCGCGACTGTACATTTTGGTGAAGTAACCTGAAGAATAGCTGACGTTATCGGCCAAGCGCGCGGCTGCTGAAGGGTTGTACTAACTTTAAGAAAAATCAGCTGCTTAATAATCGTTGACATTTATTTTGCACGGTGTTACTAGTTTAGGTCGCAGATTATTTTAAAGCTTAGCAGGAATGTTATACCAAGGTATAAGCAATTTGCGGTTGCAGGCCAACATAGTCCGTAAAATTGTCAGCGATATAATTAGTCATTGACTTAAGATGTGAATAAGCCTTCTGGTGACAATTGATCTGGGCATTTACTATATTGCTGACAGTTTTTTTGAGTATGGTAGGGCAGCAAAAACAACTTACAGTGTGACAGTTATTGAATTATGTGAAAAAATTAAGTTAGGTACAAATTATAGCGTGCACACACTTTATTAAACATGTGAATGTAGCTAAACACATTCGGACCTAGATTGTGACATGTTCGATATGCCTCCCATCCTTGGCGATGATATGGCGCAGACGAATATCGAAATTCTACAAGACCCGCTGTAGTGTTGGAATATCGATCTGTCGATGACCTCCTCAATGGCTGTTTTCAGCTCGGAAATGGCTTTGGGGCTATAGCTTTAAACCTGTCTTTAATATAACCACACAAAAAGGAGTCGCAGGTGTTCAGAACCGGAGAATATGGAGGCCAATGGAGGACCAATCCAGTGGCCTCCTTCAGTTCCAGAGCCAGAATGTGGTCCCCAAAGTGGTCCTCCAAGACATCACTGTCCTGGGACAACGGGGGTCGAGCTCCGTCTTGCAGGAACCACATCTTGTCGAAACTAGAGCCACTTGGATAATGGGGAAGAAATCATCTTCCAAAACCTTCACATATCGTTCGGCAGTCACCGTGCCACTTAAAAATATCTCATCGATTATTCCTTGACTGGACAGTACACGCAAAATAGTCACCCGTCGAGCTGAAGAGATTCCTCGATCGAGAAATGCGGATTTTCAGTCCCCCAAATGCGCCAGTTTTGTTTGTTGGCGAACCTATGCAAATGAAAGTGGGTTTTGCCACTGTCCTGTTTGTCAGTTCTGTGCAATGGTGTTGGCGAAACAAAACCGCTCTTCCATGGCCCTGGAACTTAATGGCTTGTTCGTTTGAATTTCGTATGGGAAGAGATGCAGATCTTCAACAATTTGCCGCAGCGCTCTCTGGTTGATTGTCACTCGTTCTGCAGCTCATCTGGTCGATTTCCGAGGATCTGATTTGAAACACAGAGCGTGTTTTCTCGATGTTTTCAGGCGTTTTCGCCCTTATCGGACGACCGACATTACCGACACTGTCATCACGCACACTACCCTTGCTCTCAAACTTGTGAATCAAATTCTTGATTGTTAGTACACTTGGACCGATTATCATCAACTTGAACCCGGTCGTAGATTTCCTTTGAGCCGCAATTGGGTTGTTATTGCTCACATAGTAGCCCCTCATAAGCTTTATAGGCTCAGGTATGCTGTACCAATTTTCACGTGCTAATGACCGACAAGGACAAAGCGCGTGCGCATGCTGATACCAATTCCATGAGGCCTTGCGCCCAACCTTGCAGTTTAAAGGTCATAACGCAAACCGTTTAGAAGTTACGACTATTTTATTTCATCTAGTTCACTAATGGTCTCCCTGTATAACCGTTTACGTCATGGTTTAACACTCTTGTCGTTTGTGCCTGCTACACTTGAAAGTGGTCCACGACTGCAACTAATAGCTCTGTGCAAAATAAAAGACCAGTGAAGGTTTTTACCATGAGTTTAATTGAGTCTGCTTATTGTGTGTCTCTGACCAAGATGCAGGCGTGGAAGTAGATTATCAGCCAGTTGCTGGTGGATGGATTCTTAAGACCCTCCAATTCGGCTTTTGCAGGTGATTCCCCTTTTTCTGGCACCAGTGGCATTCCTCACTTTTACGGCACACTCACCACCTATACGTAACGGAGTATATTAGGTGTATTACTTGGGAAAACTTGCCACGAATAGCTGATTATGTATTGTTATTTGTTTTGAGACCTGTTCATCTATGTTGCCAGTAACCATATATTGATCTGTCCTAGATAGAGTAGCTGCTTATGAAGTAATAAATCGCAGCTCCAGTTGCGTTTTTAGAAGTTTATTAAGTTTACAAGACAAGTTTTGACCTTTATATTAGCCCGTTATCAATGTACTCTAAAGTTACGTTGTAGGGAAGAAACAACAGCAATGTTATCCGGACAAGCAGGAATTAATAATTACGAATTGTTATTTCTTTTGAGACCTGTTATCATTCTTGTAAGTAACAAAGTAATCGGAGATGTAACTGAAGCGAGTTACTTTACCCTTTTCTTGGATTGAAAATTGCTTCGATATAGGTGTTTGCTTCGTTGAAGCAGTCATCTTAATGATTTTGAGTTCTACTATTTAATATCAGGTGATGATTGGTGCAGGATGCTTTGTTTAAACTGAATTGAAGTAACTGGTATATGTCTTCAATTATTATGCCAATTTGTGGAGATCACTGGAGAATGAAATTAAATATTGTATTAAAATATTGCTCAGCTTGAGCCCAGTAACCTACTGCTCAGTTACTCCAAACTCATTGAGCACAGTACCAGCCGCTCCCCTGCTCCATGCAGTTGCTCCTATGGTAAGTACCCTTCATCACTTCTAGGGTACTGAGAAGATAGATTTTCAATCTTAGGTATATTGGTGCTGAAACAAGCTCCAGCTATCTACTGTTTAAGTGTTGAATCCCCTGGTGACCTGGGCGTCATTGAGGCTTCCGATAGGCAACATCTGACCGGTCCGTCCTCACTCCAAAGTGGGTGGCAGACAGCGCTGGGTTCGCGTGTCACTGTGCGGACGACGAAAAAGGGAGCGGGCCGTGCGGCTGGCTCCCTACGCCTTAGTAACAGGTACGAGGTGCTTCCCCGTGTTGAAGTTAGCACTGAGCCATCACGGTATGCCTCTCGAGCCAGAGGTCGATTTTCCTGTCAGACCGCACAAGTGCAGAGGGTGAGTATGCTAGTCGTTGAGAGCTCCAATGTTAGGCGGGTGATGGAGGCCCTCAGGGAGGTAGCAGGCAAGGCGGGAAAGAATTCCAGTCTGCGTTCGGTATGTTTGCCGGGAGATCTCATCCGTGATGTGGAGGAGGCCCATCCTGCGGCTATCAAGCGCACTGGGTGCAACCGGTGCATGTAGTAGCACATGTCGGGACGAATGACTCTTGCCACTTGGGTTCTGAGGCCATCCTTGGCTCCTTTCGGCTCTGGCTGGATAGCTGAAGGCAACTATCAACGCACGGGTAGTTCAGGCTAAGCTGTCTAGTTGTAGCGTCATACCCAGGGTTGATTGCGGTCCTCTGGTTTGGAACACAATGGAAGGTCTAAACCACAGGCTCAGATGACTCTGCGACGGTATCGGATGCGAATTTCTCGACCTCCGCTATCGGGTACAGAATGGTAAGGTTCCCCTTAATAGGTCAGGCGTGCACTATACGCAGGAAGCGGCTACTAGGGTAGCGGAGTACGTGTGGTTTGTATATGGGGCTTTTTTAGGTTAGAGGCGAGGAGCCCTCCCTTGGGGAGCAAACTCGATTTTCCTGTTAAATCAACCACAGCGACCTCAGAGAATCCTGGTCATCGCAGATCAGAGATATAAAAATTAATATGATGTTAGTAAACTGCAGGACCATCCAAGGAAAGGTCCCAGAATTAGTATCACTTATTGAAGGCTATAATGCAAGGATAGTATTGGGAACAGAAAGCTGATTGATGCCAGACGTCATTGACAACGAAATCCTAAGTTCAGACAGGTATGTTTATCGTAAGGCTAGATTAGTCGTCAGTGGTGAAAACGCGTTTATTGCAGTAAAAAATTCGATAAAATGTAGCGAGGTTTTCACGGATTCCGAAGAAGAATTAATCTGGGCGAAATAGAGTATCAAAGAACGCTCAATAATGGTGATCGAATGCTTTTGTAGCCCACCTCGGTCAGGATCTGTAGTTGCAGAGTGCTTAAGACAGAGCTTGCAGAATATCATTAGTAATTTTCCTGATCTTACCGTTGTAATAGAGGATGACTTCAACGTGCCAGGTATAGATTGGGAGTGTTATGCCAGCAAACCTGGTGCCAGTGGCAGGGAATCATGAGGCATTGTTCTGGATGTCTTGCCCGAAAACTACCTGGAGCAGATAGTTAGATGGTTCAAATGGCTCTGAGCATTATGGGACTTAACTTCTTAGGTCAAAGTCCCCTAGAACTTAGAACTAATTAAACCTAACTAACCTAAGGACATCACACACATTCATGCCCGAGGCAGGATTCGAACCTGCGACCGTAGCGGAGATAGAGATCCAACTCGTGAGGATAAGGTCTTAGACCTCCTAGCAACAAACAGATCTGAGCTTATCGAATCACTTATCGTAGAGGAAGGTATCAGTGATCATAAGGCTGTGACAGCATCTATGACGACGGGTCCTACAAGGAATGTTAAGAAACGTAGGAAGATATAATTGCTCAACAAGGCTGACAGGATACAAATTTCAGAATATCTCAGTAGACAGCATCAAAATATTCGATGATGAGGACGAAGATGTGGAGAACAAATAAAAAAAATTCAAAGGCATCGTTCAATATGTCCTAGACAAGTACGATCCGATTAAGGTTTTAAGAGATGGGAAATATCCACCATGCTTTAATAGCCATGTTAGAAAAGCGTCACGTAAACAAAGAGTACTTTATTTCAGATTCAAGAGAAATAAAAACCTACCTGAAAAATAAAAGCTGAACAAAGTGAAAACGAGGGTGAGGAGAGCAATGAGACAAGCCTTCAATGATTTTGAAAGGAAGACGTTGCCAACCGACCAGAGTAACCTGAGTAAAAACCCTAAGAGATTATGGTCGTATGTAAAATCAGTAAGGGGGTAAAAAGCATCTATTCATTCTCTCTGCGACTACACCAGCACCGAAACGGGAGATTACAGAGAGAAGGCCGAATTACTGAATTCGGTCTTCCAAAGTTGTTCCACCGCTGAAGATCGTAGCGCTGTCCCTCCTTTCAGTCGTCGTGCGAACGTCGAAATGGCAGATATTGGCATGACCGAACGCGGAATTGAAAAGCAGCTACAATCGCTTAGTAGTGGAAAGGCTTGAGGACCAGGTGAGATACCTATAAAATTCCATAAAAATTATGCGAAAGAACTTGCACCCTTTCTAACAATAATTTATCGTAGATAGCTTGAGCAACGAAAGGTACCTAACGGCTGGAAAGAAGCGCAGGTCATTCCCGTTTTTAAGAAAGGCCGTAAGACAGATCCACACAATTATAGACCTATATCTTTGACTTCAATCTGTTGTAGAATTATGGAACATGTTTTATGCTCAAGAATTATGACTGTTTGGAAAATGAACAGCTCCTGTATAAAAATCAACATCGATTCAGCAAACAGAGATGCTGCGAAACTCCGCGCGCCCTGTTTCTCCATGAGATCCGCAGCGCAGTGGACAACGGCGCTCAGGCTGATGCCGTGTTCCTTGACTTCAGTGAGGCATCTGTGTGCGTCCAACACTGCCGTTTAATGAAAAACTCGCGAGCTTACGGAGTGTCGGAGCAGACTTGCTACTGCATTCAATACTTCCTTGCAGATAGAACACAACACGTCGCTCTTAACGGAACTAAATCGACAGATGTAAAATTAATGTCCGAAGTGTCATAGGGAAGTGTGGTAGGACCGTTGCTGTTTACAATATATATAAATTATCTAATAGAAAGCGTCGGACGCTCTTTAAGGCTATCCGCAGATGATGCAGTTGTTTATACCAAAGCAACAACGCCAGAAGTTATTAAGAATTTGCAGAACGACCTGAAGAGAATGTTGCAGACTCTGGCAGTTGACCCTGAATTTAAATAAATGTAACATATTGCGCGTACATAGAAAAAGAAATCCACTACTTTACAGCTACACTATTGATGACAAACAGCTGGAGACAGCGTCTGCCGTAAAATATCTAGGAGTAATCATCGATAGCGACCTTACGTGGAAAGACCATATAAAACACAGTGGGGAAAGCAGACACAAAACTCAGATTCATCTGAAGAATCTTAAGAAAATGTAACTCATCCTCGAAAGAAGTGGCTTGTAGGGCGTTTGTTCGCACGATTCTTGAGTATTGTTCACCTAGGTAGGACTGGTAGAGGAGATAGAGAAGATCAAACGAAGAGCGGCGCATTTCGTCATGGGATCGTTTAATAGGCGAGTCAGCGTTACGGAGATGGTAAACAAACTGTACTGGCAGACGTTACAAGAGAGACGTTGTGCATCGCGGAGAGATTTCCTATATAAATACCGGGACAGTAATTGTCAGGAGGAGTCAGACGACATATTGCTTTCCTCCAGATACATCTCGCGTATCGATCACGAGGAGAAAATTCGAGACATTAATGCCAATACAGAGGTTTACGACAATCATTCTTCCCACACACTATTCGCTACTGAAAGGGTAGGGATAACATAGTCGTACCGAAAATACATTCCACCACACACCATTAGGTGGCCCGCGGAATATGATGTAGATGTAGTATCGTTATCCAAATTCTCGTCTGTCTGGAATAATATAAGAACAATAACAGCAAGGACATACGCTGAAGAACGAAAACATTATGACCACATGCTTGGTAGCGCATTGCCAATATTAGAAACGCAATATAGTAGCGCTTATGCATGGCGTGTATTCAGAAAAGCCTCAGTAGGCTTCTGGAGATACATGGCTAAAGGCGACGGGACATTCCTATAAATTTCGGTCGGTGATACATGGATGTGCAGTAGTGACCAGGAGAGTCGCAGATCCTTTGATTGGGTTCATATAAGAGAAATATGGTGCCAAGACAGCAAGGTGAATTTGAAACCACACTTCTCAAACCATTTAAGCACTATTCTGGATTTGTGATCCTACTACAACATGCCATCGGCCACAGCGAACGCATAAGGCTGGAAATGCAAGTATGGTGCGGTACTGTTGACGTAGTTCAAAAAAATGGTTCAAATGGCTCTGAGCACTATGGGACTCAACTGCTGAGGTCATTAGTCCCCTAGAACTTAGAACTAGTTAAACCTAACTAACCTAAGGACATCACAAACATCCATGCCCGAGGCAGGATTCGAACCTGCGACCGTAGCGGTCTTGCGGTTCCAGACTGCAGCGCCTTTAACCGCACGGCCACTTCGGCCGGCTGTTGACGTAGTCCACGGGTGTCGTCGTGCCTTCGGTTACACTGCTACACGTCCCATGGAAGCCCACTGAAATACCTCCCACAGCACAACATCGCCAACATATGTCAGAGCGGCCGTTTACCCCAATGACGGCGTACCCGAAGAAGACCGTACAACTGACGTCATCATAAATATGATTTATCCGACCAGCCATCACGTTCCCATTGATCCGCGGTCCAACTTCCATGACCCTGTGCCTACTGCTGTAGTAGGTACCGTGTAACAACAACAACGCTGTACTATTGTACATATAATAATTTTTTCTTCTGATTTTCGATAAATTAGAGTAATCGATGTACTGAATTAATTTCTTTTCTTTTCATGTCATTATGTTAAAGAAACTGTAAACAATTTTCGATGTGAATATTAATGTTTATGTCAAATTGCAAGCAATATTATATCAAAATGGAAATGTAAGAAATGTTGAAACTGTTGTAAGATGTTAAAGTTGTAATTGTGCGCCTGGTCCATACGTAGGCAATATATTAGGATACGTAGAATGCAAAACCTCGGGTGAATACCCTGTCTGTAGGGGAGCGGTAAAAGGTGGGTGGCAGGCGAGCGCGGTAAAATGCACACGGGCGCGGCACGGCATAACGGGCTCAGCAGTAGTAGTCGGAGTTGGGCATCGGTCTAGGTAACACGTTCTGGATCGAGGAGGCTCTCCTGGAAGACTTAGTTTCATTGAGCCTCGGATGTGCCGTTTCCGACGACTATACAGCATGGCAAAATTACATAGGCACTAAATGGAAAAATATCGCGACGCTATGAAGAAGTAAAGTGCCGATACATCAAGAGCCATTGCGGTGATTATATGTGTGCTCTGCGCCTCGCCATCTCGCCGCCCGCCAGTATTCGTGTGGACCAGTGTTGCTTTTGTTTCTGACTGTTCAATAACAACTTAACTTTTACCAGAACTGTCCTATCATTTATTTATCCTCATCACTAACGTAGACAGGGTCCTTTCCACATGTTGTGCAACCCGAGTGTCCCGAAATGAAGATTTAAAGTTTATGTTAATAACAATTACCAGCAGACCTATCTATGTTAAAATGATGTTTAAAGAACTTTGTTGTTAATGAATATATAGGTAGATAATATAGGTCTGACAAAGTTGGAAGATAATGTTGAAATTGGTTTAGTAATGAAGTTTAATTAATTTGAGACAAAAATAATGGTAGTTAAATCAGCAACAAATAAGACAAAAAGAGTAGTAACTCATATATTGGAAATCTTGAGTGCTTAACGATTTCGATAATCAAAAATTTCAGTACAGTGATCATAACAGTTTCAGGGTCCCCCCCCCCCCCCCCTTTTCTTTTCTATTCATTAAATTCTGAAGTGTACTGAACTGATTTGACCAGCAAAGTTAAAGTCGATATAAGACCAAAATTTATTAGTGTTTTACCTTTTCCAAAATTGACATTGTATGTGTGTTTCGAAAGTGCTATTTCTAGGGTAACCTATGCCCGATTTTAATCAGATCAATAGACAGTACGAAGTTTGTAGTAAACATTATAGTGTATTGTTGTGTATTTTTGGTTTGTCCATATTAGTACAGAAAGTGAAATTATTAGTTCAATAGATTTTTCTGGTTCCAAAATTTACCACATTATGCAGTGCTATTACGTGTTGTTTTGTATGAACGTACATCAACTTGTACTGGGAAGAAACTCAGTTAATGCCTAATTAGGCTGGCGACCGTATTATTAACAATTTGGTAGCATCTGCTGCGTTGTTTCTTGTCCGTCCTAACGTGTAGTTGCACTTCAGACTTGCTTGACGAATCATTGTTGTTACTGAGTGGGTAAAAGTCTGATTTTGCCTCCATTCAGGTACACGCGGTCAACATATATACCAAAATCCTTTCTTATAACGTGAAGCCAGTCAACTTCCCATAGTACAGGCTTTATTAAGTATCGTGCGCAGTAGCGTAGTGTTACAACCGTATGTCATTACATTTAGCGGTCGTCCGTCACAGAACCTTAGTTCTACGAAGTGCACTGAGAGGTGTTCGTGCACACGTCAAGATTCTGCACATATGCCACATATCGCCACCTATCTTGCTTTCCGGAGGGGGTAAGCCTCTGACTTTCACGTTCTGGGATTAGACGAGGACGTCCAACAGCTTGTCCTTCCATCACTTTTCACAGATGCTCACAACTGCACGTGAAAGTAGTGAATGGGGGCCATATACTAAATAAAACGTTTCGCACCAAGCCCCGCCACTCGAGGTGCCCCTTCTCCCTAGCATCCACCGACTCTCTCTCCCTCCTCCATTGACCCCTCTGCCCTCAACTTCAGCATCTTCCTTTCTCCTCCTTCCTCTACCATATGCATCGATAAGCCACAATAATTTAAAATTACAGGTAGGTACAGAACAAGCGGTCAGCAAAGCTACAGGTCAAGACTAATCAAAAAATTGGAAACTGCGCAAAAGGCTTAAGGTTCAAGAATGAAAGCCCAGCACGGCGAGGCCAAAAATAATATATAGATACAAAGCAGGTGAAGTGAAAGTACAAACACACATAAAAGGTCGATAGCATCAACTGATGAAACCAATATTTACACTTAGAAATTACTCAAACGGCTGAAGGACCAATGAAAAAACGCTAACAAAATTTTATATCAGATACAAGGAGCTCTAGGCATAATAGTATTTTAGAAAGAAATATGAACAACTTAATTGTATTTAACAGCAAGCCTTATAAGTCTTACAAAGAGTGAAGGCGTTTCAGAATTGGCCTGAAACTTGGTTAATACATTGGAAGTACATAACCAGCTATGTACGAGCACCTCATTCAAAGAACAACACGACGTGTAGAAGCTAGAGCTCAACACATGTGGTTTTAAACACGCTATAACTCAGGCATGGTGGAGAAGAAGTTGCCAGGCACACACTAAGGAATTGTTCAAATATGTGCCGTGAATAATAAAAATCATGAGGCAAAATTCGTGTTACTCACACTCAGTGTGGAGATAAGATACAATAAAAAACTCCCTCTTGCGCCTCCATGCCAACGCCATCTAATATCGAAAGTTGTAAGGAACACTTTGTATTCAAATCACACACATCAGCGACTGGATCTGTTCACTGTGCATGATAACCGCCACACAGTGATCTCAATCTGACAACTTGTCACCAACCCAATAAAGCACACTTGTACTGCTCTGAATATTACAACAATACGTAGTAAGAAGTTTCTCCGTAGAATCGGCGAGGAAAGGAATATATGGAAAACACACATGAAGATGGGGACTAGGTAGTAGGATATATGTTAAGAGACAACGAAATAATTTCAATCTATCTAAAGCGAGACGATGTTGTTGTTGCTGAGGTCTTCAGTCCAGAGACTGGTTTGATTCAAAAATGTTCAAATGTGAGTGAAATCTTATGGGTCTTAACAGCTAAGGTCATCAGTCCCTAAGCTTACACACTACTTAAACTAAATTATCCTAAGGACAAAAACACATACCCATGCCCGAGGGAGGATTCGAACCTACGCCGGGATCAGCCGCACAGTCCATGACTGCAGCGCCTTAGACCGCTTTTTTTTCGTTTTTTTTCTTTAAATTCATCAAAGACGCTACCCCTTTTTTTACGCTACCCCTTTTTTATCTTTTTTCGTTTTTTCTTTTTTTGTGTTTTTTTCTTTTTTATCTACCCCTTTTTTTAGTGCCACCGCCACTTTTCAGCTTATAACAAAAAAATCTGATCCACTTCAGGCGTTGGCTCCTGAGTAAACCCACCCCAGAGAGCTGCCTATATACCAGGGGAAATATAGGAAATCAAGGTTAGGGCTATCCTTGGCACTTTTTTTTTTTTTTTACATGATTACATGTAGGTAACTTGCACAAATGAGAATTCTAGTAACTAAGTGTTACCAGTAAGTGTTAACAACAAAGGTGGTATAAAAGAGTAATCAAAAAAAATAAAAATATAAATCACTGATGTAATTCCAACTAAAAGGTTCTTCAATAATGTAACTGGTTCCACTTGGAGCCTCGCCATCGTTATCTGATATCTCCAATAGCGCCTTTGAAGGGCATCTGCTTTGAAGGGCATTCTGCTTCGCTAGTGTCTCAAAGAGAACAGCATCCTTGCAGCAGCTTGTCTCTTCCTTCGCTCATGGCTGACAAGGCAGAACGTTCAGCCGTTAGTGTGATGCGGCACATAACATTAACCGCAGCTTGGCACTCCCCAGCTGAGTGGGGGGTTAACGAAAACGCTGCGTAAATAATTTGCGAACAGCGTACGGTATTTCGGTGTGCGTTCGAGGGCATTGTGAGCATTTTGTAGGAACCACCAGTAATCAAGCTGCTCTTTCTCTCCGTCGCTAAAGATGTAGGCGACGGTAAGTCCTTTGAACCATGTAAGCGCATGATATTTTGCAGCCGGAAAGTAAGTTTCATCGGGACAGAGTAGAGTCTGAGGGTCAATCATTTCAGGTGTGACCCGGAGGTAACAAGCCAATATCTTCTGTGTTAGTCGCCAAACTCCGGACGATGATGCGCAAGTAAAACGGTGTTCATCGGTATCCAAATGGTGACAATCTGGGCAATAAGGGGAGTCTGCCAGTCCAATTGTGTGAAGTCGCTGTCGTGTGGCATATTTTTTGTTGGCGATCTGATACCACTTCGAACGCACCGTGGATGACAGAAAGTTGTGGTGTATCGTTTTCCACACTCTTGGCCAGTGAACCGTAGGGTACTTGTTTTCCACCACGTTATGGGGAACAGCCCGCATAAGGTTGGTATAAAAATCTTTCGCCTTTAGTGGACGTGTGGCGGAGAAGTTCGAGCTGACATAGCTGTAATGAAGAATGAAGGTCGACATATGGGAGAGCTGTGGTGCGACGTGCGCTACCGACACCGGCGGGACGTTAGAGACTGGCATCAGGACCTGTAGTAAACGACCCGTGAGAGAGGTATATTGACTTTTCCATCGTTTCCTCATGTTGCTCATGTAAAGGGCAGCTGCTCTCGCCCTGACGTTGACCAATCCCAGTCCTCCTTTGTGCACTGGGAGGGTAAGAGTGTCGTATCGTACTTTAAAGATATGACCTGCGGAAACGTAGTAACTGAAGGCCGCCTGAAGCCGACGACCTATCTGCAGCGGTAGTGGGAGGACCTGTGCCACGTGGTTGAGTTTTGATTCCACGTAGAGGTTCAGGTATTCAACACGTTGTAGCTGATTCAAGTCCCGGAGCAGGTTCTGTCGCACCATTGCGCGTATGATCTGTAATAACCGTCGGTAGTTTGCTGCAGCTGTTTTACGTACGTCTTTCTTGAACGTGATTCCCAAATATCTCAGATCAGAAACTGATGGGAGGGGAGCGAGGGCTTCCGGTCCAAGACCACGCCCAATATCCAACGCCGCCGACTTGTTGATGTTCAGAAGACTGCCTGCGGCCTGTCCGTATCGCTCAATCCAGGTTAGTACGCTTCGAACTTCGTCATTGGAACGAACCAGCAGTAGCAGGTCGTCAGCGTATGTCCTATAGCGAAAGGTGACGTCCCGCAGCGTGATGCCAGATAGGCGGTGGTTAAGGCCCCCTAGGAGTGACTCGAGTGCGATTGCATAAAGGTAGGTAGAAAGGGGACAACCCTGTCTTAGAGACCTCTTAATGGGTACTGGACCTACCGTCCTTCCATTGACCTGGACGTGTGAGCTGGCTGTGGTCCAAAGACGCCGTAGGGTGTCGATGAGGCCCGGGGGGAATCCCATACTGCCCATCACTCGTAGGAGAAAGTTGTGGTGCACTCTATCAAAGGCACGGTTGAAATCGACGGAGACGATCGCCGCTCTCAGACGGCACGCAGAAGCGATCGCTATTAAGTCCCTGCAGTCACCGGTGGCCATGTGTATGTTGGCTTCTCCCCCCTGCGACGTCTGTTCTGGAGCGAGGATCATCGGCAAAGTCGTCTTAATACGTCTCGCCATAATCCTGGTGAAAATCTTGTAATCGGCGTTCAGCATTGTAAGCGGCCGATAGTCGTTAATCGATAGCCCTCCACCTGGCTTGTGTACCGGTATGAGAAGACCTTCTACAAACGCTGGCGGCACAACACAGTCTGGAGACATAAGTTCGCGGAACATTATAACCCAGCGAGGCATCATGATGTCACGGAAAGTCCGGTAGAATTCGTTGGGCAATCCATCAGGGCCAGGAGACTTATTGGCCGCACCTTTGTCCACAGCGTCTTCGACTTCTTCGAGTGAGATTTCCTCTGTTAGTGCATTCACGGTAGCCTCTTCGATAGTACGTGTTACCTGCTGTAACACTTCAGTAGTGGCCTCGTCATCGACGGTTCTTTCCTTGTAAAGATGACGAAAATGTTCCCCCACCGCCTTTACTATGGTTGCCTGGGTCGTACATAAGCGACCGTCGTGTGTCCTGAGTTGTGTGATTAAATGTTGGCGTTGTCGGCGCTTATCCGCCACAACGTCATGCATAGTGGGTTCCTCTGCAACCGTTCGGTCGTGCCGTCGCGAGCGGACTACTGCACCTTCTAGTCGGCGCTTCGTCAATGATAGTATGTGAGCCTTGATTCTGCTTTGGTCATGTTGTCTCTCCGGGGAAGGGGGTAAGGCGTCGAGGTCCCTGAGTGCCGCGTAGTAAAAATCGAGGGTCTGTCGATGCCACGCAGTCACGTCCTTGCCATATTGCATAAGTGTCCTACGGATTGCTGGTTTGGCACAGAGGAGCCACCACTCCAGGGTCGAGGTGTACCGTGGGTGGCGGCGTTCACAGTCAGTCCACGTTGCTGCAACTTGCCGACGGCAATCCAGGTCCTGGATATGAGTTATGTTGAGCTTCCAAAAGCCATTGCTGCGCCAGACTTGTTGGGGGCGTAGGTGTATAGTGCAGATATAGGCACTGTGATCGGAATAGGCTTGAGGCCATAGTTCGGCGTCCACCACACCTTGTGTGAGATCTTGTGACACATATATGCGGTCAAGTCGGCTGGCCGAATGACTGCTAAGGTGAGTGTGGCCAGAGCGGTTACCGTGGACTTTTTCCCACGTGTCGCTCAAGTGAAGTTCTTGGATCATCGCACCCAGTTCCGGACAAGGCATGTAATGTGGGATTTGGTCCTTGGGGTGAAGTACGCAATTAAAATCGCCGGCGAAGACGCTGTGGTCGTATCGTCCAAGGAAAAGGGGAGCGACATCTGTGGAGTAGAATCTGGCGCGGTCGTGACGTCTTGTGGTACCCGACGGCGCGTAAACATTAATGAATCGGGTGTTGAGTGCCGTAAATGCTATTCCTCGCGCGGAGGGAAGAAAAGTGACGTCGGTAACTTCAATACCTTCACGCACTAATATTGCCACTCCGGTGTCTGCAGGGCTACCGGGCGTCACATGTGTGGCGTAACCGTAAAAGTGCGGGAGTGCAGTCGTTTTCACTTCTTGTAGGAAAGCAAAGTCTACTCCCATGGCTCGTATGGTTTCTTTCAAAAGTTGGATCTTGACAGGAGAACTGATCATATTGATATTCATAGTCGCCAGGCGGTAAGCCTGGCAACGCGTTGTTTGGGCGAGGTTATCCATGTTGAAGTTGGAGAGAAGCGAACATCGGAAGTGATGTCACCCCCCGCCAAACGCGGTCCTCCTTGTGCTGCTTATGCGGCATGATCCGGCGACGCTTCAGCTGGCCGCGGATCGGGATCTTGTGTCTCGACGTCCTCGGCCCACGAAGCGGGCGCGGATGTCTGTTCATGTTCCATAGCCTCGGAATGTTTGATAGTAAGGGACCGGGCGACTTCGCTGCCTGCACTGGTACCTTCCCGCTGCTCACTGTTTCTGTCAATGGGCTGATGGTCGAAAGCTACATGTTTTTCTGTCTGTTCTGCAAGGTTGGAGTCAGTGGAAACAGCCTCAGCTTCGCGGCTGGCTTCTTGAGTGGTCAGTTGTTCTTCCCCGGCCGAATGCGAACCACTGTGTTCCGACACGGTCCGACGACGGCGCTTTCGGCGTTTCGGTGATCGCTGTTTCCGTACATGGCCTTCATTGTCAGAAGACGGCACTGACTCACGCTCCGCCGGAACAAACGCTTCGGTCGGTACAATAAGGGAATCACTTGCCATCTTACTGCCGTCAATGTCTGTCGCGTTCGGTAGCTCCAGAGTCGTAGTACTATTTTCCACCACTGGCCAGGTCGGCGGATCATCTAGGTTTTTGTCCGTGGAAAGTGATTCCTGTACCGCTGAAACGGTCGGCTGTGTCAGTTGTGCGGAGAACGTCGTGAGCGCCGCCGCGTAAGTCACGGGTAGAATAGTCTTCGTCGCTGGTGGTGCAACGTCCTTCGGTGGGAGTTGTGTGATCCGACGCTGGAGGCACTCGGAACGAAGGTGACCTTCCTTGCCGCATCCGGAACACGTCTTCGGCTGGCCGTCATAAATAACTATGGCCCGGCATCCTCCTATCTGTAGATAGGATGGCACGTGTCGTTGGAGATCTATGCGCACTTGGCGTACTCCATTGAGTACTGGATACGTCTTAAACTGGGTCCATTTTTCAGCCACGTGTTCGTGTACCGTGCCGTAGGGGCGGAGCGCCGCTACAACTTCTGCCGCCGGGAGTTCAAATGGAAGTTCGAATATGCGTATAATCCGCAGTCCCATTGCGGCGTGGCCGACCTCGACGTTGCCAACATTGCCATCTGTGTGGCAGAAGCGTAGTTCTTGTTTCATCTCACGAAGCACCTTGTCGCATGTAGTTTCGTTTATGAGCTTTACATAGACCGTGCTACTGACGATCGAAAAGTGAATGCCGACAATGTCGGCAGCCGGGATCTTGGCTTCCTCTTTTAAAAAGCGTTCGACTTCGAGCGCCTTTGGTCGGGTAAAGTCGTTCCGAAATGTGAATTTCAAGGTTGATCTTCTGTATTGGTTTGCCATGGTCTTGTAGCGCTACGGCGTCACGTTAGTGTCGGCCGAAGAAAGTAAACAAGGCGCGCGGGCCCTCTCTGACAGCGGAGAGCACACACCGCACGTCTGCTTCGCTCGGCTGCGAGAGCCGCACTGACCGCTCGGCTAAACCCAAGTGGTGACTCGTTTGATGCAGCTCTCCATGCATACAGTAAATCGTCATGCCCTCGGGAAAAGTTACGGCTGTAGTTTCCTCTTGCTTTCATCCGTTCTCAGTACCTTCACAGCAATGCCGTTTCAGTTAGTGTTACAAGGCCAGATCATTAAATCATGCAGACTGTTGCCCTGCAACTACTGAAAAGGCCGCTGCCCCTCTTCAGGAACCACATGTTTGTCTGGCCTCTCAACAGATATCCCTCCGTTGTGGTTAGCCTACGGTACGGCTATCTGCGTCGCTGAGGCGTGGAAGCCTGCCCACCAACGGCAAGGTCCATAGCTCAGGGAGACGTATAGGAAAAAAACCGTAGACGTTGACAGAGATCGGAATACTTCCAGGAAATAACTGAGGACGTATGTTGCAAGCCCTGCTACGAGATGAAGACGTTGAAACAGGAGAGAAATTCGTGGCGGGCCGCATCAAACCATTTAGAAGACTAATGAGTCGAAACACTCTTCTCTGTAGCTGGTTGTGGGAGTCATCTTTTCGGTCCACCGGGTATAGACACTTCCACCCTCCAGGCAGGTAATGACCGCGAGAGGTTGGCAATACCCTGAGTTTACCGTGGACTGCATAGCCTGCCCAGTTCCCAGGCGCTACGTATTTCAGCTTCATTTCCGTTTTGCTTGCGGCCAGTTCTAACTACGGCCTGCAGCAACGACTAGGCTTACTACGATACACCCAACACAAGTCGGGACAGTGCCTCAGACCGGGTTCCGAACTGCCTCATAACTCGTCCGCAGCTACTCATCGCAATAAGAGAAAAGTCTGCATTCTGAATAAAACGTTCTCGGGTTCCCAGCGGCGTCAAGTGATAGAAAAGTTACAGGAGCTGTCGGCCTAGCAGTTCTTCACCAATGTCAGGAAGCGATAAGGCTGCCCGCGGACTGCTGGTACACCCTTGTATACTCTAACAGCCAGCTGTAACGTCACTGGTGCTCGCCGCATCGCCATATACGAGCATATGCTTACGCGGCGTTCGATGTGCCCCCTTCAACCGCGCGGTAGCTTCATCATATGCCTTGCTGAGCTGCAGGCCACCGTCTCTATTTTGTGTGATACCGGTGATTTTATTTCGATGGCTTCTTTAATTATACAGCGACAGAGGCCGTTAGCGCGAGCGACGACAGAAGTTTCGCCCAATTTTATCCGATGGCCATTTTCTAAAGGATGCTCAGACAAAGCGTATTTCTGGAGGTAGTGTAGGCTTCCTGCGTTGTTCCACAGCGCGCACTGTTTGTCCGACATAAGAATCGCCACACTCTCAGGGTATCCTGTAGACGTCAGGTATTCTGAGACCGGCTGCAAATTTAACGAGTTTCAGTAATTGACAGACTTTTGTCGGAGGCCTGAAGATTCTTTTGATCTTGTGCCTTTTCAGCAGCCGGCTTACCTTGTGCGGCACGAAGCCACAGAAAGGCAAGTTTCTTTTCGTGCTCCTCGTCAGAGGTCGTGTTTGTTGTTTGTAACCATGCTTTATAAAACGGCCTCGGATAATATTTAACGAAACTTTTGGCGTGGGTCGCACTAACGGCTTCAGAGAGTGTATGATTAAAGAAGCCATTAAAATAAAAATTGCCGATAACACTTTAAGCAGAAACGGTGGCCTGAGGCTCAGCGCTGCGTAGGATACGGCGGTCGCCCGGTTAAAGCGGGCACATACAGCGCCGAGTCAACGTATGCACATACAGGGCTATCTTCCGAGCACCAGTGACGTCACAACCGACAGGTAGTGTATATTAGGGCTTCCAACAGCGCTCTGGCAGACATCCCACCTGACAGTTTTGCCATTACCAGGTGGTATGTCTGCCAGTGCTTGCCCGAGAGCTCATGCAGTTTTAATCACTTAGAGGTACTGGAAAACTGACAACTTCTAATTCAATACTGCAACCGCGATACACTGCATTCTTACAATTCTGTATTCTGTCTGTAACCATGCGGAAGTTGTTTCCAAAAACTGGACAGAACTACAAATTTTCCAAGTATTGACCTACAAATACATCTATTAAGAGGCATATATCTGTATCCACGTAAAGCCTTGCATATTCTCCTCAGTCTGCGGTGACAGTGGTACCGACATCGTATTATTCCACCTACATCCGATATGGCTCGTAGACGGTATATCTCTACAAATCAATACGATAGCATGTGCGCAGTGTCAGTGCGACGGGTTTTACTACCCGAACGTACAGCTTTTTGACGACAATCTGTAAAATTGCAATTAGTTTGTTCTTCAGTCTATTTGACCAACGCCCTCATACAGAAACATGGATTGTGAGAAATTTTGAAATTTAGTACTAGAAACTCTGGTCTACATCCACTCCCAAATTTACATGATTAGTTCTCAATTCACAAATGAGTGACCTGCAGAGGATTCAACGAACCACCTTCAAGATATTTCTCTACCGTTTCACTCTCTAACGGCGAATGGGGAAAACGAACTCGTCAGTCCTTCCGTGAGAACTCTGATTTCTCTTATTTTATTATGTTGGCCATTTCCTCGCTGTAAGTGGGAGCCAAGAAAATATTTCCATACTCGGAGGACGAAGTTGGTGTTTGAAATTCCATGAGAATGTACTGCCAGAGAAAAAACCGCCTTTACTGACTGCCATCCCATTTCGCGTATCATATCCGTAGCAATATCTCTCCTATTTCGTGGTGATACAATACTAGCTGCCCTTCTTTGAACATTTTTCGATATCCTTCGTCAGAACCCTGGTACCTGGTGTGGATCGCACACCGCACAGCAATACTACAGAAGATGGCGGACAAGTATAGTGTAAGCACTCTCTTTAGTAGACCTCATGCAATGTTAAGTCTTCTGCCAATAAAGTTTAATATTTGATTCGCTTTCCCCACAACCTTATCTACGTGATCATTCCAAGTTCAGTTATACATAACTTTATATATAAGAATTTAGTTTTTAGATACGTGTGATTTACTGTGTGAACGAAATTTGTGTGTATATTGTGCCACCGTGAGGACGAGAAATATAATAAAAGGGATTTGTATCGGAACATATTGTCCGACATCGCTACTTTATTCGAAACCACAAGTTTAGAAAAACTTAAAAATTTATTAATAATTAAATGAATGTTAGCTTATATTACATTTCGCATGTTCTGCGACTGTCTACACATTTCTGCCTCATGTCAGTACTTAAAATGTAGTATGTCATACAGGAAAAATGTGTATCCGAAATTATAGGCCTAGATTATAACCGCAAAACATTGTGTGTCAAGTCAGTAAGGAGGTGTATGTCAATTTTATTGCTTAATGTTACTCTTGTGAATTATTTGGAAATTTGTGGTAAGTTCCTACGGGATAAGACTGCTGAGGTCGTCGGTCCCTAGGCTTACATACTACTTAATCTAACTTAACCTAACTTATGCTAATGACGACATACACACCCATGCCCAAGGGAGGACACAACTTCCGACGGGGAAACCGCGCGAAGCGTGGCAAGGTGCCCAAGACAGCGCGGCTACCCAACGCGTCGACTTGTTTGAGCTGTGTTCGGTCGACCTTTTCTGTATAAGAGTTATTACTGTTGCTTACTAGTGTTTTCAAGGCACTAGTGCGGTGACTGACTAACATGAGTAGGTTTCTTCAACTGTGGCGTACGTGTTTCCACTTTTCACTGCTTTAGGTCTCCCGAGCAGCTTATTGTGAAGTTTATATTTGCCTTTCACACATACGATGAGTGACAGATATTAAAGATTAATTGGCACATTTGTTTCGCTGCATTTGTTAGAATTTGATAAGAGTGTTTGGTGTCAATATGACTCACATTGACTATGTAATTGAACATTTCTCTCTTCATCTTATATATCCACAAAACATGCCTGATTATTCCAGTAACTGAGGAAACAGTGTTCGTTACCAGACGGATGTAAGTTATAATTCCTAAATTGACGCCAAAAATGACGGAGAAGATCGAACGCTCTGTGACAAATGTGTCGGCTGATATTATCGGACGATTCTTGGCAACGCCATCTGGCTGCTTTTGCCGGTGCCATTGTTAACGCAGCCTGGGTTGTTGTTGTTGTGGCGGTCTTCAGCCCCAAGCCTGTTTTGATGCAGCATGCTAGTCTACGCTGTGCAAACCTCTTCATCTCTGTATAACTGCCGCAACCTTCATCCAGTTGGACTTGCTCACGATATTCAAATCTGGTCTCTACGATTTTCACCCCCCCCCCCCCCCACATTGCATTCAGGAATTGACGATTCATCGATAGCTCACGATCTGTCTTATTAGAAGATCTTTTTTGGCAAATTGTGCCACAAATTTGTTCCGCAATTCAATATCATCTCTGCTCATTTGCTATCTGATTTACCTATTTACTGTAAGTTTGACCGCAAATGTACACAGAAACTGCAAAAAGAAGCGTTGAAATAATTACTTAGCCAAGTCGAATAAATCAACATCAGCAGATCACGCACTGAACTCAGTGAATCACAGAATTCATTTCGCTCACACGGGGGTTGTAGCAAGATGTAATCAGTACTGCGCTATGAGGCACAGATGGAGACGACAGAAGTTCAAGAGCACAAATTCATATTCAACAGAATAGAGGAAGAACTAAAACTGGGCAAGTTGGGGGAACTAATGTTACATAAAACAAACGGCGCCGTATCTTTTCCACTGCAAGCTCAACGCCACCGCGACCTTGCCATCTTAGGCAGCAGTCTAATGACGTCACGAAGCGAGCGTTGTAAGGATACATGTAAACAATTAGGCTTGCTGAGACTGCTCGAGAGTGTAACTAGTTTCAGGGTCTTTAAAGCCAATAATTATGTCTTCAGCATTGAAAGACGAAACGTTAGGCAGAGAACTGCGCTTTGGACAATGGCCGAAATTCCCATAAAACAATATCAGAAAAATTTCGTCTGTATCAATCTGCACTCAGACCACCTTCTGAAACTTTTTCGTCTGTCGGAATTCTGTATATGAAGGTGCATGGAGTGTAAGAGTCTGGCGATATACCATTTGTCTACTGGAAAAACATCATCCACGCAATTCCCAAGACTACAATAGCCAAGTGATAGAATTACAGCATAATCAGCTTAATAACTCATGCATACAAGCTGCTAACAAGAATAATATTAAGAAGAATGGAAAAGAAAATTTAGGATGTGTTAGCTGACAATAAGTGTGGCTGTAGGAAAGGTAAAGGCACAAGAGAGGAAAACCTGACGTTGAGGTTGGTAATGGAAACAAGACTGAAGAACAATCAAGACACCCTCTTAGGATCTGTCGACTTGGAAAAGGTATTCGACAATTAAAATGGGGCAAGAAGTTCGAAATTCTGAGAAAAATAGAGGTAGCTACAGGGAAACACGGTAACATATTATATGTACAAGGGCCAAGAGGGAGCATGAGAGTGCAAGACCAAGAACGAAATGGTCCGATTAAAAATGGTGTAAGAAAGGGATGTAGTCTTTTGCTCCTGCTGTAAGCGTCGAAGAAGCAATGGCGGAAACAAGAGAAATCTTCTAGAGTGGAATTAAAATTCAAGATTAAACGATAACGTAAAGGCGGGACAGACGCCTCACATTTTTTCAAATTAATTTTTATCAATATATGAACTTTTAAATCACTATAAATTTAGGCGAGAATAGCGGTTTGAACATTGTATATTGTTAAAGAAGCTGTCGTTTTACAGAAAACGTTATAAAAAGGAACATTGTTATGATATACAATGGCTTTTATAATTCAAGAAAACATTGTTGTTTTTAAAGTTTGCTATTAAATCGTTCGCACAAACGTGTGTGATTAATGAAGCCATCTAGGGCATCCTACTCATTAAAACCAATCACAAGTAGACGACGTATCTTGATGAAGATCATGGCACTCTACAGATTCGATTTCTTCCAAATCTAATTCGTCGGATGAACTACCGTGTAGGGAAATATCATCATTTTCTACTGAAACTGTGTCTTCAAAAGGACGCTTCGTTGGCGGTTTTTCCTCTGGTTTTGGGGATTAGATTTCTTCAGGTACTTTCTAGTACACATTATTATCCTTTATTCTTTCCTTCGATGATTTACTTTCTTTTAATTGCTATAAAGTCGTTGCATGTTAGACTCACTGCTGCCTGTTTTCTTTCGGATTTACATCTCTGAGGTAGTGCAGTAATACGTAACATCAACAAATTTGATTCAGACGGTGATGTTGGTGGCTGATATGGAGTCGAATCCTTAGAGACATCTTCAGTACCTTGGAGTTTGATCTCAGTATTATTAACATCCGAGACAAAGGCATAGTTAGGAATTACTGCTCTGTCTAGCAGGATAATTTAAGTAGCTTTAAATCCTGGACCGTTGCAGCAAGAGTCCGTGCAACTCTTCAAACTGCTGCCTCGTAATTCTCCTGTCTTTGCTTGCATTAGATACAATCAATGACTAAAAGATCTCTTTAAAGGAAGATTTTGGCGGCTTGAAAACTTTCAGCCAAGTGGCTGTAAAAAAGGGTCGAATGACTAGCAGACAGACTATCGACACTCCGTTTTCAACAGCTAGATCCAAAAGGGTGACAAAAAAAAAGGTTCAAGTGGCTCTGAGGACTATGGAACTTAACTGCTGAGGTCATCAGTCCCCTAGAACTGATAGCTACTTAAACCTAACTAACCTAAGGACATCACACACATCCATGGCTGAGGCAGGATTCGAACCTGCGACCGTAGCGGTCGCGTGGTTCCAGATTGAAACGCCTAGAACCACTCGGCCACCCCGGCCGGCCAAAAGGGTGACAGAAGACTTACGAGAGAAACGAATATTTAGCAGTAGCTTTCTGGGAAGGAAATGGTTTTTGAACCAACCCATTACAATATCAGTGCTGACTTTTCTCTTGTCATAACAACTGATCCTGGGGATATACTGTCTTCGGTATCTTCGTTTTCATTTACCCATTTGTAAATTCAGTAAAGTGGCAAGAAATTTCCCTCACAATACAGCAGGCTATAAGTCCTATTGTGTCTCATTATGTTGCAGATGTTATAACAAGGTCATTTCTACTTCCTTTTGCCGCCACAGCCTTCAAATGCTCATTGTTTAACTGTACACCAGTTTCGTCTACGCCGTTTATACTACTTGGTTTATCTAAAAACCCGTTTTCCGTCAATGTTCTTGTCAATAAATCAAAATAAGGATTGACTTCGTCCCTACTCATTCCAAGTGCTCTAGCAAAAGTAACCCCTTGTGCTTTTCTGATGCGTAACTCTGCATTGCGGCCTAAAAATGAGATGAGCCAATCATCACTGCACAACTTTTCTTGATTGAATTCGTCTTTCAATCCCATCCGATAACCTAAATTGAAAGCTATTTGTATGAAGTCCGATGGTTTGGGAACGAAGTCACATCCTTACAGTTTCTTTACATGGGTAACTGATTTCCATCCTGAAGCTTCACCCAAGTATGACGATGGTCCACATCTTGTTATTCTTGAAATCGAGCGTAGAAAGTCTTCTCCTTAATATTCGTTCTGCTACATTTTTCATTCGAATTGCTTTCCTTTTAGCGTTACCTTCCTCTTCAACTATTTTCACGGCCTCTATTAGACATTTTGCAGTGCTGTCTGTTGTCCTAATGCGTCTTCTTGGCATTTTCCTTTAAAGTAAAGTCGTATGCACTCCTGTTAAGAATAGGAAACACAGCGGCATCTGTCCCACAGTAAGGGTGCGCCATCTGTCCGTCTTCATGAGACAGACCCCGCACCCTCATTTTCACCATAGATATTAACGAAAGAAGCCACTCCTCGACCCAAATAAAATACAATGTTTCTACTGCGCAATCCAAACAAGAGCTATAAGATACGAGGCTCTTATCTACTAGGACCTGTTATTGAAACTTTCCTTGACTTACTTTGGTACAGAAATATATGGATCGAGAGTAAATCGAAGAAAGGCGAACATAAGGAGAGGTATCAGAAATGAGAACAGCAAGAGACATCCCCGCCCGCTGCCGCGCCTGTATTCCCACATCCCACCCGGTCTCCATCTCTCCACCCTCCATACTCTCTCCCAAGGTGGCTTCCGCCAGCTCCCTCTCCCTGATGATGCCCTCCTCCCTTCCATCTACCCCTCCTACCAACTTTGATCCTCCCACCCTCCCCCTGTGTTTGCTCATCTGGGCACCCTCCCTCCCTTCTCTCCCTATTCCCTCCCTCCCCCATTTCTCCCCACTCCTCCCCCGGGCTTCCCCTCCCCTGTCCCTCTCCTCCTGCCCCCATATCCTCAGCCATTGGCGTCCTTGTTCTCCCCTCTCCCCCACCTCACCCTTGTTCCCCTATTGGCAGGTCCCCGGACTCGCACACGCTAAGTGGACATTCGCGCGCCGGAGATCACCGCCATCAGTGTCTCGTGTGTGCCGTCGTGTTTAGTGTTCAGTGTTCACCGTCGCACTCCATCGTTCACCAGTGCCATCGTCATCTTCAGTGTTTGTGCGTCGTGCCCATAGTTTGCAGTGTGGATTATCGTCGAGTGTGAACGGCTCCGTGTTTGTCTCTATGTGTCTACTGTTTTATTGCCCACCGTTCTGTACCTTATGTGTCTTCTCACTGTTTTTTTCTCCTTGTTTATTCTATGGCTGAAGAGCAGCGTAGTGTGCTGCTGACAGCCTGCCTGTTGTACAGGCTTTAAAATAACAATAAAGTAAAAAAACAAAAAACCAAACAGCAAGAGACTTAACATAAATATTGGAGATCACGAAGTAGGTGATGTTACGGAATTCTGCTGCCTAGGCAGTAAAATAACCAATGGCGGGCGGAATAAGGAGCACATGAAAGCAGATTAGCACCAGCGAAAAGTTCATTCCTGGCTAAGAGAAGTCTACTGGCATCAAATATAGGCCTTAATTTGAGAAAAAATGTCTGAGATTGAAACATGGTGTGTGGGAAAGGAAGAGAATCGAACCATTTGGGATGCGCTGCCACCGAAAAATGTTGAAAAATAAGTGATCCGATAATCTACGGAAATGAGGAGGTTCTGAAGAGATCCGGCGAGGAAAGGAACATATAGAAAAATTGACAATAAGAAGGGACAGGATTATGGAGAATCTGTTAAAGCATCACGGAATAACTTCGATGGTACTATGGGAAGCCGTAGAAGGTAAAAACTGTTGAGGAAAACAGAGATTGGAATTCATGACGCAAATAACAGAGGAGGTAGGTTGCGAGTGCTACTCTGGGATGAAGAGATTGGTTTAGGAGAGAAATTCGTGGCGAGCCACATCACATCAGTCAGAAGACTGATGACTCAAAACAAATCTTCAAATACGGTACGTTCGGATTTACTTTCACAGGTAATCCAGATTTAAAAGCTATCAGTTGCGCTACAGTTTTAGCAGTTGGAGCAGACAAGACTCTTTCGAAGTTCTAGTTTTACTATTTATTACACATAACAAAAAGCCCCTGAAAGCTACTGAAATGCACATTTAGAAAAAAATGCTACAGCCATATTTAAATTCATTCCTTATGTAAGATTTCAGTTATCATCGTTCGGTTTTCTTACGTAAGAAAAACTTTTTGTTTCACCAGTACATAGCATCAAGCGCACATTAATTGAGGAGTAACAAAAGGCCGTCAGTTCCAGAAAATGTTTTAGACAGTCTCCTATGTATTTATTAATTCCGTGAGACCGAATTACTCAGCATGTTCCGGAATTCGTTTTCTAATTTACCCGTACTTGAACTTAATTAAAACAGTCAGACGTCACACTCACAGAACAGAACGCTACAATGGCCCAGTGAAACATATAATAAAGAGAAGCCGACCGTGTGGAATTTAATTTCGTCCTAAATGAACGTATCTGTAATTTCCTAGGGTGTTTAACGCCAGTCAAATGAGAACTTAAATCTACTGCCTCTGCGCGCTTTGTAAAACGTTTCCAATTATCTGCACTCATAGTATCTTTGCTGAGGATAACATTTTTTTCCTACACGTTGTCGTTACTTTGAACCTTCCTAGACCTACATGTAAAGTGCAAAATTGGAACAGCGCTCGTTTATACATGCCAGGTAATTAATGACTTTCCTGTTTTACAGAATAGTTTTTTTACTGGCAAAATTTGCTTTTGTTTATAACCTTCCTTAGTCTACCCTTTTATTAATAGACTGCAGAAATGAATTCTACATTGTATGTCACTGTTAATGTACTTTCGATCTTTTCTATATTAAACAAACATGTGACCATATGTACGTCCCTTCTCTATACATACAACCAGTATAACTTGTTAGTCCTATCTGGTACCGGTCCCACACACTTGAGCAATATTCTATAACCGGTCGCTCGAATGATTTGTAAGAAATCTCTTTTGTAGGATGATTGTACTTCCCCTGTATTCTACCAATAACCTGAAGTCAACTACCTGCTTTACCCACGACTCAACCTATGCGATAATTCCATTTCATATCTCTACATAGTGTTACACACAGGCATTTCTATGAGTTGGCCGATCCAACAGCGACTAATTGGATTATTGTCCTGAAATACTACGTTTCTTCGTTTGTGAGTTGCAAAATTTTACGTTTATGAACATTTCGAGCAAGTTGCTAATCTCTGTACCAAATTGTAATCTTATCGACGCCTGACTCAATATTTATGGAGCTTCTCTCAGATAGTACTTCATTATATATAACTGAATCATCTGTAAAAGCCTGGTTTTACTATTAGTATTGTCTGCAAGGTCATTAATATATGAAAAGTCAAGGGCCCCAAAACTTCTACATCTCACGATGACTCTACATCCAAGATAACGAGCTGCATCCTCGCTACCAAAACGTCCTGAATCCAATCACAAATTTGACTTGATACGCCACATGATCGTACTTTTGACAATAAACTTAGGTGCGGTACTGAGACAAATGCTTTTCTGAAATCAATGTGAAGGATAAACGCCCTCCTCTGTTGACATGTGGTGTACACAAAATTCCGTGTACTTGTGGTAAGGTTTATAATGGAACTACCAAGAGGAGCGTAAATACTCGGCTAAAAGAGCACACAAGTCTTTGTCGACTATGAAAAATAGAGAAATCTGCTGTAGTAGAGCATGCTCTTCAGTCGGGAGACTATGAAGTAAAGTTTTCTGAAACAGAAATTTTATCTACAACGTCAAATTACTATCCACGACTTTGTATCCATTTAAATTTATAAGCATAAGGATAATTTTAATAGGAAAGAGGAGGCAATGAAACTTAGCGACATATGGACAGTAGCTCTGCAGAATCGCTAGAAAATTTTATCTTTGACAAGGAGACAATCGATAGTTATGTTTTATCTTTGACAAGGATTATCTCTGTTCATGACGTGTTTCTTCGACCGCTCCCCCTTTCCTACAGTATGTATGTAGCTCTGGAACGTCCGACCGGTCAATCGGCTAGACTCAGCGGAGTAGCGCCTCTGAGAATGCCCAGAACAGTCCTGAACGAAACGATAGGGGTTAACTCAGCCAAAAATTCAGTAATGACTTTGACAGAAATTCCACCGCGGCCTGGAGCTTTGTTCAAATTTAACGATTTCAGCCGTTTCTCAACACCACTGGCACTAATACTTATTTCATTCATCTTTTCAGTTGTAAGAGGAGTAAACTGCAATTCTCCTGGGTTTCCTATGTAAAGAAACTTTAAAAACGGAGTTAAACATTTCAGTTTTTGCTTTCCAACCCTCAATATCAGTTCATGTCTCAATCGCTATGGACTGGACACTAACTTTGGTGCCATGTAGTCATTGGGAAAAGTGTGTAGAACAACATCTTCTGTCCGTATAAAGGGGCATTAATGACACTCACCGAAGTTTTAGTTCCCTGAATCGAATTTTTGTATTAGTTTCCTCCCAGCCCGTATGTACTCCAGTTGATAAATTTCTTTGTGTATTCAACATTTAAAAGTGAATCTTCTTCTGCTGTCGCGTGTTTCTTGTGAATAGCTGGAAATTTATTTACGATTACAGAATAATTTCTGTGAATTTTTTCCGTAATGAATGCAGCTGAATTCCGTGACTGTAACTTTATGGGGTGTGGAGTAATAGTCGCTACATGCTAATAATAGTCCTTAATTGCGACTGGTAGAGCTTATTGTTCTAAACCTTTAGACCGATTTCTACTTTTCCATTTATTTTTCTTGGCTCGTAATTTTCAACCCAATTTTACACTTTAGTAATATTTCTTTATTGTTTATTTGTTTATTTATCATTTTAAGTCACTGTATCTAACACAGTAAGCAAACCTGCACAAGAACAGGATAGCTTGTCTCAAAATCTGGGAAACGAGTAATAATGTATGAAGAAAGACACCAATCATACATAAAAAAAGAAAATTAGTAACCCTCTCCCACTTTTACTAATTTGACTAAATTCCTTAATGAACACATTGCATCTGTTTGAATGGATAATTACCGCGTTTCATGACGGAGTATTTCCAGGGATAACTTTCTTTGGTGCATCAAGTCTTACAAGACGATTGTAAGGGAACAGAAAAATATAAAATCAGGACAGTAGAAACAGAAAATCACACAGTTTCAGTAAACTTTGTTCTACACGATGTAATGGATTGCCATGTTTTAAGACATAGTGCCCACTAGGCGAGTTCACCTCATGCTATACTTAATGTTGTTTGTTTGTTGAAAGTAACCACAACACGCTGCAGATATTGAGCAAGAATTATATTAATCGTACTCCCTGACTTCTTTCATTAACTGTGTTATAGAGGTTTATATATTCTGATCTCTGATGTTGTGTCTACTACCTTGGGCGTCAGCTCCAACACAAACAGGGGAGGAAAGAAGTTGTGATGGCCTGTGGCAGAAATCGAAAGTCATCTCTACAAAACACTCAAAGATTAATCAATACTTTAGTTTTGAAAACAAGAGAGCCATTAAATAATTTGTTCTGTCTTTCCTGCGCCTGCTGCAACCAAGTATTTACTCTCTATTATCACTCGCAGAACGCAGGCTAAGTATTGTCTCCCTACTGCTCAGTACTGACGCTCTCGAGGACTGAGACCGGACGGGGCCGAGCAGCGACGGCCGGATGGTTGTATCAGCGTTGACAGGGGGCGCTCAGCTCTGTCGGCTTGGAGGTGCGGCGCTGCCCGCTCTTTCCATTAGCCCGCGAGTCAGCGCGCTCTGGATACCGTTTCGCGGAGCAGCGCTGGTCGGTGTGCAGACGATGCTTCTGGCCAGCACATTTACTATTAAACTCATTGGTAACCTAGGGTTACACATGTCTTTGATGACATTAATCTGCTAACTGTCAGAAAACTTTACTCGACGTGTTATATATGAGATTTTAACCAACTTATGTCTGTTGAAGTTTAAGAGGTTAGTCAGGAAGAATCAATATACAATGAAATGGGATACGGAAGTACTAAAGGATGATGTGACACGCTTGAAGTTCTCTATAGCTATCGATATAAAGCACTCCGTCTGTTGTGACTTGGCAAGACAGCCAAGCCACTAGGAGGTGAAGCCGAAAGGCACGCGTTTAAGCTCATGCAGGCTGGCGTGAGGTCTGGAACAGTTAAAGGAGTTATACTAGCAAGAAAAGTACGTATCTGTTGGAATACTTAACTTTAATCCATAATTGGTGAACATCGGTCTGACGGTACATGCATCACAAGATAAATAGCAATTGATAAGGGCGCCTTGCTAGGTCGTAGCAAATGACGTAGCTGAAGGCTATGCTAAATATCGTCTCGGCAAATGAGAGCGTAATTTGTCAGTGAACCATCGCTAACAAAGTCGGCTGTACAACTGGGGCGAGTGCTAGGACGTCTCTCTAGACCTGCGTGTGGCGGCGCTCGGTCTGCAATCACTGACAGTGGCGACACGCGGGTCCGACGTATACTACCGGACCGCGGCCGATTTAAAGGCTACCACCTAGCAAGTGTGGTGTCTGGCGGTGACACCACACCGTCTTCAGGCCACGAGTGGCCTACCGGGACCATCCGACCGTCGTGTCACTCTGAGGGAGGATGCGGATAGGAGGGGCGTGGGGTCAGCACACTGCTTTCCCTGCCGTTATGATGGTATTCTTGACCGAAGCCACTACTATTCGGCCGAGTAGCTCCTCAATTGTCATCACGAGGCTGAGTGTACCCCGAAAAATGGCAACAGCGCATGGGGACCTGGATGGTCACCCATCCAAGGGCCGACCTCGCCCGACAGCCCTTAACTTCGGTGATCTCACGGGAACCGGTGTAGCCACTGCGTCAAGGCCGTTGCGTAGCTATACATATAGCAATAAGGAATAGCTCAGTAGGCAGTATAGTTGACGAGCAATGGACATCTATGAAAAGGGCAATCACAGTAGCTGGAAAGAAAAACATAAGTACAAAGAAGGTAGCTGCTAAGAAACCATGGGTAACAGAAGAAATGCTTCAGATGATCGATGAAACAAGGAAGTACAAAGATGTTGAGGGAAATTCAGAAATGCAGAAATACAAGTTGCAGAGGAATGAAATAAATAGAAAGTGCAGGGAAGCTAAGACATAATGGTTGCATGAAAACTGCGAAGAAATCGAAAAAAAAATATTACTGTCACAAGGCTTGACTCAGCATACAGAAAAGTACAAAAAACAACCTTCGGTGACATTAAAAGCAAGGGTGGTAACATTAAGACTGCAGATGAGGGAGCAGATGTGTGGAAAGAGTACATCGAAGACCTCTATGAGGGGGAAGATTTGTCTGATGACATACAAGAAAAAACGGAAGTGGATTTAGAAGAGGTAGGGGATCCAGTATTAGAATCAGAATCTAAGAGAGATTTTCAGGACTCAGTATCAAAGAAGACAGAGAGGATAGTCAACATTTCATCAGAATTTCTAAAATAATTGGAGGAAGTGACAACAAAACGACTATTTACGCTGGTGTGTAGAATGTATGATTGGTTCAAATGGCTCTGAGCTCTATGCGACTTAACTGCTGAGGTCATCAGTCCCCAAGAACTTAGAACTAATTAAACCTAACTAACCTAAGGACATCACACACATCCATGCCCGAGGCAGGATTCGAACCTGCGACCGTAGCGGTCGCTCGGTTCCAGACTGTAGCGCCCAGAACCGCACGGCCACTTCGGCTGGCAGAATGTATGAGTTTGGCGACATACCAACTGACTTTACGAAAAATTCCGAAGACTTCGAGAGCTGACAAGTGCGAAAATTACCACAAAGTCAGGTTAACATCTCATGTACGCAAGTTACTGACAATAATATACAGAAGAATGGTAAGGGAAATTGAGGAGGGGTTAGACGTCGGTCAGTTTAGCTTTAGGGAAAGTAAAGGTACCAGAGGGGCAATTTTGAGGTTGCGTTAGATACTGGAAGTAAGACAAAAAAAATCAAGATACAATCATAGCATTAGTTGACCCGAAAAAACCGTACGTTAATGGAAAATGGTGCAAGATACTGTATTAGACATTCTGAGGAAACTAGGGGTAAGCTATAGGGAGAGGCGGGCAATATACAATATGTACAAGAGCAAAGAGGGAATAATAAGAGTGGACGACCAAGAACATAGAGTTTTGATTAAAATGGGTTTGAGACAGGAATGTAGTCTTTCGCCCAATGTTCAATCTGTATATAGAAGAATCAAAAATTGAAATAAAAGAAATGTTCGGGAGTGTAATTAAAATTCAAGGTGAAAGGGTATCGATAATACGATTCGCTGATGACATTTCAAACTTGCGTGAAAGCGAAGTGCAATCCAATGAATATAGAATATGGATTGAGAGTAAATCGAAGAAAGACGAAAGTAATGGGAAGTAGCAGGAATGAAAACAGTGAGCAACTTAACATCAGGATTGACGCTCACGAAGTAGATGAAGTTAGTGAACTCTGCTACCTGGGCAGCAAAATAAGTAATAACGAATGGAGCAAGAAGGATATCAAGAGCAATCTAGCATTCTTGGCTAAGATAAGTCTACTAGTATCAAACATTGGCTTTAATTTGAGGAAGAAATATCTGAGAATGTTCGTTTGGAGCACAGCATTGTCTGATAGTGAAACATGAACTGAGGGTAAACCGGAACAGAAGACAATCGAAGCATTTGAAATGTGCTGCTACAGGCGAATGTTGAAAACTCGGTGGACTGATGAGGTGAAGAATGAGGAGGTTCTGTGCAGAATCTGCGGAAAGTAATATGAGCGAAACACTGGAAAGAAGAGACAGAATTATTCCATACTTCAAGATTTCCAAAAGGTTTCCTACACTGTACCACCCATGCGGCTTGTAGTGAAGTTGCGTGCTTAAGGAATATCACCTGAGGTATGTGAGTGGAATCGTGATTTCCTGTCAGAGAGGTCACAGTTCGTAGTAACTGACGGAAGGTCACTGAGTAAAACAAAAGTGATATCTGGTGTTCCCCATGGTAGTAGTGTTATAGGCTCTTTGCTGTTCCTCATCTATATAAAAGGTTTAGGAGACAATCTGAGCAGCCGTCTTAGGTTGTTTGCAGATGATGCTGTCGTTTATTGACTAGTAAAGTCATCAGAAGATGAAAACGAAATGCAAAACGATTTTGAAAAGACATCTATATGGTGCAAAAATTGGCAGTAGACCCGAATAACGAAAAACGTGATGTCATCCACAAGAGTGCTAAAAGAAATCTGTTAAAATTCGGTTACAAAATAAATCAGCCAAATCTAAGGGCCGTAAGTTCCACTACATATTTAGGGATTACAATTACATACAACTTAAATTGGAAGGAACTTCTAAAAAATTTTGTGGGGAAGGCTGACCAAAGACTGTGTTTAATTGGCAGAACACTCAGAAAAAGTATCAGATCTACTAAAGAGACTGATACACTAAGCTTGCCCACCCTCTCTTAGAAAAATGCTGCGCGACGTGGGATCCTTACCAGACAGGATTGACAGAGTACTTCGAGAACGTTCAAAGAATCGCAGCACGTTTTGTATTATGGCGAAATGGGGAGAGAGTGTTACTGAAATGATACAGGACTTGGTGTGGACATCATTCAAACAAAGCTGTTTTTCGTTGCCGTGGAATCTTCTCACGAAATTCCAGTCACCAACCTTCTCCTCCGAACGTGAAAATATTTTGCTGAGCCGACCTACATAGCGAGAAACAACCACCAGAAATAAATAAGGGAAGTCAGAGCTCGTACCGAAGGATATAAGTGTTCGTTTTTTCCTCGCGCTATACGAGATTGGAATAACAGCGAATTATTGTGAAGGTGTTTCGATGAACCTTCTGCCAGGCGCTCAAATGTGATTTGCAGAGTATCCATGAAGATGTGGATGTAAATGATAAGACCTGTTAAGAAGTCAGCAAATGACTTCCATGGTTATAGAGGGATCTGTAGAGGGCAAAAACTGTAGAGGAAGACAGAAATTGGAATACATCCAGCAATTAATTGAGTACGTAGGTTGTAAGTGCTACTCTGAGATGAAGAGGTTGGCGAAGGAGAGGGATTCGTGGAGGGTCGCATCAAACCAGTCAGAAGACTGACGAGAAAAAGAAAAAAAAAACGTGAGTTATGACATTAGCTGAAGTATGTGATTCATTTCTCATGCACCTGATGTACTGCTTTGTACCTAGTGACCATGATATTGCTGTACAAAAGTACAGACCCTACATTTTTCTTTCTTTGTACGGTTGACGGTTGTTTACGGTTGACGGTTATGAAATTGCATTTGGTGAAATAAATAACACCCGTGGCAAGTTACCTTCGTAAGTAATTAACTACTACAGCTGATGAAGTCGGTTTGACTTCTGCTGGCTTACAACGCGTTCTGATCAGTTCTCAGTCCAAGAAAGCAGCTCGGAGCGTCGCATTAATAACTGAGTCCCCTCTTAGAGACCTCACATTCGTTCTCTGAATCGAAGATTGACTGTACACTAGCAGGAATTAAAAATTCCAAACCAAGGATGTTGACAAATAACGAACAGATGTTTAAACTAGTAATTTTAGGGTGCACAGTGTGCTAAATTTGATACACAGTGATGGCACAGCTCTATTATAGGATTCATCAGTCATAGTGGTTGGCGGCTGGTCGCCTCCGATACTCTCAGCAGCTCTTCATCAGAAAGTTTCAGCGGGCGAGGTTCCAGGATAAAGTGCAGTCCAGGCCAACAATCGACTACCCTCTGTATCGAAGTAGGTTTGAAAGCCACGACAAAGTGCGGCATTGCATTATCTTGTTGCAAGTTAACTTTACGAAAACCTTGAATACAGGGCAGAGGCAACGATCTCAGGTCGTCTAAAGTGTAACGACTGTTATCCAAACTATCGGCTATGTGGATCTCAGGTGATCGCGATGTGTAGCCAATAGCAACTCCTACCAGTAGACCAGATTTTGGGTGGTATGATGTTGTATAATTAAATCTGGCTACGTTATTTCTACTAATATTCTGTATGTAGAGCCTGAACTCATCTGATAAGACGTCGTGATGCCATTACCGTTTTCGTTGTAGATGTTGGGCACACCATTGTCGGCGCGTCTTGTGTCCTTTCAGCGCCTAGTCACTTAGGGCTGCCTAGAATGCACGTTCCTCTCCCACCCATAGATATCATGACAGTCAGGAGATGCCGGCCAATATGAGTAACAGTGTGGCGGCACATTAAACCACAGACCCGATAGATCATGGTCCTGCCACTGTCGAATTCTGGAAGTGCTGGTAGTCATTTCTCTCTCTTGTACGAGGCATCACGTGATATTCTCGGAATATGCCATTTCTGAATTAGACACCCACTATACAACCTGTTTGCATGTTTTATACGGCGATAGTTCCAGCTACTTAAGAGGACACGACTCCTTGCAATCTAGCAAGGAGGATATCTGCTGTTGAGGTAATCACCGATAAAAATATCGAGGCGACACGGTGCAGCGTCATGCTCAAATCACATCGTCATGTGGAGCACATGAGGTACAGTTTCCACATTTGTGCAACAGAGCTCAATAAAACAACAGACAAGATTATTCAAAGACAGGGGCAACAAGAAATGTGGTGCTCATTGATCTTATACAGTTCCAGTTCAGAGTCAACAGAAAATAATACTGGTAATTTGAGACACCGGACACTGTTGTACTGCGAGAGTTGAAAATACCATGCTTCATTAGTGAACAATGCTCCACGAACAGAAGAAAACTAAAGGTTCAAGACGGTTTGGTCCTATTCCTTGCATCCTGTTCCTTCTACATACTTTCTGTGATAGGAATGAAACTGCTGCTCTGCCACCATTCTCCAGACGTTATGATCTTGAATGTGTCCCGTTCAATGGGAAGCTGATGAGCGCTCATTTATAAATTTCCACATCATACATTCAGCACCACACTCTATATTTACCCCAACTAAAATGATTGCTGTTGTGAAATTATTCTTTGTGTATTTGTTCAGCTTTATGAGAACTACATCATATGTCACCATTCATTGTATTCTTGTCTGCGTGTAAGGAGTGATGCTCGACTTTTATCAGCCATTCATGAACACGGGTAATCTTCACAGCATCATTATCGTATGGTGCTACAGATCGTATAAGCGTACGTAGACACACACAACTGAGTTGTAGTTTATTGTTTAAAATTGACAACTAGACTGGAGCACTCAGTCATTTCTTTCAGGTCTTTCACTCTACCTTTAAATGCGTTGAGCAGGCAGTTACCCACACTGTACACTTCTGTTTGATATTCTGCACCACAATCAGAAGTCACACTTTCATAATAACCTCATTTCTTCAAAATGTGTTCTTCCTTTGCAGCTTTTACTCTGAGGTACAGGGGCAGGGGCAGGCAATATTGGACGGAACAGACAATTGTTGAATTGCAGTAGATGTCAAGTGCCACTAATGGTCCTTAGGCCTCTTTTAAACATAGACCCATCTGAGTAGTAAGTACGGCGTTTTCCCAAGAAGAGGCATATTATTCGGATATATACAGGAAGTAAACAGGCGGCGCTACTTGCCATACCTGCCTTTCCTTCCGAGCTGCTTCCGCGATTTTTTTGTAGAGTAAATTTTCTCTTGAACCAAGCTTCTTTAAGAGGTTCGTGCACTGCTGCTAAATGGCAGTGTCCTGTCGAGGAACGAAATGTAGCAAGACGAGCGGAGGATCGGCGTTTGGTGCAGCGACTGGCAGTTACCCCACAACTTAAACAAATACAACGTGTTCAAAAATGGCTCTGAGCACTATGGGACTTAACTGCTGAGTACAACGTATTGCGTGGACATAGACAGACCCATTATTGTATGATTACACGAATTCAGAGCAGTCACTGGAAGGAGTTAGTTCCATAAAATACCTGAATCTAGCAATATGGATACTGAGCGACCTAAGGTGGAACGACCACATAAAAGTAACAACAGGAAAGGCAGATGCCAGTCTGAGATTCATTGGAAAAGTCCTCATGAAATGTAGTCCGTCATCAAAAGATGTAGCTTACAAAATCTTCGTTTGACCAATACTTGAAAATTGGTCGTTAGTATGGGACCCGTACCAGATGGGAGTAATAGAGATAATAGAAAATATCGAAAGAAGAGCAGATTGTTTTGTTACAGGTTCGTTTAGTACACATGACTGTGTTGATCAATCAACCAGCTCCAGTGGCGATCGCTGCACGGATACGAGTTGTGCATCACTGAGTGCTTTGCTGTTGAACTTCCGAGAGCGTAAGTTCCTAACAATGTCAACCAATATATCCCTTCATCTTATATATATATATATATATATATATATATATATATATATATATATATATATATATATATATATCTTGTAAAACGATCGTAAAGATAAAATGGAAGACTAAGCCCACATGGAGGCTTACCTTAAAACCTTCTTCCCGCGAGATATTGGAGATTTGGATAGGAAAGGGAAGCAGTGTTAGTGGTGCGTAAAGTACCCTCCAACACACACCACAGGGTGCCTCGAGAAGTGGAGGTGTAGGTTTAAATAGATGTAGAGTTGCACATAAATATTTATGGATGCAGTTATGGTAAAATTAGACCCTATCCAATAACTTGTATACTTCCCACTCTATGTGATCAAAAGTATCCGGACACCTGGCTAAAAATGACTTACACGTTTGTGGTGCCCTCCATCGGTAATATTGTAATTCACTATGGTGTTGGACAACCCTAAGCCTTGATGCCAGCTTCCATACTCACAGGCATACCTTCAATCAGGTGCTAGAAGGTTTCTTGGAGAATGACAGTCCATTCATAGCGAAGTGCTGCACTGAGAAGAGATATTGATGTCGGTCGGTGAGGCCTGGCACGAAGACGGCGTTCCAAAACATCCCAATGGTCTTCTATAGCATTCAGATAAGGACACGGTGCAGGCCAGTCCATTACAGGTATGTTATTGACGTGCAACCACTCAGCCAAAGGCCATGCATTATGAACAGGCGCTCGACCGTGTTGAAAGAAACAATCGCCATTCCCGAATTGCTTTTCGACAGTGGGAAGCAAGAAGGCACTTAAAACATCGATGTAGGCCTGTAATGTGATAGTGTCACACAAGAAAACAAGGGGTGCAAGCCCCCTCCATGAAAAACACTACCACACCATAACATCACCGCCTCCAAGTTTTACTCTTGGCATTACACACGCTGGCAGATGGTGTTCACCGGGTAATCGCCACATTGTGTAACGTGGCCCTTCACGTTTCCACTTCACTTTCGCATCGTAATCAGTGGACCTAGGGATGTTCCGGAGTGTGGAAATCTCGTGTACAGATGTATGACATAAGTGACACCCAAACAAACTGACCACGTTCAAAGTCCGTGAGTTCCGCGGAGCGCCCTGTTCTGCTCTCTCACGATGTCTAAAGACTACTGATGTCGCTGATATACAGTACCTGGCAGTAGGTGGCAGCACAGTGCACCTGATATGAAAAATGCATGTTTTTTGAGGTGTCAGGGCACTTTTGATCACATGTGTCTGTAGCTTTTTATAGTACAGATGGAATGTTGTGACCAACGTTTTACTTGGGTTTGATTGGAGTCTCCATTTGAAAATTTGCTAGTTCATTATGGTGAGATCACTTGAGAGTGTATTCTCCTATGCTTGACGGCGTTTTTGTGACATATCAGAGCCAGGTCATCTGCGTACTGGATTTCCTTGGAGCCAATATCTGGCATTTCGTAGATATAAGAAATAAACAGTGTTGAAGCGAGTACTGATCCATGAGGCAAGCCGTTTAAGGGTTGTCCGTCTGCCGGCTTTTCCCTTCAGAACACTAGAAGTATTTGATTAGAGAGCAAATTGTTGAGTAACTAACTTACTAGCCTATGATATGAAATTACGTCAAGAAGATTGAAACTTAATCACTGAATCCTCTCTGTATATTGCATCGTAAGCAACTGTTAGATCGAGGAAAGCTGTGGCCGATGAGGCCTTTCTGAAATTCAGATTCTAACTGTGGTGAGCGTTATGCAAAGCCATGCGACTAAGGTTATTACGATATCTTGTATTGGCTGAGAATTTACTTTTCCAGTAACTGATGTACTGGGTTGGGAGATTGTTCGATAGTTTG
The DNA here is from genome assembly GCF_023898315.1 of Schistocerca nitens. Classification (NCBI taxonomy): domain Eukaryota; kingdom Metazoa; phylum Arthropoda; class Insecta; order Orthoptera; family Acrididae; genus Schistocerca; species Schistocerca nitens. The sequence continues at coordinate 781,975,922 of NC_064614.1, read as the reverse complement.
ATGCATCAATTCCTTCTTTACAGGTTTCAAGATCGAATATCCTTAACACTTTCAAACATTTTCAACCTGGTGGGGAAGCTCGAAAATTTGAGAAGGGAAAGGCAAAAGTTAAATCTAGATAAAATGGGGGTCAGGGAAGTGGAATGGAAAGCAGGCAAAGATTTCTCGTCAGACGAACGCAGGTTAATATCAACAACAGCAGAACATGGTAAAACGGGAGTAGGATCCGTTATGAATAGGAAGGTAGGGCGAAGAGTGAGTTGCTAGAACAGTTAAATTATAGGGCTGTTCTGATTGAAACGGCAGCAAACCAACAGCGACAACAGTAGTTCAGGTATACATGGTGACGTCGTAAGAAAATGGCGAAGAAATAGGGGCAGTGTGAGATACTACTGAAAGAGTAATTCAGTACGTAAAGAGAGATGAAAATCTGAAAGTCATCACAGGAGGAGGAGGTGTACTCCGAAAAGGCCAAGGGATACGAGAAGATTACTGTTGCATTACATCATGGTGAGGCACATATTCCGAACTCAGGTAATGGACTGTAATGAGTGTCCAGGATCACATACAGACTCAGATCACAATTTAGTAGTGATAAAGAGTGGGCTGGTTTAAGAGGTTAATCACGAAGAATCAATGTGCAAAGAAGTGGAGTACAGAAGTACTAAGGAACGAATAGACTTACTTGAAGTTCTCTGAGGTTATAGATACTGCGATAATGTTTACCTCGGTAGTTTTCAGTTGAAGAGGAATGGAAATCTCTAAAAAAGGGGAATTAGAGATGTTGGAAAGAAGAATATGCGAGGAAACCATGGGCAACAGAAGAAACATTTCAGTTGATGGACTAAAGAAAAAAGTACAAAAATATTCAGGGAATTTCAACAATACGGAAATACAACGCACTTTGGGCTGAAATAAATAGGAAATCTATGGAAGCTAAGGCGGAACGCATGCACGAAGAATGCGTGGAGAATGTGTATACTGTTGGCCGAGCGGTTCTAGGCGCGTCAGTCTGGAACCGCGCGACCTCGGGCATGGGTGTGTGTGATGTCATTAGGTTAGTTAGGTTTAAGTAGTTCGAAGTTCTAGGGGACTGATGACCTCGGATGTTTAGTCCCATAGTGCTCATTTGAACCAATGTGGATACTGAGCAACAGTTACCCGTAACATTTCTTCCTTAAGACAATCTTCCTATTTTAAGACTGTAAAAGTGCTAGTTTAATTCATTTTACTTTCTCCAAGATCGTGTCATCTGTTTTCCTCACTGCAGCATCTTTTCTGTTAACCGAAGTTGATTTATAAACCATTCATATTTAATGTTCGTCTTGTATTCATGTATTTTGAAACGTATTGCAAATGCTATATTTTTTCTGCTTTCTGACGTAGAGCACACCCTAGGGAACCATTCTGGAGTCCATTGATCGATGTTGAAGCTGGTAATGATTTCGTGGTCCTTCTATGCCTTTGAGAAGATAGTTACTGCTGGTTCTGAGACCTTTGTACCATCAGAGACTTGAAGTTTTGACGCAGCAAAATAAATGACACAAAGTTAGCAATAACGTTATGATAGGTAGAGACGCTAGCAATGGACAAGAATAATTTGCACTAGGAAATGACGAAGCTACGTGGCCTCCAGTGAAGACCTCCTTGGGGTCGGGAGCCTACGACGTTGACCGGTGGGCAGCAAAATAGCGTGACCACGACGCAAGGTAAATATTGGCCGTACGGCTCAGGCGCGGGCGGGCAAACACAGCCCGCCGTAATGGTGACTGAGACGGCGGCGCCACGTCTTGTGGCCAATTACTGGCGCTCATTAGCCGGGTACACAGCGGCCCGATCCGGCTGTTGACCGGCCGGCTGGTCACCTTCCACCGTCCTCTCGAGACGAACTTTTTCTTCCTCGGTAGCAAACCTACACGCGATGGCTGTGGTGATACTTACTGCTGTGTGCAGGTAATATCTGTTACCAACTAATCATTCCTGACTTCTCACAGTGAGCCAACTCCCGTTACACCTGGATAGAATAGAAACAGATGTTGATGAGCAATCAGACTTTAGTCCTGAGAAATCTTGAGTAGATGGTACTGGTGCATAGTTGTCCAGTACTGCAGGAGAGCTGAAGTCAGAAGCCGTGACAGTTAACGGTAAACAGTGAATAAGACAACAACACAACTTTCAGATATTTTTCGCGTGGCCTGTTTAACATATGTCAGGGTTTATGCCTACTTCACAGGATAAAATATGATGGTATGAAGGTATGATACGATGTTTTTAAACGGTGTACTGACGTATGACGTATGACGTGTGACTACTACCGATATTTTCCGACATCATTGGCTACAAAATTTCTTCTGCGTCGTTCAAATGGTTAAAATGGCTCTGAGCACTATGGGACTTAACTTTGGAGGTCATCAGTCCCCTAGAACGTAGAACTACTTAAACCTAACTAACCTAAGGACATCACACATATCCATGCCCGAGGCAGGATTCGAACCTGCGACCGTAGCAGTCGCCCGGTTCCAGACTGTAGCGCCTAGAACCGCTTGGTCACCGCGGCTCTTCTGCGTGGTTCCTCTTTTGTAAATGGTTTTGCTACTACCAAAAAATCTTAATTAACGAGCTTATATGAATTTACATGCTCTTATCTGCGGGTTTTTAGTGAGTGGTCAGTTCTCTACCATGCAGACTGCGACACGGTAGACAACTATTGTGCACTAATTCACAGTGTTATGAAAATGATAGTGCAGCAAGACACCCGCAATTCAGGGTAGGCTACACATGAGGTGCTTGAAAATACACTGGTGTCCGAAATTAAAGCAATAACTGGAATTTCTGCAAAGTTGCGAATATTTTGTCATAACACGGTATAAACAAGTGATACTAAATTAGAAACAATGTAAAGAATAGAGAACGTAATCAAGTGAAACATGCATAACGATTGACAAAAACATTCTTCGTTATTTTCCAACTTAACGCATTTGCACACACTTTCTGAGATCTGGTTAATGTGCTCAATATAGGATCTTTGATTAGTGATCAAAACGTCCTCGGTCTCGGGTTCATAGCCCGCCACCACTTAAATTTTGATTAAGAAACAGCTTTGGCGGCCGAAGACTTAAGGCATAAGAAGCCAACCTCATTCTGCCAACGGCCTTGTCAAAGGGGGCAGAGGAGCGGACAGAGGTTCAGGAGAGTCTCTTGTCCTTGGGTTGGGAAACTGTCCCCAGAGCTGAAAAGTCACCCATGACCAACGGCATGAGGATGCAGAAGGCAATGGAAACCACTGCATTAAAGACACGTAACGTGTATCCACAGGACATGTGGCCTGTAATTGAAGAAGTGTCATGATGATCTCTCCATTGGCTAAAGATTCCGCAATAATCCCCCATTCGGATCTCCGGGAGGGGACTGCGAAGGCGGACAATGACAAAAAGATTGAATAATGAACCAAAGGTTAACTTTCTACGAGTCGGCGCGTGGAATGCAAGCGGCTTGAATGTGATAGGCAAAATGGAAATCTGAAAAGGGAAATGCAAAGGCTCAATCTAGATATAGCACGGGTCAGTGAAGTGAATCTGAAAGAAGGCAAGGACTTCTGTTCAGATGAGTATAGGGTAATATCGACTACAGCAGAAAATGGTATAACTGGACAAGCATTCGTTATGAATAGAAGGGGTGGAAAAGAGACGCTTGAAGTTCTCTAAGGCTATAGATACAACACCTCACTAGGCAGTACAGTTGATGAGGAATGGACATCTCTAAATTGAGCTATCACAGTGGTTGGGAAGAAAAACATATGTACAAAAAAAGGAACTGCGAAGTAACCATGGGTAACAGAAGAAACATTTCAGGTGACTGATGAAACAATGAAGTACAAAAATGTTAGGGAAATTGAGGAATACAGAAATAAAAGTCGCTGAGGAATGAAATAAGCAGGAAATGGCAGTGAGGCTAACACACAGTGGCTGCATGAAAAATGTGAAGAAATCTAAAATGAAACGATTGTCAGAAAGACTGACTCAGTATATAGGAAAGTCAAAACAACGTACGTTGACATTAAATCCAAGGGTGGTAGCATAAAGAGGGAATTCCACTGTTAAAAGCTGAGGAGAGGGCGGATAGGTGGCAAGAACGCATTGAAGGCCTTTACGAGGGGGAAGATATGTCTGTTATGATAGAAGAAGAAACAGGAGTAGATTTAGAATCAAAATTTAAGAAAGCTTTGGTGAGCTTAAGATCAAATAAGGCAGAAGGAGTTGATAATATTCCATCAGAATTTCTAAATTCACTGGGGGAAGTGGCAACGAAATGTCCCTTCACGTTGGTGTATAGTATGTATGAGAGTGGCGACATACCATCTGATTTTCGGAAAGTATCATCCACACAATTTCGAAGACTGCAGGAGATGCCAAGTTCGAGAATTATCGCACAATCAGCTTAACAGCTCATGCATCCAAGTTGCTAACAAGGATAATATACAGAAGAATAGAAAAGAAAATTGAGGATGTGCTAAATGACGACCAGTTTGGCTTCAGGAAACGTTAAGGCACACGAGATGCTACTCTCACGTTGCGATTGATATTGGAAGCAAGACTAAAGAAAAATCAAGACACATTCGTATAATTTGTGTACCTGGAAAAATCGTTCGACAATGTAAAATGATACAAGATGTTCGACATTCTGAGAAAACAGGCGTAAGCTGTGAATAGAGACAGGTAAGACACAATATATACAAGAGCGTAGGTGGAATAATAAGAGTGGACGACCAAGAACGAAGCGCTTGGACTAAAAAGGGTGTAAGACAGGTATGTAGTCTTTCCCCCCTACTGGTCAATCTACCGGGTGATCAAAAAGTCAGTATAAATTTGAAAACCGAATAAATCACGGAATAATGTAGATAGAGAGGTACAAATTGACACACATGCTTGGAATGACATAGGGTTTTATTAGAAACAAAAAAATACAAAAGTTCAAAAAATGTCCGACAGATGGCGCTTCATCTAATCAGAATAGCAATTATTAGCATAACAAAGTAAGACAAAGCAAATATGATGTTCTTTACAGGAAATGCTCAATATGTCCACCACCATTCCTAAAAATAGCTGTAGTCGAGGAATAATGTTGCGAACGGCACTGTAAACCAAGTCCGGAGTTATGGTGAGGCATCGGCGTCGGATGTTGTCTTTCAGAATCCCTAGAGATGTCGGTCGATCACGATACACTTGCAACTTCAGGTAACCCCAAAGCCAATAATCGCACGGACTGAGGTCCGGGGACCTGGGAGGCCAAGCATGACGAAAGTGGCTGCTGAGCACACGATCATCACCAAACGATGCGCGCAAGAGACCTTCCACGCGTCTAGCAATATCGGGTGGTTCTAATAAAACCCCATGTCATTCGAAGCATGTGTGTAAATTTTTACCGCTCAATCTACATTGTTCCGTGGTTTATTAAGTTTTCAAATTTATACTCACTTCTTGATCACCCGGTATATATCGAAGAAATAATAATGGAAATGAAATAAAGGTTATGGAGTGGAATGAAAATTCACGGTGAAAAGGATATGATACGATTCGCTGACGACATTGCTATACTGAGCGAAAGTGAAGAAGAATTACAAGATATGCGGAATGGAATGAACAATGTAAGGAGTACAGAATATGGATCGAGGGTAAATCGAAGAGAGATGAATGTAATCGTAAGTAGCAGAAATCCGAACAGTGAGGAACATAACATCAGGAATGATGGTCACAGAGTAGATGAAGTTAAAGTATTCTACCAAATATTGTTGTTGTGGTCTTCAGTCTAGAGACTGGTATGATGCAGCTCTCCATGCTACTCTATCCTGTGCAAGCTTCTTCATCTTCCAGTACCTACTGTAACCTACATCCTTCTGAATCTGCTTAATGTATACATCTCTTGGTCTCCCTCTACCATTTTTACCCTCCACGCTGCCCTCCAGTACTAAATTGGTGATCCTATGATGCCTCAGATCATGTCCTACCAACCGATCCCTTCTGCTAGTCAAGTTGAGCCACAACTTTCTCTTCTCCTCCAATTCTATTCTACACCTCCTCATTAGTTATGTGGTCTACCCATCTAATCTTCAGCATTCTTCTGTAGCACCACATTTCAAAAGCTTCTATTATCTTCTTGTCCAAACTACTTATCGTCCATGTTTCACGTCCATACATGGCTACACTCCATACAAAATACTTTCAGAAACGACTTCCAGACACTTAAATCTATACTCGATGTTAAAAAAATTTCTCTTTTTCGGAAACGCTTTCCATCCCATTGCCAGTTACGTTTTATATCCTCTCTACTTCGGCCATCATCAGTTATTTTGCTCCCCAAATAGTAAAACTCATTTACTGCTTTAAGTGCCTCATTTCCTAATTTAATTCCCTCAGCATCACTCGACTTAATTCGACTACATTCCGTTATCCTCGTTTTGCTTTTGTTGATGTTCATCTTATATCCTCTTTTCAAGACACTGTCCATTCCGTTCAGCTGCTCTTCGAAGTCCTTTGCTGTCTCTGACAGAATTACAATGTCATCGGCGAACCTCAAAGTTTTTAATTCTTCTCCATGGATTTTAATACCTACTCCGAATTTTTCTTTTGTTTCCTTTACTGCTTGCTCAATATACAGATTGAATAACATCGGGGATAGGCTACAGCGCTGTCTCACTCCCTTCCCAACCACTGCTTCCCTTTCATGCCCCTCGACACTTATAACCGCCATATGGTTTCTACACAAATTGTAAAGAGCCTTTCGCCATCTGTATTTTACCCGTTCTACCTCCAGAATTTGAAAGAGTATTCCAGTCAACATTGTCAAAGGCTTTCTCTATGTCTACCAACTAGGCAGCAAAATAACCAATGACGGACGTAGCTAGGAGGATATCACACACAGACTAGCACTGGTAGCACTGAAAAAAGGGCATTCCTGGCCAAGAGAAGTTCACTAGTATCAAACATAGGCTTTGATTTGAGAAAGAAATTTCTGAGAATGTATGTCTGGAGCACAGCATTGTGTGGTTGTGGAACATGAACTATGGGAAAACCGGTAAAGAAGAAAATCTAAGCGTTTGATATGTTGTGCTATAGAAGAATGTTGAAAATTAGGTAGACTGATAAAGTAAGGATTGAGGAGGGTCTGCGCCGGCGTGGAGAGAAAAAGAACGTATGGAAAACACTGCGCAGGAGAAGGGACAGGATCATAGACATTTTTTAAGATGTGGGGGAATGACTTCCATGTAGCTGTAGATGGGAAAAACTGTAGCAGAAAACAGAGATTGGAATACATCCAGCAAACTATTCAGGACGCAGGTTGCAAGTGCTGCTCTGAGATGAAGAGGCAGGCACAGGAGAGGAATTTTTGCGGGCTGCATCAAATCAGGTAGAAGAATGATGACCAAATTTAAAAGAATTGTGTGTGACCACATCTGGCACCAGTACAGGCCTTAAAACGACGGGACTCGCTGTGAATGATGTCATCAATCTTATGTTGTCGTAATAACGCCAGTCTTCCTGCAGAGCGGCTCACAAGTCTTGGAGAGTGGTTGGTGGATGCTGACGTGATGCAACTCATCTCCATAATGCATCCCAAACCTGCTCGGCAGAGCGAGCAGACAACAACATGCGAGCAATACCTTCCGTTTCCAAAAGAGCATCAAACACCTGTGCTCAATGATTTTGAACATTATCGCCCTTCAATACAAAGTTTGGTCTACAACATTACGCAACAACCGTGCACGAGATTCCAAAATCTGCTCACGGTACGTGACAGCAGTTAAAACTTGCTTATTCACCCATAAAATTTCATGAAGAAGTATTCGAGTGGTCAACATAACCAGTGCCCACACCTCCTCCATATCGATGGGTTCAAATGGCTCTGAGCACTATGGGACTCAACTGCTGAGGTCATTAGTCCCCTAGAACTTAGAACTAGTTAAACCTAACTAACCTAAGGACATCACAAACATCCATGCCCGAGGCAGTATTCGAACCTGCGACCGTAGCGGTCTCGCGGTTCCAGACTGCAGCGCCTTTAACCGCACGGCCACTTCGGCCGGCTCCATATCGATCTCTTTCCATAATGTTACGATCCCGAAATGGTGTTCCATGTGCTCTCCAAATGCGAATCCATCAAGAATCACTCTCCAGATCAAATCGGGAACCACGTGTGCAATGAATATTGGCCCACCAAGTGGCATGTTGACACCTCCAATCTAGACGTTCCCTTCTGTGTAGATACGTCAGATGTAAACAGACAGCAGGTCTCCAGCAATTAAAGGCCACTGTGCTGAAGCTTTCTGTACACCGTTTGTCTCAATACAACACGTCCATTTAATGCTTAGACATCAGATGCCAGTTGCAGTGCAGTACTAAGGCGATACTGTCATGCACGTACAGCCAAATAACGGTCCACTCTTCCTGATGGCACGTTGTCACCCTCTCCTGGTCTTTGGGATACGGTTTCGGTCTCTACAAACCGTTGCCTCATTCGAGAAACAACACAACGATTCATATAAAGCCATTCGCCTATATCCTGATTAGAATCTTCATATGGCCCTCCACAGCGTAGAGTCTGTAGGTATCTTCTCTGTGCTTACTGCACCGCCTGTAACTGTGTACTTAGCGATTGTGGATGTGGGACTACCCTGCAAACACTGCACTGCTTGATAAGTGTCCTGCCGTCTTTATTGTCATGGTTGCCCGTTGATTAGAATGCCATCTTCCATGCAGAACACGATCTTAACGACATCTGTTGTAAGGTTGTATGATTATATCGTGAGTTACACAGGATGGGGAAATACCACGTCTTTACTTTAATTTAGGACACCCATGTAGTTTATTTGCCCCTGACGTACAGGCTGCTATACACAGCAAGGTGATGAAACAGGCTGATCCTACAATGAAACAGTCTGCTTCTCGTGCAGGGCAGCCCATATGTAGGATTCTGTAAAACCGTTTCTTCTCCTTAACATGTAGGCTGTCCTACAAAGCAGGTCGACTAGGCAGTCAATACTCTTCTCACACAATACGCCTACCTGTAGCTAGAAAAAACCCGTTCTTTCCAGTGTCTCCATCCTATTCGAGCTAGGAAGCTATAAAATCCAAAAGTACTGATGTGAGGCCTGTTGTTTCTGTGTCAAATTGGGTTCAACACGATCCATACGATCCAGAGGGTTAGGAGGAGCTTCGAGACACACATACACAGATAAGCGAACTCTGTTTTGTATGTATATATAATGCACTTAATTAATAAATTAATTGGCAATCAAACAAACAATTGCTTGATTACTGAATTGAAAATTAATCCCTAAATAATGTACTGTGCACAATTATGTGATAAACAGTTTGAATGATTTCTTTTTCGACAGTTACTTCCCATTCTCAAACGAATACACGCAGGCAAATATTTCATTTTGAGTGAGACGTATGGGTAACAGACACTAGCAGTCAAGTCGCAGCTGTACAGTCAAATTTGTATGAGGTTGTAGGCAGTTCATTTTAGTTGACTGCTACAAGTGAAAAGCAATTGTAAGTAATGTCGTCAAATTTTTGCAGAAGATTGAACTAGGCTCAATGCAAAAGCGACCTATTTGACAGTACCAGTAAACAGAGGGTGGCCGGATATATTGCATTTTTGGTGAGTACCATACGCATGCGTATTACCGTTTATTTCAACACTTATTCAAATGGTTCAAATGGCTCTGAGCACTATGGGACTTAACATCTGAGGTCATCAGTCCACTAGAACTTAGAACTACTTAAACCTAAGTAACCTAAGGACGACCCACGCATCTATGCGCGAAGCAGGATTCGAAGCTGCGACCGTAGCTGTCGCGCGGTTCCAGACTCAAGCGCCTAGTGGAACCGAGCGACCGCTACGGTCGCAGGTTCGAACCCTGCCTCGGGCATGGATGTGTGTGATGTCCTTAGGTTAGTTAGATTTAAGTAGTTCTAAGTTCTAGGGGACTGATGACCTTAGATGTAAAGTCCCATAGTGCTCAGAGCCATTTGAACCATTTTTCAAGCGCCTAGAACCGCTCGACCACTCCGGCCGACCAACAATTACTGATTTGTATTAGTGTGATAATATTAATTTTTTATTATAGAATGGCTTAGAAAAAAGAGTAGCTGCCCAGATAAAAGAGTGAAAGGAAGATGTCTGGCCGGAATGTATCCTTATCAGCGACACTACCGAATCAAGAAAGGGTCGTGGGACGCTGGAACCCTGCACAACGGGTTTACGTTACGCAAATAAGTGTTTGTGTAGATATCGCCCCTGCAGCCTCCAGTTTATCGAAAGAGGTTATAACAAATACTAGAAGGCTGATAAAGATACGCAAACGCCAGAGTTAAAAGTAATATCGATGGACTTAGTTTTTAATGTTGTTATTTCGGTTAAAATGGCTAAAGTAACATTTCGTGGTACGAGAAATGACGAATAATAACTGCCTTATGTCCGTAGATACATGTTGCACCGAAATATTGTCACATGAAAAACGTTATCTGCCAAAACCGATTGTCAAGGTAACTGAGACTACCGCGCAAGAGCAACTGCTGGCAATGCTGGACTATGTTTCAGTAAGAGTGACTTTCGTGGAGAAAAACAAATTAAACGCCATGGATTCTGACATTCTTGAATACTTGAAGTAAGGCATCTTGAGGCTTTGGCTGTACATGCGCAGCTTTATGTCTCAACGAAATTCGCATATAACAAGCGTCGTCAATGAAGGACTGGAAGTAAATTACAACGAAAAATGTAAGTAGTGCACCCGTGGTCTAGGGGTAGCTTCTTTGATTCATAATCAAAACGTCTTCGGTCCCGGGTTCGATCCCCGCCACTGCCTAAATTTTGATAAATAATGAGCATTGGCGGCCGAAGACTTCCGGCATAAGAAGTCAACCTCATTCTGCCAACGGCCTTGTCAAAGAGGGCGGAGGAGCGGATAGAGGTTCAGGGCACTCTCTTGTCCTTGGGGTGGGAAATTGCCCATAAAGGCGGAAGAATCAGCAATGATCAACGACATGAGGATGCAGAAGGCAATGGAAACCATTCCATTAAAGACATGTAACGTGTGTCTACAGGACATGTGGCCTGTAATTGAAGAAGTGTCATGATGATCTCTCCATTGGCAAAAGATTCCGGAATAGTCCCCCATTCGGATCTCCGGGAGGAGACTGCCAAAGGGGAGGTTACCATGAGAAAAAGATTGAATAATCACCGAAAGGATAACGTTCTACGAGTCGGGGCGTGGAATGTCAGAAGCTTGAACGTGGTAGGGAAACTAGAAAATCTGAAAAGGGCAATGCAAAGGCTCAATCTAGATATAGTAGGGGTCAGTGAAGTGATGTGGAAGGAAGACAAGGATTTCTGGTCAGATGAGTATCGGGTAATATTAACAGCAGCAGAAAATGGTATAACAGGTGTAGGATTCGTTATGAATAGGACGGTAGGGCAGAGGGTGTGTTACTGTGAACGGTTCAGTGACCGGGTTGTTCTAATCAGAATCGACAGCAGACCAACACCGACAACGATAGTTCAGGTATACATGCCGACGTCGCAAGCTGAAGATGAACAGATAGAGAAAGTGTATGAGGATATTGAAAGGGTAATGCAGTATGTAAAGGGGGACGAAAATCTAATAGTCATGGGCGACTGGAATGCAGTTGTAGGGGAAGGAGTAGAAGAAAAGGTTACAGGATAATATGGGCTTGGGACACGGAATGAAAGAGGAGAAAGACTAATTGAGTTCTGTAACAAGTTTCAGCTAGTAATAGCGAATACCCTGTTCAAGAATCACAAGAGGAGGAGGTATACTTGGAAATGGCCGGGAGATACGAGAAGATTTCAATTAGATTACATCATGGTCAGACAGAGATTCCTAAATCAGATACTGGATTGTAGGGCGTACCCAGGAGCAGATATAGACTCAGATCACAATATAGTAGTGATGAAGAGTAGGCTGAAGTTCAAGACGTTAGTCAGGAAGAATCAATACGCAAAGAAGTGGGATACGGAAGTACTAAGGAATGACGAGATACGTTTGAAGTTCTCTAACGCTATAGATACAGCAATAAGGAATAGCGCAGTAGGCAGTACAATTGAAGAGGAATGGACATCTCTAAAAAGGGCCATCACAGAAGTTGGGAAGGAAAACATAGGTACAAAGAAGGTAGCTGCGAAGAAACCATGGGTAACAGAAGAAATACTTCAGTTGATTGATGAAAGGACGAAGTACAAACATGTTCCGGGAAAATCAGGAATACAGAAATACAAGTCGCTGAGGAATGAAATAAATAGGAAGTGCAGGGAAGCTAAGACGAAATGGCTGCAGGAAAAACGTGAAGACATCGAAAAAGATATGATTGTCGGAAGGACAGACTCAGCATACAGGAAAGTCAAAACAACATTGGGTGACATTAAAAGCAACGGTGGTAACATTAAGAGTGCAACGGGAATGCCACTGTTAAATGCAGAGGAGAGAGCAGATAGGTGGAAAGAATACATTGAAAGCCTCTATGAGGGTGAAGATTTGTCTGATGTGAAACAAGAAGAAACAGGAGTTGATTTAGAAGAGCTAGGGGATCCAGTATTAGAATCGGAATTTAAAACAGCTTAGGAGGACTTACGGTCAAATAAGGCGGAAGGGATAGATAACATTCTATCAGAATTTCTAAAATCATTGGGGGAAGTGACAACAAAACGACTATTCTCGTTGGTGTGTAGAATATATGAGTCTGGCGACATACCATCTGTCTTTCGGAAAAGCATCATCCACACAATTCCGAAGACGGCAAGAGCTGACAGGTGCGAGAATTATCGCACAATCAGCTTAACAGCTCATGCATCGAAGCTGCTTACAAGAATAATATACAGAAGAATGGAAAAGAAAACTGAGAATGCGCTAGGTGACGATCAGTTTGGCTTTAGGAAAAGTAAAGAGACGAGAGAGGCAATTCTGACGTAACGGCTAATAATGGAAGCAAGGCTAAAGAAAAATCAATACACTTTCATAGGATTTGTCGACCTGGAAAAAGCGTTCGGCAATAGAATATGGTGCAAGCAGTTCGAAATTCTGAAAAAAGTAGGGGTAAGCTATAGGGAGAGATGGGTCATATACAATATGTACAACAACCAAGAGGGAATAATAAGATTGGACGATCAAGAACGAAGTGCTCGTATTAAGAAGGGTGTAAGACAAGGCTGTAGCCTTTCGCCCCTACTCTTCAATCTGTACATCGAGGAAGCAATGATGGAAATAAAAGAAAGGTTCTGGAGTGGAATTAAAATACAAGGTGAAAGGATATCAATGATACGATTCGCTGATGACATTGCTATCCTGAGTGAAAGTGAAGAAGAAGTAAATGATCTGCTGAACGGAATGAACAGTCTAATGAGTACACAGTGTGGTTTGAGAGTAAATCGGAGAAAGACGAAGGTAATGAGAAGTAGTAGAAATGAGAACAGCGAGAAACTTAACATCAGGATTGATGGTCACGAAGTCAATGAAGTTAAGGAATTCTGCTATCTAGGCAGTAAAATAACCAATGATGGACGGAGCAAGGAGGACATCAAAAGCAGACTCGCTATGGCAAAAAAGGCATTTCTGGCCAAGAGAAGTCTACTAATATCAAATAGCGGCCTTAATTTGAGGAAGAAATTTCTGAGGATGTACGTCTGGAGTACAGCATTGTATGGTAGTGAAACATGGACTGTGGGAAAACCGGAAGAGAAAAAAAATGGTTCAAATGGCTCTGAGCACTATGGGACTCAACATCTTAGGTCATAAGTCCCCTAGAACTTAGAACTACTTAAACCTAACTAACCTAAGGACATCACACACACCCATGCCCGAGGCAGGATTCGAACCTGCGACCGTAGCAGTCCCGCGGTTCCGGACTGCAGCGCCAGAACCGCTTGACCACCGCGGCCGGCGAAGAGAAGAGAATCGAAGTATTTGAGATGTGGTGCTATAGACGAATGTTGAAAATTAGGTGGACTGATAAGGTGAGGAATGAGGAGGTTGTACGCAGAATCGGAGAGGAAAGTAATATGTGGAAAACACAGATAAGGAGAAGGGACAGGATGATAGGACATCTGCTAAGACATGAGGGTATGACTTCCATGGTACTAGAGGGAGCTGTAGAGGGCAAAAACTGTAGAGGAAGACAGAGATTGGAATACGTCAAGCAAATAATTGAGGACGTAGGTTGCAAGTGCTACTCTAAGATGAAGAGGTTAGCACAGGAAAGGAATTCGTGGCGGGCCGCACCAAACCAGTCAGTAGGCTGACGACCAAAACAAAAAAATAAAAAAAAATGCTGCCAAATGAATAACATAAATATGGTATGTAGGAAGAGAGAACCATCAACAGGCCTTTGAAAAGCTGTACAGTGAAAAATTAAAACGTCGTTACCGTCAAATGGTGCTTGATCACATATTACATATAAACAAATCTCATGATGAGGTACATACAAACAGTAACCGTGAGTTTGGTGCGATTCACGCAGGTAATGTCATGAATAGAAGATAACAAACATATGTATTCTCAGTGGAACAACATGAATGACAGCTAACTCTAAATATAGAAAATTTAAATTAATGCAGATGAATAGGAAAAAGAATCCCGTCATTTTTAATACTCCAATGGTAGTGAAGCGCTTGACACAGTCACGTCAATTAAATATTTGGACATAACATTGCAGAGCGAATGAAGTGGGACATGCATGTAATGGCAGTTGTGGGGAAGGCGGATAGTCGTCTTCGGTTCATTGGTAGAATTTTGGGAAGATGTGGTTCATCTGTAAAGGAGAACACTTATAAAACACTAATACGACCTATTCTTCAGTATTGCTGTAGCGTTTGGGATCCCTATCAGGGCGGATTCAGGGAGGACATAGAAGCAATTCAGAGGTGGGCTGCTAGATTTGTTACTGGTAGGTTTGATCATCACGCGAGTGTTACGGAAATGCTTCAGGGATTAGGGTGGGAGTCTCTGGTGGAAAGGAGGCGTTCTTTCCGTGAATAGCTATTGAGGAAATTTAGAGAACGAGTATTTGAGGCTGACTGCAGTACAATTTTACTGCCACCAACTTATATTTCGTGGAAAGACCACAAAGATAAGATAAGAGAGATTAGGGCTCGTACAGAGGCATATAGGCAGTCATTTTTCCCTCGTTCTGTTTGGGAGTGGAACAGGGAGAGTAGATGCTAGTTGTGGTACGAGGTACCCTCCGCCACGCACCGTATGGTGATTTGCGGAGTATGTATGTAGATGTAGATGGTATAACTGAAAGAATGTCAAATGCAGAAGAACGTCTGTCATTACAGATCAACGACCCTACTGTCAGTTCGAAAGTTGGTGGTCGTTGGTCTGTGATGATAGACGTTCCTTTGCATTTAATATTCTTTCATTATACCATCTTTTACGCTATATTGACAGAATATACCTGTCTGTTGTCTTCTATTTGTGACACTATCTGCATGAATCGCAATGAAGTCACTTTTATTCTTTGTATGTACTTCATCACGATATTTATTTATCTAAAGCATGTGTTCACACACTATTTGATGTTAACATAGTTTTAATTTTTCACTGTATAGCTTTGTAAGTACTGTAGGTGATTCTTTCCTCATACATACAATATTTATATTTCTTAACCGATTGTGTATACTTTAGATGAGTCGACGTTGTGTTCATCTCTGATAGTAAAAAAATGGTTCAAATGGCTCTGAGCACTATGGGACCCATAATAAGTTTATTTATTTTTTCTTTCAAAGCAGGAATTTTCTATAAAATATATTGACACTAACGTTTCATAAAATAACCAACAAACAATAACTTAAAGCGAATATGTAGTATGAAAGTTACTTGGGCAAAAGCAGGGGACATAAAAAAATTGTGGGTTCAACTAACCCCCCCCCCCCCTTTAGGCGTCCTAGGGTTAACATCCGAGGTCATCTGTCCCCTAGAACTTAGAACTTCTTAAACCTAACTAACCTAAGGACATCACACACATCCATGACCGAGGCAGGATTCGAACCTGCGACCGCAGCGGTCACGCTGTTCCAGATTGAAGCGCCTAGAACCGCTCGGCCACATCGGCCGGCGATCCCTGATAGTCGCAATGAGCAGGGCGCCCCAGGATCACACGCTTACCGCAACCAATGACGTAACGCGATTTTGTAAACATCTCTATTCCTACGCATCATTGTTGTCACAGCTTTGTAGCTGGCTGCTGTTTTCGCCTGTAGGTGTTAGCGCTTCGTAGTGGGAACCTGGCCACAGCTCTAAGAGTTTTCAGAATGCATCGTGTCGGCTATACATATATTTTCTGATTTATTTTACTTCTTGTCCACAAGTGGTGACACTTATAATAAGTGAAGCCGATGGACAGATGAAGTTGTGTCAGCTAATGGTATTATTTTAATTGTAATTTCATTCTAGAGAGCTTCACGGTCACCAATGGCATCTGTTCTTTCGGACATGTTCGAAAGAACAGATGCCATCTTCATACAGTTTTATTAGTTGTCCACAGAGTTTTTGGCAACTGCCACAAGAGATGTGGAGCTATCCAATAACAGAACGTGAGTCCACGACTACAGAGCTGCTTTTGCGGTCATTATTTCACTTCCGCAGATCATGTGGCCCCAAGTAGGTAGCACCATATCCGTGTGCCGCGACCAAATTCTTACCAGTGCATAACCGCAGAACGACAGTTTACATTGAGCTCTTCATGCTCAAATTCTCTGAGCTTTATTCCGACCACATGCACAGTCCATCTATCAGACTCTCTCCTGGAACCACAAACGACCACACGGAGCTGCTAGCAGTTTCCATTTTGGTACACGGAGACTTGGCTTCTTCCACAGTGAGCCTCCAGGCCGTCGATATTATGGAGTTTGGGTGATCAGAGATAATCAGTGTACCATCTCAGACATTAACTGAACTCTGTTACATATTTTTGAAAACATTTTGGGAAAACGGCCAACAACTTCACAACTGTATTTAGAAAAACAGTCTTGATCGCCCAAATCACGTTCATTGGTGACCGGTTTCAGTACAAAATGGGCCATCTTCGGACCGCAGTCTTAAGTTGATGTATGGAGATAGATCCACGTACCAGGAACTGCAAAAGCTTCTAGATGCTGTCAACTGCTGAATTGTCAGCATCTACAGACTTCTGCAGTTCCTGATCTGTGGATCCATCTCCACACATCAACTTTGGACTACGGCTCGAAGTTGACGTGTCATTATACTTTAACCGATTGCCAATAAACTTTATTTCTGTGGTCTAGATGGTTTTCCTAAGCTTCAGTTGTATTCTGTTAATTGTGAATCAGTCTTCCATGGCGGACACTAAACCATAGTTTGTCACGAATGTCCAAAGTTAGAAAGGAGATAGCAGCAGCACCAGCCGCAGGCGAGCACGGTAGTTGTACCTTACGAATTCTTGGAAGGCGAACTGTGTCACATCCTCCCCATACCAGCGGCTGCCTAAATGTACAATGTACATGCCAAGAGGCTTAGCGTAGGCCGAATATGCGTAGGGCAGAAGGCTACATGTACCCAAGCCATCTGTACTACAATCACTTCTTCTAGTACCACAGCTCTACCACCATATGGCTGTCGCCTGGCCATCATGGAGGATGCTTATGAACGATCGAAGTTTACATACGTCGAGGCACCCCGCATTCCTATCATTGAGCCGCCGCCATACAAGGCCATCGCCGGCCAGAGTAGCAGTTGCGGTTATCAGCAAAAGGGCAGTGGGTCACTGGTCTCACGTTATCGGTGGGCCACCTTCCTACACCATGGGGAGACGAAGCGAGGAACGCGCGCCGCAGAACGAGGTTGCTGAGAACGAAGAAACGTTGCTGGCAGAGAGAGAGTTTTCGTCTCGAAAGTCGCGGTCGGCCGATGCCGCGCTCCGTTAGCAATCCTGTCATCGAGAAGGATATCGGGCAGCTGAATTCCTTAGGCAAATCACTGACATCCTATACTGCGCTGTGGAAAGGTGCATCAGTAAAGAGGATTAAATGCGAGTGTGTGAAGACTGCTTACTTGGCGCTGTCTGGCGTCCATCGAACATATCGAGCTACCGACAATATTATACCCGGCTCAAGAGAAAGATGTGACTGTTCTCAATTGGTTCAAATGGCACTATGGGACTTAATATCCGAGGTCATCAGTCCCCTAGAACTTAGAACTACTTAAACCTAACTAACCTAAGGACAACACACACATCCATGCCCAAGGCAGGATTCGAACCTGTGACCGTAGCGGTCTCATGGTTCCATACTGAAGCGCCTAGAACCTTGTTCTCAATTTCTTGCCTTTGTGTAAATAAGCACCATAATAGGAGAAAGGAAACTTCAATGGTTTATGGTTTTAATAAGCTTGTTACCCACAGAATATCTACAATTTTCTTGTCGAAACAGAACTGACCATTTGTAACCGTGGCTTATAACTTCATCAACACCAGTGCTTTCTACACTCGTTTCAGCAACATCATCTAATCGTCTCGCCGCTGGTTTCACCACAGGGAGGTCTCTAATGATCCTTTGTTGTTGAGGGTGTTGTTCGGTCTACTGCACATGTATCTCTTTACTGTCACTGTTGGCTAGATCATAAAAGAATACCATTTCACGTTACATTTTCCACACTCTGCGGGAGCACTAATCTTCTCCTGATGTCAACACATCTCCACAACGATAAGTATGCAAAGATTCGTGTAAGAGACTGATAAATGCTGTGTGTGCCAAAGGTGTCTCACGGACGGGTCCAAGCATAGAGAGAAACACAAGCGATGAGAAATTAACAATGAATGTCATTAAGGAAACAACGTACAGCGCCGAAAAGTACTGACTGTCTGCCACTAAAGTAAAATGCCACGTATCTCAAGTGCAATATACAAAGAAACCGAATATAAGTCACATGCCTGAGGCTGAAACTGACGTGAAGAATGTTATAAAGTATTTATTTACTGCAGAGAGATTTAGAATATGAGTGCTGTTAGTACTGTAACAGTTCGTGCATCGTCCCCGAAAAGTACAAGGACCACATCAAGACGAAACGTCGTTCACTGGAACGTATTGCTGGAGCGGCCGACATTCTGCTAATGAACACATGGACCCTCGCAATACCAAGGAGGTAGGGTACTTTATGCCCAAATATTGAAAATATTGTAAAATTTTGAAAAGAAATATTTGTTGTTTTTAATGTACTCTTTTACCAGGTTTCATAAATATATTAATATCTTCGGTTGATCTTAACCGAAAAATTTAAGTATTGCTAAAAGATTCCACTTCCCCCAACGGAATATACGAAATGTGTTCGCAATTACGAATAAGGAGAGCCATCGGCTGAAGACTGGAATCATGACAATGAAAACTTCTGCTGGACTGAGACTGGAACTCGGACTTCCCGCATATGGCGGCGGGTATCCTTACCGTAAGGCTGTCCGAATACGCTTCACGGCCAGATCCATACTTCCAAGTGTCATCAGCCACGTGTCAGTCATGTGTCTATAACCTGCACCCTTTATCTATATTCTCATATGGGAGAGATATTTTAATTGGAAGTTGTTTGCCCGTTGTCGGCAGATAAATATTTTACTGCAGTGCCTGTTGTTCAGAAAGGGAGAGATGCATGCACGTGCGTAGGAACACTGCGTAGTACTTTTGAACAACACAGCCACAGCAGTGTCGTATTTCCCAGTGAATGTCATAACCAATATTTTCAGGTTCAGAACCTTACTCCAATATCTTTTTAAAAATGGTGACAGTCAACAAAAATTAACGAAATTTGTATTTTTAAATTTTCCTGCTGTTGTGCCATAAAGTACATCTACTGACACACGTCACTGGAAATGCGATGAAATTGCTAAGAGTATGCTAGAAGATACTTTCAGTTTCTGGACCCTATTCACACATCACTACCACTTTGAAAACTATGTTGTTCTGAGTCAATAATAATTAACGGATTTTGTTTCATTTCTTTTATTTTTGTAGGCACGATGTATCCCCTCTCCACCATGGTAATGCACGTAATGGAAAAAAAATCCGTTGGCATTGCGAGGGTTAACGTGATTCAGAAGTTGGATATGTGAGAATGAAGCTTTATAAAAGTACATGTAGCTGCTTGCGTCCTTCAATAACAGTGTCAAATAACTGTTTCCAAAGAGTGTTTCAATGACTTTCTTTTCTAGTGTGCATCACTACTCTCCGATGTAAGACTATGGGACACACTCTTTAAAAAAACCTAAGAAAGAAAAACACACCGAGTGTAATATTGTGAAAGTCGTCTGTGATAGCTGTATAAAGAAATCTTGAACTCTTCCGCCCGAAGGCATATACAGTTCTGTAGTTAAAAGTGAATAAAAGGATCATAGAGTTACTCATGTTCCCTCATCACTGACCGGACCGATAACTGGTTGCTGGAATTTGCATTTCACAAAATTTCATTGTCATTAAACATTACTCAAATAGCCACTACATTTATTATTTTTGCAATGTAAAGTAATTGTTGTAAAGAAGACCATAGGGTCAGCCAGTATTCAGCCACAAAGTCAAGTAATTTTGTATGTCAGACTAACATTAAAATATAATTTGGATTATGTTACCTTTGTTGCAAATAATATCTGACGCTGATGGATCGAACGAAGACTTAACTGCGTTCTTTAAATTACCTGCTCCTTTCACTATTTATGTAGGTCTACTGATGAATTGTTCTCTTGTCGCTTCTTCTAGCTATCGAAGCAACGGGAGCATTTAGATAGTAATGTAACAAAGTGTAATTTTGTACAGTTTACCGGAAGAAAATTGTCTCTTGTCCAACACTGCGTGCTCTTACAGCGTGTTACCACATCGACCTTGTGTTGAAATTGATGCTGATAGCTGGGCACTCAGAGAAGATTTATAGTACTCCCTTAAGCGGCTTTGCAATGCAAATTTCCGGATCACTACAGCTCATTATAACAGAATCCACTCGCTCAACTTGAGGGGAGTAATCTTGTTATTTTAATCCATGGCAGCAGTTAGTTGTCGGGGAAGAGGTTCCGCGAGACTATTTAGGGACGAAGTTGCGGAATTAGTCCACTGAGTTAATCTTCTCGGTTACTGCGCTGGATTGTGCGGGCGGGCTGATTAATGGCTGCGCTATTGAAATAAACTTGCGCTGTCTCCCTGTGGGTGGTTCACTCGCTTAACACGTCAAGTGGTCAGTGCAGTTAGGCCGCAGCGCCTGGAAGATGGAACACGCAACAGCAAATGGTCACGGCAGTGCCATCTACCCAACGTTGTTGTACACACTTCCGCTGCTTGTTGCGACAGTGGAGCGATCGACAACAGAACAAAACGTGTGCCGTATTGTGAGACCAGCTGAGGGCCAAGGACTTACTTCGGAACTCAGGGTGATCGTAATAAAGGTGATTTTATCCTAATTCCAAAGAAGATAACCAGATACGGAAGAAATATGACATAGAAACTGGCTACACTTATAAAGCGTAATGATGTCTTACAAACTACACTACTGGCCATTAAAATTGCTACACCACGAAGATGACGTGCTACAGACGCGAAATTTAACCGACAGGAAGAAGATGTGATACGCAAATGATAAGCTTTTTAGAGCATTCACATAAGGTTGGTGCCGGTGGCGACACCTACAACGTGCTGATATGAGGAAAGTTTCCAACCAATTTCTCATACACAAACAGCAATTGACCGGCGCCGCCTGGTGAAACGTTGTTGTGATGCCTCGTGTAAGGAGGAGAAATGCGTACCATCACATTTCCGACTTTGATAAAGGTCAGATTGTAGCCTATCGCGATTGCGGATTATCGTATCGCGACATTGCTGCTCGCGTTGGTCGAGATCCAATGACTGTTACCAGAATATGGAATCGGTGGGTTCAGGAGGGTAATACGGAACGCCGTGCTGGATCCCAACGGCTTCGTATCACTAGCAGTCGAGATGACAGGCATCTTATCCGCATGGCTGTAACGGATCGTGCAGCCACGTCTCGATCCCTGAGCCAACAGATGGTAACCTATGCAAGACAACAACCATCTGCACGAACAGTTCGACGATGTTTGCAGCAGCACGGACTATCAGCTCGGAGACCATGGCTGCGGTTACCCTTCACGCTGCCTCATAGACATGAGGGCCTGCGATGGTGTACTCAACGACGAACCTGGGTGCACGAATGGCAAAACGTCATTTTTTCGGATGAATCCATGTTTTGATTACAGCATCATGGTGGTCGCATCCGTGTTTGGCGAGATCGCGGTGAACACACATTGGAAGCGTGTATTCGTCATCGCCATACTGGCGTATCACCCGGCGTGATGGCAGGGTTACACGTCTCGGTCACCTCTCGTTCGCACTGACGGCACTTTCAACAGTGGACGTTACATTTCAGATGTGTTACGACCCGTGGCTCTACCCTTCATTCGATACCTGCGAAATACTACATTTCAGCAGGATAATGTACGACCGCATTTTGCAGGTCCTGTACAGGCCTTTCTGGATACAGAAAAAGTTCGACTGCTGCGCAGGCCAGCACATTCTCCAGATATCTCACCAATTGAAAATGACTAGTCAATGGTGGTCGAGCAACTGGCTCGTCACAATACGCCAGTCACTACCCTTGATGAACTGTGATATCTTGTTGAAGCTGCATGGGCAGCTGTACCTGTACACGCAATCCAAACGCTGTTTGACTCAATGCCCAGGTGTATCAAGGCCGTTATTACGGCCAGATGACGCTGTAAACAGAACCTGGATTCATCCGAAAAAATTACGTTTTGCCATTCGTGCACCCAGGTTCGTCGTTGAGTACACCATCGCAGGCCCTCATGTCTGTGAGGCACCGTCAAGGGTAACCGCAACCATGATCTCTGAGCTGATAGTCCACGGTGGCGCAAACGTCGTCGAACATTTCGTTCAGTTGGTTGTTGTCTAGCAAACGTCCCCATCTGTTGACTCAGGGATCGAGACGTGGCTGCACGATCCGTTACAGCCATGCGGATAAGATGCCTGTCATCTCGTTCAATTATAAGACATGCGTATTATACATTGTACATGAGTGGCTATACACTGAACAGCCAAGGATTAGGTACAACTGCCTCATATCGTGTAGCGGCTCCGTGAAAAAGCAGATGTGCAGCAAAACGATGTGGCATGGACTCGACTAATGTCTGCAGTTGTGCTGGCGGGAACAGACACAATGAATCCTGCAGGGCTGTCCATAAATCGGTAAGAGTTCGACGGGGTGGAGGTCTCTTCTGAACAGCACGTTGCAAGACATCCCAGATACGCTCTATAATGTTCATGTCTGGGGGAGTTTGGTGGCCAGCAGAAGTGTTTAAACTCAGAAGAGTGTTCCTGGAGCCACTCTGTAGCAGTTCTGGACGTGCAGAGTGTCACATTGTCCTGCTGGAATTGCCCAAGACCGACAGAATGCACAATAGACATGAATGGACGCAGATGATCAGACAGTACGTGTCACCTCTCAAAGTCGTGTCGAGACGTATCAGGGATCCTATATCGCTTCAGCTGCACACGCCACACATCGTTACAGAGCATCCACCAGCTTGAATCGTCTCCTGCTGACATGCGGGGTCCACGGATTCATCAGGTTGTCTCCATACCCATACACGTCCATCCGCTCGATATAATCTGAAACGAAACTCGTCAGACCAGGCAACATGTTTGCAGTCATCAACATTCCAATGTCAGTGTGGACGGGCCCAGGCAAGGCGTACAGCTTTGTGTCGTGCAATCATCAGGGGTACAATAGCGTGTCATGGCTCACAAAGTTCATATCGATGATGTTACGTTGAATCGTTCGCACGCTGACAGTTGTTAATGGTCCAGCATTGAAATCTGCAGCAATTTGCAGAAGGGTTGTACTTCTGTCATGTTGAACGATTCTCTTCAGTCGTCGTTGGTCCCGTTGTTTCAGGATCTTTTTGCGGCCGCAGCTATGTCGGAGATTTGATGTCTTACAGGATTCCTTATATTCGTGGTACACTCGTGAAATGGTCGTACCGGAAAATCTGAGATGCTGAGTCCAATCGTTCGTGCCCCTACTATAACATCCCGTTTAAACTCACTTAAATCTAGATAACCTGCCATTGTAGCAGCAGTAACCAATCTAACTTCAGTGTGTAATGATATTCTTTACCTGCCGTGAAGGTAAATCTAAGCTCCTGAAAGTTGCATGTTATGGTTTGCTAAGTGCCATATATTGTATGCTACGTGTGTACTAGTTTCGAACAATCTTTGCTGCCATATCTGCTCGGTGCTGCGTCCACCATGTAGGAGTATGTTGCCTAAACACTTTGAGACAAGAGATTTGAATTGAGGACTCTGAGTAACTACATATCTTGCAAGTTTTGAAACAGTACAAACCGTTCTTCTTGTTGTCTATTTTGTAGGGCTTTTCTGGAATGAAGGTGTGTTCTAGCCTGTGTGCCATATGGTGAGCTTCTGAGTAACACAGCCTTTAATTATACTGAGAAATAAGCAGAGCGATATGTAAAAGATTCTTATTGTTTGAATGCTTAATACGGCACTGAGAATTGTCCATAATTTTTTTCTATACCTCGATTCCAGAATAAAAGACATTTTTTAATTTTTTTATTTAATGACTTGAAAAGTCGTCTTGGGAAAGTAATAATCCATGGTGACTAATGTGGAATGAATAGCAGAGTGGTATTTCTGATTACGATTGATGTAGGGTAGCTTCCATTCTGTTTACATTTTGGATTGGTTCGTTATCAAGATTCACAAGCTGATATTTTATTCACCACAATTTTTTGTACTTTTTAATTCACAAGAATGCAGAAGAGTCGGTCGTTATGTGATAGATCTATGTGTGTGTCTGGTCATGTGGCTCATGTAATGTTTATCTTATTGCTGTGTGTAAGAACACTTGTATTCATTGGGAGCTTACTATCACAGATTAACAGAAAATCTCATATCTTTACTTCTAGTTTGTTTCTCTTATGAATTCAGTTAAATTATCTTTTTTCTAGATGGTAGTATTTGTAACCAAAAGGTTTAGCATTAATGTCTGGCAAAGGTACAACAAAGGGTAGGATTTTATGAATTCAGTTCTCTCATTAGTTTCACAACTATTTTTCATGACGTACGAATTACGAGTCATTTACTACGCTGTCTATTATGAGCCATGGCTGGCTCATGTTATGCGTTGTGTTAAACCTTGGTTGCTATTCTGTGTTTAATCTCCCGCGGATATCGCGATTATGCTGTTGTCCTGTCTCTCCGCGAGTGGCAGCAGCGGTGTATACTATCTTTGGGCGGGCGCTGATAGATTCCGGTTGTGCTGTGCGCGAGCAGTTGGTCGGTTGGCGTGGAGCAGCGAGGAAATCACCGCGGTGCGTCGTTTGGCCGAGGCCGCTGGCGGCGTCCACGCGCGGTCGGAGTGTGTGGTGCTGTTCCCATTGCTACGAGGTCCGTCGATCACCGATCCTTGGCACGAAAGTTGAGCTTTGACTTAATCTATCAGAAAGTCACACCTGTTCACATTGTGTCGTTTGGATTTCGTTGTCGGCTGTTGGGACATTCCCGCGACAGCAACGTGTGTTTTGAAGCAGGCGAATTTTAGCCTCCCTCCAGTGGAGTTTAACTGTACTTGGTTATTTTGAATTGAAGTGCACCAGCAGAATCTTCTGCCTTGTGGCCGTTAACGTTCCGGTTACCTATCCTGGCCGTTGACGTAATTTCAGGCAGTGTATTTTCATCATCGTATTGTCGCTGTCCAGCACGGTGTGTAGTTTGGCAGCTCAATGTATAATTGGTTTTGGGCGTCAATACCTTTTACATTATTCCATTGAACTCCCTGTTTTGTGCTGGTCGGGTGGATCGGAAGTTATCTTGTCGGTGGGTCCGTTGACTGTCTGTCACTTGGGTTGTCGTCGGATCGCGAATGGTTGGGTCGACTGCCTGTCTCACCTACAGGAGCTTTAGTGTTTGAATTCCAGGACGACCTTCGGAAACTTCTGAGCACCGTTGGGTGTACAGCCTTTTCTTATTTGTTCTTCTTGTGTGTATTTGTATGGCTTCTAGCCGACTTTTAAATTAAGGTTGTTTTGCCTCTAAGGCATAAGATTGTTTGGGCCTTCAGCCTAATTAAAGATCTGTTTCAAGGTAAGGCCTTTGACTTTTTAAAAATTTATTTTGGTTTAAATCTTAAGTGATGGGCCTTAAGTCACTTTTTAAATTAAAGTTGTTTTGCTCTTAAGGTGTCATTGTTTGAGCCTTCAGCCTTAATAAACAACTTTTTTAAAATAGGGCCTTTTGCCATTTACAAATTCTGATTTTGGTTTGAGTCTTTACTTTTTGGTTTTCAGCCGATTTTAAATTAAAGTGGTGTGCCCTTAAGGCATGAGATCATATGGCGTATTCAGCCGGATATTAAGTTCCCAAAATTAATGCTGTTTGGTAAATGAAATAAGGTTGTATGTTCGAGTGTAACTGAGAGCCGCTTATTTTGGCCCCATTCCACAATTTAAACTACCTGTGCCTGCCGGGGTGACCTAGCGTTTCTACGTGCTACAGTCTGGAACCGCGCGACCGCTACGGTCGCAGTTTCGAATCCTGCCTCGGGCATGGATGTGTGTGATGTCCTTACGTTCGTTAGGTTTAAGTAGTTCTAAGTTCTATGGGACTGATGACCTCAGATGTTAAGTCCAATAGTGCTCAAAGCCATTTGAACCATTTTTTGACTCTACCTCGAATAGACCTCTCCCAGTGAGCCATTGCGGCAGACAGCCTGATAGGTATTTCTGCTTGCCGCTCTTATACTGATTCCAGGAGAGGAGGTAAACATATTTACGTTAAACGGAGCGGCAGAGGCAGAGGCATGCGGCGCAGCTGTTCTGGCTCGTCCCGGGCTGTTGGCCCACTAGCGCCACCGCCAGCTCGCTCACTTGCGTCTCGCCTCGGCCAGCCTGGCTGGCCCGTAGCTAGCGAGCCGCGGCTAGTACAGACCCGGGCCGCATGGCCACGATCACCCCTTGAAGGATCAAAAGTTACACCTAACCAACCCAACTCTGTAGTACAAACTAACGCAGCTACAGCTATTATGCTATAACATGTGCAGGCACACCTACAGTTGACGATTTATTCAAATATTTGACGAACAATACTTTCAAAAATACATTCATTTTAAACATAGCTACAGCAAAATATTTTACCTAGCTAGCAATAGCATGCCGCAGGAAACTATACTCTCTTGTAAGCGCTGTGCATTAGATGTAGCCTTAAGAAAACCTGCATTCAACGACGACAACTAGGCGGAATGTAAAAGTAAACAGGTTTGGTGGCAGCTTCTCCAAATAATAGTATATACTTAGTATAAAATACACGTTTTGTGCACTTATAACATGTACTCAGGGTCTCGGAAACAATACGTGCTGCACGACGGAAACTACTTTCTGCTGAGACGCTTCATTTACATCTCAATGATATACGACTATTAGAGAACATTGCTCTTTACGGCAAACAATCCACTTGTAAATTAACAACATGATACCGCAGATATTAGGCATCACGTTACTAGGGATGAGAAAGGCCGTAAGGTTTGCAACTAAACATGCTACTCCTAGCTACTACTGAATATGAAGTTGATTATTAACGTGTCTTCATAACCATGTGTGCGGCGTTCGACTCTCTGTCAGCATAGACGTTTTCGTCACCTTATTTCTAGTTAAACGTGTGCACATCTCGCTGATGGTGGACCAACATTGGACATTTCTCGTCTGTTCCTGGTTAGACAACGGCGGCGGTAGGCGTCGGGTTCGAATCCCGGTCATTTATGGTTCCAACCCCACTACTGGTGACAAACTGTGGTATCTACATTCTCATTTTACGTACTTATTCAACAATCCGATTACCTGCTGGGTTCGCATCCTTGTCCCCAGCATTACATGATGACATTTCAATTTTAAACATGTGCATCCTTTATTCCTTGACAATGCAACACTATACAACGTATTTCGAGGCTAATTACCAAGAAGGTAACTGTTATGTTAGGTTTCCTGCTTTCGTACAAACATTATCGTCATTTACGTTCGAGTTGAGAATTGATAACTGATACTGGTGCAAACGTCAATATTTGACGTCTCTTTCTGCCTAGTGATCCAGTCTCGATAAGGCACAAAGCTTTGCTTGGTTAACAATGGCTTTACATTCTGGGTTTGCATCCAGATCCAGAACTAAGACGTTGGTCATATCATTTAAAGTACAACGTTGTGTACAAGTAACTGTTGATGAGTAATGTGAACAATGATATTACTTGTGATTCGCTGTTAATGTTGGGATTTCCGTAGAGTGGTTGCCGCCGTTAATCACATTTTCAACTGCTTAGTATTACATAAAGTTGATGCGAAACCACTCCCCGTTGAACGTTGAACGACGTTCAGCATGTGTTGGGTAAACCTTTTAGACAGCAAAGAACTTATTTCCAATTTCCATACAACTTTATAAATCCATATACTGTCTTAAATATTTAATTGTGCCTAAGGATTACTGAACGATTTATGTGACAAAACTAGTTGTCCCATAACATTTGAAATGTCACTTATTGTAATTAAGTTTAGTTTGCAAACGTTAAGATTGTCTGATCTCTTCTGTACTATCGTGGTGTTACTTTACATCTGGACGGACTGTCATAAAGACTGGGTTTCTCTAGTAGTCTCTAGCGGTACCCATTGTGTATCTTACAACGGCTGTACCGTGGAGTGTTGTGACTATGTGCAACACAGATATGCTATGTTGATTGCATACATTCAGGTGCAGCCTACACGTTGGAATTCAGCGGTGACCCACTGTTTTTGCCATCGAGTTTACATGTCTTGCAACTAGGTGCATGCTAGACTGTGCTTGTGGGATCCAAGATTAGGTTTAGTGATGTGAATTTGGTCGATTGACGGTAGTAAATAATTTCAAATTTTAAACAATAACCGTTGGGAGAAGTATGATTGTCAGTATCGAATCATACTTGAAGGACATTCTGATCGCCAAATAATATTATCTTTTGGGTTTGCTAAAGAGGGCAAATTTAAACAGAACAATTTTACCTGGAACAAGCGACCACAATTACATGTAACGAATATATTACAGGCATCATGCAATCCTTAAACACAGAAGTTCATTGCGAGCTAAGGTATGTTGTTTCTGTATACCATATTGAAGAATAGGTGAAGAACGATATTTTTACTACGTTCTAAAAAAAATGAAAAGAAACGTCGCGTCAAGAAGGAATCATGCAAATGGGATGGCCAGGAATCTCACTGACAGAAGCAGAGCTGTCTTCAGTAATGAGTCCCGCTTCGAACTGAGCCCCAGTGACCACCAAAGACGTGTCTGGAGGTGCCACAGGCAGTGGTGGGGAAACACTCTGTCACCCACCATATGTCCCACAGCCCAGACTAACGGTCTGGGGTACCAATTCATTTCATAGCTGTGGCTGTTTGGTTGACAACCACGGCACCCTTGCAGCACAGTGGTACGTTGACGAATTTTTACGTCCCGGTTTGTTCTCTTCATTTGAAGCCATCCTAGACATACACTTCAGCAAAATAATGTCCGACCGCACATGGCGAGTGTTTCTTCCGCTTGTTTTCGTGTTTGCCGTACTCTACCTTCGCCAGCAACGTCATAGGATTTCTCTCCAGTAGAGAACTTTCGAAGCATTATGGCCAGGGACGTCCAATCAGCTTCGAATGTTGATGATGTCGGACGCATATTGGACGATTTGGCAAGATATTCCTAAGGCGAAGATCCAGCAGCTCTGTCAAACATTCCCTAGCGGTATATCTGCTTGCATAAGGGACAAAGGTGGGCTGGTGAGTTATTGATTTCCTCAGTTTTCGAAGCTCTTTCTCTTGAATAAATTTTCTGAAACTGTAATCATTGGTTTGTCTGTACATGTACATCGCATCTATCGAATACAAAGAATAGACTGCGTAGTGTGTACACTAATTGTAGAATTTCTGCTTTAAAAGACTTCACGGATCTCCTGTCAGTTTCAAACACTACACTGCCCAGTCAGCCTCTCATGT
Organism: Schistocerca nitens; assembly: GCF_023898315.1. Taxonomy (NCBI): domain Eukaryota; kingdom Metazoa; phylum Arthropoda; class Insecta; order Orthoptera; family Acrididae; genus Schistocerca; species Schistocerca nitens. The sequence goes on along the minus strand of NC_064614.1, from coordinate 781,945,806 downwards.
TCCCTTACAAAGCTGAGTTTACCTCGTCGCAATACCTTCCACTACAGAAAAATGATATCTGGCACAAATTGATACCTGGGAGAGGAATCAGTAGGCTTTAAAGGCATTTAGTATTCTCCTGGAGGGTGGCACTGTTGACAGAAATTAATGTGAAATCTCAGTAACTAGTGAAGTGTTGAAAATGATTCCACAATGTGATGAGAGAGACGTAATGGTAATGAATGTAAAATTATTCAACAATGTAAAAAAAGTGGATTGAACAGCATGAGAGCACAATTGTTGACTATTATTATGTGGACAATGTTAAGAAAGAACAAAATGATGGGTACTGATAAAGTAAGAAATCAGACGGTTTTGCATAGAATCGTGGAAAAATATTTACCAACACTAACCAAAAGAACCGTTGGCTGAAAAGACTTTTATTAAGACAAATTTTAGCACTAGGCAACGTTTTGACCTCGTGTCCGGGTGCCTTGCTGCATGCACTTGTACAAATCCCCAACACTACCCTCACTTATTCTCCAAATCATCTCCCAAAAAACATGAAGTGACTCTCGTTATCAGAGTACAAATTCCGCGACAGTGGATGTAAGGAGCCCCTCATCATTACAAACAACAGGATTCTCGTCCCTCTCCTGCCATTTGCTTTCCCCATTCTCTTCCTAGCTCTGTATTTCGTTATGCACTAGCTGGTAATTTCTTCCATCGCTTTCTCCAACATAACAACTCTCCTGACCCCATAAAACCGAACACCTTACACCTGCCCTAGAAAGTTATTTCCCTCAGTCACACCTCTCCCGATCCAAATCGACGCAGGTCCTTAGTGATACAACGTAGTGCAGTGCATCTTTTAAAAAGCAGGGTCCACAATGCATCGTGTGATTAATTAAAAATTAAACAATTGTGACTGAAGGCGCTTACGTTCATACGTCCTGTGTATTGACTATAGCTACGTTTGACATTTGCAAAAGACGGATAAAATTTGTTTTGCGATTGATCCAATCGCATTTCTCTGAAGATAAAGAGAGAAATATGGTAAGAAAGACAAGAAAAGCAATATAGGAAGTTCGTTTCGGGTAATATGAAAGTTACAGAATAGATTTTGTGTGAAAATAGTTGTAAAAATCGTCACCAATTGATTGACTCCTTGTTACGGCACTTCAAAAGTAAGCATCATGGATAGGAGAGGGTCACAAACGCTACAAATATGTGAAACAGTATATTTGTATCTGGTTGTTATTGCAGCGAGTTTTGTGTAATCACATCCATACACAAGATAATGAGGAGTAAATGTTTAGTCTGATTAGCTTTTAATACTAAGCAGAGGAAGTTATTGATGTTTTAATCTGAAGTTATCTGTTACTTTGCGGAAGAAAGTCAATCGTAGACTATGGAGTGCTGAAATGTTTTTTCCAGCACAAACCTCAGTCTTCAGAAAAAGATGTTTTCGTGATTCTTGGTCCGTAAAGGAATTGCTGGCAACTGTAGCACTTCTTGCAACAAGCACCCACCTCCTCTCTCCATTCCCTCTTCCCTTTGCCTTCCCAGATCCACAGCTCCTCTACTTTCGCGGCGAAAACTTTTCGTCCCATTGATTCGACGCCAGTGATTTGTGGCCGGAGTGGTCAGTGCAGGGCCTGGAACAATGGAGACATTTCCGCAGAGGGAGGCGGCAAGAGACTATCTGGAAACGTTCCGTCCGGCAGCCAACGGCTAAAACTGCACAACGCTCGAGACCCCTGCGGTGATTCGCAAGTACATTTCGATGCTCAGTTTCTTAACATCAAGTTGTCTCTTAGTATTTAATAAATAATTACATGAAACAGTGTCGAAGCAATTGATGTAAGATTAGTATTTATATATTTTATATCGTTATCTTTCTTATCAGACGTTTGAGCCATCTGATATCTAAAGAGGGCAAATAAACGAGCTGAAGCAAGTTCAGCGAACGTGGTAAAAATAGGAGGACGAATGATGTGTTTGTGACTAAGAGGTGCGAGTGAGGAAATACTTCAGGTACGTACGGTGTGTGCCTTCGAATCAATTCTACCATTCAAAACCACCTTAGAATTTTGATTGGGTGTGACTGTCAGTTTCTCGACGCGTCCAAGTGTACACCAGAGCATATTTTTTTGTGATCCAGTTATATAATTACAAAAAGTCTTAGTACATCGCTAGTCACTTTTCAACGCAAGTACAGTAGATTCTGTAGCACTATGTTCATGGAACTTGTGGAATATAGTTGTTAAACCAGTCACGTTCACACCGTATACTTTACTTGGCTCGAAAGGCGGCTCATGTCTCAAAGGCCGTTTGAGTATGTCAGACTACATTTCTACCTCTCACAGGTATATTATCTCAGTTTTCTAGGAAATGGACTACAGCACGAGTACGGTCTCAGAGGACGCAAACAGGTTCTTAAGCCTTTGGGAGGCGTACGTTTCAAGACTGCATCAACAGCACTTTACGTATTTTCCTATTTTAATAGAGAACGTTTTTATTTCACATAATAATCAGTGTTTAAATAATCATTTTAGAATATTTTAAAGACGAAATTTATAAAATTCAAGAACCATGTTTGACGACTAAAGAATAAACCGTTACTCACCGTTACTCACTTCCACACGGAACACATTTAGTTATACTGTTTTTTATTACACGTTTACGTTCTGTAATTTTAGTGGTTGCTACATATGCAAAATGTTAGAGTGTTCTCCTTCCTGAGGCGACGGACCTTCGGACCTACACGTCACTGAAAGACAAATGTTGAAATGTGTGTGTGTATTCCTTAGGGACCAAACTGCTTAGGTCATTGGTCCCTAGACTCACACACTACTTAAACTAACTTAAGCTAAGAACAACACACACCCATGCCCCAGGAAGGACTCGAACCTCCGGCGGCAGGGGCCGCGCAGTCCGTGACAGGACGCCTCAAACCGGTCGGCCACTCCAAGCGGCTCACTAAAAGACGTGAGTGGCTGTTGGAAGTATTTGGAACAACGCTCGTTGTTTCAGATAATCTTGAATCAAATCAAGAACCACACGCTTAAGAGCTACTGTCTTCTGTCATCATTATCAGGGTTGTTGAACATGAAATTTATGTTTGATTCTGTACCAGAAATATGGAGATTAAAGTGAAGTGTAGTTGCTTGTTGTGTAATTCTGGAAGTCGCGTGAAATTAAAGTACTTCGTCAGCTGTATGTGGTCGACGTTTAATTATTCTTCAGAGAATGCACTTAATACTTTCACTATTTCTTCAGAACGCAAAATCGGGTAGGACCGGATCAGTACATTCTTTTTCTCCAGATGCACACTTTTAGGGGATCTAAAAATTGAGTATAAAAGTACGATAATTCTGGAAAACATTATTCAGGGTCATTTTGAATCAAAATGAAATATGCACATTTGAACTGAATGTCATCATAACCGTCGATGAAAACAGGTGTAAAACATGTCAGAAGCACATAATATACACGAAATGTATTCGCAATTGAGAATACGAACAACAATCCGCTGAATAAGGTAATGATGACAATGAAAATTTGTGTCGGACCGAGACGCGAACCAGGATTTCCCACTTTATGTGAGCGGTCGCCTTAATTACTTTGGTATTACACACGTCGCCATTCCTGCGTCACTATCCGCACTCGTACATACGTTATGTAATTCCTGTAGAGGGGAGAACAATTTAATTGAAAGTCTGCTCGTTTCGGCGAATAAGTACGATACTGCAGAGCCTCTGCTGTAAAGGAGAAGTATGCATGGGTGTTCGATGGAACAGGCACTTCGGCGACAACAGCCGTTACGAAACACATGAAGTGTATTCGCAGACGCATATACGAGCAACCATCAGCTGTATAAGGAAATTGCGAAAACGAAGATTTGTGCTGAACTGGGTCTCGAATCAGGTTTTCCTTCTTTACGCGAGCGGTCGCCTTAGCCGCCTTGGCTATCTGTGCACGCCTCACAACCATTTCTCAGTCACAGCCCTTACTCGTACGCCCACTATGTAATTCCTTTGCTGGAGAGGACATTTCAATTGAAGGTCGCTATCTTGTACGGCTGGTAGATAAGATCTTGTAGGGCCCGTGTTGTCAATAAGGGTGCGATATTTCGTCGGACACTCATGCAGAGGCGGCAGTATCGTATAGTGCAGCCCACCCCAACTCGAGCACTTAATGCTTCAGCACACCGGATCTGCGCCGTGTTTCTCCCCTGCCTCCCCACTTTGCTCCCGTGTAGCGGCTGTAGCAGCACGTGTGTCCCAGAGACAGCGCTCGCCCTCGCATCGTCTTCGGTGAGCTGAAGTACCCTTTCGAAATCTCTTCAAACGGGACACTATTAATCTGTCTTGCGAGCGTTCAGGATGTGCAGGAAAGGTGCGGATTTATGTGTACCATTTTTAATACTCAACGGGAAGATTCGCATTTGTTTGCCAAGTCTCATGGGAAAACACTGTGCTTAATATGCCACTCCACCGTAAATATCAAAGCATCCACAATGCGCCGTCACTACGAAAATAAACATTCCTCTAGACATGAGGGAAATATTGGACCAGACATGAGCGAACTGAATAATAAAGTAAAACAAGAATTTTAACAGTCTGAAGAGGTAAGCCTTCTTTATACTGTTCGTTGTAAAAGCAAAACAAAAATACTACTTTTTGTTTTTCTGTCCATCTCCATAGGAAATCGTACTATTTCCCTTTAGGTATTGTTGTTAAACTACATTAAGAGACTGTTCTGTGTGGTAAGACTTTAAAGTTGATTATTTCTGTCGTTGTCCCGCAAACATCTGATTGAACTGCATATCTGAAAACGCAGTTCGAGCAACCTACATTGTTGCACTGAAAATTGCAAAAAGTGGAAGACCTCTTACGGGCGGTCAATTTGTAAAAGGGTGTTTGGAGAGTATTCGGAGGTAATATGTCCGTCTGTAGTGGCCCACTTTGCAATGTTTAGCTGGTCTGAAGATACAATTCCTTGAAGAGTGCAAGAAGTTGTTGCGGAATTAGAGGAGCAGTTGCGCAATAAATGTCGTTACTTCGCAGAGCACTCGATTCTCCTCGATGAGAGCACTGACAATCGTGGCACAGCTCAAATTGCAAGTTTCGTATGGGATACCGAGAAAGATTTCACTGTTACCGAGGAACTGTTGGATGTTGTTTCTCTGAAAAGTACCACAACCGGGGAAGATATTTTCCTGGCTGTAGAGGAGGTTTCGGACGATTTGCTGTTGTTACCCGACTGCCTGCACCTTTACAAGTGATGGAGTACCTGGAATGTTGTCGGAAGGGGTAGGTTTTGTAGCAGTATGAAAAAAAGTGCGTGAAGCTGGGCTTCTCATAATTTTGACAATACACTTCCTTTTACATCAAGAACAGTTATGTGCAAAACTTTTTCCACAAGCTTAGGCCTACAACGGATAAAGTTCTAAAAATTGAGAATTTTTGTGGAAAGCACGGCTTGAATGATCTGGACTTTAAAGGATTTTTGGAGGATCCCGAATCAGTTGGAAAAGACATTCCTTTTTGTTGTGCCGCACGATAGTTAAGTTCCTCAAAAGTACTCGCAGTCTGTTCAGAATTGACATAAGAAATAGCTCTGTTCAGTGATAGGAAAAGTTCTCCACAGTCAGATTTGGATTATGAGCAACCGATATCTGACCTCGCTGCCTTCAAAGACGTCATGAGGTGTTTACATGATTTAAATGTCTCGATGAAAGATAAAAATAAGTTAATGACTACAAAGCTTGAGAGCAATGAAAGTTTAAGATTGCAGTTTTTGCTTTTTAAAAGTCGGATTCAAGGAGGAAACTTGGACAGTTTTCTCTCTCTAAGTCCTTGAGGTCTTACGAACACATCAACGAGTAAACAAAAGCGTTACAGTCATTGCCTAAGGAATTTGAAGATAGGTTTGAAAAAATAAAACAAGTAAAACCTGCACCCAAAGTTTTTATGATTCCCATTTTCGGTGCGCCCAGGCGGTGTCCCATCAAGTCTCCAAGTTGAGCTGATAAAACTACAATGCGATTCAATTTTGACTGACCTCTATTACCAATACAATGGTGATTTGATTTCCAAAAAATGGTTCAAATGGCTCTGAGCACTATGGGACTCAACTGCTGAGGTCATCAGTCCCCTAGAACTTAGAACTAGTTAAACCTAACTAACCTAAGGACATCACAAACATCCACGCCCGAGGCAGGATTCGAACCTGCGACCGCAGCGGTCTCGCGGTTCCAGACTGCAGCGCCTTTAACCGCACGGCCACTTCGGCCGGCGATTTGATTTCATTTTATACTGCCATGGAACAACAAGAATTCCCGAGGGTTCATGCCTATGCCCTGAAATGTATTGTTATGCTCGGAACAAAGTTCGTTTGTGAAAAAATGTTTTCAATTATATATATTAACAAAACAAAAACCAAGTTTATATTTGTCTGATACTTCGTTGGAAGCTATGCTTCGAATTGCAACTGCCTAAACAATTGTTCCAAAAGTCGGAAAATTAGTGAATTTAAAGTGATACGAAAGACAGACAAATAATATTGTGAATAAGCGCAAAGTAACGATCACAATAAAACTGTTCTTTCTGTCTGTACACAGAACTGGCATTATTACCATTACTATTATTAGTATTATTTGTTTTGATCCTAGTATGCCACCTGTCACGTGGTGATTTGGCCAGACCTGTTCAACAACACGACTCTCGCCCCGCTAAGTGCTGCCACAACACGTCCCTCTCCTACCACTGCCGCAACGGCGCTGTGTCTGCCTCCCTCACCCTCCCGCACCCCACTGGGACTGCAGCAGAGCACTGGTGCTTTTACTTTTCATCATTGTTTCTTCGATGTATGGACTGAACAGTAGGAGCGACAGACCACGTGCCTGCCTTACATCTCTTTCAATCTAACCACATTCTTCTTGATCTACGAGTCTTGTAGTTCCTTCTTGGTTCACCAATATAATGTATACAGTATTCCTGTCTTTCCTCAATTTTCCTTCGATTCTTTTCAGAACTTCGAACATCTTGTACCTTTTCACACTGCCGTACGCTAATCTTAGGTCGACAAATCCTAAGAACGCGTCTTGATTCGTTTAAAGCCTTTCCTCCATTATTAAGGGATATCCTATAGCTGTGTGCCTGTATCGCTACCTTTCCGAAAGTGAAACTCATAATTATCTAACAGGTTCTTAACTTTCATTTCTATTCATCTGTATTTCACTGAGCTATTCACCATATGTCGCTCTCTTCTGTATCTTCCTATTCATAACGAATCTTTCTCCAGTTGCACCACTTTCTGCTCTTGTTGATGCTACTCTGTACTCGCCTGATCAGTAATCCTCATCTTCTCTCGATTTCACTTCCCTAACTTAGACTATAGAGGAGCCTTCGCCTTTCTGTTCTCACATTTCCTAGCTTTCCTGCCACGTTCAGACTTCTGATACTCCACGCTCCGACTAGAAGAGTGTTATCTTTTCGCTAGTTGATCAATCTTTTTCCCGTGGTTACCTCCTCCTTGGCAGTCCCGGGTCGGCGGCCTGAAGGAGGTCTAGTCTGGTATCATTGGACAATTTACAGATCATTAGGACAAACTCTCAGTTACATACGACATGAACGGTGAAAACTCGCTATGTTTCTTCAATACAGTGGTTTCCATTGCCTTCTGAATCCTCCTGAATTGCTAATCCTTCCACTTTTAAAGTGCAGGCTGCCGGTGTGGCCGAGCGGTTCTAGGCGCTACAGTCTGGAACCGTGAGACCGCTACGGTCGCAGGTTCGAATCCTGACTCGGGCATGGATGTGTGTGATGTCCTTAGGTTAGTTAGGTTTAAGTATTTCTAAGTTCTATGGGACTGATGACCTCTGATGTTAAGTCCCATAATGCTCAGAGCCATTTAAACCACTTTTAAAGTGCAGTTTCTCTCCCCAAGAACAAGTGATTGACCTGAAACTCAACTGTCTTCGTCACCTTCTTTGACAAGACATTTGGATGAGAAAGAGGATTGCTTTTGCCGAAGTCTTTGGCAACTACTACCGATGATCTTCATTCTAAATTTAGCAAGTCTCTCCTGGACTCAAAACATTCTCATTACTAAAATATCGGTCCAAAACACCTTCAATCGTGTAAATTTTCAGTTGTGATTTTATTTGAGCAACAAGTCTCAACGCTACATTACGCCATTCGTTGGCCCCTTGACTCATGTGTAGGACGAACCCCGCCTCGGGTACAGTCAAAATAGGGGCCAGCATTCAGTAATTGGTGTCCGATGTCTTTTGACACACAGATCCCCTCGATCATTACTTTCGGACTCGATTCGGTCAGGGAGCCTGAAGATGGCGTAACGTATCACTCAACATGGTTGCTCAAATAAAATGACAACTGGTAATTTAGACTACTGAATGTGTTTTGATTCCAAATTTTGTAGTGAACAACCGAGGTCCCAAAACCATCTTATAAAGTTAGATTTACAGAGATTTTCACTATTAACGAATGACGCTGAAGGTAAACCACGAGTAGATACATTTCACAGTCCACCAAGGAAACTTAAGATGATAGTCATGGTTTCTCAAGCATCTTCGTAAGCGTTAATTCTCAAGAGGGCCATAACGCGTGGCTCGGTTGAGGTTTTTCAGTTTTTCACTGCGTTTCTTAAACTTTCCGCTGAGTCGAGTCCGCATTTAACTAAGGAAACTATTAGTACAGACTCATAGCGCCTCCGTGACCTGTAAGAAAAAATGGTTCAAATGGCTCTGAGCACTATGGGACTCAACTGCTGAGGTCATTAGTCCCCTAGAACTTAGAACTAGTTAAACCTAACTAACCTAAGGACATCACAAACATCCATGCCCGAGGCAGGATTCGAACCTGCGACCGTAGCGGTCTTGCGGTTCCAGACTGCAGCGCCTTTAACCGCACGGCCACTTCGGCCGGCTGACCTGTAAGAATTACATTGGGTACGAGTCTGATAAGCCAGTGGCGTCGTACAGAGATTTAAACAGGCATTACACAAGTGGCCTTACGGAACGCCAATAGTCTGCCTGCCTTTATTAGCGCTTGACGCGAGTCATCGATGAGGGCCAATCCTGGCTAGTAGCTAGCAGCAGACGAGCAACAGAGATTTGTGGATAGTTCGACGGTGTCTTCTTCTTGCTTTTCGTCCTTTCGTCTTTTCCTTATTCATTCCTCTTCGCCTTCTCGAAAAGTCTGCCTTTCCCGTATTGTGACGATTGCCATTCCGTTATTAATTAACGTTACACATCGTAATTGGCCGTCTTTGTTATTGCCGTGCCTGCCCGTAAATTCGACGCACGCTTTCGTCCCAGCGAACAGCGGCGAACTGTCCCAGAATTTGAGAGTCTCTTCACCGACTCGGAACACACTGGGAATTAATTAGCAACTTCCAGGTCGCGTAGGCTCGCACTGTGACGGGGAGAGCTACGTGGCAGGGGGGTGGTGACGTCATGGGGCGTAAAGGGCCAGCAGAACTCAGCAACGGTGACGTCTGCGGCACGCTAATTAGGAATGCCGCTGCTCTTATGACAACTGTGAATGGCCGCGCGGGGCGGACGCGCGGTATCAGGCGCCAGGACACTGATGGCGCGGCCCCTCCCGTCGGAGGTTCCAGTCCTCCCTCGAGCATGGATGTGTGTGTTGTTCTTATCATAAGTTTAAGTAATGTGTAACTCTAGGGAACGAGGACCTCAACAGCTTGGTCCCTTAGGAATTCAAGCACATTGGAATATGTGAATGACGTAGCAAATTTGTGTTCCGGAAAGATGCGAGCTAGCTGACAAGATGAACGTCACTGCATACAACATAAAGGAAAAGATAATGGAGAAAGTTAGATCCAAGCTGCTCAATAAAGTTCAGTGCTAGCGAAAAATTAAAGCTTGCCTACGAGATGACGTTACAGCAGATAACATAATTAAGAGGAAGCATTCGCGGAGAAATTGAATTCTAAACGGCTGATATTACAAGGATTGAAGGATTGAACAGATTTCTTTAGCATTTGAAAACAACGTTTGTAAAGGAGGTGCGGTCAGACGATACAAAACTTGAATCATACGAGAAAGGACATTATGTAATTTACTGTTGTGTTTCGAACAATGGAAACATAAATTCGTTTCTAATAAAATGCACATTTCTATTTCACAGAATCGACTTTCCTAATTTTGAGACGAGACTTGCTCGGTATGTCGTCTCCTTGCTATACTGGGTGTATCGAATATCGCAGCAGATATTTCTATTGGTGACAGAGGACGGTGTTCTTTACAACATTACATCAGTATTAACGTCATTTACACACTAATAATTACAGGTATTACGGATAGTATGTTTTTATGTTGGACACTATTTCCAAGTATACGTGGCAACAACAAGCGATTAATGCTTGTTTACCTCTAGGCAGCAGGTCTGGTGTTGAAGTGTGGACGCGTGGACGCTAAACGATTAGTGTCTACTGACAGGCTTAGACCAGTTAGTGGTGCAGTTACGACAGTACCGAAAACATCAGGTCATAAAGTGTTTGTGGGATGACTGACGTAGAGAAAAACCAACCAAATCAGTGATATGTGTACATATTAAGGCAGCACATATATCGGCACGTACACTTGTTACACCTGTACACTTGCGTGATTAGAGGTATACTTTTATTAGGTTGGCAATGTAGTGACCATAAAATATCGCCTTGGATCCGTCCAGCTGATTTTTTAATGGGTGCTGTTCTCAAACTACACCTTATGACGGAGATTTCAAACTAAGAGCAACAACCTGCTGCTTATGATAGAGAACACTTCAAATCGTGGGAACATCTCTGTGGCTTTGCGGTGCTTGGTTCGGTTCAGATATCGGAAGTAGAACGGTACATGTGAAGAAATCTTTCTTCAATAAAAGAGCTTTATTGCAGATGTTGATATATAACTGAGAAGGAAAATAGGATACGTTAGGTGCCAGGGCACATTCCATAAAATTTTTCCACACAAGCAACATATCATCCGTCAGTGCCCCCCACGATTTTTACATAGATGCACCACGTAGGTGATATTCTCACGGTCTGCAAGATGCAATCATCAGTGATCGATGTTTCCGTGATCCATCTAGCCGCCATCTGCAGATGAGAATGATGATCCTAATCTCACCGGAACTGAATGGTCAATGGCGGCCCTTTTATACGGCATGGAAGACCAAAAGCGCGTGTGCGAAAAATTGTCGGCGGTGTCTCCTATCGCAATGAATGTATAGCGCAGCAATGGTGTGCGTTTGGCAGAAACGGTATATCATATTCCAAACATTATTTAACGCGTAACCATTGTCTCTATAATGTTGTCTGTCAGTCTAATTTTGATAGATAGTGTCAATAGCGAGACGCACGGGCAGTTACATTGGTCTCGTTGCACACTGACTTACCAAGGGACACTGAATATTATTTTATAGGCCCCATTTTGGAAAATATAACTTTTGGTATAAGACCATGTCATTATAAGACGCTAAACCGCCGACAGGTCCATCGACTTGTAGTTTTCCCGTTCATAACAGTTAACTGCTGGATGCCGTATACACTGAGATGCCGAAAGTCTTGGGATAGCGATATCCACATGTACATATGGCGGTAGTATCGAGTACGCAAGGTTGAGGGGGCAGAACATTGGCGAAGCCGTCATTTGTACTCAGGTGATTCATGTGGAAAGGCTCCCGACGTGATTATGGTCACACGACAGGAAGTAACAAGTTTTGAACGCCGAATGGTAACTGGAGCTAGACGCATCGGACACTGCTTCGGAAATTGTTAGAGAATTCAATATTCCACGATTCACAGTGTGAAGGGTGCGTCAAGAATACCAGATTTCAGCTATTACCTCTCACTATGGACAACGCAGTGGTCGACAGCCATCACGGACAACAGAGAGCAGCAGCATTTACCTAGAGTTGTCAGACAAGCAACACTGCTTGAAATACTGGCAGAAATCATAGCGAGACCTACGACGCAGCTAACCGTTAGGATAGTGCTGCGAAATTTGGCTTTAGTGGCGTATGGCGACAGACGACCGTGACGAGAGCCTTCGTTAACAGCTCGATATCGCCTGCAGCGACTCTATGTTGGACCCTAGGCGACAGGAAAACCGTGGCCTGGTCAGATGAGTTCCGATTTCACTTAGGATAAGGTTAGTGTGTGGCGCAGAATCACAAAGCCGTGGACTCACGTTGTCAACATGGCACTGTGCGAGCTGTGTGGCCTGTGTTTACATTTGAATGGACTGGCTCCTCAGGTTCAGCTGAACCTACCACTGACAAAGCAGTTATGTCGGGCTACTTGGAGACTGTTTACAGCCATTCATAGGCTTCATGTTCCCAAATAACGATGGAATTTTTATGGACGACAAGACACCATTTTACCGAGCCACAGTTGCTCGCAATTGGTTAGGAGAACATTCTGAACAATTCGAGCGAATGGTTTGGCCACTCACATCGTCGAGCCCGAAACTCATCGAAAATTTATAGGACATAATCGAGAGGTGAGATCCTGCACTCTTGCGTAATTGTGAATGGCTATAGAGGTAATGGTTTCAACATTTCTGCAGGGGATTTCCGACATCTTGAGCCCAGGCCACGTCGAGTTATTGCATTACGTCGTGCAAAAGGAGGTCCAACAGTATTCGGAGGCATCCTATGACTTTCGCATTGTCACTGTATATTCTCTACTTTGGTTACCTCGTAGTAACCGAAATCACGTATGTGAGGTATCAATGCACAATTTGGAGAGAGGCTGCTGTGGAGATAATGGCTGTACGATAGGCTATTGCCTGTGCTACTGTAGTAAATGATCGGTAGGTCACTTTCATTGGTGTTTCTTAGGTAACAGCAAATCGGCAGACGTTGTCCGCCGGGCTGAAATAGCTGGAAACCTGGCCATAAGCAACTTGGGACACAACAAGAAGTCAGCTATAGCTGAACGCCACCAGTAATACAGCTGTTCTACCAATTTTCTGGAACCTCGCGTTCTTGCTCGGCTGCCCTGGATGCAGCAATGAAACATAAGAGACACTATTGAAATAATCAACGTCCTAACAGTACGGACAGGGAGAATGGTCTTGCCCTGATGCAGCTAGAAGAAAGAATAAGAAGAAGAAGCAGAAGGAGAAGACAGTTTCAAACGTATCAAAGACGCAAGTGTGTTTCAAATGCGCAATTTGAATCCCGGAATTTGCTTCGCAAAGCAGCCACACACAGAATGTATTTCACATAATGTCTTCGGAGCAAAACCTAGGGTGGCAAATCTAGAGACCTATGGTATCGCCAGTACATCGATAAATGATTTGGAAGATGTTGCCTTAAAGTGTGAGAACTTACATATCCCTATGCGGCGGTGTCCCATCTTGCTGAATGTGTGGAATCCATATGAGGCTGTGGTATGAGCCGTTACTGAAGAATGTCCAGATGAATAATTGTTTAGCTCAGTGAAGTAAAGAGGACCGCACAACTTTTGTTGTGACATTGTACAGAGCCCACTAACCATCGGCGACTCCCCGTGATGTTCCATTACAAAAAAGTGACCAGATTATACTTTTCCCTTTGTACAGACATCCTGTTTCTTCGGACCGTCAATATCCTCTGCTTGACTGTACCGCTAACGAAATGTATTCTAGACTGGATTCCTAGTACGACAGCTGTTAAATCGTAACACGAAGAGTGCTGTCCATCTGTAATCCATCATTTTTGCTTATTTCACGGATCTTTTCCATTAAGTGTCACTGCACTGCACTAACGTCGGATTTGTTGAGTAACAATCAAAGTTTTTGGAGGTTCCTGTTACTTTCTATGCGATTCTTATCGACGTATCAGAATGCATAAAATGGTTATAGCCGTTTGTCGTTAATATACATACATTTTGCATTGATCTGCAAATCTAGTCTCCCAAGTCTCCATGAATGAAGCAGTAACACGTTTATTTATGTAGTCTTAACTGGGATGTAGTTGCAGTCACTACCTGAAGTGGAAACACCTCCGTGTTCCTTTTAAGTCGTCACTACCCTCAAGGGTACTTACATGCACCACATGTGAAACTTCCTGGCAGATTAAAATTGTGTGCCGGACCGAGACTCGAACTCGGGACCTTTGCCTTTCGGGGGCAAGTGCTCTACCAACTGAGCTACCCAAGCACGACTCAAGCCACGGACTCACAGCTTTACTTCTGCCAGTACCTCGTCTCCTACCTTCCAAAGCACGAGTCACGCCCCGTCCTCACAGCTTTACTTCTGCCAGTACCCCGCCTCCTACCTTCCAAGGTAGGAGACGAGATACTGGCAGAAGTAAAGCTGTGAGGCCGGGCCGTGAGTCGTGCTTGGGTAGCTCAGTAGCAGTCGGCTTTCAGCCGTGATACCGTGCGGACAGGCTCGGCGCGCCGGGCAGTGCTCCGCAGGTGTTGTTGTTTACCCGCTAGCGCGCGGTCGCGTCGTTGTATTGCCGTATAGTACCTGTACCGACCCGACATGGCGTTCTCATATCGAAAAGCTACAATCAAACTAACGTTCAACGCATCGTACACGAGACCGAAGGCCCATGAAATTGAAAGGTTTCTACGAGACATCATGCACATAGAACCACAAGAATTAATAGGAATTCATCTGTCTATTGAAACCAGCACAGTGCACCTCAAACTGATTGACGAAGCGGCCTGCGACGGATTACTCCAACGATCTGCAAACGGCATTCGCCTCTGTCACGCAGACGGTAACGTGAGCGTGGTAGGAGTTGACCATGCTGGTCTGGGGGTGCTTACCGTGCGCATCTTTGAACTACCGTTCGAAGTTCCTGCCAACCTAGTCGTTGATGCGCTGCGGCCATACGGCACAGTTCTGAGCCACACATAGGAGAAATGGAAACACATTTGTAACGTACCCTGTCCTTAACGGGGTACGACAAGTGCGCATAGAACTTAAGAAGCACGTTCCATCATATGTTTTAGTTGGTGGCTGCCGCGCAATTGTTATATATGATGGTCAACCGAGGACCTGCTCGGGCTGCTGCCAGGAGGGCCATGTTAGAACTGAGTGTCTGGAGCGCCGCCTCGTTCAGGTGCCCCACAATGAACTTCCCCAACGATCCACTATGACCTCTCTCTCGCTAACGTATGTGGAGGCGGCACGACATGATGTGATGGATGATCAAAACCTGCTACCTACTCAAGCCGCTGCCAGCTCCGTTGGAGAGTCAGCGCCGTCGACGACGCCGCAACCCAACGGTGCAGAGGTTCCTACAGCCTCTGCCCACCGCAGCGTCGTGGGCACCCAGCCATCGGGATCGGACACAGGGGTTCCTAGCGACCGAGATTGTGTCGAGCCCCGCCATCCAGAGGATGTCGAATCTCGGACCCGAAAGCAAAAATCACCCAAGCGACACAAGAAGAGACGATTGTCAGCTGAAGAACAGGACAGGGATGTGAAGCCGCTGGGAGACATCGACTTCGTTGACTCGTCCACAATTGCAACTGACTCCAGTTGCATCATTCACCAGAAGGTTCCTGAAGACTAGGAACACTCTCCTAAATCTGGTGGCCCAGAAAACGAGGCGCATTGCGTCGACTCCCAAAATGTGGGCTCCTGTGAGAGGGACCAGTCCCCAATGACATCACAATCGTCTCTTGGTGATTGGGCAGACGATATGGAGGCAGATGATGCACAGAAAACATCGATATCTCCACCAGAGCCCATGGCTGACATTGAGCCCGGAGGGATCTGCAGTCAGGGACTCATACGGCACAGTAATGCACAGCATGCAGATGGATGGCTGTGTGGTGTGTGAGATCACTGTGGGCTTGCACCGGCACACTGCCTCCGTCACTTGATATGTCTCAGTCATACCGTGTGGGAACAGTCAATGTAAATGGTGTCCACTCCACTGTCAAGACCCGCATGTTACACGACATGATCAGAGCGGCAGATTTGGACACTTGCCCTTCTTCAGGAGGTCCGTCCCGAGCTGCGTTTAGACCTATATGGCTACACCACGAACAGCCTACCCGTAGGTGATGGCGCAGGAGGAACGGCCATCTTTCTCCGATATGGCATAGACGCGACGGACGCGACGTACTTGCCGAACGGGCGAGGCATCACACTCACACTTGGCGCAGTCCGCCTCATTAACGTCTACGCTCCCTCCGGTAATTCGCACCGTGGTGACAGGCATGTCTTCTATTCGGAGGAGGTAGCCCCACTTTTGCAAGGAAATATGGACCATTACATAGTGGGTGGCGATTTTAACAGTGTTCTGCGGCCCGAGGACCAGATACCGCATTACGTCCCATGCCCGGCTCTACAAGCATTGATACGTGACCTCGCGCTCCACGACACATGCCTCTTACATCATGGGACCCAGAGTGGATATACGCACTTTACCAGCCATTCTGCCAGTCGTCTGGACCGGATATACGTCTCGCGTGCCCTCCGCACAGCACCCCGTGATGCAGAACTCTGGCCGACGGTCTTCACGGACCATCTCGCGTACATCTTCACTGTCACCTTGCCCCGACAACTCACAAGACGCAACAGGGGCCCGTGGATGCTGAACGTCTCCCTCCTTCGCGAGGAAGCGTGTCGGCGAGCAGTCACTGACACGTGGCGTCGATGTATCAGGCGCCTGCCCATGTATGCTTCCACGTTGCTGTGGTGGCTGGGATGTGTCAAACCTGCATTCCGAACGATCTTGATGGCCTACGGGCGTGACAGATAGAACTGGCAAAGGGCAACATCGGAATTTTACTATATAGCGTTACGTGAGCTGGCGACGCAACCGTCGTCTCCCGAACGTCAGATGTCCGTACAACGCGTCAAAGCTCGTCTACTTCGCATCAGTACAGAGCAGCTAGAAGGTATCCGCATCCGTGCGCGAGTGCAAGACTGTATCCCCAACGAAACAGCGTCAGTGTATCACATTGTGCGCGAGAGGCGTCAGCGCAAACGTCAGCTCGTTACGGCGGTAAACATGGAGGAGGGGGGTCGCGCACTGACGCAAACGGACATCGCGCACACGTTCGCCAGACACTATGGGACCTTGTACATGGAAGATCCGCGAAATGTACGTGATTATGACGAGCTGTTGCACGATTTTCCCGCCCCTCGGGACGTGGCACCCGATGATAGTCTGCTGTGGCCCATTACACCCGACGAGCTGACATCGGCCTTGGCACGTGGAGCACCGCACAAGTCACCTGGACCGCACGGTTTACCCCTGGAATTCTACCGCACTTTTTACCACCTTATGGGTGACAAGTGGCTCCAAATATTTCAAGACCTGATCCGCCCTGATTTCACTGTCCCCACAGAATTCACAGAAGGCATCTTGATCCCAGTACCGAAACCGAATGGTGGTTGTAGGTGGCAGGATTTTCGCCCACTCACACTCCTCAACGACTACAAGATCTTCGCCCGTATCCTCCGCGCGCGTCTCCACACCGCTATCGGGAAAGCCATCCACACCGATCAGACATGTTTAGGTGGTGTCAGCAACATTCATACGGCGTTAGGAGCATACCGCGTCGTAATTGCTTTGACAGCGGCCTCCAAAATACGAGGCGCCCTTGTCGCCGTAGATTTTGACCACGCATTCGACCGCGTCGACCACGGCTTCTTACGCGCAGTTTTGCAACACATGGGCCTCTCTCCGGAGTCTGCGCAGGTGGTCCTTCGACTGGTCCACGGAGCGCGCTCCCGCATGATGGTCAACGGTTATCAGTCTGGTCACATTGTTGTTGGACGGTCAGTGCAACAAGGGTGCCCCCTGTCAGGCATATTATTTGCTGCAGCGCTTGAACCAGCTTTACATGGTCTACGGCAGCGATTAACTGGTATCTCCTTGCGGGACATGACCTTCCGTTTGTGGTGCATTCGCCGATGACGTGGTGTTCGTGGCCAGGTCAGAGGATGAAATGCATATGGCGCTAGAGTGGCTACGCCTGTACGGGGCGGTCGCTGGGAGCGTCATCAACGTGAAGAAGACAAAATACATGGATGTCGGAGGGGGGCTTTCCCACACAACGGCGGTGCCCTTTGACAAGGTGCCCGTACTCAAGTGTTTAGGAGTGCAACTCTATAGCAATGTCCGCCGCACGGCGGCGGCTACGTACCGTCGGTTCCTACACCAGACACGTGCTCTGCTGCAGGACAACAAACTGCGTCGCTTGGATATGCTCCTCAGAACACGTTATGTCAACATCTATCTTGTCTCAAAACTGAACTATTTTGCGCATATCCTTCCCTTGACGGCTACGATGGCCGACAGATTTCAAGCAGCATATGGACATTTCGTAAGCACCGGTCTGGTTTTTAAAGTCCGATACGCCACCCTGACACTGCCGCAGCGGGCGGGCGGTATCGGTTTAATTCATGTATATAACCGTGCGCGATCGCTTTATCTCAACACTATGAGTCGCAAGTGGACCTCTGCCCACGCCACTCTGACGGGCACCCTGATAGCGGAAGTGGCACCACACTCTCTGCATCCCCCGGTTCCTGTAGGACACATTTCACCGGCACTCACCCACATCAGAGAGTTCTTGATTGACTTCAGCTACTTACGGTCAGAACTTCCGATGACACGGAAGCCCAGCACAAAAGACTATTATCGCCTCTGTCAACAGCAGCAACCTGTAAATACGGTCACCCACAGACATCCTGAAGTTGCCTGGAACACGGTGTGGCGAGCGGTACACACGCCTTTTCTACCTACGACGGTGCGTTCATTGTGGTACGTGGTTGTGAATAGGAAGTTCGCTACTCGTCAGAGGCTACATTCCATACATCTGACGGACGACCCCTTGTGTCCGACATGCTCAGTCGTTGACTCGGATGCACACCGTCTGACGTGTGCCGCGACCACCGAGTGCTGGCTACTGACGCAGCGCATGCTGGCGTTACTCTTGCGGCGATTGCCGGAGTCTATCTCCCCTGATGACGTATTGCGCCCCGACGGCGTATACTTTCCATCAACCAGAACGAACGCCGTTAACTGGCTAAAAGGCATGGCCGTTTACTATATATTTTGCGATGATCACAAAGGCACACTCGACTTTTGGTCCCTATTGATGACGACACATGCAGCTTTCAGCCGCCACCCCAAGTACAGAACTCGTTTCGCAAATTATTTAGGTTCATTATTTGCGGATCCTCCTGCTCACTGGGGCGTTCCGGGTATGAGACGCTGAAAATGAAGAAGAATCCTGGAGCATATTGATCCTCTACGGACGGAATAGGGGAGAACCCCTCTCAACAGACAAGAAGACAACTCGGACCCTCGGCTACGGCAGTTGTAGGATCTTTCTTTGTAATGAAACAAAAATAAATCTATAATACAAATAAAAATATTATAAAAATTAAAAAAAAATAAATAAATAAAACAACATCGACAAACCCACTACATCCTCTTCCTGATCCTTCGATCCTCGAACTCGAACACGTTGCTTGGGCGTGGCGGCGGGGTGGCCAGGCTTCGGGTGTCGACCCCTGCCCTACCCGTCATCCTGCTCCTGCAGCGGTTCATTAGATTAAAAAAAAAAAAAAGTAGCTCAGTTGGTATAACACTTTCCCGCGAAAGGCAAAGGTCCCGAGTTCGAGTCTCGGTCCGGCACACAGTTTTAATCTGCCAGGAAGTTTCATATCAGCGCACACTCCGCTGCAGAGTGAAAATCTCATTCTGGATGCGCCACATGTGTTTGTTTAGGGATTAAGGCATCTACTCTAACCACTTTTGTGGTAGCAAATGAGGAAAGGTTTCAGTCCTTCCACTATGTACTGCAGGGTCGGCTGTTGCTACACCGCACCCAGCTGGCTCTGATTCTCGACGATAGTCTGCCATGTTTTGCTTCTAAACGCAGAACACTATTGCTCTGTTGCAACTCACTTCCGCTCTGGCTTATTTTTTGATCAAATGCGGTACATACGCTGTAAGACCTTTTGAGACTCTCACGAGCTTTGCATAGCTATTGCATCCTACATCCATTTCAGTGTCTTTAGTGTATTCAATAGTTGGCCTCCTTCTGCTACTTTTACCTAAATGCCTAGTTCCATCAGTCAACTGACGATTCTTCGAAGGTTAATGACATTTCTTTTCAACCGATCGATTCTTCCAGTACGTAGAGCCGTAACTTTCTGATATCTCCTATTTTATTCAGTACCTCTTCGTTAGTTATTATATCTAAACATCTAATCTTCAACATTGTTTGGTAGTGCGACGTTTCAAAAGCTGCTGTTGTATCCTTGTTCGAACTGCTTATCACCCACGTTTCACTTCTGTGCACGTTTTTACTCGAAGCCAACACCTTCAGAAAAGAGAATCTTCCTAATACTTAGCTTTATATTCATTGCTAAGAATCTCTCTTTTAAAGAAATACTTTTCTTATTGTTGCAACTCACATTTTACATGTTCATCATCTCGGCCATCACTTTGCTGAACAAATAGTTAAACTCATCTGCTACTTCCATTTCCTAATCTAATTTCCTCAGATTCGCCTGATTTAATTAGACTACATTTCAGTAAACTGGTTTCACGCTTGTCGATATTTATCATATAATCTCTTCTCAGGAGTTCATCAAAGTTTTGTTCAAAAGGGAGCTAACAGAGGAATTTCATGCGCTTCTGTCAAGAAACTCAAATTATTTACCACGTTTTCATCATTTCTCATTACGAAAACAGCAGAGTTGCTCAGATGTATGTTTTTGTTTAAACAGTGACCAGTTTCGGACCTTAGTCCATTATCAGGACATCCATATGGGAGCTACCATCATGTCTGTACACCGGACACATTCCTTCCGTGAGTGCGATGTGAAGTATTACTTGCGTACAGCAGTCCCGTGCTGCGTGCAGCCGGCCGCGGTGGTCTCGCGGTTCTAGGCGCGCAGTCCGGAACCGCGCGACTGCTACGGTCGCAGGTTCGAATCCTGCCCCGGGCATGGATGTGTGTGATGTCCTTAGGTTAGTTAGGTTTAAGTAGTTCTAAGTTCTAGGGGACTGATGACCTAAGCAGCTAAGTCCCATAGTGCTCAGAGCCATTTGAACCATTTTTTTTGCTGCGTGCAGCAAATCACATATACAGCACTGGACTGTCGTTTGCAAGTAGTACTATGCACTTAGCACCTCACACAAGAAATTTGGCCAGCGTACACGCATTATGGTTGCACTTATGTTGATGACTTGATAATAGACTAATGTGCGGAACCGTTGGACATTTAAATAAAAACAAGATTCTGTGCATCATTGACGTTTCCGTAATTTCATTGCATCATAATAAGTTGCTGCCTATTGCCATCCATCATTCTAGAAGCCTGTAGATTCTCATAATGCCTGACATAAAGTATTTAGTTTTATTTTTTCTAGAAAGATAACAATCAGGTGATTTGAGATTTACCAAATGGTACAACTTAAATGTAAGAAATTTTCCTTTTATCCTCATGTAGTCTCATATTTTTGATGAATGTGTCGGAATTTGTTGCAGCAATATTTTCGTTAAAGAAATTCAATGAACGCTGGCAGAAGAAACGTGAGCGGTCGCTCTGGCGGATTTTGCATTTTGATTTCCCCTGCGAATATTGCGCTCTGCGGACCGAGTTACCTGTGCACTTCTTGTAATGTAAACATCATGAATAGTGTAACGTGGAGTGTTCTGCTTAATGCAGATTGTGCTAGGCGGAATATTCATTTTTCAGATTAGCTGAAATGGAAATTCTGCTCAGGTGTAACACCAGGAAATATTAATAGACTCTGACTGGTTTTAATCGAAAACGGACGGAAAAAAGCGTTCCGTGATGTTTCTGTGTATCAGGAGAATCGCAAAAAAGAGGATAAAGAAACGAATGACACCAGAGTCCAGTTGTTTTAAAAATTTACACAAATCTAATTCTGTGAACTGCATACAGGGCACTCTAGCACACTGGGTACCGCAGTTGTTCTGTCCATCGTCTAAACTTGCTATGTTACTGCATTTTCTAAACGTCTGTTTTATAAGACGTGGAAGCCAGGTCCGAGATCCTTTTGAGGTATTCTGATCATCCACCCAACCACTCAAATCAGGAATTGGAATACTTCTTCCGATATACTAATGTGGACGTGCTACACTTTTAATGACCTGTGCAACAATTACTTTATATTACACTAGATCGTACAAACAATTTCGAAGAAGTTTGTCCCAGTATTACACTAAACATGGTGCGTTACGGAGAATTCAAGCTTTTGACACCTGACCGAAAAGGACACAACATAAAGTCGTATGCATATATCCCGGAGTAATTGGTTTCCTGAATTGTGAAAGTCATGTAGGATTATACTGTGATAACAAAATAAAGATCTTCGTATGTACAGGGTTATTACAAATGATTGAAGCGATTTCACAGCTCTACAATAACTTTATTATTTGAGATATTTTCACAATGCTTTGCACACACATACAAAAACTCAAAAAGTTTTTTTAGGCATTCACAAATGTTCGATATGTGCCCCTTTAGTGATTCGGCAGACACCAAGCCGATTATCAGGTTCCTCCCACACTAGGCGCAGCATGTCCCCATCAATGAGTTCGAAAGCATCGTCGATGCGACCTCGCAGTTCTGGCACGTTTCTTGGTAGAGGAGGTTTAAACACTGAATCTTTCACATAACCCCACAGAAAGAAATCGCATGGGGTTAAGTCGGGAGAGCGTGGAGGCCATGACATGAATTGCTGATCATGATTTCCACCACGACCGATCCATCGGTTTTCCAATCTCCTGTTTAAGAAAGGCCGAACATTATGATGGAAGTGCGGTGGAGCACCATCCTGTTGAAAGATGAAGTCGGCGCTGTCGGTCTTCAGTTGTGGCATGAGCCAATTTTCCAGCATCTCCAGATACACGTGTTCTGTAACGTTTTCTTCGCAGAAGAAAAAGGGGCTGTAAACCTCAAACCGTGAGATTGCACAAAACACGTTAACTTTTGGTGAATTGCGAATCTTCTGCACGAATGCGTGAGGATTCTCTGCCGCCCAGATTCGCACATTGTGTCTGTTCACTTCACCATTAAGAAAAAATGTTGCTTCGTCACTGAAAACAAGTTTCGCACTGAACGCATCCTCTTCCATGAGCTGTTGCAACCGCGCCGAAAATTCAAAGCGCTTGACTTTGTCATCGGTGTCAGGGCTTGTAGCAATTGTAAACGGTAAGGCTTCTGCTTTAGCCTTTTCCGTAAGATTTTCCAACCTGTCGGCTGTGGTACGTTTAGCTCCCTGCTTGCTTTATTCGTCGACTTCCGCGGGCTACGCGTGAAACTTGCCCGCACGCGTTCGACCGTTTCTTCGCTCACTGCAGGCCGACCCGTTGATTTCCCCTTACAGAGGCATCCAGAAGCTTTAAACTGCGCATACCATCGCCGAATGGAGTTGGTGGATCTTTGTTGAACTTCGTCCTGAAGTGTCGTTGCACTGTTATGACTGACTGATGTGAGTGCATTTCAAGCACGACATACGCTTTCTCGGCTCCTGTCGCCATTTTGTCTCACTGCGCTCTCGAGCGCTCTGGCGGCAGAAACCTGAAGTGCGGCTTCAGCCGAACAAAACTTTATGAGTTTTTCTACGTATCTGTAGTGTGTCGTGACCATATGTCAATGAATGGAGCTACAGTGAATTTATGAAATCGCTTCAATCATTTGTAATAGCCCTGTACATCTTTGTAGTAGATGGATATAGGGCCTTCTGCTGCTGAGTACGAAAATTAAAACATGTCAGCAATTGTTTTAATTATCATTTCATGAAGTAAAAATGTTCTCCCTATTAAATGTATTAAATGTAAGCAGCTTACAGACACTTATATTACACACGGTGCTTACTCAAGACCTTGTACTGACTGAAGCATTAGTTTCTGACCATTCATCGTTAAATTGGGTTTCCCTTAACAGAAGGTGAGGAGCACCCTGCATTACCATTTTAATATAGACTAGCGACATGGCCCAGTTTCACGTGGGTACCAGTGTAGTGCATTTTGTTTGCAAGACACTGTGTAAAGTAATGAGTATCTTTAAGTGGACGGTGTTAAGTAGGAGCTATCTCACTGACTACTTCTTCAGTTTCCTAAACTTACTACGAAGAATTTATTAACCTTCCTCGTGAATTGGGCTACCTATTAATACAACCTGTGTCACAATCTTTATAGTAGTTCCTGAGATTACCCCAAATATACAAACAGGTGCGATCAGGGGACTAAAATTTACATACGTAGGAAATTTGCAGCACATCATGTATTGGATGCTGCCTAATCAAGTTCGGAAAAAGAAACACTTGACGTAGGGGTGCAGCCCGTGATAGTGCGCCCGTACTAAACCCTACTGCGCACAGTTTAATTGTTGAGACTCATTGCCACAATTTTGTGTCGCGGGTCCTGTGTGGCTGACTTTATCGCCACACTACGCAAAGCATCGCGGTCGCATTTATATTTGATTCAAGGAAAGCAGAAACCTTAAAGCTGAGTTATCCGCATCGCTGCAGCTAAGCTTTCTTTATAGAAAATGAAGCAAAGCTACAACCCAGCCGGGGAAAGAACTGATACAGTCCAACGTAGAATGAAAGCCACGTTTCATTTCTGGCGAAACTCCACATCACTCAGACGTGCATGTTAAGTTACAAGGAAGGGCGGAAAAACGAGCCCTAACTTGCATTAGATATCTCAACATATCAGATTCAATCCACACGCTCAATCGTTAGCCTACACACCACATAGGAATCTGATTATGCTTGATAGTCCGTCGGGTCACTGTAGTTTTGTCCGCTAGGTGACAATGGCATCGGTATCGTTTTCCCACCGCCGAGTAGTTTTAGTTCATCATAATACAGACAATTTCTACCAAACGTTTATAAATTATGTACAGAAACATACCTTGGGGAGCAGTGTATCTATTAGTCGTAACCAGA
Organism: Schistocerca nitens; assembly: GCF_023898315.1. Lineage (NCBI taxonomy): Eukaryota > Metazoa > Arthropoda > Insecta > Orthoptera > Acrididae > Schistocerca > Schistocerca nitens. Next base: position 781,920,883 of record NC_064614.1, on the reverse strand, counting down.
TCAAACTCCCTAGAACAGATTCTGAGATTAGCCTGCATGTGCAAATGGAAGACAGCTGGTGATTCTAATTTATACATACAAAGTGAACATTAATAAAATCGACAAATTGCAGGAACTGATACCTAACTAAAAAAAAGGATGTTATGAACATTTGTCTTTAAATGCATCGTTGCCACATTAGATGGCGCTAACGAATGACAGTTCCACTGACCACGCGCCGTGTGTTCCTTTCTTGTTGCACGCTGTGTGGTTGACGCAGCGTATCGTAGGTAGTAGAACGATCCAGTATTTATGCCTAGAATAAGCCGAGAAGGAGCTCGTCTACGGCCAGGCAGATGGAAATGGTCAAGAGGAAGCACGGCTATGCAAAAACAAGTACCTCCACAGACACCAACCACATCACATAACATTTCAAACCCTTTTTGGACGTTTGTGTGATCATAGGGCCTTTCAGACAGACGAAGGTGCAGGGAAGCGGTGGACCGAGCGTACAACAGATTTGGAGGACCATGTTGGACAGCATATTGAGACGAACGCTAGAACAAGTGATCTGTCTGCATGGTGTGGGCCGTCCGCACCTCGTGGTCTAGTGCCTAGCGTTGCTGCCTCTACATCATGGGGTCCTGGGTTGGATTCCCTGATAGGTTGGGAGCTTTCTCTGCCCGGGGACTGTGTGTCTGTGTTGTCCTCATCGTTTCGTAATGATCATGATCATCATTCGTGCAAGAATGGACTGTGTAAAAATTGGCGCTGATGACCTCGTAGTTGAGCGCACCACAAACCAAACATCATGTTATAGGCCAAAGTACGACAACGTGTATCCTATGCGACAAAGGACTACTTTGAAAATCTATTGTGACTCAGATAATATGAAGCTCTGCACCGTGTTCTGTGACTATTTGTTATCGTTGCATGTACACTTACTTTTTCAGGACACGTGTTCATAGGACATCTTTCCCTCCGTATGTATATGACCTCTTTTCTTCCATTTTCCGTCAGGAATCTGTCCCAGTGGGTTGTCGGCAATATATATATATATATATATATATATATATATATATATATATATATATATATATATATATATATAAGATCTCTTCATTCCTGCAGCTTGTCAACTACATTAACAGAGTGTAGGAGGAATGCAGTTCATTCTTGACCAATGTAGGCAGCAAGATATCCTAATAGACTTCAACCATTTCGGCAATTATTTATCACCTTGTTTAAATAGTCATCTGAAAGGTGTAGTGCAACACCAATACTACTTGACAGAAGGAAATTAGTGACGACAGAAGCGTGGTAAATTAACGTTCTTGCTGCTGTTGCGGTTGATCGGCACGTCAGCTCTCGCGCAATCGCTCTAGGTAATTGTAATGGTTATGTCTCAATTAAGGTGTGACGTCTACGTCCAACAAAGAAGAGTTATATCCAGTGGTGTGCTGACTGCGTATCTGATTACGTGTATCTTTATATTTACTTGAGCATGTTTTAAACATTACATCTACTGGCAAGAAAGTAATACCAGTAAACTGAAGCTAATTAAAACCTATGCGCGACAATGACAAATTACAAGCAAGTACATACAAATCTACTCGATCTTACAACGGCCTTGTAAATACGGCTAAGTACAAATGTAGCCCATGTGCGAAATAAATTCCTTTTCTAATTTTTTTGTCGCCTTGGATTAAGCATTGTTCAGCTCTCAGCACTACTAAACTCACTTCATTGCAAAAGCCAAAATGTAAGATATTTGACTTAGACACATTAGAACCTGTTTAAATAAAAACAACTTGGTACTGGGAGGCAGAACATAACTGAGAATAATAAATGTAATATCTTACTTGAAAATCTTGCTATATTGTGAAACTGGCTTACTATTGTTAAGCCGTATCATAATGATTACATTTACGCAAACAAATGATGTTTACAATAAAAAACAGTAAAAAAAACTTGGGGTTACAAACAAAGCTGGTCTTATTGAAATTCGTTGTATAGCAAAAGCGCATAAATAAATGAATATTGATTACTTTATCTAAGCCAATGCAACAACATATAGAAAGATTCTTGATCTAAATTTCATAATAATACTTGCAGCATTTTTTAAATAACTTTACTTGAAATCATATTTCTTCCATAGGTTAATACACAACACTGAGGTTATTACACTAAATATTAAATACTAAGCGATTGCCAACTCTGGAGCATCTCAACAGGCACTGCTGCCTCTGCTACTCTTAGTGCACAACCAAATATAAGGTCTTTGTTACACACACTCTGCCTCAGTGATAGCTGCCTCGCAGCTTTCTTTCACATTTACATCTTTGTAAGCAATATATCACTTATGTTCTTCGATACTACGATAAAATTTACTATTTTCATTATATGTACTCATTTCACAACCATACAGCCACCCTGACAAGCATTTGGCCTGGATGTTATGGCCTGTAGCAGTGCAACACTACAAATTTTTAATACACAATGGAAAAAGTGTTACTGAAGTAAAATTGTATATAAAATAATTATTTACCTACATATGCAGTTGTTCCAATCATAAGGGAGACTATCAAATTTAATAGAAAGGAACTGCCTGTGGGGTTCTATTGAACTGGAATTCTCAAAATATTATCTAGAACTTACAAAACATTTTGTTACTGAAAAGTTACACCCGGAAGATACAAAACTGTGACATTATATCATGTGTGCCTGAAATAAAAAATAAGCTAATATTTATATTATTCATTGCAAGTAGTGCTCATTGCACTATAATTCTTGAAGCATATTGCACAGTGGCAAATGGGCTGGGATATGGCTCATTAACAACATATGGCTTTGAGCCCATTTAGAAACATCACTGCAAAATGTGTCATAAGAAAGCAATGAACAGAATAAAGACTAAATCAGGATAGAAGTAAGTCATGGTTTAAGATGAGGCTGATTTCATGCATTCCCAAAATTAAGTGTGTCCATAAACAGTGGCTGTACCATGTCATAATCAGAAGTGTAACTATAGTAATTCATTTCACTTGAAGTTCATTACACAAAGTCGAATGAACTTGTGTGTTGTTGTGTAGAGCACCTGCAATGATGTGTGTGGAGAACCATAGTACCCATTATAGCTCAACCATCTGACACACTGATAGGTCTAATTCTTGGTCCAATGACATGTATCATCACTGCTCATGGTTTACTAAAGACCCTCCTCAATAGCACATCATAGATCGTTGCGGATGTGTGCATAAGTATATTATTCTATGATCTTGCAGATGGACGTGATCATGGTGGAACGATTAATTATTAATGATAGGAACTAACATTTGGGAGTATGATGTAAAACTTGTGACTGATAGTCTGGTATATCTTATGTCAAAATCATGGCTGTGCCAATATTAAAACATGGACTACTCCTGTGTTGTAAATAATTAATGGCTAATATTTCATTCATAAATAATGTCACTTAGTACAAAATGTTTACAAACTCCTGGTTAGGCAGGACCATGGAATTCACATAAAATGTTTATAGCTAAGCTAATAATGTATAAGTGACAACTCGTCTCTGTCATTAAAGTCTGTTCTGTAGTATTTACAGCATTACATCATGTTGTATATAGTAACTAAATATACAAATGTATACAGTGAATTCCAGAAAGAGACTCAATAAAGTGCTTGAACTTACAGATAATAAGTGGCAACATGAGGCATACCATACATAGCAGATCAGAATGATAAGAGAAATGAGTGGTAAATAATATATGGCAAGCTAAGGCCTACAATGCTTAGTTGCTCTGCGATGGGTAAAAATCTGTAACATAAATTATCAGGTACTGGGGAGTGCACATATATAGTGGAATATGGATAGTATTATGGTAAGGGAAAATTGCACTTTGCAGATGCAAAATATAAATTGTAAGTGTCCATAGTCATGTGTTATTAGTCAAGACAAAATAATACAGATGAAGATTTGTGATCACATTGCTAAGATAAAATTGTGGAAAAATAACATGGACATGCAAAAAGGCTTATTAACTAGAAGCATATTATACAAGTGCATTAAAGTAAACCATAAAAGGATGAGAATGACTAATGAATATTGTTGTACCAGTAAAGTGCAATTAGATATTAGGCTGTAAATGTGAAAGGCATATATCAGAAGCACAAAAAATATTGTGTACAGGTCATCAGAATAGAAAACAGTTTAATTTTTATTTATTTACTCGTCAAGTTCAGTAGGACCAAATTGAGGAGCAAATCTCCAAGGTCATGGAACATGTCAGTACATGAAATTACAACATGAACGTAATAACAGATAAAAATACGTTTAAGTAAACGCTATCAGCAATACAATAAAAATCTGCTTAATTTTTCAAGGAACTCCTCGACAGACTACAAGGAGTGATCCATGAGGAAACTCTTCAGTTTCGATTTGAAAGCGCGTGGATTACTGCTAAGATTTTTGAATCCGAGTGGCAGCTAATTGAAAATGAATGCAACAGTGTACTGCACACCATTTTGCACAAGAGTTAAGGAAGTCCGATCCAAATGCACGTTTCATTTCTGCCGAGTTAACCGAGTGAAAGCTGCTTATTCTTGGGAATAAACTAATATTGGTAACAAGAAACGACAATAACGAATATACGTATTGAGAGGCCAATGTCAAAATACCCAGACTCATGAACGGAGGTCGACAAGAGGTTCGTGAGCTAACACCACTTACTGCCCGAACCGCCGTTTCTGAGCCAAAGATATCCTTTTAGAATGAGAGGAGTTACCCCAAAATATAATACCATACGACAATAGCGAATGAAAATAAGCAAAGTAGAGTAATTATCATGTCGAACGATCACTCACTTCTGATACCGTTCGAATAGTAAAAATGACAGTATTAAGTCATTGAACAAGATCCTGAACGTGGGCTTTCCACGACAGCTTACTATCTACCTGAACACCTAGAAATTTCAACTGTTCAATTTCACTAATCATATGCCCATTCTGTGAAACTGAAACGGCTGGCCGGCCGAAGTGGCCGTGCGGTTAAAGGCGCTGCAGTCTGGAACCGCGAGACCGCTACGGTCGCAGGTTCGAATCCTGCCTCGGGCATGGATGTTTGTGATGTCTTTAGGTTAGTTAGGTTTAACTAGTTCTAAGTTCTAGGGGACTAATGACCTCAGCAGTTGAGTCCCATAGGGCTCAGAGCCATTTGAACCATTTGAAACGGCTGATTTTGTTGAATTGTGTGTTAGAAACTGTAAAACTGAGTCTTCCTGTGTTTTAGAGTTGGTTTATTTTCTACAAGCCATGAACTGAGGTCATGTACTGCATTATTTGAAACCGAGCCAATGTTGCACACAACATCCTTTACTACCAAGCTAGTGTCATCGGCAAACAGATACATTTCAGAGTTACCTGTAATATTATAGTCCATATTGTTTATATAAATAAGGAACAGGAGTGGCCCAAAACTGATCCCTGGGGCACCCCCCCCCCCACTTGATAGTACCCCACTCAGACTCCACATCACAGCCCTTAACATTGCGAATAACGACCTTTTGCTGACTGACGCTAAAGTAAGAGGTGAATCAATAGTGAGCTACTCCCTGTATTCCGTAATGGTCCAACGTTTGGAGCAATATTTTGTGATCAACACAATCAAATGCCTTAGTTAAATCAAAAATATGCCAAGCATTCGAAACATTTTGTTTAACCCATACAGTACCTTACAGAGAAAAGAGAATATAGCATTTTCAGCTGTTAAACGACTTCTAAAGCCGAACTCTACATTTGATAGCAAATCGTGTGATATAAAATGATCAATTATCCTTACATACATAGCCTTTTCAATAACTTTTGCAAACACTGATATCATAGAAATAGGTCTAAAATTATGTACATTATCCCTTTCTCCCTTTTTATAAAGTGGCTTTACTACTGAGTACTTCAATCGCTCAGGAAACTGACCATTCGTGTAGGAAAAATTATAAATATTGCTAAATACAGGGCTAACATGTGCAGCACAGTAATATTCTGCTAGGCACTCCATCTAGTCAGCTTCATCAAAATCAGTCCCAATCAGTGTCCACAACGCTTTAGAAACAGCGCCTTAATTATATATCTCAAGAAAAGCAATCATTTATTTCATAAAATCTTTGTAGTATCAGCTTGTAGCATGGTAGTAGCATCATTTATCCTTATAGCAAAACGTAATGAATATCATAAGTATCATTGAATCTAACATCATCATTAATAATCTTTATCTGAGTATTTCATGCAAATTGCTTAGTTCCTGTGGGTTGCTGAAAGTAATAGTTAGTAAGCAAAGATGAATGTACTTTGTACTTTCCTGAAAGACGTGGAGAAAAAAATATTAATTCGCAAAAGGGATTATTTGTGCATCATTTGGTTTGTTTTATATTTTTGCACTTCTGCTTTTCATTGGTGGTGCGATCCATTCGCGAATTTAGCACTTAATAGAGGCATATTAGCTGTTGGTATAGATACATCGTACATCAAAGCCTTATTGTAGTTCAATGTAATAATATGCAGAAAGATTAATCCTTAAAATTTCATTAATAATATTTGTTGTATTTTCTTAATTAATTTTACTTCAAACCTTATTGTTTCGATAAATCGTTAATACAAAACACTTAATTATTACCCTGATTATTTAATACTAAGTGACTGCCCACTCCAGACCATCGCAACAGAAGCTGCCCGCCTCTGGTGCGCTACCCTTTCTGCTCTTCAGCAACTATCTACCACTACTGTGCTACCTAAAATCAGCTCTTTGTTACACACAATTTGACCTAGCGATAGCTAAGTTACAGTTTTCTTTCATGAATACATCTTTGTAATCGATATATCGCTTATACTCTTTGATAATACGTTAAAATTTGTAACTTTCATTGTGTGTACCTACACTCCTGGAAATTGAAATAAGAACACCGTGAATTCATTGTCCCAGGAAGGGGAAACTTTATTGACACATTCCTGGGGTCAGATACATCACATGATCACACTGACAGAACCACAGGCACATAGACACAGGCAACAGAGCATGCACAATGTCGGCACCAGTACAGTGTATATCCACCTTTCGCAGCAATGCAGGCTGCTATTCTCCCATGGAGACGATCGTAGAGATGCTGGATGTAGTCCTGTGGAACGGCTTGCCATGCCATTTCCACCTGGCGCCTCAGTTGGACCAGCGTTCGTGCTGGACGTGCAGACCGCGTGAGACGACGCTTCATCCAGTCCCAAACATGCTCAATGGGGGACAGATCCGGAGATCTTGCTGGCCAGGGTAGTTGACTTACACCTTCTAGAGCACGTTGGGTGGCACGGGATACATGCGGACGTGCATTCTCCTGTTGGAACAGCAAGTTCCCTTGCCGGTCTAGGAATGGTAGAACGATGGGTTCGATGACGGTTTGGATGTACCGTGCACTATTCAGTGTCCCCTCGACGATCACCAGTGGTGTGCGGCCAGTGTAGGAGATCGCTCCCCACACCATGATGCCGGGTGTTGGCCCTGTGTGCCTCGGTCGTATGCAGCCCTGATTGTGGCGCTCACCTGCACGGCGCCAAACACGCATACGACCATCATTGGCACCAAGGCAGAAGCGACTCTCATCGCTGAAGACGACACGTCTCCATTCGTCCCTCCATTCACGCCTGTCGCGACACCACTGGAGGCGGGCTGCACGATGTTGGGGCGTGAGCGGAAGACGGCCTAACGGTGTGCGGGACCGTAGCCCAGCTTCATGGAGACGGTTGCGAATGGTCCTCGCCGATACCCCAGGAGCAACAGTGTCCCTAATTTGCTGGGAAGTGGCGGTGCGGTCCCCTACGGCACTGCGTAGGATCCTACGGTCTTGGCGTGCATCCGTGCGTCGCTGCGGTCCGGTCCCAGGTCGACGGGCACGTGCACCTTCCGCCGACCACTGGCGACAACATCGATGTACTGTGGAGACCTCACGCCCCACGTGTTGAGCAATTCGGCGGTACGTCCACCCGGCCTCCCGCATGCCCACTATACGCCCTCGCTCAAAGTCCGTCAACTGCACATACGGTTCACGTCCACGCTGTCGCGGCATGCTACCAGTGTTAAAGACTGCGATGGAGCTCCGTATGCCACGGCAAACTGGCTGACACTGACGGCGGCGGTGCACAAATGCTGCGCAGCTAGCGCCATTCGACGGCCAACACCGCGGTTCCTGGTGTGTCCGCTGTGCCGTGCGTGTGATCATTGCTTGTACAGCCCTCTCGCAGTGTCCGGAGCAAGTATGGTGGGTCTGACACACCGGTGTCAATGTGTTCTTTTTTCCATTTCCAGGAGTGTATTTCAAAGTGTCCTATACATTCTCTATCGACGTAGATTCCAGCCCCATACACCTGCCTCTATCATGAGGTGTATGGAAACGATTTTTGGAATCATTTTAGCTTCTGTACATTTGCATTAACATGGGATAGTCCAGATGTATCATGTCTCTTTTTTAGTGATGAAGTTACCAATCGTGGCCAGGTAAAACGTCGAAAAATGCGCTATTGGTCTGGCGGCAATCCCCATTGTCTTCGTCAGGTGGAACGTCAACATCCACGGAGTGTAAATATGTGGTGTGTGATAGTGAATCATTAGCTCATTATTTCGTAGACAGAACACTGAAAGCGCGCATGACAGCTTTCCAACAAACTATCTTCCACTGATACCATAAGACTTTCCTTTGCAGACAGAAGGAACCTGTTGTACCAGCATGCTGGCTGTCCAGTCCATAGTGCACCAAGTACAACAGCATGTATTCACGAAGTGTTTCCAAGTCGTTCGATTGAACCCAGTAGTCATGTACCATGGCCAGCTCACTTTCCGGATTTGACGCCGATATACTTTTTTCTCTGTGGAGAAAGTCGAAAAACGCTATCTACAAGGACATACCAACAACACGAGCTGATATACAGTGAGGTACTACTGGAGCTTGGTCGGGCATCTCCGCTGGAATGCTAGCCCACGTGCAGCAGTCGTTCCATACCAGTTTGGAAGCACGTATTGCCACTGCCGGTGGTCATTTTGAACATAACATTTATCTCGTTACTGGTCAGAATCTACATAGTTATTGTTTGGACTTTGGTTGCTCTTTAGTGCGTATTACCACAGGTATTATACAAGTGCAGGGTGGAAACTTTTCAAAATACGATGTCTCGTAAATGATTTGCAGTAGAATCCTGCAAAAAACACCACTGAATTTTTAACTTATCCCACTATTAGTGTGATAGTGTCAACAGGCATTATTCCATTTAGAGAGCTGTATGTTTCCACAAAAAGTCTCTTTCTAAGAATTATTACAATGTCTTGTTTGACTAACATTACCGGCCCCTGACTACCAATCCACTCTGTGAAAACTGCTCGTCAGTAGCACTTTCCATTTCCGTGATAATTGTGGTGAAAGTTTTCGCTGATTGATCTTGTATGTAGACGATGATTAAGCTGCGCCTGCTGATGCGTTTTATCCAGCCTGCAGTGGCTTCAGACACCATGTCTAAGACTTTTATATTCTCTCGCTCGGCATGTGCAGACTATCGGTCTTACAGAAAAAATGTACGGGATCATTTGTAAGAAATTCACTGCAGTCAAATTTTGTAGTGGTAATTGTTTTTGCTTGAGTCTGCAGTTATCGAATTATTTAAGAAAAACCTACTAAAGTGACTTTCAAACGCTGTTTTCTTGAATAACTTGAAAATCGTTGGCTTCCTCGAAATACATCCCAGTATAAAAATTAGCTACATAAAGTTTGCCACAAAAACCCTGTGCTTCCTGTAGGACTAATTGTTTGCGCCTGGTGATCGAGGGAATGTGAAAACTTCACAAGTGGTTTCTCAAGGAAATGTGGGCTGTATAAAACATGTGTGCACCGCAATCATCTCTTCCTTTCCACCTGGCCAGTAAACTCTTACACCTTCCATCAGCCTCTTGCATCTCATCCTCCACGCATTTTTCTGTCGATTTCCCTCTCCCGTCACTCTGTCCATCTCCTCCTCTACCCATTTCTACCTTTCTCCTACCATGCACATCAACATACGTAGCCCCTGTAATACGGTTCCTTAAAGCTTCCTAATACAACTCCCTCAAAACACATGTCGTTGAGGTCTGGTTCGACATCAAAAGCTCGAAAATTGTTCATTTGCCCCTTATCAGCAGGCTTCCTTGCAAAGCAGTTCGTTAAAGCACACCGATACTACTGCGACACAACACCCTGTCGTACAGGGCTGCCTACACACGGAGATCTGGGATATCGTTTCTTGGTCCTGCAAAACTGATTAGTTTGGAAGGCTGATACTTTTCCCAAACAACATTCCTGTCATTCCAGGCAGCCCATAAACCATAATTTGGCAAAACATACTTTTTTACCTTATGTTCGCTGCAATTGGACGTACGAGAGCACAGTGCTAACACTTAAAAAACCTTCTATTTCTGTGCCAAATGTGGGTGAAAACGATCCACGGTTTTTGGAAGGGTTCCCAGACACATACTGTACATTATATACCTGCTTGCTTGCATATGTGAAGGAATATTGCATCGTACTTTCAACAATTCGTCGCAGAAAAATCGTATTTATCAGACAACACTGGGAAAATGACTACACTGTATGCAAAAATACATAATGAATGTTTGAGTACAGGATGCAGAAACATGGTTGACAACGTATGGAATTTAGGACCTGACTGTGAGTCGTGCTAGTATCACGTAATGGTAGGGTGACTGCTCTTGATAATTGGGCAGATCCAGGTTCGAGTCCAGGTCTGACACATATTTACATTGTCGTCATTTCGTTATAGGGTTGATGGTTGTCCACATTAGCAAATACGAATACATTTCATGTATTTCAAAATGCAGTCGCTGCAGCGCCTGTTCTTTCGGACATGCGTGCAATTTGGAAGGAATACTGAGTCGTACTTTTGAACAACACAGGCACTGCAATATCGCATTTACGTACACATTTAGTCCTCCTACCTGAGTTCTGCGAGTGTTCCCAGGGGTAAAATTTATATTCATCGTCACTTTTTCTTTACAATTTTTAAACTTCATTAGTGGTAGGCACAAAGATGGGATGATTACAAAATTCATAACGAAAAGTGGTATTGATTCTTCATTGTAAAGTTAAAAATTCTCATCCGGTACCTGCATCATCGTAATACGAACGTGAGTTCAAAAATGGTTCAAATGGCTCTGAGCACTATGCGACTTAGCTTCTGAGGTCATCAGTCGCCTAGAACTTAGAACTAATTAAACCTAACTAACCTAAGGACATCACACACATCCATGCCCGAGGCAGGATTCGAACCTGCGACCGTAGCGGTCGCTCGGTTCCAGACTGTAGCGCCCAGAACCGCACGGCCACTCCGGCCGGCCACGAACGTGACTCTTAAATACAACTACAATGAAAAAAATAAAATGAAAGTAACAGAACAACACATTGTTGTACTTAAGAAATATGAATAAATACACCTGACATACCAGTATTATAAAAAATTAAACATACCAATCCAGCTTTTGACAAATTAACTGACAAATATATGACAGTCAGGTTCAAGTTCAGAAATGATGTAAGAGCCTATTAGCCACAGACAATATTAACAAGACATATCAGCCAGAACAAAGTAAAGAAACAGCCTCGCCTCAATGATGGACAAGTCAAAATTTAGAAAAATGGGGAGGTTCAGAGTAGATCTCTTAATTTCTTCTTCATTCTCGTAGTCAAAACAAATGGCATGCTGGGAACAAGCGTACCATAAGGCTGTTTAGCTAACAGTCCTGTGGTCTCTGCTATACTCCATGTTTTCCAAGCCAATATGTTAGCATCTGGAAAAGCTTCAAAGGCCACCATAATCTGCTTGGTTGCCCCATACAACAGCCAGAGTGAGCCATGTACTACCTCCAAACACAGCCTGAACATCACAAGTGAAGTTCAGATGCAGTCCACGAAAAACATTTGGACCTCCAATCAATTGCTGTTTATTAAACTGCCCAGCCAAGTCAATATCAATCGCCTTCAAACTGCGATACACAGGTACGCTGCGCCACCAGCGACGACGCCATGCACGTCGCAGAGGCATTGCTGTGGCACATATATATATATATATATATATATATATATATATATATATATATATATATATATATATATATATAATGGTACAAGTACAAAGTCTTATGTATAAAACAACTTGTATTCAGATATCAAAGCATTAAGAGCTGTGTCTGAGGTAGATAAATGTGACTAACAATTAGTACAATAAATTAACATCGCAGTACATACATATTCCATACCAATATAATTGTGAAACTTCCAGAAATTGCTGTTAGGAAAAGTGATAGAATGTAACTTATGAATTAACTGAAATGAGTCCATAATGACAGAGCATTTGGTCATAAATATCGGGGATGGGGAGCAAATATAAATATGTTGGTAAAGTACATAAATATTAATGGTTGTACTATTCGCAAACGTACAAAGTAAATAGATGTGGATATCATGAAGCAAGAGAAAATACACAAAGTGAAATGTAACTGAATGGAGAACATAATCAATAGCTATTACTTACATCAATCCACTGAAAGAAACCTTTAATGAAATACTATAAAGTTCATAAATATATCGTTGCCTAGTAATAATTACTAAATACAAGTTGGTAATAACCCATAAAAGTGTGTCAGAGCACAAAGTGAAATAAAGTGGAGAACATTATCGTTAATAACACTATAGGTCATTCTCTTAAAAATTATCTATAGCCAAGTAATATAAAGCTGATAAATACATTAATTTATTATGGCAATTAGTAAGAATTGATGCTAATTCATTACTGAGGAACACAATGGGAACATAAAAATCGATGAAGGTAACAGAGTACTTCTCTGAGATACAGTCATAAGGAAACGGAACACACATGTTACAGAAGCCATTTACAGGCTAAATAGGTACCATGTATTATCCTATATTTCTATTTTTGTGCTAAACAAAATTCAGGATAAATCAGCATCTTACAGTGGTCACCCATAGTAAGCTGTTATTGAAATAAAGCATAAGTAAAGATAACTGACAAAGATACAAACCACAGAAGAAAAGATTAGCTATAAAAAAAATAAAATATATACAAATTACACTCTCTGCAGGGCATATGGAAATATATGGCTTAAATTAATACAGCGGAAAGAGAAATTTTAAGGGCGACATGTTGACGAGAATACGCGTAGTAGGAATAAAATACTAAACCCAAATTTAATTTACATATCCAAAAATTCTGGTAGGACCCTTTCACTTGACGTGTATTACATTAAGCTCGATTCTAGACTTGTCACTCCATCTATGTATATTCTGGTCAACATGTCTTCCTTTTAACTTTCTCTTAACACTGTACTAACATAAGCCACATATTTCTACACATCCTACAATGGGGTGCGTCATATGGCAGCCTTCAGTCTGATATCCGACCACTGTCTGGAGCGTCTCCAGCTAGGTCTTCAGCCTGGAATCCCACTGACTGGAGTATAGTTGTCTTCAGTCAACTGTCCCACTTCTAAGTTGGGCCTAAAGACGTGTCTGAAGACTCCCCCGACAGCAGTGGGATGCCAACCTGATCTTCGCCCATCACACAGCCCAACAATCAGAAGCTAAGATCTGGGATGTCATTTCTTTCCACAGCAGAATCCCTTTGGTTGTCATCCACGGTACCCTTATAGCACAGCGCTACTTCGAAGATGTTCTACTTCACTTTTGTTGCCTTTATTAGCAAGCCATGATGGGCTTACATTTGAGCAAGATAATGCTCATCCGCACTCCATGACAGTTTCTACTATTTGTTATCGTGTTTGCCAAGTCCTACCTTGACCAGAGAGGTCACTGGACCTCTCACCAATTGGGAACCTTTGGAACATTATGCACAGGGCTCTCCAACCAAGTCGGGATTTTAACAATGAAAGTTGCCAGTTGGAGAGAATATGGCTCGATACCCCTCAGGAGAACAACTCTATCAATGAATACCAAGCAGAATAACTGCTTGCCTAAGGGCTGCGGACCAACGTGCGTTTGACTGGCTCAGTTTTTGAAGCTCTTTCTCTTGAATAAATCATTCATATTTTTAAAATGTTATCATTTATGTGTCTCCGGATTTATATCAAATTTACCGATTGCTTTCCCATTCGGATAGTTCAATTGTAGTGCGTCGTTGTTCCTGAGTGTAACGTTTCTGAGACTATACTTTCGAAGTTGTTGAGAAGCCTTATTATGCAATTTTCAAATCGTAGAACGCATAACAGGAAGTAATGTGAAAACCTTCAGGTGCAGAAATACTTTGGTGCGGTTGCTGTCTGTGCAGGGACAGCTCAGTGTCAGGCCGTTGTGCTGTTCTTGCTCTGCAGTCAGTGAACCCATACACGAGATGATTATCAGTCGACTATTCACAGCACTGTTCTGTATCACTGTTAACACACAACTAACACTGCCAGAGAGCAAAACCTTAGATAGGACGGAGCAGAACTGAATGCAGACCTGAGGACAACGAGCTTAAGACTTGTCCAGAGCAGTTTCTTTAGGGGACTGGACATACAGCACATATCATCGATTTTTTCGATGATATGCCCTGTATTCAGTGCAATACAGATACAAAGCTAAGTGTGACAAAAAACCAAACGAAAGACATTACCACCATAGCGAGCCGCCTGAGACGCTGGGTTCATTGAGAAAAAAAAGAAAAAAAACCCTCATATAGTATCCCTGACAAATGTCTGGAAGTTTGTCGGTGGAGTTCTGGTTCACCCTGTATACACTCTGCCATAGCCAAAGGTTGTTTCACAGACTCCCGTTCTATGATGGTAATCACGTTCGTACGTTTTGCGTCGACAAATGTCTTGTATTTTGTTATGAATGAAAAATGCTGTCTCTGTACTGTCTTGCCATAGAATTCTGTTCATGTGCTTAGTAACTCTAGAAACAGACGGTGACCTAACAGAGCAGGAAGATAATTTCTCGTCATTCGTAGTAGGGTAATAAATATTTCGTTCGAAAGCCCTGTCTGGGGACAAGCCCATGTTCCTGTTGTCTTCACTATCTTTCACTATCTTCTTTGAGAAATCCAATTCCAAGCAGTTATTATCGCTGAAACGGAAGACAGTCGAAAGCAGAATTAATGAAAAGACGCTGCAATTGTTTAATCAGAATTTTATTAAGTCTGGACGACTGGGTTTGGTCTTTATATTAGCCTGTTGTCGAGTGTATCCGAAAGTGCAAAATGTCAATACCTAATATGATGCCTGTATACTGGCTTTTATAATATCAGATGAGAGTATGCATTACTGATAGACCTTTCATACAGTGTAACACAGATACTTACATTTATTTGTTAAAACATTTAAAATATAAAACTGAGTGAAAAGTACAATAGTCCGCAATAGCTGTATTTGTTGAAGTCGGTTAGAGATCCACGCAACCGTTTCCGCAACCTTTAAGTTGGCTCTTCTTGTGTATATTACTCTATGTCATTGTAGAAAGTCGCACAGAAACAGTTGACGTGGCTAGGCATAGGTCTTGCCATTCTTCAATTGATAAAACCATCATCAATGCGGAATGTCCAGTTTGTTTTAACATCAGCACGAATTGTCAACACTTGGCTGAAATATTATAATGAAAATGGCTTTTCATTAACTGAATAAAAGTGGCGGAATCAGTAACGTCCAGACATGGAGAAATATTAATGAAGACAGAACGTTGAGCACTGGTGCTCCTGGGGTGGGTGATATTGAGAAGTGGCATCTTAATATCTGTTTACCGTAGCAGGATTCCCATACACTTTTTTTTTGCTCGAGTGTTCTGGCAACTTGTTTGTGCCAACGCATCTACGTGTACGAACAGCATACTAACCTCGCCCTCTACCTCCGAGGTGAAGCTGATTTTGGAGTTGAACACATTTAAGAAAACGTGGAAATTCATAAGCTCTTCACTGCTTTGTGGTCATATATTTGTCATCCACCTAGCAGATCCAACAGGAAGGCTTCACTGAGAGATAGAGTCAGCCTTTTAGGATTTTGATAACAGATATTTACACTACGAATGATTCTATTTATTGTGCCACTTTTTAACATGTGCTAAACATGATCAGCCTATAACTGTACCATCTTCTTCTGGTATTCCATGGTACCCATTACAATTTGTAGCATTTCGCTTATCCACGGCGTCCACCCAGTGACCATGTGACTTCATTCTCCGTTTCTGGAAACACCTCAGCACTCCAATAGGAGCATACCACACTGCCGTGACAGGGGAGTAAAGCCCAGAGGGACACGAATGAGGTTCAAATGGTAATGTTGTCAGCCGATGTCACAAAGCCTGAAGCTGGCAACCAGCATGCTGGAACTTTGTAGATCATGGAGGAGCTCTATGGGACTATGATCGTTAGTCAGTGTGGTGCGATAAGTGCTCAAAAGCAAAGAGTCCCCATAGTGGCGGAGATTTCGATAGCCTTCTTCATCTGCTGCAGAAAAGTCCCAACCAGATGTTCAGTTCACCATTCGAGGAGGGATGGAACAGAGGGCTCCATATGTGATTGATGTCACTGTTGGCACAGAAGTCCTTGAAGACAGAGACCAGCGTGTGAGGCAACACTTCGATGGCCGAAAATTGGGATAAGGCAGTAAGGATAGCCTCAGTCTTTATGAATGCCATGTGGACTTCATAGAAGTATTTCGAATAAGCATCCACAATGAGAACCCAAGAATGGACCTGCAAAATAGAGATGGACGCAATCCCAAGGAAGGCGAGAAGTAGAGCAGGGGCAAAAGATGTATGGGGCTCCACCTGGTTCCAGGTGCATGCTCTGCCACTACAGATCATCTTTTCGATGCGGCCATTGATCGTCGGCCTGTACACATGGCAGCGTGTCAGTGTTTTCATAAAGCACTGCCCCAATGACCCCAGTGGAGGAAACTCAATTCCGCTTGAATAACTACTTGATGTGCATCTGCCTTAGTATCCAAAACTGGGAGTCGGTGAGAAAGCTGTTTCGAAGGGCAGAGCTCTGTCATCAACGAATGAGAGAGATAATTGGGCGAGCCATGTATTACACAGTGAAGGACCTGTTGCAGGATGGGGTCCCAGCGCATTGCAGCGTCAACAGACATGGCCGTAAGGGGAAATCCGTCGAAAGTACGTTGACGTTGGGCATCAATATGGAGACAGAGGGACCTCTTTTGGTCGATATCAGGGTCCAGGCCAGCTGGTAGAAGGCAAAATGCGTCGGCATTAGAACGTTGGCTGTCAGCCTGTACATGATAGTATAATGTTAGGCACTGAGGAACAATGCCCATCGCTGAAGTTGTTATTTCAGCTTGTGACGAGGCCTGAATAACACCACCATCGTGACCCATAATTACAGATAACTGTGTCCCAATAAGGTAGACAAGAAATTTCTTGACTGCAAACATTATTGCCAAGGCTTTCTTTTCGACCTGAGAATAGTTGCGCTCTGCTGGGATCAGGATCTTGGATGTGTATCCTATAGGCTGTTTGAAACGATTACTATTCCTCTGTGCCAAGACTACTCTGATGCCCTGCCACAACCACCGGGTGATAGGAAGAAAAGGGTGAGGCCTGGTCGCAGGCAGGGGTGCTGGAATAAGGGACCTCTTTTCTATGCAACTGATTGAGAGGTTGTGCAATGTGGGCATAGCATAATAGTTGAGCTTGCCCAAAAGTGCTTGTAATTAAGATAAGTTTGTTGGGTGAGATAAAATAATGATGCCCGCAATGTTTTGATTGGTTAGCTGGATTCCCTCTTTATAGAGCTAGTATCCCACTGGCTTAAAAAATCTGCAATTCTTCAAATTCAATCGACAATGCAGGCCTGAGTCCCAGAGGGTCATGAACAGGGTGTAGAGATGTCCCAAATGCTGTGGCGGGAGGATCCTGTGACACAAAGTGAATGACACAAGCTAGAATATTCTGTACCAACAGTTCCAAAAATCGTTGGAATATTGCAGGGGCTAAGGAAATGCTATAGAGACATCACTTGTACTTATACAACCCAAACAGCATGTTAACGATGCCAATGTTCTGAGACGCCTCATCTAAGGGCAGCTTGAGATACGCATGAGCGAAATGTATCTCGGAAAAAAATTTCCCCCAGCAGCCTGTTTGGAGAAAAGATCTTATTGCTGGGGAATAGGATAGGTTTCTACCTAAAACAGAACTGAAGAGACTCATTCGGCTTCTGGATGACGACTACAGGAGTGCCTCATGCACTAGATTTGACACGTTCGATAACCCCAGCTACGTGCAGACGATAGAGCTCTTGCTTCACGGAAACCTGCAAAGCCACCAGAATCAGTCTGGCGCGGTAAGAACGAGGCATGGCATTCAGTGGAGACCACGTTGACTTCATCCAAGATATAAATTCCAAATGCCATGAAGATGTCGAGACCCAAAACGTTGGTGGCCCACGGGTGGTCGGCGACGAGGAATGTCAAAATATGGGTAACTTATATGTATGTTGCCGCAATGAAGAACTGCGCACGATGAGGAATCGCACTGTCTCCGTAAGCAACCACATTGCGCGAGGGTGGTGACAAGTCAGGTGCCTGACTGATCAAATAGACGGTGGTCCCACTGTCCCCTTGAAAGTAGACGTCTCTGTGAGAAATGCGAACCGTGAAAAAGAGTTTCTGTGTAAAGTTGTCGCCCTCGGACTACTGTCTGCAGCGTGTGTACCGTGTCCAGGTATCCTCACGCCGCAGGATGGGGCCACGTAGAGCGTTTGCAACATACTGAGTGGTGGTGGCCCTTCTTGCTACAGCATGTACCGGACTCCCAGCAATCTGGACATTCTGCTTGGGACTGAGAGGAAAAACGCTGCAGGCACGAAGAGAGCGGCCCACATAGCGGTTACCGAGTGGCGACTGGAGGCTCAGAAGTCATAGGGAAATGGGACAAAAACGCATCACGATGATGCTGCAACTAGGAGGTCGTCCTACGGTTACTATGCTGGGGCGCCGCACATGGTGGCGCGTGAACTGCCACCACTTGCAGCTTTGCCATGGTGGCGTTAGCCACTTGTTTCATTTCGAATGAGTGACGCGCAAGATGTCCTCTAACGAAGAGTTACTCCTGTTCCAACACCATGGGAACCACCTGGTCAGGCGCCAGTTGAACCACCACGAGTCAAGGAGTCGACGCAGGAAGTCTTACAGCCTTGATTAGATCATAAAAAATCACTTTTTTGGCTGAGTCCGTGACCAACGAGCGGTTGAGTGTTCTGGTTATTTATGGTACTGATGAAATTCCGGGCTAAGACAGAGGTCCAATTTTCAGAGAACAAAAACGTGTCTGGCCCGCTCAAGACAGAAAGAGCGATCGCTGCAATGAATCGGCCGTGACTTGAAACGTACTGAAATGTGTCCCAGACCTCCATAGCGTCACTGAAAGGAGGAAACGATGGAGGACGGCTTGTGGATCTGGGGCCGGACCTGGGGTGCAGTGGTCTCCAGTACACAAAACTTGTCCGCCAAAATCTGAAGCGCCTTTTGTAACAAGTGCGTCTGCATCTGCTGCTGGTGCATCAACTGCTGCTGTTGCTCGAGCAGGTTAACCGGTTTAGCTCCCATGCAACGGAACAATTTCCTTTTTACTCACGCCAATTGCTAAATCCGCAAGTAGTCGAATGCCGTTGCACACGTCAGAAAACCAGAGACAAACGGTAGTGACACAAGGAGGGAAGGCCACCTGCGGACGAGGCTGAAACCCATGCCTAAATTGAACACCTTGGCTGACCGAATGATGCACCCGACACAACAAGAGCAAGTCTGTGGCGACCAAAGCAACAACTAAGGCTAACGAACCTTCGATACAAAGCTGTCAGCGGGTCAAGTACGAGCTACAATCCAGTTGGAGACCAAAGAGGAAAACCAAGACCAAAGGGGGGTCGTCGTCGATTAGTTAGTAGTACGGTGGAGATAGTATCGAACGCTGTCAGACGAAGTACACGGCTCACTGAACGGTCGAGGTGCAGCGGTATTTATGCCGACCGCGAGGAACACTATTGGCCCCTGTATTCACGTGGAGAGACGATGGCGCGCTCTTTAGGAGAGTGTAGTGTTACGACGGCACTGAGATACATTTGCACCGCCGGGCATTCAACTTTTGCTTATTCTGATATGCAGATAGTCATTTCCAGTCAATGATTGGTTCAGATGGACTAGAAGAAGTACTCTGTTTCACATAAACATAGCTCACACCATTACGGAATCACCACCTACTTGCACGGTGTCATGTAGACAGTGTGGTGCTATGACTTAGCGGGGTCTATCCCACACTCGAACACTTTTACCAGCTCTTACCAACTGAAACCGAGACTCATCTGATCAGACCACGATTTTTCAGTTCTCTAGGGCCCAGCCGGAAAGGTCACGAGCCCAGGAGAGGCGCTACAAGTGATGTCGTCCTGTTGACAAACGCGCTCGCGTAGGTCGTCTGTGATACGTTCGCCTTAAGTCCCACACTGGTTTCTGCTGTCGGCCGTCGGTCACTGAGAAGTCCATGATGAGAGGCAATGCCTGGAATTTGGTAGTCTCAGGATACTTGGCACTGTGGATCCTAGAATACTGAATTCCGTAACGATTTCCGAAATGGAGCCTCTGCGTTCAAAGTATGCTTGTTCCCCTTGTACCGCTATAACTACGTCGGAAACCTTTGCACATGAGACACATGAGTACCAGTGACAGCTCTGCCAGTGCACTGATCTTTTATACCTTGTGTACGCGATACTTCCGTCATCTGCATATGTTCGTATCGCTATCCCGCGACTTTTGTCACCTCATTGTGTTTAGTAATATCGATCATTCCAGTACAGTCTACTCCACTTTCCAATACTTCTCCGTGTTTCAAAAATACCCTGTTAAGCTGATCACGATAGTCCCTTGATATAATTTTGCATCTACGCAATTCTGCTACCTCTCTTTCAAGTATTCAAACGATGGGGCATCCGTTAACTCTCATGCCATATTAAATAAGCTCTAGCGTTTCCTGCTAATTTGCATCTAACTACGTTTAATGTTCATTACTTCAGTTTCCCAACCTGGCAGCTATATCCAGTTTATCAAAGAAAACCATGATTTACGATGAATGGAGTTACCAACGAAATGGTGATAGATTTACTACAATAGGACCACTCAATTTTTTCTTCCTGTGTCTTTAATTTCCCTATGCAAATCGGAGTCTTTGATCCAGCGGATGTTGAATCCCACCCTAACCACAATTTCTTAAGTCATTTTACCCACATAGTACCTGCGGCCTCCATAGCTGTATGACTAGCGTGGCTACTTCGCGGAGCACTTAGTTTCTATTCCTAGTATTGCCGTAGATTTTTCCTTGATGGGATGCCAACTACTGAGCTGCTCGGCCGATTAATAGTGATTGTGAAGTCACGGAATGGACTTGGAGAGTGATGTGCTGACTACATGACCCCCATACTGATCCCGGTTGGGCCAGTTTGTCCCATCTAGGGCATTTATAGCCGTGGGCTGCCTTCTTGTGCCTTACACACACCCATCTTTGCTAGATATTCACTCGTCCACTACAAGACATTTTGACACTCTGTCACTTATGGTGTCAGAAGAAGTCTTCTATGCTACACTCGTTCCCGACAGCAAGTTGGACCGCGCTTCGAAGGTAATGGGATGGCGGGGTTCAGTGATGATTAAGTAGCCATGTCGTGGTACTACATGGGCCACATGGTTATACTACACTGTCGCAGTGCCACCAGAATTACGTGATCAGTTTTAACCGGTAGGTGCATCGCAAAGCTCTATTTTCGTTCTCCAATGGTTTGTTTTGTATATTTTTGCTTTAGGGTGCAAAAAACAACTGGGTCATATGCGCCCAAGTCAAAACTCTATAACACGAAGACAAAGAGGAGTTAAGAAACGGCTGTACGTCAGTCCCAAGTGACATTAGAGAAGACAGCTAAAAACAGGGACATGAGAAAGGACTAGAAAAGACATCATACAGAAACGGAGGTCCAAAACTAAATATTAAATGGCCTTCGCTGTATTGCTAAGGCGGATAAAAAATAAAATGCAATCGATAGCCACCGCGTCATTTGCTAAAATATTCGATAACTCAGACGCCAAAACCAAGTGCGAACGTAAACGGTTAAAAAATGGACATTCCGTCAGGAAATAGAGGACAGTTAAAACTTGGGAGCAATGTGTACAAAGTGGTGCGGTAGCGCCACTTATCAAATGACGATGTCTAAAAAGGCCGTACCCAGTACGCAGCCTAGTTAAAATGACCTCCTCCCGGCGGGAGGGCCGAGAGAAGGTCGTGAAAGCCACTGGGAGCGGCTTAATAAGTCAGAGCTTATTCCCGTGAAGGGAGGACCAATGGCGATGCGAGAGTGACACCACCACTTGACAGACGGCAACACAGAGATCATCAGAGGGAATATAGGAACTTGTAGGCTGCGGTACGAGGACTGGAGCCTTGGCAGCAGCGTCAGCAGCCTCGGTTCCTGGCAGACCGATGTGACGAGGAACCAACATAAACATCACTGTGACTCCAAAAAGACTGAACAAGTGAAAGTTTTCCTGGACCCGTTGCATTAAGGGATTGGCGGTGTACAGCGCACAAAGACTTTGAAGGCCGCTGAATGAGTCTCAGCAGACGACACAATTCAAGAGTCTGTCTCACCGAAAGTCCCTCCATGGCCTGACACAGGGCGAAGAGCTCGGCTGTAAGTACCGAGCACTGTGGCGAAAGCAGATATCGAAAGACACGGGTTCCAGTGACGAAGGCACAACCGAGTCCACGGTCAGTCCGAGAGCCATCAGTGTACACGAAGGTACTATCCATGCGTAGGTCGTGAAACTGAAGGTGACCGAGCGAGGCTAGAGTAGTGTCCTTAGGAACCGAATCAAGGCCAAGGTCTACATTAGCCACTTCACGAAGGCAAGTTGGTGAAGGGTTCACACCCGCCAAGATATTTGCAGATAGTGTGAAGTTAAGCCACCATAGCAAGTGCCGAAAACAGACTCCAGGGGTAACAGAGAAGACGGACATGCCCCAGACTGGCGATCAAGAGGATCATGGAAGCAGGAGGCATAGGATGGGTGGCAACTCATGGCGGACAAACGGCATGCATACCTGCTGAGGAGAAAGTCATGGCAGTAGGACCGTGGTAGTTCAGCAGCTTCAGGATACAGACTCTCAACCGGGCTAGTGTAAAATGCACCAGTGGCCAAACAGATGCTACGATGGTGGATAATATTGAGACAGCTTAAGAGAGATGGACGTGGAGACGCATAAACAGAGCATCCCTAG
The DNA here is from genome assembly GCF_023898315.1 of Schistocerca nitens. Lineage (NCBI taxonomy): Eukaryota > Metazoa > Arthropoda > Insecta > Orthoptera > Acrididae > Schistocerca > Schistocerca nitens. Next base: position 781,897,538 of record NC_064614.1, on the reverse strand, counting down.
TCGAATTTCGAACGGACAAGTGGCCGGTACAAACGGAGGTGGGTGGTTCGATCGGCACTCCAGAAAGTATCATTGAGTACACGTAGGGCATTTATGAACCACCTGAAGCGGGCTGCAAGGTAAGAGACATGGGAGGACCAAGAGAGTTTCCTATCGAGCATGAGCCCCAGGAATTTCGTAGTTTCAACGAATGGAAGGGCAAAAGGCCAAATATGTAAAGGTGGTGGGAGAAACCATTTACGCCTCCAGAAATTCATACAGACGGTTTCGAAAGTGGAGAAACAAGAGCTATTGTCGATACATCAGGAGTAAAGACGAAGAAGACATCGTTGAAGATTCCGCTCAGTGCGACAGGTCCGTGGAGAACTGCAATAGATGGCAAAATCGTCAACAAAAAGGAAGCTGTAGACCTCCAGCAGGAGATAGACCGTTGTAGGTTAATGGCCACAACAAAGAGGACGGAACCCTGACGCACACCGTTTCCTGGATAAAAGTGTCCGACTAGGCAGAACCCACTCGCATCTTGAAAACTCGGTCTTTAAAAAATTCCTGAAGGAAACAGGGCGGGTGGCCATGGACGTCCCACGTGTAAAGAATATGGTGGATACCAGTTCTCCAGCAGGTGTCGTAGACGTTCTCCAAATCGAAAAACACGGCCACAGTCTGGAATTTCCGCAGAAAACCATTCACGACATCGGTGGACAAAGTAACGAAATGGTCAACCCCGGACGCCACTCTCGAAATTCGTTAGTAAATTCTCGAGTCACCATACCAGTTGGATATGAATCATACGTTCCATCACCTTACAAACGCTGCTCGTGAGAGAGGTGGGGTGGTAGCTAGAAGGAAGGTTTGTGTCCTTACCGGACTTAGGTATGGGTGTGACGGTGGCTTCAAGCCCAAGTCCGGGAAATGTGCTCCCTGCTCAGATGCGATTATGCATGTTAAGCAGAAAGAGCCTGCCCGCAAGAGAAAGGTGATGCAATAGCTGAATGTGGAAAGCGTCTGGACCATGGACGGAGGATCGGGATGAACTGAGAGCATGCTCTAGCTCCATCATATAGCACTCACGATTCTGAGAAGAGAACGGTGACGCTCGAGATTCCTCACTCGCTTCCGATGGAGGCAGGTAGGGTGATAGCAGACAGAACTCGAAACTTCCGCAAAAAGGCGGCCTGGGCTGTTGGAGATAGCCTGCTACTGTAAGGCCTGAAATTGGCGAACGGATCTTGGTCCGAGAGAGCCGTCAGAAGTTCGCCCACACGACAAAGAAGGGATGGAACTGTTAAAAAAACTAATCAATGAAAACCAACTAATTTTTTATCACGAAAAAAGTGACGAAAGTTTGCATGCGTTTGCCATCGTAGGATGACGGTTAAAAACGTGGAGAGCACGTCTCCATGCGCGAATTGCGTCGCAGCACGCCTCAGCCCACCAAGGTAGTGGGACATTGCGTGGTGAAGAGGAAGTGCGAGGAATGGAACGTTCTGCAACAGTAGCGTTTATGAGATATTCCAGCTGCCCATCACAACTGGGGCAGTCTTGCGCTTCGAAGGACGCCAGGAGGGGTAAAGCCGCCAGTCGGCCTTAGTAAGCTGCCATTTGGGTGTGCACGCAGGTGAGATAATAGTCAGCAAACGAATATCACAAGGGAAATGGTGGCTCGAGTAGGTGTCAGAAATAACGGACCACTCAACACGATGGGCGAGCTGGGCAGTGCAAAACGAGAGGTCCAAATGGGAATAGATGTGCGAGGAAAGTGGGTGCTTTAGTGTTAAGGCAGAAGAGGTTGAGTTTATTAAAAATAACAGCCAAGAGGCAACTCTCACAGGTTCCGGGAGAACTCCAAAGTCACCAAGTAGCAGAAACAGTTTAGGTAGCTACCCAATAAGCTAAAGGAAGTCTGCCGTGTTAACATCGAATGATAGAGGGACATAAATGATACTGAGCAAAAAAGTCAGGCAGGGAAGGAAAATGCGAACTGCAGCATCTTGAAGATGGGTAGCCAGGGAGATGTATGGACTATGAATATCATCCCATGTGAGTAGCATGACGCTTCCATGATGTGGGATGCCCACCTCAGAGGGAAGGTCAAAACTTCATATGGTCCAAATGGCTCTGAGCACTATGGGACTTAACTTCTGAGGTCATCAGTCCCCTAAAACTTAGAACTACTTAAACCTAACTAACCTAAGGACATCACACACATCCATGCCCGAGGCAGGATCGAACCTGCGACCGCAGCGGTGGCGCGGTTCCAGACTGTAGCGCCTAGAACCGCTCAGCCACACCGGCCGACCGAAGGTCAAAACTAACCGGGAAGAAGTGTAAAAGCTCCAAACGGTTGTGAGGGCGCAATTTCGTTTTCTGAAGGCAGAGTACAAGGGAACGATGCACTGCTAAAATCAGCCATAAATCTTCTTTGTGAGACTGAAGCCCACGAATGTTCTATTGGAGGGGAGTCATAATGAGGACGAGATGAAGGGGTGTCACCTCGGCGGCTGTGGACTGACAGACTATGAAGACTCACTACTACAGAGAACAGAGGAAGAAGTATCTTGTTCCATGGGGTCCACAGAAGCATTGGCTTTGTTGTCCAGTCGGTCTGTGGAGTCCAACGCTGAAAAACGGTTGGTGGTGCACACCGGCGATATGGAGGTCGGCCGGGCTCAGGTACCACGTGGCGACACCATCAAAGGGGATCAAGTTGGTGAAGGAGGACTTCTCTGAGCCCTTCCGGTTAGAGTAAGACTCAGGTGTTGGTTGACTGGAGGGATGTAGGAGGTCTTCCTGGGAGTAATCCTTCTGTCTTTTCTGGCTTACAGTTGTGTAACTGGTGGCTTCGCCCCTTGAGGCGAGAGTTTGATGGCTTGTTGAACAGCTGGATGGAGGGATGGCGATGCTACTTTGACACTGGGAGATTTCCCAACCTCAGAGCTGAATTGGAGGTCGAATGTCTGCATGGCCATGTCCTTCAAGGAGCGTGGGGTAACAAGAACTGAGCTATAGGTGCCAGACGGGAGAGAATGCAGGGTTTGCGACGAGCCTGTAACTTGCCAGCAACTGAGTAAGGCACTTTTCCTTTACCCATATCTCTTGGACAGCCCATTCATCAAGGTACACGGGAAAGTCCCGAGAGGAGCTGGCATGGCCACCAATTTAGTGGATACAGTGGGGAGATGGAGGTGGACATTCACCCTTGTTTGCATCCCTAACAAAGGTTACAGATTTGGTTATGTGTCGACAAGACATTCTAGTGTGGTTGAAACGATGACACTCATAGCATCACATCAGGTTCAGAATATATGGCCTGACTGTAATAATTTCATAGTGTGGATGGAAGCAGCACTCTATCAAAGGTGAGAAAAAGAGTGCGGGTAGGCACTAAGGAGGAACCTACCTCATTCATTACCTAGAGGATTGCAGTGACACCCTGACCAGAGAGGTAAGATTGGATTTTGGCCTCAGTTAGATTCCTAGTGTAAATAACACCACAGGAAAAATTCAAATTTTTGTGGACCTTGACACAAACAGTGTAGTCATGGAGAAGCGAGGCGGCAAGCAGTTGTTGTGCCTGAGAATCAGAAGTAGTCTCTAAAAGCAAAGTGCCATTCCATAAACGAGATCAGGATATCACAGGGCCGGCAATTGCATCATCACCTTCCTGAATAATAAACGGATTAACTGGGGCAAAGGACTGACCGTCTTCAGTATGTGAGACCACGGAGAACCGTGGTGCAATGGGAAGGGTCTTCGAATCGCTAGCCTTATTGCATTTACGTTTCGTAGACGTTGATTGTGAAGATGATTGACTCATTGCCAGAAAATCCTCCATGATTGCCAGAGTCTCCAAAGGTGCACTCCTTCCAACTGGGGGCCCCTTCACAAGGGGGCACACGCACCTTAGGTGATTGTTCACACCTCAAGTCATACCTCCCCAACACCTGACAAAGGGACCAATAGGCAATTTGAGAGGGTTGCAGCTCAGGCAGCCACCCCTCCCTGGGCCTGGCCTATACCAGGGGTACATTCGAACCGTACCTGTCGACCTGGAGCTGGGAATTACGCTTTACCTAGTCATATGTTATGCGTCAAGCGCATGGGCCGATCTTCAGGAGCGCATACTGGGGAAGAAGAAAAAGAGGAACCTCAAACGCCGAAGCAGAGGAACGAGAGGAGAAGGGAAACAAAGAAAGGAAAATGGAGCGACAAACAATGGTGAAACTGTTCTTATGTCATCTACAGACAATGCAGAACATTCCCAATAATACCTCAGACATGTCTCCCAAGGGAGGGGATAAAGAATAGCAAGAGGATAGACATGCTGCATGGAAGGCAAAAAATGCTGCAAAGGCTGGGGCCCTGTGGTAGCAAAGCACGAACCCACCAAAAAGTAGTGAGCCCCTTTTCGGGGCCGGGGTTCTCCAATGGTGATGCTGTGTTCCAAGACGATGGGATCCACGTTGATACAGTTCGTATCATCGAGGATTGGTGTCGTGAACAAGAGGAAGAGCCTTTGTGATCTACTTTGGTCAGAAGTATGTGTGATTCTTATTTACCATCATCATTACCTGAACTTGCCACTGCCTTACAGGCACAGTGGTATAATATGTCCTTGAAAGTCATGCAGAACCTTCATTTGTTCATTTCTAGACGCCTGAAAACTGCTTTGAATGCCAATTAGTTTCCTACACCGTATTATGTATGGTAACATGTTGTATTTCCCTGTTTCCAAATTTTTTTCCACTCCCTGTACATCAAGATCCCCAAAGTGCATCAACATATGCTTCCATGCGTTTGGTCACCAAAGTGAGCAAAAGTAAAATGCCTAATAAGTATTAAACTAACTGAAAACTTTTGATTTGTAAGTCCTTTCTCTTGACTGTTAAAACAGAAAGGAAATTTCATTTATAATTTGCAACTGAAGACCTTGATTTATCCCAAGTACAAAATTTAATAGGAATGCACTGAAAGCAATGTTTATATCTTTCTTTACGCGTTTTCCCACGCTTCATGACGAGGAAATAACTTAATAATCTCTCTGAAAGCACGTAATTATTTCCGACAAAAATTGTTCGATTGTGTTAGCTCTGTGCAACAAAGCTTACTATGTAACCTCGTCCCATTTGAAAACTGTAGGTTTATTCACTTCAGTTTCTTTTAGACGAAGGTTACTATGTTGTTCACAACTAATTGGTCTTTAACTCTACTTCATAAAGCTCGGACGCAACGTTGTAGAGGAATGTACGAACTGTGTTACTACAAAACCCTCTATAGCTTGTGACGCTAGTAACACAATACTAAGGATCGTAAATCATCTGTATAGGAAAGAAGTTGCCGACAATAATAATATACACTGAAACGCCAAGTGAACTGGTACAGGCATGCGTATTCAAATATAGAAATATAAAATCAGGCAGAATACGACGCCGCTGTCGGGAACGCCTATAAAAGACAAGAGTGTCGCGTAGTTATTAGATCGTTTACTGCTGCTACAACAGCAGGTTGTAAGGATCGAAGTGAGTTTGAACGTTGTGTTATAGTAAGTGAATGATCGATGGGATACAGCATCTCCGAGGTAGCGATGAAGTGGTGATTTTCCAGTACGATCATTTCAGGAGTATATCAGGAATCCGGTAAAACATCACATCTCCGGCCGGCCTGTGTGGCCGAGCGGTTGTAGGCACTTCAGTCTGGGTCCGCCCCACCGCTACGGTTGCATGTTCGAATCCTTCCTCGGGCATGGATGTATGTAATGTCCTTTGGTTAGGTTTAAGTAGTTCTAAGTTCTATGGGACTGATGACCTCAGATGTTAAGTACCATAGTGCTCAGAGCCATTTGTACCATCAAATCTCCGACATCACTGCGGTCGGAAAAAGATCCTGCAAGAACGGGACCAATGACGACTGAAGAAAATCGTTCAACATGATAGAACTGCAGCCCCTCCTCAAATTGCTGCAGATTTCAGTGCTGGACCATCGACATGTGTCAGCTTGGGAACCATTCAACGAAACGTCATTGATACCGGCTTTCGCAGCCGAAGGCCCATTTGTGCATCCTTGATGACAGCACGACACAAAGCTTTAGGCTTCGCCTGGGTCCGTCAGCACCGACATTGAACTGTTGATGACTGTAAACAAGCTTCCTGGTCGGACGACTCTCGTTTCAAATTCTGTCGAGCGGACGGACATGTACGGGTATGGACGCAACCTTACGTATCCATGGACCCTGCATATAAGCTAGGGGCTGTTCAAGCTGATGGAGGCTCTGTAATGCTGTGGGGTGTGCTGATTGGAGTTACATGGGACATCTGATACATCTAGATAGGACTATGACAGGTGACATGGACGTAAGCATCCTGTCTGATCACCTGCATCCATTCATGTCCATTGTGAGTTCCGACGGACTTGGGCAATTCCAGCAGGACTATGTGACACACCACACGTCCACAATTGCTACTGAGTGGCTCCAGGAACACTCTTCTGAGTTTAAACCCCTTCCATGGCCACCAAGCTCCCCAGACATGAACATTACTGAGTACATCTGGGGTGTCTTGCAATGTGCTGTTCAGAAGAGATATCCACCCCCTCGTACTCTTACGGATTTATGGACAGCCCTGCTGGTGTCAATTCCCTCCGGCACTAATTCATACATTAGTCGAATCCATGCCTCGTCGTGTAGCGGCTCTTCTGCGTGCTCGAGGGGGTCCTACACGATATTAGGTAGCTGTAACAGATTCTTTGGCTGTTCACTGTAGAAGAGGGGAAACATTATTTAGGTTCTGTTAGATGATCATCAACGTGGCTCTGGAGTAGTGGTGCTTCAGCATCGATAGCTGTCACAGACGATGTTATCGATAGCCTGTTTACAATTATTGATGTATCAATTAACTATCGATTGTTTTGTGCACGTATTTTAAATGGAAAATAGCTCTCTAAGAATTTTTTATGTATTAAAGACAACAATACAAAACATTCGGATGTCGTTTTATAATAACTAAGGTACTTTAATTCTTGCCCTTTAGTCTGTTGTTTAAAATACAACATTACAAGATACGAAAATTCTGATTTACAAAAACTGATTTATTTAAATACTTCTCCTTTAGTCTGTAGAGTTTTCATTAGTTATTTCTCCTGCCTTGGAGAAAACCCCCTCTGCATGAACTGAAATCGATGAACTGCACAAATATTTTGTGACCATTACATGCAACGTACATTAGCTTTTACCTAATGTTCTAATACATAAGCATGGTTGTGTATTACAGGTTTTTCAAAATATTGTCGTAGGTTGATTATGGAATCACTGATTGATGTAAGGACATCAACGTTACACTATTTTTGATTAGGCAAGAAAAAGTACATCATCCGACTCCAAACTAGCAGACGTATTGACACTGCTCATGGACGCTTCTGTTTCAGGTATTATTCTGGATGTTGATGCGATGGTAGCAGCGTCCTGTTTCCGGAGTAATTGTGCCGTGATGTCTGCCCTTGAAATGCCCTTAAGCCAAGTTTTGAATCCTAGGATCTAATAGGGTCGCAAGCATATTAGCAGTACTAAACTACTAAGACGTGATCAAGCCCAGTGGACCGCAAGCATCTACATGTCTCCTCCTCCACTGTATTCTGTCCATTGCTGCTATCCGCCATCCGTCCACATCTATTGACACTTAGCTTAAATCTTCATGGAGGCCATCCCTCCAACGCTTCTTGGGTCTCCCTGGCGGTCTCTTTCCTGTAGGTGTGAAATCCAGGAGCTTCCGAGGTCATCTGTAATCCTCCATCCGGGCCACATGGCTGGCACACTGCATTCGTTTTGCATTGACAGTTCCTGCTATGTTGCGCTGCTGGTATAGTTCCTCAAGCTCTTGGTTGTATCTGATCCTCCATTCCGCTGTATCTGTATCCAGAACCGGACCGAAAATCTTCCGAAGCACTTTTCTCTCAAAAACAAGGAGGTAATGGAAGCCCTGTTTCCGGATACTCCATGTCTCGCAGCCATATAGAACAAAAGGCTGGATCAGGGTTTTGTACAGTAGAATCTTCAACTGTCTGGAGAGATATCTGGACCGAAACAGTTGTGCTAGGCTGTGGTAAGATCGTTTTCCTGCTTGTATTCTGCCATTGATCTCTGCTTCACGTGACGAGTTCTCAGTGAAAAGTGCCCCTAGGTATTTGAATTCATGCACTCTCTTGTAGGACTGGTCCCCAACCTTCAGTGATTGTAGATGTCCAGGAGTCTGACAAAGACCACGCGTCATAACAAGGTACTTTGTCTTGGCTTCGTTTATGTTTGGCCAAAATTTGCTCGCAGCCACCTTTAGTGCTTTGGTTATTTGCTCCAACTCCTCTTCCGACCGAGACAGTAGACAGACGTCGTCTGCATAAGCTAAGTATGCCAGTCTCTTTCCTTCGATTTCAATCCCTTCGATCTCTTGGAAGGTCTCGCGTACGATCATCTCGAGGGCAAAGTTGAACAGGATAGAGGACAACCCATATCCTTGCCTGAGTCCTGTCACAATTTCAAATTCCTCTGTGACGCGATTTCGCATCTTGACCTTTGCACGTGTTTCTTTCAGACAGGTCTTTATCGGATTGATGAGTTTCTCTGCCATACCAAACTCCCTTAAACAGTTGAGCAGGCTCTTGCGATATATACAATCATAGGCCTTCTTAAAATCAACGAACAAAATATGCAAAATATTACCATGTTCACCCAGTTTCTCAGTGAGCTGCCGGAGACTGAAGGCGTGATCTACTGTTGACCGTCCTAGCCGGAAACCTCCCTGGTACTCCCCAATCACCGATTCTGCCACTGTTTGACTTCTATGTTGTTGTTGTGGTCTTCAGTCCTGAGACTGGTTTGATGCAGCTCTCCATGCTACTCTATCCTGTTGTGATGTTACAAAATAAAAGTGATGTTGTTATTCAATGGAAAGTTGGAAATTGAGATTTAGCATACTGTTTTATCAATCACAATTGGTGTAAGAATCATGGATTGACCATTGTCATAAAATATTGCATTATGAGATGTGAATAGTTTTTACTTGCAGTTTCGCGTGCCTTGAGGCAGTCACAACTAGCGTGCTATTGATTAAGAAATTGCGTTATCGTCTTTCTAATTACTTCATGATCGTAGATACGATCATACCCGGTTGTGAAGTTATTGTTATGACAAAATAATTTCCTAAGGGACCAGAAAGTTCTTAAGGGCGCAAAAACAACTGTAACATCACACAAAAGGGAAATTCAATATTAAAGCTGATGCAAGAAGACGATAAAACAGTTTTCTTTTTATCAATGTAACACGCACATTGGACTGCTGATCTTGGTGTCTGTAATATTAGCAAAATGCATTATTAAAATGAAAATAATACTCAGGAGATAATAGGAATGAGCACTGCTAAATGATTCAGTATTCCCAGAACAAATATTTATTATAACTAAAACATATATCGTACCTTAAGCTTAGTACTACAATGACGGTAGATTTTTATGTTCGTATCATGTCCATTGAGCGCTCTTTTATATAGCCATTGTCTTCTTAGAGTCGCTCGTGCGTCGTCACGTTAAGCTATAACAGTTCTTTACACTTCACTCAAACTTAGACATAACACGTTTTTATACATTTAGTAAAAATTAGATCAGACTGCCACAAATCTGCGTCCGTCTTACTTGAGAAAAACAGTACAAGTCTTTAGCGCTCAAGGCTTCATTTGTTCTCCAGCGCACAAAATAGTGATGAATCGCATATCTATCCGTATTTTTCTGTTTATATTGCCGCCCAAAGACGACCAATTACATTATTTAGAAAATTCCACCGTCGCCATGCGACGCCTCATTATACATTAATCATTATTTATAAACAAGTATTTGCCTTCTGGCTGAAAGTATTAATTACTCGTATTTGCTGTTTTAATGAAGTCAAAAATAGCGAATATCACACTGAGCAAGCTTCTTCATCTCCCAGTACCTACTGCAACCTACATCCTTCTGAATCTGCTTAGTGTATTCATCTCTTGGTCTCCCTCTACGATTTTTACCCTCCACGCTGCCCTCCAATGCTAAATTTGTGATCCCTTGATGCCTCAAAACATGTCCTACCAACCGATACCTCCTTCTAGTCAAGTTTTGCCACAAACTTCTCTTCTCCCCAATCCTATTCAATACCTCCTCATTAGTTACGTGATCTACCCACCTTATCTTCAGCATTCTTTTGTAGCACCACATTTCGAAAGCTTCTATTCTCTTCTTGTCCATACTAGTTATCGTCCATGTTTCACTTTCATACATGGCTACACTCCATACAAATACTTTCAGAAACGACTTCCTGACACTTAAATCTATACTTGATGTTAACAAATTTCTCTTCTTCAGAAACGATTTCCTTGCCATTGCCAGTCTACATTTTATATCCTCTCTACTTCGACCATCATCAGTTATTTTACTCCCCAAATACCAAAACTCCTTTACTACTTTAAGTGTCTCATTTCCTAATCTAATCCCCTCAGCATCACCCGATTTAATTTGACTACATTCCATTATCCTCGTTTTGCTTTTGTTGATGTTCATCTTATATCCTCCTTTCAAGACACTGTCCATTCCGTTCAACTGCTCTTCCAAGTCCTTTACTGTCTCTGACAGAATTACAATGTCATCGGCGAACCTCAAAGTTTTTACTTCTTCTCCATGAATTTTAATACCTACTCCGAATTTTTCTTTTGTTTCCTTTACTGCTTGCTCAATATACAGATTGAATAACATCGGGGAGAGGCTACAACCCTGTCTCACTCCTTTCCCAACCACTGCTTCCATGTCCCTCGACTCTTATAACTGCCATCTGGTTTCTGTACAAATTGTAAATAGCCTTTCGCTCCCTGTATTTTAGCCCTGCCACCTTTAGAATGTGAAAGAGAGTATTCCAGTCAACATTGTCAAAAGCTTTCTCTAAGTCTACAAATGCTAGAAACGTAGGTTTGCCTTTTCTTAATCTTTCTTCTAAGATGAGTCATAAGGTTAGTATTGCCTCACGTGTTCCAACATTTCTACGGAATCCAAACTGATCTTCCCCGAGGTCCGCTTCTACCAGTTTTTCCATTCGTCTGTAAAGAATTCGCGTTATTATTTTGCATCTGTGACTTATTAAACTGATAGTTCGGTAATTTTCACATCTGTCAACACCTGCTTTCTTTGGGATTGGAATTATTATATTCTTCTTGAAGTCTGAGGGTATTTCACCTGTTTCATACATCTTGCTCACCAGATGGTAGAGTTTTGTCAGGACTGGCTCTCCCAAGGCCATCAGTAGTTCTAATGGAATGTTGTCTACTCCCGGGGCCTTGTTTCGATTCAGGTCTTTCAGTGCTCTGTCAAACTCTTCACGCAGTATCGTATCTCCCATTTCATCTTCATCTACATCCTCTTCCATTTCCATAATATTGTCCTCAAGTACATCGCCCTTGTATAAACCCTCTATATACTCCTTCCACCTTTCTGCCTTCCCTTCTTTGCTTAGAACTGGGTTGCCATCTGAGCTCTTGATATTCATACAAGTGGTTCTCTTCTCTCCAAAGGTCTCTTTAATTTTCCTGTAGGCAGTATCTATCTTACCCCTAGTGAGACAAGCCTCTACATCCTTACATTTGTCCTCTAGCCATCCCTGCTTAGCCATTTTGCACTTCCTGTCGATCTCATTTTTGAGACGTTTGTATTCCTTTTTGCCTGCTTCATTTACTGCATTTTTATATTTTCTCCTTTCATCAATTAAATTCAATATTTCTTCTGTTACCCAAGGATTTCTATTAGCTCTCGTCTTTTTACCTACTTGATCGTCTGCTGCTTTCACTACTTCATCCCTCAGAGCTACCCATTCTTCTTCTACTGTATTTCTTTCCCCCAATCCTGTCAATTGTTCCCTTATGCTCTGCCTGAAACTCTCTACACCCTCTCGTTCTTTCAGTATATCCAGGTCTCATCTCCTTAAATTCCCACCTTTTTGCAGTTTCTTCACTTTCAATCTGCAGTTCGTAACCAAGAGATTTTTGTAAGAATCCATATCTGCCCCTGGAAATGTCTTACAATTTAAAACCTGGTTCCTAAATCTCTGTCTTACCATTATATAATCTATCTGATACCTTTTAGTATCTCCAGGATTCTTCCAGGTATACAACCTTCTTTTATGATTCTTGAACCAAGTGTTAGCTATGATTAAGTTATCCTCTATGCAAAATTCTACAAGGCGGTTTCATCTTTCATTTCTTCTCCCCAGTCCATATTCACCTACTATGTTTCCTTCTCTCCCTTTTCCTACTACCGAATTCCAGTCACGCATCACTAGTAAATTTTCGGCTCCCTTCACTATCTGAATAATTTCTTTTATTTCATCACACATTTCTTCAATTTCTTCCGTCATCGGCAGAGCTAGTTGGCATATAAACTTGTACTACTGTAGTAGGTGTGGGCTTCGTGTCTACTTTGGCCACAATAATGCGTTCACTATGCTGTTTGTAGTAGCTAACCCGCACTCCTATTATTTTATTCATTATTAAACCTACTCCTGCATTACCTCTATTTGATTTTGTATTTATAACCCTGTATTCACCTGACCAAAAGTCTTGTTCCTCCTGCCACCGAACTTCACTAATTCCCACTATATCTAGCTTTAACCTATCCATTTCCCTTTTTAAATTTTCTAACCTACCTGCCCAATTAAGGGATCTGACATTCCACGCTCTGATCCGTAGAACGCCAGTTTTCTTTCTCCTGGTAACGACGTCCTCTTGAGTAGTCCCCGCCCGGAGATCCGAATGGGGGACTATTTTACCTCCGGAATATTTTACCCAAGAGGACGCCATCATCATTTAATCATACAGTAAAACTGCATGTCCTCGGGAAAAATTACGGCTGTAGTTTCCGCTTGATTTCAGCCGTTCGCAGTACCAGTACAGCAAGGCCGTTTTGCTTAATGTTACAAGGCCAATTCAGTCAATCATCCAGACTGTTGCCCCTGCAACTACTGAAAAGGCTGCTGCCCCTCTTCAGGAACCACATGTTTGTCTGGCCTCTCAACAGATACCCCTCCGTTGTGGTTGCACCTACGGTACGGCCATCTGTATCGCTGAGGCACGCAAGCCTCCCCACCAACGGCAAGGTCCATGGTTCATGGGGGGGTTGACTTCTATGTATGTGGCAATTGGACAGAATCTTATATGAGACATTAAGCAGGGTGATTCCTCGATAGTCATCACGTTTCAGCGTATTAACATTCCCTGTGTTAAATGGTTTCAGTCTTTCATTGACTGATTTAATCAAGGAATCCGGAACACTTCTTGCGTCACTGGTTGTTAAGGTGCTTTCCGAGTGTGACAACTTTGCAGAAATATCTTGTGTAAGAGGTATAATTAACGAAGCAGGGACGTGTTATTCCTCTGAGATCGTTGTTGTTGCTACTTAAGAAGATTCAAGATGACATATTATTTCTTGTATAGCTAAATAATTTTCTGTTTTGAGGGAAGGCGGTGGTTTTGACCGCAATTGCAAGCTCACTTTGTACTTCCAACATTCTTTTGTGCATGTAGTTTTTGTTTGCTCTTTTCTGACCATTTTGCAGTCTGTCACTGGCTAGTGTATAGTTATGAAACAAAGTCACACAGTTGCGTTTACTTTTAATAAAATTTCGCGAAATAATTCCAATTTGAAACAGTCTTTCACCGTTAAGTTGATGCAGTGGGTAAAACAGGGTGAATGTTGAATCCTTAAGATTTCGACAGTTCTTTTCATATCCGCAGCGCTATCTGTAACCGCTACCGTTGTCTTATGACGAATATTTTATTCTGGTTAAATTTGGTTGACGACCTGAAAAAAAATATAATCTTAAAAGTAACTGCCAAAATGTCCGAAATTTTGTAGAATTTATCAGAAACTTTTTCAACGCCTTGTTACGAGAAAAATTACTTTCATATATAAAAAACTCATAAAAACCGTGCCAATATATTTCTCGTAGATGCTAAGTTGAATTTCTGCGTCTTAGATGCACGGGGAAAGCAGGAAGAGAAAGAATAAAGGGATGAAGGTCATCACGAGTATGGAAAAGGGATGAGAGAGGGGAGATGTTTACTGGTCTGCCATGCAATGCTGTTACCTAAGTTTTCATGCTGGCTGACGAACTGCAGCAGATGTGGTATAAACTCCACACAGGAGTAAGAAGGTATAGCGAAAGCGCACTGAATGTTTCTCCGTTGAGTTGACACTGAATACAAAATAACAGGGCCATTACTCTGCTGTAGTGCTACAGCTGCTACATAGGTGAGTCGGCAGCATTCGTGATCTTAATGTAGTCGACGAAAAATTATGTTACCTTGTGGAAGTTTCCTTGGGAGTTTGGCCACTTGCAGAGGGAAGCGCACGGAGCGGCATAAAGAGCACAGTGGTGAAGGATAAGGAAAGGTGCGAGGAGAGACAGCATTGCTGGCACCTTCACTCATCATACCGATCTATTCCTATAATACACTTGTACCGCTCAAAGTTCGCAATTCACAGATCCCGATGTATGAAGTTTCGTCGGCTTCACTGTAGCTGCGATACCACAGCTTAAAATAGAAATAAATAGTTGTAGCTCCGTCATAAGTTGCAGTAAGAAATGTCTGTTTTTTTATTTCTCGATAAAAAATCAAGATGTGGACCTATTTTTCACCTGCAGCATGCAAGTTCGTAACAACAGCTTAAATTACACCGTAGCTGAAAGTTACCATTACCACTGAACATTTCCACGTTGGTATGGTCTATATTTAAAACTTGCTATGGTTAGCCTTTTTGGCAAAAGATTCTCATTAATATTGGCGCCATTTGATAAACATCAGAAGTATTAATTCTGTTCCGACTCGCTAACACAATGGAAACACTTCTGTATAAATAGCACACCAAAGCACGTTGTTTATATACTCACAAGACAGCAACACAATATTCGTAACGCCGAGACGAGCTGATTTTGCGATGCTGTATAAATTTTGGTTCAGACGGTGTTGGGGTTCGCATTCGTTTCTCACTTGTTACTCTGTTATCATACAAACTAGAAATGCACGTCTCAAGTGCAAATCTTGGGTGGCCCGCTATAAATGGCGTGCGGCAGTAACAATGTTGTGGGAAAGCGTTTTACAGAGACATAAAAGTTGGAATGTGTTACTTATTTGCACTAATGAATAAGAGAATATAGATAGCCTGTTGAATCGCAACTATGTGATGACGTTTTAAGGTTGTCAGTTTGCGTAAATAGAACACAAATGCACTACGTCGTCTTTATTTACTTTTGAATTAGCTTCAACTGACTACTGTTCAAATTATATTTTATAGACCTTCTCGATTTTTTGGTTGCACCTCTTGCAATTGATCTGACTCACTAGTTGATCCCTCACGCTTCAGTTTAATTACTAATCCCTGGTTCTCTAGTTTTTCACCACGCTTTCTTTTTTAGTGGTTTCTTAAATTAGTTGTGTTCCCTGAATGTTTATGGTCTTTACCGGGACTTCACAAACTGACTAGTATCCCCCATCTTCTTGAAAACATTCCACACAGATGATTGATTTTCACGATTCATTTTCAAAACAATAACCAAAAGCTCCATTTATGCACTTCTCACACAAATCAGTCTTCGAAGCGCGGGTTTAACTCGATCAACAAAGACTATCGGTGGCACACGAAACTAATCATTTCATGTCAGCACCATTCGGAACACTTCTTGGCAACTGTGCTCTTCATCTCACTGCTGTCAACGACAGTGATTCAACAATTGTGGCACAATAGTTTCGTTATGAAGAATGATCCTACGGTTGTGTGGCGTTTAAATAACGAAATAAATGACGAAAAAATCATTGTTGACATAATGACGTTATCTTCTACGATACCCCGAACAACTAGAAGCTTTAGATGCAGCATTCTTCCGCTTGGCTCTCCAAAAATTTTTAATCATATCTCAGAGTGCTGTAAACTCGGAAACTAAAAAATAATGGTGAGTTATTTCAGTTATTTCACCCACTTCACAAATTTCAAACAAACGGTTTAATCATTAATGGGCAAGAGGTTAAGAAATGTCTACAAGATAAGGACATTTTACAACAACATTCCCGGGCTTCCACCATCAACTCTTGGCAACAAGAGGTTAATTTTCTCTCACATCCATAGAAACAATCACATTTTGCCCGAATGACTTATTAATATGGACTGCAGTACTGTGAAAGCAGACAGTATGTAAATACAGCTGTACATTTTGTTGATTATGTCCAGGCACCATAAAAATGAAGAACGTGACACTCGACAGGTTGTACTTTCACTATATTCAGTTTTGCGGGAACTCGTGCTTCCTTGAAGGAACAAGCTCCACTAATCGAACACAACACATGTAACCAACGTATGAACGATATCTGCAGTTCTACAAAACCAAAAGTGACGCAGAGTAGTCAGAATTGCATTGATGTTTTGTGTATTCGAGTCACTTTATACATGTACAATTGAAAACACTCGTAAGTATAATGTAGACTCAGAAACGGAAGAGGAGAATAGCGGGTCCGTTTAATTAATAGCGATAATAATCAGATATGTTCTAAAACGCATCATGCAGTATAATCACAAACACTTAAGAAATCTTTAAAACATCACTTTTTTCCTTTACTAACTGCGTTGTATTACAACAGTCTTCCTTACATTTGTATTCCTTGTTACTAGCAAGTATGCGCAAACATTTTAAGATGACCACCTGTGTAATGCCCATTCATGAGTCCATGTTATTTAGGTGTATAATTTTTTCCATAATCATCAGGTCGGTACGAGATGCGTACGACCGTGGGTAGTCATCACTCGAAGACAAACAAGAGAATTCCCTCTCACACGTTCCCTCCACCACAGTGGCCAGGCTGTTAACAACATACGTCTATAAACAGCATATACTGGCTAAGGCGCTACAATATTTGACGTTTACTAAATACCACCCTGCAGTCTACTTTCCCTCGGCACTCCTCACGCCACGAAGTTAACAGGATCCGACAATTCTCGCGCTTCTATTAAAGAAGAATTCATTAGAAATAATATAACTATTGCTAGTTAAACCAGACTACCGATAGTGACGATAGTGCCGATGCTATCGATTAACCGATAGTTTATCGATGTTTGAGTAAAACTATCTCGGAGAAAGGCAAAGGCACGAAATAGGCAGTTTCGAAAATTGGAAATTTGTGGTAAGGCCTTATGGAGAACACACACACCCATGCCCGAGGGAGGACTATAACCTCCAACGGGATTAGGGTGGGAGGGGTGGGGGTGGAGGGTGGGGGAGCCGCGCGGACCGTCGTGACAACGCGCCCCAGATTGTGCGGCTAGGCAGTTCTGACTTTGCGCGTGTTAATGGGAGAAAGATTCGCACATAGGATTTGTCGATCTACAAAAAGAGTGTTTCAACAATGCTCAAAATTCTGAGAAAAACAGAGGTAAGCTACAGAGAAAAGCAAATGATACAACATAGGTACAAGAATCAAGAAGGAATAATAAAACTGGAAGTCCGAGAACGGAGTTCTCGGATTAAAAAGTGTGTAAGACAGGAATGCTGTCTTTCAGCCCTACTGTTCAATACGTACATGACGGAAATAGAATAAAGGCTTCAGAAAGCGATTAAAATTAAGGGAGTAGGATATCAATATAACCATTGCTGATGATATTACTAACCTCACTGAAAGTGAAGAAGAGTAACAATATCTGTTAAATGGAATGAACAGTCTAATGGGTACAGAATATAGATTGAGAATAAAAGTAAAAAGATAAAAGTAGTCAGAAGCAGAAGAATTCAGAGAACCTGGAAACTTGAGATCATATTTGTTGTCACGGATGCAAAATAAACCTGGATGGACGAAGCAAGGAGGATGTATGAAGCAGACTGCCATTGGAAAAGAGTGCATTCAAGGCCAAGGTAAGACTTATGAGATCAAATATAGGGCTTGATATGAGGAAGCACTTTTTGAGAATGTACTTTGCGTTTGGGTAGTCAATCATGGACGGTGGGGAAACCGAGACAGAAGGGAATGTAAGCGTTTGAGACGTCGTTTCTGCTGAAGAACGTTGAAAATCAGGTCTGCTGATAAGGAATGAGGAGGTTCTCTGCAGAACAGATGAAGAAAGGAACAAATGCAAAAAACTGACAAAAATATGGATCAAGATGATAGATGTGTAAAGGCATCAGATTATAACCTCCATAGTAATACAGGGAACCGCAGGGGGTAAACCTGTAGGAAAAGACAGAGATTGGATAACACGCAGCAAATAACTGAGGATCGTAGGATGCAAAGTGCTACTGTGCTACTGTTGCACCAAACCAGTCAGAACACCGATAAAGAAAAAGGGCTTTGTTTGACCTAGCGTGTTTCGCTTTGTTTGAATGTATGAAAAGCGGTGCAATTGTCAAATTCTTACGTCGTCTGGGAGTGTTCTCATGGCAGGAAGCATATAACCTATAATTCCACTGATTTTCCGTAGTATGTTAGTGTGTAATTATATTAAAGTGAAAAAAGTTTGCTCTCTTAGGCAGTATTAATCTGGCTATTTAGTTTTTGGTTTAGGAATCTCATACGTTAGGTCACTGACGTAACACTGTTAGTGGCTAAGACTATGTATTTGTGGGGCCAGTCACAGATTATGAATGGTTCAAATGGCTCTGAGCACTATGGGACTCAACTGCTGTGGTCATAAGTCCCCTAGAACTTAGAACTACTTAAACCTAACTAACCTAAGGACAGCACACAACACCCAGCCATCACGAGGCAGATTCCCCGCCGGGAATCGAACCCGGGAACCCGGGCGTCACAGATTATGAGTGACTTCCAAATTTAGTTGAGTGATTACCTGCACCAATGCTGGTTCTATGGTGGAAGTGAATTTGTTCGCACAGAGGGCACCGATTTTTGATGGCGCCCCAAATACCGAGTATGAATCTAGAAAATTTTCACAGACTGCTTTTTTCTACTTTATTGGCAAATTAACCATCTGGCCTATCTTACAGCAAAAAATACTACTGGACAAACACAGTTATTTGGTAAGCTTGGTCCTACTTCCTGCCCTTGAAGAGTGTAATAGAAGATCAAAAAATACCATCTGTAACTATTCGTTTTTTATATTGATAGGAAAGGTTGAGGGAAATCTGTCGTTCCTCTTTTTCAGGTGCTATCCCTATTTACATCTGAAAACATGTTTAATTCCTATATTTGCTCAGAAATTGCTGGAAATGTACACTCGACAGCAAAAAAAGTGGGACACGCCTGAATTCCAATGTGTAGGCTGCACCTGAATGTATGCAACCAATATAGCATATCTGTGTTGCACGTCGTCGCACCCTCCACAGTGCAGCTGTTGTAAGATGCACAATGGGTACTACTAGAGTACTAGAGAACACTGGTCTTTATGACAGCCCATTCAGATGTGAAGTAACACCACGATAGTACAGACGAGATCAGACAGTCCTTAACGTTTGTAAACTAAACTTAATTACAATAAGTGACATTTCAAACGTTATGGGACCACTAATTTTGTCACATAAATCGTTCACTAGTCCTTAGGCACAATTCAATATTTGAGACAGTACATGGATTTATGAAGTTGTATGGCAATTGGAAACACATTTTTTGCTGTCTAAAAGGTTTACCCAACACATACTGAACGAAGTTGAACGTTCAACAGGGAGTGGTTTCGCATCAACTTTATGTGATACTAAGCAGTTAAATGAAAACGTGATTAACGGCGGCAAGCATCCTACGGAAATCCCAACATTAACAGCGAATCACAAGTAATATCATTGTTCACATTACTCATCAACAGTTACTTGCACACAAAGTTGTACTTTAAATGATATGACCAACATCTTCGTTCTGGATCCGGATGCAAACCCAGAGCATATAGCCATTGTTAACCAAGCAAAGCTTTGTGCCTTATCGAGACTGGATCACTAGGCAGAAAGAGACGTCAAATATTGACGTTTGCACCAGTATCAGTTATTAATTCTCAACTTGAACGGAAATGACGATAATGTTTGTACGAAACCAGGAACCCTAACATGTCAATTACCTTCTTGGTATGTAACCTCGAAAGACGTTGTAAATTGTTGCATTGTCAAGGAACAAAGGATGCACATGTTTAAAATTGAAATGCCATCATGCAATGCTGGTGACAAGGATGGGAATCCAGAACATAATCGGACTGTTGAATATGTACATAAAATCAGAATGTAGATATCACAGTTTGTCACCAGTAGTGAGGTTGGAACCTTAAATGACGACTGAAGTTGTATTGCCTGACTGGGATTCGACCCCGGACTCTACCTCCTTCGTTGTCTAACCAGGAACAAACGAGAAATGTCCAATTTTGGTCCACCATTAGCGAGATGTGCGCAGGTTTAACTAGAAATAAGGCGACGAAAACGTCTATGCTGACTGAGAGTCGGCCGGCCAAAGTGGCCGTGCGGTTAAAGGCGCTGCAGTCTGGAACCGCAAGACCGCTACGGTCGCAGGTTCGAATCCTGCCTCGGGCATGGATGTTTGTGATGTCCTTAGGTTAGTTAGGTTTAAGTAGTTCTAAGTTCTAGGGGACTAATGACCTCAGAAGTTGAGTCCCATAGTGCTCAGAGCCATTTGAACCATTTTTTGACTGAGAGTCGAACGCCGCACACATGGGTATGAGGACACGTTAATAACCAAATTCTTATTCAGTAGTAGCTAGGAGTAGCATGTTTAGTTGCAAACCTTAAGGCCTTTCTCATCCCTAGTAACGTGATGCCTAATATCTGCGGTATCATGTTGTTAATTTACAAGTGGATTGACTGCCGTAAAGAGCAATGTTCCCTAGTAGACGTGTATCATCGAGATGTAAATGAAGTGCCTCAGCAGAAAGTAATTTTCGTCGTGCAACAAGTATTGTTTCCGAGACCCTGAGTACATGTTATAAGTGCACGAAACGTGTATTATATACTACGTATATACTATTATTTGGAGAAGCTGCCGCCAAAACTGTTTACTTTTACATGCCGCTTAGTTGTCGTGTTGAACACACGTTTTCTTAAGGCTATATCTAATGCAGAGCGCTTACGAGAAAGAATAGTTTCCTGCGGCATGCTATTGCTAGATAGGTGAAATATTTTGTGGTAGCTAGGTTTAAATTGCATGTATTTTTGAAGGTATTGTTCGTCAAATATTTGAGTGAATCGTCAACTGTAGGTGTGCCTGCACATGTTATAGCATAATAGCTGTAGCTGCGTTAATTTGTACTACAGACCTGGGTATATTAGGTGTAATTTTTGATCCTTGAAGGGGTGATCGTGTCCTTGGAGGCCCGGGTCTGTAGTAGCCGCGGCTCGCGAGCAACGGTCAGCCAGGCTGGTCGAGGCGAGACGGAAGTGAGTGAGATGGCGGTGCTGTTGGTGGGCCAACAGCCCGCGACGAGCCAGCACGGCTGCGCGGCATGCCTCTGCCTCTGCCGCTCCGTTTGACGTAAATATGTTTACCTCGTATCCTGGCATCAGTATAAGAGCGGGAAGCGGAAATACACATCAGGCCGTCGGATTCATCAGTGTTTTGTGCGCCGTGCCAACGTGTTTTCAGTGTTGTTATCGTCACATGTGAACGACTCCGTGTTTTTTGTGTCTCTGTGACCTCTCTCTTTTGCCCGTCATTTTGTTCATTGTCATTCGCCATTTTTTTATACTCTTGTAAAACGCTATGGCTGAAGAGCGGCGTAGTGTGCCGCTGCCAGCCTACCTGATTTGTACAGGTTTTAAAATAACAATAAAGTAAAAAAAAAAAATACACATCAGGCAGTCTGCCGTAATGGCTCACTGGGAGAGGTCTATTCGAGATAGAATCGTCGCTCTCATTGAAGAAGGAGGATGTTCAATCAGAGAAGCTGGCAGACGGTATGGCGTACCACGTACCATTGCAACGAGATGGAGGATCTGCCTTGAAAGGGATACCACCAACAGGGTACCTGGCTCAGGCAGGAAGAGAGTGAGCTCACAGCAGGAAGACAGGGACCTAGTGTCTAGGAGCAGAGAAAATCCGTTTCTGAAACCGAAGCAGTTGCGGCAGAAGACCAACTTTCCCGGCTCCAGTGACACGATTCGGCGAAGGCTGAGGGACGCTTGACTGCATGCACGACGATCCGCCGTAAAACAAGAGCTCAGCGAAGACAACGTTTTACACCGGCTAGTATTTTGCTGAGCTTCATCTGAGGGCGTCATGGGACAACGTCATTTTCACTGATGAGGTGTTTTCCACCAGTAACGACAGTCCATGAATCGTTTACAGGCCGCAAGGGACTCGCCATCGACGTGAATATGTAACCACAACGAGAAGAAGTGGCCTGCTATCTGTCACCTGCTGGGGTTGGATTTCTGCGAGAGGGGCGGGAATTCTTCACAGGGTAGAAGGAACTCTGGACAGCGTGCAGTATGCCCACATATTGGAAAATGTGATGCTTCCGTCAGTGCGAATGCTGTACGCAGAAGGGAACGTCACATTGCAAGAGGGTCATTCTCCCATTCACAAGTCTGCATTTGTTCAGCAGCGTCTCTGCACGATTGGCGTAAACATCATGGACTGGCCGCCACGGGCGGATGATATGAACCCCATGGAAAATATGTGGGCTGAGGTCGCCATAACAACAGAGAACTGGCCACGAAACCAACCAACTACTGCGGACGCTTTTTAGGACTGCGTCCTGGAAGCCTGGGAGAAAGTTGCTTCTTCAGACTGTTACGTCCGACGGCTTATACATTCTATGCCAAGACGCATGATAGAAGTACAAAATAATGAAGGATTCTGGATAAAATATTGGAGTCCTTAAAATACTTCGTTATGTCTTCTTTTTCGACATTTTTCCTCATTGAGAGCGAGTGGAAGATCGCGTGGCAACACAAAAAAAAAAAAAAAAAACAATATAGGTTAGTTTTCCTTTGAGTTGCCTTTTAATTCAAGTGGGTTTCTTTTGAATGTACAGTTTGTTAAATATTCTATTTTGGTTTCATTTATACCCTGTCTAGATATTTACAAACTAATCAGCGTAGATGGACTCTGTCACGGTAGTTTTTGTTATTTCAAATACATCTCTCTCTTCCCGTCCATCCATGAATACACCCTCCGTCCTCCACACAATACGAAATCGATTTCTTATTATGTTTACTCGTTGTAAATATCTCTTCTATTCTCTCTCACACTCTCTCTCTGACATTATCGCCGCAAGTGTCCTTCTATTCCATTCCCCCAAAACTTTATAAACAATTCTACAGGTTTCGATTGACGCTACATGTTCTCTGTTGATTGCTGCTGTCTTTACTCTCTATCATTCCTCTCAACACCAATGAAACCGTATTCTTTGATCTCACACTCCCTATAACCCATTCTTCGTTCTGAAAACAGTCCTTCCCTACTCTCTGTCCTAAGATAAAATGAACTGTGGAACACATTTAAGTAAGCAATACTTTTGCAATTCTTCCGAGTTATATGGCCGTGTTCCATGGAATACTTCTATTCCTAACGTTGCGTCCAATACTACGTTGGACATCCTCAGAGGTATGGCTGGTCCTGTTGAGTCCTGCCGACCAGCCCTACCTCTGAGGATGTCCAACGTAGTATTGGACGAAAACGTTAGGAATAGAAGCATTCCATGGACCACGGCCATATAACCCGGAAGAATTATCAACAACAGTACCATCCGGTCGTGAAAGCCTTCATTGTATGAATACTTTGCAAGCCTTTCACGCTTATATTTTGCACTTCTGCACTTCTGTCCATCTCCAGATCTCGCCCTCCTTCCTGTTACCCGTCCCTTGACATCTGCATCTACATCCAAATGAATACTCTGTAATTCATAATTATGTGCTTGGCAGGGGGTTCTGTGGTCTGGTGGATTAATCTTGTATTGATGTGTAAAACGTGTAGGTTCACATCTCACGTCAGGCGTAGATTTTTAACACACACAAGTAACTCTCCTTCACCCCTAGTAAGGCCAAGTGTAGAGCGCCAGTAAGCTCCGTAGTTCAAACCGCAGTAAAGATAACGTCCCTTCGCTGCCGACTGGGGCAGAGGGGCATTCGTTTGTGCTGTGACATATGGAGAAACCCCGGAAGGCAGGGACTCTGTCACCAGCAAGCCGTCGTTAACTATAAAACGTATTTCATTTACCCAATAGCCATGTAAGTTCACCAGGCTCTTACTTTATTTGAAACTGAGACGTTGAAAATTGTGGTGCTGGACTGGGATTCGAATTCGATTTCACTGTGTTCCCCAAGATTGCAAACTCTTCTAGGCCTCCTCTAAAGGCACCTATCTGGTTTCGAATCCTGAGCAGCACAAAATATTCATTATTTCACTTCAAGCCCTAGCATGTGCACTCCGAACTACTAGTGAAAAGTAGCTGCATTTTCAACGGCTCTTCGTCTGTTGTCAGCTGTAACATCTTCGTTTCAACTCACAGCCACATGATGAGATTTTTATCACAACATTACAAGATCAAACGATTCCTTTCATCTTTTCAAGTTCAAACATTCCTCTCCATCCTACTGGCGAAAACGGATTTTGGTTTTACGTTGTGTTCGTTGTAATCACCAACGACGATACGTTGTGGATTCAAATTCTAGCCAGCAGAGTATTTTCCATCACATCATTGAAAGTACAAACATGCCACGCCTAGCCATTGTTGGAAAAGAACTGTCTTCATGACCACGTGTGCGGGGTTTGAATTCCATTCGGCACAGAACTTTACGTCGCCTGATGTCTAGCTAAACATGAGCACTTCTCGCTACTGGTGAACCAACAATAGCTATTTATCGTCTGTTCCTGGCAGAAAACGACGGCTCTAGATGCTGGATTCGAATACCAGTCAGGCAGAAACAATTCTATTGTCATTTAGGGTTCCAACATCTCGCTATTGATGAAAAAATTTGATATTTAACTTCTGATTTTACGTACATCGTTAACAATACTATTATGTGCTGGGTTCGCATCCCTGTCACAAGCTTTACATGATGGCATTTCAATTTTAAACATGAGCATACCCTGTTCCTTGTGAATGACGCCATATTCAACGTCGTTGGGGGTAGTTCCCAATAAGGTAACTGTTATGACAGGATTCCCAGTTCAGTACAAACATTTTCGTCATTTATTTTCAGGATCTGAATTGATAACTGATATTGGTGCAAACGTCTATCCTTCACGTCTTTTTATGCCTAGTGATCGGGTCTCAAAAAGGCACAAACAAAGCTTAGCCTAGTTAGCAATGGCTATAGGTGCTGGGTTTAAATCCAGTTCCAGAACGACGACGTTGGTCATGTCATTTAAAGTTCAAATTTTTGTACACGTAGCTGTTGATGAGTTACGAGAACAATGATATTACTGGTGATTCGCTGTTAAAGCTGAGATTGCCATAGAGTGCTTGTTTGCCGTTAATCGCGTTTTTTTAATGGTTCGTCCAATATCCAGTTTCCAGAGCCACTCGCCGTTGAGCGACTTTCAGCACGTGAATGGAAAACCGTTTCGAGAGCGAAAAACCTTTTTTCCAATTGCTGTACAGCTTTGTAGCTCCATATATTGTCTCAATTATTTAATTTTGACTAAGGATTACTGTACGATATATGTAAAATAATCCGTTTTCTCAGAACTTTTGAAATGTCACTTGTTGTAATTAAGGTTAGTTTATGAGTGTTATGGGGTGTCTCATCGCTAAGAACGTGTTTTCTAATATGTTTTGTATGACGATATTAGTTGACGCTCAGACTGACTCCTATAAAGACATTTGGTCTCTTGTAGTCTCTTGTGGTACCCATTGCGTGTAGACAAACAACTGTATCCCACGGGGTTTTGGTGTTTAGAGGACCTGCAACACACCTATGTTATGTTGGTTGTATTCAGCAGTGACCCACTTTTTTTGCTGTCAAGTGTACATTATTGTTGTTAATGTAGCTGACTTAGTGTAGGTGTGACTGTCCATCTTTTGTACCCAAATTCACATATTATAAAAATCAGTTGAGTCTCGTGGTGTTTTTTTTATAGAATAAAATATTCAATTCAGGTCACAGAAATTTAACCTCAACACGGTCCTTGGAATGTTTTTAGTGCCCTTCCGGCAGAATTTTAACCTCAGGTTCTGAGCTCAAATTGACATTGGTTTCGTCAATGTGGAAACTGTATCCAAGGGTTCCTTTCTTTTGCATACTTCTTCTGATAGTAGTATTAGGCTAGTGCATTTGCAGCGTTTTCGTTTTGCATGTTGCTATTCCAGTTCCTATGGGTTTATTTATCAGTTGCTATTTTTAGTTTGTGGTTCACTGTTGCTATCTGAGTTTACATAGTGTCATTTTGTCATTTGGAGTTTGTGAGTGGAGCTGCGAACGCTCGAAACTGGAGAAATCGGGACATTTACGACATATTCTACTATTTGAGTTCAATATAGTGGTGACAGCACCGGAGGCCACCAGAAGTATTTGCACCGCGTGTGGGGACGATGCTACTGGGCAGAACAAGGCAAGAAAATTGTTTTCTCGTATTAGGGAGGATCGTTTTGACATTAGTGACTCTCCAAGTCCAGGACGACCTTCGAGGATTGATGAAGATTGTCCACACGTATTAATCCACAATGGTGCTAGTCAGTGTACCCCAGAACTGGCAAGTGTGATGAATTCTGATCATTTGACCACTGGTGTCATTTGCATCCAGTGGGGAGGATTAAAAACTGGGGTGTATTGGTAACACATGCTCTAAGCCAAAATCAGAAATCAGCGGGTGGCCCATATGTGCATCTCTGCTTTGCTCGTCTTCAACTGGCTCATGAACAACACCTACCATTCCTATTCACTATCATTACTGATGACGGGAAATTGTGTCTTTATGCAAACACAATAAAAAGGAAGGAATGGTTAATTCTCCGTGCAAAGAGCAACAGGCATCAGCAGAACATAGTGTTGGGTAACTGGTGTAACATCGACGGTGTGATGTCGTACGAAGAGCTTCACTGAAGTATAACCATTGTCAACAACTGAGACGTCTTGCAGGCGCCGTCCACGAACATCGACCAAGAAGACTGCATGAACCAACGCTACTGCACGATAACGCTCACCTGCTTTTAGCTATACTTGCAGAAACGTTACTCAGTAGTTGGGTTGGGAATTCATCGCACACCAAACTTATTCACCATATCTTACACCCTCAAATTTTCACCTTTTGTGCTGTCTATCGAACACTCTTCAAGGAATTTTCTTTCCTTATGAAAATGCGCTCCGAAAATGGCTCAACGAGTGCTTCTCCTCAAACCCATGTGATTTCTATGGTCGCGGAATCGAAATTTACCCATTCATTGACACACTGTTGCAAATTGTGAGGGCGACTGATGATTATATTTTCTGTTATGTGTATCTGTTGTGTTTTTTATACTTATGGCATAAAAACGCTAAGAACTTAAGCACCAACTTACTCAAGAGTTAACTTGTTATTGCTCGATCTTTATGTTGTACTCTTTGCAACCTACTGTGAGACGACATTTTGTTTTATAATCATGGCCTTACTATCCTAATAAACATAGTATCACTAATTTGTCAATATTCGATATTGGTAAGTCTACCTAGTGCTAGTTGTATATGCTGTGTGTTGTCTGCCTGTAAACGCCGCATTTGGTTTCCTTGAAAGCGTAGCTGAGTGAGCTGTGCACGGCGCGTGTTTATCCCGTTTATTGTTTGTCATCTTCTATTACGGTACTGCCGCCTCGTTTTCTTATTCCATTTACTGGTGTCACTAACTTCCTGCCTTACTTGCCCGTGAGCGGCAGCAGCAGCGCCTATCGACAAGTACACTGTCGTACCATCTCTGGAGCGACCGATAGTATTTCCAGGTCGTCGTGTGTCTGAAGACGGACCAGCAGTGCAGTCGGGACGCAGCAGCAGTGAAGTTGGGGACGGAGCGCCGGTGAGGTGCCGACAGACAGTGCTCTCCGACTGCTGGCGACACACAGGAACTGTCCGACGGAGGGAGACTGGAGCGGGACGGCCGTTGGTTGGTCGTTCTGTTGGTCGTCTCATCGGCCGACGCATATCTGGTCCTTTCACCGTTTCCATTCCTGGGCAGTTGATCGGTTGGCGTGGAGCAGCGAGGAAGTCTCCGTGGCGCGTGTCTGAGCGGTGTTGTCGGCGCGGTCCACGCGCGGTCGGAGTGTGAGGGGCTGTTCCCATTGCTACGAGGTCGGTGGCTCACCGATCCCGGACACGAAAGTTAAGTCTTTACGTAATCTACCAGCCAGCCCCAGCTGTTCACATTGCGTGGTTTGAATTTCGTTGTGGGCTGTTGAGACATCCTGTCGCTTGGTCCGTTGACTGTCTGTCGGTTAGGTTGTCGTCGGATCGACCATGGCTGGGCCGACTGCCTGTCTCACCTAAGCGAGCGTTAGTGTTTGAATTCCAGACCGACCCTCGAAACTTCTGAGCGTCCTTGGATGTACTGTATTTCCTTGTTTGTTCTTGTTGTTTGTACTTTTATGGCTTCTATCCGATTTTAGGAGTTAGAATTGTTTTGCTCTTAAGGCCTAAAGCCTAATTTAAAGAACTGTTTCACGTAAGGACTTTGATATTTAACAAAAAAATTTATGTTGTAGAGTTTTAAGTCTTAGGTATTCAGCCAATTTGAATCTAACTTATTTGTTCTTGAAGTGTCTGATTCTTTAGCCCTTCAGCCTAACTAAAGAACTGTTAAGTTAAGCTTTGCCTTTTACATTTCGCTTTTGGTTGAGTTTTGCCTAATTAAGAACTGTTTTACGTAAGATTTTGTTTTTAATGTTGTTTAGCCTTAAGTGTTGGGCTATGAACCGATTTTGAATTCAGATTGTTTGCTCAGAAAATCTCAGATTCTTTAGGTCTTCAGCCGAAATAAAGAACTGTTGTAGGATAAGGCTTGCCTTTTAAACTTTTGATTATGCTTTCGTTTTACGTTATTGGCCTTCAGCCGTTTTTTAAAATTAAGTCCCAAAGATTAAAGCTTTGTGTTAAAACAAAAAAAAAAAAAATTGGGGTCTTGTAATGTCTGATCAAAGAATGAAGTTGTACGTTCGAGTGCAAGTGACAGCCCCTTATTTTGGCCCCTTTCCTCGATTTTAACTACCTGTCCTGTCCTGCGGGTTAAGCTGGGCGTCTCAAGAGCCCAGCGAATACACTCCTGGAAATGGAAAAAAGAACACATTGACACCGGTGTGTCAGACCCACCATACTTGCTCTGGACACTGCGAGAGGGCTGTACAAGCAATGATCACACGCACGGCACAGCGGACACACCAGGAACCGCGGTGTTGGCCGTCGAATGGCGCTAGCTGCGCAGCATTTGTGCACCGCCGCCGTCAGTGTCAGCCAGTTTGCCGTGGCATACGGAGCTCCATCGCAGTCTTTTAACACTGGTAGCATGCCGCGACAGCGTGGACGTGAACCGTATGTGCAGTTGACGGACTTTGAGCGAGGGCGTATAGTGGGCATGCGGGAGGCCGGGTGGACGTACCGCCGAATTGCTCAACACGTGGGGCGTGAGGTCTCCACAGTACATCGATGTTGTCGCCAGTGGTCGGCGGAAGGTGCACGTGCCCGTCGACCTGGGACCGGACCGCAGCGACGCACGGATGCACGCCAAGACCGTAGGATCCTATGCAGTGCCGTAGGGGACCGCACCGCCACTTCCCAGCAAATTAGGGACACTGTTGCTCCTGGGGTATCGGCGAGGACCATTCGCAACCGTCTCCATGAAGCTGGGCTATGGTCCCGCACACCGTTAGGCCGTCTTCCGCTCACGCCCCAACATCGTGCAGCCCGCCTCCAGTGGTGTCGCGACAGGCGTGAATGGCGGGACGAATGGAGACGTGTCGTCTTCAGCGATGAGAGTCGCTTCTGCCTTGGTGCCAATGATGGTCGTATGCGTGTTTGGCGCCGTGCAGGTGAGCGCCACAATCAGGACTGCATACGACCGAGGCACACAGGGCCAACACCCAGCATCATGGTGTGGGGAGCGCACTGGCCGTACACCACTGGTGATCGTCGAGGGGACACTGAATAGTGCACGGTACATCCAAACCGTCATCGAACCCATCGTTCTACCATTCCTAGACAGGCAAGGGAAATTGCTGTTCCAACAGGACAATGCACGTCCGCATGTATCCCGTGCCACCCAACGTGCTCTAGAAGGTGTAAGTCAACTACCCTGGCCAGCAAGATCTCCGGATCTGTCCCCCATTGAGCATGTTTGGGACTGGATGAAGCGTCGTCTCACGCGGTCTGCACGTCCAGCACGAACGCTGGTCCAACTGAGGCGCCAGGTGGAAATGGCATGGCAAGCCGTTCCACAGGACTACATCCAGCATCTCTACGATCGTCTCCATGGGAGAATAGCAGCCTGCATTGCTGCGAAAGGTGGATATACACTGTACTAGTGCCGACATTGTGCATGCTCTGTTGCCTGTGTCTATGTGCCTGTGGTTCTGTCAGTGTGATCATGTGATGTATCTGACCCCAGGAATGTGTCAATAAAGTTTCCCCTTCCTGGGACAATGAATTCACGGTGTTATTATTTCAATTTCCAGGAGTGTATTTAAATTGCCCTGCACAGTGCTTTACCGTTTCGTTTATGTCATGAAAATGATGGGTGTTCGCCTATCGTAATACCATCAAAGGGCCCACGGTGAATAACGTTTGCAATTGTTATACTTGACGTAGCAGCTACGTGTGTCCTGTGAAAACGTATCTGCGCGGCACTGTGGTGGTGGTGGTGGTGGTTAGTGTTTAACGTCCCGTCGACAACGAGGTCATTAGAGACGAAGCGCAAGCTCGGGTTAGGGAAGGATTGGGAAGGAAATTGGCCGTGCCCTTTCTAAGGAACCATCCCGGCATTTGCCTGAGACGATTTAGGGAAATCACGGAAAACCTAAATCAGAATGGCCGGAGACGGGATTGAACCGTCGTCCTCCCGAATGCAAGTCCATTGTGCTGCGCGGCACTGAGATTCGGAGGACGCATGCATATTGCATTGTCTCCGACAGCAAAACACTACTCTGCAGCTCTGTTCTAATTTGGTTGCGTGCGTTAGTGAGTGTCACTGTAGTGTCAATGACGGGAAAATATGGAAGGGAGAACGATAAAAACAGACTTAGAAATTAGGGAACAGTAATATTGCAAATTGTGCGAAGGGTTTTACGAAAATAACACATTGCGGCACTTTTATTCTACCGCGAGTTCGGGTGCAGTTCCGGAGAGGGGAGTGGGAAGAGAAGGACGTAGGTGTGGGACAAGTGTCGCGGGAAAAAACAAGCAGGATTTCGGCGGTCGTCCAGTACTCACGTTCCCCCATCCCACGCCCGCTCAGCGCTCTTGTTAGGACAAAAAACGTGTCCGCGTAACGCAAATTTGTAGACGAGGGCCTGCGCTGCTCGCCTCGGCGAAAGGCAATTGTTTTTCCTGCGACTGCCGCCCTTTGCCAATTAGCGGGCGCCGGCGCCGGCGCAGCTGCGCTCGTCAGCCAGCGGACGGGACGGCGCTTTTCAGCGTCGATTTACTTGCAGGCAAACAAGCGCCTCCGGATTAGCCTTTGACTTTAATCCGGCGTGTTTGCTGCCGCGCTCCGCTGATACGGGAGTATCGCAGCTGGCACAAAGGCCGGTGTTCTGCGTGCCACGTCTCCCGACCCAGAAATAACTCTCTCCCCTCACCTCCGTGCTGGCGCTCTAATGTTGTCGATAATTAATTCAGTGTTTTTTTGTGCGTGCCACAACCCGCATTGTTGCACTCGAAAGCCTCTGTTACGCTGGTTTCCTTCTCATATCGTAAGCCTCAGCTCCACGTAACGCTCGGTCCCACACTCGCATTTGTTTATTGTCAAAACTGCAGTTATACAGGCGACTGCACTTACCGCACCATTAAGTACATACACGAAACTTCTCATACTTACCAAGAGATGTGCAATACATTTAGGCACATTGCGATAACGAGATGCGGTAACGGTCCAGAATGCATTTTATCTATCAGCACGCCCCTCTGTAATACGGAATCAACACCTAGATGTGACGAGAGGCTGACCAGGTACTACAGGCTGAGGCGACAAAAGTCATCCGATAGTTACTGATGTGAAAAGGTTTCTGACGGGATTATGGCCGCACAAAGAGAATTACCAAACTTTGAAGGCAGTATGGTAGTAGGAAGTGGACGCATGGGACACTCCAGAAATAGTTAGGAAATTGAATATTCCTAGGTCCACAGCGTCAAGATAGTACCATGAAAAACACATTTGAGGCATTAACTCTCACCGCGGACTACGCAGTGTCCGAAGGTCTTCACTTAACAGCCGAGATCAGCGGTGGTTACCTAGAGTTGTAAGTGCTAACAGACAAGGAACACTACGTGAATTGCTGGCCTGGGTGGCCGAGCGGCTCTAGGCGCTACAGTCTGGAACCGGAAGACCGCTACGGTCGCAGGTTCGAATCCTGCCTCGGGCATGGATGTATGTGATGTCCTTAGGTTAGTTAGGTTTAATTAGTTCTTTCTAGGGGACTGATGACCTTAGAAGTTAAGTCCCATAGTGCTCAGAGCCATTTTGAACTACGTGAATTAACTGCCGAAAACAATGTAGAAAGTGCGTGTTACGACAGTGCGGCGAATTGATGGTTATGACAGCAGACGGCTAACTCGAGTGCCTTTGCTCCTCTACTTGGCTCGTGACTTCGTCTGTTGGACACTAGACGACTGGGAAGTCGTAGCCTGGTCAGATGAGCCCCGATTTCAATTCAGTGACAAAAAAGAATGGGGTACAATAGTCTATCCCCTTTGGAAAATAGAAAGAGGTCCACAAAGCTTCAAAACACCATCGGATATATCGACCAACAGCAATTTCTTACAGCTCTCGTGTCAGAAAACATCGCGGAATTATTTAACACGAAACAAAAGAGGCTGGCGTTCATTCCTTTGCTGGTAGCTATAGGCACATTAGTACATGCCATTTGTGTCTCTGACACCGCCTTAACGAAGCAATTTCCTTGCAGGAGGGGAGATTTTGCTACTCCGATGAGACTCGGGGTTATGTCGGTGGTAGCTTAGTTACTATTTTGGTCATTCTTGCAGAATAGTGCCTGGGTGAGGAAGCAAATAAAGTGCGTCCTGAAATGACCTGTCTTTCCCTTTCCTTCCCTTATCTCTATGAGTCAATGGGTGAATTAAGTAACTTAGCCTCTAGCCGTCCTTATATGTTCCTTTCTCATCTTCATCATAAAGTAGGAAGAACTTTGAACCGTTGTGTTGCCAATTTTTCTAGCGACAGAAAACTCTGGTGACAAATCCTGGTCTTCCAGTTTGGGCGTCTGGGAGTTGGGCCACCTCCCCATTCACTGAAAAACACAGCCGCCTAAAACACCAAGTAAAGTGTCTCGGGTTTAGCATCATTTTAATGGATTTCAAAAACCAAACCAGACTTTGGATTTTCGTATTTGAAATGTAGGCCTACTGTACGTCAGTAATGAACAACAAGAAGTTCTAAAGGATATAAGACAACTTGACACTGATGTAGCTGTACTTTCCGAAACTAAAAAGAATGTTACTGATTGTAAATATGCGCTAGAGTGTGAACAAAAACAGTAGTGCGAGAGCAGGAGTATCCATCATTCTAATCAAACGGTGGACAAAATATGTAAACTCGTTTGAATCAGTTAATGGAAGGTTGATAAAACTCATTCTGAGAGCTAGAGTCATGAATATAGTGGTAGTGAGAGTATATGCCCCTGCTGAAGATTCGCCTTAGAAGGTGACAAAAGATTTTGAACAGATGCTGATACAGATTGTGTATAAGCCGCTCCAT
Source organism: Schistocerca nitens (assembly GCF_023898315.1). Taxonomy (NCBI): domain Eukaryota; kingdom Metazoa; phylum Arthropoda; class Insecta; order Orthoptera; family Acrididae; genus Schistocerca; species Schistocerca nitens. The sequence goes on along the minus strand of NC_064614.1, from coordinate 781,863,666 downwards.
GTGGCAAAGGAATGATACTGGCAAGAGATTTCAATAGTAGAGTAGGAAAAGAGAGACACAGTACGACTGTTGAGATGTATGAGGAGTATATTAGGAATGAGAATAGGAAAAGATCTGATTTATTGGAGCAGTAGGAATTAAGAGTAGAGAAAACATACTTTGCTCACAAGGACGTAAATAAATTTACAGGGTTCAAGTCAATTATTCATTGTCCAATCAGAGGCGAGAAGGCCAGTTTAAAATTTCAGGATGTCAGAGTTAGAAGAGGGCCAGATTTTCGAAGAGTCCATCGTCTTGTGGAACGTAAAATTTATATCCCCTTACTTTTAGAAGTAGTGGCGAACAGAAAAGGTCACAGTATGCTGGCCAACGTGCGGACTAACGCACCGTTTTCCGGATTGGGAAGGAGCGCCTGGCCACCTGCACGAATCCGCCCGGCGGACTTGTTTCGAGGTCCAGTGAGCCGGCCAGTCTGTGGATGGTTTTTAGATGGTTTTCCATCTGCCTCGGCGAATGCGGGCTGGTTCCCCTTATACCGCCTCAGCTACACTACGTCGGCGATTGCTGCACGAACAAGTTCTCCACGTACGCGTACACCACCATTACTCTACCACGCTAACATAGGGGTTACACTCGTCTGGTTTGAGACGTTCCCTGAGTGGTCCACCGGGGGCTGAACCGCACAATAACCCTGAAAGAGTGGTTCAGTGTGGGGCGGCAAAGGGCTGAAGTGGACTGCGGTAGTGGTGGTGGGTTTTAAGTTGAAAGGGACCAAATTGCATGGTCATCGGTCCCTTGCTGCGGTAGTCGCCGCGGGGTTGTGGACCACTGCGGCTGCGACGGACACGGAGCCTCTTCGTCGTTTCTAGGCCCCTAGTTAACATGCTCGCCAAACTGAGATCATAAGGTATTACTTGGGCAGTTTGAAGGAGGGTAGTACTAAGCACTTTTACCAACAGCTATTGGCAAACAGATTGTAGAGTGCGGAGAGGAACGTAGAAGAGGAGGAAGGCGATATAAATAAGGCCATAGACGAAGAAGCGTAAGAAGCACTTGGAGAATATGAGGTGATGAAACCAGTTTAGTGGGATGGAGAAATAGTAGAGACTATTCAAAGGAAAAGGAAGCTTATTAGACTTTTCTGAAAGTGAAAAACAGTGAAAGTAGAGACAGATTTAGGACACTAAATAGAGAAGTAAATAGAGAAATGTTGAAAAGGAGAAACAAGACATGAGAAGAAAGATGTGACTCTATAGAGAGAATGATTGCTAGGGTTCATAGTGCCGGGCACGGTGGAAAATTAAGTCAAAAAATGGTTCAAATGGCTCTGAGCACTATGGGACTCAACTGCTGAGGTCATTAGTCCCCTAGAACTTAGAACTAGTTAAACCTAACTAACCTAAGGACATCACAAACATCCATGCCCGAGGCAGGATTCGAACCTGCGACCGTAGCGGTCTTGCGGTTCCAGACTGCAGCGCCTTTAACCGCACGGCCACTTCGGCCGGCCGAAAATTAAGTCAATGCGTGTGACAAGTAGTGAAAAGTTGCGTTACAACAATATTATTTACGGTCAACAGACAACGTATGTTAAGGATTTATTCCACGACAACCAGCCGGAATTTTCACATATATGTGAGGTGAGGATGTAACAGGAGGAATTATGGCGTTAAGATATAAAAGTTCTTTAACAGGCTCTGAGAAACTGTAAGATGAAAAAGGCACACGAATATGGATCAATATATCCATACCAGGTGCAGTTTGGTCCACTGAAATTTTGGAGATGATAGGGAGGTTGTTTCAATGCTTATTAAATGGAGATAGTGTTCCACTTGAATGGAAAGACTGGCGTATAATAAACGGTCAGATAATGATCCAAATAATTATAGGAGATTGGCAGTGATTCCTTTCGTTGGAAGACTGTAAACTAAGGTACTAAAAGATCTGGTAGAGGAAGAAACATGTCACAAGAAGCAAGAAGATCAAGCAGGAACAACATCGTCACAGTGAAACTAGTACGGGAAACTTGCACACGGGGTGGAAAGGATACATACGTTGCATTGATTTATCTAGAGAAAGCATACGATACTGTACCCAACAACAAACTGTAGAGTACGTTGAAAGAGACAGAGATGGATCAAAGATTGCTAAACGCTGTTATAAAATAGTATGAAAATAAGACAGTGAAGGTAAGGATTGGGAATGGCTGGACAGAATGATTCCAGGTGAATAAGGGTCTGCGACAGAGATATCAGCCGTCACCGACCTTCTTTAAGCTTTATCTAGGCGCAATCCTGTAACCTTACCACAGTAATTTGCAGTAGAGCACACCAAGATAATTAACCTGTATCTTTTCTGTAAGTTGTTTATGCATAGTGATAACTTTACCTTCAATTAGAGTGATGCGTGTTTTTATTGAGTCATGAACTGACAGATAAGATTTCACTTGAGTGGCAACAGCTTCACATGAAGCGTTTAAAAGTTTAACTTCAGTTTGAATATCTTCTACATCAAGGTGGTGGTTTTCTCATGTTGGAAGTTCAATTCAGAAAATTTTGAGAATTTCGGAGCCTTCACCACTCAGTCTCATGTTAATCTCGTCTACTTTTTTCACACAACATGTTATTACAAGTTTTTAGTGCTCTTAATTCAGCCTTAATCTCGTCGTGTCGCGTTTTTAAAACTTTCACGTGTTCGTCAATGTCTTGAGTCATCTGACTTTTTTTTTCAGTCATCTGATTTTGTATTGATGTCAAGTGATTTTTTGTTTTCAGTCATCTGCTTGATAACAGCGTCAAACATGCTTGCAATATTTATCAAGTGAAACTGCTCTGGCCCCGCCACGTCGTTTCACATGACGTCTCGGACAACAAAGGGCCGTGAGTTAGATTTGACTAGTGGTTGGTCCTTTACGAAGTTTCCGTCACTAGGCATGTTAAGTGCTGATTGATCCTTACTATTGGAGTCAACTCTGTAGTCACTGTCAATGTTTTGTCCAGTTTCCAAGTTGGATTCGGTTTGCGTCTGTTGCCTGTCGTGTTCCATTTTTTCTAGTTGTTTACGTGTTACCACAATGCTACCCGTAATGTATATCGCAAGAAAATACAGCCACCCACGGTGGCCGAGCGGCTCTAGGCGCTTCAGTCCGGAACCGCGCGACTGCTACGGTCGCAGTTTCGAATCCTGCCTCGGGTATGGATGTGTGTGATGTCCTTAGGTTAGTTAGGTTCAAGTAGTTCTGAGTTCTAGGAGATTGATGACCTCAGATGTTAAGTCCCTTTGTACTCAGAGCCAAAAATCTTTACACATTTTTGAGAATGAATTCATGAAATTAATTTCGTATGGCAACAATGTTGGCTTCACTGAGGAAGAATCGCAATTAATGGTGAAACAATTAACATTAATGGCTGCTCGCCATTTTGTGTTGTACATGACACAAATCAGCCATTTTGTGGAATGGTAACACTGTATTGTCGTAATAAGCTGTATGATAAAAATAATTTGGAATATGCGATCTTGCCCAAAAATGACTGCTACGGTTACCGGAAATTTTGAGAAAGCTAGGAAGCAAGCTACCATTACTGAAAGCGATTGTACTAGCGTGCTAATGTAAAATTACCTTGGATCCAAATATGCAGTGTAAATTCCGGGTTTCATCAACAATTTCAGTGGTTCGTCTCTTTGTTTGGTCTGTACAAATATTCAGTGGCAGTGGTTCGTCATTTGTTATAACATTATCCATGCAACAAGGAAAAAACAATGTAGCAAATACAATAAAAGGTATGAAACTTCCTGGCAGATTAAAACTGTGTGCCCGACCGAGACTCGAACTCGGGACCTTTGCCTTTCGCGGGCAAGTGCTCTACCAACTGAGCTACCGAAGCACGACTCACGCCCGGTACTCACAGCTTTACTTCTGCCAGTACCTCGTCTCCTACCTTCCAAACTTTACAGAAGCTCTCCTGCGAACCATGCAGAACTAGCACTCCTGAAAGAAAGGATATTGCGGAGACATGGCTTAGCCACAGCCTGGGGGATGTTTCCAGAATGAGATTTTCACTCTGCAGCGGAGTGTGCGCTGATATGAAACTTCCTGGCAGATTAAAACTGTGTGCCCGACCGAGACTCGAACTCGGGACCTTTGCCTTTCGCGGGCAAGTGCTCTACCAACTGAGCTACCGAAGCACGACTCACGCCCGGTACTCACAGCTTTACTTCTGCCAGTACCTCGTCTCCTACCTTCCAAACTTTACAGAAGCTCTCCTGCGAACCATGCAGAACTAGCACTCCTGAAAGAAAGGATATTGCGGAGACATGGCTTAGCCACAGCCTGGGGGATGTTTCCAGAATGAGATTTTCACTCTGCAGCGGAGTGTGCGCTGATATGAAACTTCCTGGCAGATTAAAACTGTGTGCCCGACCGAGACTCGAACTCGGGACCTTTGCCTTTCGCGGGCAAGTGCTCTACCAACTGAGCTACCGAAGCACGACTCACGCCCGGTACTCACAGCTTTACTTCTGCCAGTACCTCGTCTCCTACCTTCCAAACTTTACAGAAGCTCTCCTGCGAACCATGCAGAACTAGCACTCCTGAAAGAAAGGATATTGCGGACACATGGCTTAGCCACAGCCTGGGGGATGTTTCCAGAATGAGATTTTCACTCTGCAGCGGAGTGTGCGCTGATATGAAACTTCCTGGCAGATTAAAACTGTGTGCCCGACCGAGACTCGAACTCGGGACCTTTGCCTTTCGCGGGCAAGTGCTCTACCAACTGAGCTACCGAAGCACGACTCACGCCCGGTACTCACAGCTTTACTTCTGCCAGTACCTCGTCTCCTACCTTCCAAACTTTACAGAAGCTCTCCTGCGAACCATGCAGAACTAGCACTCCTGAAAGAAAGGATATTGCGGAGACATGGCTTAGCCACAGCCTGGGGGATGTTTCCAGAATGAGATTTTCACTCTGCAGCGGAGTGTGCGCTGATATGAAACTTCCTGGCAGATTAAAACTGTGTGCCCGACCGAGACTCGAACTCGGGACCTTTGCCTTTCGCGGGCAAGTGCTCTACCAACTGAGCTACCGAAGCACGACTCACGCCCGGTACTCACAGCTTTACTTCTGCCAGTACCTCGTCTCCTACCTTCCAAACTTAACAGAAGCTCTCCTGCGAACCATGCAGAACTAGCACTCCTGAAAGAAAGGATATTGCGGAGACATGGCTTAGCCACAGCCTGGGGGATGTTTCCAGAATGAGATTTTCACTCTGCAGCGGAGTGTGCGCTGATATGAAACTTCCTGGCAGATTAAAACTGTATGCCCGACCGAGACTCGAACTCGGGACCTTTGCCTTTCGCGGGCAAGTGCTCTACCAACTGAGCTACCGAAGCACGACTCACGCCCGGTACTCACAGCTTTACTTCTGCCAGTACCTCGTCTCCTACCTTCCAAACTTTACAGAAGCTCTCCTGCGAACCATGCAGAACTAGCACTCCTGAAAGAAAGGATATTGCGGAGACATGGCTTAGCCACAGCCTGGGGGATGTTTCCAGAATGAGATTTTCACTCTGCAGCGGAGTGTGCGCTGATATGAAACTTCCTGGCAGATTAAAACTGTGTGCCCGACCGAGACTCGAACTCGGGACCTTTGCCTTTCGCGGGCAAGTGCTCTACCAACTGAGCTACCGAAGCACGACTCACGCCCGGTACTCACAGCTTTACTTCTGCCAGTACCTCGTCTCCTACCTTCCAAACTTTACAGAAGCTCTCCTGCGAACCATGCAGAACTAGCACTCCTGAAAGAAAGGATATTGCGGAGACATGGCTTAGCCACAGCCTGGGGGATGTTTCCAGAATGAGATTTTCACTCTGCAGCGGAGTGTGCGCTGATATGAAACTTCCTGGCAGATTAAAACTGTGTGCCCGACCGAGACTCGAACTCGGGACCTTTGCCTTTCGCGGGCAAGTGCTCTACCAACTGAGCTACCGAAGCACGACTCACGCCCGGTACTCACAGCTTTACTTCTGCCAGTACCTCGTCTCCTACCTTCCAAACTTTACAGAAGCTCTCCTGCGAACCATGCAGAACTAGCACTCCTGAAAGAAAGGATATTGCGGAGACATGGCTTAGCCACAGCCTGGGGGATGTTTCCAGAATGAGATTTTCACTCTGCAGCGGAGTGTGCGCTGATATGAAACTTCCTGGCAGATTAAAACTGTGTGCCCGACCGAGACTCGAACTCGGGACCTTTGCCTTTCGCGGGCAAGTGCTCTACCAACTGAGCTACCGAAGCACGACTCACGCCCGGTACTCACAGCTTTACTTCTGCCAGTACCTCGTCTCCTACCTTCCAAACTTTACAGAAGCTCTCCTGCGAACCATGCAGAACTAGCACTCCTGAAAGAAAGGATATTGCGGAGACATGGCTTAGCCACAGCCTGGGGGATGTTTCCAGAATGAGATTTTCACTCTGCAGCGGAGTGTGCGCTGATATGAAACTTCCTGGCAGATTAAAACTGTGTGCCCGACCGAGACTCGAACTCGGGACCTTTGCCTTTCGCGGGCAAGTGCTCTACCAACTGAGCTACCGAAGCACGACTCACGCCCGGTACTCACAGCTTTACTTCTGCCAGCTTTACTCCGCTGCAGAGTGAAAATCTCATTCTGGAAACATCCCCCAGGCTGTGGCTAAGCCATGTCTCCGCAATATCCTTTCTTTCAGGAGTGCTAGTTCTGCATGGTTCGCAGGAGAGCTTCTGTAAAGTTTGGAAGGTAGGAGACGAGGTACTGGCAGAAGTAAAGCTGTGAGTACCGGGCGTGAGTCGTGCTTCGGTAGCTCAGTTGGTAGAGCACTTGCCCGCGAAAGGCAAAGGTCCCGAGTTCGAGTCTCGGTCGGGCACACAGTTTTAATCTGCCAGGAAGTTTCATATCAGCGCACACTCCGCTGCAGAGTGAAAATCTCATTCTGGAAACATCCCCCAGGCTGTGGCTAAGCCATGTCTCCGCAATATCCTTTCTTTCAGGAGTGCTAGTTCTGCATGGTTCGCTGGAGAGCTTCTGTAAAGTTTGGAAGGTAGGAGACGAGGTACTGGCAGAAGTAAAGCTGTGAGTACCGGACGTGAGTCGTGCTTCGGTAGCTCAGTTGGTAGAGCACTTGCCCGCGAAAGGCAAAGGTCCCGAGTTCGAGTCTCGGTCGGGCACACAGTTTTAATCTGCCAGGAAGTTTCATATCAGCGCACACTCCGCTGCAGAGTGAAAATCTCATTCTGGAAACATCCCCCAGGCTGTGGCTAAGCCATGTCTCCGCAATATCCTTTCTTTCAGGAGTGCTAGTTCTGCATGGTTCGCAGGAGAGCTTCTGTAAAGTTTGGAAGGTAGGAGACGAGGTACTGGCAGAAGTAAAGCTGTGAGTACCGGGCGTGAGTCGTGCTTCGGTAGCTCAGTTGGTAGAGCACTTGCCCGCGAAAGGCAAAGGTCCCGAGTTCGAGTCTCGGTCGGGCACACAGTTTTAATCTGCCAGGAAGTTTCATATCAGCGCACACTCCGCTGCAGAGTGAAAATCTCATTCTGGAAACATCCCCCAGGCTGTGGCTAAGCCATGTCTCCGCAATATCCTTTCTTTCAGGAGTGCTAGTTCTGCATGGTTCGCAGGAGAGCTTCTGTAAAGTTTGGAAGGTAGGAGACGAGGTACTGGCAGAAGTAAAGCTGTGAGTACCGGGCGTGAGTCGTGCTTCGGTAGCTCAGTTGGTAGAGCACTTGCCCGCGAAAGGCAAAGGTCCCGAGTTCGAGTCTCGGTCGGGCACACAGTTTTAATCTGCCAGGAAGTTTCATATCAGCGCACACTCCGCTGCAGAGTGAAAATCTCATTCTGGAAACATCCCCCAGGCTGTGGCTAAGCCATGTCTCCGCAATATCCTTTCTTTCAGGAGTGCTAGTTCTGCATGGTTCGCAGGAGAGCTTCTGTAAAGTTTGGAAGGTAGGAGACGAGGTACTGGCAGAAGTAAAGCTGTGAGTACCGGGCGTGAGTCGTGCTTCGGTAGCTCAGTTGGTAGAGCACTTGCCCGCGAAAGGCAAAGGTCCCGAGTTCGAGTCTCGGTCGGGCACACAGTTTTAATCTGCCAGGAAGTTTCATATCAGCGCACACTCCGCTGCAGAGTGAAAATCTCATTCTGGAAACATCCCCCAGGCTGTGGCTAAGCCATGTCTCCGCAATATCCTTTCTTTCAGGAGTGCTAGTTCTGCATGGTTCGCAGGAGAGCTTCTGTAAAGTTTGGAAGGTAGGAGACGAGGTACTGGCAGAAGTAAAGCTGTGAGTACCGGGCGTGAGTCGTGCTTCGGTAGCTCAGTTGGTAGAGCACTTGCCCGCGAAAGGCAAAGGTCCCGAGTTCGAGTCTCGGTCGGGCACACAGTTTTAATCTGCCAGGAAGTTTCATATCAGCGCACACTCCGCTGCAGAGTGAAAATCTCATTCTGGAAACATCCCCCAGGCTGTGGCTAAGCCATGTCTCCGCAATATCCTTTCTTTCAGGAGTGCTAGTTCTGCATGGTTCGCAGGAGAGCTTCTGTAAAGTTTGGAAGGTAGGAGACGAGGTACTGGCAGAAGTAAAGCTGTGAGTACCGGGCGTGAGTCGTGCTTCGGTAGCTCAGTTGGTAGAGCACTTGCCCGCGAAAGGCAAAGGTCCCGAGTTCGAGTCTCGGTCGGGCACACAGTTTTAATCTGCCAGGAAGTTTCATATCAGCGCACACTCCGCTGCAGAGTGAAAATCTCATTCTGGAAACATCCCCCAGGCTGTGGCTAAGCCATGTCTCCGCAATATCCTTTCTTTCAGGAGTGCTAGTTCTGCATGGTTCGCAGGAGAGCTTCTGTAAAGTTTGGAAGGTAGGAGACGAGGTACTGGCAGAAGTAAAGCTGTGAGTACCGGGCGTGAGTCGTGCTTCGGTAGCTCAGTTGGTAGAGCACTTGCCCGCGAAAGGCAAAGGTCCCGAGTTCGAGTCTCGGTCGGGCACACAGTTTTAATCTGCCAGGAAGTTTCATATCAGCGCACACTCCGCTGCAGAGTGAAAATCTCATTCTGGAAACATCCCCCAGGCTGTGGCTAAGCCATGTCTCCGCAATATCCTTTCTTTCAGGAGTGCTAGTTCTGCATGGTTCGCAGGAGAGCTTCTGTAAAGTTTGGAAGGTAGGAGACGAGGTACTGGCAGAAGTAAAGCTGTGAGTACCGGGCGTGAGTCGTGCTTCGGTAGCTCAGTTGGTAGAGCACTTGCCCGCGAAAGGCAAAGATCCCGAGTTCGAGTCTCGGTCGGGCACACAGTTTTAATCTGCCAGGAAGTTTCATATCAGCGCACACTCCGCTGCAGAGTGAAAATCTCATTCTGGAAACATCCCCCAGGCTGTGGCTAAGCCATGTCTCCGCAATATCCTTTCTTTCAGGAGTGCTAGTTCTGCATGGTTCGCAGGAGAGCTTCTGTAAAGTTTGGAAGGTAGGAGACGAGGTACTGGCAGAAGTAAAGCTGTGAGTACCTGGCGTGAGTCGTGCTTCGGTAGCTCAGTTGGTAGAGCACTTGCCCGCGAAAGGCAAAGGTCCCGAGTTCGAGTCTCGGTCGGGCACACAGTTTTAATCTGCCAGGAAGTTTCATATCAGCGCACACTCCGCTGCAGAGTGAAAATCTCATTCTGGAAACATCCCCCAGGCTGTGGCTAAGCCATGTCTCCGCAATATCCTTTCTTTCAGGAGTGCTAGTTCTGCATGGTTCGCAGGAGAGCTTCTGTAAAGTTTGGAAGGTAGGAGACGAGGTACTGGCAGAAGTAAAGCTGTGAGTACCGGGCGTGAGTCGTGCTTCGGTAGCTCAGTTGGTAGAGCACTTGCCCGCGAAAGGCAAAGGTCCCGAGTTCGAGTCTCGGTCGGGCACACAGTTTTAATCTGCCAGGAAGTTTCATATCAGCGCACACTCCGCTGCAGAGTGAAAATCTCATTCTGGAAACATCCCCCAGGCTGTGGCTAAGCCATGTCTCCGCAATATCCTTTCTTTCAGGAGTGCTAGTTCTGCATGGTTCGCAGGAGAGCTTCTGTAAAGTTTGGAAGGTAGGAGACGAGGTACTGGCAGAAGTAAAGCTGTGAGTACCGGGCGTGAGTCGTGCTTCGGTAGCTCAGTTGGTAGAGCACTTGCCCGCGAAAGGCAAAGGTCCCGAGTTCGAGTCTCGGTCGGGCACACAGTTTTAATCTGCCAGGAAGTTTCATATCAGCGCACACTCCGCTGCAGAGTGAAAATCTCATTCTGGAAACATCCCCCAGGCTGTGGCTAAGCCATGTCTCCGCAATATCCTTTCTTTCAGGAGTGCTAGTTCTGCATGGTTCGCAGGAGAGCTTCTGTAAAGTTTGGAAGGTAGGAGACGAGGTACTGGCAGAAGTAAAGCTGTGAGTACCGGGCGTGAGTCGTGCTTCGGTAGCTCAGTTGGTAGAGCACTTGCCCGCGAAAGGCAAAGGTCCCGAGTTCGAGTCTCGGTCGGGCACACAGTTTTAATCTGCCAGGAAGTTTCATATCAGCGCACACTCCGCTGCAGAGTGAAAATCTCATTCTGGAAACATCCCCCAGGCTGTGGCTAAGCCATGTCTCCGCAATATCCTTTCTTTCAGGAGTGCTAGTTCTGCATGGTTCGCAGGAGAGCTTCTGTAAAGTTTGGAAGGTAGGAGACGAGGTACTGGCAGAAGTAAAGCTGTGAGTACCGGGCGTGAGTCGTGCTTCGGTAGCTCAGTTGGTAGAGCACTTGCCCGCGAAAGGCAAAGGTCCCGAGTTCGAGTCTCGGTCGGGCACACAGTTTTAATCTGCCAGGAAGTTTCATATCAGCGCACACTCCGCTGCAGAGTGAAAATCTCATTCTGGAAACATCCCCCAGGCTGTGGCTAAGCCATGTCTCCGCAATATCCTTTCTTTCAGGAGTGCTAGTTCTGCATGGTTCGCAGGAGAGCTTCTGTAAAGTTTGGAAGGTAGGAGACGAGGTACTGGCAGAAGTAAAGCTGTGAGTACCGGGCGTGAGTCGTGCTTCGGTAGCTCAGTTGGTAGAGCACTTGCCCGCGAAAGGCAAAGGTCCCGAGTTCGAGTCTCGGTCGGGCACACAGTTTTAATCTGCCAGGAAGTTTCATATCAGCGCACACTCCGCTGCAGAGTGAAAATCTCATTCTGGAAACATCCCCCAGGCTGTGGCTAAGCCATGTCTCCGCAATATCCTTTCTTTCAGGAGTGCTAGTTCTGCATGGTTCGCAGGAGAGCTTCTGTAAAGTTTGGAAGGTAGGAGACGAGGTACTGGCAGAAGTAAAGCTGTGAGTACCGGGCGTGAGTCGTGCTTCGGTAGCTCAGTTGGTAGAGCACTTGCCCGCGAAAGGCAAAGGTCCCGAGTTCGAGTCTCGGTCGGGCACACAGTTTTAATCTGCCAGGAAGTTTCATATCAGCGCACACTCCGCTGCAGAGTGAAAATCTCATTCTGGAAACATCCCCCAGGCTGTGGCTAAGCCATGTCTCCGCAATATCCTTTCTTTCAGGAGTGCTAGTTCTGCATGGTTCGCAGGAGAGCTTCTGTAAAGTTTGGAAGGTAGGAGACGAGGTACTGGCAGAAGTAAAGCTGTGAGTACCGGGCGTGAGTCGTGCTTCGGTAGCTCAGTTGGTAGAGCACTTGCCCGCGAAAGGCAAAGGTCCCGAGTTCGAGTCTCGGTCGGGCACACAGTTTTAATCTGCCAGGAAGTTTCATGTCAGCGCACACTCCGCTGCAGAGTGAAAATCTCATTCTGGAAACAATAAAAGGTATAGGTACGAAATTACCAATTTGATTTGTCGTGGCTTTTCATGTCTGGTTTGAGACTATCAGAGAACAGACAAATAATAATAGTTAATGATAATAGTATATGATCAGTTTCTACAACTTTGGGAGATTGACAGGGACATTTGCGTAAGTTCCATTCATTGTACGTTTGACTGTAAGTTACTTTTATGAAACTATTTCTTTATCGGACTTCGTAGATTGAATAATTACAAAGCATTGGTTCCTACTGGACCTTTGATAATATTTGTAACACGGAACCCTTAGTCATGCCAAGACGCCGTTTAAGTGGAACAATAGGTTGCAACATAAATGAAACACAACATTAAATAATATCACTGTATTGCACTAAATTAAATTACTTAGACACATTAATTCTGTTGGTGCCAGTCTTCTCGCCAAGACAACTGAACTGCGTGATTATTCTAATGTTTCAGTAGTTACACACCACAATCGATACCACCGCTCATACCAGTTAACATCTTTAGTAATTATTTGTTTATGTTCTCAACTTATATCTACGTTTTTGTAATATATCCACGCCCATCCTACAAATATGCCGTTAAAGGCCTCCTGAATTGCGAGGCGAAAGGGCGACCTGCAGGCGAGCAATTCACCCTAAAGCACATTCAGTACAACATTTACTTGCATATTCAAACTCAAGTGATGGTGTACAATATTTGAAACAGGCGCGTGCACACACAAGATTTCATTGTTGGTATTGCGACTGCCGCACATGCGCAGTCACGTGTATTTCAGTGTGGCAGTAGCCGTTAGTTGAACTCTCGACACTGTGATCTCAGTTTATATATAGTCAAATGTGCGTGTGCGCAGGACACCACTGTGACAGGACACTCCGTGAAGGTTTTACAAAAAATATGCACTAATATCTGAATCAGGTATAATAATCTTAAAACTACTACATATGTTACAGCAAAATGCATTTTGTTATTGGTCATTGTCTCTCATGGAAAGAATTGCTTTTAAAATGTCTTCACGTTTCAAATTAGCTCTCCTTGTACGACGTGTCGTTGTTTGCAGTTCATACTATAATAACACAAAGGTAAGCATTGTTTTGGTAGTCTGCATAATGTAAATGTTATTGCATATCGACGTCACGGATTGACAACCGTTACGTGGGCATGTTCACTCGTTGCACTGTTTATTTCCACTGATAACACTGTGCTTCCAAGGTCACGTGTCGCCTGATTGAAGACCAGTAGATTTCCATTCCACAGCATAAGTTCCTTGTAGGCATAGATGCAAGACTTCGGACGGCAAAATGAAGGCATCCGTCCTCGATTTGTCCAGGTAATAGTGGCCGTCGTATTCCGAGAACATTACATTCCCTGAAGTCCCATCCAAAATTCCTCCACCGGTGGAGTTGTCTTCAATTCTGTGCGTCGCGATCGTAGGTAAGTTGTTTACCAATTCCTTATTTTGCAGAGTTGTATCGCGGTAAATATCATTAGGCGATGCGCTAAAAACGTTATTGCACTTCACATGCACAGTTCCATTGCTCTCACAGCTTATCTGGCGATGTACAAAGAATGTTTGTTAACAAGTTTTCATAAATATTTCATGGCGATCGTTTTCATAGCGATATATGGAGAATAGTTTTTAACGATTTTGCACGCATACTTCATCGCGGATGCAAACTTTGCGCTATACGTCGGCCATGTAATTGCGCTGCGCAGTGCCTGTCGTCCACGATTTGCTTTGCATCGCATAACGCTCTCGCCTGGCTATGGCGGCTGTATTGCAACTGACTTCCGCCCTAGCGTATTTTTTACCGAATACAGTGGATACGCTACAGAACTGAGGATATCGTTGGGAGAGCTAGACGAACTGGTGTGCCATAAGAATTAGACAGGTGAGATATCCTCAGATTTCAAGATTAATGTAATAATTCTGATTCCAGAGATAGCAAATAATGACAGGTGTCAATACTACCCGACTATCAGTTTAATAATTCTTGGTTGCAAAATACTCAGCGAATTATTTGGAGAAGGAAGTGAAAATAGGTAGAAACCGATGTCACTGACGATCTATTTGGGTTCGAGAGAAATACAGGTATACGCGAGCCAAAACTGGTCCTAGAAAATAGGCCACAGAAAGGCAAAACTGTGTTTAGAGCATCGGCAGACGTACAGAATTCGGGAGGCAGCGGGGTGAAATACAGGGAGCGGTAAGTTATATGCAACTAGCACAGGAACCACACTGCAGTTACAAGGGTCAAAGGGCGAGGAAGGGAGCAGCAGTTGAGAAGAGAGTGAGACAGGGATATATCCTATGCACGACGTTATTCGATGTCTGAACTAAGCAAAGAATAAAGGAAACGCAAGAAAAATTTGGAAGGAATTCAAGTTCTGGGAGAAGAAATAAAAACGATAGGCAATCCTGTCGGAGGTACCATCCACGGCTGAGCATTATACCAGAGAGGTTGAAAATACCGCTACAGTTGTAACATTCTTTTATTTATCGCACGACCGGTTTCCGGCTCTTATTCCCCAGTCTTCAGGTGTCATACTGAAAATAGCAACAGACGGTAGATGATTTATACACGCAGAAATATACATGAAAAACAAACAAAAAATCCTCAAAAAATTTAAAACATTTAAAAAAATCACCGCTCCGGTTAGATGCTGTAAAACCTGAATCAATGCCAAAGTGACACCAGACAGTGCTACTGACAACTGCCTGGGTAAAGAAATATGAAAAGAATACCAGGACACTTCCACTTGGTGATGTGACCCCGAGCGCCTCGATGGACGAGTAAAAGACGCGGTGTGCCTCCAACGAGCGCAGAACGTGGAATAACGGACGAAGAAGAACGCGGGGCCACTAGCCCGGCATTTCACAATTTCAATTAGTGATTTGCATTTAAAATGAAGAAGAATAATAAGAAAAGAAATATTACGTAAGAAGTTACATAAAAACATTAAAAGTGCGTTATGCGTAGTAAAGGAACATGTTGAAGAGGGCATTGCAGAACAGTACTAAAGCTAATTGAGAGCTGCGACATAAAATCTACGTATAAATTGGAGAACGCAATGAAATGTTTTTTTCCTTTACAGAAGTGGTATGCAAGTTTTTAATTTAGTAAATAAGAGTAGCACATGTATATGTTCTTTTAACCAACGACTGTGGCGTGTTGTTCCAAAAACTTGCGTGCCCCTCGTATAAAGGAAAAAGTTTCATTGCGTTTCAAGGTTTATACATAAATTTTATGTTGCAGCTCCCACTCAGTTTTACTGTACTGCCCTGTTCAACATGTCCCTTGACCACGCAAAACTCACTTTTAACGTTTTTCGTGTAACTTTCTTTGTAATGTGCCTTTACTTTATCATTATTCTTCATTTTAAATGTAAATCACTAATTCAAATTGTGAACGACCGAACTAGTGGCCCCACGTTTTCTTTCCGTCAACAGAGGGCAGTGCTTTAGCAACAATGCTTCGCCAGTTTGCTTCCTCATTCGCGTCCGCTATACCATGTTCTGCGCTCGTTGGTAGCTCACAGCGTCTTTTACTCGTCCCATGCGGCGTTCGCGGTCACAGCACCAAGTGGAAGTGTCCCGTTATTCTTTGCATGTTTCTTTACCCAGGCAGTCGTCCGTGAACTATCTGGTGTCACTTTGGCATTGACTTACGTTTCACAGCATCTAACCCGACCGGGAGTCTTTTAAAAATATTTTTAAATTTCTTATGTATTTTTTGATTTTGTATATTATTGGGTGTGAAAATTATCTTTCGTCTCTTGCTATTTTCAGTACGATACCTGAAGATGGGCATACAAGAGCACGAAACCGGTCGTCTGCTAAGTAAAAGAACTTTATAACTGTATAAGTATTTTCAGCGTCTGGGAAAAACTATAAGGTTTGCAGGGATATTGTAATACTGTCAGAGATAGTAAAGGAGTTATGTAAGTCTGCAGGCTTTCGCGGCCGTTGTCACTGAAGTTAAAATCTTCTGGGTTATTAGGCCGCGTCATATTTCTTCTAAAATGATCGACGTTTCGACCCCTCTGCTGGGATCTTCCTCAAGACCTTCTGGTGTCCACTACCACTAGAACACTGGTTCTGTTCTAGTAGTAGTGGACACCAGAAGGTCTTGAGGAAGATCCCAGCAGAGGGGTCGAAACGTCGATCATTTTAGAAGAAATATGACGCGGCCTAATAACCCAGAAGATTTAAACTTCAGTAAAAGACTTGGAAGTGCTTTTGGATGAACGGATAGTGTCTTGAAAGGAGATAATATGAAAATCAACAAAAGAAGAACATGAGTAACGGGTGTAGTAGATGCCGTGGGAATTAGATTAGCAAATAAGACGCTAAATGTAGTAGACGAGGTTCGCCATTTGGACGACAAAATAAGTGTCGATGGTCGACGTAGGGAGGATATAAAGCGTCGCCTGACAATGGCAAGGCAAATAAAGTGTTTGTGAAGAAGAGCAATTTGTTACCATCGAATACAAATTAAATTTGAGAAAGTCTTTTCTGATGTTATTTGTCTGGAGTGGATCCTTTACACGGAACATAAGCCGTTAAATCAAGAGGAAACTACATTGTGAGAAAAAATTAGTACACCTGGAGAACCGACGTCAACTTTGATCTGATGGCCTCATATGGCACCTGGTATTCACTGTCGTCCGCCAACAGTTAGCGTAGTGGCATAGTTACGAGTGCCATCTGTGATTACCCTATAATAGGGATGCTCACAGCTAGAAGTACCACTGTGGTGCAAACGTGGGAAGCATGCAGGCAGCCATGCCACCAAGACACGCACTCGTACTTCCTACAGCCACCTCAGAGAGATGAAAGGCATCCAGTTGTGGCTTTCCAAGTGGTGTGAGAGTCTTTCCCGTAAATCGCCACACAATTTGGGGAAGCTGCGTCAACTGTTCAACGATGCTGGCATCAGTTCTCACGTGAACATTCTCATAGCCGTAGACGAGTTTCTGCGCCATGCAGTGCGGCAGCCCGTCACGATCGTACTGTTGCAAGGAAAGCAGCCGCACTTTGCCCAGATGCCACAGCACGGATAAAAGGCCGCACGGGGTGTCGGCGTGGTTTGAGTCGCCAAGTCACGGATTGCGCGGCCGCTCCCACCGGAGGTAAGAGTCCTCCCTCGGGCATGGCTGTGTGTGTTGTTCTTAGCATAAGTAAGTTTAAGATGGTTTATGTAGTGTGTAAGTCTAGGGGACGATGGCCTCAGCAGTTTGGTCCCTTAGGATTTCACACACATTTGAACGGATAAAAGGGCTTGTGAGTCCAGACATGTCTGTTGAGGTCACAACATCGACAACGACGGCTCGACTGGTGTCGACGGAGGATGACTTGGAATGGTGCGCCGCGGTCTTCAGCGATGAAAGCAGCTTCTGCCAGCGCGTACGAAGTAGACCTGGTGAGCGCTGTCTCGTAGAATGCATTTGATCAAGAGACGCTGGCCACTCCCTAGGTCTCATGGTCTGGGGTGCGATAATTACAGCCCTCCTTCTCCTTTGGTGTTCCCGGAGGGGGTGCTAACCAATGCTCGGTATGTGTAAAATGATGTTACACCTCATTCTTTTGCGATTGTTGGCATAGGGAGGTGACGTATTTTCCGGCAGGATAATGATTATCCACACACTATGGCACTTAATGTACTCTGCAAGACACGCAGCACTTCCACGGCTAGCGCCATATGCGGACTTGTCTCAAATCAAGCACGTGTGGGATATGATGGGACGCCTCGAGCGACTCGTCAACCATCAAGTCTTACGGTAGCACGCGAACAGGTCAAGCAGAAGTGACATAACGTATCCCAGTATTCCGTCATCTGTACAAACACTATTCGCTACCTGTACTATCGTCTGGATGCCAGACATATCGTGTGCATTGCCATACTTGGCTAATACGCTAATATATGTGTTGGAGCATGGGCCGACATCACCCCAGAACTACTTGTGCTACTAACCTGTAAATATAGCTTTAAACATAGCTGCGTTTTCAGCGACCGTTACAAAGTAAAATTAAAACAGTGCAGTCCTCGGTCGCGAAAATGAAATCTTTTTGGCCTAGGTTTCGGCCACTTCTAAGAGTGCTTTCATCAGAAATAAAACATTTAAATCTGGAATGTCACCTATAAAATAAATACTAAGCGATAACACTTTAGTCACAAAATATTAAAATAGAAAACATAGAGGGAGGCCGTGTTGCAGCCCTTAGTGGCCTGCCTCTGTGTTTTCTATTTTAATATTTTGTGACTAAAGCGTTGTCGCATAATATTTATTTTATAGGTGATACGCCAGTTGTAAATGTTTTATTTCTGGTGAAGGCACTCTTAGAAGTGGCCGAAACGTAGTTCAAAAAGACTTTACTTTCGCGACCGAGGGCTGAAGAGTTTTAATTTTATTTTGACCTATAAATGTAATTATTTGATATTCCCCATATGCACTGTAGCAACAAGACTTCAGTGAACTGGAAACTTCTAAACGAGTGTAGTAATTTTCTTTCCGGCAGTGTACGTCTTGACACGCGGTGGTACACGAAAATAATAAAGTTCAGTAGGTCATATCGTGTAACTAATGAGAAAGTGCTGAATCAGTGGCATAACCTAAGTAAATGAACGGAATGGTGTATAGGTCACCTTCTATATATCAGGGAATCACCAATCAAGTATTGGAGGGTAGTGTGTAGTGTGGAGGGTAAAAACTGTAGAGTCAGATCGATCACAGTAGACAGATTGAAATGGAGGTAGGATGCAGCAGTTGTTCGGAGATGAAGAGGACATAAAACGATAACATATTGTGCAAAGCTGCATCAAACCAGTCTTCCGACTGAAGACCACAACAGCACCAGCATCTACTGCTGGTGGTGGAGGCGGTCTTTCGCGTCTTTGCCCTACCTGCGAATGCTGAGACGTAAGACTGACCACAGTGGGCGCCAGACTTGGACTGGATGTCCGCAGCAGACCCTCCCGCCGCCCCCTCCGCCCACGACAGTGTCCGTGCGCGAGTGGCCTGTGTCGTGGCGCTACCGCCGCCGCCGCCGCCGCCGCCGCCGCCGCAGCCCCCGCGGACAGCGCTCGTTAGGCGCGGCTCCTGCTCTACGGTGGCGCAGCCAGGCACGCGCCGCGGCCGGGCCGACCCGCACCAGTCCTGCGGTGGCCGTCTTTTGCGCTCCACGGCGCCGGCCGCCCTCTACGTGCCAAGGACACCGCAAGGCGGCTGCCGAAATCCTAACCACTCTTCACACCTACAGAGGACACAAATTATCCCTGTCTGGCTGAAAAGTCACATGCCCAGAAAGAACTCTATCCTCCAACAATGTACCACAGCACAATATATCCAGACTACTTTATTGTTAGCCGGCCGAAGTGGCCGTGCGGTTAAAGGCGCTGCAGTCTGGAACCGCATGACCACTACGGTCGCAGGTTTGAATCCTGCCTCGGGCATGGATGTTTGTGATGGCCTTACGTTAGTTAGGTTTAACTAGTTCTAAGTTCTAGGGGACTAATGACCTCAGCAGTTGAGTCCCATAGTGCTCAGAGCCATTTGAACCATACTTTATTGTTATTAGCGGGTGTCCATTAGTCCGTTAGTAGCGTATTTGTATATTTGTAGCAATTTCTTAATCGCCTGTACACAAGACTGTTCCGACAGATCAGCGAAGTTAAGCAGCACCGGACATGGATGGTCAAGGATGGGCTGTTCACCTACCGGGTTGCACTCACAGCCTCGTCATGCCAATCGAGAAGCTACTTGGCCATGAAGTAGCGCCTCCAAATCACGAAAACTGACAACGGCCGGGAGAGCGGTGTGCTGACATCACACCTCTCCATATCGACATCCGATGTCGCCATTAGCCTGAGGATGACATGGTGCTCGATCGGTACATAAACATTCTGAGGCCTTTCGGAAGGAGGAGTTGGTATTTAGTGACAGTGTTACATGCCAGCTGACAACCATCCGGGAATGTACGTCCCTCTACACTTGTTTCTTGTATAAGCTATTACCTATATATCCATTTGAACTATCCCTAAAAACTACTGTCTACCTAATAAAGGAGAAAATGATAACAATATTAATTAAAAAGAAAGCAAGGAAACGTGAGTGAGATGGAACAGAAAGAAGAATATAAATGATAAAAAACAAAGATATTCTGTTTCCTTCTCATAGCTCGTAATTAATTATAACTGACGATGATTATTGATGTTCTGAACTAATAATGATTGACAGTTTCCAGTGTAGAGTGTTAAAACAAACGTTTAATTACTACAAAAATACAGAACGAATAATCGGTCCCTATCGATGTCGTTTTACGCAACCTGCAATGTCATACTTTGGCTTGAGAAATAACACACAAGATTTTCATATTTTCTCCCTCGCTACGCCGAAGGTATTGGTCCTTCAGAAAACATGAACAGGACGTTCATGTAGGAATTTTAATGTAGTTAAAGTGATACGTCTGCGCTGGAGGACACGGTTTACGAGTTATTAAAAAACGTACAAATATGACCTTGAAACACCTCAACCCTCATGGAGCACAAACACAGTCAGAATTTCTAGTATGTTGTTCGTGGCGCTCCCCCCTGCCACTCTACAAAGCTTTCAGACTATACGAACCGCTTCCGATATTGGACCATTTTTGGTCTCTATTGACTGGGCTGTTACGGCACCGTGACAGTAGTATGTTTCCTTAATATTATGAATCCAAACGTGCTCGTGATAGTAAAGAAAAACTGACTCTGGTAGATGTTTGTCTAAAGTTAATTACGTTAACAATTCCATCCAAACTTAACTTTACAAACTGACTGGTTTCTCAGTCATATGGTCTGACGAATATAACTATGTAACTGTTTATATTATGCTGTTAGAATTGACAAAACTGGTAGGAGAATGTACACAAACATCAGTTTTTCAATTTACAATTGCTCGCAAAGCCGGTGGCAAATAAGGCCAATCATTGAAGACCAAAAACGTTGCATGTGGGAAATAATTAGTGCAATCGCAAATCGTTGTGCAATGGTAGGAGGGACAGCGCGGACTAATATATTAGATATCTTGACCGGCTGGGCCTGAGTGTGCGAATAGGGTTGCGTTTCAAGTTCAAAATGGTTGAAATGGCTCTGAGCACTATGGGACTTAACATCTATGGTCATCAGTCCCCTAGAACTTAGAACTACTTAAACCTAACTAACCTAAGGACAGCACACAACACCCAGCCATCACGAGGCAGAGAAAATCCCTGACCCCGCCGGGAATCGAACCCGGGAACCCGGGCGGCGTTTCAAGTTCCCTTTTGTACATTGTTCTACGGCCTCTAACGAGAACGTATCCCACTAAAAAATTTAACTACGTCGAATTTCCCACAAAATGTTTCTGTTCATTCTTTCTGTTGGACTAATAACTTGCGGGTAGGTAGCGAGTGAATATGAAAACCTCCCACGTGGTTTTTGAAGGCCAGATGAAACATTACGGTTTGCATAAAACTACATCGGTAGTTGCAGCTGAAATACCCAATATATGTGGAGAAGGCGACACGTACAGCACATGTTTACATTTATAAACTTTAATTTGAAATAATTTCAGAGGCTGAGGCACGCTACGTCCAATTTCCTTTTTACGCTAAATTAAGGAGCATCGTGAATCCGAAAAGCAATCGATGATCTACTTGAGTATTTTCAGCGTCACCACATGTACAGTGGTTCCTCTTGGGATTCCTCTCAGTGTCCCATGGCTTAAATACAGGGAGGCTGTGGAAAACCACTCTTCAGAATGTGTTCAAATATCGACTACCGACAGTACAACTAACGACCGTTATCAATCCGGCGAGAACCGTTATTGCGGAGCCATGAAATAATGCCGAACTAATTTGCGGAGACATGAAATAGCCCTCGAACTAACCTGAAGGACAGACACAGCAGAACGGGGAGTTAAGAGGGGAGGAGGAGTTTCACAGAGAGAGGGGAAGGGTATAGGACGAGGTAGTGGGCAGAGAAGGAGGAGGAGGAAGAGATAGACAGCGAGAAGTGTGAGGAGGAGATGGACACAGAGAGTAGGTAGGAGGAGGTGGACTGATAGAAGACTAGGATAAAGAAGTAACAGGTAGAGACGGGGTGCTCAACTAGTAACTGAAATTAGTATCAGCAAGCCCTGGGCCCCAGTCTTCCCCCCAATCTCTGATCCGTCACGTATTTGTCCTTCTCGATTTTTAGCCTGTCATTAAAGGAATTCCACTTTCGTTGTAACATATGTGGCTGTGTAACAACGAATAGACTGGCCCAATGTGTGTCTCCTGTGTATCTTAGTCAATGCCGTATGTAGCTGACTTCCGTCTGCGTGAGCTAGGATTGTTTCTTGCCCATCCCATAGCGACATAACTCTTTTCCCTTCGTTCCCTTCCCATAATTACCCGTACTGGTGATGTACTTTTGTTTTCACACTTCTCTGCTTCTTAATTTTCCTGACAACTTTTTATTCCTATCTTGTGTTTCAACGCCTGTTTACTTTCTGAATTTTCTAATAACTATGTGTTGACTTTTAATTTTGGTTCCGACAACACTACAGCCATAATAGCAGCTGGTACATTCCGATAGCTGGTTTTCATAGCTGCAGAAAACAGTCAGTCGAGAACCTGTGTTACATGATGCAATTTCACACGATACTTCGTATTATGATTCTTTCTTCAGTATGCACACGTATTACTCTATAATATTAAGCATTTCCTCTTAATAAGTCATCTAAAAAGTGTTGGTTCATGATTATCGTGATGTTTTAGGCAGATATTCTGGTTATTGCCCTGACTGTTGTTATTAGTTGCTGAAGAGCGGCCATAAAGAAGTATCCAGAAAAAGAGAATGTGGCTTTTGTGAAAGGATAAAGTTAAAATATATTTTTAAACTGAATAATATTTAATTAGAGGTATATACCCCACTGCTCTATTCATCAAGGTTTGAAAGTAGCTGGTGCCGAAATGTCAACAGGCGGACTAAAAGTTACAGGTAATGATTACAAAGATTTTCTGGTCGGTTGTTTAGGTGATACTCTGGTCCTTGCTGTGTGAGAGGAAGAAAGTGCTGACTAGTTGAAATCAGCTGAACGAACTTCGAAGACTGGGTTAGAGTATCAACGTCATTTATTTATCTTTTCTTCCAAACTCTACAAGAATGTTGATTGTTGAAGTTTAAAAGCAGTGTGAGAGAGCCTGTTTGATTATTTGGCACCTACTGCTACTTTTGTGCCCTCTCTTCCCCCAAGTTAAATTTTGTCATTAGTCGGCCGGCCAGAGTGGCCGAGCGGTTCTAGGCGCTTCAGCCTGGAACCGCGCGACCGCTACGGTCGCAGGTTCGAATCCTGGCTTGGGCATGGATGTGTGTGTTGTCCTTTGGTTAGTTAGATTTTATTAGTTCTAAGTTCCATGGGACTGAAGTCCCATAGTGCTCACAGCCTTTTGAACCATTTTGTCTTTAGTCTAACCTGAGCAGGGAAGGAGAGGCGGGTAATATCTTAAAACCAATTATTCATCTCGTTCCTAGATAGCCCACTTGCAGGTTTTCTTTCACCGATCTGCCCTAAGTTGAACTCACACCCAATTGTGCTGTTCGAGTTTTGAATGGGTGTTTGTTATGTGTAGACATGTTAAGCTCCCGTGCTTAGCCGAAAGATCAGTGCGGCGGGTCAGTTAGCCATTCGGCGCCGGACGTCATAGTGTACTTTCACCTGGGCGGCTAAAGCGGTCTCCAGTAATTCTGATGTCACTGAATTTATGATACTGCTCTTGTTGGTAAATTTTTACTTTAACTTCGGCGCAACTCTTGGACTATTTAATCCTTCCCTTTTTGGCTTCTAATTACTAACATTAATTATGATACCTGTAACGTCTAAAAACGGCTGAACAAACCTTGTTAAAATGCGGTCAATTGTCATTACCACTTCATATGAATTGTTCAGTTGTTATTTGAAAGCTGTAACGAAGCCTAAAGACTCTTGTTCTGTATTGAACTAAATATTTTTATCACTACAAAAAGTGTTTCAAACATTCTCTGAAGGTAGCGTCACAATTTTGTTATGCAGTTTTAAACAAATTCTCCTATTTATTTTAAGGATGGTGTGTAATCTTAATTTGTGCCCAACCCTTCCAAGACTTGAGCAATCGATAAATCGCAGGATGCGTATCATTTTGGTAGGGATGCGTGATTGCTCTGTGTGGAAGATGAGGCAATTTCTAATCAAACACAATCCGTAATAAATAATAATTCTATGAGGCAAATGGTTTTGTTTGGTGGTTTATAGCATTTTATTCGTTAGGGAAATTTTCAGGTGGCAGTATGACAACCAGAGGTGGGATGGTGCTGGGCTATCTCAAGAAGGATGAGATTCGCTATGAACTCCGAATTCGCGGGGAATCGGAGGAAGGCAGAGTCGCTGAGCTGCGTACGGGGTTGCAATGTGCGATGATGATATAAGCTGTGTGCTCAATTGTGAGTGATCCACAACAAAAGTCGATAGTTAATGAGTATGAGCGTACGGATTTTCAAATTAGATAGTCCATGTTAGAATGGGGTGAGGATCCAGAGGAGAGGAAGCAGGACAAATCGACTTTGGTGGGGGATGTTCGTGGGTTTCCCACGGCTAGAACGTGGAGTGTTGGACGTGTACCTAACTTATTTGCCTAGTTGCCAAATGCCCTTATAAGTACACTCTAGAAAGTGGAATTTTTAGCTACTGATCGTGTGCAATTATTGGCAACCTTCTTTTGGTTCTCGGCCCAGCTGGAGGAGTGGAGCCCGCATCTCGTGGTCGTGCGGTAGCGTTCTCGCTTCCCACGCCCGGGTTCCCGGGTTCGATTCCCGGCGGGGTCAGGGATTTTCTCTGCCTCGTGATGGCTGGGTGTTGTGTGCTGTCCTTAGGTTAGTTAGGTTTAAGTAGTTCTAAGTTCTACGGGACTGATGACCATAGATGTTAAGTCCCATAGTGCTCAGAGCCATTTGAACCATTTGGAGGAGTGGAAGTCTTTAAGCTCCCATGCAAGACTGGTTTGCAGATTTTGTACCTTATGTATCTGGAATCATTAACAACGACGGTTAGCGTTATCATATCTGAACAGGCGCTGTTACGTACACTGCGCCAAAAGCTGTTAGGTTAAGGGGTACCGGTCCGGACGAAAAGTGACTTGCAGGGCCCAGCGAATGATAGACTTTTGTTCGTTGATTATGTATCTAAAATACGCACGGCCGCAGTAGCACTCGATGTTCGAATGGCAGAAAGCGACGTAATGGAAAACATATTTCAAGGAATGAAACGTGGCGATCGTTCGCGAGTGCTATTTTGGGAGAGATCGCGAACCTTCACTATGCTATATCATTTAGTTTCAATTATTGAATGCATTCAGCAGGGTGACTTGAAAAGGGAGCAGAGTGAGGCTGAGATCTCTCCAGAATCATTGCCACGGAGGACACTGCTATTGTGGGTAGGAGGGGGAGGGGGGAGGTGGATGTTCCGGGAAAAAGAAAATGGTGGCATGGAACATTTTGCACGTCACCGCTGGTCTGGAAGGAAGAAATCTGGAGGCGCCTGACACCAGAAGAAGGGGGTCGAATGCAGTTGCGGTGTGTTGCCCAAAACATGTTGGAAGATAACCGCAGTATGCAACACCCCACGACCCTTCGTGTGCCTTTATGTTAACTATGAGCTAGCGAGCGATCTGCCTGATTTGGACAAAAATGTTTCCAAGTTATGACGTACTTAAACTAAATGTGGATCTGGAAGTTCCCTGAGTTGCAGGCTGTCAGTCCTGTGTAGAAGGCGGTGAACGGTGAAACCCTTGCCTTAGTGGGTACATTGTGGGTAAATAGTAGAATGGGAAATTTCTCCTCTCCTTCACAGTTACGGGTAACCAAGGGACTAAGCACTAGTTTGCTACTGGGGTGCGATTTTGTACAGCTTACTTCGTTCGTTTAGCGGGAAAGCATTTCTACTTTAGCTTCAGGTCAACGCAGAAGTTTACGCTGTGTAGCAACAGTTGGTCGGATGGCGCGTGTTCAGTGGTGGTCGAGTCTGGGGAAACTGGTGTATCTCACTTGTCGGGTAGCGAAGGCGGACTATTGCAGGAGTCGTAGCATGAATTTCCCTAGGTGTTCACTAAGAAGGTGGGGGCAAGCAACACGATCGACTATCGGCGTCAAGACTGCCATCACCGTCAGGCAGTAACCTCACCGGTCGTCCTGTCCGAAAATGCAGCTATTGCGGAAGTCAAAAGAAAACATTCTGTGGGAGGGAGTAATGAGGACATCGACGTCGATCTTTTTAGTGAAGAAAGGGGCGGCGACGGGTACACTCCCGTCGTGGACATTATTGAGTCACCAGTCTTCTTACTCGTTTGAAGCTGCCCCAAACGAATTTCTTTCCTGTGCCAACCCTTCATATCAGAGTAGCATTTGCAGCTTACGTCCCCAATCGTCTCTATGTTCCTCTACAGTTTTGCCCCTCTACAGCTCAGTCTAGTACCGTGCAACAGTGAAAGTCATTCCTTCATGTCTTATCGCATGTCCTATCATCTTGCCCCTTCTCCTTGTTAGTGTTTTCCACATATTCCTGTCCTCTCCGATTCTGCACCCTACATCGTTATTCTTTACCTCATCGGTCCACCTGATTTTCAACATTTGCCTTCAGTTCCACGTCTCAGATGTTTAGATTCTCTTGTGTTCCTGTTTTCCCGCAGACCGTGTTTGACTACCGTACGATGCTGTACTCCAAACGTACATTCTCAGAAATTTCGTCCTTAAATGAAGCACTATGTTTCATACCAGTAGCCTTCTCTTGGTTAGGAATGCCCTTTTTGACAGCACTAGTCGGCTTTTTATTTTCTCCTTGTTCCGTCCGTGTTGGTTTAGTTTGCTGCCTAGGTAGCACAGTACCTCAATTTAAGCTACTTCATGACTATCAATACTGATGTTAAGTTTCTCGCTGTGCTCATTTCTGTTACTTCTCATTACTTTAGACTGTCTTTGATTTGAAATCTTTCCACATTTTGTACTCATTACATAGTTCGTTCCATTCAGCACAATTCTTCTTCACTTTCACTAAGGATAGCAATGTCATCACCGAATCTAATCATTGATATATTTTCACCTTAAATTGTAATTCCGCATTTGAATCTTCCTTTTATTGCTTATTCACAGTATAGATTGAACAGTTGCCGGCCGAAGTGGCCGTGCGGTTAAAGGCGCTGCAGTCTGGAACCGCATGACCGCTAGGGTCGCAGGTTCGAATCCTGCCTCGGGCATGGATGTTTGTGATGTCCTTAGGTTAGTTAGGTTTAACTAGTTCTAAGTTCTAGGGGACTAATGACCTCAGCAGTTGAGTCCCATAGAGCTCAGAGCCATTTGAACAGTTGAGGCGAAAGAGTACATCTGCCTTACATTGTTTTCAATCCGAACACTTGGTTTTTGATGCTAGCTATTATTATTGGTTCTAGCCTCTTGTTGTATGTTATACATCTTTTCCTATAGATTACCCCTATTTTTGTCAGAATTTCAACATCTTGCACACTTTGACACTGTCGAACGCTTTTTCCATATCGACGAATCCTATGAACCTGTCTTGCTTCCACTGTCAACCGCAACGACAGAATGACCTGTATGGTGCCTTTACCTTTCCTAAATCCAAACGGCTCGTCATCCAAAAGATCTTCACTTTTCTTTTCTATTATTATTTTTACCATCTTGGACGCATGAGCCGTTGAGCAGATTGTGCAATAATTTTCACACTTGTCAGCTCTTGGAGTCTACGGAATTATGTGGCTAGTACAGTTACAAAAGTCAGATGGTATATCGCCAGATTCATACATTCTACACACCAACGTGAATAGTCCTTCTGTTGCCACTTCCCCCAATGATTTTAGAAATTCCCATGGAATGTCATCTTCCCCCGAATGATATGACAATTGATTTTTAATTCACCGAAGGCTGGCCTGACTTTTATATGCTGAGTCACTCGTTCCAACAATCATTTCTTTTTCGATTTCTTCACGTTTTTCATGCAGGCATTTCGTCTTATCTTCACTGCAGTTCCTACTTACTTCACTCCTAAGCTACTTATATTTCTGTACTTCGTTCCCTCTACACACAGTGGAGGACGCAGGAATGAGATATCCCGACATGCCAGATTGATCTAAGTAGGTTTTACAGTATGATCAGCTTCCCTCAGACGTTCTGAAACTTGCCTTGGCTGGCCTAGCTGTTTAGAAATAGATCGGCTATGAATCAAGACATCACCGGTATAGTTGTTAGCAAATTTGAATTTCACGTCGCCCCAAAGCTGGGACAGAACGGCGGCTCCGATTGACATCCCAAAAGACCCAGTATTAAATTTTTACAGGTTCCAGTCCGTTGTGAAGGACTTAGCTGCCTATGAGTCCTCCGACAAGGGAATTTGGTTTAGACCGAGCACGATACGATAAAACGGTCCGGACTATCGGGCGTTGAACCTTAAGATTGTCTTAGTCTGTTCCATTGTCCGGTCTCTATCACTATTTTACCTCCGATGAGCGTTGTTTTACCGTGCTCGATCGAAATTCGTCTTACTATCAAATTCTTTTGGCGGAGGACTTTAAGGCTGCTACAGGCTTCACAACGGACTACAACGTGTACAGATCTACGCTGTGAATAGAGGGAGGCAGTCATCCTTTTGAAATAGCAGAATGGCAAGCGTCGACCGATAGCGTACGCATCGAGGTCCGCGTCTAGAGCAGAGGCTACATATTCACCTTACGAGATGGAGACGTTAGTTGATTTATTTGCTCTGGAAACGTCCAGGTTTTATCTGGATCATCGTGAGCTTGTTTTAAAAACCGATAATCAGGCTATCAGCTGTGTGATAGCCGGCCACATAGCGCATTGGGCTCTTACAAGGGAACATCCCCATCGCACCCCCCCTAAGATTTAGTTATAAGTTGGCACAGTGGATAGGCCTAGAAAAACGGAACACAGACCAATCGAGAAAACAGGAAGAAGTTGAGACCTGAGTTTCTCCTGGCGTATACAACTTTCAAATAACTTCCGGGAATTCAGCCAGGTAACACTTTCAGCGACCGCCGATATTTCGGCGGGAGAACACCCCGCCATTTTCAAGGCAAACTGCAACGGACAGGCGGCGTACATGCAAATTTAATACCTCGGTTCTGCGACAGAAGCAGGAAAGATAACACACACACACTGAACACTAGTGCCACCAAAGATGACCAAAGTCAGAGCTATCGATAGTGAGACTATGAATTCACAGGTGAGGCAGCATTGACTCTGTTCCTCTGTTTTTTGACAAGGGAGAGAGCCGGATTCCAAACAGAGTTTAAACAGAAACCTCCATCCCTGTTAACGAGGTTGCTCGCTAGTTTAATCTCAACTGCCTCCCTAATGACACTGTCCCAATAGCTGGACGTGCATGCCAATATCTCGGTGTTATTATATAACATGGGGTGACCAGCGAACATTGCTTGGATACTGGTCACCCCATGTTATATAATAATACATCAGACGTGTTTCCCTGAGGAGAAATCGGTTGACCTATGACCTTGCGATCAAATGTTTTCAGTTCCCATTGGAGAGGCACGTCCTTTCGTCTACTAATCGCACGGTTTTGCGGTGCGGTCGCAAAACACAGACACTAAACTTATTACAGTGAATAGAGACGTCAATGAACGAACGCACAGATCATAACTTTGCGAAGATAAAAAAATAAATTTCTCACTCGAGGGAGGACTTGAACCAAGGACCTCTCGATCCGCAGCCGCTTACGCTAACCACGGGACCACGGCACTCCTTAGCTCGCACTTTCCTTGATTTTGCCTATCTTGCGCATGGACTACTCAGTTTGTATATTTTGCTTATTTTTTCATACTTCCACACAACTTCTTCCTGTTTTCTCGATTGATCTGTGTTCTGTTTTTCAAGGCCTATCCACTATGCCAACTTATAACTAAATCTGAGGGGGGTGCGATGGGGAGGTTCCCTTGTTAGAATATCCGCATTCCGGCCTCCGGTAAATCGAATCAAGGGACAGGAAAACGCAGTGGCAGACTCGCATAGTCGGATGTTAGGGGAGGAAGAAGATGAAGGGGAAGCATTCTTCGATGACGGAGCTGTAGATATAGGAGGGAACTGCGCTGTGCTTGTGGAGGTACCCGCACTCTTTGGCGATTTGAAAGAGAAGAAAGAACACTGACCGTAGCTAGGAGAGGTCAGAAAGAGGGTAGCTGGTGGAGAAGCGATTCCCGGATATGAGATACAGTGAGAACGCGGTGACAGAATGGTAAAAATCTACCTCAGAAACAAATTCCAGCACTTATTAAGTATTATTATGACTCTTACAGGGGATCACCTGGGAATCCACAAGACTATACATATAATAAAGGAAAAGTTAACTTAGCCCTCTTTGTGTGAAGATATAAGGCGTCTGGTATACCAGTGCGAAGTGTGCAAATGGGGGAAACCAAACCCTGACGGGCAGTGGGGGTTGCTCCAGTAAATCCATGCGGAGCACATCTGGATAGGTTACTCATTGAATATATATCGATCCGTTGCCGCATACTACAAGGTTTACTGGTATGTGTTTGCGGTTGTAGACAGTTTCACCCGGTTTAGCTGGCTGTTTCCAAGCAGAGACACGACGGAAGGTATCAAAATCTGACATTTCTACCAGATCTTTGGTCTCTCTGGCTCGTCAAAAGTTCTAGCAAGCAACAATGCTCCTGCACTAACGTCTCGAGAATTCCGGAACTTTTTTTTTCAAAACGGTGTTAGGCGTACCACCACCTCGCGGTGTTATTCACACCTCCACCACACGTACTATTCCCATCCCTCGTTGCCGAACGGGTAAAAAACAATATGAAGTCGGCTTCTATTATATTTGACGCCCCAGTTCATACGAAGTGGGGCCAGTCGTTATCATGGTTGAAACTAGCGTTTCCTACCGCCAACAATGAGGCACTTAAAAACACTCCAGCAGGTATCATGTTCGCTTACACAGTAAACTAGCCCCTATGCAACATGTTGGATATTAAAGATCGGTTGCCTGCGCATGTCACCCCACAGACCATAAATGAGAACTGGAAGAGGGTAAAATGGAACACTGAGAGCGCTCACCAAAGGGGAGTAGAGCGGTTTAACCGTCGTCGGCGTCCGAGGGGAGTCAAGAGTCGAGGAAAGATTTCTTTTTAAATTCTGGGCGACGAGGCCAGACTCGTAAGGAAGCACAAAGTACGTTAACACCTCTCTTCGTGAGTCCCTAATGAATACGAAGCTGCCCACCCCAGTGACACTCCTGGTCAAAATCGAGATTGCAGAGCACGATCACAGAGTGCACCTTGGTCACTTGAAACCAGATAGGCCCAGCTGTGTAAGATCCTGAAACCCTACGCGGGAGTTCTGGTTTAAGGGAGGGAGGCTGAGCCGTGCCAAAACCCATGGTAAAATCGTAGCATGTATCTGAGGTAACGATTGTGGGACGAGAGGGCTTGCGTAAGCTGAAAAACGGAGGTTGGACATTACGGCACGATGCGAGGCAGAGGAAGCTGAGAGGCAGTTAGGAGCTGAAACGATGCGGTGTTAGCCCATGATCTTCTGGCTTCCAAGGCTCCTCGGTCCAATAGATGATGTCGTGGTCACACAAGACGCTATCCGTTCAGAGTGTGACGCTGGTTGCGACGCGATTTGAAGGGTATCGTCTATCTGCAGTGGGATTGGCTGTTGACGACGTGACTTGTTGAAATTATGTCCGTTTATCTTCCTGCCGCCGACACCCAGGTCAACTTCTTCAACGCCGACTACGTACACGGTGAGGATGTACTAGGTGTGGAATTATGAGAACTCCGGTTCCGTTCCGTTTCCGTGCTGCATTTAATGGTGGACGATGCAGGTTATTTCGACGGCCAGTTCATGCATCAGCAGTAACGGTTCCCGCCAAAATCATAACGGTCTATAGAGTGGTTCCGCTCAGCCTCCCTGTATTGTAAGTGTACCCGGATTAGCGGTACTTGTATCAACTCTAAGGTTAAAGTGCAAACTACCCGGTAGAACAGTAATGTATTCGGCCTGGTGTGTGCTCGTTCAATTTTGAAAGAATAGTGAACAGGCTTACTTAAATTCTTCTAGCACTTGAGTGCTCTCTCTTTTTCCCATGTTAAATTTTGTGATTGGTCTAACCTGACCTCTTTCTGGGGATCCTCGATTGTCGTTTAAAACTAATTATTCATCGCGTTCTTAGATCACTCACATGAAAATTTTGTTTAGTCGATCTGACCTAAATGAACTTACAATCGATTTTGCAGTCGGAATCTTTAATTGGTATTTTATTGTTATGTGTACTTATAAGAGAGTATTTTGTGCATTATTGACATTTTCCGCACCCTTGCTTAGCCTAAAGGTCAGTGTGGATGGTCGGTTCGTCAACCTGCGCCGAATGTAGTATGCACCCACCTGCATGGATAAGGCGGTTTGCACTAATGGTGATGCTGCTGTATTTATGATACCACTATTATTCTGTAACTGCTCTTGAAGGCAAAATTGTATTTTAACTTTGGTACAGCTCTTGGAGCACTTAATGCTCTCCTTTTGGGTTTCTGATTAGTGAAGTCAATTGTCATTCCTGTGTAGTCTAAAAAATGCTGAAGAATCCTTCTTAAAATGCACTCAGTTTGAGCGATCGTTTGCCATTAGCGCTTTAGATTAATTGTTCAACTGTTATTTTAATAATCTAATGAGACCTAACGGCCCTTGGTCTACAATAGCCGAAATATGAGTATAATTGTCACAATAAAAGTTTTTTTTTTAAATGTTCTCTTAATACAGCACTACAGTCTCTTTATGAAATTTTAAATAAATTGTCTAATGTATTTTACGAATGGTGTTTAATTTTCATTTGGTAGCAACCTTTTCAAACCTTGAGCAATCAATAAATTACATGAATCGTACCATAACCAGAGAGCTCCCTATTCTTTAAAGAAACGAACTCTCCTGTAGCAAAAAGTTCACAGAATTCTGCACACTTTACAGATGAGTTAACACGTTAAATATATGAAGTTAAGCAAGTAAACTAGAAAATTTTTAGAAAATGTTGGAAATTGCTAAGCGTTCTCATTATCAAACACTGGGCGGCGATAGTCCTGCACTATGTTTCACTATCGAGCGTTTTTTGTCTAGATCAGCACATGTATTGGTTTTTTCTTCAGTTTTGCTTCCATTATGAAGCGAAAGTCAGAAATGACTTTCTGGTGCCTTTACATGCCAGGCTGATAATCAGCAAATAGATCCTCACTTCTCATTACCATTCTTCTGTAATTATTCTTGTCAGTAACTTGTATGCATGTGCTAGTAAGCTGATTATGCGGTAGTTCTCGCACTTATGTGTTCGTGCTGTCTTCAGCATTGTATGGATGATATTTTTCCGAAAGACTAATGGAACGTCGCTAATCTCATACATTCTACACAAGAAAGTGAATAGTCGTTTGGTTGTCACATTATGAATTTATGTTATGAGTTCCAACGAAATAATGTCTATCTATTCTGTCTTACGTCTTTCAGATTTTCCACATCCTTTTGAAATTCTCTCTCTGACACATGGTCCCGTATGTCTTCACATTGACTCCAATTTCTTGTTCTGTCACGTCATCAGACTAAACCTCCCCCTCAAATATGCCAACAATATGCTCTTTCGACCTAACCGCTCCCTCTTCTGCATAGCGTAGTGTTACCTCAGTCGATCTTAATTTCATCTTAGGTTGTTATGAGTTTTCTTTACGGTAAGTCATTTCATCCGAGGATCGTTTCTTTTTCAATTTGGTCACTTTCCAGTGTTTTTAGCCTTGGATTTCCCATTTAGTTATTTCCTTAGTTGTTTGTATTGCTGTATTCCTATTTTGAACACTGCTGTACTTTTTTTATTTCGCTGATCAATTGAAGTAATTCATCTGTTACCCAATGTTTCTTCCCAGTTACCTTCTTTGCACCTATGTATGATTGTCCAACATCTGTGAGTGCTTTTTTTAGAGATTTCCATTCTTCAGCTAACTGACTACTCTGGTATTCCTCATCGCAGTATCTAGATCCTTCCAATAAGTCACACAATCGACATGCATTCTTGTCCGGAGGAGTACCGCATCGCATGTCTTAATAACACGGCAATACTAATTCGTATTTAGTCGTCAACACCAGGCCTTCGACTCATAACAAGTATGTCCTTTCTGGACGGGAAAGTACGTAACTTGCGAGTGCAGGCTGTGACTCATGGCCGACGACATACGTAAGTTTCGGTCAGGCCATGATTCGTTTTCGGATGGCTAAAGAGGTTACGGCGACCACTCGCGTAATGCGGGAAATGTAGTTACGAGTCCAGGTACTAAATAAATTTTCACTACCTTCATTCCATTATACAGCAGAAGCTGATTCATATTCGCAAATGAGAGTACTTTGCTTGACGGTGCGTAGTCGATGAACTCTTTAGCGCTATTCGAGGGGAGCACGTGAAGTATCCGTCCGAAGTTTGACTCTTCTTTTTGACTACCTAAAACCAATATCATGAGACTATACTCTCCACTAACCCAAGACAGAGACGTACACTAACTAAAAAGAAAAGAAAGTGTATACAGTTGTTGACAGGGAGACCTCGGGGTAGGTTTAGCCACCTACTTGGAAAGAAAGTTTTCGCTTCACAAACAATTTCACCTTCATTTGTGATGTGTCACTGTTGTCTTAAGTGAGTCTGCTGGTTGGAAGTAACTGTCATGAATGTTTACGTATTGTGGAGGCTTTCTTGTGTTGTATGATAGATGGGGCAGCTTGAAGGCCCTTGTCGGCATATTACCTACTCCTCTCGAATAGCTCTCACCCGACTTAAGGAACACAACTACAATGTTACATGCCCGCAGTTTGTGACACACTGCAGGAAGCTTAGAACTTAGTCCACTACAATGGCTAGATGATAAACTTTACGCCATCGTATTTTCCTTTCCCCTCTTAAGAGAAAAATACTAAACAAGAAACTAAATTAGCAACTCTGTGATAAGGTCAAGAGAAAAAGAGCGATACTCCGGCAAATACTGTCATTCGGGTACGTATGGAGCTGTATGGGATCAATACACCGCCTTCTCAGCCACTGTCGGAGTTAAAGGCCTTGAGTCGCTTCTTTCTCGTTGAAGTACCTACTCAGTTGGCGTTTCGAAGCTGAGTTTGTCGTAGTGCAGAAACTCGACGTAGGATGGACTCAACAAGTCGTTGGAAGTTCCCGCATAAATACTGAGCCATTCTGCCTCCGTAGCTGTCCATGATTGCAAAAGTGTTACTTCTCCAGGATTTTGTGCCAGAACCAACCTCTTGGTCATGGCCCATAAATGCTGGATGGGAGTCATGTCGAGCGATCTGAGTGGCGAAATCATTCGCTTAAACTGACCATTATGTTCTGCAAACCAATTACAAACAGTTGCGGGTCGTTGACATGTCACGTTTTCATTAATACGAATTTCATCTTTGTTTGGTAACATGAAGTCCATGAATGACTGCCATTGGTCCTCAAGTAGCCAAATATAACCATTTCCAGTCAATGATCGGTTAATTCCACATAAAGACAGCCCATAATTATGGATCCCCCACCAGCCGTGTTAACGTCATGTGTCTGCGTCAGATTCGATTTCTACCATTGTCTCTTACTAACTGAAATCGGGACTTATCTGACCAGCCCACGGTTTTCCTGTCGTTTAGGATAAAAAGGATATAGTTGTGGGGCGGCGGGTGGACTAAATGTTTTATCTATGTTGTAATGTGGAAATTATGCATTTCCCTGCCGTTTAACCATATGTGGGGCGGCAGGTGGAATTAATTGTTATATAAATGTTCCTATTATTTATGCTGTCTTTTGCCGTTCTCAACACTGGCTCTCTAAGTACAATATTGGCAACCAGAAAGTGATTAGCAAAACGTGAAGCCTGTAATTAGAATTCCTAGTGCCCACTTCATCTGAGAAATACACTTATAGCTACAGCTTAAAGCTCTGAGGAATTAGGAAATTGTCTGGGATTCATAATCAAAAACGATCCTGTAAAAACGTTCGCTATATTCTGAAAGTCACAGATCAAAAAAAGGAATCCACACAATCCAACTAACAGAGCAGTTCAGAGTCTAATGCGCTGATGCCACTATAACTGTCATAATTAAATGTTTAAGTGAATGCTCGCCATAATTTGATGATAATGTTCATCAAAGGCCACGCTAAATAATGGTAGAATGTCTGTCCCGCGACAGCACGTGAAAATACGACATACGCAAACTGAAGATAGATAATTAAAGTCATCACAGAATTAATACTTCACTCGAAAATTATTTCATGGTTACGCGTATTCCGAGTAACTTAATACGGCATCCGAGGCTGTTTATAGCAATGACGCGACGCGATTCCCGTCACAGATGCTATTCAGCGTCTGGAGAGAACTGGGTCCTTGCTTCCTCGCGCAGCGTTCTTATATATAAAGCCGCGGTGCGGACGGCTAAGGGAACGCCTGATCAAATCGGCTCTCCCGACTAGCCGCTGGGCTAGTAATGCACCACTTTAAGTTATCGAATAAATCATAGCTTCTTTCGCTGATGGCAGATGAAGCTCTCAATTTAAATGCGCAATCAGCACACAGGTAAGTAATCATAATAAAAGTCTGATGTGACTAAATTATTTTGGGCGAGAGAATTAATTTAATTACACTACACGCAGTAGACGAGCTCTGAACTTGCCCTTTGGAGATACGCTATCGCTATAGTTTTATAGTTATTCAATTGAAACTTCTCACATCTTTATGATTATAGCGGATCTCCATTCTACTTAAATTTAAACATCCTAGCCTTATTTATTAGCCTACTTAATCTATCTTGCTTCCTTAATTTTTAAGACAAAAACCAGAAAATCGTGAATTTCCACTAAAATTTTAATTTATGGGATCCAGAATACTGTTTCTATTAAATTATTATGAAAAAGGAATCTAAATATAAATTTTTAAGTCTCTAGCTCTTTTCTATTGCGCCAATGATTTTTACAGAAAAACGTCCAAATTTTGAAAATGGTTAAAGTTATTTAACTGATATTCAACACATATTGATTAAGTATTACTCCTGACATGCTAGAAATGTTTCAGGTTATTTACTTGTTTTTTAAAGTATTGCGCAACATTTATGACGTCAGAGCTAGTTACAGCGGACTAGGCTGGCACACAATGGAAAGACTGATGAGAATTTTATACAGCGTGAGTAGGCTGCTTCCCTACATAGTGACGACCTCAACTGAAGAGTCTCAGCTGATGTGGTGCCTTTAGCAAAGGCACTCAAGTCAGTCGTTTCTGCCATAGTCCATCAACACCAAATTTCGCCTCATTGCCCTAGCTAGGATCGTCGTAGGCCCCACATTAAGTTGTGAGACTATTTCAGGTGGTGTTGCTTGTCTGCTAGCACTGCCAGCTTTATGTAAATGTCCCTCCTCTCCGTCCTTAAGTGAACACCGTCGGCCAAGGAGTTGACAGTAATGAGAGGTAATTCCTGAAATTTGGTATTCTTGGCACCCTCTTCACACTGTGAGTCGTGGAATAAAATGTCTCATGCGTATAGCACCATATTCCATTCCACGTTCAGAGATGGCTAATTCCCGTGTTTCAGCCACAAACACATCGAAACCATTTCACCTGTACCACCTGGGTACAAACGACAGATCTGCCAATGCACCGCCCTTTTATATTTGTATACCTGATAATAACACCATCTGTATATGTGCATATCTCTGTCCGATGACTTTCGTAACCACGAGGTATAGTACAATACTCACGTTCAAGAGACAAACGAAACAAACACCTTCCAAACGGGCCTTGATGGCCCAACGGTACCGACAGGCCGCATTTTATCCTCAGTCCTTAGGCGTCACCGGATGCGGAGACGGTGGGGAATGTGGTAAGCACTAAGCTCTCTCGCCCGTTGTCAATTTCCGTGACTATAGCCCGCCAAATCTCATTGAGGTAGCTCCTCCATTGGCCTCACAGGGACTGATTGCACCTCGCTTGCCAACAGCACTCGGCAGACATAAACGGCGACCAAAAATGGTTCAAATGGCTCTGAGCACTATGGGACTCAACTACTGAGGTCATTAGTCCCCTAGAACTTAGAACTAGTTAAACCTAACTAACCTAAGGACATCACAAACATCCATGCCTGAGGCAGGATTCGAACCTGCGACCGTAGCGGTCTCGCGGTTCCAGACTGCAGCGCCTTTAACCGCACGGCCACTTCGGCCGGCTATAAACGGCGACCCTTCCAGTTGTTAGCCAAGCACAGGAGCGCTTAAGGGGGGACGTAGATGAAACTTTAGATGTATTTTGTATTTGTTAATACAACTCATGGACAATAAGTTCCCAAAGTTTCAATGTTGAAGTCCCATCCGAAGTGCCTGAAAATTAATTGAAAGTGTGACGCGGCCTCCTTGCCACACCCACGTTTTGAAGCAGCACTTCAATACCAGCTCAGTGATCAACGATTCTGTGTTACTTTCAACTAAACGTGTGCGGGATACATCTAGAAGGCCATGATACGTACTATTTGGTTATCCTCTTTGGTTGATTCTGCACTTCTCAAAAAGTGTGGTTATGGCAAAACTTAAAATCCAAATGAGTCTCTAAATTCACACATATGGAAACGATGCGCTAAGAACACATTTCCATCTGCTACAGTAGTCAGAATTGCAACTTATGATGTATTTATTGTATTTAATGATAGGAACGTCGGGAGGATGAAGGAATTAGAAAGAATGGGCTTCAAGATAGGAAATTTTACTCAAGACATCTTGAGAAAAATTGATTTACAGCGCGTCTCTGTAGCTGAAAAGTCAATTGAAGACAGGGCAAAGGAAAGAAGACAGACAACAAGAAACCAGAAGAAAAGCTTTCAAAGGAAGGACGACCCAGAGTACAAATGTGAGGACCTCTGAAGAAGTGACATAAGGAAAAAAATGGGTTGAACTTTAAATTGCGTTTTCTGAAAAGTTTGTTTTTTAAAGTTTATGTACCTTTTCCTCAGATTCTATGAATGCTAGAATTATGAAATTTTGTACACATATTTCTGTAAACCTAATAAACGTAGTCTCAAGAGTAAATTTTGAAATTCTAATTGAAAACGGAGATATGGGGCAAAGTGCTTGGAATTTTGCATGAATTTAAAATTATACTTGTGGAAATACAATTAAAAATTATGAAAATTCTCGTATTGTACCTATTCCAAAAACCTCATGAGAGAAGCTTACAACATATAAAGAGATGAAACAGAGAAATTTTTGTAGAAATCTCTAGAATACTTTATGAGAAAAAGGAACATACATTATTTTTTGAAAGTAAAACTTCATACTTCATTAAAAAAAATTGAATATATATAATAAAAGGATGTTATATGTAAATGTGTTACTTTCATGTAAAGCGTGGTACAAAATTTCATTGCCATATCTCCAAAACTGTGCATCTTTGAAATAGTGTGAGTTTTTCATCAACGTCCCCCCTTAACTCCGGTAATCTGAGGGGAACTGGTGTTACCGCTGCGCGCCGCGGCAAGGCCATTGGTACACTTCAGAGACAACGAGCATTTGTTTTGTTCAACAAAAATGTTTCTAATACGGGCGAATATCTATAGATTTTCCGAATTTGCCCATAGAATCCGATAGCTTATACCTTAAACAATGTCAACAGATTTTTATTTAGAGCTTTTCTCTACTGTGGCAAATAGAAATAGGTACACGTTACTCAAATGCCGATAGTCAGCTGTCAGTCAGTTACTTTTTTCGGTTTTGCAATATCAGTTTTCCGACTGGTTTTGGTTTGATGTGGCGCAGCACGAATTCCTTACCTGTGCCAGTATCTTCATCTCACACTGCCACTTGCAACCTACGTCCTTAGAAATTTGTGGTATGTATTCCAGTCTCTGTCTTCAAATATAGCTTTTACCTTGAAGAGATACCTGTAGTACCGTGGAATTTATTTCCTGATGTCGTAACAGATATACCATCCTGTCCCTCCTTTACGTCAATGATTTCCCTATCTTCCTTTACTCTCCGATTCTGTGGATTACCTCTCATTCCTGACGTTATCAGTACGCCTAATTTTCAACATTCGTCTGAAGCACCATATCTCAGATACATCGATTCTTTTCTGTTCCGATTTTCCAACAGTCCATGTTTCACTGACATACAATGCTATGCGCGATACATACATTTTCAGAAACTTCTTCCTCAAAGTAAGGCATATGTTTAATACTAGTAGATGTCTCTTGGCCAAGAATGCCCTTTTTACCTGTGCTAGTCTGTTTTTTATGCCCGTGTTCTGTTCTCATTAGACTGTCCATTCCATACAGCAGATGTTTTAGTTATTCTTCACTTTCACTGATGATAGCAAAGTCATCATCGAACCTCATTATTAATACCCTTTCACCTTGAATTTTAATTCCACTCTCGAACCTTTCTCTTATTTCTGTCACTGCTCCGCCGCTGAAT
Source organism: Schistocerca nitens (assembly GCF_023898315.1). Classification (NCBI taxonomy): domain Eukaryota; kingdom Metazoa; phylum Arthropoda; class Insecta; order Orthoptera; family Acrididae; genus Schistocerca; species Schistocerca nitens. The sequence continues at coordinate 781,823,325 of NC_064614.1, read as the reverse complement.
ATATTGAACGGTAGAGGCGAAAGGCTTACACCCTACTTTGTCTGAGCGCTTCGTTTTTGGTGCTCCACTCTTCTTATCTCGTAACTCATGTGCATGTTATATGTTATCTGTCTCTCAGTATATTTTACCCTTATTTTTGTCAGACTCTCAAACATCTTGCACCATTTGATATTGTCTAACGCTTTTTCCAGGTAGAACAATTCTATGAACGTATCTTGATTTTTTATAGTCTTCTTCCAAGACGGACCGAAAATGCAGAACTGCGGCTCTGTTGCCTTTACCTCTCCTAAACCAAATTGATTGCCATCTAACACATCCTCAGTTTTATTTTCCATTCTTCCAGTATATTCTTTTGTGTAAGCTTCTTGGCTTCATGAGTTGTTAAACTAATGGCGCGATAATTCTCGTACTTGTCAGCTCTTTCAGTCTTCGGAATCGTGTAAATAACATTTTTCCGAAAGTCCTTTGGTATAGCTCCAGTCTCGTCTTGTTGCCACTTCAACCACTGATTTCAGATATTCTGATGAATATTTGATCCGAAGTCGTCCAAGGAATTTTTGTATTTTGATTCTAATAATAGATCCATTATTTTTATATCGACTCCTCTTTCTTCTTTTATCACATCAGCTATGTCTTCCCCCTCATAGACCAACGTACTCTTTTCATCTATAAGCTCCGCCTTCTGCATTTCAACTTGGACTTCCCATTCCACCTTTAATGTTACCACTCTTGATTTCAAATGGTTCAAATGGCTCTGAGCACTATGGGACTCAACTGCTGAGGTCATTAGTCCCCTAGAACTTACAACTAGTTAAACCTAACTAACCTAAGGACATCACAAACATCCATGCCCGAGGCAGGATTCGAACCTGCGACCGTAGCGGTCTTGCGGTTCCAGACTGCAGCGCCTTTAACCGCACGGCCACTTCGACCGGCTCTTGATTTCAATTTCAAAAAAAAAGATTGTTTTGACTTTTCTACATGCTGAATCAGGTGTCCGACAATCATTTCGTTTTCGATTTCTTTACATTTAGCATGCAGTCATTTCGCCTTAGCTTGCACGTGCTTCCTATTTATTACGCTCCTTATATTTCTATATTCGTAAATCTCCTTGAACATTTTTTTTTTTACTTACTTCATTCGTCGGTCAACTGAAGTATTTCTTCTGTTATCCATGGTTTCGTCGCAGTAAGCTTTTCTGCACGTAATTTTTTCTTTCTAGCTTCTGTGATTGCCCTTTTTAGAGATGTCCACTCCTCTTCAACTGAACCGTATACTCAGCTAGTCCTTCTCGCAGTATCTTTAGCTTCAGATAACATCAAGCGCACCTCTTCGTTCCTTAGTACTTCCGTATCTCACTTCTTTGCGTATTCATACTTCAGCCTACTCTTCATCACTACTAAATTGCGATCTGAATTTATATATGCTCCTTGGTACGCCTTATAATCCAGGATCTGATTCGGGAATCTGGTACCAAGGCCAACCCTTTCTTCTACTCCCCTCCCTAAAACGACATTCTCGTCCCCCATGAGTATTAAAGTTTGACCTTCCTCCACGTGCTGAACTACCTGCTCAAAATCCCAATATACTTCCTCTATTTCTTCTTCAGCTTGAGACGTTGGCACGTATACCACAACTATCATTGTCGGTGTTTTTTAGCTGTCGATTCTGATGAGAACAACCGTTCTATTCATTGTGAATTCTGCTATGGCAATGCCATTTTCTGTTGATTTTGGTCTTAATCTATACTCATCTGACCACAAATCCTTGTCTTCTTTCCATTTCTTTTCATTCAAATGGAGATCCTAAGGCTCTTTCTAAATGTAGTGGGACTGCCTCTAGAAACAGCCTTAAGATTTCCCTTTTCAGATCTTTCCTACCACGTGCAAACTTCTGATATTCCACGCCCTCACTCATAGAACGTTATCTTTCCATTGGTGATTCATTCTTTTTCTCACAGTCAACTACCCCTTGACAGTCCCCTCCAGGGGATCCGAATGCGTACTCGTCGTCCTGGCGATTGCAGCGAATTGAAACGATTGATGGTTGGGTCATGGGGGCCCACGTTTTCCTACAGCGTCGATCGTTGCTCCAGGCGAGTTTAGCGGGCAAGTAGTAACTCTCGTACCGTGCAGCCTGGTTACGTAGTGCACTAGTTAGTTGGGTGTGCTAAATACGCCGAGATCTAGTGAATAACTTGTTAGCAGCTACGAGCAGGTGGACAGTATTATCCGGCGCCTCGTGGAGTCTTGAAGCTGTAGGCCTCCTTGCATTTATTTGAAACTGTGAAGACTTTAGTAAGTACTGTACATAAAGACTGTTAGTTCCTCCCCTGTGTGAGCTGGCCAGGAATTCTGTACCTTTATGCCTTTCAGTGACCACTTTCGGGGCTGTATGTGTGAATATGGAGGTTTCTGTACGCACCTAGCTGGTGTGTTGCAATGTTAATTTGGTACCTGAAATCATTGTTTGTTAAAGTTAAATATTTGCTACTACAGCTTGCAATTTCTGTTTGTTTAAGATCTTACGGTCCTTCCTGGGGCGAGTTATTGGTCTTGGCCTGTAACTAAAGTTGTGTACGCTTAGTCTAAGAATAAGCACCTGTGGGCACACACTCTTACGCCTTGTTGAGGAGCGTTGCCGGTTATAAGTGGACATTTCAACCGGGCTGCTGCCGTTTGGTGAGTATCCGAGTCACAATGGCTATTAGTTCCAAAGAGGCCCCAGTAAAGGTATGTTGTTGTTGTTGTCTTCAGTCCTGAGACTGGTTTGATACAGCTCTACATGCTACTCTATCCTGTGCAAGCGTCTTCATGTCCCAGTACCTACTGCAACCTACGTCCTTCTGAATCTGCTTAGTGTATTAATCTCTTGGTCTCCCTCTACGATTTTTACCCTCCACCCTCCCCTCCAGTATTAAACTGGTGATTCCTTGATGCCTCAGAACATGTCCTACCAACCGATCCCTTCTTCTAGTCAAGTTGTGCCACAAACTCCTCCCCAATACTATTCAATACCTCCTCATTAGTTATGTGATCTACCCATCTAATCTTCAGCATTCTTCTGTAGCACCACATTTCGAAAGCTTCTATTCTCTTCTTGTCTAAACTATCTATCGACCATGTTTCACTTCCAAACATGGCTACACTCCAAACAAATACTTTCACAAACGACTTCCTGAGACTCAAATCAATACTCGATGTTAACAAATTTCTCTTCTTCAGAAACACTTTCCTTGCCATTGCCAGTCTACATTTTATATCCTCTCGACCTCGACCACCATCAGTTATTTTGCTCCTCAAATAGCAAAACTCCTTTGCTACTTTAAGTGTCTCATTACCTAATCTAATTCCCTCAGAATCACCTGACTTAATTCGACTACACTCCATTATCCTCGTTTTGCTTTTGTTGGTATTCATCTTACACCCTCCTTTCAAGACACTGTCCATTATGATCAACTGCTCTTCCAAGCCCTTTGCTGTCTCTGACAGAATTACAATGTCATTGGCGAACATCAAAGTTTTTATTTCTTCTCCATGGATTTTAATTCCTACTCCGAACTTCTTTGTTGTTTCCTTTACAGTTTGCTCAATATACAGATTGAATAGCATCGGCGAGAGGCTACAACCCTGTCTCACTCCCTTCCCAACCACTGCTTCCCTTTCATGTTCCTCGACTCTTATAACTGCCATCTGCTTTCTGTACAAATTGTAAATAGCCTTTCACTCCCTGTATTTTACCCTTGCCACCTACAGAATTTGAAACAGAGTATTCCAGTCAACATTGCCGAAAGCTTTCTCTAAGTCTACAAATGCTAGAAACGTAGGTTTGCCTTTCCTTAATCTTTCTTCTAAGATATGTCGTAGGGTCAGTATTGCCTCAAGTGTTCCAACATTTCTACGGAATACAAACTGATCTTCTCCCAGGTCTGCTTCTATCTGTTTCTCCATTCGTCTGTAAAGAATTCGGTTAGTATTTTGCAGCTGTGACTTATTAAACTGATAGTTGGATAATTTTCACACCTGTCAACACCTGCTTTGTTTGGGATTGGAATTATTATATTCTTCTTGAAGTCTGAAGGTATTTCACCTGTCTCATACATCTTGCTCACCAGATGGTAGAGTTTCGTCAGGACTGGCTTTCCCAAGGCTGTCAGTAATTCTAATTGAATGTTGTCTACCCCCGGGGCCTTGTTTCAACTTAGATCTTTCAGTGCCCTGTCAAACTCTTCACGCAATATCGTATCTCCCATTTCATCTTCATCTACCTCCTCTTCCATTTCCACAATATTGTCCTCAAGAACATCGCCCCTGTATAGACCGTCTATATACTCGCTCCACCTTTCTGCTTTCCCTTCTTTGCTTAGAACTGAGTTTCCATCCGTGCTCTTGATATTCATGCAAGTGGTTCTCTTTTCTCTAAAGGTCTCTTTAATTCTCCTGTAGGCAATATCTACCTTACCCCTCGTGAAATAAGCCTCTACGTTCTTACATTTGTCCGCTAGCCATCCCCGCTTAGCCATTTTGCACTTTGCAGTAAAGGTATATCTTCACTTATTTATCTCGTTTAACTTGTTATGTAATTATTGTTTTAAATGACTTTTTAAAAGAGTTTCTTGTTAATGCTAGGAATGCTAACATAAAGTGTCTTTGACCTGGTATATATTGCCAACTTTGTATCGGCAGCGGTTGATGCGTTGCTGTCCTGCTGGTTCTGGGCAGGGATGCATTTTCGTTCTGTTTCGGTGGCTCTCCCGTCATCGCACGAGGCCTAGGTGTTTGCAGGTCACACGTACTTCCGCGGATCTCCGGTTCAGCTGCAAGTTAAGTAGTTTAATGCCATTGTTTTGGTATCGTGCCACGGCAGGGGCGTCGCCGGAGTAGGACGTGGCTTTAGTGATTTCGGGGAAGTAATTTACTGAGTGTTTCTAATATATTAAGGCACTTGTAGAGTCATTATGAAAGTTTCTGACAAACTGAGCACTGAGTTTCTTCATTTAAAGAAATAATATTTTAATTGTCATTGACATGTTAATAGTGTTTCAGGGGCCCGCTAGTTTATTTAAGTACCTAACTTGGTTTATGTGTAACAGTACTGTGCCAAATCAGCGAAGTATTATGTTTGCCTCGGTTTTTACACATGAGTAGCGTTTGCCAAGCTTGACCGTATCTTGTCGATATGGAAGCAGAATAACATTGCCGTACGACACCAAAGTGTCGCCATTCGCCTTATACGCCCTAGTGTTGTCAATAAAAGAGAAGTTTAACGTGATTGTATATGTCCTAGTGGTGAGATGGCTAATAGACTTTGGATATCAACATTACACGTGTTAGTGTCTAATGTCTTGCCAGGGCGTAGGCCTGGAGCTTACTGTTACAGTGGAGATGTACGCATTTTAATGTCTTTTATTTAATGTTTGTTAACTTACATGGAAGTCCAGTTGTAAGATTAGTCTAGAGTTGTGATGCTTGCGGCGTGGACAGTTCCACCACAGGTTTATTTAAGCAGTTACCTGTCTGTAATGGAGCCACCACTGAATTGCACAGTTGATTCTTTCTTCGAGTACCATTTGTAATTTTATGTATAATGGAAATGTCCTTAAGTATTGTGATATTTATTTAAAAGTCTTAACTATTTGTATGAATTTGGCAAGAATCTTTGGAAATGTTAGTTGACCTGAGGTAGAATTGTTCAAAAATGGTTCAGATGGCTCTGAGCGCTATGGGACTTAATATCTGAGATCATCAGTACCCTACACTTAGAACTACTTAAAACTAACTAACCTAAGGACAGCACACACAACCATGCCCGAGGCAGGATTCAAACCTGCGACAGTAGCAGCACCGCGGTTCCGGACCAAAGCGCCTAGAACCGACCGGCCACAAAGTCCGGTGGTAGAATCATTATTAGATAAAAACATTTGTTTGGGAACGATAAATCACGCATCTAGTTTTGCCAACATTCCACGTGTTTTCCTTAAATAAATCCAAATCCTTGTTCGCGGTTTAGCTACAGACATATTTGACCTGATCGACGGCTTCAGTATAGAGACAGGAGTTAGTGACAATGATGTCCTCATAGCAACATTGTTTACTAAAGTTAGTAAGGAGGGTATTTCTGCTAGATAAAACAGATGGACAGTTTTTAGCATCCTAGTTAGACAATGAATTGATTCCATTTAGTTCCAATACGATAGGTGGACTGGAAGTATGGATTGTAACTCTTACGCTGGAGAAGTTCATGTGGAGTAGGGAAAAATGCTGAGCAAGTAGTGGCTGTTGCACCCTCGGTACAAAGGAAACGCGCTAATGACGACGGGCAAAAGTTAACAGAAATTCGTGAGTCTGTAAAAAGATCGATGCGTGAAGCTTACAACTACTACCATCGTCATAAACTTAGCAACAGATGTTGCCGAGAACCCGAGAAAATTATGAGCCTACGTAAAATCGCTAAGGCTTTTATCGAGTTCCTCGTTGATCAGTTTGGTATGGCAGAAGAATATAGTAAAAGTAAAGCCAAACTTTTAAACTTCGCATTTCAGAAATCGTTCAAGCAGTAGAATGATACAAACATGCAGTCGTTTGACCATCGCACAGACTCCTGTTTGAAGGACATATTAAGAAGCATCGCTGGTGGAGAGAAACAGCGGAATCAGTTGAAAGCAAATAATCGCCTGGTCCTAGTCGAATCCCAGTTCGGTTCTACAAATGCTCTACCATATTGGCCCCTTACTTATCTTGCATTTATCACGAATCTCTCGCCGAGCGCAAAGTCCCAAACGAAGGGAAAAAAGCGAAGGTGACTCATGTATATAAAACGGGTAAATGAACGGACCTGCAAAATACAGACAAATATCTATGATCGGAGTGCTGTAGAATCCTAGAACACATTCTCAGTTGTAATATAAGAAACTCCCCTGGGAGGGAAAAACCTTCAGTCTACAAATCATCTCGGTTTCAAAAAGCAACGCTCGGTCCAAACTCAGCGTGTCCACATGCTCACATGAGATCCTCCGAACCATGGATGAACGGAAACAACCGGATTCCATATTTCCAGATTTCTGTAGAGGCCCAGTATGTTTGTCCTCGACAGCAAGTGTTAATCGCAAAACAGGGGTATCGTTAGAAGTGCCGAAGGGAATTGTCATAGCACCATTATCTGTTATCTTCTGTATACCATCTTCTGTATGCCATATGTGATCAGGCAGACAGCATAAGCAACAGTCCACAACTGTTTACTGATGATGCTGTGGTGTTTGGGGAGGTATCCTCCATGAATGACTGTAGGAGTGTACAAGATGATACACACAAAATTTCTAGTCAGTGACATGAATGGAAATTAGCGCTAAATGTAGAAAAATTTAAGTTATTGCAGATGAGTAGGAAAACAAATACATAATGTTCAAATACAGCAGCAGCATGGTGCTGTTTGACATAATCACATCGATCGAATATCTAGCCATTGTATGATGTCTTGGTCTCCTGAACTTCATTGCTTAGATATTCCGCCCTCACAATCAGATTCCGCACATCAAGAGGCTTCATTCGAACCCCAACTCGATAAGATAAAGTCAATGTTGTATGAATTCAAGTGAATGATATGCAAATAACTAGTAAATCGCAAATGTGCACCGAGATTGAAATACTCGAGGCTGGCGTACACACACACATTCCAGACACGACGGTCACAGGAGCTTTTAGTTCGGGAGAGCCAGACCGCACGCCAGGAGGTCGGTCCCTTCAGAGGACGAGTCAAGGCAACGTATCTATGTCGGCCGGCGGTCGTCCATGGAGCGGACAGCCTTTTCCTGAATGAAAGGAAGAACGACCCCGTGGTCGGCTTAAAAGCAAATTCCGCTACGATATGTGGGAGCGCCCAACCTACGCATGCTTTACAAACATAGCACACAGTTTCAGAGGTTTCCACAGGGAGACAACAAATGCCAAACGCCGATGCTACAAATTTCCAGGATGGTCGACTCAAACGAAACGTCATTCTCCCGTTTTAGAAGAGCAATGCTGATTGGCAGACGATATTCCTGACGCCTTGAGCTGAAGGAGTAATGGAAGAGACTGAAAGATATTCCCCTTCATGTCTGGCGTGGAGAGGGGCCGTTCAGTTGTTGCTCTTGGAGCGAGAACACGAAACGAGAGCGTGTGCGCTCCCACATGTACCCAAAGAGCGAGGAACAAGTCTCTCCTCAGTATTTCACTGGGAGAGCACCTCTGTCGAGAGCGAATCGGAGTGCGACTCTATATTGAGTCCTTGCGATTAAGTGTTGTTCACTGTGTTGGCCGCCACACTTATAGTTAAACGCATGCGAGCGAATTTTTGAGTGGCATCACGGTGGACTGGTTATCTGACTGGTGTACCACGCCAATAGTTAGACAAGGGGCGAATAGGAGTCCTTCATCAAGGCGTAGGGAGAGTTTGATTGGAGAAGGTCAATCCAGGTAGAACGAGAGTTATCTTATTTGTCAGCAGCGAGCGGCGCAGACAGCAGTCATCGCACCTTGTGTATTGTGCGCCACAGCTCTTGCGAACCACATATTTCCTCCACAACAGTACACTTCACTGCATTTCACACGCAACAGCCTAGACTGTTGAGTAGGTGCGGCTCTCAGCCATTCTGCCAAGTCAATAACAATTTTAAACTTTGTATAGAGCGAATCCTATCCTTAAGAGGTAACTTCGCATTCCAAAAAGAACCCAGAAATAACTTGTTCAGTTCATAACTAAAAGTGACATTGTGATTTCTCAGAATTTTTGCAAAATAAATAATAATTATCGTTAGTTTAATGTTTTTCTAACACTAACTAGCACTACTCCAGTACCCAAGTATCCCACTAGTTACGTAAGAAATTTTGTTAATTTTGTGTCATTCCCTTACAGCGGACGGCTCCAGAAGATTTATTGCTGAAAGTTTTTCAGGCATTTCTCTTAGAACGTTAGGAGCGTCTGTCTGACTTCTGTAGCAGTGTGGGGGTGGAAATTGCATCTTGCAGGAGCCACAGGGTAAAGGGTAAGTATCAGATTAATCCGTTGCGCAGAATGACCGAATAGCCCCCACACGCTCACACCATAACGTTGCAAAGCAATATGAACTGGAACTAGCACGTAAGAATTGTTGCAGGGTAGGCGAATGGCCGACTTCGGTTTGTTGGGAAAATTTTAGAAAAGTGTTCTTCATCTTTAAAGGAGACCACATATAGGACACATTATTCAGTACTGATCGAGTGTTTGTGATCTGAAGCAATTAGGATTAAAGGAAGGCATCAAAGCAATTCAGATGCGAGCTGATACAGTTGCTACCATTATGTTCGAACACAGAAATATTACTAGTATGCCTCGGGATCCCAAATGGGAATCACTAAAGGGAAAAAGACTTTACTTTGGAGGAGCATTCATAAAATTCAGAGAACCGGCACTTAAAGCTGACCGCAGAGCAATTCTATTGCTGCCAACGTGCATTTCACTTAAGGACCATGAAGATAAGATGCAAGAAATTAGGGCACATACGGAGGCATATAGATAACGTTTTTCCCTCGCTCTGTTTGCAAGTGGAAACGAAGAGGGAATGACTAACGGTACCTTTCGGAGTATGTATGTAGATGCAGATGTAGAACACCTATAGCAAGTTGGGTTGAGATCGATCCAGGGACATAGGAGGAAATGATGAATTTTCCTATGTGACATGTATCGCACACATATAATTGTACGTCTGATTCTCTGTTGTTTGACACCATAAGAATCCAGAGAGAATAGTTTAGCAATGGTATTCATCCGTGTGGCTTTCTCTTAGTCCACGAAACACGTTAAAAAATTATTTCGTCGCAGCACCGATCGTTCTCGTCTGCTGGCTGACAAATGGTTGAAATGGCCTTGAGCACAATGGGACTTCTGAGGTCATCAGTCCCCTAGACGTAGAACTACTTAAACCTAACTAACCTAAGGACATCACACACATCCGTGCCCGAGGCAGGATTCGAACCTGCGACCGTAGCAGCCCCGTGGTTACAGACTCAAGCGCCTATAACGCTCGGCCACAGCGGCCGGCTGCTGGCTGACACACTGAACAGCACAAGGAAGAGATAAATTGCACTTCAAACTTTCAGAAGTATTTAATTTTCAATAAATGCGGCAAATCAATACCAACATGGCTTTCAAACATTTTTACGATGCCCCGTCTCATCCTTACCCCACTCCTAGAAGAAGGCAGGCATTTTACTCCCACAGTATTTTCATAAAAATACTGAGTGATCTGACGAACTAACTGAAATTGCTTCAGGTGTTGGTGAGGTATACAGTACTTCTGGTAGCTAATCTCTTTATGGAGGACTTTGAGGAGAAAGCACTTGAGTCTGCTGTTTTAAAGCCTACAGTCTTCTGGCGGTACGTAGATGATACTTTTGCTGTATGGCCTCATGGCAGACAGGAACTGGAGAAATTCCTTCATCACTTAAACTCATTACATGAGAACATCAAATTTACGATGGAGATTGAAAAAGAGGGCACTTTACCATTTCTAGACGTGCTAGTACGCCGTAAAAATGATGGGTCATTAGGACATTCTGTGTACAGGAAACCGACTCACACAGATCTGTATCTCCAGGCGTCAAACTGCCATCACCCAGCACAAACAGCCGGCGTTCTCAGTACCTTAATACATCGAGCGCATATAATATCGGATGATGAAAACCTCCACGCAGAATTAGAACACTTGGAGAAGGTTTTCAAAGAGAATGGTTACACTTCTCGCCAAATAAGGAAGGCCATGCGCAACTATCATAACAAGAAGCAACGCACTGAGGACGCAGATGACGACTTTAAATCAACTGCGTTCCTTCCATACGCCGGGAATGTGTCGTCGAAAATAGGCCGATTACTGAAGAACAATAAAATCAAGGTTATCTTCCGTCCACCAGCAAAGAACCAGGCCCTGGTTGGATCCGTTAAAGACGATTTACAACTGAAGAAAGCAGGCGTCTACAAAATTCCCTGTGAATGTGGTTCTGCATATATTGGCCAGACGACAAGAACTGTCCATGAACGATGTATAGAACATGAAAGATACACCCGTCTGCGGCAACCGTCAAAATCGGCAGTAGCAGAGCACTGTATTTCATTGGGACATTCAATGGAATACAATGGAACAAAAATTTTATCCCCGGTTTCCGGTTTTTGGGATTCCGTAATCAAGGAATCAGTGGAAATACGTCTTGCCAATAATCTTATAAATCGTGACAACGGCTTTCAGCTGGATAAAAATTGGAATCCTGTTATTAAAATTATACAATCACAGCGGAATCGACAGTGTCATTCGATACTCAATGACTAGATGAACTTTTATTTTCACCACCGAGGGCAGCACGTACAACTCGGCTATGCTGCGCATGTCAACACCTGACGCATGCGCTGTAGTATGCCACTACATTTCACATGCGCGAGAATCGGCATAAATACCGCGACTGCACCTGGGCTCTTCAGTAGTTGTGTACTCACCTGATGATGGCCGGACGTCTCTGGGCCGAAATATCGTGGCAGAATGTCGACGGGATCCGGCTGCATACCCGGAAATTATTAGAAGTACTTCATCAGTCCACCTACTTTTCAGCATTCTTCTTTCGCACTATATCTCAGATACTTGGACTCTCTTCCGTTTCGCTTTTGTCACAGAGCGTGTCTCACTGTCATACAATACTGTAGTGGACTGACAAGGCAGCCAGTCCACAGAGACGGGTAGCCGAGAGGGCACACGTACACACACGCCGACTGGCGCGAAGTCTGGAACAGGATTCGTAATGAATGTGATAAAGAAAAGAACGTAGCTACTAGAACACTTAACTTTTATATCGTCCTTTGGTATACAGCATTCTTGATGATACAAGTGAGACTATCTTGAGATACATGCAATGGTACAAATGGCGCCTTGCTAGGTCGTAGCCATTAACTTAGCTGAAGGCTATTCTAACTGTCTCTCGGCAAATGAGAGAAAGGCTTCGTCAGTGTAGTCGCTAGCATAGTCGTCGTACAACTGGGGGCGAGTGCTAGTACGTCTCTCGAGACCTGCCTTGTGGTGGCGCTCGGTCTGCGATCCTGACAGTGGCGACACGCGGGTCCGACATGTACTAATGGACCGCGGCCGATTTAAGCTACCACCTAGCAAGTGTGGTGTCTAGCGGTGACACCACAAATACTCTGCTCCAAACGTAAATTCTCAGAAATTTTTTCCTCTAATTAAGACCTATGTTTAACACAAGCAGCCTTTTCTTGGCCAGGAATTCACTTTTTGCCCGTGCTAGTCTGCTCTTCATGTGCTTCATGCTTCGTCCGTCTTTGGATTCAAATGGTTCAAATGGCTCTGAGCACTATGGGACTCAACTGCTGAGGTCATTAGTCCCCTAGAACTTAGAACTAGTTAAACCTAACTAACCTAAGGACATCACAAACATCCATGCCCGAGGCAGGATTCGAACCTGCGACCGTAGCGGTCTTGCGGTTCCAGACTGCAGCGCCTTTAACCGCACGGCCACTTCGGCCGGCCGGTCTTTGGATTATTTTGCTACCTAGGTACCAGTATTCCATAGCTTCGCCTACTTTCTGATCCATAATTCTGATGTTAAATATCTCGCTGGTCTCATTTCTGCTACTTCTCATTATTTTCATTTTTCTTCGATTTACTCTCAGTCCATATTCATACTCATTAGACAACACAATCCATTCAACAAATCTTGTAGTTTTTCTTCACGCTGACTGAGGATACCAATGTCATCAGCAAAGCTTATCATTGATTTCCTTTCACTCGGATTTTTAATCCCACTCTTGAACCTATCTTTCAAGTCCCTCATAGCTTCCACGATCTATAGATCGAACAATAGGTGCACAAGGCTACATCTTTGCCTTACATCCTTCTTATTGAGAACTTCATTCTAGGATTTCGGTTCTTATTGTTCCCTCTTGGTTTACTTATTTATTATAAATTACGTGAATTTCCCTATAGCTTTCCTCTATTTTTCTCAGAAATTCGAACATCTTGCACCATTTTACGTTCACTGTTTTTCCAGGTCGATAACCCACTAAATTATTCGTTTGGTCTTCAGTCTTGCTTCCATTATCAACTGCAACGTCAGAAGTGCCTCTCTGGTGCCTTTACCTTTCCTTAAGACAAACTGATTGTTATCTAACAGCGCCTCAATTGTCTTTTCGTCTCTTGTGTATATTATTCGTGTCAACAACTTGGATGCATGAGCTGCTAACGCGATTGTGCGACAATTCCCGCATTTTGTTAAAATCTCTTCCCTCTCGATTCTAGTTTCTTCTTGTGTCACGTCATCAGAGAAGTATTCCCCATCGTAGAGTACGATGAACACGTGCTCTTTCCACCTATCTGCTCACTCCTCTCCATTTTAGAGTGGAATTCCCATTGCACACTTAATGTTACCGCCCTTGCTTTCAATTTTACCAGAGGCTGTTTTCCTTTTCTATATGCTGAATGAGCGCTTCCAACAATCTTTTCTTTTTGGATTTCTTCATGATTTTCGTGGAGCCATTTTGCATTAGCTTCTGGGAACTTCCTCTGTATTTCGTAACTAAGTTACTTGTATTTCTGTATTCCTGAATCTTCCTGAACATTTTTGTGCTTCCTTCCCTCATCGATCAACCGAAATATTTCTCATTTCTCTTCAACTGCTATTGATCTGATCCCTGTCTTAGTATCTACAGCCTCAGAGAACTTCAAGAACATCTCTTCATTCCTTAGGTCTCCCGTATTTCACTTCCTTGTGCATTAGTTTTTCCTGGCTAGTCTCTTAAGCTTCAGTCTACTTTTCATCTATTAAATTGTGATCTGAGTCTATATCTGTTCTTGGGTAAGCCTTAAAATACTATATTTGATTTTGGAATCCCTGCCTGACCTTCAAGTAATCTAACAGAAATCTTACCTTATCTCCCGGCCTTTTCAAACTGTACCTCCTCCTCTTGTCATTCTTGAACAGAGTATTCACTGATTTTTGTTGCGGAACTTTATTAGTCTGTCACCTCTCTCTTTCCTACTACATAGCCCATATTCCCCCGTAACGCTTTCCTTTACTCTCTTCCTTACAATCGCACTCCAGTATTCGATTTTCGTCTTCCGTTACATAATGAACTTTCCGTTCAATATCCTTATATACACTGTTTGTCTTCATCCTTTGCTTGCGACATCGGCATGTATATTTCAACTATGGTTGTCGGTGTTGTTTTGCTTCGATTCTGATGTGGACAGTCCTATCGCTGAACTATTCACTGTAAGTCACTCTCTGCCCTACCTTACTACTCATAATGAATCCTTCTCCAGTTATTTCATTTTCTGCTGCCTTTGATATTACCCTGTACTCGTCCTACCAGAAATGTATATATTGTGTGCAAAATGTTGAAGTAGATAGAGTTATTAGTACAAAAATAATAAATTAAAATAAAATGCCTGATGCAACAGTTTTACTGCGTGATCAGCAAACAGTAGCAAGCGATAAACTAGATAATTTCTTGCTGGTGTCAGCCTAAAGGTTTGAAATTATGTCTAAAGTTGGTTGCATGTCGCTAAGTGATCTCAATCTCAAATATTGGATAAGTATGTTCTTCGTATTTACGAGTGTTTAGTGCGCTTCTTTCTTAGACGCAACCCCACACCTTCGATAGTTAGATGGCTCTTGCAAGAGGTAGAGGGTCCTTATCCCCACAGTGTTTTTATCCAGATATCAACCACGTCTGGTTGAATTCGATGCAGCAGTTTAGGAAGAGATGTTGGACATACCTACCCTTATTATAATATGTAGAGTTATAGTGAATGTCTTCGTTGACGAAGTTGTTCTCTTACTTTTTAATTACATGATGTAGGTATTGATTACTTTATAATTCTTCAATAAAATTCTTCAGGGTATCAGACCGCAACGTCATAATTTAAAATGCGCCAACGCTGGCCGAAACGTTGGCGCATTTTAAATTATGACGGTGCGGTCTGATACCCTGAAGAATTTTATTGAAGAAGACAACGGCCGCGGAAGCCTACGCTTACTTTATAATTGTTTCGTTTCCCCTTTAATGACAAGATTTCTGTTATTTCTCAAACTCTAGCAACGCGTTACAGGCGCTGATATAAGTCAACAGGGACAGTTGAAGATGTGTGCCCCGACTGGGACTCGAACCTGGGATCTCCTGCTTACATGTCAGACGCTCTATCCATCTGAACCACCGAGGGCACAATGGATAGTGCGACTGCAGGGACTTATCTCTGTCACGCCTCCCGTGAGACCAACATTCGCAACTTATTGTCCCTGCCCATCATACTTATTAATCGCGGCTTTGCAGCCGATTTCCGTAAGAGTTCGGGCACTGTTTGTGCATCCGCACAGAAGAAAATGGTCAAATGGCCGGTGAGCTCTAACTACATATGTAAAGATGGTATCTGTTCTTTCACCTGTCTGCAGCTAAGGGTATTCATTTCATTGTAAATTCATTCTAACGAGCTGCATGGTCACCGATGGTATGTGATCTTTTGGACATGTCCGAACAAATACCATCTTCATATACAGTATATATAAGATTGGCGTTTAACTTCCCATCGACGATGTCATCGTCAGAGATAGCACAAAAGCTCGGTTTGGGAAAGGATGGGGAAGGAAATTGGCAGCGACCTTCCGAAGGAAGTACCACGTCATTTTGGGGTACTCATGAGAAACCTAAATCTGGTTGGCCACTTGGTACTGTGAACCCGGCTCCCAAATAGATTACTCTTTTTCTTCTGTCGTAGTAGTGCTATTCAACACTAATCATCGTACAAGTTTTTCCGTTATCCAATTCCGTGACGTTAAAGCTACACATAATTATCTGCTCTGTCATTATTACTCTACGTGTACGAAAGCTTATGATTGGCGAACTTGGGGTGTCCTTTGCAAGGTAGACATAGTACTAGACGATTTATACTTCCACGAGCATAGGACTAGTTGCGTGGGAGCATGATACTAATTATTCGGGCGCGACGTAAATCAATAGTGCAATATTGTATCTATTGTGTAGATGTTCTTTCATTTGGACGTACATTTTTCTTTATTTACTCAATGAAGTAGCACAATATGCAATCAACTTGCCGTGGAAATGAAGGATAGAAAATTTTTTGTCTCCATGACGCATGCCATCATGAAATATTGTCGTGTTCTCAACGAGAATCGTCCTGACACTCACTCACTGTCGTAGCGCCGTCTTCAGCGCAAGGAGTGCGCCACAGGTAGTAACAGATGTCGCGATATGACAGAATTATTATCATGCAACGCGAAGACACTGCTTAAAGAGGACACTAGGACTCCACCAAGTTCCACGGAAGTCGATTATACGCCCCACGACCTACGTAATTATATTCTCTCCCTGGTCTTGGGCCCCACTGCCCGCTTACAGCCTTCCTCCGTCTTTTCCTCAGCTCGTCCTGTGCCCTTCTTGGCACAGAAGAGTTTCCAGTGGGGGTGGAAACTCTGATATGACGAGGCGCTGAAGTTTGTTACGAAGAAGATCACTCGTGGTGAGTCTTCCATTTGCCACTTGCACATCAGTAGCCGCCTTGGGCTGAATTGGATTATCCGGTGAAGCCCAAACGAATAACACGTCCCTGAACTGATTAGCGACAAGGCAGGGAGTGTGCAGTTGTTGGATGACGTCGCTCACATTCGCCGTCGGATTGCTGTTGGGTTCACTAGGCCATGAGAGAGCTATAACGTGCTCACGATTAATTACAAAGCTTTTTGTGTTATGCTTCAATGCTTGTAAGCTATAGTTTTATGCCGCAGCAAACTGTCGTTTCGGTTCCCTAAACTTCAACGTAATGGTGGATGGAAATTTGGTGGAGAACGGAAGTTAGGACACTGAGGAAATATTTCCCTACGTGTTGCACCTGCGACTGCCTATGAAATTGAAGTTGTTTCATTCTCATATTGTTGCACTGAATACATTGCTAACGTACTCGTTCTTCACATACAAATTTAAAATGACATTATGAGCTGAAAAACACCGTATGTGATATCTAACATACAACTTACATTACAATCATACAATGAAGGCTTTGACCACCGGATGTCTTAGTTGCTGGTAAATTTTCTGGATTGTGTGGTCGTAGTCTATGAAACTTTTCCGTTCCTAACGTTCCGTACAGAGCTGCGCTGCATATCTTCAGAGTTGTTCGTGATTCCACTGAGTGTTGATGACTGACGTGTCGGGCGTCGGAAAGCGACATAAGTACTGTGAAAATGGGACTTGATTTAAAGTTTACACGTGATCGACAAAGATACACCTTGCGCAAGATAAAACTTGACTAACTGTTGACGGGCACTAACATACATTCTGAATAATTTCTGTCCATATTTCACTTAGTATAAGGGTTTCTACTTTTCTGTTAGAATTAACCTCATGTTTATACATTTTGATTGCTTCTCTATATGCCGTGGACAATAAATCATTATTGTAGATAAATGTAAGATTTCGGGAAACTTCATTTCCGACTAAAGAATACGCTCCCCTTTGGCTGAATTTTCTACTTTACCTGGTCGGGAACGTCATATATTCCTTCTGCAATGCATTCACTTTTCTCTTGGAAGTTCCAGTGTACACCGCTCCACACATAGAGTATTGTCCTTTATAGATCTGACGGTTTGATATACTTTCATTGATGGTCTAAATGCCGGTTGTATGTCATTTGTCTCTAAAATTTTACCGACTTCATCAGGTACTTCTTTAATAAAAGGGACAGAAACTGCATTCTGCCACTGTTTTGTTTTATCCTTGTCGTTCAGCCTCCTGTTGTTTGTTTGTAGAGCTCTATCTACTTATTTACCTGAATAGATGTTTTTCTGAAAAGTCTGCTTGAAAGTTTTAATTCGGCGTCCAGCTGTTCCGACACGCAAATTGTCTTCTGTCGACAAGTCTTTTAATAATACTCCTTATCTGCTGTGGATGGTGGCTGGAGTTCTTATGTAAACATCTGTCAGAATACGGTACGAAAGAATGTATGCTCTAACTTTCCCTCTGTCGGCCTCATCAACAAAACATCTAAGATGGATATTCTGTTGTCATTTTTCAACACATGATAAATGGATTTTGGGACTCATATTATTTATATAACAAAATGATTTTTCTAAATTCTTTTTTACCGTGGGACTAAACAACAAATGCTTGCTTATTTGCTTTTCCTGGAGACGAGTGTTCGAATTCGTCCATATAAAAGTTAGTGATTTCAGGACCCAATACACTACCCAACCCGACACCATACACTTGCTCATCGCCTCACAGTTAAATCTGCTGGAAAAACGTCTGCTATGTAAGTCTCAACTTCATTAATTGATTGACACTATGTCGAAACTTACAAGAATATCTTCAGGAGCAAAATTTAGCTCTTCAAATATCTCGATGATGGATAAGTACATTACCTTACGTTCAGATGTATGGAATCTGTAATGGAAACGACTACCAGTAGGCCCAAGAATAAGTATCAAAATCAGAGAGAGTTCTGAGCCAAGACGACATTTCCATCGTAGCAAAAGGAGGAAACTATGTCACAGCAGATACGAATATGCCAACTGAGTACATTATCGTGAATGTAGAAGCAGTATATGAACTCTCCCCAAAGAAACTGCAAATATATTTAGAACAGAAACCAGGAGAGAATTGTACCACAATAAACCTTGGAAAAGTGATAGAATGAAAGGTGTGTGGGAGGCTCACACAGATTTAAATTCTGATGAAGAGATACTGGTTCTTCCTTCCGAGAGAGGGAAACGGTGCTTCTTACGAATTAAGAGGATTACCGAAGCAAACCTTTGAGCCTTTTACCGTCAGATAGTACAAAATATGCAGCAAGACCAAGATCAGCGTACTGAAGAAAACAAATGTTCTGATGGATTCCTCTACTTAAATTCAAAGAGAAAAATGCCTTGTTGAAGACTAAAGATACTTGTTGCAGAGTTTATGGCCTACCTAAAATTGATAACGTTTATCTACCTCTGAGTACCATAGCAGGTACCATCAATTACCCTACATCAAACAGCAAGATACGTGGCATCCCGCTTATAACCGTATATTGAGAAAACAGACTCATACACAAAAGCCTCATGTCTTCATCGAGGAACGTGAGGCGGTAATGTTCTTCTTGTTAACGCTTTTGTACATCGTTCTCTTCGTTGTTTCATGAAACAGACACCTCACTTCTCATCTGTTCATCTGATTTCGAGTATCTTTCTATAGCTTCTATAGAACCACATCTGTAACCCTTCGTTTCTCCTCTTTCCCAGTTTTCCCACAGTCCATGGTTAAATTCTATACAATGATGTGCTCCAAATGTACATCGAGGGAAATTTATTCCTCAAATTATGCCCGTATTTGATAGTAGTAGACTTGTTTTGTTCAGGAACGAACGTGCTGATACGCTTTTTGTGTCCTTACTACATCCACAATATCTTTTGGAATGCGATTAATGCATGTTCCTGACAAGGCGGCTGCAAATATTGCAGCGTAAAAATGACAGTAACAGTTTCAAAGAGGTACTTACTTCCCAGCACTATTAAACTGCACCCCAAGGACAAGCTAATGGTTATGGCGAATGTTACTTCATATACCACTGTCACTGCTGCTATCCCTACCCCCTTCCCGATTCACTCGAAATTTTAGGTAAGTCACAATATGTGATCCAATGTAGAGCATCGCAGCTACGTGGCGAAGTGGAGAATCAAAAGGTAAAGTCCTATGGCATTGTTCGATAGGCGACCCTGAAGGGTCCGCAGCTCGTGGTCGTGCGGTAGCGTTCTCGCTTCCCACGCCCGGGTTCCCGGGTTCGATTCCCGGCGGGGTCAGGGATTTTCTCTGCCTCGTGATGACTGGGTGTTGTGTGATGTCCTTAGGTTAGTTAGGTTTAAGTAGTTCTAAGTTCTCAGGGACAGATGACCATAGATGTTAAGTCCCATAGTGCTCAGAGCCATTTGAACCAATTTTCGACCCTGAAGGGTAGGGTCTTCCATGTAAACGGAAAGGATTTTACACATCCTTCACGAACTTTGTCACATTTCCTTTCCGATGTGTGAGTTGTGTGTTCACATTTATCTTATGTGTGGAGGTGAGTGTAATGAGTGCGTATTTGGATACGCACTGTGATGTATGGTGTTGGATGATGTTGAGTGGGAGAGGGAGGAGAGTGAAACCAGGAGCCGGCTCATGGCTTATCCCCCTCGAATGGTCGCCGAGCTTAACGTCGCCGTCCGCGCGATTAATCATCACGAACAGTAGAACATGTCCTCCTTCACGAGACAACGTAAAGAAGTTTGCTACTTAATCTAGGACATTGATAAGATGGCTATCACAGACCTTACACCTCCATCACCCTTGCCCTCCAGTGAAGACAGGGGGAAAACAGCAACAGAAGGTGACGATCATAGGCGGTTACCCATCCAAGTACTGCCCATGTACGTAGATAACGTCTGATGATAGCCGGTTTATTAAACAGGCAAGACCGTTTGCTATGCCAAGCCGGACGAGCGACAGTTACTTCCAATGACTCTCGGTCTAGGCGGTTCGGCCTTCTTGTTTTCATCGGGCGAACATCCACCGTTTGTGATTCAACAGGCGTTTTGCCCTTGCACAAGGTTAGCTGTGTCAAACAGCAGCTCGACGCATACGCGAGGCGCAAGGAGCCTGCGCACACCTCGGTTTTGTGGCCTATGCGCATCCTGTGAGTTCCGCGTCGCTACTATTGATGCCGCGCAAGGGGCAGTGTCGTTAGTCAAGGTAGTGACGGTCATCATCGATAACTCCCGCTAAGCTACGTGAATTTTGTTCGCCCTCTCTGTCGCTCACCCCAACTGAGTGACACCTCACGGATCGGGAAAGTGCCTGCTGTGCTCTAACCGTGTCTGTCTCAAATTTTACCGTAACGGCCTATTCACGAGGTGAATGTAACTTCATCTTCTGCTGGAGTTTGGGACTACGGCTATTCAATGTTCAATAAATACAATACAAATCGCCGTTATATAGGTTTATTTCTAGGCAACAGGTTTCGACGTTGCACTACGTCATCTTCAGGCCTAAACTGCTCCAATCCAGTAACCTTCCTGTTACAAAAACAGCAGTGCCTTTAACTGGTCTCGTAATACCTATTATGGGCATACGTGCGCGTTGGACAACAGACAGTTGCAGAGCTATCATCCATCTGCGGAGTCAGATGGTATGCTGCTGCTACTATTGACGGTATACAGATTGTTACTATTGACTCTTTTCGTGAGTTTCCACAATGTTATCCACGCCCCACATTAATTTTTCAGATTTTGGAACGCGCTGCAAAAGTTTCTGCCACAATTCACTTCAGAGACTGCTCGAACCAGAAGTATTCTCACTTCATGCAGTTTGAAGATTTTGTTCCTTGCTGGGATATAATTCTAAATCTGTTCCAAGACAATTTCAGTGGCATTCAGTTCACGGTGGTATGGTGGCGTTCTTAAATTGTTTTGTTCACATAAAATAGCATCTACAATGTTCATTATAAGTTGGTTTATTTTCCTCGACGATGACCATCAGTTCTCGCTTCAACACATCATTTTCGAATGGATATTCTTGAAGGCCAGTCTATAATATCACAAAATTTTAAACATGGTTCCTTGGTTCAGTGACCATTTATAAATTAAACTTGAAACAAATGAGCCCTCGAACTCAATTTTTAGTCTTATTAAGCAGGTTTCAACACTTCTAAGAGTGGCTTCATCAGAATTTAAATGTTTAATGTGGCCTATATGGTGACTACAAATTTATGGGAAAAGAAAATTTTTTATGTAGAAGTGTAAGTACCTACTAACTATATAAGACAGAGACAGTACCTACATGTCACGTATAAAATAAGTAACAGGCCAGAAGGACTTTAGTCGCAATTTTTTTTAAAAAAGAGTGCGTGAAGGCGAGCCACTGTGGGCTGCTCATATCTGTAAAGCCACATGTAGCAATGGACTGAGGCGCCCGCGTTTACAAGTGCGGGCAGTCGAACATGACACCAAGAGTCCCATCTGGTAGCCGTAAACATAAGCAGGCTACTTAACATTTAAAATATGGATAGCTGAATGTTAAAGTGAACAGTATTTACTACTTGAACTTACAGGCAACGTTTTGTATGACAACAGCAGATAAGGTAACATTTTGCTTACGTAAAAGCATAGAAGCCGGCCGAAGTGGCCGTGCGGTTAAAGGCGCTGCAGTCTGGAACCGCAAGACCGCTACGGTCGCAGGTTCGAATCCTGCCTCGGGCATGGATGTTTGTGATGTCCTTAGGTTAGTTAGGTTTAACTAGTTCTAAGTTCTAGGGGACTAATGACCTCAGCAGTTGAGTCCCATAGTGCTCAGAGCCATTTGAACCATTTAAAAGCATAGAAATACAGTTTGAAAAACGAAAACTGATTAAATGTACACAAAGAAGGAGTACTTACATGTCACGTATAAAATAAATATAAAGCGAAACAGTTTTAGTCACAATTGAAAGTAAAATGTGTGGAAGGCGAGCCACCACAGGCTGCTCGCTTAGTCATGCTTCAGACTGAGGCGCCCGCGTTAACAACTAGGGGCAGGTGAACATTGCACCGAGAGTGTCGTCTAGTAACCGCAAGTACAATTTGGCTTCTCAACATTCAAATGTAAACAGACGAATTTTATGATGAACATTATTCAGTACATGATGTAAAAGGGAGTATTTTCTTTAACAGCGACAGATAAAGTAACAGTTGGTCTACATCAGAGCTTAGATGTACTGTTTGAGGTATAAAAGCATTACTATAAAAAATACAAAAAGGGCTGAATGACAGCTTGTAGAAAACGGTATAACATGAAATATAGCCAATAAACCATTTAATAAATGAAAAATTATGAGCTGACTTGGATGGAAAAAAAAAACTTTTGGTAACTGCACTAAGAGACCTGAAATTAAATGTCATGTAACGACTTTGTACCTTTGAAGGAAATTTTATTACGCAACTGCAGCTGCTCATTGAGAATCAGGCAATCATTTCGAGAAATATGTTTGAAAATCTCAAATTCCTCAAGAATATCTAATCTATGCCCTTTCTTCTCGGTGTACAAAATGTTGATAACGTAAATATCTTCAGGAGCATGAACTGTAATCAGAATATGGTCGGAAAAAGAAGAATTTTGGATGCTAATGCCATATTTTCTTAAAAAGTGTTCTTTATATCTGATTGTAAAGCCACGTACTGTTTGTTCTATGTAGTAAGAAGGGCAGGTGTTGCAGAAAATCTTATAGACGCCAGAATTTTCTAAAGGGGAGGGAGTCGATTTTTAAATTACGAATGAAGTTTTTTTCAGATTATTATTAGTAGAAATGGCAACGTTTTCAACTTATTCTGTTTGCTGGAGCCTGTGTTCGGAATTCTTTTCACTTTGCATGATTGGCATGGTGTATTATCACATACAGTACCACATTGATCCTCGAGGCGAGGAAGAACCATCATTTGAAAGACTTGACTTTTATTTTTCGTGATAGTCATCGGTCTTTTTCGGCACGAAAGCCTACAAACGCTCGCCCACAAAACCTGTCTCGCTCTCAATATGCATTATTATTAGTCGTTTGCCTTTCACACATGGCCCTTTGTTTCCTGTAGACAACCTAGATAGAAAGGTCTCCTTATTTGATGATACTGAATCATCTATCCAGATCTTATTCCGCATACCGCATGCACTTAGCTAGGTCTAGTCGAAGTAATAAATTTCTCTACCTTCCTGGCTTGTTGACTTTGTTGTCCATGAACAAAATCCTCTCTGTAGAATGATCTCTTCTTTCTCGATACCGATCGAGGTGGCGCAGTGGTTAACACACCGGACAACGGTTAAAACTCGCGTCTGGCCATTCTGATTTAGGTTTTCCGTGATTTCCCTAAATCGCTTCAGGCAAATGCCGTATTGTCTCCTTCCCCATCTTCCCTAAATCCGATGGGCAGATGACTTCACTGGTTAGTTCCATTCCCCTAGTCAACCGATATTTGTCGTTTAAATAGACTACGATTAACGTAACTAAAATTTGTGAAGTCTGGGCCGGCCGCTGTGGCCGAGCGGTTATAGGCGCTTCAGTCCGGAACCGCGCTGCTGCTACGGTCGCAGGTTCGAATCGTGCCTCGGGCATGGATGTGTATCATGTCCTTAGGTTAGTTAGGTTTAAGTAGTTCTAAGTCTAGGGGACTGATGACTTCAGATGTTAAGTCCTATAGTGCTTAGAGGCATTTTTTTGTGAAGTCCGGTAGATCAGTATCTTCGTTAAGGGAAGCAAGGAATATCAGTGGTAGACAGCTCATTCCGACAGAAAAGCTGGTGCACTTTCGTCCTTATGGCGTTTCTGTCGAAGTAGTTTACATTTTCAACTATTTTTTAGCGAATCCTGTCTGTCTCTTGTGATTACAATGTGAGATTAGCTTTATGTTCGTGAATCACTCGATATACGGATGAGCCGCTGACACAAGTGGAATATGCAGTTTTAGTAACAATACCTGATGTTATTATTTTTGGATGTCAATCACATTCTCTTTTCTATACGGTCGGGATAATTTTTTCTACGAATTACATATTGCAGAATTTTTCACTCGTTTCTTAGGTGGACTGAGAATGCTATCTTGTTCCGCAGTTTCATTATAACTTGATATTGTGATGTTTAACACTGGAGGAAACAGAAAAGGTGGTATCAAAAAATAAGTACAAAACAAAATGTATAACAACCATGTTAAACGATGATAATAATGCCTACCGTTCCTTACTTGCAGTGTACAGATTCCACTTCCACAATTTCACCGATACGTTTAACAGTTCAGCGCAAGGCGACAATAACCTGTACTGAAATAACAGCGCGCTTGTTTCTACCCCTGGCAAGAGCTGCTAGCGTGACGTCGCTAGTCATGTGATTCAGACTGTTTTCCTCTGCTGTGTTGTCTCCACGAGTGAACTACAACTACAGGCAACTAGTTGACGAATAGCAGTGAGGTTTCCGTAAACATCGCAGAGCACCGTCTACCATAATAAAGGTAACAAATGACGTGAAGCTTGCCATGGTTACACACGAGGCGACTGGCATATGCGTGTGGCACTTTCGACTTCGATATTTTACTTGCCAAAGGTAGCAGCCTAAATTTCTTGCCAAGTTGAGTGCAATGGTTTCGGTCATACCTATCGTTTCAGCAGAAATGCGTCATGTCCGGCACCATCAAACCACAATGGAGACAGGTAGTATCATGTGTCCCCTGGGTTAACTGTACGTCAACGATGTGTCATCGGTTTTGTTCTACTGCAAATACCACATGTACTCTGATGACATTCTGTTGTACAAAGGTGCAAAACCACTAAACCTGAAGACAGAGATCGAAAATCTCAATACCGACCTGTCTGCACTATCATAATGGGTGAAAGCTCGACCCTTCCAAAACCCAAGCGTTACTGGTTGGTCATTTTTGTTTGATTACCTCGAAATATCGGTAATCCCAAATGCCTTTAATCCAAAATGGGACAAATATCAACTTCACTCCCTCAGGAAACAGTTCAGAGGTAATAACAGATAAAATCTAAACTGGACTCAGCACATAACTGCATTGTTCAAGAAAGCACCAACATCTATCCATGCCCTACAAAAATATGAATAGTTCTTCCCTCGTAAACCTAAAGAAGAAAATTGTACAAACTCTTCTAATTCCAGTAAATGATTACAGCGATGTTGTCCTGCAAGGTCTTTGTCAGCCAACCTAACGGCCACTATAACTGGTTATGAACTCCTGTGTTCGTTATATTGTGATATTCAACTCTTTGATCACGTTTCACCATCATATTCACAACTACCCTGGCTGCTTGTAGACAAGAGCAGTGATTTACATACCCTCTATCTTCCCTACGGTCTCTTCTCGGTCTTAAAGCTCTTGACTCAACATCATGGCACGACCACTCTCTCCCATCAGAGCAGAAGGCTTTCTGTCCCACACCATCGTGCAGCTATTTTTTCTTGGTCCTTCTCTGTAGCAAGAATCATGCCCTTGAACAACCTCCCGCACTATATTAGAAAACTGAATAACATCTGCAGCTTCAGAGCACAATAAGGTATCGTAACGTATACGCAACAAATATGTGACGTAGCTACAGCTAATATTGCCTATTATAATTTTTTCTAATATATTTTTTTAAAGTCAGTACCCACATTAGATTTTTGTTTATTCACAGTGTTACATTTACACTTACACAATCATGATTTCGGCTTCAAAGTGCCATTAATACGACAGTATGCCATCTTAAGGCAATTTGTAACACTTAAAACACTCAATAATTGCACTATGAAGCCGAAATCATGATTTTGTGGGTGTAAATGTAACACTTGTATATAAAGAACATTGTAATGGCGGTATTGACTTTAAAGAAATATTGCCTATGTTTGTCTGTGAAAATGGACTCGATAAGCAACGTGATCTATTAGTAAACGGAATCTAATCTGTATATTACCGTGTGCGTCTTTACGAATGTCAGTTTCACTTTCATTTAAGCCCTCAACAGATCGTTGCATGAAAACCTTAAAACTAAGCTTTGGATAAGCTATGTGACTGCGTTTTTGAACAAGAATTTACATGTGATGCAGAATCTGACTTGTGCAACGGAATATGATGCGCTGGAGTACATGACGTTGTGGTGTGTCAATGTTTCTGTTTTGGCCCTAAGTTTTGCACTCATCCCTTTATGACTGCCTTTTTCCATGTGGTTTACAGCAATTCGCAGCAGCATGCAGCAGCAGCGGCTAAAGCTTATTGTTACTAAGAAATAATTTAATAAAAAAGAGTTTGCTTTTGTTCTGTTAACTACTAAACAACTATTGAGAAGGGCTTTCATTAATTATGTCTATTAAAACTTCAGAATCATCATGAACACATTAATAATGACTATGACAAATGACATAAGTCAATAACGGCTGAGAGCCAGATTAGCAAATTATTTCAATTTCAGAGTTACATTAACATTTAGTAACCACAGCATATTATTTAGATTCGAAGAATAAACATTATTATTTGGAGGAGAAGCTTCTTTCACTGACAAGCAAAACATTGGATTATTGCAAACTCGGAATAACAATGAAGAGCCTAACCCTGCAATTGCTTCTGCGATGTGCTTGCGAATTTTACCTTGAATTCTATCTTCAAGCGTAGTCAAGCCATCTAAATTTCTCCTGGCTATATAAATAAAACCAGGCCTTGAGTGTGGTAAGATCTGCCATCACCGACGTGAAGGCAGCGTGACACATCTTCTGTCTCCGAGCTCTCGACCAACACTACACATCCACTCTCGCAGACAGATCTCGTCTCACAACAATGCTTAGAATCGCACTTCCATGTTTTGTCCTCATATTGTTACTATCGATATCTGAGTGCTTACATAATGCGAAGAATAGCGTTAAGTTGGATAAATTTTTTTACGTAATGGCGAGTTCTGACACTCTCCTCGCTATTATATCTGCTGAAGTAACAATAATGATTACCAATGTCCCTGAATGCATTCTTAACCCCTGTACATCTTATTTTCAAGCCAGATCTTCCTCTTGTCGTAGCTGGTCTAGTCTGCTTAGCCTTGAACTTCCTGTTCTCAAAAGCGCTAAATCAGATAAAATTTGTTTTTATCACTTATAAAGTCTCTTTTTATCTGCCACTATCATTGCCGTTATTTTGGTCATTTTATAGTCAGTTTCATTATTATTACTGTCATTACTATTATTACTGTTAGTAGTAGTAGTAGTATTAGTAGCAGTCGTAGTAACAGCAGATGTAGCAGCGGTACAAGTAATGCCAGTAATAATTTTATTAGTTCAGAGTCAGTATTATGTACTCACTTTGCCTCTAACACACTCAGATCATTTTAATAGTATATGTCATACTATAATTCTTATTTCTCTGGCTGCTATGATGTAAAAGTGGTATTGTATGCGTAAGAGAGGGCCTGATGGCCCTAATCATATCAGGTTAAGTCAGTAAAAAAATGAATAATGTAGCCTTTAGTCAGCAGTGGTAGAATGGTTCAGTGAGTTTCTATTGTGTATTAAGAATTCTAGTTGTTAACTGATTGTATCAGGATTACTTTGCGATTTTGGTGTCTTACCTTCTGCTTGGGTATTTTTAGAATTTGTATCCTGAGTTAGTATTTAATACTTTAGATCCTTTCTTGTTATTCCTTTGTTGCTTGCGTAATTATTTATGATATGATGGCGTATTTTTTGTGCCTTTCTGATTATTTTCAGCTTAAAGGTATTCGGAGGGCAGTGTATTTTATGGTTTGTTATGTTGTACTAGATAATAAGCTTTGCCTACTTATGAAGTGATCGCTGGATACGTTATTTGTGTTTGACCTTATTTATGCCCTCTGATTTGTTAATAAATGTATTTAAAGTTTATTAAAGATTTACGTCCACATAGGACTCATATGGCAGCCTCATCATCCCTTGCACCTCACTGTCCCTATTCTTCTGTTTTCTATCATTGTTACGTGTGCCATACTTAGAATGTTCTCCCGTTTCTGAAGTACTTAGAATGTTCTGCATTTTCTGAAATAAAAGCACTTTAACGCCGAGATGATTTGATCTAGAAGTGGCGTGATGAAAAAGGTCTGATATACTGGCATAGTGCGAAGTATTGAATGATTTAATTTGTGTGAGACAAGTTTGGTCAAAGTGATTAAAATCCTTTTGGGTATTATGTCGCGTCATTGTTGAAAACTAAAAACAATAATAAACTAAAACTGATGTTTCGGCCGAATTTCAACGGCCTTCCTCAGGGCACAACTGTTTTTCAACTGGTGGTCAAATAAAATTCTCTATAGCCGTGACAGAGACGGACAGGCACACCCATATACAGAAAGTGGACCTGTGGAAGTGGAAGGGGATGTGGGATGGGGCGGGGGTGGCGAGAGGAGTCACGATGATAAAGGACTGTGGGACAGAAGTCCTCTCAGAGTCTCAGCAGCACAAATCTCACAAAGACTAATTAACGACGCTCTAGGGCAAGACTAAATTAAATTAAAAACGGTAGCTGCAAAGAGAACAACGTAAATTCCGCGCAAACTCTGAATGTTCGTCGTACGCAGTAACTTTCCTTTCTAGTTTAGCAACGGAGTGTGACCTTTGAATTTCAATATTTCACACGGTGGAAGAGAGAGAGAGAGACAGACAGACAGAGAGAGCAACCATTGCCCGAAAAGAGCTACAAGCTAGAGAATTCTACAAACTTGAGTGTGGAGCTATGAGGTCAGTTGCAACTTCGAGGCAGCGCCATTGTAGGTCAATGAAGTTTATATATTTGTGTCCTAGGAAGCACCGTCTACCACGTGAACCACCGCCTGCGCCGCTGTAGCGGGCCGGTGACATTCAGAGCGCAGCAGAGGCGCCCACAAAACCGACGCCCGGCCGCGTTGCGCTGCCGCCGGCGGTGACGCGGCTAAACGAGGTCGAGCCGTAACTCAAAGTGGGGCCGGCGCCTGCTTATCTTTGTTTCTGTCCATTAAGCATGCACTGTGGCCTGATGAGGGCCTCCTATACCTTTACAATGGATCCCTGCTACAGAACCCAGAGCCCGGGCACCTTACAGAGCGTTTAACGCAGTCGCTAATGGCGGGCCGTATCAGTAACAAAGTGCTTCTCCCGCCGGATAGCCCTCTTGCTGGGTGTTGATCAATAGCTCGGCGCTTAACTAAGCACTGCGGCTACGTATAGCCACAGTGCCAAACGTATACGGGCCTCTGCCTGCATTAAAGCATTAAGTGGGGGTGACGGGTAATAGTGTACAGCGTGCTCGTACTCGGCGGGTACTACAAGTACAGTATCTGTTCGAAAACATCTGTTAGTGGACACTTGCTTAGCGAACCCTGTTTCGCGTAGACTTTATGATCTCCGAAGAATTTGTGTTTTCTTTTCCTGTTTTTCTGTAATGGAATTTTATGTTGTTCACAAACTGCAAAGCCTTCTAAGCTTTTCACGCTAAATCAGGCCATATAACATTGGTCTTTTTCGAATGTACTTGTGGCCAAAAAGCGATTCTCCTAGCTGGAGTCCAAATTATTTGTTAATCATGCCTCTTGTGTTCTTGCGGAGATATTTCCATAGCAGTCTCCATATCCACACCAATATTTCTATATACCCAGCCGAGAAATAAAATACCAGTTTTCATAAATTTGTCTTTGAATCTTTTTAACGTAACGAAGTATTTTCTTAAAACGTTTCGTCCCCTATCGCACTCCCTTAGTGGCTGATTTCCATAAACGCTGAAACACGTACTTCTTTTCCTTTTGTTTCTAACATAGAAGTCAAGTATCAATTGTCATAGATTTAGCCTTGGGATTTATTTTCAGAATGATCTTTCACCCACTATTTTGCACCCTTAGTAGTAAAATTTCGAAAGGTGGTGAAACACATACTTTTTATTTTCTGACTGAGAACCCAAAGACCAGTTTTCGTTGTTCCAGTTTCAAAATTCCCTTAGCAGCGACCAAATTTCAAAAAGCCCATCATCTCCTATTTCACCCTCTTAAGAGTGGAATTTCAAAAAATCTATTTTTTAAACAACACCTACACTATAAGATCCACACCTTCTCCAACTTTCAAGTTTCTATCCTTTGCGCCTTGGGCTGGGTGATGATAGGTCAGTCAGGACAATGCGTTAATATATAGAGACTAGTATGGGGTGTGTCCATGCTTCACGTGAAAGACGGCTAAACACTACTGTGGACACTTTCGGCAAGGTTTCTGAATTTCTGTGGAGGGATGGTAGCCAAGAGACGTAAAGGTACTGATGTTGGACGCTGTGATCTGGAGCAGAGTCGACTTCCTAACTCTTCCCAAAGGTGAAGAAATAAATGGTCTTGGTTGCGTAGAACTAATTATCATTTATTTACCGATGACGCGTTTTGCTTGATTCAGGCATCTTCAGACCGGCCTACACAAAAAAATATGCATTCCTTTAGAAGTCCCATAATACCATTTCGCGAAATCTGAGTTACCAGCAAGTAGCTGTAACACGACTTACAGAATATTAGATGCTGTGAGGTACTTAGAATAATATCGTGCACGCAGAACGTCACAGCAAGTAACTGTCGTCGTCAAACATTCGGAAACATATGATCGGTATAATGTAGCCGAGAAAGTACCGCCCGGTAGCCAGGTTTATTCTAACAATATACAGGGTGATTCAAAAAGAATACCACAACTTTAAGAATGTGTATTTAATGAAAGAAACATAATATAACCTTCTGTTATACATCATTACAAAGAGTATTTAAAAAGGTTTTTTTTTCACTCAAAAACGAGTTCAGAGATGTTCAATATGGCCCCCTCCAGACACTCGAGCAATATCAACCCGATACTCGAACTCGTTCCACACTCTCTGTAGCATATCAGGCGTAACAGTTTGGATAGCTGCTGTTATTTCTCGTTTCAAATCATCAATGGTGGCTGGGAGAGGTGGCCGAAACACCATATCCTTAACATACCCCCATAAGAAAAAATCGCAGGGGGTAAGATCAGGGCTTCTTGGAGGCCAGTGATGAAGTGCTTTGTCACGGGCTGCCTGGCGGCCGATCCATCGCCTCGGGTAGTTGACGTTCAGGTAGTTACGGACAGATAAGTGCCAATGTGGTGGCGCTCCATCCTGCTGAAATATGAATTGTTGTGCTTCTTGTTCGAGCTGAGGGAACAGCCAATTCTCTAACATCTCCAGATACTGTAGTCCAGTTACAGTAGCACCTTCGAAGAAAAAGGGACCAAAAACTTTATTGGCTGAAATGGCACAGAAAACGTTCACCTTAGGCGAGTCACGTTCATACCGAGTTGTTTCCCGCGGATTCTCAGTGCACGCTGAACAACTGTCGTCGATTCACTTCTGCCGTACTCAATAACACAAAAAGCTTTCTGTTGAGCGGTCGCCATCTTAGCATCAACTGACGCTGACGCCTAGTCAACAGCGCCTCAAGCGAACAAATGTACAACTAAATGAAACTTTATAGCTCCCTTAATTCGCCGACAGATAGTGCTTAGCTCTGCCTTTTGTCGTTGCAGAGTTTTAAATTCCTAAAGTTGTGGTATTCTTTTTGAATCACCCTGTATTTCACACACCTTGAAACAGCACAAGGGAAAGGAAAGAAACAGACCACACAAAGTTGCATACCACGTAGTCCAATGAATGCAAGACCGTATAAGATCTACATAGATCTTTCATCTTGCAAACAAATTGGAGATATGGCTGCTAATATCCGGGCTATGCACATAGTACTGGACAGGGTAACACATCGAGGCGTACGCCAAATGTTCACACCTACCACCAGATGGCGTTAGTGAGCTGTGAGTTGCGGGGTACTATTCGATTACCAAATATAGGCAAGGATTAAACATCAAAGCGTAAGAGCTACTACAAGTTTTACACAAAAGTGATCTAAAATTAACCATATTAAAAATTGTTAGTAATTCATTTACAGATGTGGGAGAAAATAACGAGGCAAAAATAAAGAATAAAATTTTTACGGTGTGGTGCTGAGACGCAAAAGTGCGTAAAAGCACTCAGAGGGGAATGTAAATCGGCAAGGGTGGGTGCAAATGGTAATCGGTGGTAAAATTTGAAGGACTTAGAAGAATTATTATCCAACGGCCTTGCAGCAGTGGTAAAACCGCTTCCCGTCAAATCACCGAAGTTAACCACTGCCGGACTGGGTTAGCACTTGGATGGGTGACCATCCGGACTGCCGAGCGCTATTGCGAAGCGGGGTGCACTCAGCCCTTGTGAGGCTAACTGAGGAGCTACTTAATCGAGAAGTAGCGGCCCCACTCTCGTAAACTAATATAAGGCCGCGAGAGCGGTGTGCTGACCACATGCTCCTCCATATCGAAATCTAGTGACGCCCGTGGGATGAGGATGACACGGCGGCCGGTCGGTGCCATGAAGGCCATTTCGGATGGAGTTTAGTTTTATGAAAATAAAAAAAATGGAACTGAAATTAAATGTAAGTGCTAGATGCGTAAAATGAGAGTAATTACAACTCACGTAGGAACCATTTCAGCAATGGGACAGTTCACAAACCATAGCCTCACAGATGCTGCTGTATGACAGGGTGCATTGTCATGTTGATACGTCTTTCCTCTACGAATTGTACCTCTACTGTACGTAGTACATAATGCTGTAAAACGTGTTCATATTCTTCAAGAGTGGTATTAAAATTTGGGGTGAAAGGATATCAATGATAAGATTCGCTGATGACATGGCTGCCCTCAGGGAAAACGTAGATGAATTACGGGATTTGTTGACAGGAAGGGACTTCCTAATGAGTACAGAATATGGATCGAGATTAAATCAAAGATAGATGAAAGTAATAAGAAACAGCAGAAATGAGAACAAATAGGGACTTAACATCTGAATTGGGTATCACGAAGTTAAGAAATTTTGTTACCTAGGCGGCAAAGCAACTCATGATAGCAGGCTACCACTGGCAGAAAGGGCATCCCTGGCCAAGAGAAGTCTACTAGTATCAAATATAGGCCTTAATTTGGGGAAGAAGTTTCTGAGAATCTCCGTTTGGGGCACAGCATTATACGTCAGTGAAACATGGACTGAGGGGAAAGACGATAGAATCATTTGAGATATGGTACTACAAAAGATGTCGAAAATAATTTGCACTGATGTCAGGAATGAGGAGGTTCTCCTGAGAAACGGCGAGGAACGAAATATATGGAAAATACTGACAAGCTGAAGGGTCAGAATGACAGGAGATCTGTTAAGACATCAGCGAACAACTTACATGTACAAGAGGGCGTTGTAGAAGGTAAAACCTGTAGAGGAAGACAGGGAACCACAACAAGCCAGTCAGAAGACTGATCACTCAGAAAACGTCTGCATTTCTTGGGTATCTTTGTGAAATAAAAGAACCACAACCTCATCACGAAGGACACCCCCATACCGTAACACCACACCTCCACACATCACTGTTGGCATCACACACGTTGGCAGGTGACCTCCTGAGACCTTTAAAAAAACCAAAGCCCTCCGTCGCATTACCACACTTACAGCTGGCTCATGACTCCCTGTTGTGGCGTAACAAGCCAGTCACGCCACACTGAGGAGGAAGCCGAAAGGCACGCGTACACACAGGCCGACTGGCGTCAAGTCTGGAACAGGATAAGTTATGACTGCTATAAAGAAAATACGTAGCTTTGGAATATACTTAACTTTTAATGCTTCCTTTGGTACATCTCTCTTGACTATACAAATGAGACTCGTAAGATACATGCACTGATACAATTGGCGCCTTGCTAAGTCGTAGCCATTAACTTAGCTGAAGGCTATTCTAACTGTCTCTCGGCAAATGAGAGCAAAGGCTTCGTCAGTATAGTCGCTAGCAACGTCGTCGTACAACTGGGGCGAGTTCTCGTACGTCTCTCGAGACCTGCCGTGTGGTAGCGCTCGGTCTGCGATCACACAGTGGCGACACGCGGGTCCGACATGTACTAATGGACCGCGGCCGATTTAAGCTACCACCTAGCAAGTGTGGTGTCTGGCAGTGACACCACAAACATCCCCCGCAAATCGGCGAACGGTCGTGTTAGAAGGCTTCCGCCCGCCGTGGGGAGGACCCCATGTTGACGTATGCGATGAGGTGGGGAGCCTAACAACAGGCGAGGCTGTGCCACCCGCACCCGGCCATTCGGTCCGAGGGGAGCTAGGAAACGCCTGAAAACCTAGTCCAGGGTGCACGTCAACATGCGGTGTATGCGCCCGTAGAGAGACAGGAGGGGCCGAAGGGTCGACCTCCATGTGGTCGGGGCACCCGACGGGCGAAGACGACATCTGGTCCGGAGCGGGCAAGAGTTCCATGGTGGAGGACAGCCGGTCACAGGAAGCGAGCGGCGGCGCGTGACCCAGGGAGGCGCCAGCCGGTTGCAGCGACGCGTCCACTGCGGGCGGCGCCGGCGGGAGAACAGGCGGCGGCGGCGGCGCGTCGCCATGAGGCAAAATGGAAGGCAGCGTCGGCAACACCTGGGGATGAGGCGAGCCAGTAGATGGGTCCCCAGGGCGCTGACCGGACGGCACCGTCGCTGAAAGCAGACGGGGAGCGGCAGAACCAAGGCGACGACAGAGGCGCAGCTGATTGAGATGCCGACGCACCTCACCAGAGGCCCCCAAAACCAAATACATCGCGCGGCCGAGGCAGCGAAGAATGCGCCCTGCGAGCCAACGCCGTGAACCGCGATAGTTGCGATAGAAAACAACGTCGCCAGGAGCAAAAGCAGTAGTCTGCCGCTGCACTGGAACCTGATGCGGCAGATGCAGCAAAGACATCAAGGTTCGATGAGGACGACCATGGAGCATCTCAGCCGGCGAGCGACCATCGCGGGGCTGAGAGCGATACGAAGACAAAAAGAGCAACAATGCGTCCTCCCTAGAATGCGACTCTTGCAACTGCAACATCTGTGACTTGAAAGTCCGGACCAACCGTTCAGCGGCACCGTTTGACTGAGGCGAAAACGGCGCGGATGTCAGATGTTGAATACCATTGGCCTTGCAGAATGACTGAAATTCTGCGGACATGAATTGTGGGCCATTGTCGGAAACAATAGGCCGGGGAAGACCTTCAATGCAAAAAATAGCGGACAACGCTTGGATAGTGGCAGATGACGTCGTGGAAGACATCCGGACAACAAAAGGAAAATTACTGAAGGAATCCACCACAACCAACCATCGAGCATTCCAGAATGGACCAGCAAAATCGATGTGCAAGCGTTGCCAAGGGGAAGTGGCTGTCGGCCATGCAAAGAATTTCCGCGGCGGGGCGGATTGTTGTTCAGCACACGCCACGCAAGAAGAGCACATATTCGCAATCGCAGCATCGATTCCGAACCAAGTACAGTGCTGACGAGCAAGTTGTTTCGTATGCACTATACCCCAATGTCCTTGGTGAAGAAGCCGTAAGACAGAGGACTGTAACGAACGTGGGACCACGACTCTGGATTGATCATTATCCGAACGCAACAACAAAACACCACGTCGTACTAAAAGTCTCTCCTTGTGAGCAAAAAATCGGCGAACCAACGAATCCTCGATCTGTGACTTGGATAAGGGCCATTGCGTAGCAACAAAACGCAAAACAGTAGCAAGGACAGGGTCAGCAGCTGTGGCTGAAGCGGCACGACGAAAATCAATCGGAAACGATTCGACCACGTCATCGGATTCCGAATCAATGAACATGCAAGCAAGTTCGGAAGAATCGAATGCTTTATCCTCAGCAACAGGCAAACGGGACAACGCATCAGCGTTTCCGTGCTTAGCAGTGGACCGATACAAGATATCGTAGCGGTACTGCGAGAGGAAAAGAGACCAGCGAATGAATTTCTGCGCTGTACGTGGAGGTACAGGCTTGTTCGGATGAAAAAGCGATGTCAAAGGTTTGTGGTCTGTGATGATGGTAAAGTGACGACCATACAAGAAATCATGGAACTTAGTAACACCAAACACGAGAGTTAAAGCTTCTTTCTCTATCTGGGAATAATTGCGTTGCGCAGACGAGAGCAATTTTGAAGCAAAGGCAATAGGACGATCATGCGATCCATCTTTGTGCGCAAGCACAGCACCGATCCCGAATTCCGATGCATCGACCATCAACAATAGGGGTTTCTGGGGATCGAATGGCGTAAGGCAAGTATTTGAAAGCAACGCCGATTTCAACCGGCGAAAGGCGCGTTCGCATTCCGTCGTCCAGACGAACGGAACACCTTTACGGCGTAAGCGATGAAGCGGAGCTGAAATGGAAGAAGCGCGCGGCACAAACCTGGCATAGTAGTTAATTTTTCCCAACACACTCTGGAACTGTTTCAAGTTCTGTGGCGAAGGCAACTCCTGTATGGCACGGAGGTGCTCTGGACTCGGATGTATGCCTTGGGCATTAATGACATGTCCCAGATATGGTAAGTCACGAGCAAAAAACACACATTTGTCCTTCCTCAAGCGAAGACCATTTTGTCGCAAGACCGGAAATAACGTTCGTAGGTTGGCTAAATGTTCGGCTTCTGTCTTTCCGGAGATCACAATATCGTCCAGATAGTTCGCAGCAGTAGGGACCGACGCACAAACAGTTTGTAAATATTGCTGAAACAATGCAGGGGCGGATGCACACCCGAATGGCAGTCTTTTGAATCGGTACAATCCAAGATGCGTGTTAACCACCAAGACACGCTGGGGTACTTCGTCCACTGGGAGTTGCAAGTACGCATCTGCTAGGTCCAATTTCGAAAAGTATTTACCCGGGCACAGTTTATGAAAAAGATCCTCCGGGCGGGGCAAAGGAAAAGTTGCAGTCACAAGTTGTGGATTCACAGCTGCCTTGAAGTCCACGCAAAGTCTCAATTTTCCAGAAGGTTTTGGCAAAATTACTAAGGGTGAGGCCCAGAGAGAAGCCTGCACACGTTCAATTACACCTTGAGATTCTAAATCGTGTAACGTTCTTGCGACCTAATCACGCAATGCGTGGGGAACATTGCGCGCTCTGAAAAATTTCGGTGGCGCGTTTTCTTTCAGTTCCAAATGTGCTTCATAGTTCTTAGCGCAACCAAGGCCCGGTGCAAAAATGTCTGCAAATTCCTCACATAGACGAGAAACACTGGTGGATGGCACAGTCTGATTCACGGATAGGACCTGATTTACGATAGACATGTTAAGCAACTGAAATAAATCTAAACCAAACAAGTTCACTGCCGTAGAAGAACGAAGAACGTAAAATGACACAAGTTTTGTTTGTCCCTTGTATGTGGCAAAAAGGCTGCACTGGCCTAACACAGGTATCCGCTGTCCTAAATAACTATTGAGCTGAACATTCGCGGCACGCAACGGAGGTTTGCCCAGTTGGTTGTACGTGTCTCGATTGAGCAATGAAACTGCAGCTCCGGTATCGAGCTGGAATGGTATCACTTTGCCTCCAAAGTCTAAGTCTACAAAAAGTTTATTATCCTGCTGACGACAAGAGCGACTTTCACGTGCAATTTGAACTGATACAGGTACAGAAGCACTTGCGACTTTACGG
The DNA here is from genome assembly GCF_023898315.1 of Schistocerca nitens. Lineage (NCBI taxonomy): Eukaryota > Metazoa > Arthropoda > Insecta > Orthoptera > Acrididae > Schistocerca > Schistocerca nitens. The sequence goes on along the minus strand of NC_064614.1, from coordinate 781,785,219 downwards.
GAGTTCCGGCGACGTCGACGCACACTTTTTGTGGGACGAACACAGTCACTGTTAGATAAAGTGGCACTGGACGGGGTGGAATGAACGACATGAATGTCCATGGGCGAAGGTTCACGAGCCTGATTGTCCCTGGGTCGATTCCGGCGCGAAGCAAAGGGCCTGGAATGGTTCTGATTGTCTGATCTTAGCTTTTTCTGGCAAACACTTTGAAAATGTCCTTTCTTATGACAGTAAAAGCAAATAGCTTGGCGTGACGGGCAATTGTCACGCGAATGTCTAGTTGCACACCGCGGGCATGATTTTAGAACTGCATTGGCATGCTTACGCGGCACACGTGTTTGCGAGCTAGGCTGCAGCCGCGCGGACGTGCGCGAGGGCCGTTGAGCGTCCCGTGCTGCGCGCCCGGCGGGCCGGTCAATGCGACACACTGCTGGCGAAGTTTCAAATGATTCCTGAGCAAAGTCAAGTGTGTCTTGCCTATCCAATATGTCTATCACTTGTTGAAGGGAGGGATTAACTAGTTTCAAAATCTGTTCCCGTATGCGAACATCAGAAACGTTCTGTGCTATTGCATCACGCACCATAGTATCTGAATACGGAAGTCCACATTCACATGCAAAATCACAATCCCTAGTAAGTCCTTGCAATGTTGCAACCCACTCCCTATTAGTCTGACTGGCCGTACGTTTGGTACGAAAGAACGTATACCTTTTTGCAACTACATTAACTGTTTCTTTGAAATAGGCATCTAAAGCAGACAAAATTTCTTCGTAGGACAGAGTGGCTATGTCGCGTCGGGGAAACTATTTCACTATCACACGGTAGGGGGACACACCGACACAAGAAAGCAAAAACGGCTGCCGCTCATTACCTTGAATTCTGTAGGTGGCTAGATGGAAGCCAAATTGTCGGGACCATTCAGTCCATGACTCGTGGGTTGAATCAAAATGACGGAAGGACGGTGCAACTGCTTGGTGTGGCTGCGGTAGCGATGAAGCGGCGGCGGCTGCATCGGGGTGCACCGCACGTTGACCCTGGACGAGCTGTCCAAGGGCATCCAATAACGCCTGCGTCTGCTGATTCTGCAAGCGAAAAAATTCGGACAGTACATCTGGAGAATGTGGCGAAGCCATGACACAATAATTCAGAGCAAAGCAAGTAGATATAACACGATTCTGTAATCCTCGTCGTCAATCTGTTGTGGCGTAACAAGCTAGTCACGCCACACTGAGGAGGAAGCCGAAAGGCACGCGTACACAGACGCCGACTGGCGTCAAGTCTGGAACAGGACAAGTTATGACTGCTATAAAGAAAATACGTAGCTTTGGAATATACTTAAATTTTAATGCTTCCTTTGGTACATCTCTCTTGACTATACAAATGAGACTCGTAAGATACATGCACTGATACAATTGGCGCCTTGCTAAGTCGTAGCCATTAACTTAGCTGAAGGCTATTCTAACTGTCTCTCGGCAAATGAGAGCAAAGGCTTCGTCAGTATAGTCGCTAGCAACGTCGTCGTACAACTGGGGCGAGTTCTCGTACGTCTCTCGAGACCTGCCGTGTGGTGGCGCTCGGTCTGCGATCACACAGTGGCGACACGCGGGTCCGACATGTACTAATGGACCGCGGCCGATATAAGCTACCACCTAGCAAGTGTGGTGTCTGGCAGTGACACCACACTCCCAATCACTCGTTTCTAGTCATCCACTGAGCAGCGTTGTCGCTCTTAACACAGCCTTAAACTCAACACTATCTACAGAAATGTGTCGCTTCTGGTGAGCTGCTCGACTGTTGTAGCCCCCTTCTTTCAAGTCCCCATTAACAGTCATTGCGCTAGTTGGACTGCCAGTAGCACTTTCGAACTGCTGATTAGGTCCTTCCGATTATGTGATGTGATTTTTTTCTTTTCACCCACCGTTCTCAGTGTTAGACTATACCTGTCAGTCACTACATGAGCTTTGACTGTTCTTGGTTCAGCCGTGTTTATTCCTCTTCACAGTTGCATCACCAACAGTCGACTTAAGGAACTTTCAAAGAATTGGAATGTCCGTAGTTAATTTGTAACTCAGGTGATATCCAGTCACTAGTACACGCTATACGTCAGGGAGCGTTCCCGAACGACCTAGTCTGTTATTACTCCTTCTCTACTGACAACACAGTTGTCTCTGCCTCTCTTTACGCCGGCGGGTCCGCCTCTCGTGATGTCTAGAGGTCAGTTTGCCATCATAGATTGTAGCGTATAGCTCATAGCTAGTGGGAATGAGCCGGAAAAGTGTTATAATGTTACTAGAAGGCGAGTCTCATCAGTCACGATACTCTATTCTCTGCCAATTACAACATGTTTCATTGTTTAAAATGCTAAGAGCAATTATTTTTTTTTTGTCATCAGTCTACTGACTGGTTTGATGCGGCCCGCCACGAATTCCTTTCCTGTGCTAACCTCTTCATCTCAGAGTAGCAGCTGCAACCTACGTCCTCAATTATTTGCTTGACGTATTCCAATCTGTGTCTTCCTCTACAGTTTTTGCCCTCTACAGCTCCCTCTAGTACCATGGAAGTCATTCCCTCACGTCATAGCACATGTCCTATCATCCTGTCCCTTCTAGTTATCAGTGTTTTCCACATATTCCTTTCCTCTCCGATTCTGCATAGAACCTCGTCATTCCTTACCTTATCAGTCCACCTAATTTTCAACATTCTCCTATAGCACCACGTTTCAAATGCTTCGATTCTCTTCTGTTCCGGTTTTCCCACAGTCCATGTTTCACTACCATACAATGCTGTACTCCAGACGTACATCCTCAGAAACTTCTTCCTCGTATGAAGGCCGGTATTTGATATTAGTAGACTTCTCTTGGCCAGAAATGCCTTTTTTGCCATAGCGAGTCTGCTTTTGATGTCCTCCTTGCTCCGTCCGTCATTGGTTATTTTACTGCCTAGGTAGCAGAATTCCTTAACTTCATTGACTTCGTGACCATCAATCCTGATGTTAAGTTTCCCGCTGTTCTCATTTCTACTACTTCTCATTACCTTCGTCTTTCTCCGATTTACTCTCAAACCATACTGTGTACTCATTAGACTGTTCATTCCGTTCAGCAGATCATTTAATTCTTCTTCACTTTCACTCAGGATAGCAATGTCATCAGCGAATCGTATCATTGATATCCTTTCACCTTGTATTTTAATTCCACTCCTGAACCATTCTTTTATTTCCATCATTGCTTCCTCGATGTACAGATTGAAGAGTAGGGGCGAAAGGCTGCAGCCTTGTCTTACACCCTTCTTAATACGAGCACTTCGTTCTTGATCGTCCAATCTTATTATTCCCTCTTGGTTGTTGTACATATTGAATATGACCCGTCTCTCCCTATAGCTTACCCCTGCTTTTTTCAGAATCTCGAAGAGCTTGCACCATTTTAAATTGTCGAACGCTTTTTCCAGGTCGACAAATCCTATGAAAGTGTCTTGATTTTTCTTTAGCCTTGCTCCCATTATTAGCCGTAACGTCAGAATTGCCTCTCTCGTCCCTTTAGTTTTCCTAAAGCCAAGCTGATCGTCACCTAGCGCATTCTCAATTTTCTTTTCCATTCTTCTGTATATTATTCTTGTAAGCAGCTTCGATTCATGAGCTGTTAAGCTGATTGTGCGATAATTCTCGCACTTGTCAGCTCTTGCCGTCTTCGGAATTGTGTGGATGATGCTTTTCTGAAAGTCAGATAGTATGTCGCCAGACTCATATATTCTACACACCAACGTGAATATTTTGTTGCCACTTCCCCCAATGATATTAGAAATTCTGATGGAATGTTATCTATCCCTTCTGCCTTATTTGACCGTAAGCCCTCCAAAGCTCTTTTAAATTCCGATTGTAATACTGGATCCCCTAGCTCTTCTAAATCAACTCCTGTTTCTTCTTCTATCACATCAGACAAATCTTCACCCTCATAGAGGCTTTCAATGTATTCTTTCCACCTATCTGCTCTCTCCTCTGCATTTAACAGTGGAATTCCCGTTGCACTCTTAATGTTATCTCCGTTGCTTTTAATGTAATCAAAGGTTGTTTTGACTTTCCTGTATGCTGAATCTGTCCTTCCGACAATCATATCTTTTTCGATGTCTTCACATTTTTGCTGCAGCCATTTCGTCTTAGCTTCCCTGCACTTCCTATTTATTTCATTCCTCAGCGACTTGTATTTCTGTATTCCTGATTTTCCCGGAACATGTTTGTACTTCCTCCTTTCATCAATCAACTGAAGTATTTCTTCTGTTACCCATGGTTTCTTCGCAGCTACCTTCTTTGTACCTATGTTTTCCTTCCCAACTTCTGTGATGGCCCTTTTTAGAGATGTCCATTCCTCTTCAACTGTACTGCCTACTGCGCTATTCTTTACTGCTGTATCTATAGCGTGAGAGAACTTCAAACGTATCTCGTCATTCCTTAGTACTTCCGTATCCCACTTCTTTGCGTATTGATTCTTCCTGACTAACGTCTTGAACTTCAGCCTACTCTTCATCACTGCTATATTGTGATCTGAGTCTATATCTTCTCCTGGGTACGCCTTACAATCCAGTATCTGATTTCGGAATCTCTGACCATGATGTAATCTAATTGAAATCTTCCCGTATCTCCAGGCCTTTTCCAAGTATACCTCGTCCCCTTGTGACTCTTGAACAGGGTATTCGCTATTACTACCTGAAACTTGTTACTGAATTCAATTAGTCTTTCTCCTCTTTCATTCCTCGTCCCAAGCCCATATTCTCCTGTAACCTTTTCTTCTACTCCTTCCCCTACAACTGCATTCCAGTCGCCCATGACTATTAGATTTTCGTCCCCCTTTACATACTGCATTACCCTTTCAATATCCTCATACACTTTCTCTATCTGTTCATCTTCAGCTTGCGACGTCGGCATGTATACCTGAACTATCGTTGTCGGTGTTGGTCTGCTGTCGATTCAGATTAGAACAACCCGGTCACTGAACTGTTCACAGTAACATACTCTCTGCCCTACCTTCCTATTCATAACGAATCCTACACCTGTACCATTTTCTGCTGCTGTTGATATTACCCGATACTCATCTGAACAGAAATCCTTGTCTTCCTTCCACTTCACTTCCCTGACCCCTACTATATCTAGATTGAGCATTTGCATTTCCCTTTTCAGATTTTCTAGTTTCCCTACCACGTTCAAGCTTCTGACATTCCACGCCCCGACTCGTAGAACGTTATCCTTTCGTTGATTATTCAATATTTTTCTCATGGTAACCTCCCCCTTGGCAGTCCCCTCCCGGAGATCCGAATGGGGGACTATTCCGGAATCTTTTGCCAATGGAGAGATCATCAGGACACTTCTCTGTGTGTGGTATAGATCTCCGATTCGGTGCCTCTTGAACTGCCAGACGTTTCAGCTACCTTGATTAAGAAACACCCACTGTGCGGCGGCGAGTTTGGGAGAGAAAATATTGTTGCTGTATAAAAGTTTTGAATGTTGAATCAGTTTCTAGCTTTTAGAATGTTGTTAATGCTGTCTTTCGCCGTTCTCAACACTGGCTCTCTAATTCCTTTTTAGCCCCCAGAAAGCGATTTAACAAAACGTGAAGCCTGTAATTAGAGTTCCTAGTGCCCACTTCATCTGAGAAGAATATTATAGCTGCAGCTTATAACTCTGAGGAATTAGGAGATTGTCCGGGATTTCTAATCAAAAACGATTTTCCAAAATAGTTGAGTATATTCTCAAAGTCACAAATAAAAACACACAAGTATCCCTACAACCTAACTAACAGAGCAGTTCAGAGTCTAATGCGCTGATGCAACTATAAATGTCCGAATTAAATGTTGAAATGAATGCTCGCCATAATTTGATGAAAGTATTTCATCAAACGCCACGCTAAATAATTGGTAGAATGTCTGTCCCGCGACGGCACATGAAAATACGACAATACGCACACTGAGGCTAGATAATGAAAATCACTTGAAATGATTTCATGGTTACGCGTATCTCTAGTAACTTAATACGGCACCCGAGGCTGTTTGTCGCAGTGACACCGACGCGACGCGACTGCCGACACAGATGGCGTGTTATTCAGCGTCTGGAGAGAACTGGGGCCTTGCTTCCTCGCGCAACGCTCTTATATATAAAGCCGCGGTGCGGACAGCTAAGGGAACGCCTGATCAAATCGGCTCTCCCGACTAGCCGCTGGGCTTGTAACGCACCACTTCAAGTTACATAATAAATTCTAGCTTCTCTTGCTGATGGCCGATGAAGCTCTTAATTTTAACTGTGCATTCAGCACGCAGGTAAGTATTGATAATAAATTTTTGACGTGGCTAAGTTAAATATTTCGGACGAGAGAATTAATTTAATTACACTGCACGCAGCAGATGAGCTCTGAACTGTCCCTTTTGAGATCCGCTATCGCTATAATTTTATAGGTATTCAAAAGAAACTTTTCACATCTTCATTGTCATAGGGGACCTCCAACCTATTTAAATCTAAACATCCTAGCCTTAGTTAATAGCCTACTTAATCTATCTTGCTTCCTTCAGTTTTGAGACGAAAACCACAAAATCATGAATTTCCACTAAAATCTTAATTTGTGAAATCCAAAGTACTGTTTTTATTAAATCATTATGAAAGATGAATCTAAATATAAATTTTGAAGTCTCTAGCTCTTTTCTGTTGCGCCAATGATTTTTTCAGAAAACGTCCAAATTTCGGCAATGGCTTAAGTTATCGAACTGATATTTAACACATATTAATTTAGTATTATTCCTGACATGCCAGAAAAGTTTTAGGTAATTTGCTTGATTTTTAAGGTATTGCGCAACATTTATGACGTCAGAGCTAGTTACAGCAGACTAGCTGGCACACAATGGAAACTGATGTGAATTTACTACAGCGTGAGTAGGCTGCTTCCCTACATCACCCTCTACTTAAATTTTTTGTTTATGAATGTTAATGAATGAAAAAAAAAATTTAATTACAAAAAGGGAAGCAAGAGTACAGTTTAACTCCTTATGAAAAATCAAAATTGAAATGTAAATATGTAGAAACATTAAAAGAAAACTGATTACCTACAATAATTATTTAAATTGTGGGCATGTTCACTGCCTTTTAAAACAATGTCATTACTCAAAATTTTAAGCAAAGTCCATGAAATATTTTGGCATACATATTGCCTTAGACAAACAAACACATACAAGTTGAAAAATTATGAAATTCTTAGATCCATTAACTACATTAAATACATTTTTACATACACAAATTCAAAAATTTTTACAGTTATTCAAGATATATAAACAGATAATTATCTCTGAGCAGTCTTTTCTAAACCTGAAAGAAAAGTTCACAAATAATTTTTACACACGTGGTTGTAGCCGCTTTGGCTGGCGTCCTACACTTCCATTCACAAGGGTAGAGAAGGGGAAGTTGCTATGGTGTGCGTCCTTCATGTTCTCTCTAAATTACATGGGGAAAGGGGAGGGGTCACTGTGAGTGGTGTCCAAGTCACTCCACGCTTTCACGCAGCTACCAGGCTGCCATTATCTGGTTTGTCCTGTAGAACAAACAAAAAGAGTGCCTCAGACTCTGTTCACTTATTATCTAAGGGTGGGTCACAATGAAATGGGGATATATACATTTTATCCTTTAATATGTTGCTGGAACAAAGTTAACAGAACTTTTTCAGTATTACTTTCGCTGTTACTTAATTGTCATAAAATCGTTAAACAAATGGCTCACAACGCCTTTAGTCATGTACTAGAGAAAATTTATGCTCCTAAGGCATACAATCATAAATCATATCTAATCTGAATTTATTATTTCTGGGCCGGAACACTGAACCAATGCTCGGTACATTCCTGATACATTTGTATTGTATTTATTTAGCTTACTCATCTTCAAATACCTTATTTTTAGAGATAGTATGAGTATGATTAGTGGTTGTTTTCTCAGCTTCTTTGTACATGTGAGTAACTTTTGGTAATAGTACAGTTGTGAGTGTTCAAAACACACTACGTTTAGTTGACTACAAAATCCACTTATTGGTCCTCTGCTGTTGTGTCAGTTCCACATCTGCAATTGTGTACTTACTTTGAAGTGTATTTATGCTGAGCTAAAATAATGTTTCACGTCTGTCAGTATGTTATTCAATTTACTTTGCTAGTGTATGTACTTATTTAACACCCACTCTATTAATATTTAAAGCATAGGATAGCACATTTATTTCATATCTTTAGTGTATTGCAGCTGATTAGTTTGCTCACGTGGCAATCCATTTCCACTCGATCGGACGCTGAAACCACAGGTAGTCTCTCTCGACTTACCACTAAAATGCATCAAGTAATTATGGACGAGCGTAATGCTAATTTCCTTAAACCTATAGGACACCATGAGCTGCTCTGTCTCATCTAACATAAGGGTACCTATGGTCGCATTCACGCCTCCAACTCATAACCTCAATACGTGTAGGTGTATCCTGTCACACACTACACCAAAATAATGGCCAGCTCCAACCTTATAAATAATTCAGGGACGTGTCCTTCACGTCTCAACCACAAACACTGCTCAATTCTATTACACTGCCTTTCCTTGCTACACCAGGTGAGTTTAATCTTACAACTTATCTGCATATTTTTTCTAACACTAAGCAATTTCTTCTACTATTTCTTACCTAGCTCTAATGCATACACTAGGTTTCACTACCACTTCAGATCCTGCTTGTACATGAATTTGTACATCTTTTTAAAATATTATTGTGGGACCATTTCCAATAAAACAACCCTCTGTACTAACAATATTTTACCAGGGTTTTATGCATACTTGTTACTCAAATACATTTATTCTTAATTACGTCATACTTCTCTATTGTTTACGTCACTGTTAGGTTTGTCACATTAGGGTTTTTCTTTCTTCACTAATCGGTGGATAGAATGGTTCCAGAACTAATGGCTTGATAGCCATAACGGAAAATTTTCATGTGTTGGAAAGAAGAGGTCAAAATTTTTGGGGACAGGAAAGATGAAGAATGAGTGAGACCTGAAAAGGAAAGAAGATCTCACACAGCTGGGACTGCACAGCTGCCACACTGTATAGAGGTTGTAGAACAACCTCCTCCCTACAGCATTCATTGGCTTCAGAAATTTTTGATAATGGAAAGAAGGGGTCGAAATTTTTGTGGATAGGAAAGATAAGGAGTGAGTGAGACCTGAAATGGGAAAGAAGATCTCACACAGCTGGGACTGCACAGCTGCCACACTGTGTAGAGGTTACAGAACAACCTCCTCCCTACAGCATTCATTAGTTGAATGCTGTTTTGATAACCATATCTGAAAATTTAATATGTTAGAAAGAAGAGGTCGAAATTTTGGTGGATAGGAAAGATGAAGAATGAGTGAGACCTGAAATGGAAAGAAGATCTCACACAGCTGGGACTGCACAGCTGCCACACTGTGTAGAGGTTACAGAACAACCTCCTCCCTACAGCATTCATTGGCTTATTATTGGTTTGATAACCATAACGGATAATTTTGTGTTGGAAAGAAGCGGTCGAAATTTTTGGGTGGATAGGAAAGATGAAGAAAGAGTGAGACCTGAAACGGGAAAGATCTCACACAGCTGGGACTGCACAGCTGCCACACTGTGTAGAGGTTACAGAACAACCTCCTCCCTACAGCATTCATTAGCTGAATGCTGGCTTAATAGTCATACCGCAAAATTTAATTTGTGGGAAAGAAGAGGTCGAAATTTTTGGGGACAGGAAAGATGAAGAATGAGTGAGACCTGAAAGGGAAAGAAGATCTCACACAGCTGGGACTGCACAGCTGCCACACTGTGTAGAGGTTACAGAACAACCTCCTCCCTACAGCATTCATTAGTTGAATGCTGGCTTAATAGTCATACCGCAAAATTTAATTTGTTGGAAAGAAGAGGTCGAAATTTTTGTGGATAGGAAAGATGAAGAATGGGTGAGATCTGAAACGGGAAAGACGATCTCACACAACTGGGACTGCACAGCTGCCACACTGTGTAGAGGTTACAGAACAACCTCCTCCCTACAGCATTCATTGGCTGCCTATGACCACGCCACGTCGATCTGAAAATCCTTTATGATGTCTTTTTAGAACCTGTCTCAGTTCTTCCTTCTGATTGGCTGAAATCTTATCGATTTCCTGCAATTTAGCTTCTATTTTGTCCAAAATAATTGCTTCTTCTTCTTCTGTGTTTAGCTTACTGTTACTAAGATTAACACTTTCGTCCCAATATCTCCTATTTTTCAGAACTCTTATAGGCAGCTCCCAAGTTTCATCATCAGTTACTTCATATTTATCACTAAAAGGTACTATAATTACGCCAGTTATTGGCAAGACCATTTTTAACTGGCTTCTTTCAAAATCAACAATGATATTTTGACAAGAAATCTATGCCAATTAAAACCTCAATACTGAGATTGTTTACAATTAAACATGGATGATCAATTAAATTACCATTAATGTTAAGGGGCAGCAAAGCTTCTTGCTTTACCGTTTTTGACACCTTGCCAGTAGCACCACTTATTCTTAGTCCTGATACCCTCATTACTGTAAGCTTGTCTTTACCAGGTAATGCATCAAAGAAGGACTGAGATATTGCACTCACCTGACTTCCACTGTCTAAGAGACAACGTACATTGATACCCAACATATTCACTATTATTATAGGGTGGCTTATTCTAGGTTGTACAGGTGGTTCCTCAAATTCATCTAATAGTTCCTTTTGGATTTGTCTCCAACTAAAGTGATCAACATCTGTCTTCATTACATTTAGGTCACAGTGTGTAGGGGTTTCCTGAATTACATTTTCTGCTGCCTTTTCCAGTCTGTCTATTAATTTTAAATCGAAACACCGCACGACTTCATTACATTTAGATTGCTGAACATAACCCAAATTACTGTAGTCTGAGCGATTCTGCGCCTCCAGACCGGGCATAATACTAGTTACAGCTAAACCACTTTCACCATTATCGTCGGTTTCCTTCTCAAGTGACAACTGGTCACAGCTACTGGGTTCATCGACCCTCAACAGCCTACCCTCTACATTCTCACTTATCTCCTGTCCTAAATCTATTAGTACATTATCAACATCCTGCACAGGCACTTTAGATACGAGCACATCATCCTCCTCGTAAATATAAGCATGAATTTCTTCTGCTTCTTCACCTGACAATTCAGTATTTTGTAGCTCCTCCCTATCGTTACACTGCTGCGCCTTCTCTTGCTCTTCCCACTTAGAAAGCGTCTCTAACACGGTATCTATCAAATACTGTGAGTGATCTAGTATTTCTGCTGTATTCTTAGGTGCTACCGACTCTTCATCCACATGTTCAGTCTGAGTATTTTGATCTGTCTTACCAATTATCGTAACTACTGGCTTAGGAAAAGTAACCGCCTGGTGAGCGCCAGTGTCCTCATAGACGGGAACTAGTTTTCCTGCCTCGGCCTACCACTGTTTCCTTTAGTTTCATTATAGTTAGCTGGCATAGCTTTGCTTTCCGTACAGTTGTTTACATGCATATTTCTGTTTGGAAGAAAATTATTATCCCTTGGACGCCATTGTTGGTTCTGATAATTATTTCCCCAATTCCTACCTCCCTTAGGATGGCGAACACCTACTGTTCTGATGTTAACATTGCCATTTTGCTCGTTCCTAAAATTACTATAATTGTTATTGGCATTTCTGTTATTACGTGCTTGCTCCTCATTGGCAACAACACGTTCTACACATTCCAAATATTCAATGAAACGATCCAGATTATCTCTAGGGGCAGATATAATTCTAGTTTGCCAATACCATGGCAGTTTGGCTTCAAGACCTAGTATAATCATTTCAGATTTCAGCTTTTCGTCCAAATGTGACAAACGTGAAAGCCATGACCTAGCAAACTCTTTAATGGATTCCTTGCCTGCATTGAAGCGTTTTCCACTCCAAAATTCTCTCAACACTTCATTTTGCTTATTGCTAGACCAATACTCATTAATAAAAGCTGTTTTAAATTCCGCTAATGTTTTACACTTTAACATAACATCAGCTGACCAACGCATGGCGTCACCTGCTAAATGGCTTCTAACAAATGAGATTTTCTCTCGTTCAGACCAAGTTGATGGAATCACATCTTCAAAATCGTTCCAGAAATCTAGCGGGTGTATATTTTTATCTGGATCAAACCGCAAGAACTGCCGACACCCGATAAAAGCGGCGTTTGCAGCTACAACTTGTTGTACACTACCATTACCAGAAGTTACTGAAGCTACTCTACTCTCAATGTTAGCAATGTTAGTACTAATATTTTCTACTTTCATTTCAACATTATCTACTCTTTGTACAATATGAGTAGTATCAGTTTTGATTGCATCTATGTCTGCTTGACATATGTTTACCTTTATATTAACATCTTTAAATCTATCTGAGCACAGTTCAGATTCCGCCTCGATCTTTTCTGTTAACTTGTGCTCCAGCTTCGCATCTTCCATTTGGAAGTCTTTGCGAACCTCAGCAACTTCGGATTTTATTGTTTTATACATTTCAGAAAATTGCTGAGCAACCTTTTCCTTAGTATCCTGATGATTGTAATCAATTTTACAATTCAAACTGTCTAGATCCTCTTTCAACTTATTGCAACCAGCCTTGAAGGTATGGTCCATTACCTCCAATCGTTTATTAAAATTAGTTTGACTGGCCACAATCCTGTTATTTACCTCAATTATATCAGATTTTAATTCAGCATTACTGCTTTTGACCTGTTCACTTACTTCAGACTTTAATTCAGCTGTCATTTTTGCATTACTGGCTGACATTTTTGCATTACTGGCAGCTATTGCTTGTAATATAACATTTAAATCAACAGCCCCAGCATCTTTGGGTTGCTCACTAGCTGGCTTTTTATCACACTCAGGTGACGAAAAACTAGCTCCAATACCAGAATCATCAAAACTAAATGAAACTTCAGATTGATCAGTTATATCTAACTTCTCCTTCTTAAACTCTACCATCTCTGATGACTGTTTCATCATTAATTCATCAGAGAAACTATCATCCAATAAATTTACAATTTCTGCTTTCTGCTTTACTACAGGGGTCTCTATTATTGAATCATTGCCCCTTTTTAAACTACTGTCAGGAGACAATATTTCATATTTCACCTTAACATTACTACTTTCAAGCATATTTACACTTGAAACGTTGTCTGAATCTACAGTTCCCTCAACAGACATAGGTTCTAATTTAAGTTTAAACTCAGTTTCTTTTGGCGGTTCCATCGCCGACAGTCTTTTAGTGCAGGTTAGTAAAATTTTTAACAGCTTTTGACATAACTTAGTTCCTTCTGCACGACGTTGTCGGCGCGGCGTACCAGGATTACTGCTGCGATGTGGCACGTTGAACTGCATACGGCACTCCGACGGCTGTTGTGTGTTTGCGTGGCCCGCAATTGCAGGCGCGATTCCGGCTGCTCCAGCGGACGACTGCGGGGATGTGAAACTGGCTACTCGCGATGCCGGCAGCACCGCTAGACTCAGTGCCAGCTCCGTGAATCCAGATGCGATGTTAATCCAATTGCGTCGTCCGCATGCACACGTAACACTTTCACTGTTCCATTACTCAGCTGCGTGTCGCATTTCACTCGCGAATCCGAATAGTTAAAAATCATTCACTTAGTTGATTTCCCGGCCGATGCACCATATGTGGGGCGGCGAGTTTGGGAGAGAAAATATTGTTGCTGTATAAAAGTTTTGAATGTTGAATCAGTTTCTAGCTTTTAGAATGTTGTTAATGCTGTCTTTCGCCGTTCTCAACACTGGCTCTCTAATTCCATTTTAGCCCCCAGAAAGCGATTTAACAAAACGTGAAGCCTGTAATTAGAGTTCCTAGTGCCCACTTCATCTGAGAAGAATATTATAGCTGCAGCTTATAACTCTGAGGAATTAGGAGATTGTCCGGGATTTCTAATCAAAAACGATTTTCCAAAATAGTTGAGTATATTCTCAAAGTCACAAATAAAAACACACAAGTATCCCTACAACCTAACTAACAGAACAGTTCAGAGTCTAATGCGCTGATGCAACTATAAATGTCTGAATTAAATGTTGAAATGAATGCTCGCCATAATTTGATGAAAGTATTTCATCAAACGCCACGCTAAATAATTGGTAGAATGTCTGTCCCGCGACGGCACGTGAAAATACGACAATACGCACACTGAGGCTAGATAATGAAAATCACTTGAAATGATTTCATGGTTACGCGTATCTCTAGTAACTTAATACGGCACCCGAGGCTGTTTGTCGCAGTGACACCGACGCGACGCGACTGCCGACACAGATGGCGTGTTATTCAGCGTCTGGAGAGAACTGGGGCCTTGCTTCCTCGCGCAACGCTCTTATATATAAAGCCGTGGTGCCAACGGCTAAGGGAACGCCTGATCAAATCGGCTCTCCTGACTAGCCGCTGGGCTAGTAACGCACCACTTCAAGTTACATAATAAATTCTAGCTTCTCTTGCTGATGGCCGATGAAGCTCTTACTTTTAACTGTGCATTCAGCACGCAGGTAAGTATTGATAATAAATTTTTGACGTGGCTAAGTTAAATATTTCGGGCGAGAGAATTAATTTAATTACACTGCATGCAGCAGATGAGCTCTGAACTGTCCCTTTTGAGATCCGCTATCGCTATAATTTTATAGGTATTCAAAAGAAACTTTTCACATCTTCATTGTCATAGGGGACCTCCAACCTATTTAAATCTAAACATCCTAGCCTTAGTTAATAGCCTACTTAATCTATCTGGCTTCCTTCAGTTTTGAGACGAAAACCACAAAATCATGAATTTCCACTAAAATCTTAATTTGTGAAATCCAAAGTACTGTTTTTATTAAATCATTATGAAAGATGAATCTAAATATAAATTTTGAAGTCTCTAGCTCTTTTCTGTTGCGCCAATGATTTTTTCAGAAAACGTCCAAATTTCGGCAATGGCTTAAGTTATCGAACTGATATTTAACACATATTAATTTAGTATTATTCCTGACATGCCAGAAAAGTTTTAGGTAATTTGCTTGATTTTTAAGGTATTGCGCAACATTTATGACGTCAGAGCTAGTTACAGCAGACTAGCTGGCACACAATGGAAACTGATGTGAATTTACTACAGCGTGAGTAGGCTGCTTCCCTACACCACCATACGAGCACCAGCAATTTTCCCGCATTTGGATTTACATAGATCCGCCATGTGCACTCATAATTACACTGAACACGGAACTGAACATGACTTTCATTTGCAATGTACTGCGAAAGTCGCACAGGTGCATTTCGTTGTCCAGTACAACAGTGCATCCTCCATGCTTGATAAACGTTTGATTTTACCTTGAAGCATTAATTCCTTTAGGTTTTTTCCAATTTTTGACCAATCACTATATAATAAAAATCGACGTTTTGGCAACTATTTCAGTCATCCAACCGGTCTATTGCTAGCCTTGCGTTGTTAAAACTGTAGTCCACGTGATACACACTGATAGCAAATGCCACTTTATAGCTCGTGGAATGAGGGATGGAAATATTGGGGAAAGGAAAGTACTGTTTTAATATACACTCCTGGAAATTGAAATAAGAACACCGTGAATTCATTGTCCCAGGAAGGAGAAACTTTATTGACACATTCCTGGGGTCAGATACATCACACTGACAGAACCACAGGCACATAGGCACAGGCAACAGAGCATGCACAATGTCGGAACTAGTACAGTGTATATCCACCTTTCGCAGCAATGCAGGCTGCTATTCTCCCATGGAGACGATCGTAGAGATGCTGGATGTAGTCCTGTGGAACGGCTTGCCATGCCATTTCCACCTGGCGCCTCAGTTGGACCAGCGTTCGTGCTGGACGTGCAGACCGCGTGAGACGACGCTTCATCCAGTCCCAAACATGCTCAATGGGGGACAGATCCGGAGATCTTGCTGGCCAGGTAGTTGACTTACACCTTCTAGAGCACGTTGGGTGGCACGGGATACATGCGGACGTGCATTGTCCTGTTGGAACAGCAAGTTCCCTTGCCGGTCTAGGAATGGTAGAACGATGGGTTCGATGACGGTTTGGATGTACCGTGCACTATTCAGTGTCCCCTCGACGATCACCAGTGGTGTACGGCCAGTGTAGGAGATCGCTCCCCACACCATGATGCCGGGTGTTGGCCCTGTGTGCCTCGGTCGTATGAAGTCCTGATTGTGGCGCTCACCTGCACGGCGCCAAACACGCATACGACTATCATTGGCACCAAGGCAGAAGCGACTCTCATCGCTGAAGACGACACGTCTCCATTCGTCCCTCCATTCACGCCTGTCGCGACACCACTGGAGGCGGGCTGCACGATGTTGGGGCGTGAGCGGAAGACGGCCTAACGGTGTGCGGGACCGTAGCTCAGCTTCATGGAGACGGTTGCGACAGTGTCCCTAATTTGCTGGGAAGTGGCGGTGCGGTCCCCTACGGCACTGCGTAGGATCCTACGGTCTTGGCGTGCATCCGTGCGTCGCTGCGGTCCGGTCCCAGGTCGACGGGCACGTGCACCTTCCGCCGACCACTGGCGACAACATCGATGTATTGTGGAGACCTCACGCCCCACGTGTTGAGCAATTCGGCGGTACGTCCACCCAGCTTCCCGCATGCCCACTATACGCCCTCGCTCAAAGTCCGTCAACTGCACATACGGTTCACGTCCACGCTGTCGCGGCATGCTACCAGTGTTAAAGACTGCGATGGAGCTCCGTATGCCACGGCAAACTGGCTGACACTGACGGCGGCGGTGCACAAATGCTGCGCAGCTAGCACCATTCGACGGCCAACACCGCGGTTCCTGGTGTGTCCGCTGTGCCGTGCGTGTGATCATTGCTTGTACAGCCCTGTCGCAGTGTCCGGAGCAAGTATGGTGGGTCTGACACACCGGTGTCAATGTGTTCTTTTTTCCATTTCCAGGAGTGTATGTATATTCGTAGGGTGTATAGTGTAAGATGAGTAAATACGAACAGACCAACAACTTCTGTATGTAAATGTGTCAGTCAAGGAAATGTATGTTTCTGTCACTTCCACAAATTCACCCATCACAGTTGCCACTGAACCTACATTTTTGCTATTGCCAAGCAAATGAGCAATCGTAAGGCCGCTGTGGGGAAGAAACACATATTGCCAGTATAAGGTAATCGAGCAAAAAATTCGAGGAAGATGGTAAAACTGGGTGAAGCAAGCAAAATGTTTTGTCTCAAGGCCAATCCATATCCTACAGTGATATGGACAGCATTGGGATGTGGCGATTACGAACTTTGTTATAGTGTCTGAAAGCTGAGAAGACTGGAATCTCATCCTAGTCAAGTGTTGCCGTACCGGTAGTTGGAATGAAACAGTTGTAGTTCCACGACGTCCCCTCTTTTGTGCTCATGTCTTCAACATAGAGTAACAATTACGTACAATGGTAACGTGTCGAAGTTCAGAGATTGTAGGAAGATACAAGGCGACTTTGACGAAAATTCCAGTTAGTGTGATCATTGGCTGGTAGCCCTGAATGTGCAAAAATCCAAGTTAATGTGGATGAGTAGGAAGATCAAACTTGTAATGTTCGGATACAGTACTACTAGTGTCCTCCTTGACAACGTCAAGTCGTTTATATATCTCAGTGTAACGTTGCAAAGCGATATTAGACGGAACGACCATGTGAGAACTGTCGTAGGGACGCCGAAACCTCGACTTCTGTTGATTGGGAGAATTTTAGGAAAGAGTGGCTCACCTGTAAATGAGATCGCATGTAGGGCGATGGTGCAACCTATACTTGAGTACTGTTCGGATGTTAGGGAACCGCACCAGGTCGGATAGAAGGAAGACACCGAAGCTGTTCAGACACGGGCTGGTAGATTTCTTGCCGCTAGGCTCAAAAAACACGTACGTGTTACGGAGATGTTTCTGAAACTCAAATGGGAATGCATGGAGGTAAGGCGACGTTTTTTTCGAGAAATATTATTGCCAAAATTCATAGAACCGACATTTGAAGCTGACTGCCGAACGATTCTACTTCCACCAATATCCATTGCGCATATGGACCATGAAGATAAGATACGAGAAATCAGGGGTCATAGACAGTCGTTCACCCCTCCCCCGTATTTCCCAGTGGAACATAAAAGGAAATGACTAATACTGGTACAGGGTACCCTCCGCCACGCTTCGTACCGTGACTTGCGGAATACTATGTAGATGTATATGTGATTCTACAACTTAATAATATTTTTGTAAGTCCTATGAGTGCTCCTGATAAGTTTATTTAAGGCATTAATATTTAGTTTTAGTCAACCTTGTAATCAAGAATCACAGGAAGCAGACAGTGAGCAGGAAGCTGGGAATTCATAAGATTGTGTTGTTCACTGTGGCAAATTGTTTCACTCTCTCGTCAGCCTTCCATGTTACTAATTAAACTTGCACTTAGCAGCGGAGTGTCTGTAGATATGAAAGTTCCTTATAGATGAAAGCAGCTTGCCGGACCATACTCGATCTCGGAACTTTGCCTTTCGCGGGCTAGTGCTCTACTGACTGAGCTACCCAAGCACGACTCATCACCGCCCTCACAGTTTTACTTCCGCCATTACCTCGTCTCCTCCCTTCTTCGAAGTTTTCCTGTAAAACGCAAGACTATCACTCCTGGAAGAAAGAATGCCTTAACCACAACCTGGGGAATGTTTCTTTCTGCAGCGTGGTGTGCGCTGATGTGAAACCTGCCCCACGCTGTGGCTAGGCCAGATGTGAGTGCGGGCTGTGATTCGCTGTAGGGTAACTCAAAGGGTACAACACTTACAAGGAAAACAAAACGTCCCGAGTTCGAATCTCGGTTCAGGAAACAGTTTTAATCTACTAGGATCTCGTATATCTTTCTTGTATTTGTAACTGGCCACTCGCAAAAAACAACAGTGTCTCACTTGGAAGGGATAGACATTTCTCTCGATAATCTTGAAGTTGAAGCTCTTCTGTTAATGTCTGCTTACGTGGAAAAAATTACGTATAACTGTTCTCTTGGCCGCCATATTGCTTTCGTAGTTTATAAACAGTGACAATGAAAGTTACATAGCAAAAGTCTTCACAATGAAATAATGGGGCACCATAAGAAATAAGTGAAACATATTGCAAACACACACACACACACACACACACACACACACACTCACACATACACACATTCAAATAATATTAGTTAGTATTAGGCCTAGCCATAATGTTCCCAGCCGTAAAATGTCCAAGTTAATAACTTTTTCGATATTAATTTCTATATGGCTGCAAATAACGAACTGTGAAAGAAAACAACTGCGTAAAAACAAATAAAAAAAGGGTAGAAAACCACAGCAAGTGGTAACAAAATATACATACAAAACTTTGTCTGTTTTCTTTCAGTTTGTATAGGGCCTATACTGTTTTAAAAACTGAAAGTTTTATGTATACATGTAGTGAGCAGAAAAACTGTGTTTAGCTCAAGCCGGGCCCGCTCCAAATACTAAGTATTGGTAAGAAAACACGGGCTGCAGAGCTTCAGCCTCAAAACGATTGTTTCAACGCCCTACTAGACATTTCCGTCCAAGTTCTGCAACAAATTCAGGAACACCACAGCAAAATTACAGCAAACTATTTTAAACATAAAACTCAACAGAATCTTTCATATACTGTAATGAATTGATCTGACTAAATACATGTCAGTGTAAACAGTATGTTTGGTTGACTGAAACAAGAAATTAGATGCCTACATAAAAATTAGCTGGAACTCACTGTCAAACTACTGCAAATTTATGTGTAACTATGAAATCAGATCAGAATCTTGAAATACTTAATGACGTAATTAATACACTCAAAAAACAGAGAAACACAAATAAAAATAAAATAGGAGAAACAGCAACAAGAACTAAACACACCTTGGAAACAAAAAAACTATCATACATAAAAACTGAAGACAAACTTGTCACACAGTCTACAGACTTACTGACATACTAATAACTCCCCAAGCAATAAATTTGTTAGAAAAGGACATCATACAACGTCAACAGACTCATTACACGCAATACAGTGGAAAATTATATCACAAAAAAGTGAATACATAATAAAAAATAAGAAAGAAACGCCATATCAAAATCCAATGCAGGTCCGTCAAGAGAGTTAGTTGCAGAAGAATTAAGATGCATAAGAAAGATAAACGAAAACAACATATTGACAGGAACAAAAACAGCAGATCGGAAAACGTCCACGAAAGTAATGAACAAAATTAAGAACTACAGGGGTTTTCTCACATCGGGCAAAGGCACGATCCTCGTAGTAGTAAAACAGGAGGAGTACAGAGGTAGTAGCTTAAAATTTCTAGGAGACCACGACATAACAACGCTAACCAGTTACCAACACATAGATACCAGTAAAATACCCAGACACGTCTGAATAGCACATCTTACATATTCACTAAACAGGAAGTGAAATGGCTAAAACCAAAGAACCCGAAGACACCCACAGTGAACAACCTACTAAAGCTCTGCTTGTAAATTTCAGAAGCTCTACTTGTAAATTTCAGAAGTGCCCAGACACATCACCTAGGCAGTGAAGTAAAAGCACATTTATCAGTATGTTGTCTAAGAATTACTGTGAAGCCGAGTTTGTGTGCCGCCGGCGGACAAAGCCAGTAAGCTACAATTTATTTAAATAACACACCCAGGAAAACAATTTAGCAGAAGCGAGAACAAGACAAAACTATGTAGTGGTCTACTTTTGTAAAGCTCACTTTTGCTGAAGGACGCATTTGAGACAGTCTCATGCCAGTGTACTAGAGCATCCATATACTGTTTGACATACACTGGATTTGAAAACGATACGGCTGTTTAGTTTTCGAAACTGTTGAACCACCTAACTAATGTATCACACTGAGAATATCTGCATCTACGATTACACTTTGGTATTCACGGTAAATTGTGCGGATATTGTACTATAAAAAGATATCTTTCATTTTCCATTTAAGGGTACACGTAAAAACAATTAAGGGTTAGACCTGTATGCTTCCACACCTGCTTTCAGTTCAAATGGTTCAAATGGCTCTGAGCACTATGGGACTCAACTGCTGTGGTCATTAGTCCCCTAGAATTTAGAACTACTTAAACCTAACTAACCTAAGGACATCACACACATCCATGCCCGAGGCAGGATTCGAACCTGCGACCGTAGCAGTCGCACGGTTCCGGACTGCGCACCTAGAACCGCAAGACCACCGCGGCCGGCCTGCTTTCAGTGATTTTGTTTATACTTTCACCAGTGGAACACTTTAGTAAGTGGCTGATGAATACTAATTTATTACTCCGTGAAAACTGGTTGGGGTAGTTAGATAGGAGATAGATCTCTCTTTAGTGGGTCGCAACTACAGATGCCTATGCTACTTTACTGATAAAATACAGATTCCTGTGAATATTTACTTCATGACCCTATCCAAACAGGAGTTGAGAACACAATGTGTGTGTAACTGCTTGAATTTAGTTTCCAATCAATTATTTTCAGAATACCTGAAGGTAAGACGATTATCATTAATATCACGACGTCTTCAAAAACCTGTACTACTCCATGAATTCGTACGAATTGAAGTAAGCCGCATCTACGTTTTCCCTGTAGTATTGTCAGGTCAGTGACCTCGGCCACCAGAGAGGCGAGAGTGCGTTTACCAAGGACTTTCTCGTCCGAAATCGGTTGCCTTATAACAGGGTTCTATTGCCAAAGGAGCACGGAAAACTATGGTATATTCGAACGCTAAATAAAACCAAGCTACTTTTAAAAAAACGTGTTGCATTGGTTATTGAACGACTCTCATACTTACCTGTGACTGGGCTTAGCGTCTGGAATTTTTCTGGTACCAAGATTTGCACCTCCAGTCAGATCCTGAAATGTTAAATCCATGTCATCGTTTAGTGAAGTGAATAGTAATACGTGCTGTCGTATACCGTTCAAAATTTAAATCACACTGAAGACTTGTGGAATAATGTTGCCTTTATTTACTGTTCTTATCAGATGTATGAGTAGATATTCAGATTCCGCTGATGGTTATTAAGCCTACATCGTACGAAAAGTGATAACTAATCGTACCAAAAAAAAAGTTTGACATGTTCCACATGAGTACTAAAAAGTGTATTAAATATCGGGTATACGCCGACTGTTACAGATTTAAAGGTTATCGATTCATATTTACAGCATGACAAAAAGGAAAGAATAAAAGGGAAAGAAGCATCTAGAAGGCGAGGAGGAAATGAAACGAAATTTCAAAGACCGAGAAGGTACGTGATGTTATTTCGGCGGTTAAAAAATCGAGCCAAATTTGCACAGAACTTGGCAATTTGATCCCACCTAACAGTACGACGTTGCACTCCCTCGAGCCTGGTTCCATGTATTGATTTGGTTGTGAATGACGTCGCAGAGACGTTGTCTTGTCTCCTGAAAGAAGCTGGCATAAAACAGTTGTAATTGGTCATTGACGTACCACATACTGGCGCTCGAATGATGTTCGAGCTGGTTCCACACGTCCCACATACGTTGTATTGTGTATTGAACTTGAGCCGTAGAATAGTTAGCTTTGAAAAGCGCGCCGCAGCTCGTAGCGTGCAGCAGTCGCCCTCCATTTGCTGGCGATGGCGCCGTTGTCGCAATGAAAGGTTTCGGTGTCTCCCTCTAGCGGGAATGGGGAAAAGTGAGCTGTTCGCGTGGGTTTAAGAAGTGGCTGTATGGGCTCTCGTGGAGAGTTGGCAGTCGGGGCATCAAGAAGCGACTTCTCTGCCGGTGCTAGGGGGACAGCACGCAGACCGCGGCATCAGCGTCAGCGACGCGGGCAACGGCTCCGTAGTATGGGGTGTTAACTGCTCGTCGAGAAAGGAATCTTCCTGAACGTGGGTCCGCGAGGGGTGTGACTTGCAGTTCGGCCGTATGCTGTCGACCGGCGAGGAGGTTCTGAAAATCGGCTCGCCTTCCTGCGTCCGTTGAAACGGCTGGCAGCGGGCGGCTCGCCAGAGCATTTGGAGGTGCTGCGTTGGTTCAGTCCTGGGAATCGTAACGCACCTGAAGTTGAGTATTGATTTAATGAAGTTTAATTAAACTCAATTTACTTATTCTTGTTAATTATACCAGCCATTCATTCTCGTCAGCCCACCCGCGGGAAGGTGGTAATATAAGAAAGGGTGGTCCGTTTGTCCCCTTTTGAGGACGGGAGGGGGGGGGGGGAGTCAGATTAAATCTGTGGTTCGGATTGCTTCTTTCCCCTCCCAGCCTACCTACGGGTTATTCGACTGTTAGCTTCTACCATGTCTGTGAAACTCTAAGGCACCAGTGGCTGTACTGTTTAAAATGCAAGGCACTAACACCTGAGCCATTCTCCTGCCTGCCATAACTAGTACTACTAGACTCACGTGTAAAAGGTACTGTAAGAAAGAAGAAAAATTCCTTTTGCCTCGTGGTAAGAACTAGTTAATTGCATAACGAATTCCTGCACATCTGGAAGCTGTAACTTAAGTAAATTTGTGTTTACGTATATTTGGCTATAATCATGCAAGGTTGTTAATGTACGCCTTAGTGGATTTTTGTTGTTGTTTCTAGTCAGTAAAAACTGTTGTGTGTGTTTTTTTTTCAGTTCAATAGCTTTTAAGGCTTTTACTCAACGTGCTATGTGTTTTAAACAGGTAGTTGGTTATTAGTGTGTTTTCTTGCCATGCAAAAGTTCGCCATTTCACTATGGGTAGAAGTTGTTGCCTTGAAAGGAGAATGTTGTAAACGTTCGCAAGTGCTACCTTCCGAGCGTGTGTGTTTGCCGTAGGTTACGTGGCAGAAATTTGTAAAATTTGTTTTTTTATATATTTTGGAATTGTTAATGTTATTAACTGTGAGTGTCCCCCCCCCCCCCCCCCCCCCGTGTGCATGACTCATGACAGACAAGTTAGATTCTGCACCATTTAATGAGCCTGAGTGAGGCTATTCTTGGCGGCCGTAGCTACGGCTGTTGTAACCACATGAGAAATTTGTTTGCCCAAAAGTGAAGTCATATTTCAAATTATATTCATTTATTAATGGAGTTAAATTCACCTGTAATTTAGCTGAGCTTGAAATATTATACAGCGTCGCGTTGTATGCGCAAAACTGCATGCCTGTACTTGCGTTTTACTGGCGTGAAATTTTTGTATAATAATTTAATAATTTAAAAGCCCTTTCCTAGTGCAAATTATGACTTATTCGTTAGATGATTGTTGTTTTTTTTTTTAATATTGTAAAGTCTTGCACAAAATTTGAGTAAAGAGTGTTACTGAAAATTGTGTATAATTTCACTATTTATTCCTTGGCACTTACTTCCACTTTACATTTTGTGTATTAATCGTGATAAATAACCTTTGGTGAACCAGTAGTAATTTTACGGTTCAGTACTGAGTAACTCTTGGCATCGAAAGTAACTCAACATCACACAGAAAGTATACAGACACAGATACCATATATGAACAGGCGTTGTCTTGTTGAAAAATGGCGCCACGATTCTGTTGCATGAGAAGTGACACATGAGGATGCCGGATGTCCGTGACCTACCGTTGTGTCGTCAGAATTTCTTCAGCCACTACCAATCATGATCTGAAGCCGATAGCTCCCCACGCCAGGAGTATCACCGTAGTCTCTCTGTGAATCACTAGGGACAAAAACACTACTCACTAGGTCGCCACCACACTCGCTAGTGACGCAGAAACACGATTCATTACTGAACCATTCATTAATTATTAGTCCATGCATCCCGGACTCGGTATAGTCCACACGCAGCCGTTTGTGTTGTGTTGCTAACGGCAGCCAATGTATGGGATGATAATTCTGCAGCCAAGTTACTGGCACGCAGAGAAAAATGAAGAGTGATGACATAAAGTGTTGCTGGGATTTCTTGTTTGTCCTCAGATGGCAGACGTACGAGTAGATGTGAAAGGCTAACGGTGTGCTTTGTCGATACGCGATGCGGTAATCCTCGCTTGTGGAAATGTCGACAAAACACTTGCCCTCTCGTTCCTATGCACAACGATGATCTGCTCTGGTAACTGGTTTACCTGTCACAGAGTATTATTGCAACACTAGTCGTATAGATACTCACGTATCGTGTTTCGTGTGCGAAAATACAATGGAATCCGATCATGTCATTTCGGTACTTCATTTTTCTCTCAGGCAGTGTAAATACCTAAGGATTACCATTAAATACAACTTACATTGCAACCACGATACAGAAAATACTGTGCAGAAAGTGAATCAAAACCGTGTTTTATTGGCAGAGCACATAGGAGGTGCAACAAATCTTAAGAATGTTGTGGCTAGGTATGAGACCTTCGTCAGGCAGAACTGACAAAGGTCATTGAGAAAGTTCAAGGAAAGTATCTCCTTTTGTATGTTGCGAAATAGGGAAACGATTATCACAGGAATGATAAGCGAGAAGGGGGGGGGGGGCTATCATAAAACAAATGCGTTTGACGCTGCGGCGAGATCTTTTCAGCAAATAACAGCCACCAGCTTACTCCTCCGAATGCCAACATATGTTGTTGACTGCCATATACATCGGTAGATCCTGTATTCATTCGAGAGTGGAACAGTAGAGAAATAAGCTGAAAGTTAATCTATAAACCCTCTGCAAGAAACGCAGATTATCGAGTTAGATGTAGATGTCGTAGTGTAATGGCTTGTTTCTACTAGTTAGGGAGATTACATTCGAATACTAAACTTATCGAAGATTACTTAGTCCAACTGTCGTAGCGTTCATCGGAAAATAGAAATAGTTCTGTGCGCTTGAAAACAGTCAATTCTTGCTATGAATACACGAAACGCTATTATATGTGTAGTCGACAACGTGAGCAATTGCATATTTCCGGTCCCTAGTGGCTGCCTCCTACGCCCCTCACATACTACTGACCAGAAAATTCAATTCACTTAGTCGGCGGTATTTCATCGGCGCCGACCGCTCGCCTCCTCGCACGACGTCGGTGTTCGCGTCCAGTGTAGCGGGCTGCCGCAGACTCAGCGCGCAGTTTGTCTCTGCAGTTACGGCGACCTCGTAGGGCACGCCCCATGTTTTCGGGAAATTAAACCCGTCTATTGGCCGCGAGCGATTCTCTCTCTCCAGAGAGCACGGGATTTAACGCTGCCGGCTTCCTCCGTGCGGGCCATAAAAATCTCCTCTCTGGCCCTCGTTTAAAAGGTAACTTTTAAGATGGAAATTCTATGTGTGCAATAACCTCAGAATGCTAATTCCCCTTGCGATAGAAGAAACCGTCATTCAGGATTTTCCTTTGTTCCAAGAGAAGGACACCAGTTTTACATTAACCGAAATAAATTTTCTCGAAATGTACCATATTACAGGCTAACTGACAAAATATACTTCCAAACCTGATTTCATTGTGAAGGTGCTTATTATTTCGAAGAGGTCCATGTTTAACCAGGTTCCTTATTCTGACCCTTATAGAGGGACAGCCCGCTATTATAAGGTTTAGTCCCACATCTCAAGCAATCAGTGTTACTGTTTCTATTCTGTAAGCCCAAAAACAGTATTGTCAGAATTATTCAGTGTCCACGAGTAGTTTCGGCCAAACTAGAAGGAAAGATACTTGTTGAGATGCGGGCACATCAATCCTTTTCATCTATGTCGGACAGAATAGGCAATTCTGCATATTGTTATCACGCATCCTTCACCCATTCTCCACAGTGAATTACACAGTCTTTGAAATATATATGGCTCCGTTGGCATTGGATAAGATGCACTGGTCACATTCCCTTGTAATGTCTGCCCATTGTCGATGGGTTTGGCATACGTGTATACTTTTAGCTGCCCTGATACAGCCAGTCAGGCCTCTAGAATGAGATTTTCACTCTGCAGCGGAGTGTGCGCTGATATGAAACTTCCTGGCAGATTAAAACTGTGTGCCCCACCGAGACTCGAACTCGGGACCAATGCCTTTCGCGGGCAAGTGCTCTACCAACTGAGCTACCGAAGCACGACTCACGTCCGGTACTCACAGCTTTACTTCTGCCAGTACCTCGTCTCCTACCTTCCAAACTTTACAGAAGCTCTCCTGCGAACCTTGCAGAACTAGCACTCCTGAAAGAAAGGATAATGCGGAGACATGGCTTAGCCACAGCCTGGGGGATGTTTCCAGAATAAGGTCCCGAGTTCGAGTCTCGGTTGGGCACACAGTTTTAATCTGCCAGGAAGTGCATATCAGCGCACACTCCGCTGCAGAGTGAAATTCTTATTCTGGAAACATCCCCCAGGCTGTGGCTAAGCCATGTCTCCGCAATATCCTTTCTTTCAGGAGTGCTAGTTCTGCAAGGTTCGCAGTAGAGCTTCTGTAAAGTTTGGAAGATGGGAGACGAGGTACTGGCAGAAGTAAAGCTGTGAGTACCGGACGTGAGTTGTGCTTCGGTATCTCAGTTGGTAGAGTACTTGCCCGCGAAAGGTAAAGGTCCCGAGTTCGAGTCTCGGTCGGGCACACAGTTTTAATCTGCCAGGAAGTTTCAGTCAGGCCTCTGTCAGAATGCTTGTCTGAGGATGGTGAGCAGGGCACTGTGTGTGAGGGACCAGGACTTAGGTGGTCGTGGTATCAGAAACGCAACCAAACCATATTCACACATTATTTAGAACTCCTACAGTAACCGATGAACCGATGGCGTTACCTTCACTGCGGCAGTGCTTACATCAGCGCAACACGAGGCGGCGTACTGGCAGTGCACAGGCGCCAGAAGTCAGAGCCCCAGCGTCTCCAACATCGTGGAGCATGGCCATACCACTAATCCACGAACAGGAAGGCGTGTGACTGCTGGACGCTAGCCAGTTGCAGCAGTAGGTAATGCGTATGTCGTGCTAAGGTGCAGACTGCAAATCCAGGATCACTCAGAGACGCTCAAGAGACAATCTGCACGTGTCACCAGCCGGTGGGCCCCCGGTGTGGATGCCGACGACATCAGGTATAAGAACGGTCCACACACCAGCACCTATTGTATATGGTGGCTAGTTGTCAAAGAGCTTAGGTGACCGCATTGGATCAGTTGGCGTGGTGGTAGCGGTCAAAGATAAATTCTGCAAGGCGGGACGGCCAGTATTTATACTCACTCGGTTTGGTTCTATCATGACTTGGCGTTGCTTCCAGTCATGTAGAGGACCTGGAAGGCGCCGCCCTTAAGAAGTCTGCCCACACACCTGGGCAACATAGCTGGGTTGACAACCCGCACCGGCCGGGGTGGCCGAGCGGTTCTAGGCGCTACAATCTGGAACCACGTGACCGCTACGGTCGCAGGTTCGAATCCTGCCTCGGGCATGAATGTGTGTGATGTCCTTAGGTTAGTTAGGTTTAAGTAGTTCTAAGTTCTAGGGGACTGATGACCTCAGATGTTAAGTCCCGTGGTGCTCAGAGCCATTTGAAACATTTGGCCTAAGTATAAAAGCCCTACACCTTGTATCATTTAACCATGGTATGTGACGGAATATTGACTTTCATCTACATTCAACAGACCGCACGCCACTGAAAACTAGCAACCTGTTTTCATTTCTGTTTTTAACTTCACCATACGTGCATAAAATTACTTTCAGATAGCTGTTTCCTGCTTCAGGCGGGAGGTTATAAACAAAGACAATTTTATAATTAACAAATCTGCTGGTAACACAAGCAATACTTGAAGTTCGGTCGTGATGACGAAATTCAATTCTTCCCCTTGCTTCATAAGTAGCAGGTCCAGTAACATAGGATGCAGCAATTTTATGAAAAAGCTGTACTGGCTAAAATGGCTCTGAACACTATGGGACTCAACTTCTGAGGTCATTGGTCCCCTAGAACTTAGAACTAGTTAAACCTAAGTAACCTAAGGACATCACACACATCCATGCCTGAGGCAGGATTCGAACCTGTGACGTAGCGGTCTCGCGGTTCCAGACTGCAGCGCCTAGAACCGCACGGCCACTTCGGCCGGCAAAAGGCTGTACTGTACCAGGCCGTAACAAACCATGTGAACCTTATTGCTTGTGATTTCTAGCACATCCACTTGCAGTCGTGGATTTACAGTAAACTTCATTAGACAGCACATGTAAACTTATCGAATTTAAACTGCATGGCACTTTTCTTTGAAATTTTAAAAAAAATTACGCTAATTAATCCCAATGGTTACTAGCAACAGAACACTCAGCAACGCTGTAAACAGAACAAGACTATGACACAGACGAAATTCAATAGTAGATGACATAAAACTTGTCAGCAATACTAGAGTAATATGGTCCGACATCACACTACGGCGCCTCATGCGGAACTAACCGCAATCGTTTCGCGCAAGGGTAACGTTTCTAAATAGTGCTGGCAATTTATAACTCGTAAATCGATAATAAGAGGTTCCTCTTTATCTGTTACAGAAGGTATAGGGCCCTGTGAGTCTGACATTGACAATCCCTGCCCGTACATTAATACGGAAGTGATCCTGGTACCTCCATGTTTGCTCTAGGATTTGCATCTGCCCAAACGTGCATATTGTAGTACTTACAGCGTTGTCTCTGGGGATGGCCTATATCACGGACTACCGCACATCACTCGTCACAAATAAAACGGTCTGTGTGTAACAGGTATTTGTTTCCACATAATTAATTATATGAACTTCTCTTCCACATTCGAGCAGCCGTGGCTTGTGTAGGAATATGTAACACTTGTTTTAACGCCCTATACAGACGCTACACAATACTAGTCTGAGAACGTTGAGATGAGGAACTAATGTTTGGATAATAACACTTAATTTTTCATTGCCCTTATTAACGTATATTGCATAGCTTCAAATGTAGGTTATATTAATTAAAAGAAACGATAACTACCATTCTCACAATAGGAATTACAATAGCGAATCAAATTTTGCCACTCTCTATGATATACCTTGTTGTTTGTTGACAGGCAGCTAGGACAATACCTACCAATTATGAGTGGAAGAGCAAGAATAAATTGCTCGGATTAGAAAGGGTATGGGACATGGATATATTCTTTTGCCCCTAGTCTTCAGTCTGTACGTTGAAGAAGCAATGACACAAAAAGAAGAAAGGTTCAGGAACTTGATTAAAATTCAGAGTGAAAGGGTATCAGTGATAAGATTCGCAGATATCAGTGAACAGAGAATAATTGCAGTACATTTAGAATGAACTTATCTAATGAGTACAGATTAAGGATTGGAAGTAAACAGAATAATGATGAAAGTAAGGAAGAGTAGTAGAAATGAAACTAGCGATAATATTAGTGTCAAATTTGGGGACCTCGAAGAAGTGGAAGTGAAGGAATTTTGCCATCTTGACAGTAAAATAACGCATGACAGATGTAGCAAGAAGCACGTAACATACACACTAGCAATGATAGAGACGGCCTTCTTGGCATTAAGAAGTCTACTAACGTCAATGCCCGTTATTTGAAGAAGAAATGTCTGCGAATTTTCGTTGGGAGCATGCCATTGTATGGAAGGGAATTATGAACATTTAAAAAACTGGAAACGAAGAGAATGGTATGATTTATGGTTTGGCGACATGGAATGGTGTGGTAAATTAGGAGGACTGATTAGATAAGGAGTGAGGAGACTTTACGCTTAATCTGCAGGGAGGGGAACATGGGAAGGACAAAGACATTAAGAAAAGACTGTATACTAGGACCTGTGTTCGACATCACTTAATAACTTCCATATTACCTGAAAGAGTTGTAGAGGGTAGTAACTGTACGGTACGGCTGAGACTGTAATACATCCGTCAAATAACTGAGGACGTTCACTGAAAACAGCAACTTAAAGATGAGGAGGTTGGCACTGCAGAAGAATATGTAGCGGGCCGATTAAACCTGTCGGAAGATTGATAACCTAAAGCTAACATCTCTTCTGTTGATACTGTGGTTTCGTAAACAAGCGGATTAATGTAAATAGGATTAAAATAAAATAAAACAGAGGACATATTCGATGAAACCGAAGATTATGGTGCAAAACCTGCAGGTCGAATTCAGCGTTGAGAATGGATGTGCTCACCTGTTTGAATGGATGACAGCAAATAGAACGCCATCAGCCAACCTTGCACAATTCCAACCGAGAACGGTGAATGTATTTTCAATATGTCCATACACGACTACTGCGACGATTAGACGTAAGCAGGAAATACTTTAGGCAATTCGGCATTACATTACTGAGCTGCACAATCCGTTTTACAGAAACGAATTCTCGGTTCAGAGTCATTTCACCCTATGTCAAATTAACAAAGTGTAAAATGAAAAGCAGTAGGGTATGGTATCGTGGCTGCGGGTAAGGTATTAGATGATAAGTCAGAAAGGGCGTTAGTGTGAACCGTACATTAAAAATTACAATAAACCATTGCCAACAACAGTGGTTTAGGAATACATAACCACGTAGCTAACAGAAGAAAAAGAGATAGAGCGCTTACGTGTAGGAGGGTAGTGAACTGGTAAAAAGTAACCAAAGATGAACAAAAATTTAATAATAATGTGGATTGGAAAACTATGACATGCGAAGAAATTATAGAATGGATATGAGAGAGAGCGCCACGGTAGTATGAATGAAGAAGGATGAAGACTCTTTCGGTTTTGGTGTGAAATTCAGGAATAGGAAATACACTGTTGAAGAATCACAAAAGGAGGACGAATACTGCGAAATCAGAGAACGAAAGAGATATTAAAAGCTGGTGTACCCAGCGGCAAATGTAGATCACAAGAGTAAGTTGAAATTTAAGAGAATCATCTGGAAAAAAACGATGAGTAAGGAACCAAGACACTGAAATATTGAAAAATGATATGCATCTGAAATTTTCTGAGACTATGTAATTCGATGTTAAGTAGTACAGTAAACACTTCAGTTGAATAGAAACGGACATTCCCACAAAAAAAGAGAAGAGAGACATTTTAGACACGTTTTTCAGAATAACACGGAAATCTAATTGGATTAATACAACAAGAAATATGAAATGATTCAAGAGAATCGGCTTAAGGGGCTCCGGAAAGTCGTATCTTTCCAATGTTAAAATAGCGCATATAAATCTATTTTTTTGTCAGATAATATTTGAACTAGAAAGTTAAAATTTTTGCTGGTTAGTTACTGGAGTACTGGCTACAACTTAACAAAGAGATTTAAAAAAAATTAAATTCAGTTGTTAATGATTAATTTTTTTGTAATGAAAATTCTCAATTTTTTCTGCGATTTTTTGTTAATAAATTCAACAATATACAGGTTTAGATACGCTGAAGGTGCTGTGTAACATTTCCTGAAAATTCTAAACAGATTGGTTTGATAGATACCGAGAAAACATGTAATTTGTATGAAAAAATAAAAGTTTTGGGAATCGAGCGACAGAGTTTGGATTACCCATTTAGTACATTCCAGGTTCATAGAATGGATTATCTTCATATTCTGGAAACTCCTCCTCCAGCTTCCTCTTTTTCCTCCTATTGTTTAATCTGGCTTGTATGTCTAGGCTATTTCCAGTCCCGTCAGCAACCCGAACACAATTCTTCTCTAAAGAAAGTGTCGTTCTTACCATGTTGAAACCTATCTTCATCCCCATATTTCGAAATATTTGACACCTTACAACGTTGTCATCATTGAAAGCAACAACACCACCATATACGCCAAAGTGAAGTGTTTTTATTCCAACAAACACAGTCTTGGGGATTCCTGACGATATAACGCTATTTACACTTTCATTGGAATGTTGAGTTTTTCCATGAGCACACTTTGTCAACAGTTCTGGTGCTCCAAAGTCTCTGCAAACAGGTTTTATCACCTCCATTACCGCATCAGGCAGACTATGTTTGTGAGTGTTCACTTCACCAATTAGCAATCCCTTGTTGTACTTACACCAATTGGGATCCCAAGTAATGAAGGGGACTTTCATCGGTTGAAAAAGTATGAAAAAAAAGGAGCCAAAATAGCCTTCTTCGTTTCGTCGACATTTGTGTGTGATTTGTCTAATAACCATTCCATAGTAGTTCTCTATTTTGTCAATTAAATTGTCAGTTAACCTTCCATTGGCATCCAACCCTTTACCATCACTGAGATATTGTTTTTTGTACAAAGCTTTCAGTCGTCGAAGTCTTCTGTGTACGTGTCCAATACACTCAAATTTCTGGAATGGAAGATAATCACCATAGGACTTCATGTCTTGAATATATTTGAAACTTTTAGAAATACAGTAACCAAGGTAATTCACATATTGCATTTCATCACAAACAACAGAACGTTGAAATATACTAGCAACACCAGCCACTTCTATTCCTCCACTACTACCATTATAGTTAGCTGTGCAATTAATTGAATGTGTACTTTTACTTTGTTTGAGAACACTTACAATATTTAGATATTACTGTTACATTTAAAACTTTTCCTGTATACATACTGATGGCAGATACTACACCATGAAGAGATGTTTGTCCCCATTTATGACAGGTACCATCGAATGCTGCTGACAAGTCTCTATTACCACTGTTGTCTATTACTGCCTCTTCCACAGGTTTCTACATATATTCTGTACAGAAGTCTTCTACTTTAGACCCCATAAATCTATTATAGTTCGTAAACTTGGTTCTGGTATTTGAAAGATTCACCACGCCACAGAAAACTGCACCTGTAGTAGCACCCTTACCTACTGTATACAAGGCATGAACAAACGTAATGTTGTGTTCATAGATTTTGCTACCACTCCCTTCATTTGGATTTACTGCAGCACTGTTGGAAAAGGTGGTCATGTATGGACCCTTACCACCATTTCACTGTCAAAGCCTGCGTGATTTTTACAGACAGTTCCACACCGACTTCACTACACCGAACACATGTTACACAGTTTGCAAAAATTCCGTTGAGAACTGACATATCAAATATTTCATTCACATCCGATTCGCCCATAAATCTTTCATACTTTTCAATAACTGGATCAAACTTCCTCTCTGAAGTAATTCCTTTGTCACTTTCATTGCAATGGGCAGGCGTACCAACAAGGTTAGGTTCACACACTTGGTTATCGCCTTTATTGTCTACGGTAATAGCAACTACCTTTGGCTTTCCAACATTTCAACTTTTCTTAAAAGCCTTCGGAGGATTTCTAGTGCGTTTATGCTTACCCATGATTATCTTCAATAAAAAAGAGACTTCAATGAGCAGAATATTTTCAGGGTTATCAAAGAGTAAAGAAAGACGAAACACACGGAAATAGAGAGAATGATATGTATCGAACTACTACAGTTCAGCCATAACACCTATTGTGTAACACTTATTTTCTCTAACCTCACTAAAATGTACAGGATGAGCATGTACATTCACGAGTACAATATTTGACAGCATTTTTACAGCACCACAGTGGGTGAGAAAGTAGAATGTTACACTCCGCGGAACTCACAGACTACGAACTTAGTCAGGTGACTGGGAGTTACTTGTGTCATACGTCTGTACGCGAGAGCTCCACACTCCTAAGCATCCGTAGGTCCACTGTTTCCGATGTGCTAGTGAAGTGTAAATGTGAAGGAACACGTACAGCACGAAAGCGTACACGCCGACTTCGTCTGTTGACTGACACAGACCGCCGACAGTTGAAGAGGGACGTAACGTGTAATAGGCAGACATCTATACAGACCATCACACATGAATTCCATGCACTGCAAGATGGGAGGTGATAAAACTTGGATTTCATGGTCAAGGGCTGCTCATAAGCCACACATCATGCCGGTAAGTGCCAAACGACGCCTCGCTTGGTGTAAGGATCGTTAAGATTGGACGGTAGAATAGTGGAAAAACGTTGTTTGGAGTGACGAATCACGGCACACAATGTGGGGATCCGATGGCAGGGTGTGGGTATGGCGAATGCATGATGAAGGTCATCTGCCAGCATCTGTAGTGCCAACAGTAAAATTCGGAGACACTGGTGTTATGGTGTGGTCGTGTTTTTCATGGAGGGGACGTGCACGCCTTGTTTTGAGTGGCACTATCACCACACAGCAATACATTGACGTTTAAAAACCTTCTTGCTTCCCAATGTTGAAGAGGAATTAGGGGATGGAGACTGCATCTTTCGACACGATCGAGCACCTGTTCATAATACACGACCTGTGGTGGAGTGGTTACACGATAATAGCATCCCTGTAATGGACTGGCCTGCACAAAGTCCTAACCTGAATCCTATAGAACCCCTCTGGGATGTTTTGGAACACCGTCTTCATGCCAGGCCTCACGACCGACATCGATATCTCTCCTCAGTGCAGCACTCCGTGACGGGTGGAGTGCCATTCACCAAGCAACCTTCCATCACCTGATCGAACGTATGCCTACGAGAATGGAAGCTATCATCACGGCTAAGGGTGGGCCAACACCATAATGAATTCCAGCATTACCGATGGAGGGCGCCACGTACTTGTAAGTCATTTTCTACCTGATGTCCGGACACATTCGATCACATAGTGTATCATTCGTTCTGAGACAGTTTTCCCAAGTAACCAGCGATGGCACGCAGTCCGCCTGCGTCACATCGCTGTAGTCACTGCTTGAACGATCTCGACATCTGCAGCTAAGGAGTTTAGGGGCCACTACTCTGTTCTGATTCGTTGGATCGTATACGTTTGGAGCGAGAAAAGTATGATCGTGGATATAAAAGTTGGTGTTTCGAATCTTAGTAGTCCTCCAGATTTAATCCTGGTACATGTTATCGGTGTCTGCATGAGAGACATTTCTTGGTTCGCTCTTTAATCAGGCCAAAAGCCTTTCCCAGCTTTCTGAATCCAAACAAATTCTCATATTAGCATCAGTCTATTAGTAGTACGTCTCCCAATCTCTGTTTGGAGTCCATCGGGGTCTTGATACAGACTGTCATGTAAATTTCAGTGACACATATGATATGTTTGTGTAGGCTGTGAGGTACGTCATTTAACAGTCTTCTCTGAATTCATGAAAGTGATGACGCACTGGGTAAAATGAAGTAGGTACCAAGCGAATACAACTTTTCTTGAGCAATCCAAATTATTTTGACTTTTATCTTTGACATCATGCATAAGGGATACCCGATACAATGGTCCGTTGTTTATCCTCTAGCTTTAACTTTTATGATTACATAACCAGGATCATATTAATCTAACTTTAGCTACCATAGTGAGTCTAAAAACTCTTACAGGGTGGTTCATTGATCGTGACCGGGCCAAATATCTCACGAAATAAGCGTGAAACGGAAAAATGACAAAGAA
Source organism: Schistocerca nitens (assembly GCF_023898315.1). Lineage (NCBI taxonomy): Eukaryota > Metazoa > Arthropoda > Insecta > Orthoptera > Acrididae > Schistocerca > Schistocerca nitens. The sequence continues at coordinate 781,748,930 of NC_064614.1, read as the reverse complement.
CGAAACTTGTCTGGCTTGAAGGGGCAAAGCAAATGGCGCTATGGTTGGCCCGCTAGATGGCGCTGCCATAGTCAAACGTATATCAACTGCGTTTTTTAAAATAGGAAGCCCCATTTTTATTACATATTCGTGTAGTAAGTAAATAAATATGAATGTTTTAGTTGGACCACTTTTTTCGCTTTGTGATAGATAGCGCTGTAATAGTCACTAACATACGGCTCAAAATTTTAGACGAATAGTTGGTAACAGGTAGATTTTTTAAATTAAAGTACAGGACGTAGGTACGTTTTTACATTTTATTTCGATTGTTCCAATGTGATGCATGTACCTTTGTGAACTTATCATTTCTGAGAACGCATGCTGTTACAGCGTGATTACCTATAAATACCACATTAAAGCAATAAATGCTCAAAATGATGTCCGTCAGCCTCAATGTATGTGGCAATACGTAAAACGACATTCCTCTCAACGGCGAGTAGTTCACCTTCCGCAATGTTCGCACATGCATTGACGATGCGCTGACGCATGTTGTCAGGCTCTGTCAGTGGATCACGATAGAATTATCCTTCAACTTACCCCATAGAAAGAAATCCGGGGACGTCAGATCCGGTGAACGTGCGAGTCATGGTATGGTGCTTCGACGACCAATCCACCTGTCATGAAATATGCTATTCAATACCGCTTCAACCGAACCCGAGCTATGTGCCGGACATCCATCATGCTGGAAGTACATCGCCATTCTGTCATGCAGTGAAACATCTTGTAGTAACATCGGTAGAACATTAAGTAGGAAATCAGCATACATTGCACCATTTAGATTGCCATCGATAAAATGGGGGCCAATTATCATTCCTCCTATATTGCCGCACCATTCGTTAACCCGCCAAGGTCGCTGATGTTCCACTTGTCGCAGCCATCGTGGATTTTCCGTTGCCCAATAGTGCATATTATGCCGGTTTACGTTACCGATGTTGGTGAATGACGCTTCGTCGCTAAATAGAACGCGTGCAAAAAATCTGTCATCGTCCTGTAATTTCTCTTGTGCCCAGTGGCAGAACTGTACACGATGTTCAAAGTCGTTGCCATGCAATTCCTGGTGCATAGAAATATGAGCAATCGATGTTTATGTGGCATTCTCAACACCGACATTTTTGAGATTCCCGATTCTCGGGCAATTTGTCTGCTACGGATGTGCGGATTAGCCGCGACAGCAGCTAAAACACCTACTTGGGCATCATCATTTGTTGCAGGTCGTGGTTGACGTTTCACATGTGGCTCAACACTTCCTGTTTCCTTAAATAAAGTAATTATCCGGCGAACTGTCCGGACACTTGGATGATGTCGTCCAGGATACCGAGCAGCAAACATAGCACACCTCCGTTGGACATTTTGATCACAATAGCTATACATCAACACGATATAGACCTTTTCCGCAATTGGTAAACGGTCCATTATAACACGGGTAATGTATCACGAAGCAAATACCGTCCGCACTGGAGGAATGTTATGTGATGTACTTACACGTTTGTGATTATTACAGCGCCATCTATCACAAAGCGAAAAAAGTTGTGTAACTAAAACATTCATATTTATTTACGTACTACAGGAATATGTAATAAAAATGGGGGTTCCTATTTAAAAAAAAAACGCAGTTGACATTCGTTTGATGTATGGCAGCGCCATCTAGCGGGCCAGCCATAGCGCCATCTGGTTTCCCCCTTCCAGCTAGGCAAGTTTCGTTCTTTGTAGATTTTTAGTTTGATGCTTATCTCGTGAGATATTTGGCCCGGTTACTATCAATGGACCACCCTGTATAATGTAGCTCCCTGCGTCGCTCCACTGGAGTGCACGATCACTTGTTTCCTGAATAGTGATTTTGAGGACCTTTTCTTTGTCTTGCACTGAAGGCTTGATTCCTCAGTGTCCGCAGTACCACAGCTAAAAACTCAGCCGGGGCTGTGATGTCAAATACACGTGCTAATATACGGTCTCCCTCATTCAAGTTCGTTCTTCCGCCATTTCTATTCATTTCCCAAGCGAAGTCATCAAACAATGTCTTGAGCGAAACAGAATCACGTTGTCGCTGTCCTGTAGGTATGCTATACTCGCTGAATATCTCTGCCTGTTTTGCAAGCTCTCTCTGTGTTTCTATCTACGTACTGCTTAAAAATCGTTGAATAAGTAAACATAACGAGGGCCGTAAGTGCACCCCAAATGGAGAATTATTCACACCTTTCCCACGTAGTCGACCATGTTGTCACCTAATTTCGAATAATTATGAACTCGATTGCATATCAAAAGACGCTAATAGCAGCACGAAATGCTGGTGGCTGAAGGTGCAAGAGCTGAAAATTCATTTACGCAGTTCTTCTACAAAGTAAATTAATGCGACAATTGAATTTCATACAGATAATCGCTACTATGGAACACAAGTTCCCGGAGTGCATAATACGAGGGTCACTCCAAAAGAAATGCACGATATTTTTTTTGAAATCCGTCTTTTATTCTACATGTTTGAAAGTTTTACAGTGTGTAGATACATCCTTTAGGAACAATATTTTAATTTCTCCAAATAATTTCCATCCCTCTCAACTGCCTTACGCCATCTTGTATACCTGTATACCCGCACGGTAAAATTCTGGACCAACCTGTTGGAGCCACTGTTTTGCAGCGTGCACAAGGGAGTCATCCTCTTCAAACCTTCTTCCACGAAGAGAATCTTTCAGTTTCCCAAAGAGATGATAGTCACATGGAGCCAGGTCAGGACTGCAAGGCGGGTGTCTCAGCGTTGTCCATCCGAGTTTTGTGATCGCTTCCATGGTTTTTTGACTGACATGAGGCCGTGCATTGTCGAGCAAGAGCAAAACATCCTGCTTTTACCTATGTGGTCGAACACGACTCAGTCAAGCTGAAGTATCTTCAGTCACATATGCATCATAATTTATTGTGGTTCCGCCTGGCATTATGTACACAAGCATGAGTCCTTCGGAATCGGAAAACACCGCAGCCATAACTATTCCAGCAGAAGGTGTGGTTTTGAATTTTTTTCTTTGGTGAATTTGCATGGTGCCACTCCATTGATTGCCTCTTCATCTCTGGTGAAAACTGATGGAGCCACGTTTCATCACCTGTCACAAATCTTCCATGAAATACATCTCCACCATTCTCGTACTGTTCCAAAAGTTCGCTGCATATCGTTTTTCCTGTTTCTTTGTGAGCCACTCTCAACATCCTGAGAATCCACCTGGCACAAACCTTTTTTTAACGCTAACACTTTCAGTATTCTGCAAATACTTCCTTCCCCTATCCTAACGTAGCGTGACAATTTGTTCACTGTGATGCGTCTGTCAGCAGTCACCAATTCGTTAACTCTCTGCAAAATTGTCTGGAGTGTGTGCAGTACGAGGCCTGCCGCTGCGAGGATAATTCTCAATATTGCCGTGCCCGCTTTCATTACGTAACCTGCTTGCCCACCGACCAACTGTACTGCGATCGACAGCAGCATCTCCATACACCTTTTTGAACCTCTCGTGGATGTTTCCCGCTGTCTCGTTTTCACAGCTCAAGAATTCTATGACAGCACGTTGCTTCTGACGAACGTCAAGTGCAACCGCCATCTTGAAGACGTGCCGTGACGGCATAAGTCGCGGGAACAGGTTGAACTAAGTTTGAAAACAAGCGGGAAGGATGTATCAACACTGTAAAACTTTCAGACATGCAGAATTAAAACGTATTTTTACAAATATAGTGTGCATTTCTTTTGGAGTGACCCTCGTATAATTCTTCAACTGTCATCAGGTTACCTTCCAATCGGAAAGCGGTTGCACTCAGCGATTGTTATATTGACTTGTAAATTATAGATTGCAGCGATCAGTCGTCCTTTTTAAATTTTATTGTGCAATGTATAATTAACAAGTCCTTCAACCGGTTTAGAGTCACGTAATAGTGGAAACTCGGTAGAAACATGGGCGAATGTTACTATGTGAAGCAAGTGCGATGCAATAAAAGGACAGACGGGGAATCTCAGTGAGTTACCCTCATTTCCATGTGACATAGTAAAATCCACAGCGAGCCAATGATGAATAATGCTGTTTCTGAGCTGCGATATGCCTATTTTGAATACAGTATCACACTGAACTCGTAATTTAGGAAGTTATATAACGACTGTGGTCTCCCAGTGTAAGACGGAGATATTATTTCAGCCGGGGTCTCCACGGCTCATGAGAAATAGCTATTTCCTGCCTTCGCCGCTGAAACACGTAGTCGTTTCAGAAAAGAGAATAACAGACATTTAGCGACAGATGGAACTCTGTACTGCCTCGCACAGCAGTTCACGCCGTTCCTGCAATTCGGCCTCATCCTTTCCTTCTTTCTTTCTTTCCGCTCGTATGCGTAAGAATATGGAAAACGATTCATTTTTGCAGTCCTACGAAACTGTTCCTAGTACTAACCCAGTTTTATCGAACAGAATCGTGAAGATCGCAGAAGACGATATCCATGACGTGGAAGGAAGAGAGACATCGCTTTATGTAAAAGTGAATATCCTGACTGACTGACTAACTTATTATTGCGCAGTACAAACCGCTAACGAACGATAGAAACTTGAAATTCTGAGGTATTTTTCGAAATTCAATTCCCAAAGGGAAGAAATATCGGATGAAAATTCTTTTGAAGAATATCACCGTTTAGGCACTTTTGAAGCTAGAACTACGAGAATTTGTATTTGGTTTCTTGGGCAGAAGACACATGTGTTCCAGCAATTCTCGACATATAACAGCTATGGGAGTGAAATACCGGGTGAGAGATATTTTTTTTAAATAAATCGTTAATAAAGAACTACTAAAGCGTTATTAAAGCTTCGTCTATGGAAATTAGCATTCGACTTTTCGGCTGCTAATAAAAAAGTATGTTTTTAAGTGTTTTTGGAAATTCAGCACCTGACCGAATCAAATAGGGGATAAAAAGTTTTATGAAAAAATTTCAATAAAATATCGTCTTTAAAGCTACATCTAAGAAAATTTGAACTTGGCATCTCGGATAGAAATAAAAGAATACAAGTCTCAGCGTTTCAGGAAATTCAACCCCTAAGTTGGTGAAATAGGGCCTGAATGTTTCACTGACTCGTCACTGTCCAGTCCCAAAACCTAAGGAAACACATTGATATTTGGTAAACATGTTGATCTTATACTGTAGGCGTCATTTAATAAGGAACTGTTTGAAGTTCCACCCCTAAGAGGGATAAAACAGGGGATGAAAGTTCTTATGGAAATATTTCATTACGAAAGCATTTTTGAGACTAAATCTCTGAATATTGATGTCTGAATCAGAAATAGAAAAATTTTGTGTATCGGTGTATTTTGGATATTCAGTCCCTAAGAGGATGAAGTAGCCGGCCGCTGTGGTCGAGCGGCTCTAGGTGCTTCAGTCCGGAACCACGCGGCTGCTACGGTCTCAGGTTCGAGTCCTGCCTCAGGCATGGATATGTGTGATGTCGTTACGTTAGTTAGGTTTAAGTAATTCTAATTCTAGGGCACTGATGACCTCAGATATTAAGTTTCAAAAATGTTCAAATGTGTGTGAAATCTATGAGACTTAATTGTTAAGGTCGTCAGTCCCTGAGCTTACACACTACTTAACCTAAATTATCCTAAGGACAAACACACACACCCATGCCCGAGGGAGGACTTGAACCTCCGCCGAAACCAGCCGCACAGATGTAAAATCCGATAGTGCTTAGAGCCATTTGGACCATTTTTTGAGGATGAAGTAGGAGATTGACTTTTAAAGCATTATGTGGTAGGAGATGAAAACCTTTACGGAAAGAACTCAAAAGGTAGGATTAACAAA